>NW_027361732.1:32533333-33947500 GCF_039654945.1 Dendrobates tinctorius | reverse complement strand
ATCTATGACCGAAACAGGGTGCCATGAGAGTTGGCGAGTTTTCTTTCAATGGAAGTCTTCAAACAGAGGCTCGACATAAATCTGTCTAAGATGGTTTAGTGAATCCGGTATTGAGAATGGGATTGGACTATAGATGAGTGAGTAGTGAAATACTCGGACTCACTGTTCTCATTACGAGTAGCTCCTAATATTCGGGTGCTCATAACGAGTAATGAGTCCAATGTAAGTCTACAGGAAATGCGAGTAATGGGCAGAAAATGTGTGTGGGCGGAGAATGTGTGTGGGTGGAGACTGTGTATGTGGGCGGAGAATGTGTGGGGTGGTCTGTGGGACTGTAGGTGTGTGTGTGCGGGGCTGTGCCGGGCTCTGTTGGGACTGTGCAGGGCTCTGCGGGCTCTGCCGGATCTGTGCTGGCCTCTGTTGGTGCTGTGCGGGGCCTGTGCCGGGCTGTACGGGGCCTATGCGGGTTCTGTGTGGGCTCTGAGCGGGGCCTGTCCGGGGCCTGTGTGGGCTCTGTGAGGGGCCTGTGCGGGCATGGTCTGATGGGACTACTTGTCCCATCCGGCTATGCCCGCTACAGTGACAGCATTAGCGGATGATGGGAAAGTAGTATTCCCATCATCCAGCTAATGTGGTGAATGTAAAAAAAAACCACATACAGAACATACAACATATAACATACAGTACACATAACATACAACACATAACATACTCACCACACACACCTAATTCCCTGAAGCCGATCACCTTTAAAAAAAATTAAAATAATAAAGCAATCTATACTCACCTTTTTGCCGTAATCCCATTAATAACGAGGGTCCCACGTCGATCTTCAGAGGATCTTTAACCCAATTTGGAGAAAGAGGGTTATATAGCAAAAAAAAAAAAGTATCTCTTATGTTGAATCAGATGATATTTTATTGGCTAGGTATAATGCAAAATTTTATAAAAGACAATAAAAACATTAAAACAAATTTTGTTAGAAAAAAAACAACGTGTTTCGGCCATGTAGGCCTTCATCAGGTGTATAATAATTTTGTTGTAAGCTATTTATACCCCATTTTCATTGCTAATGGGTGTGGTTGTACTAACTAAGGAACCAATTGCTATCTATCAAACTCTTTAGCAATTAAAGTATGTATATTACAACTTCATCCCCAAGAAAAGAATGTTGAGCACATATATTATATAACATCATTCCTCCTTCACCTATTCCAGGGTTAAAACAGCATATCTGTAAATTTTAGGCAATCACACATGTCAGTGTACATGTTCACAAAAAAAACCCTGTACACATGCCTGATTAAACACCTCACTTCTCTTGGTGCAAGCGGTCAGACAGTAAACTAGAAGAGCTGTAGGTACTAAAGATAATGAATAAAAAATAAATAAATAAAAATAAAAAAAACTAAAAAAAAAGGAAATCCCCCCCCAAAAAAAAAATTCTAGGAAAAAAAGGCAAAAACAAGATAAATGGGGAATCTATTTAATGCTTTAACACTTGCAATTCCTGAATATGAGCATGTGCCGCCCCCAGCAGCCATTTTCCTGGAGGCCACCTCATCGCAGCAATGGACCTGTGGGGCCTCCGGGCTTTGAGGAAATGCCAGCTGAGCCCCCAAAGCTGCACAAAGAGCCACTGGTGTAGCCCCCCATGCTGCACAAAGAGCCGCCACCGCCCCCAGCACAGAGAACCGCACAGAGCACCACTGCCACAAGGAGGTAACTCCACCATCTCCAATTTGTTGGCCATGGAAATGCTGCCTTTTCGCCTGGTAGATACAGACAGTTTCCGAAAGCTGAAGGCTGTCGCAGTCCCCCAGTACCAATTACCCAATCGCCATTACCTTTCTAACAAAGCTGTGCTTGTGCTACACCAGCATGTTGCAGACATCACCCATTCCTTGACAAAATCTCTGTCTGCCAGAATGCATTTCACCACAAACACTTAGATGAGTAAGCATGGCCAAGGGCGTTACTTGGCACTGGGTGACTCTGGTGGCTGTGGGGAAAGGTGCTGCTCCACAAGCCTGGGAATACCAAAGGCTTGCGGGACAAACCTCTACATTTAACACTTCCTCCACTGCTTCTGCCTCCTCTGTCTCCTCTAGGGCTTTTGATATGATCATATTTTTGGATTTTTGATGTGATCCATGCATGTTTGTAATTCATTCATTAATTCATTATAGCATTTACAAGCAAGATTATCTTTGAGACTTGAAACTATGCTCAGGCTATTTTTTCTTACATGTGTGGAAACTATGTTAAGGCTATTTTTTCTTACATGTGTGAAAATTGGTATTTGTTGATGTTATTTTTTTCCTGCAAATTAACCTGCTAAATCCTTCCTTCCTCTTCCTTCATCCCCTTCCTATCATTTATTGTTTTCCCACCTTTGATTGTAGGGTGAGGTAGGGGAGAGAGGGTCAGTCTATGTTGAGTGGGGGCACCAAAAAATTGTTTCTTTTAGGATGCCAACATCCAGAGCAAGGAAGGTTTTCAGATAGTATTATTGCAGGGTATTGCAGGACTTTAAGGTCTTTAATATTGTATTTGTATTGTGAAATTGTTTCAATTCCTTTTTCACGGGAATCGGTGTTTTTTAAGAATTTGTTCATTAAATAAATATTTTTAAGGTAATACATGTTCACAAACTCCTCTATGGCTTTTACCTGCTCCCTCAACATTTGCCTTAACGAGACACACATTCCAACAGTGCAGAGTGAACCCCCACCACCTCCATACTGCACAGCTAGGGCTCACCACAATCAGGCAGTCTTAAAATTGATATGCCTTGGAGATCACAGTCATACAGCTGAAGAGTTGTGGACAGATCCCCAGGCTGAGTTTGATCAATGGCTGTCTCTGCTGAACCTGCATCCAGGGAAGGCAGTGTCCGATAATGGTGCAAAACTGGTAGCGACCCTATGGCGAGGAAAGCTCACACACGTGCCTTGCATGGCTCACATCCTCAGACTGGTGTTACAGCATTTTCTCAGTCACTATCCTGGCCTGGGTGAGCTGCTCCAGAAACCACGTAAGCTGTGTGCTCATTTTTGCTGTTTGCACCGCTCTGCTCTTCGACTTACATCGATACAGAGGTCTTTGTCCATGCCAGTCAACAGGTTAATACGAGATGTGCCGACATGGTGGAATTCCACTCTGCACATGTTGCAGCAACTGTAGCAGCAGCAAAGAGCCCTGATGCAGTATGTCATGTCGTATAGCCTGGGCCAATACAGTGCGGACATGGCGCATATCACATTTACAGAGTGGGCATAAATAAAGGACCTCTGGACCCTTCTGCCAGTTTTGAAATGGCTACTAAGATGGTTAGCACTGACGATGGTGTCATCAGCATCACTATTCTGGTCATCCATATACTGGAGCAGACTTTGAATAGCCTGCGGGAGGAGATGGTTGTCCCAGAAGAGGAGAAAGCAGAGGAGGATGCGGAAGGGATAACACTGTCTCTAAGTTCAAGACTGATGCCACACAGGTGGGTGTCATGGGAGGGTGAATTACTGTGATCGAGGGGGGCTGATGATAATAGACAAACTGTTATCGAAGGTGCAAGATCCAAGGAACAAATGGAGGAGGAAGAGGTGATGGGCAAGCCAACTGTTGGATGAAGAGGATAATCCTCCCCTCTCTGTTGTTCGTGGTTGGTGGGAGAGGAAGGAGGAAACAAGCCTCTTAGCTACCCAGCCACCAACACAGCCTGGGCTTGGACCTCACGTTAGAACCTGACATATGAGTACCTTCTATCTGCAACATGATCCCTGTATAGTTATGATTGGGAATAATGCTGACTACGGGTTGCCACTTTATTAGATCCTCGTTATAAAACCAAATTATGCCAGATGATTCCTGCCCTAGAAAGGAATCCATGAATGGTGGAGTATCGAAACATGCTCTCACACAAACTTATGAGAGCTTCTCCCAAAGACAGCAGTGAAGCACACAGTTCACATCGCAGCTGTAGACTTCCAACCTCTGGCCGGTCAATTCATCCAAACCAAAACATTAGCAGCAACAGCAGTAGTGGTGGAAGTGGAAGAAGCAATTTCTGCGAGTCCTTTGACACGTTTTTTAGACCAACTCGATCACAAGCACAACTGATGCCAACTCGTGTGGTGAACAAATGGAGAGGATGGTGCAGGAGTATCTAGAACTAAATATCAATACCATCAGGGAGGGTTTGGACCTTTTCACATTTTGGTCTTCCAAAATGGATGAGTGGCCTGAGCTCTCCTCACACACCTTGGAGGTTTTATCATGCTCGGCAGCCAGCGTTCTCTCAGAAGGTGTCTTCAGCACTGATGGCAGTGTACTGAGGAATAATCGCAGTCGGCTGTCCCCTGAATATGTAGAGCAATCAAAAAATGTTATGTGCTTGAAAATGGTACCAAGATAAACATCAACTAATCCCATAAAAAACAAGCCCTCACATGACTGCATGCAGAAATCTGGAAAAGTTATTGGCTTCATAATATGGCGATGCAAAAACTTTTCTTTGCAAAAAAAAAAAGAATGTGTTATAGCAACCAAACACTATAAATATGGTATTGCTGTAATCACACCGACCTGAAGAATAAAGTTGTCTAATGAATTATACCGCATAAGGAAAGGCATAAAAAAATAGAACAAGTTCTTGACCCGCTGGTGATTTGTCCATTCTGCTTCCCAAAGATCACAGTAGGGCTCGGCTCACATTTATCCTACACTCTATACTGAGCTCCTACATCAGTGTTTCTGTGTAGCTGTTCAGACAAAACCCCTAATGGAGCTCTCTCTATAATGAGGCAAATGGAAAGTGTGGACTCTGTTTGGCCTATGATCTGGCAGTGTCCGTCTTTTTAAGTTTGCGTAAAAGCGCTGTCGGCCACAGTTTTGTGCACCTCTGAAAATGAGGCGATGACTGAACAGATGCCAGACAGAGTCCAGAGGATCTCTGCAGTCTCATTATAGTGAAGGGATTCCTCAGGGGTTTTATCTGAATCATGTCATTCAGAGATTTAAGTGCTTAGCGCAAAGCACAGGATAAATGAGTTCCTCAATGTTATGTAAAATGTTCCCAAATAAAGATTAAACTCAATCCACAAAAAAAGTAAGTTCCCTCTCTGGACCATCATCTGTCAATGTAATTTTTTTGTTGGTAAAATTGTAAATATTTTTTCATCACTGCTCAATGGCAAAATTAATTTGACAAATCATCCTATTAGTGTGCATCCATCCGTATCCATATACGGTGGTTGCAAACAGTCTAGGAGTAGACAGCGGAGCCTTTCTGCAGCCTTTCAGTGCTAGTGCCCACTTAGCTGCACTGTTCACGGCTGTCTGAGAGGTCTCTGACTGTGTGTGAGTGCAGCTCACGCTGAGTAGTGTGTCCTGCAGCTACGTCTGGTTGTAGGCTGCTCAGCGTGCGTCACTGCCTCACACATATTTTTCTTTAATTGCAGCTCATTTTTTCTTCTCCTATTAGTGTGCATCCATCCCTATCCATCTACATTGGTTGGTTGCAAACACTATATAGGAGTAGATAGAGGAGCCTTTTTTCTGGCTTGTGCCCTTCATCTGCAGCCAGATTAGTATTACCCAATTTTTTTGGAGCCTCATCTTTTGCATTGTAGGTTACCTGCCTGCATTGTAATAGCTCCAAAAAGTTGGTGATACTATCACTTTCAAATCTTTGGTCACATACTTTTATTAGTTTTTTTTCACAAAAAAAACAATAAAGTTCACCAAACACTACATTTGAAAGTTGTGTAGGCCACATTAGCTCCTATTAAAGTGTAGTCCACACACACACTTCATAAAATTAGTGTTTCTTCTACCTGTAACCAGCTGTTCAGGAATAAGCACACTTAGCCCCCTTTGTACTTTTCTGCCTATCTTTATCAGTCTAGCAAGATGAAGAAGGCAGGGAGTAAGGCACGTGGGCATGGGCGTGGAGTTTCAGCAGGGAGAGGATATGGGGATTCTGCAGGGAGAGGACGTGGGGATTCTGTGCCTGCTGCGGGCACCAGTGAGTCAGCAGCCCCGTTTTAGCAGGCAACAGTCCTTTATGCGCAGCTTTGTAGGACCTCGCTGTACCCCACTGCTGCGGGAGGAACAAATTGAAGCCGTTGCCAGATCGATGGCAACTAACGCATCAACTTCAATTACTTCCACATCCTCTCAGGGCCAGAGCACCGAAGAGCAACCATCTGTCTCTTCACCACCTGCCAAAGTGCCCAGGCAGTCAGAGAGCCCTGGACAGGAGCCATAACAGTCTCTACTTCTGTTCTCTGAATCTGTTGGCTTGGAAAGAGGGGGCCAGCCAAGCAGCATTCCAGAATGTGAAGAAGAGGGAGTATGCAGTGATGCGCAACTTCTTTGTCCCTCTGAATCTGAAGAGGCGGGTGGGCCAGTGCCTATGGTCAGCACACCTCAGTACGCATCAGATGATGACAAGACACAGGTGCCACTTTCTGGTGCGTACGGTGCTGGCGAGACAACCCAGGAGAAGCAGGTGTTTGAAGAGGGGAGTGTAGATGATGAGGTCCTTGACCCATCATGGCGTGAGGAACAG
Organism: Dendrobates tinctorius; assembly: GCF_039654945.1. NCBI lineage: Eukaryota > Metazoa > Chordata > Amphibia > Anura > Dendrobatidae > Dendrobates > Dendrobates tinctorius. Next base: position 33,940,926 of record NW_027361732.1, on the reverse strand, counting down.
GAAGGTGGTGGGAGCAGCTCTGAGGAAGAGATTCCCCGAACAGCCAAAACAGGAGGGAGAGGGAGGGGGCAGACTTGGTTGCCTGTAGCCTCCACTTCGGCACCCGTTAGGAGCATTCCTCTTTCAAAAGGCAAAACGGGCCCTCCCAAGACTTGCAGTGCGTGGTCCTTTTTTGACACAGTTGCAGATGACATTTGCTTTGTCAAATGCAAGCTGTGTCATCAGAAAGTCAAAAGAGGGAAAAATGTCAGCAACCTCAATACCACTAATATGTGGAAACATGTGCGGACCAAGCACGAGGTGGAGTTACACAGACACACTGAAGACGTAGGCCAATGTACAGCACCACCTACCACCTCTTCAGCTCGTGTTGGGGCCTATTCCTCCAGCTTACACATTGCTGGTTCGGCTTCCTCACAGGATCACCAAGGAAGAACCTCTGTCACTGTTGCCTGGAGACCCTGTGACATTCCACCCACAGCACCACGTTCCCAGTCATCCTCACACTCCCAGACCACTCGACAGTCATCGGTAGCACAGGCATTGGATAAAAGGCGGCCATACTCGGCAAACCATTCCCGAGCACAGGCTCTGAATGCTGGCATTGCCAAACTACTGGCACTTGAAATGCTCTCATTCAGGCTGGTGGAGACTGACACCTTCCGGGACTTCATGGCATTGGCAGTCCCACAATACACCGTGCCCAGCCGCTTTTATTTCAGCAGGCGAGCCATCCCTGCCTTGCAGAAACATGTGGAGGGAAAAATAAAACATGCGCTACTAAACGCCGTTAGTAGCAAGGTCCACCTGACCACCGATGCGTGGACAGGGACGATACCTTTCCCTCACTGCCCATTGGGTCAATGTTGTGGAGCCTGGTACAGATCTGGAGAGTGGCGCTGTACGTGTTCTGCCAACTCCAAGGATTGCAGGAATCCAGTCTGTACACATAGACTCCTCCTCCTACTCAAGTTCCTCAGAAACAGCGCAGCAGGAGCCTGTTATGACCGATATGAGCACAGCCATGGCCAAACGTCAACAGGCCGTACTGAAATTAATTTCTTTGGGGAATCGAAGCCACACAGCGCAGGAGCTCTGCAATGCCATCAAGCAGGAGAGCGACGTGTGGTTTGTGCCAGCGAATCTCCTGCCGGGCTTGGTAGTGTGTGACAATGGCCGAAATCTGGTGGTAGCTCTTGGCCTTGGCAACCTCACTCACATCCCATGTCTGGCACATGTGCTGAACTTGGTCGTGCAGAGCTTTCTGAGGGACTATCCGGATCTTGATGCACTGCTGCACAAGGTCCGCATAGAGAGCGCTCACTTGCGGCGTTCCAGCACGGCAAGATCGCGCCTTGCTGCTCTGCAGCGCCGATTACGCCCTCCGGAACACTGCATCATATGTGACCTACCCACCAGGTGAAATTCAACATTACATATGTTGGAGTGGTTGTGTGAGCAGCAGGCAGCAGTCTTGGAGTACGAGCTGCATCAGGCGCAAACAAGTCGCACTGTGCGCCGGTCACACTTCAGCACCACTGATTGGGCCTCTATGAAGGACATCTGCCTCGTTTTGCGTGCCTTCGATGATTCCTCGCGGATGGCGAGTTCAGATGATGCACTAGTCAGCATGACTGTCCCCCTTATCTGCCTGATTCAAAAAACACTGCAAACACTAAGGGATGAGGTTTTGGAAGAGGTGGAGGATGAGGAGTCCCAAATGCCATCTGCTTCTGGACAGTCTGCGCTACGTGACAAAGGCCTAGGCAGGGGACACTTTGTGAGGAGGATGAGGAGGAGTCGATGGAGGAGGAAGACATCTCTCCAGAGGATGGAGGTACACAAAGCTCTAGTCAGTATGTACAGCGAGGGTGGGGTGATGCAGAGCAGGCAGAGATCACGCCTCAAGCAGGGGACAGCGGTTCTTTGGCAGTTGAGAGTCTGCAGCACATGGTTGATTTCATGCTACAGTGCCTGAGAAATGACCGCCGCATCGCCCACATTCTCTACACGGCTGATTATTGGGTGTACACCCTCCTAGATCCTCGCTACCAGGACAACTTACAAAGCCTCATACCAATGTTGAACCGGGAGCGTAAACTGCGGGAGTACCAAGACACACTGGTGCAGTCCATCATGTTTTCCATTCCACCCGACAGCAGTGGTGCTAGTGCTTTACAAAGCAGCTCTGTGCGTCGAGGCAGTGGAGGAAACTCGGCACAAAGAGGCAGCAGAGGTAGCGCCTCAGCACAAGGCAAGACCACTGTGGCCCAAATGTTGCAAAGTTTTGTGTGTCCGCCACAATTGTCTACACCATCACAGATGGCTCCAGTCAGCAGGAGGCAACGTTTCCGTCAGATGGTGACAGACTACATGTCTTGCCCTGTGAGTGTACTCCCAGATGGCTCTTCCCCCTTCAAGTTTTGGGTCTCTAAGCTGGATATATTGCCAGAGCTTAGCCAGTATGCATTGGAGGTGCTGGCTTGCCCTGCTGCCAGTGTATTATCGGAACGCGTCTATAGTGCCGCAGGTGGTGTACTAACAGACCGTCGCATGCGACTATCTTCCAATAACGTCGACCGGCTTACTTTTCTGAAAATGAACAAGGCCTGGATCTCTACAGAATTTGCCAGTCCTCTTCCCGACTAAATATTTGGTTGGCAACTGTATCCAGGTCTCCTGTTGTGTTCATGTTTCTACCACCTGGACTATAATCCCTGGGCTTCAACACAGCCAGTTGTCGCTCAGATGTGTCGTCTGCACAGAGAAAAACACACTAGCTCCTGTGTTAGTGGGGTTCAGTAACGCCAGCTGCTCCCCTGCTGTGTGGACGGCAAAGTCTCCTGCTCCATCCACATTCAAACTCCTACTGATTTTTAACCGTGCTCCACTTAGGCCTCTGGCTCCACTGTCTCTAGTATTTCCCCTGGCCTCCAACCCCGCCAGTTGCTGCTCTGAAGTGGCGTCTGCACAATCCACACTTGTTCCTGAGTTACTGGGGCTCAGTCACGTCAGTTGATCCCCTGATGTGTGTCTGGCAAGGTCTCCTGCTCTGTCCACATTCCCATTACTAGTAGTGGGAATGTGGACAGAGCAGGAGACCTTGTCAGACACACATCAGGGGATCCACTGATGTGACAGAGCCCCTGTAACCCAGGAACAAGTGTGGATTGTGCTGACGCCACTTCAGAGCTGTAACTGGCGGGGTTGGAGGCCAGGGGAAATACTAGAGACAGTGGAGCCAGAGGCCTAAGTGAAGCACGGTTACAATCAGTAGTAGTCTACAACCTCTATAAAACCATCTGCAAGTTGGCCTCCGCCTGCTGCATGCCTCATCCTGGGCTCCAAAAACGCCAGTTGGTGTTCAGAAGTGCTGTCTTCACAGTGAAAAACACACTAGCTCCTGTGTTAGTGGGGTTCAGTAATGCCAGCTGTTCCCCTGCTGTGCAGACGGCAAAGTCTCCAGCTCCATCCACATGCCAACAACATCAGGCCTCAGCCTGCTCCATGCCTCAACCTGGACTCCAACAATGCTAGTTGGTATTCAGAAGTGCCATCTTCACAGAGAAAAACACACTAGCTCCTGTGTTAGTGGGGTTCAGTAATGCCAGCTGTTCCCCTGCTGTGTAGACGGCAAAGTCTCCTGCTGACTCCACATGCCAACAACATCAGGCCTCAGCCTGCTCCATGCCTCATCCTGGGCTCCAACAATGCCAGTTGGTGTTCAGAAGTGTCGTCTTCCCAGAGAACAACACACTAGCTCCTGTGTTAGTGGGGTTCAGAAATGCCAGCTGTTCCCCTGCTGTGTAGACGGCAATGTCTCCTGCTGACTCCACAGGCCCAAAACATCAGGCCTCAGCCTGCTCCATGCCTCATCCTGGGCTCCAACAACGCCAGTTGGTGTTCAGAAGTGCCGTCTTCACAGAGAAAAACACACTAGCTCCTGTGTGAGTGGGGTTCAGTAATGCCAGCTGTTCCCCTGCTGTGTAGATGGCAAAGTCTCCTGCTGCCTCCACATGCCAACAACATCAGGCCTCAGCCTGCTCCATGCCTCATCCTGGGCTCCAACAACGCCAGTTGGTGTTCAGAAGTGTCGTCTTCCCAGAGAACAACACACTAGCTCCTGTGTTAGTGGGGTTCAGAAACGCCAGCTGTTCCCCTGCTGTGTAGACGGCAATGTCTCCTACTGACTCCACATTCCCAAAACATCAGGCCTCAGCCTGCTCCATGCCTCAACCTGGGCTCCAACAATGCCAGTTGGTGTTCAGAAGTGTCGTCTTCCCAGAGAACAACACACTAGTTCCTGTGTTAGTGGGGTTCAGAAATGCCAGCTGTTCCCCTGCTGTATGCTGTGTAGACGACAATGTCTCCTGGTGACTCCACAGGCCCAAAACATCAGGCCTCAGCCTGCTCCATGCCTCATCCTGGGCTCCAACAATGCCAGTTAGTGTTCAGAAGTGCCGTCTTCACAGAGAAAAACACACTAGCTCCTGTGTTAGTGGGGTTCAGAAACGCCAGCTGTTCCCCTGCTGTGTAGACGGCAATGTCTCCTACTGACTCCACATTCCCAAAACATCAGGCCTCAGCCTGCTCCATGCCTCAACCTGGGCTCCAACAACGCCAGTTGGTGTTCAGAAGTGTCGTCTTCCCAGAGAACAACACACTAGTTCCTGTGTTAGTGGGGTTCAGAAATGCCAGCTGTTCCTCTGCTGTGTGCTGTGTAGACGGCAATGTCTCCTGGTGACTCCACAGGCCCAAAACATCAGGCCTCAGCCTGCTCCATGCCTTAACCTGGGCTCCAGCAATGCCAGTTGGTGTTCAGAAGTGTCGTCTTCCCAGAGAACAACACACTAGCTCCTGTGTTAGTGGGGTTCAGAAACGCCAGCTGTTCCCCTGCTGTGTAGACGGCAATGTCTCCTACTGACTCCACATTCCCAAAACATCAGGCCTCAGCCTGCTCCATGCCTTAACCTGGGCTCCAACAACGCCAGTTGGTGTTCAGAAGTGTCGTCTTCCCAGAGAACAACACACTAGTTCCTGTGTTAGTGGGGTTCAGAAATGCCAGCTGTTCCCCTGCTGTGTGCTGTGTAGACGGCAATGTCTCCTGGTGACTCCACAGGCCCAAAATATCAGGCCTCAGCCTGCTCCATGCCTCATCCTGGGCTCCAACAACGCCAGTTAGTGTTCAGAAGTGCCGTCTTCACAGAGAAAAACACACTAGCTCCTGTGTTAGTGGGGTTCAGAAACGCCAGCTGTTCCCCTGCTGTGTAGACGGCAATGTCTCCTGCTGACTCCACATGCCCAAAACATCAGGCCTCAGCCTGCTCCATGCCTCAACCTGGGCTCCAACAATGCCAGTTCGTGTTCAGAAGTGTCGTCTTCCTAGAGAAAAACACACTAGCTCCTGTGTTAGTGGGGTTCAGAAACGCCAGCTGTTCCCCTGCTGTGTAGATGGCAATGTCTCCTGCTCCATCCACATTCAAACTACTACTGATATTTAATTGTGCTCCTCTTAGGCCTCTGGCTCCACTGTCTCTAGTTTTTCCCCTGGCCTCCAACCCCGCCAGTTGCTGCTCTGTAGTGGCGTCTGCCCAATCCACACTTGTTCCTGAGTTACTGGGGCTCAGTCACGTCAGTTGATCCCCTGATGTGTGTCCCGCAATGTCTCCTGCTCTGTCCACATTCCCATTACTAGTAGTGTGAATGAGGACTGAGCAGGAAACCTTGCCAGACACACATCAGTGGATCAACTGATGTGACTGAGCCCCTGTAACCCAGGAACAAGTGTGGATTGTGCAGATGCCACTTCAGAGCAGGAACTTGCGTGGTTGGAGGCCAGGGGAAATACTAGAGACAGTGGAGCCGCAGGCCATAGTGGAGCAAGATTACAATCAGTAGTAGTCTACAACCTCTATAAAACCAGCTGCAAGTTGGCCTCCGCCTGCTGCATGCTTCATCCTGGGCTCCAACACAGCTATTTGTAGCTTGGTAGTGCCGTCGGCACAGATAGAAACACTCGCTCTGGTGTCCGTGGGGTTCAGTAACGCCAGCTGTTCCTCTGCTGTGCGGATGGCAAAGTCTCCTGCTGCCTGCAAAATCACGTAACATCTTATTTTCTACTTGCTCCAAGTAGGCCTCAGCCTGCTCGGAGCATTGATCCTGGGCTCCAACACAGCCAGTTGTAGCTTGGAAGTGCCATCCGCACAGATAGAAACACTCGCTCCGGTGTCAGTGGGGTTCAGTAACGCCTGCTGTTCCCCTGCTGTGCGGATAGCAAAGTCTCCTGCTGCCTCCAAAATCACGCAACCTCTTATTTTCTACTTGCTCCAAGTAGGCCTCAGCCTGCTCGGAGCATTGATCCTGGGCTCCAACACAGCCAGTTGTCGCTTGGAAGTGTCGTCTGCACAGATAGAAACACTTGCTACTATGTCAGTGGGGTTCAGTAACGCCAGCTGCTCCCCTGCTGTGTGGATGGCAAAGTCTCCTGCTGCCTACATAGTCACACTACTACTGATTTTTAACCATGCTCCACTTAGGCCTCTGGCTCTACTGTCTCTAGTATTTTCCCTGGCCTCCAAGCCCGCCAGTTGCTGCTCTGAAGTGGCGTCTGCACAATCCACACTTGTTCCTGGGTTACAGGGGCTCTGTCACGTCAGTGTACCCCCTGATGTGTGTCCGGCAATGTCTCCTGCTCTGTCCATATTCCCATTACTAGTAGTGTGAATGTGGACAGAACTGTCAGCTGGTCCACAGTTGTGCAATTGGCTCTTGTTGCTTCTGCTGCCCCTTCGGGTTCCAGCACCGTCAGCTGGTCCTCGCTAGTTCCATTTGCTATTGTTCCTTCTCCTACCCATCCGGGTTCCAGCACCGTCAGCTGGTTCTCGGCAGTTCCTCAGCCTTCTTGTACCTTCTGCTACTTTTCCAAGTTCAAGCTTGTGGAAATGGGTTTTGATTCTCACTCTGGATCTCCCAGACAATGACCCTGAAGACGATGACCCTGAAGACCACACAGAAGAACACCTAAAAGATGACCCTGAAGAAGATGACCAAGAGGACAAAGAACATGAAGACAACCACCAAGATGCAGAACAACAAGAGACAGAAGAACAAGAAGCATACAAACCAAAAGCAAACCAAAAACAGAAGAACATTAAGCATAAAACTAAAAATCAGAGCAAATGATATTATCTAATTTATAAGCAGAAGAAAACTAAGCAGTGTATGGGGGTGAGTCCGTTCCTCCTCATGGTGCCCCTGGAAAAGGCCTGCTGCTGCAGGCCAAACTGAACGCGGACAAATCCTGTTGTAAATCTTTTGTGACAGGCTGAACGGAAGGTGTAATCTTCAAACTTTCTAACTACAGGAATGCCTGACACAAATAAGAATATGATGAAGAAGAAGAATAGGAAGAAGATGAAGAAGTAGAATATGAAGAAGAATAATAGTTGAATAAGAAGAATATGAAGAATGTAAAAAAAAAAAAAAATAGGAAGAAGGTGAAGAAGAAAAAGAAGAAGAAGATGAATAAGTTGAAGAAGAAGTTGATGAAAAAGATGCTGCTGAGGATGATGAAGGAGAAAGTGTGGGAGAAGTAAAATAGAAGGTGAAGAGCATGGAAGTAGTGAAACATACATATCTGACAAAATATTAAAGACTTTAACATAGTCAATATGTTTGTAAGTACGAACGTCTTTAAAAAATAAAAATTAATGCTATTCCATTTGATTGGGCTAAACCTCTATGGCTTTAATGTCTCCTACACCTCCCACAATACATTCTACATTATTATTAGTTGTTTTTCTTCATGTAGAATTAACCTACAAGGAAAAAAAGTTTTTTTTTTAATTCCAATATTTCTGTTCCATTGACTTGAATGGGACTTCTGGGATCGGAATCGGCGATACCCTATACATTTTTTAGATTGGCCGATCCATTCTGATCTGATATTTTTCAGTATCGGGTGGTATCGCTCAACACTACTTGTGGGGTTTTTGCTGTTACATTTTAAAACCTTCTAAAATGCTTACAAAATAAAACATTTTACAAATGGTGCTGATGTAAAGTCGGCATGAGGGGAATGTTACTTATAAATGTTTTTGTGTGGTATGACTATCTGGATTAGGGCAGGGTCAGATGACCATATAACTCGTGCAAAAATCGAATAGTAAACCTCTTACTGGCTGTCGGCTCTCTTGACCTGTGCTTGACAGCTGCATAGTAATCCATCATGCTTGTCTTGCTCAGGTCAGGAAAAATGTCGGGCCAGTCTGTACAGTGCCATGCAATTCTCGCAAGAGTTATACGGCCGTCTGACCCTGCCCTTAAAGGGATAATCATTCAAAGTTCATAAATTGCTAATTCTAAATTTTTTTGTCAAATTTCTGATATTTTTATAAAATAAAGCAAAACATATCAACCTAAACTTATCATTATCGTAAAGTTTAATATGTCACGAAAAACATTCTCAAAATCAATGGGATATGTTGAAGCATTCCAGAGTTCTTACTGCATAAGGTGACACTGGTCAGATTTTTAAAAAACGGTTCTGTCACTAAGGGGTTAGACCATTGGAAAAAATCTGGCATTAAGCACTTCTTTTAGTCGGCAATGTAATGACATAAAGAATTATATGCCACCAAAGGAAATAGGGTCATGGGATGCATTAGAAGAGGTCTGGGGACACGAGATGAAAACATAATTCTCCCTCTGTACAAATCACTCATCAGACCACACTTGGAGTATTGTTTGCAATTTTGGAAGCCGGTGCTCAAGAAAGACATTACTGAACTTAAAAGGGTTCAAAGGCGGGCTACTAAAATGATAAATGGAGTTGGTTCACTACAATACCAAGAAAGGTTATCAAAATTAGGTCTATTTACACTAGAAAAGAGAAGACTTAGGGGAGACCTAATATATATGTACAAGTATATCAGAGGGCAATACAGAGATCTATCCAATGAACTGTTTGTACCAAGGACTGTGACAAGAACAAGGGGGCATTCTCTTCATTTGGAGGAAAGACAATTTCTGCACCAGCATAGAAGAGGGTTCTTCATGGTTAGAGCAGTGAGGCTCTGGAATTCTCCTCCTGAGGAAGTGGTGATGGCCAACTCACTGAATGAATTTAAGAAAGGAATGGATGCTTTTTTTAGAGTAACAGTGTAGAAGGTTATGAATAACATAATATTATAGGTAGATGGTTGACCCAGCTTAGGGGAAGGAATTTTTTTCCCTATGGAGAAAATTGGCTTCTACTCTGTGGGTTTTTTGCCTTTCCCAGGATCAACAATGCAGAACAGCTGCCCTAAAAATAGGCTGAACTAGATGGACATAAGGTCTTCCTTCAGCCTTCAAAACTATGTTATGTTACTATGTTACAATATCTATATATTTATTGGTATTTAACCAAGATACCATTTTAAATATATTATAGCTACAGGTTGTCATTTTGAGAAAAAAATGGAAGAACACTACTACATTGCACTCATTCAAAGGGTTTAAAAATGTGAACACTCTAGATGTACCCTATGTGTCGAAGCAGAAAAAACAAAGCAGTAGTAATGCTTCAGGGTAAGCCAATTTATTAACTGCAATGCACACTATGTAGTGCACTGCATTGAATGCAAATTATGCAACATTAGTCCAAAGTTAGATGGCTGTATAAATCAATAAGTGGCGGTTGTATAGACCTGAGCAAAGCAGACTCATAGAAATAAATGAAGCTGTCATGCTCGAGCCGTGAGAGCCGCCGTCTTGTCCGTGCAATGCATTCGTACTCAGTTCAGTTTATACAGCCATCTGACTGAGCCCTCTAATATATAGGTTGCACCATTCATAACTTAAAGAAAATTATTAGTGAACATCTTGTCAATATTTCTAAAAGAAATGCAACCTATTTGGGAGGAGTGAAATATTTTGTTGAAACACACAATTCAAATATAGACTCCTTGGTTTCTGTGACATTGAGTCAGTCAACCACCAAGGGGGGAGACTGGTGGAGACAGATACTATTAAGTGAAGTATTTTGAATTCTAACATTGGATGTAAAACACCCACATGGTATGAATTCAAAATACAGTATGTTAACAATTATTTAACATTATGTATAATATCTTTTGTAGAGCTGGAGTCACGGCATGCTTCTCTCCTCCCCGGCAGAGAGGCCGACTCACTCACTCACGGCCGCCGCAGGCCCTGTTCTACACTTCTTCCTCCTTTTGCTGCTGTCCAGGGTCTGTGCATGGCTCACACATCCCCATGCTTTGTGCTTAGTGGGACAGTGTGCGCTGTCCAAAAGTATCCCCAGCCAATGGCTGGGAGACACTGATTACTTAAGATACTTCCACCTGATGGAAGGTGCCTGAGCAATGTATTCACTTTGTTAGTTGCATGCTTGCTAAGTATCACGTCCCCTGTTCTAGTTTATCTTCCAGCACCTGCTTGTCCCTGAATTTACCTGCCTGTACCTGCTAGTGCCTGCTTGTGTACCAGCCATACTTTTCATACCTGCCTGCACTTGCCAAGCCCACCTGTGTACCAGTCATACCTGACTGTACCTGCTGGTACCTGCCTGTATACCAGACATACTTGCTATCTCAATCCATTTTTGGATCTGTGTCAGATTCTGGATTCTCTTATATAAACTTTTTTCCTTTCAGGCCATCGGGGGTTAATATTAGTTTTTGCTCCTGGTGGCCGCTGGTGTTACTACATGTTTAGTTAGTCTGCTGGTGAAGACCACTCCCACCTTTCTATATAAGGTCACCTGGTACACCAGCTGACTGTTGGTAATACAGGTCTTTTGGAAACCAACCATTCTAACGAGAGGTGTTATCTGGAGCAGTGGTGATAGCAGCTTATCTGGTGCAGTGGCCATACAGCTGAAAGCGGTGTTCAGGTGCCTTACTCTGTGGACCGGTGCATGACAGCAGAGGAAGCTAAATGTTGTTTGTTTTTCCCTGTCTATCTTTCCTTGGTGTTTTATTAGTACAGTGGTGGAACCAGTGTCTGCACTTGCCAGTTCCCTAGTAAGGGATAGGTGCAGGGCAAGTGAGGGAACAAGGTATCCTGTTTGGCAACAGGTTGAAAGAACCTGTATAGGGAACGTCAAGAGAGTTCAGGGCACTTCCTTAGGAGAGTGCAGGAGGTGTCCATTTCCCCTCTCCCTATTGCAGGGCCCACCGTTGTAATTATGTCCCCAGTGTCCCCTTGTTTGTCTTTGTTGGTTTTGTGACCGACTGATCGTCGGGTCGTGTCGTGTAGGGCCAGTCACATCGTGACACTTGCCATACCTGCCTGCAATAGCCATGCTCACCTGCATACCAGCTGTAACTGACTGCACCTTCCGTATCCACTTGTATATCAGCCGTACATGCCTGCACCTGCCATGCCCTTCTGTATACCAGTTGTAGCTGCCTGCACCTGCCAGTGCTTGCTTGTATACCAGCCGTTTCAGTCTGCACCTGTCAGTGCTCACCTGTATTCCAGCCATCCCTGTCAGCACTTGCCACTCCTGAGTTCCTGCTGTGAGTGCCTGTACCACTAAACTTTCCCTTCAAGGCTGTTCCAGCTTCCTGCCCCTTGAGGATTAGCTGCCATGCGTCTGAAGTCCGTCATGTTGTAGCAGTTGGTGTCCATCTGTAGTCAAGTCTAACCCCACCGTCAGGGACTATAGCAAAGAATCAGGTGTTCACCTAGTTAAACCCCTCCAGGCAGAGGCGTAGCTAGGGGTTCAGCTTAGGAAAAATCTGAGTGGGCCCCTAACCGGTAACCCTGATTACAACTCAGGTTGGCACACTCTAGTCATGAGTATAGGGGAACCTCAGCAGATGGACGCGCTGTAACTGAAACAAATCCCTATACAAAAAACAATACTGATATTACTGCCATATGGTGACCTCATAGTGGTAGATGCCAGTCCTACAGAATATACAAGAGTTTACTATACAGTTACAGATGATAACTTACAGGTGACGTTCTTTCTGATAATCGCTCACTTTTGCATCTTACTCAGACCGACATGACAACTTCTCCAGCCAGGACTCATCTGCAGAGATTACAACAAAGACACATCTGACTTCTTACATTTCCAGCCCAGTACCCATCTGTCTCCAACATGCACAAACTATTCTACCCAATACTGAGCCCCTGCTGCCGTATGTGTCCCTACTATTGTACCTGATACCCCAATACTGAGCCGCTGCTGCCGTATTGGTCCCTACTATTGTACCTGATACCCCAATACTGAGCCGCTGCTGCCGTATGTGTCCCTATTACTGCACCTGATACTCCAATACTGAGACCCTGCTGCCATATGTGTCCCTACTATTGTATCTGATACCCCAATACTGAGCCGCTGATGCCATATGTGTCCCTACTATTGTACCTGATACCGCAATACTGAGCATCTGCTGCTGCATGTGTCCCTACTATTGCACCTGCTGTGTGGTACTAAAGCAGAGCTCCTCTAACTGCCTCACATAATAATGCCAAAATTGTGCCCTTTACATAGCAGAATGTCTCTTTTGTGCCCTCACAATAGCTCCCATGCTGTATATAACCCCCAGTTTATGACAGACCCCACAGTAGCTCCCACACTGTATATAGGCCCCCATACTGTATGATGGCCCCCACATTAGCCTTTAAACTGTACTGTATAATGCTCAGGGCAGGGCAGGGTCCTCTCTCCTCCTGTACCAGTTATGACTTGTGTTGTTTAAGATTATTGTACTTGTTTTTATGTATACCCCTCCTTACATGTAAAGCGCCATGGAATAAATGGCGCTATAACAATAAATAATAATAATAATAATAATAATAAAATAATACTCTATAATGACCCCTGCATTAGCTCTCATGCTGTATATTGGCTCTCGCATTAGCTCATCCATTGTACAATGACCCCCGAATTAGCTCTAGCACTGTATAATGACCCCCGTTGTAGCTCCCATTCCTTTGATTCTGGGCTCTGTTGGTCCCTGTCTGTGGGCTACAACATGCACAGCCGTGATATATATGACAAAGAACTAAGTAGAAGAAAATAGAAACAGATAGTGGGTGCGTATAGAGGCCAGGATATGGCTATAGAGGCCAGGATATGGGTACAGCTCCCTGAATGTGTCCAGGTGACCCTAAAAGAAATACTCTTGTCTGGACAAGACCCCAAAGAGGGAACCAGAAAGATAGAGGGAATTAGAAGAGAAGGAGGTAAAATATTACTCATGTAAAGAAGAAAATGCACCCTCTGGTACGTCTTCTCTTTTATTCTCTTTTCTGCCTTCGGGGGGGTCTTGCCCAGAGTATACGTTCAGGGGTCTATATGTGATCAGCTATACGCACCTGCTGGCTGTTTCTAATTTCTTCTATTTGGCTCTTTATCAGATATATTCATCCTCAACTTTGTGAGGATTATTTTTTTTAATAAAAAGTTATATACCGTAATTGGGTTTTCATGCTTGCCATCCTAGATTTACAATATGAGATGATAGTTCCCTCACCCCGGCTACAGGAACAAGTCACAGGGTGTGTGTGTGTGTGTCTATATATATACTGTATATGTAGAGAGATATTTGAAATATACGGCTACCAAACATTCCAGGCATTTACCGATTTTCAATACAGCAGCAAAAGAATGAAGGCGGCTCACTATTTATACAAAATGAAAAAAAATGAGTTTTGGTTCTCCTGGGAAAAGGTTCTCAGTGGAACTGAAAAATTGATGAGCCCAATGAGCTATTAAAACACAATTTTTTAATTTTGTTAATGGTGCTCTGCCTTCATTTTTTTGCTACTATAGATTTTTACATTTACCTGTCTATATTTTATATATATATATATATATGAAGAGGGAAAGACACATACTCTTCTCTGTGCTGTCCTGCAGCCGAGGTGACATCTATTAGGGCAGTGCATGATACTGACTACTCATGTCAGTCGCTCTGAGGCACAAGTAGATTTATGGCAGCTGATTTGATCTGACAGAGACGCCTTCTGATATGTATAAAAGTTCAAGTAGCCACCACAAATCTACTGTGCCTCAGATACAAGACCACAAACACAAACAATAAACCATTCAGGACTTGTAAGGAGGGGAGCAGCGTCCTGCCCCTCATCACTGCACAGTCACCTCAGGGCCCCTGATGCACGCAGCAGCCCGAGTTCTTACTCACAGCATCTTGTCTTGCTCTGTCTGAAGGCTGCATGGTGACCTCTCTCCTGCAGACACACAGGGAGCAGTGTGGGCGTGTCTACAGTTTGCTGGAGGACGCTTAAAGGTATAGTGTCCGTGCACTATCCAGAGAAGCTTAACTACATCCGTGAGCACATGCTGACATGGTTAACAGTGGCAGATGCTCTGGGTGTGGGTGGGCCCCCTTAGAGCAAGGGGCACGGGGTGATGGCCTCCTCTGCCCACTGCTAGCTACGCTACTGCCTCCAGGCTCTCCAAAGACCACGGCACAGTGGTTCCACCACTTCAGTTGCATAACTATTGCCAAGAACATAGATATATATGCAATGCATTTAATTGAATAATTAATAATTAATGTATATAGTTTTAGTTCTAATATTTAATACATTTTAATGAATTAGTCATACTGCACATTGCTCACTTAAATTTCTTATAGTGAATTTCAGACAATCTGTTTTCTATTTCTTATGACTAGCCAGTAAACAGGTAATGGATCTTTAACCCCTTACCTTCCATTGACAAACACAGTCCACCATGACCAAGTGTCAGTTCCTGCATCAGGACGGACTGTGTCCATCATACATTTAAACTATCACTGCGTGTAAACACGCAGTGGTAGTTCAGTGCCAACAGCTGTCTGTGACAGCTGAGAGGCATGGTAACGGGTGCAGGGACCCATGCCGTCGGTCCCCGCATCCAGATCACTGTGATCAGACAGACAATCTAGCTGACCGATAACAGCATTATCATGCAGGAGATGCTGAGATATCCACCAGTAGCTGAGCTTCTGCACTAACAGCCAGGAGCAGTGTCAGCACCGCCCCTTTCAGATAACACCCTAATTTCTCCAATTAAGGGCGATCGCAGTGTTCAGGAGTGAGGGAGAGAGACAGAAGCTCCATCTGCCTTCAGATCTGTGTATCATCAGCAAAGAGGTGATACTGAAAGCTGTTAGACTATGAGCTGTCCCTGGCCGAAGGTGTAGATGGAGTAGAGCAGGGGTCCTTAAACTGAACCTTGGGAGGCACTGACAGATAAAGGGTGAGATGAGGTGGTGTGTGAGTGGGAGATACTGAATGTCCTGTCTGTTAGGTATAAGGAGATCCATGATAGGGCCAAGAGATGAGAGAGTCTGTTGTAAGAGGGATTGCTCCACTGTGTCGAAGGCAGATGACAGTTCCAGGAGGAGTGTTGCTTGAATTTGGCGGTTAGTGGGTCGTTGTTGACTTTAGTCAGTGCAGTTTCAGTGAAAGGATACAGTCAGAAGCCAGATTGTAAGTAGCCAAAGAGGGAATAGGAGGATACATTTGAGGACAGTTCAAAATTGATGTGTGGTTCCACTAGTTTTGAGGCATGGGGAGAAGTGATGTGGGCTGATAGCTATATACAAAGGATGGATCTAGGAAGAATTTTTTGGGAGTGAAAGAAGTGTGTCTGAAACATGAGGGAAAGACAACAGTTGTTAGTGACAGGTTGAAGTGGTGGGTTAGTTTTGAGATGAAGACTATTTTAAGATTTGGAATGAGGTGGAACCTGACTGGGTCTAGTTCACAGGTGTTGAGACATAATTTGGATAGTAAAGAAGAAAGGAGGATCTTCCATGATGGTGAAGTTGGTGTAGGAGGAAGAGAGTTGAGTAGTTATGAGGAGGGATTGTGAGGACTTTAGGTAAAAGCTTTGCCTTATGTTGTCAATCTTCTGCTTAACCCTAGAACACATACCTGGGGCCTCCCAGGCCTGCTAGTTTAATTGTTTTCTATTTTCTGAAAGATTACTTTAGTTAGAATTCTGAAACTCTAGGTATTCCTCAGGTATATAGTTGTTATTAATTTCCAGTTGTTCAGATATTTTTGTTACAGGCATTTCAGTTTAGCAACTCTTTTATGGGAATACCCCATATTCACATACCTGGGGCCTTTTAGGCCTGTACTAGGTTTACACGTGATTGTCAGTCTTTTTTGTCTTTACTGTTGCTGGGGAAGACTTTGTCTTTATGACTCAGCCTTTATGACT
This sequence comes from Dendrobates tinctorius, assembly GCF_039654945.1. Classification (NCBI taxonomy): domain Eukaryota; kingdom Metazoa; phylum Chordata; class Amphibia; order Anura; family Dendrobatidae; genus Dendrobates; species Dendrobates tinctorius. The sequence continues at coordinate 33,924,725 of NW_027361732.1, read as the reverse complement.
CTGCTGTTGCTGTGAAGAGTGTGGATTCTGCCTGACTACATGGTCATGTGATCTTGGGAAGGAGACTCCCTCACAAAGTCATGCGTCTCTGACATTATTACAGGTCCTGAACACACAGGACCAGGAGGACAGACAACATCCTGCTCATTGTGTGCTACTTGCTGAAGAGACTTTGAAGGAAAGAGTCAGCCTTCTTGTTTCTGGAAAAATAAACTTTCTGAGATACAAAAATCCAGAGGCTTCTACTGCAACTAAAAGAAAGTGGTAACCTGCTGAAGGTGAGAGGACGGGGGCTGCACTTTACCCTTAGCACACACACTAACAAAGAGTGTGCAACCCTGATTGTAATCATTATTTTTTTTTTCATTTTAGTTTACTGACATTTAGGGTTACAGTGGCACAGTCTACATCCAGGGGTTTGACTGACCAAGAAATCAAAGCAAATCATTTTTCATAGTGATGAAGACAGTGAACTTTCTTTGCCTGATGAAGAGTACATGCCACCAGATAATGGCTCTACTTCATTGTCCAGTGATTCTTCAGACAAAATGTCTGCAAGGAACATTCTTCCGAGCAAATAACATGTGAAAATTGTTGGCGTCATCAGTAAAGTTGAAAAGGAAAGTTTGAAAAGAAATATTCCTGAACCATGTTTACTACAACTTTTATATAAAAAAAATGTTTAGACAAAAAAATCGTTATTATAAAGAATTATATAGAATGCATATATTGGGTGTTTTAAGCCTGTGTATTTACTTTTTTGTTGTTTTTTGCACATAATTATAATGTTTTGAAATATTCACATCTTAGGCTGCGTTCCCACTGGCACTGGGGTCCACCAGGAGGAGATCTGTAATGGATCTGACCTCCTGGTAACTCCAGTTAAGGCTGCCAGAATGCCAGGATTCCGCCAGCCTTAGCTGGGGTCACCAGAAGGTCAGATCCATTACGGAATTACGGAACCCCTCCTGGCGGACCCCAGCGCTAGTGGGAATGCATCCTTACTTTGCAATTTTCAAATAAACTTTACAAAGTATTTTTATTTGAGTTATTCCATGTTATTTGCACACAGGCCTAAAACGCTCCAGGTATGTGAAAGTGTAGGTTTCTATGGTTATGCGTTCTAGGGTAAAAGACTAAGGTAAGGTCTTCAGTGGAGATGAGTGGATACGGAGGAGGAGTTGGAGGACAAGGAGAGAAATGAAAGCAGTGAATAGATGTTTAGTGTTGTGAGACAGGGATGATATGAGAGATGGGAAGTAGGTTTGTTTTGCTGCAGTGACAGGTTGCGCAGCATTTTGACAACTTGTGTTACTGGATATGCTACTCAATTCCCTTTTTGACAGCGACATATGGGTATGCCTTGTAGATGTGGGACAGATTGTGCTCCAATGGATGGCAAGCTCTGCATCAAGTGATCTCTCCTCTTCCTCCACCTTAACATCACACACAGTACAATCCTGATAAGTGCATCCCAATTACCCTTGTTACCCCGATGTCACAACTTTCCAACCACCTGACTGACTGTAGGGAGCCACAGATGGACGAGACTTTAGAGCCATTTGCACATTCTATTCCATGGGCATTACAGTTCTGCTCCAAAAGATACACAGTAACTCCAGAGGAGGAAAGCATCGGCACCAATGGACAACATTTTTTGCATTTGGATTCAGGGCTAAATGGAGTAGGGTCCGAGCAGAATCCAGACCCTTGTCACCAGACGTTAACCCCCGGGTGTGTAGTTGATCCTGATCCGACTCAGATACCTGAGGCTCTCATGAATTGTACTGTGCTATCAGAGCAGGAAGAGGAGTATGCTGATTTTCAGGGGGAGGAATGGCAGAACAAAGAGGATACCAATTAGGTTGTAGATCCCACTTGGTGTGAATCGAGAGGCACGCAGCTGAGTAGCTCAACAGAGGAGGTGAAGGAGAAGGAAATCGAGACGGTTACATTGCGGCTTCCCACACAGACAGTGAGTGATGCAACCAAGAAAAGCACTGCATTCTCATCACTTCTCTGGCTGTGGCAAGCAATGATCACTGAAGTTTGCCGTAATGGCAAGGGTTGGCTAGCCTAGCCCATTTTTAAAACCACAAACGATTAGAGTTGAGCGACTTTTGGTTTTTTAGGGTCGCGTTTCGTTTCGTGAAACCCGACTTTTCCAAAAGTCGGGTCGAGCAAGATCGTCCGATTATACGGAAAAGTCGGGGTAGTCCCGAAACACGAAACCCAATGTAAGTCAATGGGGAATAAAAGTCGGCAGTGAGAGGAGGACAGGAAACACACCAACAGTGCCCATTTGAATGCCAAAAGCATCAATTCTTATTACTTAAGCTTGTCAACCTTAATTAACTTCATAATACAAGTTACGCACTGAAAAATGGGGGTTATTTGGCTACACTTGTGAGGGGGGAGGGCTGGCTCCAGGTTTTCATGTGCCCTGGGCGAAAGAGCGCCCCTTTAACACATACCACAACTCATCATGCTCCGATACGGCAGAGAAATAGCGGTATAGTACAATGAAAAATACTTCACTTTTTACATCTCATGACGAGGCCCATCTATTTCTCCATACAGAATCATTGGTCCCATATAATGTTTGAAACAGTATATGATGAGCTCCACATAATGCTACAGTATATGTTGGTCCCCATGGATGAAGCTCCACTGTCTTATGGGCCCAAATAATGCTCCAAACATAATGGGCCCCATTTCAAATGCTCTAGTGTATAATGGGCCCTGTAAATGCTGCTCCAGTGTCTGATGTCCACCTTTGGAATGTTCCAGTGTATGTTGGGCCCCATCTATCATTCTCCAGAGTATAGTGCTCCCCAAAAATTGCTGTCCCAACATTGAAAACAATCAAATAAGTCTCCTCGCTAGGGAATCCCTGTACTTGTCTGGACTCCTCGTCGTCCCCATCTTCCATCTCACTGCACAGTATTTCAACTTTGCAAGTGCTGTGATCCTGAGCAAGCAGGGGGGGCCCACTCATTGGCGACGGCACTGGCACAGGGCCCCTGATAGTACGGTAGTGTGTCTGATGGCGGGTGGGCCGAACCTGCACTTTCATCTGCAGCTTCCTCTTTGTCACCGTGTAAGATGGAACTGTATATGGGAAGGGTAACCTGAGTTTCATCAGGGTCAGATTCAGGCCGTGTAGCATGCAAGGGGAATGTAGTGGTCTGGGACAATGTACCAGCAGATTCATCGAGCAGTGGCTGGGCATCAGTGCACTTGTGTCGCCCCCAGGAGTACGGTCGCCACAGTGGCATTACCTTCTTCCTAGGGAGTGTGATGTCATGCTTGGGGGCAACGAACGATCTCTCTAGCAGGTTAACTGATTGGGCGGCCTTATTCCCACGAGTCATGACCCTCCAAACAGCGTTCATGAAGGCAAAGAGTTTGTTTTACGTGGGCAGTATGGTTGCAAAGCTGAACCTTAAAGGAATGTCCAGAAGGGCACCACCAGGAGTGGAGCCTACGGTTAAATTCGACTCCACCTGGGAAACCTCAACCATGCCAGCTACAGAACAGATGCACACATTGCAAGCTTAATTCCGTTAACGAACGAGACTCCGTCATGCCCCACGGTCCGAGTCCGGCTTACTAGAGGGACACGTGAGGCTCTGGCACATGAGATTGGCCAATAACTGGTGTGTCATGCCCTTACATGTCCGTGGCTGCATGTGCGCTACACTGAAAAGGCCAGCGTTTGTCGCTTACAGGTGCAGATAACCCGCTGAACAACGTTAGTGATGGGGATCACTGATTACAATTATTACCCGCGAACAATGATTTCCCAGTAAGTGCAGGTCAACCACAGTTCCGGAATTAGGCCTAACCGTCATTCCTGAAAAAATGAAAAACTTACGTGTGCAAACCACAGGTGCTGTAGCTTGCTTAACAGCTCGCCAGTCGTTCTCACGCCCAGTATGGATTACACGTGATTGCACAAAGGTCAGAAAGGGTACTGTATCCCCAGATAACATGTATGGATAGCGTACACATTCAAAATATATGTCTATACATCAGGAGGCAGGCTCAGACGGTGTTAGGCCCCGTATGGATTGCACGTGATTGCACAAAGGTTAGAAAGGGTACCGTATCCCCAGATAACATGTATGGATAGCATAGACATTCAAAATATATGTCTATACATCAGGAGGCAGGCTCAGACGGTGTTAGGCCCAGTATGGATTGCACGTGATTGCACAAAGGTTAGAAAGGGTACCGTATCCCCAGATAACATGTATGGATAGCGTACACATTCAAAATATATGTCTATACATCAGGAGGCAGGCTCAGATGGTGTTAGGCCCAGTATGGATTGCACGTGATTGCACAAAGGTGAGAAAGGGTACCGTATCCCCAGATAACATGTATGGATAGTGTACACATTCAAAATATATGTCTATACATCAGGAGGCAGGCTCAGACGGTGATAGGCCCAGTATGGATTGCACGTGATTGCACAAAGGTGAGAAAGGGTACCGTATCCCCAGATAACATGTATGGATAGCGTACACATTCAAAATATATGTCTATACATCAGGAGGCAGGCTCAAACGGTGTCAGGCACAGTATGGATTTGACGGCCCAGACTACACAGCGGAGGATCAGGGAGAGGTAAAGATTGCAAATGCTGGGGCCCTGCCCAAGCAAGGGGGGCCCACTCGTGGGCGTCGGTACTGGCACTGGGCCCCTCATAGTACGGCGGTGTGTCTGACGGCGGGTGTGCACCACCACCGTCAGAGACACTTGATTGCACTATGAGGGACCCTGTACCAGTGCCCGCGCCCAAGAGTCGACCTACCCACCTGTCCAGGGCAACGGCACTCGCACGGTGTCGTGCGCTAGGTGGTGACCCCGGCCATGGGAGGGGGAGGCAGCACAGTTAGGGAGTTTTAGAAACTGGCATATGTTGATGTTGGACATTCAGCTGATGCAAAAGGTGAAATAGGTCAAGTCCCAGGAAGAGGTGGACCAAAGCAAACCATTTTTCTGTCACCCTATGTGTCATCAGGGGAAGGTGGGACAAAATCCTTGGAAACCCAAGCGTGGTTCATTTTAATGAAGGTTAGATCATCCACATTTTGGGTTGACAGACGGGTCCTTTTTTCTGTCAGGATTGATCCAGCTGCACTGAAGACTCTTTCCGATAGCACACTTGCAGCTGGGCAAGCGAGCTCCTGTAAGGCATATTGTGCCAATTCAGGCCAGGTGTCCAGTTTAGCAGCCCAATAGTCAAAGGGGAATGACCTGTGTGGGAGAACATCGATATGGGAGGAAAAGTAGTTTGTAACCATAGTTGACAACTGCTGTCTCCTGTCACTTTCCATCGATGCAGTATTACCAGTTGTGTGAGCGGTACTTGAAAAACCAGTCCACAACATTGTCATGAAACCCCTGTCTCCAACGCCACTTCTGCTGTGTGCACCACGGACACCTCTACCAAGCTGACCCCGGCCCGTACGGCTCGTGTGAGAACCATCACCGCTGCTGTGTGCTGGGAATGCCTCAAGCAACCGATTTACCAGAGTTGCTTGTTTATTAGCCAATATTAGGTCAAGGTTCTCCTGTGGCATGATGTTTTGTAATTTGCCTTTATAGCGTGGATCCAGGATGCTGGCCAACCAGTAGTTGTCATCGTTCATCATTTTGGCAATGCGGGGGTCCCTTTTTAGGATCTGCAAGGCATAATCTGACATGTGGGCCAATGTTCCCGGTGTCAATGATGCACTGCGAATGCTGGTTGGAGGAGCACTTTCTGGCAAATCCACATCCCTCCAGTCACGCACAAACCCTGTACCAGACCTTGCCACGCCAACATTTTCACTTGCCCCACGAGATGCATCCTCCTCCCCTAAGTAATCATCCCCATCATCCTCCTCCTCCTCCTCTTCTTCCTCCACCTCGTCCAGGAGAGGTCCCTGAGCAGACAATGGCTGAATGTCATCAAGGATTCCCTCCTCCTCTTCCTCCTCATCAACATTGGCTGCAGAAGCCTGCTCCTTAAGGTGCGTCAAAGTTTGCATTAGCAGACGCATAAGTGGGATGCTCATGCTTAGGATGGCGTCATCTGCGCTTACCAGCCGTGTGCATTCCTCAAAACACTAAAGGACTTTACAGAGGTCTTTCAGCTTCGACCACTGCACACCTGTCAACTCCATGTCTGCTCTCAAAGTGCCTAGCCGTGTATCCTCCCACAAATGCATTATGGCCTGCCTCTGTTCGCACAGCTGCTCCACCATGTGCAGGGTGGAGTTCCACCTTGTTGCAATGTCGATAATGAGGCGGTGGTTGGGAAGGTGGAGCAATCGCTGCAGCTTCTGCATACGAACGGAGTGTACAGGCGACCGGCGGATGTGCGAGCACAGTCTTCGCACCTTCCGGAGCAGGGCTGTTAACTCCGGATAATTTTTGAGGAAGCACTGCACCACCAGGTTCAAGGTGTGAGCCAAGCAAGGTATGTGGCTGAGTTTTGAAAGGGCTATGGCTGCCACAAAATTACGGCCGTTATCACTAACTACCTTGCCTGCCTCAAGATGTACACTGCCCAGCCATGACTCAGTTTGTCGCTTCAAGTACTCGGCCAGCACCTCGGCGGTGTGTCTGTCGCCCAAACACATCATCTGCAACACAGCCTGCTGACGCTTTCCACTAGCTGCTCGATAGGGGGACACCTCGTGTGCAACAGTGGCAGCTGCAGATGGAGTGCTCGTACGACTGCGCTCTGTGGACGAGCTTTCGCTTCTGGAGGAGGAGGAGGAGGAGGGTCGAACGCCTACAGCCAACTGTTTCCTATACCGTGGGCTAGGCAGCACTGTCCCACCACCGCTGTCCCCTGTGGACCCTGCATCCACCACATTAACCCAGTGCGCAGTGATGGACACGTAACGGCCCTGGCCATGCCGACTGGACCATGCATCAGTTGTGAGGTGCACCTTTTCGCTCACTGACTGCTTGAGTGCATGGACAATGCGGTCTTTCACATGATGGTGGAGGGCTGGGATGGCTTTGCGAGAGAAGAAGTGGCGACTGGGTAGGTCATAGCGTGGTACTGCATAGGCCATGAGTTCGCGGAAAGCTGCGCTTTCCACCAACCGAAAGGGCATCATCTCAAACGAGATTAGTTTGGCAATGTGGGCGTTCAAACCCAGTGTACGCGGATGAGAGACTGAGTACTTTCTTGACCTACTCATAGTGTCTGGGAGGGTGAGCTGGACTTGAGAGCTGCATATGGTGGAAGTAGCGGTGGACAGGGCGGACTGAGAGAGGGTTGATGATGGTGATGGAGTTGGTGTTCTTTCTGATGGCCTAGAATCAGTCTTTCGTTGATATAACAGTGGGATTCCCTGACTGCTGTGGCCTTGCAACGACACCTCAACATTTGCTGCTGTGCTAACCGGTGGGCTTACTGTGGGGGAAACAATGTAGCGTTGCTGACTACCTTCGTTGTGATCAGTTGCACATGTGGCACTTGAGGTTTGGTGTTGTGTCCACGCTTGCAAGTGCATGGTGTTTAAATGTCTAAGCATGCAACTGGTATTCAAATTTTTCAGATTTTTCCCTCGGCTAAAGGTCTTTGCGCACTTCTTACAGATAACCTTGGCCTGATCATGAGGATTTTGTTCAAAAAAGTGCCACACTGCACTCTTCCTACTTTGGCAGACATTTTGCGGCCTAGCATGCTGTGATCTTTTGACCGTCTGGACAAGCTGTCCAGCAACTCTTTTGATTTTTGGAACCTGTCTTTGGAGTGCTCCGGGCCTGCCAGATAACAGCTGTTGCGATGTCGATGTCTGCTGTGGATGCTCCTCATCTGAGCTATTGGAAGCAGCACCCTCTTCCCCCAATGGATGCCAATCTGGGTCAACAACTGGGTCATCCATCACCTCCTCTTCAATGTCATGTGCACCTTCCTCTGTGTCACCGTGTATGGTGGTATAGTGTGCGAGAAGGGGCACCTGAGTCTCATCAGGGTCAGAATCTGGCTCTGTACACTGCGAGGACAATGTAGTGCTCTGAGTGAATGTACCAGCAGAATCATCCATCAGCGGCTGTGCATCAGTGCACTCCATGTCAGATTCATCTTGGCCTGGGTAATTCACCATTTGACTTGATAATCCAGGCATGGTATGTGAAAACAGCTCCATGGAGTAATCAGTAGTATGGCCTGCGTCATCCTTCAATCTTGGTTGGGGTGAAGGACACAAGGAAAGGTGTGGTTCATGAACATGAGCCTCCAATGACGACTCAGTGCTTTTACTTTTTACAACTGAAGAAGAGGAGGCGATAGAGCTGGAGGCTGAGTCAGCAATGTAAGACAAAACTTTTTCCTGATGCTCTGGCTTTAAAAGCGGTTTGCCAACTCCTAGAAAACTAAGCCTTCGAAGCCTTATGGAGTCAGACGATGACGCAGGCTCAACACCTCCTGCATTCGGTCCTATTTTGCTCTTGCCACTACCATCAGATCCACCACCAACACCATCATTACCAGCTGCCAACCCCCGCCCAATTCCACGGCCTCTTCCACCAGCCTTCCTCATTTTTGGTAGAAATGTAGACAAAATCCAACAAACTATATAGTAATGTAAAACAAGGTACAAGGTGTCTATAGGACAGGGGAGATTTTGAATTTCTGCTCACACTAGTGGACACTGGACCTTTTGGATTGTGTGAGGCCCACAGAATATCTGAGCGCTATGTCACAGGCTCGATGGCACAGCTGTGACCAAAGTGACTAGAGGATAAGTGAGATTTTGAATTTCTGCACACACTAGTGGACACTGGACACTTTTGGATTGTGTGAGGCCCACTGAATATCTGAGCGCTATGTCACAGGCTCGATGGCACAGCTGTGACCAAAGTGACTAGAGGATAAGTGAGATTTTGAATTTCTGCAGACACTTGTGGACACTGGACACTTTTGGATTGTGTGAGGCCCACTGAATATCTGAGCGCTATGTCACAGGCTCGATGGCACAGCTGTGACCAAAGTGACTAGAGGATAAGGGAGATTTTGAATTTCTGCAGACACTTGTGGACACTTTTGGATTGTGTGAGGCCCACTAAATATCTGAGCGCTATGTCACAGGCTCGATGGCACAGCTGTGACCAAAGTGACTAGAGGATAAGTGAGATTTTGAATTTCTGCAGACACTTGTGGACACTGGACACTTTTGGATTGTGTGAGGCCCACTGAATATCTGAGCGCTATGTCACAGGCTCGATGGCACAGCTGTGACCAAAGTGACTAGAGGATAAGTGACATTTTGAATTTCTGCTCACACTAGTGGACACTGGACACTTTTGGATTGTGTGAGGCCCACTGAATATCTGAGCGCTATGTCACAGGCTCGATGGCACAGCTGTGACCAAAGTGACTAGAGGATAAGTGAGATTTTGAATTTCTGCAGACACTTGTGGACACTGGACACTTTTGGATTGTGTGAGGCCCACTGAATATCTGAGCGCTATGTTACAGGCTCGATGGCTCAGCTGTGACCAAAGTGACTAGAGGATAAGTGAGATTTTGAATTTCTTCTCACACTAGTGGACACTGGACACTTTTGGATTGTGTGAGGCCCACTGAATATCTGAGCGCTATGTCACAGGCTCGATGGCACAGCTGTGACCAAAGTGACTAGAGGATAAGTGAGATTTTGAATTTCTGCAGACACTTGTGGACACTGGACACTTTTGGATTGTGTGAGGCCCACTGAATATCTGAGCGCTATGTCACAGGCTCGATGGCACAGCTGTGACCAAAGTGACTAGAGGATAAGTGAGATTTTGAATTTCTGCAGACACTTGTGGACACTGGACACTTTTGGATTGTGTGAGGCCCACTGAATATCTGAGCGCTATGTCACAGGCTCGATGGCACAGCTGTGACCAAAGTGACTAGAGGATAAGTGAGATTTTGAATTTCTGCAGACACTGGACACTTTTGGATTGTGTGAGGCCCACTGAATATCTGAGCGCTATGTCACAGGCTCGATGGCACAGCTGTGACCAAAGTGACTAGAGGATAAGGGAGATTTTGAATTTCTGCAGACACTTGTGGACACTGGACACTTTTGGATTGTGTGAGGCCCACTGAATATCTGAGCGCTATGTCACAGGCTCGATGGCACAGCTGTGACCAAAGTGACTAGAGGATAAGTGAGATTTTGAATTTCTGCTCACACTAGTGGACACTGGACACTTTTGGATTGTGTGAGGCCCACTGAATATCTGAGCGCTATGTCACAGGCTCGATGGCACAGCTGTGACCAAAGTGACTAGAGGATAAGTGAGATTTTGAATTTCTGCAGACACTTGTGGACACTGGACACTTTTGGATTGTGTGAGGCCCACTGAATATCTGAGCGCTGTGTCACAGGCTCGATGGCACAGCTGTGACCAAAGTGACTAGAGGATAAGCGAGATTTTGAATTTCTGCAGACACTTGTGGACACTGGACACTTTTGGATTGTGTGAGGCCCACTGAATATCTGAGCGCTATGTCACAGGCTCGATGGCACAGCTGTGACCAAAGTGACTAGAGGATAAGTGAGATTTTGAATTTCTGCAGACACTTGTGGACACTGGACACTTTTGGATTGTGTGAGGCCCACTGAATAACTGAGCGCTATGTCACAGGCTCGATGGCACAGCTGTGACCAAAGTGACTAGAGGATAAGGGAGATTTTGAATTTCTGCAGACACTTGTGGACACTGGACACTTTTGGATTGTGTGAGGCCCACTGAATATCACAGCGCTATGTCACAGGCAGAAATTGGCTAGTGTATCACAAACTACAAGGTGTATGTAGAATTGGGCAGAGTAGGAATCTCCCTAGAGTGCAGGTCTGTAAGAACGGAACATGTCCTCAACTTATTCTCACAGAGTGACACAGATAGCTTCACTGTGGCTGTGATAGCAGCCGTTGCACGGTACTGTGTGAGGAGCGTACACCGCTGTATGGTGTGAAAAAATGCACGCTCAGTACCTCAGCAGGACAAAAAAAAAAAAAATTGGGATTGCTTTTAAAAAAGCAGTTTGCAGCTCCGTACCTCAGCAGGACAAAAAAAAAAAATTGGGATTGCTTTTAAAAAAGCAGTTTGCAGAGCAGTGGGTAAACAGCAATGCAGCTGTCAGGAAGCCTTAGAAGGCAGCCCAACAACCAACACCACTGATACACCACAATATAGCCTCCCCTTGCACTGCACACACAGTGACTGGTGTGTTGTACAGGCACAATCGCTAGCAGCAGAAGCAGTTTTTTTTTCTTCTTCCCTGCCTAACACTCTCCCTACAGAATCAGCAGCAACCTCTCCCTATGCTAAGATCGGCAGAAGTAAGATGGCGGTCGGCGTGCACGCCCTTTTATACCCCCTGTGACGCCCACCAAAGCAAGCCAATCACTTGCATGCCCTTCTGAAAGATGGTGGTGACCCGTGCCTATGTCATCACATTGCCCACAGTGTCCGTGGATCCTGATTGACTGAAAAAGAGCGCAAAACAAACTTTTGAAACGCGACTTTGGCGCGTAAGTCGCCGACCTCGTGGCCGACCTCATCCTAGGGTCGGGTTTCGTTTCATGAAACCCGACTTTGCCAAAAGTCGGCGACTTTTGAAATTTTTCGACCCGTTTCGCTCAACTCTACAAAGGATAACTCAACTCACATTATCTACCAACTTTGTAAAAAACGACTGAGAAAAGGCTAAAAATCCAATAATTTGCCTATTACATGCATGAACAGGAACATGTGCGATCAATATGCATCATTCTGGGAATCTCACTGCCCTAAAATGCAGACTAGCGGGCCTCGCCAACCACTGGCAGGCCCATTAACTACATTTACTACTTCTTTATCCTTCGTTAACATGGCAAGTTTTCTCTCCCAGTGTTCCATTCACAGAAACTCCACTTGTTTACCCGCTATAGTCATGGTGAATGAGAGCCCATCAGCCATTAGGGAAGAGGACATGCCTGCTGTTTTTTACTGATCTTAAGGCCCCGTCGCAAACAGCGAGATCGATGATTTTGTGTCGCCACAGCGATCTCGCCAGCGACATCGCTGTGTGTAACACACATCAGCGACTGGGCCCCCTGCCGGGTTCCACTGATTGTTCAGGATCGTCCTGGGCCATTTTTTAATCATTCCTCTCCCACTGGCCAGCGCCCATCACTGCGTGTGGCAACGGGAGCCAACGATCAGCGAGGCTCCCAGCACTCTAAGCAGGCGCTAGGAGCTGGTATCTAAGGTAAATATCGGGTTACTAAGCGGCACGCATCACTTAGTTACCCGATGTGTACCTTAGAAACCTACATGCTCGCAGCTTCCAGCGCGGGCACGCAGATTTCTAAGGTACACATCGGGTAACTAAGTGATGCTTGCCACTTAGTAACCCGATATTTACCTTAGATACCAGCGTCCTCGCTGGTGCTGGTCGCTGGTGAAGCTGCCTGTTTGGCAGCTCACCAGCGATCATGTAGTGATGCACCAGCAATCCTGACATGGTCGTATCGTTGTCGGGATCGCTGGTGCATCTTTAAGTGTAACGGTACCCTGAGACACAGAGCACATCACATCTTTCTAATTCCACCATAATATCCTCGCCTGCACCTCACTCACAGTCCAACAGTTTGCCGTGTTCACCATACTGCAATCTCTGTCTCTGTCAGCACTGCAGCCAGCCCTCATTTTTGTAGTTGTGCTTATGTAAAAGATTGTTTCCTTCTACACATCGCAAACCATCTTCAAATTAGTAATAATAATAACTAGAGTTGAGCAACTTAAGTCGGATCGAGTTTCATGAAACAAAATTTGCTTCAGATGAAACTGGTCCGACTAGGGCAAAAAAAGTCGAAGTTTCATCCGAAACCCAACCCCAATGCAAGTCAATGCGGAGTAAAAGTCGGCATTGAGTGGATGAATGTCATCAGCTCAATGCCGACTTTTATTCCCCATTGACTTGCTTTGGGGTCGGGTTTCGGATGAAACTCTGACTTTTTTTGCCCTAGTCGGACCAGTTTCATCTGAAACAAATTTTGTTTCATGAAACCCGATCTGACTAAAGTTGCTCAGCTCTAATAATAACCTTTATTTATATTGGGCAAGCAAATTCCACAGAGCTTTACAAGTCAGCAGTTAATATAAAACAGTCAGAAGTTGCAAAGTCAACGATAATCAACAATTAAATGTAACACATGCTTCAAGTGGTTATTTACAATGATGGTCCAACCATCTTGAGGAAATGAGGGATAGATAAAGGCTGCATGAGGCTTTTGGGTACGGTTGAGTTTGATGGCGAATAATGATCAGAGAAGTAGAGAATAGGCTATATTGTAAAAGTACTTTGATTAGTGAACGTTCCAGGTCACCCCAGACTGGTGTCATTTTAGTGTGTAAGTTGTGGTTAGCCTTAATTTCATGAGGTAAAAAAAGTAAGGGGTGAGTTATCTAGGTAGGAGATTGAACAGAGCTGGACAAAGACTAGATCAGGGTGTTACAGTATTTGTGTGTCTCAGAGATTGAAAAGTTGTGAGAGGCCACGAGAAGTGGCTAGTTAGAAACAGGGATGCAGTTGGGAAGGTAAGTCTCACAGGATAAGGGTTGGCAATTCTGTGGACATGAAGTGCGGCAGCAAGGCAGAAAAGTGGTCACGGAAGTGGATGGGTGATCCTGAGGGACAGTATATGACTGCTACTCTGAGGGAGAGGGCATGGAACATCCTGATGGTGTGAACTTCAAAAGTAGAAAGGCATCCAATTGGCTTGTATTTATTTATTTTTTTAAAAAAACAGAATTGATAGTGGCAGTGAGAAACATGGGTTATCATGGAGTTAGCATGCAGTGATCATACTGCGGTATATACAGACATTCCATGCATTGTAATCCAGAGGTGTACAGTACGTGCCGTACGCTCACCATTAAGGGAAGGAGTTGCGCCACAAATCTTGGTATCCCCAAGACTTGCAGGGCGCTTAGGGATGGAGAACTAAATCACTGCACATCATAAGAAGGAGAACTAAATTACTAGACAATAGGGTTTGGTGAAATAAACTACTAAATATCTAAAGTTGGATAACTAAAAAACTATACAACAGAAGATGGAGAACTAAAGTACTAGACAACAGGACTTGGAGAAATAAGGTACTAAACAACTAAACCACTATACACCAGAAGATGGAGAACTAAACTACTAGACAACAGGGCTTGGAAAAATAAACTACTAAACAGCTAAAGTTGGATAGCTAAAGTAATACAGACCAGAAAATGGAGTAATATACTGCTAGACAACATAAGTTGGAGAACTAAGTTAATAAACATCTAGTTTTGGATAACTAAGCCACTGCACACCAAGGGATGGTAAACTAAAACATGTGACACCAAACATCAAATCTTGGAATCCCCTAGGCTTGCGGGACAAACCTCTGTATGCAACCCTTCCTCCACTGCTTCTGCCTCCTCCTCCTCTTGTAAGGCCTCCACCTGTGCCCTGAACCTCTCTCTTAATGAGACACACTATCCAACAGTGCAGAGATTGTCCCTCACCACCATACTACGCAGCTAGAGAAAACCGCAGTCAGGCAGTGTTTAAATTCATATGCCTTGGAGCGCACAGTCACACAACTCAAATATGGTGGACAGCTATCCAGGCCGTGTTAGGGCAATGGCTGTCTCTACTGAACCTGGAGTCAGTAAAGGCCGTGTGCGATAATGGTGAATATCTGGTAGTGAACCTATGCCAACCTCACCCTCTTGCCTTACATGCCTCTCGTCCTCAACCCGGTGGTACAGCAATTTCTATGCCACTATCCCAGCCTGGAAAAACTTCTGCAGAAAGCCCAGCTGATCTGTGCTCATCAGCTAACATAGCTACAGAGGTCTTTCGGGCTACTGGTTAACTGACTGATATGCTCTGTGTCAACACTGTGGAATTACACTCTTCACATGTTCCAGAGACTGTGACAGCAGCGATGACTACTAGTAAAGTATGACATTTTGCATAGTGTGTCACAACGCAGTAAATGGTGTAACAAATCATACTTGCGGAGAGGGCACAGACAAAGGGCCTCTACACCCCTTTGCACAGTTTCAAAATGACTACAAATATGGTTAGCGCTGATGTTGCCAATATTCTGGAGCATACTTTGAATAGTCAGCGGTAGGAGGTGGTGCTTGCAGAGGAAGAGAAGGAAGCAGATGAGGATACAGAAGTGATATCAGTATGTCTAACTTTTGGACTGTCATCGCGCAGGTGGTGCCATGGGAGGGTGGATAACTGCGATCAAGGGGGTTAAATGTACCAGACAAACTGTTAGTAAAGGAGCATAAGCTGAGGAACAAATGGATGAGGACGAGGAGAAAAAGGTGATGGTCACGCAACAGTCAAGAGATGAAGAGGATAATGAATACCTCTCTGTAATCCGTGATTGGTAGGAGAGGATGGAGGAAGAAAGCTTAAGTCTTTCCACACTACCACACCACCAACATATGAAGGAGGGACAGCAGTTGGTCCTCACTATTCTTAGCGAACAATCAGCCGGCTATGCTTTGTTGTTCCCATTATTAAAGGGAACCTGTCACCTCATTTTTCGCATATAAGCTGCGGCCACCACCATTACGGCTTATCTACAGCATTCTATAATGCTGTAGATAAGCCCCGGATGTAACCTGAAAGATAAGAAAAACAAGTTAGATTATAGAAGCAAGGAAGAGGATGTCATCGCATGAAAATGGGAGGTGCCCGACCCGGACCTGCGACACCCATCGGACCTGGAACGCATTGGACCGCCCCTGGGTGAGTATAATCTAACTTGTTTTTCTTATCTTTCAGGTTACATCGGGGGTTTATCTACAACATTATTGAATGCTGTAGATAAGCCCCTAATAGCTGTGGCTGCAGCTTATATGCGAAAAATGACGTGACAAGTTCCCTATAAACACTGGGTTTCCTATACTGTTATTACCTATGCATTGAATTCAAGGCCTGCCCCAAAACTGGACGCACTCCAATAACTCATGGAACAGATGTCCTGGATGTCCACATGAAACCAAAGTTCCCATTCTTATTTATTTGGTACTGCCATACTGTTAGCCTATGCATTGAATGCAAGGCCTGCCCTGCAAAATGCCCTGGAAAATTTAATATGCAAATTGCCTCTTCAGAGAGAAAGAGGACTTGACCTTGACAAAAAAATTCTCGGATTCTCGGGTGTAGGCAGGGTGCAGTGCCATACCACGAGTATCTATTTGCTCTTCCTGTACAACCTTATAATTTTTGTTAAATTGATATTTATTTGGACTCCTCATTGGGAAGGTGGCACAAGGAATGATAGGTGAACTCTGCTGACACTAAAAACACCCCTTTGCAAACAATAACATGGCTATTGCATGAAAGAACAAGTTCACTCTGGTGATCTAGTGGTGGTGTTGGAAGAGACGTGGATGATGGCCTCCTAAAAATCTTTTCCCAATTTAAAGAGCGGGTCTCCTATACTTTCCCCCAGGGGGGTACACATCAACATAGTGTGTAAATATTTTTATTGGGCATCAAAAACACCCTTTAGCACAATAACATGACTGTTGCATCACAGACCACGGTCACCATGGTAATCTAGTGGTGGTGAATGATGAGGAGAAGGAGAAGGATAACAGCAAATAGCCAAAGTCAGGAAGCGTATACCCATGTGTGGGTGTGAAGAGGTGCATGGGAATATACCTCCCAAAAAATGACGCTAGATTTGAGGTTATGTTTCTCTGTTATCATCCAGCTGTCAGCATTTTTAGCTGACAGGCGGATGTGCTTATCAGTTATAATTCCACCAGCAGCACTTAAAACCCGCTCTGACAAAAATCTAGCAGCTGGGCAGGCCAGGACCTCCAAGGTGTAGACAGCCAGTTCATGCCACGTGTCCAGCTTGCATATCCAATAATTATAAGGCACAGAGGATTATGGAGGACATTGCTACGGTCAGCAAGGTACTCCCTCAGCATCTTCCCAAACTTTCCACTCCTTGTAACAGTACCCCGCAGCTCAGCGCCACTGCGATGAGAGGGTCTGAGAAAATTCTCCCAGAATGTTGCCACCAATGTTCCCCTGCCTCTGCTGGATTGGAGTTGTGTCTCTGTTGCCTGTACTTCTTCGTTGTCCAATGAACTGGGACCTCTGCCACCAGCGTTTTCAGATGGGAATTTTTTTTACCAATTCTGCAACAAGGGCCTTCTGGTACTGCACCATTTAATACACCTGTCTCCCTTTGGAAGAAGAAATTGAAAGTTCTCATTGTAGTGTGGGACTAGAAGTGTCACCAACCAGTAATGATGGGCACCCAAAATTTTGAGAATACTAGGGTCACAGGAAAGGAAGCGCAACATAAAGTTAGCCATGAGTGCCAGACTGCTGACAGGCAAGACTTCCATGTCTTCACCAAGAAGACGACTGACCATTCTCTCCTCCTCTTCCTCCACCTCCCTGTCCTCAGACCATCAGCTCTGAACAAACAATATCACAGTTGTGATTGTAGTACCATCTATAGCACATGAAAGTTGGTCCTGTTCTTCCTCCTCCTCCAACTCTTCCTCATTGTCAACCAATCCACGTTGGGATGACATGAGGCCGGGCTGTGTGTAATCACAAAGCATGGTTCCTTGTTCCATCTCATCGTGCTCAGCCTGCAATGCATCCTTTTTGATTGTGAGCAGAGAGCATTTCAGAACACAGAGAAGCGGGATGGTGACGTTAATTATGGAGTCATCAACTGCCATCTTCTGCTCACAAATCCTTTCCAACATATGCAGTGTACAGTTCCAATGTGTGGGGACATCATACACTAATCGGTGAGCCGGAAGCTGCAAACGCTGCTGAAGCACGGCAAGGGTGGCCGAAGCTATAGCTGACTTTCCAAAATGGGCAAACAGGCGGTGCATTTTCACAAGAAGATCCGACAGCTCCGGGTTGCATTTTAGAAACCGTTGAATAATGAGGTTAAGCACACGGGCCAGGCATGATATGTGTGTGAGCTCACCTCACAGCCGCCACCAGGTTCTGTCCATTGTCACACACAACCATGCCTGGCTGTAGGTTCAGCGGTGCCAGTCACAGATCTTCCTGCTCTTTCATAGCTGTCCACAACTCTTCAGCATGTGTGGTTTGTCACTTAAGGATATTAGCTTCAGCACAGCCTGTTGCCGCTTGGCTGAGGCAGTGCTGCAGTGCTTCCAGCTTGTGACTGATGTGTTCATTTCAGAGATATAGGCTGAAAAGGAGGAGGTGGAGGAGCTGTAGACTGTGGGGGCAACCCTGATTGAGGTAGGGCCTGCAATCTTTGGCGTCGGGAGGACATGTTCCATCCCAAGGTCCGACTTGGTCCCAGCTTCCATCATATTAACCCAGTGTGCCGCCAGCGAGATGTACCATCCCTGCCCAGAAGCACTTGTCCATGTGTCCGTGGTTAGGTGGACTTTCCCAGTAACAGCATTGTTGAGGGCACGGCTAATGTTGTGGAACATGTGCTTGTGTAATGCAGGGACAGCACACCTGGAGAAATAGTGGCGGCTGCGGACTGAGAACCTTGGAACTGCTGCCACCATCAGGTTGCGGAAAGCCTCCATCTCCATGAGACTAAAAGGCAAGATTTTGAGAGCAAGCAGACGACAAATGCGTGAATTTAGTAGGGTGACCTGTGGGGCATTGGCAGCGTCTATCCGCTTGCATTCCAAGGACTGGTGTATGGACAACTGAACACTGCGATGGGACAAGGACGATGACTTGCTTGATGATGTTGCTAGTTGAGTGTGCAATGACAGGTGCAGGGCAGTAGGCGACTTGACAGGCAACATGGCCAGGGGTTTGACTTCCACGCTCTACAGCGGAAGAAGCAGTGGTGTCACCTGCAGACAGTGTTTCTGGACCCTGGGGTTCAGCCCACAAAGTCGGGTGATTTGCTGCCATGTGCCTGATCATGCTGCTGGTGGATAGGCTGGTAGTTTTGCTACCCCTGCTGATGCGGGCATGGCAGAAGGTGCAAATGGCCTGTTTGGGGTTATCGGCAGAGTCTATAAAAAACAACTAGACTCAGGAAGATCTAACACTTGTACTGGCAACTTCTGTCGTGTTACTGTTGCAGGGATAGGTTGCCAATCTTCTGTCTGCAGCCACCACACTGATTCTTCTTGCCTGTTGGGGTTCTACGCATCCCTCCTCCTGTATGCTGCTGTCCTTGCTCTGTATGTCCTCCTGCCAGCTTGAGTCAGTTACTATATCATCCACCACCTCCTCTTCCACTTCTGTACCCTTGTCCTCATCTTGACTTTCTGGCAATTCTTTCTCATCATCTTCCACCTCTTGTGACACATTCCCACCGCCGCTTTCATGTGAACGTGGCTGCTCAAATATTTGGGCATCGCAACATGCGATCTCCTCTTGCCCCACTTCAAGTGCACTGGAAGAGAGGCCTGAATCTACAGTATATATGGAAAAGTGAACACCACTTTGGAGTATCCAAGTGTAAGATCAGTTGTCTCTGGGTACTCTGCATGGTGGGAGGAAGGAATAGTAGGGTGAGTGATAGGCAGTCCAGACTCATGGCTACTGAGGCTTGACCATGTGGAAGAAAGGGTGGTGGTGGTGGCGTCAAAGTGATTAGAAGCATTATCCACTATCTAACCAACAACCTTTTGACACTGCTCTGGGTTCAATAGTGGTGTGCTGCTGCGGTCCCCTAGTAATTGTGACAGGAAGGTCGAGCCAGAAGATGTGGGTGTTTGCTGTGGCCCAATTTCAGCTTGCCCACATCCTCGGCCTCATCCTCTTCATGCACCATCCACATCACGTCCACTTCCCCATCCCTTGGCATGCGGCATACCCATTTTAAGTAGACTACAATATTTTGCACGTTCACTAAAAATGACTGACCTTGGAACGATCTTATATGTGATCCGTGTGTGGGAAAATCACAGTTTAAAATATCTGGCCTGTAGGTAACACATTTTCTTTGTAAGCAAATTGTTGTCAATAACTAGACTAAGACACAGCAAAACCAGTTAAACTGAGCCCAAGAAATGCCCCAATTTTTAGCCCACAAATAGGTGAGGCCTGTGACAGAGATCTCCCACTTTTAATTATCTGGCCTGTATTTTTTTTAAACAGCAAAAGAGTGTGAATAACTAGGCTAAGACACAGCAACAACAGTTCAATTGAACCCAAAAAATGCACCAATTTTTAGCCCACAGAAAGGTGAGGACTGTGACGGAGATCCCTCACTTTTAATTATCTAGCCTTGATTTTTTTAAAACTTTGTCAATAACTAGGCTAAGACACAGCAACAACAGTTCAATTGAGCCCAAAAAAGTCCCAATTTTTAGCCCACAGATAGGTGAGGCCTGTGATGACGATCCCCCAATTTTAATTATCTGGCCAGGATTTTTATTTTAGCAGCAAAAATGTGTGAATAACTAGGCTAAGAAACACCAAAAAAGTTCAATTGAGCCCAAAAAATGCCCAATTTTTAGCACACAGATAGGTGAGGCGTGTGACGGAGATACCAGACTTTAAATTATCTGGCCTGTATTTTTTTACTGCAAAATTGTGTCAATAAGTAGGCTAAGACACAGCAAAACATATTCAATGGAGCCCTGAAATGGCACAATTTTGAGCACAATTATTAGCAATCCGTGTGGCGGACAAAACCCAGTGTAAAATATCTGCCCTGCATGCAAAGATTTTTTTTTCAGGAAACTGGTGTCAAGAACTTGTATAAGACACTCCAAAACAATTACACTACCACAAAAATGTCAGAATTTTATGTGCACTCAGATGTGATCACTGTGACGGCCAAACCCCTGTTTAAAACAGCTTTAACACCGCAGTATGGAAAGGATCTTGCTGTTGTCAGGAACACCGCACTACACTCGCTCACAGAGCCAGTGTGCGTGTCCTGAGTACAGAAACAGTGCTAAAAGATACCTGTGGAGCAGGGCAGCAGAGGTGACAATGCGTGCTTCAAACTATCTATGTCAGGATCCTGTCAGTGCCGGAAAGTAAAGATGCACAGGACCTGAGGACACTGAAGTTAGGAAGCTGGCACAGGACCTATGGTCATGTGACTGCAAGGGGGAGGGGCTTAGCATCCTGCTTTCAGAGATGACAGGACACCATACAACAACTCAGAGTCAGGCAAAACCGAGGTCACACACAGTACGGGCAAACAAGGCACAGGAGGGACAAACAGACGGGTGGTAAGACAAAGCCAAAGGTCATACACAAGAGGGCGATGTCGTACCAAGGGGACAAGCAGAGAGAAGTCGGGTCACAAGCAGAGAGTCATACACGAGAGGTAGCGCAGTACAAGAGGGACAGGCAGAACTCGTAGCAGGGACAGAACCGGATCAAAACCAAACAAGCAAGCAAGATATCAGGCACAAGGCACACGTACGCACAAGGTCAACTAACTCAGCCGAGGGCAGGAGTATAACTGACACCGGATGTAGATCCAGTGAGCATTAAATAGCCGCCCTCTGCCAGAGAGAGGCGGAACAATTAACCCCCAGTCTGATCAGGATGGGCCAAAGCGAAACCCCGTCCTGGATCATGACATTACCCTCCTCTCAATGGGGGGCCACCGGACCCCCAGGTCTCTCAGGGTACTTGGCGTGAAAGGCCCGGACCAACCGATCTGCATGGACCGATCGAGCAGGAACCCAAGACCGTTCTTCAGGACCGTAGCCTTTCCA
Organism: Dendrobates tinctorius; assembly: GCF_039654945.1. Classification (NCBI taxonomy): domain Eukaryota; kingdom Metazoa; phylum Chordata; class Amphibia; order Anura; family Dendrobatidae; genus Dendrobates; species Dendrobates tinctorius. Next base: position 33,902,987 of record NW_027361732.1, on the reverse strand, counting down.
ATGTACCAGATATTGAAGAGCACGACGGACCAACCTGGAGTCAACAATTCGTTCCACCTCGTACTCCGACTGCCTGTCTACCAAAACCGGTAGTGGGGAAGCTGATGATCCCTCCCCACCGGACCTCACAGGTTTCAAAAGGGATTTGGGATCCACAGAGATGGCGGGAGACGCAACCGAAAAGCCACCGGGTTAACTGCTTCGGTAATTTCATAGGGACCTATAAACTTGGGTCCAAGCTTCGCAGAGGGGACCTTGAGCCTTATATTCTTGGTGGACAACCATACCTTATCCCCAATCTGAAACACTGGTCCCACGGATCGCTTTTTGTCCGCAAAAAATTTAAATTTGTCCTGGGCCTTCGTAATGTTACTCTGGACCTCCCGCCTTACCTCCTCCAACTGCTGGATCGTCTCATCCGCCCCAGGACACCCAGAATTCAAACGGGAAATTTCTCCAAAATGAGGATGAAACCCATAATTGCAGAAAAAGGGAGATGTACCCGTAGACTGGTTAATGCGGTTGTTAAATGCAAACTCGGCCAACGGTAACACAGAACATCAATCATCCTGTCGGGCTGAGGTCAAGCAACGCAGAATTTGCTCCAGAGACTGATTGGTCCGTTCGGTCTGCCCATTAGTCTCAGGATGATAAGCGGATGAAAAGGACAGACCAATACCCAACCTCTTACAAAAAGCCCTCCAAAATCTGGAAACAGATTGCACTCCTCTATCAGACACCACATTCAAGGGTACCCCATGCAACCACACCACATGCTCAACGAACAATGTTTCCGCATTAGGTAGAGCTGCCAAAGGTACAAAATGTGCCTGCTTACTAAACCTGTCCACCACAACCCAAATGACGGTATTACCCTTGGAGGGGGGAAGGTTGGTGATGAAATCCATGGACAAATGAGTCCATGGTCTCTCCGGAATTGGCAGTGGTACCAATTCCCCGGCCAGCCGGTTATGAGGGATTTTTGCACGGGCACAAACATCACAAGCAGACACATATTCCACAACATCAGAGGCTAAAGCAGACCACCTGAATACTCTAGCAATGGCCTTCAGGGTAGCCGAGATCCCTGGATGTCCACCCAGAACTGAGTCATGGAACTCCCAGAGGACCTTGAGGCGAAACTGAGCTGGCATGAAAAGTTTATCCACCGACTTAGTCGGAGGTGCAAGAGACTGAGCTTCCCGAATCTCCTGTTCTAACATATTAGAAATATCTGCCACCACCACCCCAGGCTGAAGAATGGAGGATGGAGGTTCCAGGGGGGACACCAGATCTAGACTGCGTGACAAGGCATCCGCTCTGACAATTTTAGATCCTGGCCGAAAAGTGATCGAGAAGTTGAATCGGGAAAAAAAAAGTGACCATCTAGCCTGTCTGGGAGTCAACCTTTTGGCTGACTCAATGTAAGCTAGGTTTTTGTGGTCCATAATTACAGTTATAGGATGGACAGCCCCCTCCAAAAAATGCCTCCATTCTTCAAAGGCCAACTTTACGGCCAGAAGTTCTCGATTCCCCACATCATAGTTTCTCTCCGCAGGGGAGAACTTCTTCGAGAAAAAGGCATAAGGTCTCAAATTAGTCAAAGTGGCAGGTCCCCGGGACAATACCGCCCCCACCCCCACCTCTGAGGCGTCTACCTCAACAATAAATGGTTCAGACGGGTCCGGTTTAATAAGAACCGGGGCAGACATGAAACATTTTTTTTTTTTAAAACTGAAACGCCGCTACCGCTGCGGTTGACCAATTCTTGATATTGGCCCCCTTTTGAGTCATGTCTGTGAGGGGTTTAACCACCTGTGAGAACCCCCTTATAAATTTACTGTAGTAATTGGCAAATCCTAGGAAACGCTGCAGAGCCTTCAAATCACAAGGTTGAACCCACTCGACAATGGCCTGCACCTTATTAGGATCCATGCTATACCCTTCAGCAGACACATTGAACCCAAGAAAAGACAGTTCTTGGACGAAAAATAAGCATTTTTCTAATTTTGCAAAGAGACAGTTCTCCCAGAGCCTTTGGAGAACTGCCCGAACATGACCAATGTGAGCCTGTTTATCAGGAGAGTAGATCAATATGTCATCCAAATATACCACCATAAAACGTCCAATGAAATCAGAGAACACATGATTAATGAAATTTTGGAAAACCGCTGGAGCATTGGTCAGGCCGAAAGGCATGACCAAATTTTCAAACAACCCTTCAGTAGTGAGAAAAGCGGTTTTCCACTCATCTCCGTCCTGGACTCGGATAAGGTTATACGCTCCCCATAGATCTAACTTTGAAATCCACTTAGCTCCGGACAACTGGTTGTATAAATCAGTAATAAGTGGAAGGGGATATGTATTCCTCACAGTTATCTTATTTAACTCATGAAAATCGAGGCATGGGCGTAAACCACCGTCTTTTTTCTTTACAAAAAAGAACCCCGCCACCACGGGAGAAGCAAAAGGACGAATGTGTCCCTTACGGAGACTCTCGGAAATATATTTTTTCATCGCGGCCCGTTCTGGACCCGAAAGGTTATACAAGCGGGCTTTGGGCAATTTAGCACCTGGAACCAGGTCAATGGCACAATCAAATGGGCAGTGTGGTGGTAAAACCTCAGCCTCTTTTTCGGAAAAAACGTCCGTATAGTCTTTCAGGCACTCCGGAATACATTCCAGATCCACGGACGACACAGACACCGTAACAAGACATTTTTCAGAACAATAGGGACCCCATTTAACAATGTCCTGAGATTCCCAATTAATCACAGGATTATGCAATTGTAACCAGGGGAACCCCAACACCAGTCCCGTAGGCAGGTTGTCCATCACAAAACATGAAATGTGCTCCTGGTGTATGGAACTCACTTTAAGGAGAAACTCTTCAGTACGAAACATAACGTTATTCTTAACCAGTGGTGTTTTGTCAATGGCAACAATGTGAATAGGAGTCTCCAACCTAACTGTCCCTAACTTACACCTGGCCACCAAGTCAGAGTCAATAAAGTTCAATGATCATCCGCAATCCACGAAGGCAGAAGTGGATGTAGAGACACTCTCACAACAAAGTTCCACTTGCAACAACATTTTTGAAAAGGCAGAAAAGGGTACCTGAGAGCCTGGGTGACATCCACGACAATCACCCGGGCTCAGTCGCTTGTTGGTCAGTGGATGGGAGAAGCAATCCTTTTTCCACTGTCCAGCATCGCCACAGTGAAAACAACATTTTCCCACGCGCCGTTGTCTCCTTTCGTTCCCTTTGAGGTCGATGGTTCCCATCTCCATGGTTTCCAATGTAGGACAGGCTCCCCTTCTTTGGGAGAATAATGGTGTCTCAATTTGCATCACTCCCCTCGCCTGCAGCCTGCGATCCATTCGGACGGCCTGTGTCATAGCCTCCTCCAAGGAATCAGGCGGAGGGTGGAGAGCCAAGGCGTCTTTCAGATGTTCAGACAGGCCTCTACGGAACAAACCCTGGATGGCGGCCTCATTCCAGCAGACCTCAGCAGCCCAGCGCCTGAACTCTGAACAAAACCACTCGGCTGAGTGCTTCCCCTGGCACACACTCATTACCATGTCTTCAGCCATACGCATCTGATCAGGCTCATCATAAATATGCCCCAGGGCCTCAAAAAATGCATCCACATTCATACTCTCAGGGGCCGTGGTTGAAAGGGAGAAAGCCCAAGTTTGGGGGGCTCCCCTTATCAGAGTCATAATGACTCCCACTCTCTGACCTTCATCCCCAGAAGAGTGTGGTCTCAATGAAAAAAGAAGCTTACAGCCCTCCTTGAAAACTCTGAACTTCTTTTTATCTCCAGAAAAGGTATCCGGTAACTTAACCGGAGACTCAGGGGAAACTAATGTAACATCCCGAGCCCCCGATGAGAATACCCCCTGCACAGTGTCAGCGATCAGCTGCTGAGACTGAGCCAGGACTCGTTGTTCTCCAAGGAGTTTCTGAGACATCTGAGTCAGCTGCTTTACCTGCTCAGAAAGAGCATATATAGGATCCATCACATACACAGGAGAAGGGGAGCAGAGAAAAAAAATGGTAATGGTCAGTTATAATGTCAGGAACACTGCACTACACTCACTCACTGAGCCAGTGCACGTGTCCTGAGTACAGAAACAGTGCTAAAAGATACCTGTGGAGCAGGGCAGCAGAGGTGACAATGCGTGCTTCAAACTATCGGTGTCAGGATCCTGTCAGCGCCGGAAAGTAAAGATGCACAGGACATGAGGACACTGAAGTTAGGAAGCTGGCACAGGACCTATGGTCATGTGACTGCAAGGGGAAGGGGCTTAGCGTCCTGCTTTCAGAGATGACAGGACACCATACAACAACTCAGAGTCAGGCAAAACGGAGGTCACACACAGTACGGGCAAACAAGGCACAGGAGGGACAAACAGACGGGTGGTAAAACAAAGCCAAAGGTCATACACAAGAGGGCGATGTGGTACCAAGGGGACGAACAGAGAGAAGTCGGGTCACAAGCAGAGAGTCATACACGAGAGGTAGCGCAGTACAAGAGGGACAGGCAGAACTCGTAACAGGGACAGAACCGAATCAAAACCAAACAAGCAAGCAAGATATCAGGCACAAGGCACACGTACGCACAAGGTCAACTACCTCAGCCGAGGGCAGGAGTATAACTGACACCGGATGAAGGTCCAGTGAGCATTAAATAGCCGCCCTCTGCCAGAGAGAGGCGGAACAATTAACCCCCAGTCTGATCAGGACGGGCCAAAGCGAAACCCCGTCCTGGATCATGACAGCTGTATTCTGCAGTAACAACAAGCAATTGAAGGAAGAAAATGTGTGCCCTGGATTGCTTTTGAATAAAATAATCAGGATTAAGATGCAGAAAAAATTATTCCTGGCCACTGATACCTGGGGCTATGTACATACGGTAAATATCTGTAATAGTCAGCAGCAGCAGACAGTAATGGCAGTAATGGAATGGCTCCTTAGTGCCCTGGATGCATTTGCACCTCCTTCACATAGAACAACATGACACAGACAGCGACAACCATGGCACACCCTGCAAACACGTTTCCTGCAGTGGTGCTCCAGGTGCGCCGAACGTCTGTGGAGAAAATTTAGTCTACACGAAGATTTCATCCATTATAAGTTTATGCTTAGTACATACAACACTGCCCTTCACCTCTCCAAACAAACCTATTTCAACACCCTCATCACCTCACTATCCAATAACCCTAAACGTCTCTTTGACACTTTTCATTCCCAGCTCAACCCAAGAGTGCAAGCCCCAACCACGGAACTTCGAGCTGACGATCTGGCCAATTACTTCAAAGAATAAATTGACCATATCTGACAGGAAATTATCTCCCAATCACCTCATACCATGCACTGTCCTCCCTCCCCCACTGCATCTAGCTCACTCTCTGATTTTGAACCAGTCACACAAGAAAAAGTAAGCAGGCTCCTTGCATCTTCTTGCCCAACCGCTTGCACCAGTGACCCATTTCCGACACATCTCCTCCAGTCCCTTTCCCCTGCTGTCACCACTCACCTAACTAAAATATTTAACCTCTCTCTTCTGGTATCTTTCCCTCCTCATTTAAGCATGCCATCATTCATCCACTACTTAAAAAACCATCCCTCGACCAAAACTGTGCCGCTAACTATAGACCTGTCTCTAATCTTCCCTTCATCTCTAAACTCCTGGAACGCCTGGTCCACTCCCGTCTGATCCGATAACTCTCTGATAACTCGCTTCTCGACCCTCTCCAATCCAGTTTCCGCTCTCTACACTCTACTGAAACTGCCCTCACTAAAGTCTCTAATGATCTACTAACAGCTAAATCTAATGGTCACTACTCCATGCTAATTCTCTTGGATCTCTCTGCAGCATTCGACACTGTGTATCATCAGCTCCTCCTCACCATGCTCTGCTCCATCGGCATCAAGGACACCGTTTTCTCCTGGTTTTCCTCCTATCTCTCTGACCGCTCCTTTACTGTATCTTTTGTTGGTTCCTCATCATCTCATTTTCCACTTACTGTTGGGGTTCCTCAAGGATCAATCCTAGGCCCCCTCCTCTTCTTTTTGTATAATGCTCCTATTGGTCAAACAATCACTAGATTTGGGTTCCAGTACCATCTCCATGCTGATGACACCCAATTATACACTTCTTCTCCTGATATCATGCCTGCCTTTTTAAATAACACCAGCGATTGTCTAAATTCTGTGTCTAACATCATGTACTCACTATATCTGAAACTGAACCTGTCAAAGACTGAACTCCTTGTGTTTCCTCCCTCTACTAATGTACCTATACCCGACATTGCCATTTCTGTGTGTGGTTCCACTATTACTCCCCAGCAACATGCCCCGCTGTCTTGGGGTCATACTTGACTCTGAACTTTCATTCGCCCCCCACATCCGATCACTGGCTCGCTCTTGTTATCTGCACCGCAAAAACATTTCTAGAATTTGACCTTTTCTTACATTTGATTCCGCAAAAACTCTTACTGTTTCTCTTATTCATTCTCGTCTTGACTATTGTAACTCTCTTCTAATCGGTCTCCCTCTTACCAAACTCTCCCCCCTCCAATCTGTCTTGAATGCCACAGCCAGGATGATATTCCTCGCCAATTGTTACACCGATGCCTCTACATTGTGTCAGTCCTTACACTAGCTACCCATCCACTCCAGAATCCAGTACAAACTTATTACCCTCACCCACAAAGCTCTTCATGGCTCAGCACCACCCTACATCTCCTCCCTCGTTTCAGTCTACCACCCTACCCATGCCCTCCATTCTGCTGATGACCTGAGGTTAGCATCCTCAGTAATCAGAACCTCCCACTCCCATCTCCAAGACTATACATGTGCTGCGCCAATTCTTTGGAATGCACTCCCCAGGTAAATACGATTAGTCCCGAATCACTACAATTTTAAGCGTGCCCTGAAAGCACATTTATTCACACTGGCCTACTGCCTCAACACATTAACCTAACTATCCCTGTGTGGCACAGTCAAAAATGTTACCATAACCAGGTTCCTCGCATCATGTTCTCACATGCTTTATGCATCTATTAGCCTTCTGTGTCTGTACTGTTACACACTTAACATTATGGCTGGTCCAAATAATCAGGGCAATTGTTATCACCCACCTTTCATGTCTCCCTTTTTTCTTCATAGATTGCAATCTTGCGAGCAGGGCCCTCATTCCTCTTGGTATCTGTTATGATCTATGTGATTATTTTTATGCTGTAATGTCTATCGTCTGTACAAGTCCCCTCTGAAATGTAAAGTGCTGCGGAATATGTCGGCGCTATAGAAATAAAATGTATTATTATTTATTATTATTAACATGTGCCACCCTGTTTTTTAAGGGACCAAAAGTAATTGGACAGATTAAATAATTGTAAATAAAATGTTCATTTCTAGTACTTGGTTGAAAACCCTTTGTTGGCAATGACTGCCTGAAGTCTTGAACTCATGGACATCACCAGATGCTGTGTTTCCTCCTTTTTGATGCTCTGCCAGGCGTTCACTGCGGTGGTTTTCAGTAGCTGTTTGTTTGTGGGCCTTTCTGTCTGAAGTTTAGTCTTTAACAAGTGAAATGCATGCTCAATTGGGTTGAGATCAGGTGACTGACTTGGCCTTTCAAGAACATTCCACTTCTTTGCTTTAATAAACTCCTGGGTTGCTTTGGCTTTATGCTTTGGGTCATTGTCCATCTGTAGTATAAAATGACGACCAATCAGTTTGGCTGCATTTGGCTGGATCTGAGCACACAGTATGGCTCTGAATACCTCAGAATTCATTCGGCTGCTTCTGTCCTGTGTCACATTATCAATAAACACTAGTGACCCAGTGCCACTGGCAGCCATGCATGCCCAAGCCATCACACTGCCTCTGCCGTGTTTTACAGATGATGTGGTATGCTTTGGATCATAGCTGTACCACGCCTTCACCATACTTTTCTCTTTCCATCATTCTGGTAGAGGTTGATCTTGGTTTCATCTGTCCAAAGAATGTTCTTCCAGAACTGTGCTGGCTTTTTTTTAGATTTTTTTTAACAAAGTCCAGTCTAGCCTTTTTATTCTTGATGCTTATGAGTGGCTTGCACCATGGAGTGAACCCTCTGTATTTACTTTCATGCAGTCTTCTCTTTATGGTAGATTTGGATATTGATACGCCTACCTCCTGGAGAGTGTTGTTCACTTGGTTGGCTGTTGTGAAGGGGTTTCTCTTCAGCATGGAGACTATTCTGCGATCATCCACCACTGTTGTCTTCCGTGGGCGCCCAGGTCTTTTTGCATTGATGAGTTCACCAGTGCTTTCTTTCGTTCTCAGGATGTACCAAACTGTAGATTTTGCCACTCCTAATGTTGTAGCAATTTCTTGGATGGGTTTTTTCTGTTTTTGCAGCTTAAGGATGGCTTGTTTCACCTGTATGGAGAGCTCCTTTGACCGCTGTTTCCTTCACAGCAAAACCTTTCAAATGCAAGCACCACACCTCAAATCAACTCCAGGCTTTTAATCTGCTTAATTGAGAATGACATAACCAAGGGATTGCCCACACCTGTCCATGAAATAGCCTTGGAGTCAATTGTCCAATTACTTTTGGTCCCTTTAAAAGCAGGGTGGCACATGTTAAGGAGCTGAAACTCCTAAACCCTTCATCCAATTTTAATGTGGATACCCTCAAATGAAAGCTGAAAGTCTGAACTTCAACTGCATCTGAATTGTTTTGTTTAAAATTCGTTGTGGTAATGTCTAGAACCAAAAATAGAAAAATGTTGTCTCTGTCAAAATATACATGGATCTAACTGTATATAGCCACATACACTGCCTAACTACCTATCACTGATAACTATATACCCCATAAATAGTCCTAAAAAGGACTGTTGATTTAGCAGATATGTGGATTCAACAATGGTATACCTACACTGATACCCCACCTATTCTGTCCCAATCATTGCAGCAACTCTCCCTACACTAGGGATTCCAGAGCTGACAGAAACATATATATATTTTTGCATACAGAGTTAGAAAGCAGAATAGCCAATAATTCAATACATACAGTAAACCATTGCATATCTGTTAGATTTATATATGTCCATCACTAATAATGTTATTACTGTGTGTGTAAAATTTTGGAGCTGTAGGTGTTAAAATAAAGAATTAAATCACGGAAAAAACTGGCGTGGGCACCCGTGCAATTTTCTCTGCCAGAGAGGGAAAGCCAGTGACTGAGGGCAGATATTAATAGCCTAGAGGGGGACCATGGTTATTGGCCCCACCCTGGCTAAAAACATCTGCCCCCAGCCACCCCAGAAAAGGCGCATCTTGCAGATGTGCCTATTTCGGCACTTAGCCTCTTTCTTCCCATTGCCATGTAGTGGTGGCATATGGAGTAATAAGGGGTTAATGTCACTTTTATATTGTAAGGTGACATTAAGCCTGGTTAATAATGGAGAGGTGTCAATAAGACACCTCTCTATTATTAATCCAATAGTGTTAAATGGCTAAAAAAAACATAAACATACATTAAGAATAAAATATTTTAATGAAATAATTAAACACACATTTTGCCATCTTTATTAAACTCCCAAACCAATCAAAGCCATTGTTCTAATATAAAAAATAAAAAATCAACAATATCCCATACCTATCTGCCATTCAGTCATGTCCCACACTGCAATCCATCTCAAGGGGTTAAATAGTTTACAACCGGGAGTGGTGCTAACGCTACCGCCCTAGCTGTAAACCACTGTGTAATAAATGAAAAGCTGCCTGCACAGTCTCCCCGCCAGACTGGACATGAACTCATTAGCGTGGGAAAGTTTCAGAAAAATTTCCCATGCTGTCGAGTTTACCGCGGGTCAGACGGAGAGTCTGCGCAGCCTCAATGACTATTGCTGAAACAGCAATATTTCCTTGACAAACAGCCTGAAATGTGTCCGTTTAGCCTTTGGGCTTGTGAGTGGGTGACTAGAAACTTTCCCTTTGGTTCAAAGGCCTGGGTAGGGAAAGCTGAAAGCTGTGCTGGGATAAGGATTTGGAAGTGCCTGGTGATGGGATGTCAGAATGTGCAAGAATAGGTGCAGGACGGAAGGCATCTGTGCCCGTGCTATGGACAGTGGATTTGGAAGCACTTGGCACAGGGGAAAAGGCAGTGGTGTCACTAATGGCACCAATCGTGGACCCAGACTTTTAGCCTACCAAATCGGGTGCTTAGATGACATGTGCCTGATTATACTGGTGGTGGTTAGGTTATTAGTGGTCAGGACTCTACTGATCCTCCTGGCATGGCACAAGTTGCATATAACCATTTTTTTTTGCCTCAGATCTCTCTTTAAAAAACACAGAGACTGGGGAACATCTAACTCTTTGAGGGAAAATTTCATAAGTGTCGATGCTTTGCAGAACAGTTGCTTGCCTTTTCCCTCTGGTCACATCCGTGCCTCTTCCTGCCTGGAAGAAATTAAAGCTTTTTGGAAGTGTTTTATAACACCAAAATGTACTACAGAGCATGTGATACTATATGGGTGAGTAATTGAATCCAGAAAAATTTTCTATGCTTTTTGGGAGTTTTATATATCTCAGAAATGTAGCACAAAGCATGTAGTGCTCTATTGATGACAATATAGGAAATTTTTCCACCCCACAAGAAAATAAAAAATCTCATCACATGCAGCACCTATATATTTAGCAACAAACTGTGAATCACTCAGCCCTGCCTTGAGCCTTTATTCTACCACTCTCCCTGCTCATACAACTGTCTCTGGACTAAATGCATAGTGTGTTTGATACAAACAGCAAAGCACATTATTAGTCCTTAGCAGGGCTGTTAGTATAATGGTTCAGCTTCAGTACCAGTATCAACACTAGAAGACTCAGATTAGTTAAACTGTCCACACACAGGTCTGGATAACTGCTCTCTCTTTCCAATATGAACTGTCCCTGAACTGTGTAATGGCATCCCTTTATACCTCTGATGATGTAATACAGCCAATCACAGTAATGTCACTACCAAGATGGCTAAGGCATTACAGTGACTGGCAGCCGATCCCTGCATGCTTAGTAAAAAGGTGACAAACATTCGGGGACGAGAGTTTTAAATAGAGCACCACCCAATGTTTGCTGAGTAATGACCATATCTGAGCACCCAGATACTAGAGTGATATCTGAGTACCACTGATCAGGTTCCCTCATTTCTAAAGGTTATTTCCATTTTATATTTTTAATTTCAACAATTTTTTAATTGCATAGACAGTTTTGTATTACTGTTGCAATACTGCTTTACTCTACCAATACAAAACAAACCAGACTAGTAAGTACTAGAATTTTTTATTCTTTGGTTGCTCCCTTCTTTTATGCTGTACACTCCCAAACTATTACCATGGCAGTTCCACTCAGTATTAGGCCAGTTTCACATGTCAGTGTCTCCGGTACGTGTAGTGACAGTTTTCTCACATACCGGAGACACTGACACACATAGACCCATTCAAATGAATGGGTCTATGCAGATGTCAGCGTGTTTTCACGGACCGTGTGTCCATGTGCTAAACACGGAGACATGTCTGTTTTAACACAGACACATGGCCCGCAACACGTGCTGCACACGTGCACATGAAGAACTGTTCACACAGTCCTCCGTGCTCACCGACGGCCACGGGGGAAGAATCGGCTAATGTAAGTGCTGTTCCCGGCAGCTGGTGCTGACTGCGGCTGACATTCTGCTCTCCTGCTCTGCCGGCAGGAGAGCAGAATGAATGAAAACCCGACGTGGGGTCCCCCTCATTTTCTTAACCAACCAGATCAAACTTACAGCTAGGGCTGCAACCCTCAGCTGTCAGCTTCAGCCAGGTTGATTGTGAAGAATAGAGGGGTCCCCACGCTTTTTTAAAAAAATTAATTTAATTAATTATTTAAAAAAAACGGCATTGGGTCCTCCCTATTTTTGACAACCAATCTGACTAAAGCCGACAGCTGAGGGCTGATATTCTCAGGCTGGTAAGGGGCCATTGATCTTGCCTCCCCAGCCTAAAAACAGCAGCCCCCAGCTGCCCAGAAAAGATGCATCTATTAGATGCGCCTAATCTGGAGCTTTGCCCGGTTCTTCCCACTTGCCCTGTAGCGGTGGCAATGGGGTAAAATTCCACAAAGATGCTGTTTTTCTTTTGCAACATTTTTTCACTTTTTTATTACTTTCTTTGAGTGAAAAAATGTGCAAAAATGCTGAAAGAATTGACATGCTGTAGATATAAAAAAAAATTGCAGTTTACCAATTCAGTAAGGAAAAAAAAATAAGTGTGCAGATTTCTGAAATCTCATAGCTTTTGTTGGTATTGTAAAAAGCATCTTCTAAATTGCATTAAAATGCATAAAAAAAAAGTTGCTAAAATGCTACATGTGTACAAAGCCTTACAATCTGTGACCTATTGTACAGGTTTAAATAAGGTCTGTAATAAAAGTAATTCCTGTGAAGTATGTATGTTACATTTACCTATTTGGCTATTTGAATTGTATTGTAGTCCATTATAACGCTTTGCTATGATGTACACTTTTGCCTTGCTAACTTTATGCACATTTTCAATAATAAAATATTAGAAATGAACATCATAGTAATGAGTTCATTTTATCTCTCAAGTCACTCCAATCTTTATTGATATTGCTAGGATTCCAAACCTTGAAAGTCCCAGAGCAGAAATATATTTCCCTCTAGGCTCCACTCAGGAGAGATCAGTCGGGCCTGTATTGTTTTCTATTTCTTGGCTCTTTCCCACCATTCCCTTAGCAGAATCAATGCTCTTTAAAACAGCAACATTGATTTGTTCATTTCATTCACTTGTTTCATTATTTTAGGCTAGCACACACGGATACTTTTAATATCCCTTATTTTAACCTTACATTTTCCATAGCCTTGCTTTTGCAACATTTATTTTATATAAGAATAGAGCATACTGACCATGCCCCATGTATGATCAATACTATTAATGTATTAATGTTATCTTGCTTGGCAGACATTGTGCCAAATTTTGCATACAAATTAATAAAATTAAGGAATTCTTTTTACCACTAATAAATCCAATTAAATGAGCAATATAAGACAAATAAGACTTGTCTAATGAATGTAACATATTGTATGCTTTTCTAAAATAATTATTTATTGCTAAGTTGTAATTTTAAAACAGCTAAGGCTAGTTTCACACTTGCTTTTTTTTGCAGCGCGTTTTTCCCGCAAAAAAACGCATTGAAAAAACGCATACAAAAGCATACAACTGCTGCGTTTTTTTCAAGCATTTTTATGAGCATGCATGAAAAAAACGCAGCGTTTTTATGCGTTTGTATGTGTTTTTAGTGCGTTTTTACCGCGTTTGCGTTTTTTTCCAACATTAGGTGGCCCCTCACACTAACCCAAACCATGACTTTACTAACCCTAACCCTGACCCTAACCCTAACCCTAACCCTAACCCTGACCCTAACCCTAACCCTAACCCTGACCCTAACCCTTAACCAAACCATACTTAACCCTAACCCAAACCCTAAACCCTAACTAACCCTAACCCTAACCCTAACCCTAACCCTGACCCTAACCCTAACCCTAACCCTGACCCTAACCCTAACCCTAACCCTAACCCTGACCCTAACCCTTAACCAAACCATACTTAACCCTAACTAACCTTAACCCTAACCCTGACCCTAACCCTAACCCTAACCCTAACCCTGACCCTAACCCTAACCTTAACCCTAACCCTAACCCTAACCCTAACCCTGACCCTAACCCTTAACCAAACCATACTTAACCCTAACTAACCTTAACCCTAACCCTAACCCTAACCCTGACCCTAACCCTTAACCAAACCATACTTAACCCTAACCCTGACCCTAACCCTAACCCTAACCATAACCCTGACTCTAACCCTTAACCAAACCATACTTAACCCTAACCCTGACCCTAACCCTAACCCTGACCCTAACCCTAACCCTGACCCTAACCCTTAACCAAACCATACTTAACCCTAACCCTGACCCTAACCCCAACCCTAACCCTGACCCTGACCCTTAACCAAACCATACTTAACCCTAACCCTGACCCTAACCCCAACCCTAACCCTGACCCTGACCCTAACCCTAACCCTAAACCCCCTTAACTAACCCTAACTCTAACCCAAACCCCTAAATTCCATGGTTAACAAAAAAAAACGCATGTGCAAAAAAACGCATACATGAGCATGCCAGTGCGCATGTATGCGCATCCATAGGCTATAATGGCCATTTTTAGCGCAAAACGTGCGCATATGTGCGCATGCGCTTTTTTGCAGGGCCAAAAAATGCAACATGCTGCATCTGGAAAATACAAACGCACACCCCAAAAAAACGCAGCGCATGAAAATCGCATACATGCGCTTACCAGCGCGCAGGTATGCGCACCCATGTTAAATATAGGGGAAAAAACGCATGCGCACGTATGCGTTTTTTTCCAGCGCAAAAAAACGCAAATGTGAAACCAGCCTTACATAGGGAAACAAAAAAAAAATCATGAAAAATAGCCTCCCCAAAACCTTGTCAAATGACAAATGCACTAGCAGGATGCAGCAGCCCCCCCGATAAAGGCTGGAGCAGCACAGGTGCACTCTACTGAAGAGAACAACCACCCACTCACCTAAATAATGGAGGGGTTGGCTGCCTAGTAGAAAAATATGCACACAGATAAGGCTTGCATAGGACACTAGTCACACAGGGTATTTTTCATTATGTGTTTTTTTGTTTCCCTATGTTAGCTCTTTTGAAATTAGTGTTAGGACTCGCAAGCTAATGAGGAACCTTGGCGTTGGGTTTCTGCTTATCTGTTTTGGCCAAAATAGTAACCAATACCTCATTTAATGTATTTATCTAATATGCATTATTTTTACATCTTTTCATTGCACTTTTTGTCATTTTTTGCAGGATGCAGCTAGACCCCTTTATGTTGGCTTGGTTTTCTGTGCGGTGCATATGTAGTTCTGGACAGCCCACCTGCTAATACTATAGGCGTGATCAATAGGCTGTTATACAGACACAAAAAGGAAGAAGAGACATACTATACACCAGGGACCACTATAGAATTATAAGAAAGTTAACAATATTTAATCAAAGTCTAAAAACACACCAAAAAATATATGAAAGCATTTAAAAACAATAGAACATACCCCCTAATGGGGCAACCCCCCGGACACTTATAATATATGAGACACTCATAAAAACAGTCTCAATATGGAAAAAGGTGATGTGTCTATGTCAAATACAATACCAAGATAAGGTTAATACCCAAAGCAATAATGCTCGATGAAAAGTATGTCTGGATCTTAACAAACAAGGTAGACAAAAAGACACAGCAAATACATTGAATCCCCTAAAGGCCCAAATGAGGAAAGGACACGAAACACAACCAAAGAATCAGTACATAATAAATAAAATATACAATAATAAATGTCCTTCACTTATATTGCAGTATAGGAATGAAGTCAAACAAGGGGACCAAATGTCATGAAAAGTGGAAGTAGGTATCAGCTATTGGATGTTAAATATAGACCTGGCAAAATATATAACCATTCATGTAGCCTATGTATATCAGAAGGCTTGCCTGAAATAGATGTCACATATACTAAAGTCGATAAAAACTTCTAAGAGGCAATATCAATACATATACAGTAGGTAAGCACTGATAAGCAAAAATAGAGGAAAAAGATTGTTCTACTCAAAATGCTATAAGCAATATTGCAGAAATATGAATGAATATACTTCCACAGCCCAAAGGTAATAGATAACTAGCTCCAATAAAAGGAGTAGGAGATTACAAACTAAAAAAGGACACACAAATTGAAAGTAAAATACATGAAAGAAAGTGCCCAGATGACCCTTATTATATGGCTTGTGGTAGCCAGAAACACAGCAGCATAAAATATACCTACAACCTTAGGTAGAGCCCAATGCAACCTGATCCATACCAGAGGCCATAGTGAAAGAGGTAGAGGAGTGTCAGCTCAAGGAACATGACCAGAGTATAAGCAGGCAGGGGTCAGTGGGGAACTGAGCCCAACGCGTAATGCCACCTAAGTGGCTTCGTCAGGGGCAGAAATGGTATTGAAAATGGACTCATAATGCTATATATAACAAACAGTAATCGTGAAATTTGTATCAGCTGTACGGATCCCTCACACCGAGACGGCATGGTGTACATGATCTATTGAATATGGTGCCGAGCGACGGAAGTTATGTGATGAATAGGAAATGCAAGACGGGTGCACCAAGATGGCCGACAATCCGACCCAAGGAATTCTTTAATTGCAGATCTCGGAATCTAGTGTACGCCATCTTTTGTGACTGCCAGAAAGTCTATGTAGGACAAACAATGCAGGAGTTAAGAAGAAGAATGCAGCAACATCTATCAAATATTACAATGGCACAGAAGGATCGGGAGAAGAATAAGACTCTATCATCAATAGTGACACACTTCTTTCACCAGCACCGTGGCAGGATTTTCTGCTTTAAAGTCATAAGACTTGAAAGTGTCCATACTAACATCAGAGGGGGGGACATTATTAATTGTTTGCTTCGTTGTGAAACAAAATGGATTTATAACTTACAAAGTGTCTCTCTTAAGGACCTTAATGAGGAATTGCATTTCACTTGCTGCTATTAACAACTGTAGGTTTCTCATGCAATCTTTATATTATAGATTTCTGTGCACACTTTCGAGAGTCACTGTTTTCTTGTGACGTTTATAGTGTAGTTTCTGTGTAAAGTGGCTCTTTCCACTATCACTTTTGAGGCTTTATCTAACAAGTCTGCATCTCCTTTACTCCATGTAGGGTCTTTGGTATTTCCCTTTATGGTCTCTAGGTTTGTACCAGCATGGGTGGTGTACATCATCGTCTTCATTTTGATAACTTGTTTATCATCTTACATGGTTCTGCTATACACTAGGACCCTTTCCTTGATAACTGGTCTCTTTTTATACCTTATAGGGCAGTACTTACCTTGAGTCGTAAGCATGTTTTTGGGATCCTGTGAGATTCACCTCAAACTAACCCTACATATAATAGTTTCTGCTATAATATAATGTAGTCCTTCTGACATCTTATTTGTGCTCCAGCTATTTTAATTCCCTTCTGTAATAAGGGTTTTTAATGAGACTTGTCATTGACATGGAATCTCTTAATAGGACCATGACTTAGAGTCTGCCATCTGGTCTTTACAAGGATGGTTTGCTCTCTTCATATACATAATGGAGATGTGAGTCTCCTCTATTGGAATCCACGCATGGCTACTTGTCATGCTTTAACTCTGTATATCTGTGCATCAGTTTTTCGAAGTCTGGAAGACTGCATTTGATTTTACACTTATGCGCTGTGCTCTGTATATTTTCATGATCATGTGATATATCCCCTCTTCTTTATGGGGATACTTTATTGCACCTCTACATATTTATCTACTGGAATCACATACTAATATTTATAACTTATGCGTCATGCCCTTGTTATGCAATGTATATAATTTAGGGACTGTAGGATTTCTGGCTCTCGGACTCGCTGACTGGCCTGTGTGTATCTATTAAAGTGCATTTGCATGTTAGGCAGTCATTTAAATGTTTCCTATTAGCCAACAGCCTTCACTGAATTTTTGATCACCTTACTGCTGTAAGACACTACTTACACTTGAGCATCTTAGGCGTTGATACTTGCAGGGCAAATTATCCTTTTTACTTTTGTAATTATGCTGTGGTGCTATTTGTTCTACTCTTTTGCATAACACACGCCTGCATGCACAGCACGAATGGAAGTTGTCTGCTCTGATTATCGGCGCATGCGCATTTGCGATCATTCTCCTTTGACTCTGTGAGGGACGTGCCGCACGCATGAGCTGTTTTGTTTTGTTTTTGTTTTACAGCCTCCATGAGGTCGCAGTCCGGCGTGTGCGCAAATTGTATATTATCGGCCATCTTGGTGTACCCACTGTGTTTTCTCTACTGCCTATACCTTTATTGGCGATTGACACCACCTTCATTTGACTAACGCCACAGACTGGCTCATGCGCAGTTCATGGATGGTCGGCCATCTTGGTGCACCCATCTTGCATTTCCTATTCATCGAATAACTTCCGGCATCCGGCGCCATATTCAATTGATCATGTACACCATGCTGTCTCGGTGTGAGGGATCTGTACAGCTGATAAAAATTTCACGATTACGGTATGTTATATATAGCATTATGCGTCTGTTTTCTTTACCATGTCTGCCCCTGACGAAGCCACTTAGGTGGAGATATGCGTTGGGCTCAGTTCCCCCCGGACCCCTGCCTGCTTATACTCTGGTCATATTCCTTGAGCTGAGACTCCTCTACCTCTTTCACTATGGCCTCTGATATGGGTCAGGTTGCATTGGGTTCTATCTAAGGTTGTAGGTAGGGATGGGCGAGTCTACTCGCTAGGACTCGTTACTCAGCGAATAGTAAGGGACTCGCTGGACTCGTTACTCGGCGAGTCTCCCAGTGATTACTCGCACAATAACGAGTCCAATGCAAGTCAATGGCAATCCTAGTTTTGTCAGAGTTTTTTTTTCTCACTCGCTAGACTCGCTATATCACATCGCTGTCAACAGCGAGTCTGAGCGAGTCTGAGCGAGTCTACGATTCTGAGTCCTGTATACTGGATTCGGGACTCGCTTATACAGAATCTGTTATGTTCCTACAAGTTTCCAAGACAGCCTATGTCAACACACAGCGATTGTGAGCGAGTCTGAGCGAGTCTACGAATCCCGAGTCCTGTATACTGGATTCGGGACTCGCAAATATAGAATCTGTTATGTTCCTACAAAGCTTCCGAGACAGCCTAGCGTGTTAGGTCAGAAAACTTTTTTAGATGGACAAGCATGTTAGCCAATCATATTCAGTAATGTTGGTTGTGGCAGGACTATGATTGGCTTCTGTCCATCGTGATGCCTATGTCATGTATGAGAGGCGAGGCTGTATATAAGCCTTTTCCACCGCCATTTCCTCTACATTCCTGAGAGATCTGAGATAGAGCAGGGTGAGGTAGATGCTTGAGCAGATCATAGGGATTGTCAATTAGTGTAGGGAAACTTCAAGATTCCTTATATTAAACCCAAACAGCTCTTCTGAGAGCTACCAGGAGGACAGAGGAGTACTGTGTAGACTGTAGGCAGGCAGGCAGGGAGGATCAAGCCTTACAGTGCAGTGCACAGTGCAGGGACTAGTGTGCAGCTTCACTGCTAGGTGTCAGCACACACACTTACCCCGCCAGCAAGTGACGCCTACAGCACCACCTAACTCCATCTCGGTGACTGTGCATTTGTCAACAATGTCACAAAAACCACAATTTCCCAAAAAAGAGGTTGCAAAGGGACGAGGTCGTGGTCGTAGCAGTGCAGGGAGCATCACTTGAGCGATCTCCCTCCAGGCTGTAGTCCGCTGGATGTTATGCCCATAGGCAGGGTCAGTGGGGAGCCAAAGCAGGGGCCGAGCCTCCACCAGATCAATCAACTGCAGCGTGTTGACAGTGACACGGGCCATGATTGCTCTGTATTGCTCTGTGTGTGTGTGCGTATGTCAACTCGACTCGGATTATTTCCTGTTTGCTCAAAGCATGGTGTGTGCTAGAGAAAATCGCTTCCCTCGCCTCATCGGCGCTAAATAAGACAAACAAATGCGAGTTTGGACTTGGACACAGCAGCAACAAACTGTTGCGAGTGGGGTTTACAAATCGCCAATGCAAGCACTTTCCGAGACACATCTGCGATTTGTAAATCGCACATTACTCGCTAAGACTCGCTTCCCCATTCATTAACATTGGACTCGCTAGACTCGCAACGAGTAGCGAGTCCCGGGCTCTGACTCACTAGAGTCAAGCGATTCCGAGTAATTTAGGACTCGCCCATCACTAGTTGTAGGTATATTTTATTCTGCTGTGCTTCTGGCTACCACAAGCCATATAATAGGGGTCATCTGGGCACTTTCTTTCATGTATTTGACTTTCAATTTGTGTATCCTTATTTATAGTTTGTAATCTCCTACTCCTTTTATTGGAACTAGTTATCTATTACCTTTGGGCTGTGGGAATATATTCATTCATATTTCTGCAATATTGCTTATAGCATTTTGAGAGGAACAATCTTTTTCCTCTATTTTTGCTTATCAGTGCTTACCTATATGTATTGATATTGCCTCTTAGAGGTTTTTATCGACTTTAGTATATGTGACATCTATTTCAGGCAAGCCTTCTGATATACATAGGGTACATGAATCTATATATATAAGAGGCATCGTGATTACTCGCTAATCCCGCCCCCTGCACAGTAGCTCTGCCCCCACCACATCACCACACATAATCCCACCCCCCACCCCATTACCACACACAATCCCACCCCCACCACATTACCACACACAATCCCGCCCCCCACCACATTACCACACACAATCCGGCCCCCACACCACATCACCACCCATAATCCCGCCCCCCCACCACATCACCACACATAATCCCGCCACCCCACCACATCACCATACATAATCCTGCCCCCCACCACATCATCACACATAATCCCACCCCCCACCACATCATCACACATAATCCCGCCCCCCACCACATCACCACACATAATCCCACCCCCACCACATCACTACACATAATCCCGCCCCCCCACCACATTACCGCACATAATCCCGCCCCCACCACATTACCACACACAATCCCGCCCCCCCACATTACCACACGAGGCTTCGTCCCCCCACATTACCACACGAGGCTCCGTCCCCACACATTACCACACGAGGCTCCGTCCCCACACATTACCACACGAGGCTCCGTCCCCACACTTCACCACATTACCACACGAGGCTCCGTCCCCACACATTACCACACGAGGCTCCGTCCACACACATTACCTCACGAGGCTCCGTCACCACACATTACCACACGAGGCTCCATTCCCACACATTGCAACACGAGGCTCCTTCCCCACACACCACCACATGAGGCTCCGTTCCCCCACATTAACACATGAGGCTCTGTCCCCACACATTACCACACAAGGCTCCGTCCCCACACATTACCACACGAGGCTCCGTCCCCCCACATTACCACACGAGGCTCCATCCCCACACATTACCACACGAGGCTCCGTCCTCACACATTACCACATGAGGCTGTGTCCCCACACATTACCACATGAGGCTCTGTCCCCACACATTACCACACGAGGATCCGTCCTCACACATTAACACATGATGCTCCATCCCCACACATTGCCACACAAGGCTCCGTTCCCCCACATTACCACATGAGGCTCCGTCCCCACACATTACCACATGAGGCTCCGTCCCCACACATTACTACATGAGGCTCCGCCCCCCCACATTACCACACTCAGCACTTCCTTTCTATGTAATTCAACCACTTCAGCCAAGGTAAACGTACATTTAATTGCATCCGCGTTCTCCCAAACAAAATGAGCCAAGAAGAGTCGCCAGGTCCATCTCACAGGCCTCAGGAAAATCCGGACAACGATGCAGTAGATCATCGACAACAACAATATCGACAAAATCGTAGGGTTGGTTATCAACAACAAACACCTGAGTAGATTGATAAGGACAGAGAGAGATATCACAAGGTTTATATCAACCGAGTGACAGAAAGAAGGGAAGCTGATATATATAACCAGCGTCAACGAAGAAGGAATTTGACACCTGCGGAAGTTGAAAACAACAATGCCCGTCGACGTAAACTGCCACCACCTTCGAGGTATGCAGCAAGAAATCCAGAGAATATACCCAGTGAACACCACATGGGAAAGCGAGATGTTACGTGTAGTGATTGCGGTGCATCTCACTTTAGGAAAGAAAAATTACACAGTGCAAAGTTTGCGTCGTGCTGCGGAAGTGGTACTATACACTTACGTGAAGTAAATGAATATCCTCAGCAGTTTCAAGCACGGTTAACTGAAGATACAAACGAGGCAAAAATTTTAGAAAGAACATCAGAAAGTACAACAGTGCTTTTGCCTTTGCATCCTTTGGATTTCAGTCAATGAAATTTTCCGGTGGCCCACCCGTTTTAGTCATTCATGGACAAGTGTACCACTGTACATCAACTTCTCTAAGGTAAAAGACCTGAATACAATTAAATGTACATTTTTAATTCATTCCTTCTCTTTTTTAATAATTAAAAATAGATTTATGGGTTTTTTTATATTTGATACTCCTTCATATTCACAACTCTACATACTGGATCCTGAGTATGCAAACATTCAATGATTAAATAACGAGCAAAATAAAGGATGCAAGAGGGACATAATGAATGCTATTGACTGTTTACTCAGAGATATCAACCCATTTGATCAGGCTTTCAAGATGATGAAGGATTTAATTAATCAATAACCAAGGATAGACAACACGACCCTCGCCGATACAACTTGCCGACAGCCAATGAAGTTGCAGCAGTGTTTGTCTCCGATGATGGAGAGCTGCCGTTCAAAAGAGACATTGCCATTCATCCCATTGGGCAGCGAGGACTACAGAATATTGTGTACCATAGCCCAAACTGTGATCCAATGGTGTATCCACTTCTCTTTCTGTATGGTGAACATGGATGGCAACCTGGAATACGGAAGCAAGGGAGAACTGCAAAAAGGAAAAGTCATGAAATGGAGGAAGGTGACGATGAAGAACAGGAAGATATCAGTCACGATGCAGGGGAACAAGAAAAAAAAAAAAAAAATGTGTCGATGAGGGAATTCTATGCGTACCGCCTTCAGGATTGACAATCCTTCAACCCGCTGTTACATTCTGGCAAGCTGACACAACAATACACAATTGATGCCTACCTAAAGGTTGAAGCGCAGTGACTAGTGTTCAGCATTCCGATACCGCAAGTATCGGGTATCGGCCGATATTCGCTGTATCGGAATTCCGATACTGAGTTCCGATACTTTTAGCATATCGAATACCGGAATCAGAAGTTCCCATAATGCTATGAGCCAGTTTGATTTGATTCAGCCAATGACAATCCTCAGAAGTGTGGGCACATCCTGTTAGGCATGTAGGCATGTTAATTACTGGCATGGCTGTGATTGGCTGCTGAAATGATGTCATGATGCACTATAAAAGCCGCCGCCGCCATTTCTGGTTCACTCTGCTGTGAATTCAGTTAGGGACAGGCTGTTCAAGACTCTGAGGGACAGTTAGAGATAGCGATTTTCAAAATCATATTGTGCTTTACCCAGGCTACATAATAAACCACTGTAGCTTTCTTTTGCCTTGCAGCAGTGTTCACAGCTGTCTGCAAGGTCTGTGTGAGTGCAGCTCACGCTGTGTAGTGTGTCCTGCAGCCATGTCTGGTTGTAGGCCGCTCAGCATGTGTCACTGCCTCATACATATTTTTCTTTTTTTGCTGCTCATTTTTCATTCTCCTATTAGTGTGCATCCATCCGTATCCATCTACATTGGTTGGTTACAAACACTATAGGAGTAGACAGCGGAACCTCTCTGCAGCCTTTCAGTGCTAGTGCCCAGATTTCAGCACTGTTCACGGCTGTCTGAGAGGTCTCTGTGTGTGAGTGCAGCTCACGCTGTAGTGTGTCCTGCAGCCACATCTGGTTGTAGGCCGCTCAGCGTGCGTCACTGCCTCACACATATTTTTCTTTTATTGCAGCTCATTTTTCATTATCCTATTAGTGTGCATCCATCCGTATCCATATACGTTGGTTGCAAACACTATAGGAGTAGACAGCGGAGCCATTTTGCAGCCTTTCAGTGCTAGTGCCCACTTATCTGCACTGTTCACGGCTGTCTGAGAGGTCTCTGTGTGTGAGTGCAGCTCACGCTGTAGTGTGTCCTGCAGCCACATCTGGCTGTAGGCCGCTCAGCGTGCGTCACTGCCTCATACATATTTTTGTTTTACTGCAGCTCATTTTTCATTCTCCTATTAGTGTGCATTAGGGTGACCGGAAAAAATGGATGTCGGAATTTTGTCCGTCTGGACCCCACAAAACGATTCCCCTTTCCAGATATTGAGATAGCCAAAATTTGAGCTCGATCAAACGACGTTAACCCGTGCCGCTCGTCGCTCAAAGTTTGAAAAAATCCAAATTGAGGTTTTTTAAGATTTAGGTATTTTGCATAGTCTGTTAGACTATAAAGAATGTGACAACAACATTGCAGAAATAGCCCTGACCAAATTTTCGAACCATTTTTGGTATTTGAATGCAGAGTTGGTGGGATTATCGTTTTTTGATCCCACCATTACAGACAATGAAAAGTTGTTAATGGCTAATAAATTGCTCAGTAGCACAGATGAACCATCAGAGAATGCTGGGGTTGTAAAGCCAAAAGTTAGGAAAGAAAAATTAAAAGAGGTAGGAAGTAACCGACTTTAACGACCTTCTGACAAAAGATGAAGAACAAAAGCAATATGTCCTGCAAGTTGTAAGCAAATGCCGAGCATTATATTCTGACGTTTCAAAAACTACTTTAACAAAAGCTCTAGAATAGATTAGATAACTATGTAAAATTATCAACTCATGTAGGTTAGCGTGCTCTGATGGTTCATCTGTGCTACTGAGCAATTTATTAGCCATTTACAACTTTTCATTGTCTGTAATGGTGGGATCAAAAAACGATAATCCCACCAACTCTGCATTCAAATACCAAAAATGGTTCGAAAATTTGGTCAGGGCTATTTCGGCAATGTTGTTGTCACATTCTTTATAGTCTAACAGACTATGCAAAATACCTAAATTTTAAAATACCTCAATTTGGATTTTTTCAAACTTTGAGCGACGAGCGGCACGGGTTAACGTCGTTTGATCAAGCTCAAATTTTGGCTATCTCAATATCTGGAAAGGGGAATCGTTTTGTGGGGTCCAGACGGACAAGATTCCAACATTTTTTCCCCCCCATATGAGATCCGGTCACCCTAGTGTGCATCCATCCGTATCCATCTACATTGGTTGGTTGCAAACAATATATAGGAGTAGATAGAGGAGCCTTTTTTCTGGCTTGTGCCCTTCAGCCGCAGCCAGATTAATATTACCCTATTTTTTGGAGCCTGATCTTTTGCATTGTAGGATATCTTCCTGAATTGTAATAGCTCCAAAAAGTTTGTGATACTATTGCTTTCAAATATTTGGTCACATCCTTTTTGTTTTTTTGAAAAAAAAAATAAATAAAGTTCACCAAACACTCCATTTGACAGTTGTGTAGGCCACATTAGCTCATATTAAAGTGTAGTCCACACACACACTTTATAAAATTAGTGTTTCTTATACCTGTTAGCAGCTGTTCAGGAATAAGTACACTAAGCCCTCCCTTTGCACTTTTCTGCCTATCTTTATCAGTCTACCAAGATGAAGAAGGCAGGGAGTAAGGCACGTGGTCGTGGGCGTGGAGTTTGAGCAGGGAGAGGACGTGGGGATTCAGCAGGGAGAGGACGTGGGGATTCTGTGACTGCTGCGGGCACCAGTGACTCAGCATCCCCCAGTTTTACCAGGCAACAGTCCTTTATGCGCAGCTTTGTAGGACCTCGCTGTACCCCACTGCTGCGGGAGGAACAAATTGAAGCTGTTGTCGGATGGATGGCAGCTAATGCATCGACTTCAATGACTTCCACATCCTCTCAGGGCCAGAACACTGAAGAGCAACCATCTGTCTCTTCACCACCTGCCAAATTGCCCAGACAGTCAGAGAGCCCTGGACAGGAGCCATCACAGTCTCTACTTCTGCTCTCTAAAACTGTTGGCTTGGAAAGAGGGGGCCAGCCAAGCATCATTCAAGAATGTGAAGAAGAGGGAGTATGCAGTGATGTGCAACTGCTTTGTCCCTCTGAATCTGAAGAGGTGGGTGGGCCAGTTCCTCTGGTCAGCACACATCAGTACGCATCGGATTATGACAAAACTCAGGTGCCACATTCTGGTGCGTACGGTGCTGGCGAGACTACCCAGGAGAAGCAGGTGTTTGAAGAGGGGAGTGTAGCTGATGAGGTCCTTGACCCATCATGGCATGAGGAACAGGAAGGTGGTGGGAGCAGCTCTGAGGAAGAGATTCCCTGAACGGCCAAAACAGGAGGGAGAGGGAGGAGGCAGACTTGTTTGCCTGTAGCCTCCACTTCGGCACCCATTAGGAGCAATCCTCTTCCAAAAGCAAAAACGGGCGCTCCCAAGACTTGCAGTGCGTGGTCCTTTCTTGACACAGTTGCAGATGACATTTGCTTTGTCAAATGCAAGCTGTGTCATCAGAAAGTCAAAAGAGGGAAAAGTGTCAGCAACCTCAATACCACAAATATGTGGAAACATGTGCGGACCAAGCACGTGGTGGAGTTACAAAGACACACTGAAGACGCAGGCCAACCTACAGCACCACCTACCACCTCTTCAGCTCGTGTTGTAGCTTCTTCCTCCAGCTCACACACAGCTGGTTCAGCTTCCTCACAGGATCGCCATGGAAGAGCCTCTGGCACTGTTGTGCAGAGACTCAGTGACATTCCACCCATAGCACCACGTTCCCGTTCATCCTCACACTCCCAGGCCACTCTACAGCCATCGGTAGCACAGGCATGGGATAAAAGGCGGCCATACTCAGCAAACCATCACCGAGCACAGGTTCTGAATGCTGGCATTGCCAAATTACTGGCCCTTGAAATGCTCTCATTCAGGCTGGTGGAGACTGACATCTTCCGGAACTTCATGGCATTGGCAGTCCCACAATACACCGTGCCCAGCCGCTTTTATTTTAGCAGGCAAGCCGTCCCTGCCCTGCAAAAGCATGTGGAGGGAAAAATTAAACATGCGCTACTAAACGCCATCAGTAGCAAGGTCCACCTGACCACTGATGCGTGGACCAGTACCCATGGACAGGGACGATACCTTTCACTCACTGCCCATTGGGTCAATGTTGTGGAGCCGGGTACAGATCTTGAGAGTGGCACTGTACGTGTTCTGCCATCTCTAAGGATTGCAGGAATCCAGTCTGTACACATTGACTCCTCCTCCTACTCCAGTTCCTCAGAATCAGCGCTGCAGGAGCCTGTTACGACCGATATGAGCACAGCCGTGGCCAAACATCAACAGGCCGTACTGAAATTAATTTCTTTGGGGAATCAAAGCCACACAGTGCAGGAGCTCTGGAATGCCATCAAGCAGGAGAGCGACGTGTGGTTTCTGCCAGCGTATCTCCAGCCAGGCTTGGTAGTGTGTGACAATGGCCAAAATCTGGTGGCAGCTCTGGGCCTAGGCAACATCAATCACATCCCATGTCTGGCACATGTGCTCAACTTGGTCATGCAGAGCTTTCTGAGGGACTATCCGCATCTTGATGCACTGCTGCACAAGGTCCGCATAGAGTGCGCTCACTTGCGTCATTCCAGCATGGCAAGATCGCGCATTGCAGCTCTGCAGCGCCAATTACGCCTTCCGGAACATCGCATCATATGTGACCTACCCACCAGTTGGAATTCAACGTTACATATGTTGGAGCGGTTGTGTGAGCAGCAGGCAGCAGTAATGGAGTACCAGCTGCATCAGTCGCAAACAAGTCGCACTGCGTGCCGGTCACACTTCACCACCACTGCGTGGGCCTCTATGAAGGACATCTGCCTCGTTTTGCGTACCTTCGATGATTCCACATGGATGGCGAGTGCAGATGATGCACTAGTCAGCATGACTGTCCCCCTTATCTGCCTGCTTCAAAAAACACTGTAAGCACTAAGGGAGGAGGTTTTGGAAGAGGTGGAGGATGAGGAGTCACAAATGCCATCTGCTTCTGGACAGTCTGCGCTAGGTGGTTCCTCACAAAGGCCTAGGCAGGGGACACTTTGTGAGGAGGATGAGGAGGAGTCAATGGAGGAGGAAGACATCTCTCCAGAGGAGGGAGGTACACAATGGTCTAGTCAGTATGTAGAGCGAGGGTGGGGTGATGCAGAGCAGGCAGAGATGACGCCTCAAGCAGGGGACAGCGTTTCTTGGGCAGTTGGGAGTCTGCAGCACATGGTTGATTTCATGCTGCAGTGCCTGAGAAACGACCGCCGCATCGCCCACATTCTCAACACGGCTGATTATTGGGTGTACACCCTCCTAGATCCTCGCTACCGGGACAACTTACAAAGCCTCATAACACCATTGAACCGGGAGCGTAAAATGTGGGAGTAACAAGACACACTAGTGCAGTCCATCATGTTCTCCATTCCACCCTAGAGCAGTGCTGCTAGTGCTTTACAAAGCAGCTCTGTGCATCGAGGCAGTGGAGGAAGCTCTGCACAAAGAGGGAGTAGAGGCAGCGCCTCAGCACAAGGCAAGACCAGTATGGCCCAAATGTGGCAAAGTTTTGTGTGCCCGCCACAAATGTCTACACCATCACAGATGGCTCCAGTCAGCAGGAGGCAACGTTTCCGTCAGATGGTGACAGACTACATGTCTTGCCCTGTCAGTGTACTCCCAGACGGCTCTTCCCCCTTCAAGTTTTGGGTCTCTAAGCTGGATACATGGCCAAAGCTTAGCCAGTATGCATTGGAGGTGCTGGCTTGCCCTGCTGCAAGTGTATTATCGGAATGCGTCTTTAGTGCCGCAGGTGGTGTACTAACAGACCGTCGCAAGCGACTATCCTCCGATAACGTTGACCGGCTTACTTTTCTGAAAATGAACAAGGCCTGGATCTCACCAGAATTTGCCAGTCCTCTTCCAGAATAAATAATTGGTTGGCAACTGTATCCAGGTCTCCTGTTGTGTTCATGTTTCTACCACCTGAACTGTAATCCCTGGGCTTCAACACAGCCAGTTGTTGCTCAGAAGTGCCATCTGCACAGAGAAAAACACTAGTTCCTGTGTTAGTGGGGTTCAGTAACGCCAGCTGCTCCCCTGCTGTGTGGACGGCAATATCTCCTGTTGCCTCCACATTCAAACTAGATCATATTTTCAACTAGCTCCAAGTAGGCCTCAGCCTGCTGCATTATTGATCCTGAGCTTCAACACAGCCAGTTGTCGCTCAGAAGTGCCGTCTGCACAGAGAAAAACACTAGCTCACTGTATCAGTGAGGTTCAGTAACGTTAGCTGCTCCCCTGCTGTGTGGACGGCAATGTCTTCTGCTGCCTCCACATTCACACTACTACTGATTTTTAACCGTGCTCCACTTAGGCCTCTGGCTCCCCTGTCTCTAGTATTTCCCCTGTCCTCCAACCCCGCCAGTTGCTGCTCAGAAGTGGCATATGCACAATCCATGCATGTTCCTGTGTTACTGGGGCTCAGTCACGTCAGTTGATACGCTGATGTGTGTCCGGCATTGACTCCTGCTCTGTCCACATTCCCATTACTAGTATTGGGAATGTGGACAGAGCAGGAGACATTGCCGGACACACATCAGGGGATTAACTGACGTGACTGAGCCCCAGTAACACAGGAACAAGTGTGGATTATGCAGACTCCACTTCTGAGCAGCAACTGGCGGGGTTGGAGGCCAGGGCAAATACTAGAGACAGTGGAGCCAGAGGCGTAAGTGGAGCACGGTTACAATCAGTAGTAGTGTACAACCTATATAAAACTTGCTTCAATTAGGCCTCAGCCTGCTCCATGATTGATCCTGGACTTCAACACAGCCAGTTGTCGCTCGGAAGTGCTGTCCGCACAGAGAAAAACACTAGCTCCTGTGTCAGTGGGGTTCAGTAACGTCAGCTGCTCCCTTGCTGTGTGGATGGCAAAGTCTCCTACTGCCTCCACATTCAAACTAGATCATATTTTCAACTAGCTCCAAGTAGGCCTCAGCCTGCTGCATGATTGATCCTGGGTTTCAACACAGCCAGTTGTCGCTCGGAAGTGCTGTCCACACAGAGAAAAACACTAGCTCCTGTGTCAGTGGGGTTCAGTAACTTCAGCTGCTCCCCTGCTGTGTGGACGGCAAAGTCTCCTGCTGCCTCCACATTCAAACTAGATCATATTTTCAACTAGCTCCAAGTAGGACTCAGCCTGCTGCATGAATGATCCTGGGCTTCAACATCGCCAGTTGTTGCTCGGAAGTGCCATCCGCACAGAAAAAAACACTAGCTCCTGTGTTAGTGGGGTTCAGTAATGTCAGCTGCTCCCCTGCTGT
Source organism: Dendrobates tinctorius (assembly GCF_039654945.1). Classification (NCBI taxonomy): domain Eukaryota; kingdom Metazoa; phylum Chordata; class Amphibia; order Anura; family Dendrobatidae; genus Dendrobates; species Dendrobates tinctorius. The sequence continues at coordinate 33,872,869 of NW_027361732.1, read as the reverse complement.
GTGGACGGCAAAGTCTCCTGCTGCCTCCACATTCAAACTACATCCGGTTTTCTACTTGCTCCAAGTAGGCCTCAGCCTGCTGCATGATTGATCCTGGGCTTCAACACAGCCAGTTGTCGCTTGGAAGTGCCGTCTGCACAGAGAAAAACACTAGCTCCTGTGTTAGTGGGGTTCAGTAAAGTCAGCTGCTCCCCTGCTGTTTGGACGGCAATATCTCCTGCTCCCTCCACATTCAAACTAGATAATATTTTCAACTTGCTCCAATTAGGCCTCAGCCTGCTGCATGATTGATCCTGGGCTTCAACACAGCCAGTTGTCGCATGGAAGTGCCGTCTACACAGAGAAAAACACTAGCTCCTGCATTAGTGGGGTTCAGTAACGTCAGCTGCTCCCCTGCTTTGTGGACGGCAAAGTCTCCTGCTGCCTCCACATTCACACTACTACTGATTTTTAACCGTGCTCCACTTAGGCCTCTGGCTCCACTGTCTCTAGCATTTCCCCTGGCCTCCAACACCGCCAGTTGCTGCTCTGAAGTGGCGTCTGCAGAATCCACACTTGTTCCTGTGTTACTAGGGCTCAGTCACGTCAGTTGATCCCCTGATGTGTCCGGCAATGTCTCCTGCTCTGTCCACATTTCCATTACTAGCAGTGGGAATGTGCACAGAGCAGGAGACATTGCCAGACATACATCAGGGGATCAACTGACGTGACTGAGCCCCTGTAACACAGGAACAAGTGTGGATTGTGCAGACGCCACTTCTGAGCAGCAACTAGTGGGGTTGGAGGCAAAGGGGAAATGCTAGAGACAGTGTAGCCAGAGGCCTAAGTGGAGCACGGTTACAATCAGTAGTAGTGTACAACCTATATAAAACTTGCTTCAATTAGGCCTCAGCCTGCTCCATGACTTATCCACGACTTCAACACAGCCAGTTGTTGATCGGTAGTGCCGTCTGCACAGAGAGAAACACATGCTCCAGTGTTAGTGGGGTTCAGTATTGCCTGCTGCTCCCCTGCTGTGTGGACAGCAATATCTCCTGCTGCCTCCACATTCAAACTACATCACATATAAAACTTGCTGCAATTAGGCCTCAGCTTGCTCCATGACTGATCCTGGGTTTCAACACAGCCAGTTGTTGCTCGGAAGTGCCGTCTTCACAGAGAGAAACACATGCTCCAGTGTTAGTGGGGTTCAGTAACGCCTGCTGCTCCCCTGCTGTGTGGACGGCAATATCTCCTGCTGCCTCCACATTCACACTATTACTGATTTCAAAATTGCTCCAGCTAGGCCTCTGGCTCCACTCTGTCTCTAGTATTTCCCCTGGCCTCCAACCCCGCCAGTTGCTGCTCAGAAGTGGCGTCTGCAGAATCAACACTTGTTCCTGTGTTACTGGGGTTCAGTAACGTCAGCTGAACCCCTGATGTGTGTCTGGCAATGTCTCCTGCTCTGTCCACATTCCCACTAATAGTAGTGGGAATGTGGACAGAGCAGGAGTCATTTCCGGACACACATCAGGGGAACAGCAGACGTTACTGAACCCCAGTAACACAGAAACAAGTGTTGATTGTGCAGACGCGACCTCTGAGCAGCAACTGGCGGGGTTGGAGGCCAGGGGAAATACTAGAGACAGAGTGGAGCCAGAGGCCTAGTTGGAGAACGTTTAAAATCAGTAGTAGTCTACAACAGATATTAAACTTGCTGCAATTAGGCCTCAGCCAACACCCTGATTGACCCTGGGCTCCAACATCGCCATTTACTGCTCAGAAGTGTTTTGGCACGAGTACTCCCTCCTGCCCAGCCTGGGTCCAGCACGCCTCCTGTTTCTGGGTAGTGTCAACGTCACTGCCACCAATACGTTGTCCTGTCGTGCTGCGGTCAGTTTAGCCGAGTCTATGGTGCCTGCAGTTTAGGTGCTTCCTATATGGGCTGCGGGTTTTGGTAATAAAGGCTGGTTCCGTAGTGCCAATAGGACAAGCACCCCCTGAAGGACTGTGGTTTTTGGTAACTGCGGCCGGCTCGCGGCCTTGCAACTTTGTTTATCATGGGTACCTTCTGCTACCCATCCGGGTTCCAGCACCGTCAGCTGGTTCTCGGCAGTGCCTTTGGCCGAGGTGCCTCCTTCTCGGTATCCGAGTTCCAGCAACGTCTGCTAGTCCTTGGTAGTGCTTTCTTGCATAGGTACCTCCTGCTTAGTAATCGTGTACCTGCACCATCAGCTGGTCCACAGTTGTGCCATTTGCTCTTGTTCCTTCAGCTGCCACTCTGGGTTCCTGCACCGTCAGCTGTTTCTCGGTAGTTCCATTGACTCTTGTAGCTTCTGCTACCCATCCGGGTTCCAGCACCATCAGCTGGTTCTCGGCAGTGCCTTTGGCCGAGGTGCCTCCTTCTCGGTATCCGAGTTCCAGAAACGTCTGCTGGTCCTTGGTAGTGCTTTCTTGCACAGGTACCTCCTGCTTGGTAACCGTGTTCCAGCACCGTCAGCTGGTCCACGGTTGTGCCATTGGCTCTTGTTCCATCTGCTGCCCCTCCGGGCTCCAGCACCGTCAGCTGGTCCTCGCTAGTTCCATTTGCTCTTGCAGCTTCTGCTACCCATCCGGGTTCCAGCACCGTCAGCTGGTTCTCGGTAGTTCCATTGACTCTTGTAGCTTCTGCTACCCATCCGGGTTCCAGCACCATCAGCTGGTTCTCGGCAGTGCCTTTGGCCGAGGTGCCTCCTTCTCGGTATCCGAGTTCCAGAAACGTCTGCTGGTCCTTGGTAGTGCTTTCTTGCACAGGTACCTCCTGCTTGGTAACCGTGTTCCAGCACCGTCAGCTGGTCCACGGTTGTGCCATTGGCTCTTGTCCCTTCTGCTGCCCCTCCAGGTTCCAGCACCGTCAGCTGGTCCTTGCTAGTTCCATTTGCTCTTGCAGCTTCTGCTACCCATCCGGGTTCCAGCACCGTCAGCTGGTTCTCGGCAGTACCTTTGGCCTAGGTGTCTCCTTCTTGGTATCCGAGTTCCAGCAACATCTGCTGGTCCTTGGTAGTGCTTTTTAGCACAGGTACCTCCTGCTTAGTAACCATGTTCCAGCACCGTCAGCTGGTCCACGGTTGTGCCATTGGCTCTTGTTCCATCTGCTGCCCCTCCGGGTTCCAGCACCGTCAGCTGGTCCTCGCTAGTTCCATTTGCTCTTGCAGCTTCTGCTACCCATCCGGGTTCCAGCACCGTCAGCTGGTTCTAGGCAGTACCTTTGGCCTAGGTGTCTCCTTCTTGGTATCCGAGTTCCAGCAACATCTGCTGGTCCTTGGTAGTGCTTTTTAGCACTGGTACCTCCTGCTTAGTAACCATGTTCCAGCACCGTCAGCTGGTCCACGGTTGTGCCATTGGCTCTTGTTCCATCTGCTGCCCCTCCGGGCTCCAGCACCGTCAGCTGGTCCTCGCTAGTTCCATTTGCTCTTGCAGCTTCTGCTACCCATCCGGGTTCCAGCACCATCAGCTGGTTCTCAGCAGTGCCTTTGGCCGAGGTGCCTCCTTCTCGGTATCTGAGTTCCAGCAATGTCTGCTGGTCCTTGGTAGTGCTTTCTAGCACAGGTACCTCCTGCTTAGTAACCGTGTACCAGCACCATCAGCTGGTCCACAGTTGTGCCATTTGCTCTTGTTCCTTCAGCTGCCACTCTGGGTTCCTGCACTGTCAGCTGTTTCTCGGTAGTTCCATTGACTCTTGTAGCTTCTGCTACCCATCCGGGTTCCAGCGCCGTCAGCTGGTTCTCGGCAGTGCCTTTCGCCGAGGTGCCTCCTTCTCAGTTTCGGAATTCCAGCAACGTCTGCTGGTCCTTGGTAGTGCTTTGTAGCACAGGTACCTCCTCCTTAGTAACCATGTACCAGCACCGTCAGCTGGTCCACAGTTGTGCCATTGGCTTTTGTTCCTTCAGCTGCTACTCTGGGTTCCAGCACTGTCAGCTGTTTCTCGGTAGTTCCATTGACTCTTGTAACTTCTGCTACCCATCCTGGTTCCAGCACCGTCAGCTGGTTCTCGGCAGTGTCTTTGGCACGGGTACTCCCTCCTGCCCAGCGTGGGTCCAGCACGCCTGCTGTTTCCGGGTAGTATCAACGTCACTTTGCCACCAATACGTTGTCCTGTCGTGTTGCGGTCGGGTTAGCCGAGTCTATGGTGCCTGCAGTTTAGGTGCTTCCTATGTGGGCTGCGGGTTCTGGTAATAAAGGCTGTTTCCGTAGTGCCAATAGGACAAGCACCCCCTGAAGGACTGTGGTTCTCGGTAACTGCGGCCGGCTTGCGGCCTTGCAACTTTGTTTATCATGGGTACCTTCTGCTACCCATCCGGGTTCCAGCACTGTCAGCTGGTTCTCGGCAGTACCTTTGGCCGAAGTGCCTCCTTCTCGGTATCCGAGTTCCAGCAACGTCTGCTGGTCCTTGGTAGTGCTTTCTAGCACAGGTACCTCCTGCTTAATAACCGTGTTCCAGCACCGCCAGCTGGTCCACGGTTGTGCCATTGGCTCTTGTTCCTTCTGCTGCCCCTCCGGGTTCCAGCACCGTCAGCTGGTCCTCGCTAGTTCCATTTGCTCTTGCAGCTTCTGCTACCCATCCGGGTTCCAGCACCATCAGCTGGTTCTCGGCAGTGCCTTTGGCCTAGGTGTTTCCTTCTCAGTATCCGAGTTCCAGCAACGTCTGCTGGTCCTTGGTAGTGCGTTTTAGCAAATGTACCTTAGTAACCTTGTTCCAGCACCGTCAGCTGGTCCACGGTTGTGCCATTGGCTCTTGTTCCTTCTGCTGCCCCTCCGGGTTCCAGCACCATCAGCTGGTCCTCGCTAGTTCCATTTGCTCTTGCAGCTTCTGCTACCCATCTGGGTTCCAGCACCGTCAGCTGGTTCTTGGCAGTACCTTTGGCCTAGGTACCTCCTTCTCGGTATCCAAGTTCCAGCAACATCTGCTGGTCCTTGGTAGTGCTTTCTAGCACAGGTACCTCCTGCTTAGTAACTGTGTTCCAGCACCGTCAGCTGGTCCACGGTTGTGCTATTGGCTCTTGTTCCTTCTGGTGCCCCTCCGGGTTCCAGCACTGTCAGCTGGTCCTCGCTAGTTCCATTTGCTCTTGCAGCTTCTGCTACCCATCCGGGTTCCAGCACTGTCAGCTGGTTCTCAGCAGTTCGTCAGCCTTCTTGTACCTTCTGCTACTTTTCCAAGTTCAAGCTTGTGGAAATGGTTTCTGGTTCTCACTCTGGATCTCCCTGATGACAACCCTGAAGATGACGACCCTGAAGACCACACCGAAGAAGACCAAAAAGATGACCCTGAAGAAGATGACCAAGAGGACAAAGAACATGAAGACAGCCACCAAGATGCAGAACAACAAGAGACAGAAGACCAAGAAGCAGAAGAACAAAAGCAGAGGAACCAAAATCAGAAGAACGTTGTAACATCGGCGGCCATGCCTGCCCTGGCATCTTCTGCGGCGGCAACCGCTGCTGCCTCTTCTTACCGGCATTCCCTCTGCAGCGTGCACTCTCACCCAGTGTCCAGCTCTGCGGCGTCCCGGCGCTCCTGGCTTAGGCCGCGGGCGCGAGCCAGCGCTCCCTCTTCTGCCGGCGGTGGGCGTCGCTGAGAGCGGTGCTCGCTTACCCACTTCCTGATCCTAAGGTATTTCAGGTGTCCGCTCTGTAGAGAGGACGCCTGATGATTGTGTGCTAATCCACGCGTTGTTCTGGCCGCTATAGTGTAACTATAGTTCTCCGGTTATATTCCTCTCGCCTTCTCCCTGACAGCCTCCGTCTTGTCCTGCTTGCTCCCTCGCTCTCCTGGTTCCCTGGTGTTCTTCCCTCCTGCCTATCCGTCCCTATACTGTATCTCCTCCTGGGCTCTCCACGTCTGCATTCCCCCTGCTTCTGTGGCTACTCCTGCTGACCCTTCTAGTAGCTGCGGCATGGTTTCCTGCTCTCCCTATAACCCTGTTCAGGTATGCTTATCTCTGTCCAGTGTCCCTGGCCCTCCTCTGGTCCTCCTTGTCCCTGAGCCATCCCTCTTGGTACCGGCTGTTGCGGTTCTGTCCTCTGCGGTTTTGCCCCTAACGATCCCTGTATAGGGTTCGGTCATCACCTGGCGCGCTCGACCCAGGGGCTCCAGATCCGCGACCCAGAGGGTCCACTCTCGGGTTTTGTCCATTCCCTGAATGTCACAAACATTAAGCATAAGGCTAAAAATCAGAGCAAAAGATATTATCTAAATTATAAGCAGAAGAAGACTAAGCAGTGTATGGGGGTGAGTCCGTTCCTCCTCGTGGTGCCCCTGGAAAATGCCTGCTGCTGCAGGCCAAACTGAACGTGGACAAATCCTGCTGTAAATCTTTTGTGACAGGCAGAACGGAAGGTGTAATCTTCAAACTTTTATAGGTAACAACTACAGGAATGCCTGTCACAAATAAGAATATGATGAAGAAGAAGAATAGGAAGAAGATGAAGAAGTAGAATATGAAAAAGAATAATTATTGAATAAGGATAATATGAATAATGTACAAAAAAAGAATAATAGGAAGAAGGTGAAGAAGAAGAAGAAGATGAATAAGGTGAAGAAGTTGATGAAAAAGATACTGCTGCTGCTGAGGATCATGAAGGAGAAAGTGTGGGAGAAGTAAAAAAGAAGGTGAAGAGCATGGAAGTAGTGAAACATACATATCTGACAAAATATAAAAGAGGTTAACATAGTCAATATCTTTGTAACTACGAAAAAAAAATTAATTCCTGCTATTCCATTTGATTGGGCTAAACCTCTATGCCTTTAATGTCTCCTCCACCTCCCCCAATGCATTCTACATTATTCTTAGTTGTTTTTCTTCATGTAGAATTAACCTACAAGGAAAGAAAGGGTTTTTTTTAATTCCGATATTTCGGTCCCATTGACTTGAATGGGACTTCCGGGATAGGAATCGGCGATACCCGATACTTTTTGGATATCGGCCGATCCAATCCGATCTGATATTTCTCAATATCGGATGGTATCGCTCAACACTAGCAGTGACTGGACTGGAACAGACAAAACCAAAAGAAACTCAGAGTAGAATTATATGTCGGGCTTATGGATTATATCAACAGTAGGGCTGAACAACAAGATCTGAGACCGGTTCGCATCATCATACTTCCCTGTTCTTTTACCGGTGGAAAACGTGCCATGACACAGAATTACCAAGATGCGATGACTTTGGTAGGAAAATTTGGAAAGCCGGATTTATTTATTACGTTCACTTGCAACCCAAAGTGGGGAGAAATTCAGTCCGGCCTTTTACAACATGAAACAGCAATAGACCGCCCAGATTTGGTATCTACCATATTCCACTTAAAGCTACAAGAGTTACTAAACGACATAACTGCAATAAAAGGTAGAGTGATGGGACAAGTAAAGGTATACACCTACGTCATTGAATTTCAAAAAAGAGGTATTACGTACATTCATCTGAATGTTCGTAACAGCAATGTTAAGAATGGAATGATTAATAATGCACATTTAATGCATGCTTTTATTGTATCAGGTCTTCCTCATTGCCACATGCTCTTAATTCTGGATGATGAAGACAAGTTTCGAAAAGCTATCGATTGTGACAATGCTGTTTGTGCAGAAATTCCTGACCCGGATATTAACAAGGAGCTTTACGATGTTGTCACCAGCTGCATTATTCATGGGCCCTGTGGAGAACACAATAGAAATTCACCGTGTATAGAAGATGTAAAAGGAATCCGGACATGCTCCAAAAAGTTTCCCAAAGACTTCAGCGAAGAAACAAATATTAATGTGGATGGTTATCCAGTATACCGCAGACGAAAAGATGGCATTAAGCTCAAGATTAGGGATGTGAAAGTTGACAGCCGCTGGCTTGTACCATACAACCCCTACCTCTCTCAGAAATACAGCCCACACATAATTGTGGAAATCTGCTCTTCCATCCAGACAGTCAAATATATTTTCAAGTACGTGTACAAAGGACATGATGCAGCCATTGTTTAAGTGAACGAAGTCAGCAACACCGGCACCTACCACTGGGACATCGACACATGATATTTGGCATCGCCTGAAGCAATGTGGCGGCTGCGAAAACTTGAGATGTCTGCACGTTCCCATGCTGTAGAAAGGCTTCCTGTACACCTACCTTTCCAACAATCAGTTTACTTTGAGGATGGAAAGGAGCAGCTTTCTGTGGAAAAAGCTCAGCGTGATGGCACAAAACTTACGAAATGGTTCATTCTAAACCAAACTGATCCATCAGCACATCAGTATTTATATTGTGAACTACCCTACCATTATGTCTGGACAAATAAGTTTTAGAAGAAAAGAAAAAGAGGTGCTGACAAGATCCTTCCAAGAATGTACTCTGTCTCTCCACAAGATATGGAAAGATTTTCCCTGCGCCTACTCCTGATGCATATCAAGGGTAAGTCATATTCATCTAATTGTACATTATTAGATCATCCTGACTGTTTTTTAATTTTTAATTATTTTCTTTATGTTGTTTACAGATGCTACATCATTCGAAGATCTGAGAACAGTGGAAGGACACACATATGAAACTTATATTCTGGCAGCAAAGGCCATGGGATTATTGCATGACAATTCAGAGTGGGACAAAACAATGGAAGAATCATCTTTATTTAGAATGCCCCGTGAGCTTCAACAGCTATTTGCTGCAATCCTGAACCACGCCAACATCACAAGTGGACTTGATTTATTCAACAAATATAAAAATAACATGATGGAAAACTTCCTCCTGACTCATAACGAATACATGGCCGAGCAGCACACACTTGCCGATATCCAAGACCACTTACGACAGTTTGCTAAAGATTGCAAAAGTTGCAGACTACCTTCCCCATCAGATGCATATAAAATGTGTGACATTGTTGATGTGGAAAGGGAGAAACAAGAATCTGAACGACTGCATTTTCTGATGAACCTAGAACAACGAGGCGCCTTTGACACAATCATGAATGCAGTTAATAATCCAACCACATCACAAAAACGCTTTTTTTATCTGGTGCAGGAGGTTGTGGAAAGACTTTCGTGTACAAGGCTTTGACATCTACTATACTTGGGAATGGTGGCATTGTAAAAACAGTTGCTCCTACCGGTTTGGCAGCTACATTACTAAAATGTAATTTTAATTATGATTACAGAATGCTGAAAAACCTAAATTTAAGATGTCTGTATTGAAGATTTTTTTTTTGTTTTGCACAGGCGGTAAAACAGTCCACTCTGGATTTGGAATTTCAATTCATTTGAATGAGAGAACTGTATCAAGTATTAAAGAAGGAACCTCGGTCTGCCGAGAGCTTCGGGATACTAAACTTATTATATGGGATGAAATTTCAATGTCTCACGTTCATCTTTTCAATGCCGTTGATAGAAGCTTACGTATTCTCCTTCACAATGAAGAACCTTTTGGTGGGATCCCGATTGTTGTTGGAGGAGATTTTTGTCAGGAAGCTCCAGTTGTACATCATGGAAATTGCGTTAGTATTGTAGAGGCATGTGTCAAGAGCAGTCCAGTCTGGAAATCCTTCATGGAACTGAAATTAATCAGGAACATGTGAGTCAATCCAGATGAGGTTGAATTTTGTGAGTGGCTGCTAACTGTTGGATCAGGAGTTGAAGATGGGAAACTGGTGGATTTTGTGAAGCTGAGCAAAGACATTCTGACTCATGACGTCGCGACGAGCATATTTGGGAATAACCTGAACTCTCTCACTCCTGCTGATCTTGCTTCCAGAGCAGTACTATGCCCTAAAAACTGTGACACGCTGACAGTCAATGAACAAGTGTTAAACCTGCTTAGAGGTCAGACTAAATCATACTTCTGTGTCGACAATATTTCATCCTGTGAGACAGAAGAAGAAAGAGCTCAGTGCCCCATCGAATTTGTACATTCCCTAACTCCTATGGGCCTCCCTCCTCATATGCTGAACATTAAAAAAGGCTGCTGTGTCATGCTACTCCGCAATCTAAATCCAAAGAAAGGACTGTGCAATGATACTCGATTAATTGTAGAAACTCTTGGCACAAATCTCGTCGACTGCAGCATTTTTCCTGGGGAGCGTCGTGGTCAAAAGGTTCTCATTCCAAGAATGCCATTGGACACTAGCGAAAATTGCGATATCCCGTTTAAGTAAACAAGAAAACATTTCCCACTTCGCCTGGCTTATTCCATGACAATTACAAAATCGCAAAGGACAAACATTTGATAAGATTGGCGTTTTCCTACCTGATCCTGTCTTCACACATGGTCAGTTATACACTGCATTCTCTAGAGTAACAAGTTGTAAATGTCTTTCAGTTCAAATTGTACCTGGTAGAAGTCAAGGAAAGATCTTTGAAAATGACGAAAATGACTATACATCTAATTGTGTTTACAGAGAAATTTTAACTTAATTTATGTTTCGTTATGAAATTTGTTTAGATGCTGGAATGAATAAAAAACGCACATTTTACTGAATCCAGTTTGTTTTTGATTTTACACTGTGAATAAAATGTATCATTAATATTATTTAGATTATTAATGATTATTATTGTTATTAACTTCATTTTAATTTAATTTACCACCTGCACATAAGCGCTATTGAATGTTGTCATTATTTACTTTAGTTTAATCACCAGCAGCATTAATTAGATAGCAATGAGCATGCCGAGCGTCAGCTGGCTGGAAACAGCTAGTGGTTATATAATTTGTCAGGTGTATATTTAACATCCAATAGCTGATACCTACTTCCACTTTTCATGACATTTGGTCCCCTTGTTTGACCTCATTCCTATACTGCAATATAAGTGAAGGACAGTTATTATTGTATATTTTATTTATTATGTACTGATTCTTTGGTTTTGTTTCGTGTCCTTTCCTCATTTGGGCCTTTAGGGGATTCAATGTATTTGCTGTGTCTTTTTGTCTACCTTGTTGGTAAAGATCCAGACATACTTTTCGATAAGCATTATTGCTTTGGGTATAAACCTCATCATGGTATTTCATTTGACATAGACACATCACCTTTTTCCATATTGAGACTGTTTTTTATGAGAGTCTCATATATTGTAGCAGTTTTTTTTGGTGTCCGAGGGGGTTACCCCATAAGGGGGGACGTGCTAGTGTTTTTAAATGTTTTTATATATTTTTTTGGTGTGTTTTTAGACTTTGAATAAATATTGTTATCTTTCTTATAATTCTATGGTGGTCCCTGGTGTATAGTATGTCTCTTGTTCCTTTTTGTGCCTAGCCATTAATGACATACTCCAGGTTGATCCCTTGGTTTATCTCAATGGATGGTGCCCTCCACTCTCCCTTTTTTGGCTTTTTTTTCATCACACTTACCTGTGTGACTAGCATCCTATGCAATGAATATAAACTATAGGAAGAGAGAGCGCAATAGGGTCTTATCTGGGTAAACTTTGAAGAAAGATAAGATAAATATACTCACCCTTTGCAGGAGAGATTTACGCATGTAAAGTCAAAGGTCAGCCTGCTGCACGTCCAGGGCTCCGTGGCCGCCGAAAACATCAGTTTTATAAGGATTAAATTTTTGGACTTTGTGCACTGCTTGACAAATTACCACATCCAAGTTATGTCGAAGCGACGAAGGTCACTTTTCACTGCATTACTACTATGAGAGCCTCGTTCCTGGTTTCATTTACTAGCAGTAGTAATGAGTGAGCATACTCATTGCTCGGGTTTTCCTGAGCATGTTCGGGTGTACTCCAAGTATTTTGGCGTGCCTGGAGATTTAGCTTGTGTCGACATAGCTGCATGATTTGCGGCTGTGTCGAAAAAGCTAAATCTCCGAGCATGCGAAAATATTCAGAGGACACCCGAGCATGCTCGGGAAAACCCAAGCAACGAGTATACTCCCTCATCACTAACTAGCAGTGATCTTTTGTGACATAACTTCAGCCAGTGGCAAATTTTGGGCACAAGATGGTACCATGGAACTGACACACCCCAGGGGCTATGGGATACTCGGTACCGGGCCCGTTAACTTCAAAGGGAAATGTCACAGTGGCAGTGACCTGGTCCGTGACCCCAGGCAGTTATGTAATTTGGTGTGTAATTAAATGAGAATAAAGTCTATATGTGATGCCACCTGTGGTATTCTGGTCAGAGGCGACGAACGCTGAAATGCTGTTCCCCTGGGACCATTGGTATGACACAGCTGAGGTGAAAATGGCTCTCCACAGGCAGAGCAGCAGTCCCAGGGCCGTTGAGAGTAGTTTTTGAGGTGGTGATGTAGTGGGGAGTGAAAATTGAAGCAGTGCCGGGTTGATGACGCAGGAAGGAAACAGATGACGCAGTTGAATGTACTTCCAAACTTTACTCACAGTTCTGTTCACAATACAGATGCCAGCTTTAGTGCTGAGTCCTCCAGGCAAGGGGGTCCAGTCAACTCCCAGGCAAAATAAAGTCCACCCTTCCAGCACTCCCTGTCTCTTCAGGTTCTGCTTCCTCCACTTTCTTGCCCTTTCCATTCCACTTCTTCCCCATTTTTACCTGCATCTCCAGACTGGCCTACATTTAATACTATTATCTGGTCCCCTTATCACTGTGCGGCACTATGAAGTCCTCTCTGACACAGGAAGGAAACAGATGACGCAGTTGAATGTACTTCCAAGACTTTACTCACAGTTCTGTTCTGCAGTACAAATGCCCGCCTCAGTGCTGTGTTCTTTAGGTGAGGGGTCCAGTCAACTCCCAGGCAAATGAGTACATCCTTCCAACACTCCCTGTCAGTATGTACCTTCCCAGGCCATCTCCACTATGCTGCTTTCCACTTTCCTTCCTTTCAGCATCTCACAATCAGTATCCCAGGCCAGCTGCCGTGGATCCTGTCAGATAACGTGACTCAGAAGTTTCTTTGATCCTATGTGGCTGCCTTTCTGACGAAGATAACTGTGGTAATTCGCTGTGGCCCATAAAGTAGCCACAGCTGTCAGCTTCCTAGTTAAGTCAAGATGTACACTCCACTAGACTAGGGGCTGAGACTCTTCTGTGACCTGGATTCTTCCCTCACCTGACGGCTGTCAGCATGGGACGATCCCCATGGGGAGCACTCTCCACCTGTGCCTCTAGAAGAACCACTCTTTCCTTCAGGGAGCTTTCCTTCAAAGCCTATCCATCCAGCAGCTCCTCCTGAAAGGAGCTGCTCCAATCACGTCCTGTCACTTCCCCTCAGATGTGAATTCCCTTGCTCGGATTTCTGAGCCGAAGCTCCCTCTGCGCCCTCTGGTGGTTTCTGAGAGTAGTGGAGCTAGCCAGGTTGATGGAAGTTCCCCACCTGACGACGATAATTGGGAACCTGGGATTACTGGCTGGGAGCATATAATTGAGCTGGCTGCTCTTGGAGGTTGCTGTGGCTACTGGACCATATCTCAATGGATTTTATCTCTGATCTCCCTGTCTCTCAGAGTTATTTGGGTGATCTGTGATAGATTTTCTAAGATGGTCCATCTTGTGCCACTCCCAAAGATGCCCTCTTCTTCTGAGTTGGTGCCCTTGTTTTTACATCAAGTGGTTTGTTTGCATGGGATTCCTGAGAACATTGTGTTGGACAGAGGGGTCCAGTTTGTTTCCAGATTTTGGAGAGCTTTTTGTTCCAAACTGTGAATTCAGTTGTCTTTCTCCTTTGCATTTCATCCTCAGACCAATGGGCAGACTGAGAGAACAAACCAGACTTTGGAGTCCTATGTTTCATATCTGCTGATCAGGATGATTGGGTCTCATCTTTGCCCTTGGCCGAATTCACACTTAACAATAGGGCTAGTTCTGCCACTTTGATGTCCCCTTTTTTTTTGTAACTTTGTGCTTCATCTTCGATTTTCTTCGGGGCAGGTGGAAGCTTCTGCCTGCCCAGGTGTGGATTCTCTGGTACAGAGAATGCAGCAGATTTGGGACCAAGCAGTGGATAAGTTGTCCCACTCTCAGGAAAAGGCCCAACGGTTTTTCAACTGGCATAGGACCATGGGTCCCCGGTTTAAAGTGGGTAATATGGTTTGGCTGTCCTCAAAAAATATTCCCATGAAGGTTGCATCTCCAAAATTTAAGCCTAGGTTTATTTGACCTTATAAGATTTTGGAAATCCTTAACCCTGTTTCTTTCCATTTGCCTCTTCCAGTTACGCTTAAGATTCATAACGTTTTTCCTAAATCTTTGTTGAAAAGGTTTGTGGAGCCAGTAGTTCCCATGGCGGTGCCCCCTGACCCTTTACTGCTTAAGGTAATTCGGAGTATGAGGTAGAGAAGATATTGGATTCTCGTCTGGCTAGATGGAGACTTCAGTTCTTGGTCAAGTGGAAGGGTTATGGCCAGGAGGAAAGTTCTTGGGTCTCTGCTTCTGACATCCATGCCAAGAGATTGATTCGTGCCTTTCACCAGGCCCATCCTGATCGGCCTGGTGGCGTGGATGAGGGCTTGTGACCCCTCCTCAAGGGGGGTACTGTTGTGAATTCCCTTGCTCAGATTTCTGAGCCGTAGCTCCCTCTGCTCCCTCTGGTGGTTACTGAGAGTTGTGGAGCTGGCCAGTTTGATGGAAGTTCCCCACCTGACAACGATAATTGGGAACCTGGGATTACTGGCTGGAAGCATATAATTGAGCTGGCTGTTCTTGGTGGTCGCTGGTGATTTTTCCTCCTTGTGCATTTGGCGTTCTTTTGTCCCCTACCTGATCTGCATGGTTCAGTTAAGTGATTCTTTTGCTAATTCTTTGCATCTAATTTGGTTGTGCCTATTTTTTGCTTTCTGCTTTGTTGCTAGGGCTCAGTGTACTCCCTGCTGGGGGCAGCGCTGGGCCCTGCTCCATATGTTACAGCTTGTGTCAGTTTGTTCAGTTCCCTGTTATGTTAGTATCTTTTTATTTGCTTCCAGTTTATACCAGAGTGCTGTTCTAGTGGGGGTGAGGTCGTGTGGCCTCGAAAAGTGCTTTCAATCCTATCTATGTTAAGATACTGTCAACATTTCATTAGACATTCAACTATTCTTGGTAAGCAACTAGCACTCTGTCTCAACCGGGGTATCTTCAAGTGTCCCTTTTGCTGATGGAGGACCTGCTCCAAACCTCCAATGTTGGTCCTGGGTGGGCTGCAGGACATAACTGATGCTTTCCTTTCAGACCCTGTCTTTGGGCACACCCAGCGGGTTTTTGTTCAGGTCTGCTGTTGTTGTAATGGTAAAATTTTATCATTTTAAAAGGCTTACATAAAACCAAGGAGAAGCACCTGAAGAGGTGCAGAACTATTTACATGGAAAGTTTTTGGACCACACATAGTTTGTGTTCTGCTTCCAGGGCAGGTGCTTTGGATGGCCACTTTTCCGTGGCTTAACAAATTGGAGGCAGTCTTCCAGATGAGCTCCTCCTGGTAGAACTTTACAGATGGCTGCCTGTGGTGAGATTACAGCTGGTGTCACTGCTGCTGCAGACATGGAGGCTACGGTGGAAGTAGCTATTGAGGCTGCTGCTATTGGAGCTGCCGTTGTGACTATTTGAGCTGCTGCTGCCATGGTGATGATTGGAGCTGCAGCTTGTACTGTGACAGGCTTCAGCATTTCCCCCCAGGGGTCGTCTCCCGATCCCAGGCAATATCTAACACCACCTGGCCGGACTTTGGGGCAGGTGGGGACCCGATGAGGCCTAACAGGGCCTCCCAAGACACAGGGGCAGCAGCCATACCTGTGTCCTCAGGGCCTTCAGGACCACGCTGTTCCTCCACAGATGCCGGCGGCAGGAACGTTGGAGAGACTGCTGGGTCTGATGCAGATGATGCCAGGGAACCGCTCTCAGGGGCTGATGGTGGCACCTCCAGGGTGTCGGCGGCGGCTTCCCACGGTGTGGTCTGGGTGGCAGCAGCAGGTACTGGTGGTGGCGGGACTGGTGCAGTGGAGGTGGGTACCGATGGTGGTACCTGGACAAGGTCAGCAGGGAGTGGTGGTGAGGGTTCTCCCAGTGCAGACCCCTCCCGGGTGTGCTGCCTTCTTTGCTCCAGCACAGCCTGTCTCTGCTGTAGACTCCAGTGCAACTGGGCAATTTCTTCTTCCAGCTGCTGCAGGTCTAACTCCTCCAGAGGGCCAGAGCTGGGTGCCAGGGAGCCAGGTGAGTGATGTTGCTCCTCTCCGCATTCTTCAGCCCTCTGTCCACTCTCTATCAAGGCTGCATGGGGTTGTGGCTTCTCCCTCGCTCTTCTTCCTGCCGCTGAGCTTCTCTCCTCCCTTTGGGGGCAGTGTCTTTTCCCCTTTCCACCATAACAGGCCAAGACCCTGAACCCCTCTCCATAATCTTTGATTATTCTTGGAGAACAGGAGAAGTGCCAGAAGACTAGACAAGAGCAAATGTTGTTCCTATCTTCAAAAAGGGGAAGAAGGTGGACCCAGGCAACTATAGGCCGGTGAGTCTGACTTCTATACCAGGAAAGATCTTTGAACAAATTATTAAACAGCATGTATGTCAATACCTGGATAAGAATGAAGTGATTAAACAGAGTCAGCATGTGTTTGTAACTAATAAGTCATGTCAGACTAACTTAGTTTCCTTCTATGACGGTATCACTGATTGGGTGGATCAAGGAAATGCTGTAGATATAGTATATCTTGACTTCAGCAAAGCATTTGACAAAGTCTCTCATACAATCCTTATTGAAAAAATGACTAAGTATGGAATGGACAAGGCAACTGTTAGGTGGATTCATAACTGGCTTAGTGATCGGACCCAAAGAGTGGTCGTAAATGGCTGCACATCCAGTTGGAAGAATGTCTCAAGTGGGGTACCACAGGGCTCTGTCCTGGGCCCTGTATTGTTCAACATCTTTATCAATGATTTAGATGAAGGAATTGAGGGTAAACTGATTAAATTTGCTGATGACACAAAGCTAGGAGGGATAGCTAATACTAGAGAAGAGAGAGAGAGGATTCAAAAAGATTTAAATAAACTGGAGAAGTGGGCAGCAACTAACAGAATGGTTTTTAACAGGGAGAAATGCAAAGTACTACATCTGGGCAATAAAAATGAAAAAAGCATATATAGAATGGGAGGAATAGGGCCAAGTGACAGCACATGTGAAAAAGACTTGGGTATACTAATAGATCACAGACTGAATATGAGTCAACAGTGTGATGCAGCAGCAAAAAAGGCAAATGCAATTCTAGGATGTATTAACAGAAGCATACAGTCTAGATCATGTGAAGTCATTATTTCCCTCTACTCTTCTTTGGTCAGACCTCATCTGGAATATTGTGTCCAGTTTTGGGCACCACATTTTAAAAAAGACATCAACAAACTGGAGCAAGTTCAGAAAAGAGCAACCAGAATGGTGACCGGTCTGCAAACCCTGTCTTATGAGGAAAGGTTGCAGGATTTGGGAATGTTTAGTTTGCAAAAGAGAAGACTGAGAGGAGACTTAATAGCTGTCTACAAATATCTAAAGGGCTGTCACATTGTAGAAGGATCAACTTTATTCTCATTTGCACAAGGAAAGACTAGAAGCAATGGGATGAAACTGAATGGGAGGAGACACAGATTAGATATTAGAAAAAACTTTTTGACAGTTAGAGTGATCAATGAGTGGAACAGGCTGCCACGAGAAGTGGTGAGTTCTCCTTCAATGGAAGTCTTCAAACAGAGGCTGGACAGACATCTGACTGGGATGATTTAGCGAATCCTGCTTTGAGCAGGGGGTTGGACCAGATGGCCCAGGAGGTCCCTTCCAACTCTATGATTCTATGATTCTATGATTCTATGATTCTATGACCCAGACTTCTCTGGGCATTGGCCATGTCGCTGCAACATAGAAATTCAAGCAGGGGAGGCCCAGGACAGTTCGCACTCTTTTCTGGGTGCCACCCACACAGACACTCCTCTCTTCACCGCTCTGGCGGCAATTTTTAGAGTCCAATTCATAGTCTATCATTTCGGTTCTTTTACACATTTTCAGCAACTTCAAATGTAATAAATCTTCAGCACACAGGACGCGGTGATACCGGGCTTCGCTATCCTGTTCGTGATGCCAAAATTGACTCGCCCCAGGGGCCGTGGGATACTCGGTACTGGGCCCGTTAACTTCAATGGGAAATGTCACAGTGGCAGTGACCCGGTCCGTGGCCCCAGGCAGTCATGTAATTTGGTGTGTAATTAAATGAGAATAAAGTTTATATGTGATTCGTGATGCCACCTATGGTATTCTGGTCAGAGGCGACCAACACTGCAATGCCGTTCCCCTGGGACCATTGGCATGACACAGCTGAGGTGAAAATGGCTCTCCACAGGCTGAACAGCAGTCCCAGGGCCGTTGAGTGTAGTTTTTGAGGTGGTGATGTAGTGGGGAGTGAAAATTGAAGCAGTGCCGGGTTGATGACGCAGGAAGGAAACAGATGATGCAGTTGAATGCACTTCCAAGACTTTACTCAAAGTTCTGTTCGCGATACAGATGCCCGATTTAGTGATGAGTTCTACAGGCAAGGGGGTCCAGTCAACTCCCAGGTAAATTAAAGTACACCCTTCCAGCACTCCCTGTCAGTTTGTACCTTCCCTGGCCGTCTCCACAATGTTGCCTGCTACTTTCCTTCATTTCAGCATCTCACAGTCAGTGTCCCAGGCCAGCTGCCGTGGATCCTGTCAGATAACATGACTCAGGCGTTTCTTTGATCCTATGTGGCTGCCTTTCTGGCAAAGATAACTGAGGTAATTCGATGTGGCCCATAAAGTAGCCACAGCTGGCAGCTTGCTAGTTAAGTCACATTGTACACTCCACTAGGCTATGGGCTGAGACCATATCAGCTTCATCAGAGTCTTTCCATTTCATAAGGAACATCAGCTCCCTGCTGCTGTCTCTAGCTCCAATTATCCTCTGTGGTTCTAAACCACTAGTGAAGCCTCTTGGTTTGTCAGCTGATTCTCGTTTCTTTTTTATTTTGCTTTCTTCAGATTCACTGTCTGACACAGATTTTCGCTTGCCATCTGATTTTTCTTTGCCAGCTTTTTGCGAGTTGAGAAAAGCTTCAATTAACTCTGGAAAATCGAAGATCTCTTCTGGTTCCCAAGTATTGTCTGCATCTGTGAACCCTTTTCACTTTAGATAATATTCAACCTTCCCATTTACAACACAACTGTCTATAACCTTTTCAACTACAAACTCTTCAGGTTCTGCTTCCTCCACTTTCTTGCCCTTTCCATTCTACTTCTTCCCCATTTTTACCTGCATCTCCAGACTGGCCTGCATTTAATGCTATTATCTGGTCCCCTTGTCACTGTGCGGCACTGTGAAGTCCTCTCTGACACAGGAAGGAAACAGATGACGCAGTTGAATGTACTTCCAAGACTTTACTCACAGTTCTGTTCTGCAGTACAAATGCCCGCCTCAGTGCTGTCTGTGTTCTTTAGGTGAGGGGTCCAGTCAACTCCCAGGCAAATGAGTACATCCTTCCAACACTCCCTGTCAGTATGTACCTTCCCAGGCAGTCTCCATTTGCTGGTTTCCACTTTCCTTCCTTTCAGCTTCTCACAGTCAGTGTCCCAGGCCAGCTGCCGCAGATCCTGTCAGATAACGTGGCTCAGGCGTTTCTTTGATCCTATGTTGCTGCCTTTTTGGTGAAGATAACTGTGGTAATTCGCTGTGGCCCATAAAGTAGCCACAGCTGTCAGCTTGCTAGTTAAGTCACGATGTACATTCCACTAGGCTGTTCTGCTATGCTACATGTGTGTGGAATGTGGGTATTGGAGTCTGGTTGGGTACCTCCACCTTACCTGGTCGTGGAATACCACACCTCTGGGTGAGTTGCAGTTCCTCTGTGGCTACTGGACCCGCAGGGGCACCACAGAACAAGAGTGGCATCAATAAATAGTGAAGCCACATGAAAGTGAGTATAACAGCAGGGGCAGGGGACTTACATTGAAAGCATCACACTTGCACTTAAGAAAAATACTGCTGTTGTGGTGCTTTAAGTTGGTAACTACTGTACAATATCACAAGTATGGAGATTATTTTCACTGAATCATTGTTTTATAATGGAGCTGGTATGCAGAAAAGCACAGAGGAGGAGAAGGGCCATAGCCATGCATATATATCGGCGAGGCTTAGATAGAGTTTGTGAGCGCCTTCTCCCACTCGCTGCTTATAAGATCCAGAAGAGCAGTGCCAATACATGTCTCATCACTTCTCCTTTGCCTCACGATTATCAAGATCCATTTATCCATTGGCATCCATTTATCCAGTATGCCACCTGATGAAGATGGATATACACCGTTGAAACGTGTTGTGGATAACAATAAATCAAGTTATAAATAACCTTCTCATCTGTGTGTTTCGCGTTCCCCTGTGACCGGGTTATTCATTCATCTTTCTGTGAGGTATAGCATTTTATTGCCTGTATAAAGTAAAGTTTTACCTCAGAGAAGGAATCAGCTGGGATCTCATGCTTTCCAGGAACTGTGGTATCTTCCTACACGATCAGACACTACCATTATTTAGCTATTCATTTGATGCCCCATATTTCAGGCTATGAGAGAAGAAAAGGAAGGACGCATCTGTTTCTTTAATATGACATTGATTAAAATTATTTTGTTTCCTAATGAGGAGCTCTGTGTAAAAAAATAAAGTTATTGGAATATATTCCATATTCCTAGGTTTCATTTAATTGGATTTGCTACTTTTCTAAATTATATGTAATTTTCACTGACAATATATCACAAATTACTATTTTACACATATTGAATAGTTAAAAAATTCCTTTTTGAGTTTTCTGTTGTTTGCACTGTGTCATGGTCGCTTTGTTCATAGTTTAATTTCATGATGAAAGTGAAATTTAATGACAGCATTAAGAAAATCAGTTAGTTCCAAAAATACTATATAACAGACCATAGCGTATTGCAAGCAACTATTGTGCACATTCTAAAAATGTTCTCAAATATTCTAAGCATCCCTCATATAATGGCTAACTGAATGTCTAATGTTCCTGATGACAAAACTTGAGGAGGACAACACTAATTTCTTTCAAGCATCATTTCACAATTGTGTAGAACAGAATAATAAGCAGTAGAAATTGTACTAGCTTCACATTTTTGTTAACAATGTCAAAGTCATTCTATATTCTAACTAAAAGTCAGTGAATGGACTGTAGGAACAGGAAATGGTCTTTTTAACCCTTCATTAATAAATACATACATAGAAGGAAATACCAAAGCTATCACAAAAATAGTGAGTGCCTATGAACAGGCGAACTGAAAACCTAAAAGAATTGTTCAAACTTGGACAAAATTACGCAATATTCTTAAAAATAATGAATTTTATTAGTACAATAGAATAAAAACATAACATCTTGCTAAAAGGGCGGAATCAGGATGAGATTAAACTAAAAGGGAGAGGGGATGGGTGTGCATTACATGTAGATATGATATGATCAAAATATTAACAATAGTTATATACAGTGGGGAAAAAAGTATCTAGTCAGCCAGCAATTGTGCAAGTTCTCCCACTTAAAAAGATGAGAGAGGACTGTAATTGACATCACTGGTAGACCACAACTATGAGAGTCAAAATAAGAAAACAAATCCAGAAAATTACCTTGTCTGATTTGGCAATATTTACTTTGCAAATTATGGTGGAGAATAAGTATTTGGTAATTAACAAAAGTTCATCTCAATATTTTGTTATATATCCTTTGTTGGCAATGACAGAGGTGAAACGTTTTCTGTAAGTCTTCATAAGGTTGGCACACACTGCTGGTGGTATGTTGGCCCATTCCTCCATGCAGATCTCCTCTAGAGCATTGATGTTTTGGGCCTATTGCTGGGTAACAAGGACTTTCAAATCCCTCCGAAGGTTTCTATGATTCTATAAGACATTGCATTAAGGAGAATGAGGGGGCTGGTTGGTGCAGCTATGAGGGGGATGTTTGTGAGCTGTACCTGCATATGGGGCTTCGTGTGTACACTGCACAGACCTAATGGGGAGGGGCAAAACTTCCTTCAAAAACCAAGGCGATGCAGCAGGAAGTTTTGGATAGGTGCTTCGGTTATTTATGCAATAACGCATATTTTCCTGACACCTCTTTTGGACTGCGCTATGGGGGAAGGGCCTATCGGTACTCCTCTGGGCGCACCTCCGTGAGCTTGCCCCGCTGGGATAACCCATCAGCATGGCCATGCTCACTGCCCTTTTTGTGCCTAACAGTAAAGTTGTACTGCTGGAGCGCATGGTGTCAGCGTAGCAAACTTCCATTGGTACCAGACACAGTGTGCAACCAACTCAGGGGGTTGTGGTCGGTCATCATAGTGAAGGTGTGCCAATACAGGTAGGGCTGCAAAGGTTGCAAGGCCCAAACCATGGCCAGGCACTCCTTCTCTATGGTGGAATAGGCCACTTCCCTTGGCAGGAGCTCCGGGCACAGTTACAACACGGGATGCTCTTGGTTCCCCAAGTTAACCTGGCTAAGCACAGCACTGAGGCCAAACTTGCTGGCGTCCTTCTATGCCTTCATCATAAAATTCTCTCAGGGCTGCTGCTCCAAGGTCTATTGTGACCGCTGCTCCGGGGCTATATTTAACCCTACATGCTCTGGTTTGGGATGTACTTATTCATACTTTGTGTGAATGGACCATATTATTATTATTATTGTATATCCTTTGTGAAGGCCTTTTACCGCCATATATATTACCTATGACTTACAATTTTCTGGTTTCCATTCCTGAAGCAGTCTTGCAGTTTAGCAGTTAATTTCCATCGTTTATT
This sequence comes from Dendrobates tinctorius, assembly GCF_039654945.1. Classification (NCBI taxonomy): domain Eukaryota; kingdom Metazoa; phylum Chordata; class Amphibia; order Anura; family Dendrobatidae; genus Dendrobates; species Dendrobates tinctorius. The sequence continues at coordinate 33,850,153 of NW_027361732.1, read as the reverse complement.
GCATTTCTGATAGATTTTTTGCATCTGCTCCATTTCCAGCAGGCATTGTGTACTGCATCGAATGTTTCTTATTGGGTTTCCAGCATGATATTTTGTACTGTACTATATTATGTTATACGTTTGTGCATTGGCAGGTACCCGTGTCTGGGTCCTTGTTTTTAATTGTATTTTATTATGCACTTTTTTATTGTGTGTACCAATAGAGCCTGTTTTTCACTATTTTGTTTAACCGTTGGTGTAGTGTGCATGTTTATGGTAGTGCTTTTCTTTCTTTTTTCATCTGCCAAAATTCCCAACTCAGATCCATAATGGATAGATATTGTGTGCGCCAGCTAGCTGCTCAAGCAGCTCCTCGATGCGTGACATTGGGTGTGCATCGGAGGCTGTTATGGCATTGAGCCATCTGTAGTGCACACAGACCCAGGTGGTCCAATCCTTCTTTGGCACCAGGACTACCGGTGAGGCCCATGCACTCTTGGACCATTTAATCACCCCCAGCAGCAACGTCTCATCGATCTCCTAGTGCATGATGTTAGGCTGACGGAACGCACCAAATAATAAAATGATAATGAGGTGTGTTCACAGCCTGGGGTCCACCGTGCAGAGATGGAATACTGCTGCTAAGTAATGGCAGAGAGTATACGGCAAATAATAAATGAACACACGTGGGTTATCATCACCCGGTGTGTACAGGAGTGAGTTCTGTTAATTCACAGAACCGTGGTGCAGCACAATGTAGATGCCATTGCCTGCTAAACTCACAGGGCTCGGCCGGATGAGCGCTAGTATACAGACACAGGACACCACCCCAAGGACACGGGGTTAGAGTCCCTCTAGTCCAGTAGCGCTCGGCGCCGCTGCAGTGGAGCCAGCAAGAGACCAACAGAGAAATAATGCACCAGTGTGCACTGCACCGCTCTGGTGGACGCCACTAACCACCCAGAGTGGGGAGGAAAGTGCTAGAATTGCGCATGGTGCCGCACTGGCGGTTACTGCTAACTGGCATGGTAGGACAGTGCCCTGAGCAGGGAGGCATGATCAGATGGTAGCAAGTGCAGAGGACTGGAATGCACTGTGGCATACAGCCTAGCCACTGAGAGGCGCTGACTCTATCCACTAGACTCTAACAATATACACAACCAAGGGTAGGGGTTTCATAACGAGTCATTCGCAGTATCAAGCATCCGTCATCATACACACCATAAGCCACAAGAGTCTATACTAGCGCATGGCCGATTGGCCATGCAACTCTTTTACAGCGGCGTCCTTCCGGGACATTCCCAGTGGACCAATCAGAGCAGGAAAGGGACCTGCGCATGTGACCTCTGACCTCCAAGGAGAGGTTGTCCCATGGGCATGCTCAGTAGGCAAAATACAGGACTTAGTCCCTGGAGACCTGCAGAACCTCTTGGTAAGCGAATAGCAGGTGTGGAAGGCACTGCTCCCAGTCGCATCCTTGGGTCTCAACCAGCATTTTTAACATCTGTTTGAGTGTTTGAGGGTACCGTTGAAGTGCTCACACAAACTATTGGTTTGGGGTGATACGTGCTTGTTACCAGATGCTTCACCTGCATTTTCTTGCAGAGAGACTTCCTTAGGCGAGACATAAATTGAGTCCCCTGGTCGGTAAGCATCTCCCTGGGAAATCCTACTCATGAAAAGAGGGTAAACAGGGCATCTGCAACCTTATCTGCCCTAGTTGAGGACAGAGCCACTGCCTCCGGGTATCGGGTAGCATAAACTACATAGTCAGGATGTACTGCTTTCCATAGCTGCAGGGTATGGCCAGTGATCCCACAATGTCCACAGCTATCCTCTGGAAAGGCTCCTCTATCACTGGCAAAGAGATCAGGAGAGACTTGCGAGCAGGCCCTGACTTTCCCACTCTTTGACAGGTGATACAAGAGTGGGAGTAGCTTGTTACATCTGTCCCCAATTTGGGTCAATAGAAGTGTTGAGATACCTGGGCCTTAGTTTTGCTGATCCCCAAGTGTCCAGTGAGTGGAATCTCATGGGCAATCTGTAATAACGCACCCCTAAATTGGTAAGGGACGAATAGCTGTCATTCCCTCAATCACTCCTTTTGGGATCTATCAGGAACTGTCTCCCGGTACAATCTCCCTCGTTCCCAAACACCCTCTCATCAGTCTCAAAGGTGGGCTTTTCGATGAGGTTTCTCAGGGCCTCTGGGCTAGCATCTGAGTGCAGAGCAGCCTGGAAGTCCTGGCTGGAGGCAGCCAGAAGTGACGTTAAAGTCCCTTCCATGTGGGGACCCTCTGGGACCTGCTCTGGATCTGCCTATGGTTCACTCATCCCTCTGACTGAGGCAGGTTGAGAAGACAAGGTGTTACCTGCATTCTGGACCCTCTGCCTGTCGGTGACAGTGGCTATGTAGACCATTTCCCCGGGGAGTACCACAGTCCCATCAGCCTGCTCGGCTATGGGTACTACCTCCCATAAAGCCCATTATCTCAGGAGCAGTGCTAATATGAGGCAGTTACCTTCCTCTGTGCCACTGGTCAGTTGCATGGCATCACCTTCCTCATGGTTCCCGTGACTCTCCAAATTTCACTTAGCAATGTCGCTTGCTCCTGTTAGGGGTTCCTCAACCATCTCACCCCGCAACATGATCTGGCTGAGTATTCCTGTACCTTCAGATACATAATCAATATCATGTAAAGTATTATCAGGTAAAGCATTATCAGGTAAATCACCATCAGGTAAATGATTATCAGATAAAGCACGCATATTCACATAATTACCATTAGCATTACCCTCAGTGTCAGATCGGGGAGGGGTATCAGGGACATAATGTGCAAACATCCTCCCCAAATCAGTCCCCAGCAAAACCTCGGTGGGAAGGTTTTTGACAACCCCACTTCCTTCACTCTGCTCCCGGCACCCTAATCTATAAAAACCCGAACCATCAGCAAGGGGCAGCAGACACCCACAATCCCCGTGACAGTCAGGGTTTTCCCTGGAATAATCTCTTCAGGGTCCACTAATTCGGGTTCATTCGACCCCGGTGTCCTTGAGGCCTATTGCAACCTTGCTTCCCATGGTGACATGCTGCAAATTTTCACAGGCCATCCCAAACGCCCCACTCACCAAAAGAACTGCTGCATTAAGCCATGAGGCCATGGCTGGGGGGTTCTTCTTCTGCTTCTCCGGACAAGTGGTGCTGAGATGTCTAGTCCGATTGTAGAAATAACACTTGCTGGGATTGGATGTAGGCCTTGTGCTAGCAAAGGGGACGAGGCCTCCAGTGGGTTGGCTGGCAGAGGTACTGGCATTGGTTGTTGGCTTACTCCCTTTCCAGCTGACGGTGATCGGCTTCAGCACCTCTGGTTTATGGTTGGCCTCGCAGGTGTAAGCGATCTGTGCCATTTTATCTGCATCTTTTGGCTCTCTTTTGGTCCATCATGAACTGTCGCACCTCAGCGGGACAAAGATGTAGGAACTGCTCTTTTATCATTTGGTCCTGCAGCTGTTCAAAGTTGGTCACTGACAGTCCTTGGACCCACTGATCAAAGTGGGTTCTGAATCTATGCACCACATTGCTGTAAATGTGGTGAGAGCTACGTTGGAGGTTCTGAAATGGTAAACCTCATGAGTCAGTTGGTACTTTTTTATTAGGGCCTGCTTGACGGTCGCATAGTTTCCATCTTGGTATTGAGGGTGAGAAGCAAATGCCTCCAGAGCTTTTCCTTTTAACCCTGGGGTTAAATATCAGGCACATTGGCTCTCAGACAGCTGGAACTGTCTGCCGGCTTTTTCAAATCCCCGCAGAAAAATGTCCAATTCCCCATCCTTATCCATCATAGGAAAGTGCTCTTGCCGGGGCTTAAAAGTTGTTGGATTATTGGACTCACAGCTCCGTGTGGTAGATGGTACTGCCAAGTTTCAGGCCATCTGCAGTTCATGGTCTCCCTGAGCTTGGGCCTCCCGTTCAGCTCTCTTGGCCTCTCGCTCTTAGAAATGCAGGATCAGCTTCAGATGTTCCTCACGATCGTCTGCATGGAGTTGTTCCATGGCCATCCACAGGTGGGGGTGCACCCTACCATGGTTGCAAGTAGGACTGGCATTTACCAGTTGGACCTCTGCAGCAACACCACCTGCGCTTGGGCTGACTTCTGCCTCCACTGGGCTCTGGGAATGGTCTTGACCTGCTTCAAGTTGCAAAAATACAGCAAAAAAGGCAGACATGCTTACCTGCCCAGGCCTCCAAACAAATGCACTATCAGGATGCAGTGGACCCATATAGTTAAGATGGTGGCAACACAGGTGCAAGAATACCAATGAGACAACCGCTCACATCTTACCAATCCATGGAGGGGGCGGTTGCTTGGTATATTAATGTACAATGAAGACTTGTATGCTGTGCATTGCCATAGTGTGAACAGCGAGGCATACAAGTCTTCATTGTGCATTAATATACCCCTCCATGGATTGGTAGGATGTGAGCGGTTGTCTCATCAGTATTCTTGCACCTGTGTTGCCACCATCTTAACTATATGGGTCCACTGCATCCTGATAGTGTATGTGTTTGGTGGCCTGGGCAGGTAAGCATCTCTGCCATTTTTGCTGTATTTTTGGAGGATTTTTAAGTCTTCTTTTTGTGCTATTGCTGTTTATTGCTTCAAGTTGCACCAGTTCTGTGACTATTTGGCTTTTGATTTTGCCCATGGGGTCAATCTGCATCGACGTGCAAAAGGCAATAAGAGTGTTCTTGGACTGCTGCTTATACCAGGCCTCTACCAGCGTAACCATAATTGCCAAATAAAAGATAGGACAGAAAAACAAAGAGAAGAGGAGGGGGTAACTGTTATACACATAGTATTGACTCAGCACTAATAAACACTGAGTTCATTCTCCAAAACTTTTTGCACAGGGTCCTCACAAGAATTGTGCAAGTTTTTAGTGAGAGAAATTATTGTTCAAGCCAGGTCACTGATGTTCTATGATCCCACCGCTGTGCCACCAATATGTCAGGGATTTACTTGTCTATCCCACTTTCGAGTTCCGGTTAGGAGCTTGCAGCTCTCTGGTGCCCCCTTACAGTCAGGGAACTACAGAGTAAGTAGTTGCCAGAAAGGCTGAATTGCGGTATACTGGCTATTGGCACTCTGCAGTAAGGGTGGTATGTATATCCCCAGTCTCAGGCTGGAAACACACACACAAACCTCCGTTCCGTCACTGCCAGGGTCTCCCAAATCCCCGAGAACACTTTGCTGCCACCAGCTCCTCATTTGACATTAAAACCAATATCGGGTCAGAAGCCCACCCACAGAGTAGCTTAGTTTAGCGCGGAGGTCGTGGCGGTTCATTCTTAAAGCAAGGAAAACAAAACTAGCAAAGTTTATAGATTTTCTCCAGAAAATATAGGCAGTGTTTACAAAAATATAAAATATGTTACATAAGAGACAAAATACAGTATATACAGACAGTTAGAAATAAAAGGGATTAAAATAAAAACTTAAACTTCCCAGAACAAAGGGGTACAAATGCACAGCTTCCTGCAGCTGATTCCTGAGGCAAAAGACAACTTCCTAATCGAGCATCTTAGATTTATACCTTTCCCTTGCTGACCTCACTGGGGGGACTGAGCTAGAGGATATATGCCCCATTCTAAAGATTTCTTAAAATCTTCTATTTGTCATAACTCTGGGTGAAAACCTCAGAAAGAGACAACAGGGGTATCATTTTTCTTATTACGACATTATCTTTCATTCAAGACCAGACATGACGTGTCTGGGTGGTGCGGATGGGCAGAAATCTGTATCTCAGTTTCTGGCATCAGCATAAGCTCCAAAATGCTGCTGTGAATAGCTCTAATCATGCAGATTCTGAAAATATATTTCTCCTTCCCTTATGACTATTCTGTGTTATTAAATTTGAGTTTGAAGGAACAAAGAAACATGTGCTCACACAAAGCCGGACATAACCTGTTTGGAGCTCACATTACACAAAGCTGGTTTACCTGCAGGGAGGGGCGAGTGGACATTCCATGAGGGAGAATGAGGGGGCTGGTGCAGCTGTGAGGGGGATGTTTGTAAGCTGTGCCTGCACATGGGGCTTTGTGTGTACATAGCAGAGATCTAATGGAGGAGGGGTAGCATGTCCTTTAAAAACCAAGGCGATGCAGCAGGAAGTCCTGGATAGGTGCTTCGGTTATTTATGCAATAATGCATGTTTTCCTGACAGCAAGCATAGCAGACAGAGTGGCAATACATATGTCTAGGGAGTCATGAGTCAAAACCATCTACATTCCATGATTGACATTCTTTATTTCCAACCGATTTGCCCATTCCAAACATGTAGCATGTCATCTGCATCACAAATTGTCAAGAGGTTAAATTTGCCTGTGATACCTATATAATGTCCCTCTAGGTTGCAATGTGTAAAGTATATAAAAAGCTGTTATTAATGTGCTTTATTGCAGTATATTTCAGATCAATGAATTCACAGTCATACCGAGTGACTATACAGCTATAGAGATACCTGATATGATTTTGATTATTATTCAAAGGCTCATTCCCATTTACAGTGTACTTCAGTACAGTAGTTCACAGGTTTGTTACTGTAGTACATCACAATCAGATTATGCCTATATGAATTGCTATGTGGAATGTGCTATGTGCTCTGACTTCCTATTCATACACTGGACAAGCATAAAATGGCACTCCTTGGCTGGACCTGATCTTTTGCACTGGCTTTTGCACTGGCCCCCAGATTTTTTTCACCAAAATAATGTGATACATAGCTGTAGATGTATAAAACATCATGCTAATATTTCAGCAGTGTGAACAATACCATTGGCCATATTTCTTTGGAATTCCTCGTTAATGCCAAAAAAAGATAAAACTGATGGTGTATAGATACAATGCAGTAAAAAAGATTAATGACATTGACTATCAATAACAAGACGTATGGCTATAACAAGAATGTAATAGGACCAAACTATGGTAAGTAGCTGTAGAGGGTGGCTGAATGGTAGAACTAACACACATAGCAAGCAGGATTATTGGTTTATCCAATCTCAACACGATACTAAAAAGTCAAATACCAATTTGATAAGGGCTAGTATATATAAAGTAACAGTGAATACATCCTGTAATGGCAGTTAGATATGAATTGAAATTGGGGCTGGTATATATACGGTTACAGTAAGCATATCATATACTATATAGCAATGATATGCATAAATTCCGGTTTAACAGTAACAAATTAAATATATTGGCCAAAACCTAACAAAAAGTAGGATTGCCAATAAACTCATTGTGAATGCAATAGTACATGATCGGTATTACCTTAAACACCCGACGTGCGTTTTGCTTTTCCTTCTTCCAATCGAAGATGTATATATTTTTATCTTGTATTTTGTACAAATTCAATTATTGTTTTTAATTAATTTGCAGAAGTTTTTTGTAGATTTTGAGACCATATGCATTTTTTTTCTATTGCAGTTTTCTTGATCTTTGTTTACTTTTGACCAATGACTACTTGCCAACACTTGCAGGTGATCGAGCTTCGCAAATCGAATCACAAAGTGTTTGAATTGGCAGCGACCTGGAAATTTTAGGAAATTTTTCTCAAAGTTGATCCTCCATGGATCAATACACTCATCTCTACTTCATTACCTTGGAATACAACTGTTGACTTCCTGGATGACTACATGTCCCAGCATTTCATAAAATCTCTATGCATTCATAAAACGTTAAAACTGGTGGTTTCATGACATTTGGAGTAAACCTCTGTACAATGCAACTTAAGCTTTAAAAGCTTCAGTTTTCAGTTATTATATTTGATGTCAGAATGCATACTTGTTCTAGCAATTGTTAGGAGTTATGAATAACCAAGATAAGTGCTTTCCAGTCAGTTCCCTTTATGAACTTTTGAAAACAAGTGACTTGGAAGATACATGCTGTTACATGCTATCTTTACAAATGACTTGCTTCCCTTTTGTTTGTCTCTTCAACCTATCAACAATAAAAGAGCATATTGAGAATTTCACCAGGTTGAAGGTTGAACTTAGAATGAATTGACAAGTTGCATCTTTCTTTAGAGATTATGAAATTACTCTATACTTACATGGCTATACTTGAATGTGTAGCCCCAGGGAAGTTTTTCTCAAAATGAGAGCACAGCATTTACAGCGGGAGGCAGGTGTGTGCACCGGTGAAGCAAGCAACAATGTGATATATTTAGAATGGCAAATGGAACTAAACTACTGTATTCCTATCACTAGGGAAAATGGAAAAGCCTAAATGTTAGGAAAAAAATCTTCTTGTCAGCCCTAGTGAATTTTAATTTACTGACAGAAAGAAATATAGTCTCATCAAGGTAGGTACAGCACAAACCAGGTGTTGTTCACAATATTGTATATGAATTTATGGGCTACCATAGCGGAGCATGAATGTGAAACAGCTGCCTTGGCCATGTGGAAAGAAAGATGAGAGCTTTTAATTAGCTATAAGAATGCTGTTAATTTCTCAGAGACCCTTCTTTACTTGTTCACTTGTCTGAAATCACAGTAGGACATCCTTATTGCTCCAAATGGAAGAGATTTAGTAAGCAAACAAGGAATGCCATTTGGCCAGAAATTTAATAGAGTTTTCATGTGACATCAACGGGGCTCGAACATCATTCTGTTCGGAAAATGAAATGCTGAGGTTAGAGCTACACAGAAGGCAAAGAGGAAGAGATTAATTTTCACTAATTGTTGTCACACAATATTTTATGCAAATGTATTCAATAAAGTAGTCAAGCTGTGTTGGTTAAAGTAATGGAGATTAACTTCATAAAATATGGAACACTAGAAAGGCATGCCTGTCTGTTTACTTACTATGTGCTAGAAGAGATCTGTATATCATTTGTGCACTTAGATATAAATCCTAATAAATTTCTTAAAGATATATTGTATGTTCAGAAAATAAAGTTTTATTAGTGTAATGAAAATATTAGCATATATTCTAATTTACTATTTTCCTTGTACATTAACTCATCATGGCTTGCATTAACTCCTTCTTGACTAGCTGATTATTCAGTTTTTTTCGTTAACTTCTTCATGATTAGCTGATTATTTAGTATATGTGGTTTAGTTTTTTCTTGCGTCTCTTTCAAAAGAACTAACTTTTGATTACTTTCCAGTGCTGTTGAGATCCGTGGTCCATGTCCGTGTGCCATCTGTATGTAGTGTGAGGCAGTGAATAGTGTTATATGCAAGGGTCTCTATGTGTCCCCCAGGATGTGCAAAGAAGGGAGGCCGAGGGAGTGCATTGCAGTCACAGGCATAGCTGCGATTGCAATGCAGAATAAAATTAAGCCTAGCTTTGGGCAAGCTATTTGTCCAAGTCAGTTTTAGGAAAAATCTGTCATGGGCTTTTATTTTTTAAACGGACTACAGGAAGGAAGTCGGGTTGACCAGTTTCCTTTCTGGCTCTGGGTTTTTCATGGAGCCCATGGCCACAAATTCAAGTTAAAGGCCCTGCAGTAAAGGGTTTGGCTGTGTCAGTTTTGGTCTTGCATGTAGGCAGAGCAGGTGGTCTGCAGAGTTCAGTGGTGTGAGGCAACTTAGAGCCAAGCGGACCCAAAAGACCTGACACCCTCAGCGTACACGGCAGTGCAGTTGCCCACGGCAACAGTTCACGGACTGTATTTGTTTCCTGGTTGTGATCCGGAGGATCTGATTCACTTCCTTTGTTTGTGAGTACACTGTTTATTAAAGAGACTTTACATTGAACTTTTCCTGAGACTTTACATTGAACTTTTCCTGGGTCATTGCCTCATCCCTGCACAGTGTGGACACTGCTGTACCGCACATGGTGGTAGATTGTGGGGAGTGTAAACTGAGGCATACCCCAAAGCATGTTGCATGTCAATAATTAAGTTGGCAATGCTGCAGGTCAAGCCTGCTGACAAAATGGAGGATGTTATGAATGAGTCACCGAAGGAGGAAAAAACAAAAATACAAGCTAAGTCCAGAAAACCGGAGAGGTTGGCAGCTATCGGATTGCAGACCCCTGATCCTATCCACAACAACTAACAGTAGCCATGGGGGGTTCCTACGATGCCCTAGACCCCACGATCACAGCCGGAGAACTAAATAGGCCTAAAAAAAGAAAGGGGAAATCTAAACTGCCCAAGAGCAGACCCCAAAGCAATAGGCAGCCCCCAACATATAATGATGGTGAAGCAAGATGAAAACACTAACACAGATAGAAAGATAGGTAGAGCAAACAATGGGGCCCAAGCTAACTAAAAAGGACAGGATAGAAAAGCTGCTGACTGCAATCCGTAAAAAATCCTAACAAAAAATGTCCCAACAGTCTGATAGGAAAAACAGGCCCTGAAGTCGCTAGGACTTCAAAATGACTATATCAGCACTCAGGTAAATTCTGAAGACAAAGCAAAGAGACAAACTGATCAGAGACAAAAATGGAACTCAGCACACCCCCGACCGGGGATGGCTGAACTCCAAAAAACAAGGCAAACAAAACAAAACCAAAAAGTTCAATAGCAGAGCAAAAACTTATCTTTGGGAAGCAGGAATCAGACTGGTCTCCAAGAATCCAGCAGAGAAATCACCAGCGACTCAGAAGGGCATCGGCTGCCTTGTATCCAGTCAGAAGTTCCTGTTACCCAGTCATCATCTACCAGATCAGGTGTTTGGTAATCAGCCTCACTACCTTCCTTCACCAGAAGAGGGAGTTCATCAGACATCGATGGTGAAGGGGAAAATGAACTCACAACAGGAGGAACTTTTAAAGCAGTTGGTACTTGCTCAGCAATAGCAAAATGAGCAGCAGCAGCTGCAGTGTCAGGAGCAGCAGTTTTAGCAACAGCAGCAGGCAAACATCTTGTTAATGTAGCAGATCGCGGCTATGTGAGAGGAGGCCCCACCAGTGACTGTGTTCCGGTCGAAAGCCTGGTACAAAGTTTGGTCTGTGCTGAGGAAAATGAGTCCTGAGGATTATATGGAGGCCTTACTTACTGTCTTTGAATACACAGCAGAGCAGAATAGCTTGCTGCTGACCCAATGGGCAGAAATGGTGGCCCCCTTATTGACGAGAGATGCCCAGAAGGCATACCTGGACCTTGGTCGGGATGATGCTCTGGACTACGAGAAGCTGAGAGGTGAGATACTTGCCAGACTGGGGGTTAATACATATGTGCGGGCTCAGGGGGTGTAACAGTGGTCCTTTGCGGAGTCTCGTCCCACCAAGTCTCAAGTATATGACTTAATGTTGCTGGTAAAAAAATGGCTCCAACCTGAGACCTTAACCTCCCTTCAAATAGTAGAGCGAGTGGTGGTCAACCAGCTGGTGAGGGCTCTGCCTGCAGACATACAGTGTTGGGTGGGACAAGGGGACCCGAGCACTCTGGACCAGGTTGTTGGACTGATTGAGCAGTATACAGCCACTCAGGACTTTATACAGGACACTGCTCTGCACAGGCTGTCACTTAAGGCTCTGCCAGCTCAGGACCCTGAGAAAAGTCCATGACCCATGTCCCCAAGATTCCCCCGTGTCACAGCTATTATGTGTTGGCGGTGCCAAGGACCTGAGCATATGGCTGCCAACTGCCCCCTTAACTACTTACCCATGGACTGCGGGTATACTGTCATGATCCAAGGTGGATCTGACAAGTAAATGGACAAAGTGAACTTTTTTCCTTTAGCTTGGTGCCAAAGTGGGTTGATTGCCCCCGGTGGCCATTAGAATTATTACACGTGGTGTCATTTGTTCTAAGTTGCCCTGGTGGTGGTGAGTGTTATTACACTTTAGTTTTAATGTGCACGTATTACAAATCAGGTGTGAGGCTCTATTAAAGAGTTTCAGGTGTGTTTGATGATCGTTGGTGATATTGATAGTTCGTCATTTGGGAAGCAAGCCTGGGTGATGAAGGAGCTGAATGAGAGTCCTGGGCAGCCCAGCCAGAGTGGTTGAGTCAGCAATGGAGTCTGCAAGGAGTGCTGGCATGGATTGGTGGAGTTCAACGATGTGGTCTGCAAGAAGGGCTGGCATGGCGTGGTGGAGTCGCAGTTTATGATGTCAGCAGGAAGTGCTTTCATGGCTTGGTGGAGTGGCGACTATGGTGAGAGTTGCACGCAGCAAACTGGATTTGGTTGCTGAAAACTGGAGTCAAGCATGCTGGACTTATTGGCAGAAAAGTTGAACTCAAGCATGCTGGACTTTTTGGCAGAAGCTGGACTCATTGGTGGGACTCTGTTGCTGGACAGCTGCTACTGCTGGAGGACTCTGCTCCAAGGCTGCACTAGGGTGATGGAGCCGGTTATGGTGATGGATCCGGTTGGAGGAAAAGATGCACGCAGGTGGTGGGCTGTTGCTGGGAGCGTAAGCAGCAGAGCAAAGCTAAGTGGTGTTCCCCATGTATTGTCATTTTCCCTTATGTGTGTTTAGTGCAGTGGTGGGATTAGTTTCCGCACCGACCAATTCCCTAGTGAGGGTATAGGTGCAGGGCGAGTCAGGGTTTGAGGTACGCGTGCGTCGCCCGGTGCGGAACCGGCAAAGGAAACGTTAGGAGTGCAGGGACAGTGGCTCAGGGGAGTACAGGAGGTCTCCACTTCCCTATTCCCTTTCGCAGGGCCCACCATTGTTATTGATACCCAGGTTTCCCCTTTATCATTTAAATTTGCCTTACTGGAGGCGGGGTTTCCAGACTACAGTATATATAACGTGTATTACCTAAATTTGCCTGTTGGAGGCGGTTTATCCAGCTGCACGTTTTATTATTTAAATTCGCCCTACTGGAATCAGTGTCACGCGTGTCATGGGTTCGCCTTGCGGTACTCGCTGCGTCCAGACACACGTGACCATGACATTATCACCAACCTTACATTTTTTTTTCTGGTGAGCCTTGGCCATGTGGAGACCGCTGAGTAATTGCTGCCGGGCCTCACTGAGGTGAGTGAGGAGCGGCATGGTGTGTTAGAGCCACTGCAGCAGTAGTTATCAGGGTCTGGGGCCTTCCCTTTGGCTTCACCATAAAATCAAATGGCGGCTGCGGTCTGGCAAAAAGCCCCTAGAGTCGCTGCTGGGGAGCGGGACTTGCTCATGCATGCGGAGGTACCCAGGCAGGTGGGAAGAGTTGGTGCCCCACGGAGCTGCCTGGTATTCCCTGAGGTGAAGGGGTACTTCCCTGTGGTGAGCAGACTGGTGTATAGTCCGCAGGGCTCACGCCAAATCTTCCATACCATTGAAGAAGCCACCCCCTCCTGGTCATGTGGAGGCAACCAGAGAGTGTATTTTTCCTTCATATTCCTGCGGCTCTGGCAAAGTGCCCCCTAGAGTCGCTGCTGGGGAGCAGGACTTGTTCATACAGGTGGACATACCCAGACAGGTGGGTGGAGTTGGTGATCCCCATGGTGCTGTCTGGGGTTCCCCGAGGTGAAGGGGTACGTCCCTGTAGTGAGCAGACTGGTGTTATAGTCCGCAGGGCTGACGCCAAATCTTCTATACCACCGAAGAGGCCGCCCCCTCCTGGTCGTTTGGAGGAAGGCGACCCGCGAGTGGATATTTCCTCCATATTCCTGTCCCCTTCTCCTCCAGGTGTGAGCGGCAGGTGTGCTGCGGGGGAGTAGGGACAAATCTCACCCCTCGCCATTAACCAACACTGGGAGGGCAGACCTCATGGTGAAAGGGTTGGAGGGTGGTGTCACATGGTGAATAGCGGGGGTGTGAGTGTGGTGACACAGGGGGACGCCTCTGTTGTCGAGTCCAGAATGAGTTCACCAAAATATGACAAACAAATGTGTGGCAATTAACGTTCAGGTCCGGACCTGTGTGTGAACGAGCATGTATGGGTGGCCACCAAAAAATCATCTTGTGGAAGTGTGTTGTGGAGTCTGATCAGCTCATAGCAAACATACACATACATAAACTCGTTCCCCAGGTCGGCGCTGTGGAGATGAGTGGTGCCTCCAGAACATGTATTGCTAATACCAGCGGTGCGTTTGTCATAAACCTGAAGTTTCAGATGGTGGTGGGGTGAACCCAGGATCTGGGCATCCCCGGCTGTAGGTTTTTCCTTATGAGGAGTGGTCTTGAGGGTCCAGAGGCCCCTCATTAAGGGGGGGTTACTGTCAGGATCCAAGGTGGATCTGACAAGTAAATGGACAAAGTGAACTTTTTTCCTTTGGCTTGGTGCCAAAGTGGGTTGATTGCCCCCAGTGGAAAATTAGAATTATTACACGTGGTGTCGTTTGTTCTAAGTTGCCCCGTTGGTGGTGAGTGTTATTGCACTTTAGTTTTAATGTGCACGTATTACAAGTCATGTGTGAGGCTCTATTAATAGGGTCTCCACATCCCTATTCCCTATCGCAGGGCCCACCATTGTTATTGTTACCAGGTTTCCCCTTTATTATTTAAATTCGCCTTACTGGAGGCGGGGTTTCCAGACTACTGTATATATAACGTGTTTTACCTAAATTCGTTGAAGGCGGTGTATCCAGCTGCATGTTTTATTATTTAAATTCGCCCTACTGGAGTCGGTGTATCCAGGATCACGCATGTCATGGGTTCGCCTTGCAGTACTCGCTGCGTCCAGACACACGTGACCGTGACATATACTCACAGTGTCTATGATATGGAAAAAATTCCAGCATCCAGATCAGTAATTAAATTTTAAAAAAAATTTTTATTCCTTTATTCCAAAATTAAAAAAATCATAAGATTCTCCATCATGATAAGAGACGCAGAGTGTCCATGTACGCCCAGTCAATTTGCACCACCACTACCGGCAATGTCAGTACCGAACCCCAACTGTGCAAGGTACTCGTTAACGGGCACCAGACGGATGCTCTCTTGGACTCTGGGAGCTTAGTAAATCTGGTACATGTTTGAAGGTGGGGGTGGTATGCACATATGGGGAAATGTTAGAATACCCATCCGTGGAGGTTACGTTTTCCACCCCGTATTGAGAGATAAGACAAATGGTGGGAGTGGTAAAGACTCTTCTGTATGGGACTGTATTGGGAGGAGACTTACCCCGGTTCTGGTCCTTGTGGGAGACAAGGGTTAACCTCCCAAGGTAAAGGCTATTCAGGGCACAAAACCTGAAAATCCCTAGTCAGTGAAACCAGTCGTAGGGATCACCAACCTCGGGACAGAGTGTAACCCCGACAGGTATCCCCTAGTGGTATTGGCAGTAGAGGTCGAAGAGACCCCACCAATCTTCGAACTAGAGGTGTTTCCTGGTAAGTTCTGGACCATTCCGCTCTAGGATCACACTCTGGCTCAGGCCCAAGAATAGGTGATTGAGATTAATGGAGTGGCTCAGCAACCGGGTGCTAAGACAGTTTTTCCCCACCTGGTTATACAACAGGAGTTGCTCTACAGGCTGGATAAAATGCAGTGCCCCAAACCTACCATCGGGCGCTGCTTGACATGGCTCACACCTACATAATGGGAGGCAACTTGGGGACCAAGAAGATGCAGGAGCGTATATTGCAGCATTTTTTTGGCCTGGGGTCTACACAGAGGCCCAGAGTTACTGTGACAAGTGTCCGGAGTGCCAACTAACCTCACCCACCGTGAAATACCAGAGTCCACTGGTATCTCTGCCCATCATAGCGGATAGCAATGGACCTGGTAAGGCCTATCGTGAAGTCCGCCCATGGCCATCAACATATTTTGGTCATAGTGGACTGTCACCCGATACCAAGAGTCGATACCTCTCCGCCACACCTCGGCAAAACTAATAGCCCGCAAGTTATTTTCTATGTTTTGTCACATTGGGCTACCAAAGGAGAACCTTTTGGATCAAGAGACTCCTTTTATGTCCAAGGTTACCAAGGTGCTATGCATGCTGCTTCGGATCAAACAGCTACGCACGTCGCTATATCACCCACAAACCGACGGATTAGTAGAAAGGTTCAATAAGACCCTCAAAGCCATGCTCAAAAAGGTGGTCGCCAAGAATGGGAAGGATTGGCACATGTTATTGCCCTGTTGTTCGCTATCCATGAAATACCACAGGCTTCCACTGGATTTTCCCTGATTGAGCTGTTATATGGCAGGCATCCAAGGGGACTGCTCGATATAGCTAAGAAGACACGGCAGCAGGAGCCCACTCTGCATCAAAGCATAATTGAGGATGCGGCCAACATGCAGAACCAGATTGCAGCAGTACGGCCCATAGTAAAAGAGCATCTAACGGATGCCCAAGCGGCGCAGAGCCGCATGTACAATAAAAGGGCCACAGTCAGGACCTTTAAAGAAGGGGACCGGGTGTTGGTACTAGTGCCCACACTAGAGAGTAAGCTCATGGCCAAGTGTCAAAGGCCTTATGAGATGTGGGGGAAGTGAATTATATAGTGTACCAACCCAGAAAAAGGAAACCTGAGCACCTGTACCAGGTAAACCTGTTAAAAGCCTGGAAAGAGCGGGAATGTTTTCTCATGGAGGCGACTCCGGTCGTACCACCTGGAGAACCCACTTGCACCGGTCAAGGACAAGGCCGGGGGTCAGGTTAAAATTAATGATGAGCTTACCAAGCTGCAGTGACGGGAGACTCGGGTGCTGGTACAACAGAATTCAAAGAGCTGCCGGGGCAGACCTCGGTGATCCAGCATGTCAGTCACCGAGCCTCGGGTAAGGGTATGGATGAAACCGTACCAAGTGCCAATAGCCATCATGGCTGAAGAGAAACAAATGCTCCAGTTAGGAATCATTGAGGAGTCCCAGAGTGGGTGGGCAGGCACCATTGTACTGATACCAAAGCCAGACGGGTGTTTTCATTTTTGTAATGACTTTAGGAAACTGAATGAGGTATCTATGTTTGATCTTTATCCTATGCCCCAAGTGGCAAGCTCATTGAGAGACTGGGTGAAGCTCAGTACTTGATCATGCTCGATCTCACCAAAAGTTACTGGAAGGTCCCGCTAATGGCTTCGGCAAAAGAAAAGGCCACTTTTATCCCACCATAAGGTCTATATCAGCATGTTGCCTTGTATTTTGGGTAACAAGGGGCACCAGCCACATTACAGAAGTTGATGGACATTGTTTTAGAGCCTCATCGAAAATACAATAAAAACTAATTTTTTTAAAAAATAATTGTTTTTGCATCACTATATTCTGAGAACGGTAATTTTTTAATTTTTCTTCTGATGGAGCAGTATGGTGGCTTTTTGCGGAACAAGATGTTGTTTTCAGCTATACCATTTTTGTTTCCATTCAACTTTTTGCTGCATTTTGTTCCTCTTTTTGTTTGGTAGCATGACGAAAAAGCATAGTTTTTTTTGCCTTTTTTCATTTACGGTGTGCACTGAAGGGGGTTAACTAGTGTGACAGTTTTATAAGGTGGGTCGTTTTGGACACAGCCATACCAGATATGTTTACCTTGTTTATTTTTGCTTTTTTCATAAATAGTAGTGATGGTCGAGCGTGCTCTGCACTGCTCAGTACTCGATGGAGCATTTAGGTACTCAATGCTGAGTATCACATGGTGCTCGGGTCACTGTAATAAGCTCATTTCAATCATCTGAGCCCAAAAACAGCACTTAAACCATGAACTTTCATGCTGGGAGTACAGGGACTCCTCAGACAGACTCTTTGTGAGCTCTCTCTCTCATACACATCAACCGATCATACATACACATCCCCCTCCATAAGCACTCCCACAGCAATACCAAGAATGTCAGCGACCCTCCCACAGCAGCACAGAGAATGTGAGGGGACTTCCCACAGCAGCACAGAGGATGTCAGAGGCCCTCCCACAGCAGCACAGAGGATGTCAGAGGCCCTCCTACAGCAGCACAGAGGATGTCAGATGCCCTCCTACAGCAGCACAGAGGATGTCAGATGCCCCCCACAGTAGCACAAAGGATATCAGAAGCCCTCCCACAGCAGCACAGAGGATGTGAGGGGACTTCCCACAGCAGCACAGAGGATGTCAGAGGCCCTCCCACAGCAGCACAGAGGATGTCAGAGGCCCTCCTACAGCAGCACAGAGGATGTCAGATGCCCCCCACAGTAGCAGAAAGGATATCAGAAGCCCTCCCACAGCAGCACAGAGGATGTGAGGGGACTTCCCACAGCAGCACAGAGGATGTCAGAGGCCCTCCTACAGCAGCACAGAGGATGTCAGATGCCCCCCACAGTAGCACAAAGGATATCAGAAGCCCTCCCACAGCAGCACAGAGGATGTGAGGGGACTTCCCACAGCAGCACAGAGGATGTCAGAGGACCTCCCACAGCAGCACAGAGGATGTGAGGGGACTTCCCACAGCAGCACAGAGGATGTCAGAGGCCCTCCCACAGCAGCACAGAGGATGTCAGAGGCCCTCCTACAGCAGCACAGAGGATGTCAGATGCCCCCCACAGTAGCACAAAGGATATCAGAAGCCCTCCCACAGCAGCACAGAGGATGTCAGATGCCCCCCACAGTAGCACAAAGGATATCAGAAGCCCTCCCACAGCAGCACATAGGATGTCAGCGGCCCTGCCTTAGCAGCACAGAGGATGTCAGAGGCCCTCCCACAGCAGCTCATTTGAATCATCTGAGCTGCACAGCACTGAAGCCTGGAATTCCCCTGCTGGGAGAGCCAGGACTCCTCTGTCAGGCGGACTCATTGTGAGCTCTCTCTGTTTCTCTCTCTGCTTCTCCTCTCTCTCCTCTTCAATTACTGGTCTCCCGGAAAAATTCTTGACTCCTTCATTGGCTTACATTATGTTAGACACTAGAGTTGAGCAGGTCCCAGCATCCGGCCTGTTCAATTTGAGTATCGAGCACTTGAGCAGCTTACCGTTCGCTCATAAATTAATAAATAGATCTAATTATTGGTATAATTTTCATTTTTTTATTAATTATTTTTTGATTTTGTATTAAATGCTTTTACAATTTTTTTTACTTTTTTTCACTTTTTTGCTTAGTCACTTTTCAGGGAAATTGACCTTTTATTAATCTGATTGCTAGTACTGCAATCCATCATACCTGGCAGTGCTGCACTGACAAGAGCCTCTTATACCATGCTCCTCAGGTTGCCATGACAAAAAATGGGCCCTCGTTTTGACATCCCTGTGGCGCTGATAAGACGGAAGAGGGAGCCCTTTCTAGCCTCCTAAATGTTGTGATCCTGCGGCACATAAGCTGAACTCCAGGCAGCTATGGCGAGGGCACCACTCCTGTGCCCGCACGTTTGCCATGACATGCCTATAAGTCATAAGTCGGGAATCCCTACCTGACCTTGATGCATAGGCATGTTAAAGGTCATGAAGGGGTTGATGTAATCAATAAGGTTTATAATATACCTATCAGGCAGTAAATGTACAATGCAGAACAATTTATACTAATGAAAAACGTGATGTGGGAACACAAAACGTGATTTAGAAACAGAACAGCATAATAAACATGATTGAAAATCCCCTGAATTGAGAATGAACCACTTAATGAACGTTCCTAGCAATATACAACAACACAGAAGCAAAAGTACCCATCACATAATTATTTGTGGACCAAGAATAAACCACACTGCCCATTACACCCACGTGTGTTTCGCATATACATTCATCAGGGGATCATTAGTTTGTAAGGTTTATTTAATAGATATGAAAAGCTTTGTATAACAGATATATCTTCTACAAATAAATATTTATTGTACTACTTAAATTATGTGATAAAGTGATTTTCATTGAGTATGCTATATTTTGCTCTCCCCTGATGGGAATCTCTAGAAATTCTGAATTTGGCTTTAGACTAGAAGTCCACATTCAGTTTTCACAGTAGTTTTTTGTAGTAGCTTTTTGCAAGAATTTTAGGTGAAATTTTCAATATTGCATTTTTTTCATATGCATAAAAGCTTTAACCAGTTTTTAGGATATATATTTGTCATAGCATTTTTTTGGCTTGTCATATTATATCTATAGAATTTGCAAATGTTCACGTGACATAAATTTGGTACATGATCAACAAATCATACAGGAAGGAACTGCCATAAATTCGACACATAATGAGTTAATATGAAATATGGTAAAGTTTAAAGTTCATCTACAATTAGAATTTCATAATAATTGGATTTTAGGGTTAGAACGTAAGTAGTTAATCCCCGAAGTGGCATGCAGGATTAAATTGGTCTGTAACATGGCAAAAATGTATAAAGTAGGGCGAAAGTCAAAAGTGATTACTTCAACACAAATTTTGAATAAAATTGCAAGATATGAGTTGGGAATCTGGACCCAACAGAAGTTCCCACCACTTCTTCCTATGCCAAGATAAGTACTTATTGATCCTTTTGGATAGAGTATTTGTCTCAGGCTTACTGTGCGCTGCTTGACCAGGATAAAATTACTACCGCATGAGAAGTTTAACCATTTATTTCCCTTTATTTCCCAACGCGTTTCAAAGTGTAAACCACTTCAACCCCTGAGGAAGAAGTGGTTTACACTTTGAAACGCGTTGGGAAATAAAGGGAAATAAATGGTTAAACTTCTCATGTGGTAGTAATTTTATCCTGGTCAAGCAGCGCACAGTAAGCCTGAGACAAATACTCTATCCAAAAGGATCTATATTGGTGGTCACGGAGTGGACCTTCGGGCGTGCAGCAAGCTGACATTGGTTTATATGCCTATATCTTTCCTGGAAAGGGTGAGTAGATTTCATCAGTCTTTATTCCATTTTCCACCCAGATAAGACCCTATTGTGCTTTTTCTTTTTCCTTAGTTTTTATAAAGATAAGTACTTATTGAAATCTATGCCACAAGTCATAGCAAAGCTACCCACTATAGTGAATTCTACCTTGTCGAATGTTGTTGAAGCATGTGCTTAGAGCTTTCCACTCAACTGACGCATGTCCCAGTTCATCTGGAAATGAATTACCGCCCATACTTCATTCAGAACTCATGTACAAATGGTCCTCATCTGCTGTCATTTATAACACTAGTGTCTTTCCATATGACACAGTGATCCCGTTAAGCATCTGAAACTCTACAATCTCTATAGTTGCACCCCAAGAAATCCCAATCATGACAATGTAAATTACCTGAAATCATCCAGATCCACATTTTCAAGTTCTGTCTTGTTGTATCCAGCAAGAAACAATATCATCCAAAATAAAACCAGATTAAGGAAGTCACAGCTGAACAATGATATCCATTCAATATAGAATTGGGGAGGGATCAGGGATAGTTATGTTTAAATTCATTCACATGGCATACCATACATAACACAAGAAAAAAACAAAAACAAAACTAACATGAATATACAAAGAACTTTACTGGAAGGAACATTGTAAAGAGGTATGAGTAAAAACTCTGGAAGTGCTTCGAGGGAGTAAAGGATACTCAATAGTAGAGTTGAGCGACTTTTGCCTTTTTTTGGGTCGAGTTGGGTTACATGAAACCCGACTTTCGCAAAAGTCGGGTCGAACGAAATCGGCCGATTTTTGTGAAAAGTCGAAGGCCGACTGAAACACGAAACCCAATGCAAGTCAATGGGGAAGCAAAGTCGGCAGGGAGTGGAGGCCAGGAAACACACCTACAGTGCCCTTTTGAATGCCAAAAATATCAAATCTTATTACTGAAGCTTTTCAACCTTAATTTACTTCATAATAATAGTTACGCACTGAAAAATTGGGGTTAATTGGCTAAATTTGTGGGGGGGTAGGGCTGGCTCCAGGTTTTCATGTGCCCTGGGCCAAAGAGCGCCCCTTTAACACATACCACAACTCATGATGCTCCGATACGGCAGAAAAATAGCGGTATAGTGCAATAAAAAATACTTCACTTTTTACATCTCATGACTGATATCCATTTTAAATTCTCCAATAGCTCCAAAAACAGACAGTATCTTACTCCATACAGTGTTATTGCCACCGCATAGTGCGCTGTACAGAGTAATGAGGCCCATATATTTCACCATACAGAATCAATGGTCCCTTATAATTAGAGTTGAGCGACTTTTGGTTTTTTAGGGTCGCGTTTCGTTTCGTGAAACCCGACTTTTCCAAAAGTCGGGTCGAGCAAGATCGTCCGATTATAGGGAAAAGTCGGGGTCGTCCCGAAACATGAAACCCAATGTAAGTCAATGGGGAATAAAAGTCGGCAGTGAGAGGAGGACAGGAAACACACCTACAGTGCCCATTTGAATGCCAAAAGCATCAATTCTTCTGACTTAAGCTTGTCAACCTTAATTAACTTCATAATACAAGTTACGCACTGAAAAATGGGGGTTATTTGGCTAAAGTTGTGGGGGGGAGGGCTGGCTGCAGGTTTTCATGTGCCCTGGGCGAAAGAGCGCCCCTTTAACACATACCACAACTCATCATGCTCCGATACGGCAGAGAAATAGCTGTATAGTACAATGAAAAATACCTCACTTTTTACATCTCATGACGAGGCCCATCTATTTCTCCATACAAAATCATTGGTCCCATATAATGTTTGAAACAGTATATGATGAGCTCCACATAATGCTACAGTATATGATGGTCCCCATGGATGAAGCTCCACTGTCTTATGGGCCCAAATAATGCTCCAAACATAATGGGCCCCATTTCTAATGCTCTAGTGTATAATGGGCCCTGTAAATGCTGCTCCAGTGTCTGATGTCCACCTTTGGAATGTTCCAGTGTATGGTGGGCCCCATCTATCATTCTCCAGAGTATAGTGCTCCCCAAAAATTGCTGTCCCAACATTGAAAACAATCAAATAAGTCTCCTCGCTAGGGAATCCCTGTACTTGTCTGGACTCCTCGTCGTCCCCATCTTCCATCTCACTGCACAGTATTTCAACTTTGCAAGTGCTGTGATCCTGAGCAAGCAGGGGGGGCCCACTCGTTGGCGACGGCACTGGCACAGGGCCCCTGATAGTACGGTGGTGTGTCTGATGGGGGGTGGGCCGAACCTGCACTTTCATCTGCAGCTTCCTCTTTGTCACCGTGTAAGATGGAACTGTATATGGGAAGGGTAACCTGAGTTTCATCAGGGTCAGATTCAGGCCGGTAGCGTGCGAGGGGAATGTAGTGGTCTGGGTCAATGTACCAGCAGATTCATCGAGCAGTGGCTGGGCATCAGTGCACTTGTGTCGCCCCCAGGAGTACGGTCGCCACAGTGGCATTACCTTCTTCCTAGGGAGTGTGATGTCATGCTTGGGAGCAACGAAGGATCTCTCTAGCAGGTTAACTGATTGGGCGGCATTATTCCCACGAGTCATGACCCTCCAAACAGCGTTCATGAAGGCAAAGTGTTTGTTTTACGTGGGCAGTATGGTTGCAAAGCTGAACCTTAAAGGAATGTCCAGAAGGGCACCACCAGGAGTGGAGCCTACGGTTAAATTCGACTCCACCTGGGAAACCTCAACCATGCCAGCTACAGAACAGATGCACACATTGCAAGCTTAATTCCGTTAACGAACGAGACTCCGTCATGCCCCGCGGTCCGAGTCCGGCTTACTAGAGGGACACGTGAGGCTCTGGCACATGAGATTGGCCAATAACTGGTGTGTCATGCCCTTACATGTCCGTGGCTGCATGTGCGCTACACTGAAAAGGCCAGCGTTTGTCGCTTACAGGTGCAGATAACCCGCTGAACAACGTTAGTGATGGGGATCACTGATTACAATTATTACCCGCGAACAATGATTTCCCAGTAAGTGCAGGTCAACCGCAGTTCCGGAATTAGGCCTAACCGTCATTCCTGAAAAAATGAAAAACTTACGTGTGCAAACCACAGGTGCTGTAGCTTGCTTAACAGCTCGCCAGCCGTTCTCACGCCCAGTATGGATTACACGTGATTGCACAAAGGTGAGAAAGAGTACTGTATCCCCAGATAACATGTATGGATAGCGTACACATTCAAAATATATGTCTATACATCAGGAGGCAGGCTCAGACGGTGTTAGGCCCAGTATGGCTTGCACGTGATTGCACAAAGATGAGAAAGGGTACCGTATCCCCGGATAACATGTATGGATAGCGTACACATTCAAAATACATGTCTATACATCAGGAGGCAGGCTCAGATGGTGTAAGGCCCAGTATGGCTTGCAAGTGATTGCACAAAGGTTAGAAAGGGTACCGTATCCCCTGATAACATGTATGGATAGCGTACACATTCAAAATATATGTCTATACATCAGGAGGCAGGCTCAGACGGTGTTTGGCCCAGTATGGATTGCACGTGATTGCACAAAGGTTAGAAAGGGTACCGTATCCCCAGATAACATGTATGGATAGCGTACACATTCAAAATATATGTCTATACATCAGGAGGCAGGCTCAGACGGTGTTAGGCCCAGTATGGATTGCACGTGATTGCACAAAGGTTAGAAAGGGTACCGTTTCCCCGGATAACATGTATGGATAGCGTACACATTCAAAATATATGTCTATACATCAGGAGGCAGGCTCAGACGGTGTTAGGCCCAGTATGGATTGCACGTGATTGCACAAAGGTTAGAAAGGGTACCGTATCCCCGGATAACATGTATGGATAGCGTACACATTCAAAATATATGTCTATACATCAGGAGGCAGGCTCAGACGGTGTCAGGCACAGTATGGATTTGACGGCCCAGACTACACAGCGGAGGAGCAGGGAGAGGTAAAGATTGCAAATGCTGGGGCCCTGCCCAAGCCAGGGGGGCCCACTCGTGGGCATCGGTACCTTCACTGGGCCCCTCATAGTACGGCGGTGTGTCTGACGGCGGGTGTGCACCACCACCGTTAGAGACACTTGATTGCACTATGAAGGACCCTGTGCCAGTGCCCGCGCCCAAGAGTCAGCCTATCCATCTGTCCAGGGCAACGGCACTCGCACGGTGTCATGTGCTAGGTGGTGACCCCGGCCTTGGGGGGGAGGCAGCACAGTTAGGGAGTTTTAGAAGGTGGCATATGTTGATGTTGGACATTCAGCTGATGCAAAAGGTGAAATAGGTCAAGTCCCAGGAAGAGGTGGACCAAAGCAAGCCATTTTTCTGTCACCCTATGTGTCATCAGGGGAAGGTGGGACAAAATCCTTGGAAACCCATGCGTGGTTCATTTTAATGAAGGTTAGATCAACCACATTTTGGGTTGACAGACGGGTCCTTTTTTCTGTCAGGATTGATCCAGCTGCACTGAAGACTCTTTCCGATAGCACACTTGCAGCTGGGCAAGCGAGCTCCTGTAAGGCATATTGTGCCAATTCAGGCCAGGTGTCCAGTTTAGCGGCCCAATAGTCAAAGGGGAATGACCTGTGTGGGAGAACATCGATATGGGAGGAAAAGTAGTTTGTAACCATAGTTGACAACTGCTGTCTCCTGTCACTTTCCATTGATGCAGTATTACCAGTTGTGTGAGCGGTATTTGAAGAATCAGTCCACAACATTGTCATGAAACCCCTGTCTCCAACGCCACTTCTGCTGTGTGCACCACGAACACCTCTGCCAAGCTGCCCCCGGCCCGTACGGCTCGTGTGAGAACCATCACCGCTGCTGTGTGCTGGGAATGCCTCAAGCAACCGATTTACCAGAGTTGCTTGTTTATTAGAAAATATTAGGTCAAGGTTCTCCTGTGGCATCATGTTTTGTAATTTGCCTTTATAGCGTGGATCCAGGATGCTGGCCAATCAGTAGTCATCATCGTTCATCATTTTGGCAATGCGTGGGTCCCTTTTTAGGATCTGCAAGGCATAATCTGACATGTGGGCCAATGTTTCCGGTGTCAATGATGCACTGCGAGTGCTGGTTGGAGGAGCACTTTCTGGCAAATCCACATCCCTCCAGTCACGCACAAACCCTGTACCAGACCTTGCCACGCCAACATTTTCACTTGCCCCACGAGATGCATCCTCCTCCCCTAAGTAATCATCCCCATCATCCTCCTCCTCCTCCTCTTCTTCCTCCACCTCGTGCAGGAGAGGTCCCTGAGCAGACAATGGCTGAATGTCATCAAGGATTCCCTCCTACTCTTCCTCCTCATCAACATTGGCTGCAGATGCCTGCTCCTTAAGGTGCGTCAAAGTTTGCATGAGCAGACGCATAAGTGGGATGCTCATGCTTAGGATGGCGTCGTCTGCACTTACCAGCCGTGTGCATTCCTCAAAACACTGAAGGACTTTACAGAGGTCTTTCAGCTTCGACCACTGCACACCTGTCAACTCCATGTCTGCTCTCAAAGTGCCTGGCCGTGTATCCTCCCACAAATGCATTATGGCCTGCCTCTGCTCGCACAGCTGCTCCACCATGTGCAGGGTGGAGTTCCACCTTGTTGCAATGTCGATAATGAGGCGGTGGTTGGCAAGGTGGAGCAATCGCTGCAGCTTCTGCATACGAACGGAGTGTACAGGCGACAAGCGTATGTGCGCGCACAGTCTTCGCACCTTCTGGAGCAGGGCTGTTAACTCCGGATAATTTTTGAGGAAGCACTGCACCACCAGGTTCAAGGTGTGAGCCAAGCAAGGTATATGGCTGAGTTTGAAAGGGCTATGGCTGCCACAAAATTACGGCCGTTATCACTAACTACCTTGCCTGCCTCAAGATGTACACTGCCCAGCCATGACTCAGTTTGTCGCTTCAAGTACTCGGCCAGCACCTCGGCGATGTGTCTGTCGCCCAAACACATCATCTGCAACAAAGCCTACTGACGCTTTCCACTAGCTGCTCGATAGGGGGACACATCGTGTGCAACAGTGGCAGCTGCAGATGGAGTGCTCGTACGACTGCGCTCTGTGGACGAGCTTTCGCTTCTGGAGGAGGAGGAGGAGGAGGGTCGAATGCCTACAGCCAACTGTTTCCTATACCGTGGGCTAGACAGCACTGTCCCACCAACGCTGTCCCCTGTGGACCCTGCATCCACCACATTAACCCAGTGAGCAGTGATGGACACGTAACGGCCCTGGCCATGCCGACTGGACCATGCATCAGTTGTGAGGTGCACCTTTCCGCTCACTGACTGCTTGAGTGCATGGACAATGCGGTCTTTCACATGATGGTGGAGGGCTGGGATGGCTTTGCGAGAGAAGAAGTGGCGACTGGGTAGGTCATAGCGTGGTACTGCATAGGCCATGAGTTCGCGGAAAGTTGTGCTTTCCACCAACCGAAAGGGCATCATCTCAAACGAGATTAGTTTGGCAATGTGGGCGTTCAAACCCAGTGTACGCGGATGAGAGACTGAGTACTTTCTTGACGTACTCATAGTGTCTGGGAGGGTGAGCTGGACTTGAGAGCTGCATATGGTGGAAGTAGCGGTGGACAGGGCGGACTGAGAGAGGGTTGATGATGGTAATGGAGTTGGTGTTCTTTCTGATGGCCTAGAATCAGTCTTTCGTTGATATAACAGTGGGATTCCCTGACTGCTGTGGCCTTGCAACGACACCTCAACATTTGCTGCTGTGCTAACCGGTGGGCTTACAGTGGGGGAAACAATGTAGCGTTGCTGACTTCCTTCGTTGTGATCAGTTGCACATGTGGCACTTGAGGTTTGGTGTTGTGTCCACGCTTGCAAGTGCATGCTGGTTAAATGTCTAAGCATGCAACTGGTATTCAAATTTTTCAGATTTTTCCCTCGGCTAAAGGTCTTTGCGCACTTCTTACAGATAACCTTGGCCTGATCATGAGGATTTTGGTCAAAAAAGTGCCACACTGCACTCTTCCTACTTTGGCAGACATATTGTGGCCTAGCACGCTGTGATCTTTTGACCCTCTTGACAAGCTGTCCAGCAACTCTTTTGATGTTTGGAACCTGTCTTTGGAGTGCTCCGGGCCTGCCAGATAACAGCTGTTGCGATGTCGATGTCTGCTGTGGATGCTCCTCATCTGAGCTATTGGAAGCAACACCCTCTTCCCCCAATGGATGCCAATCTGGGTCAACAACTGGGTCATCCATCACCTCCTCTTCTATGTCATGTGCTCCTTCCTCTGTGTCACCGTGTATGGTGGTATAGTGTGCGGGAAGGGGCACCTGAGTCTCATCAGGGTCAGAATCTGGCTCTGAACACTGCGAGGACAATGTAGTGCTCTGAGTGAATGTACCAGCAGAATCATCCATCAGCGGCTGTGCATCAGTGCACTCCTTGTCAGATTCATCTTGGCCTGGTTAATTCACCATTTGACTTGATAATCCAGGCATGGTATGTGAAAACAGCTCCATGGAGTAATCAGTAGTATGGCCTGCGTCATCCTTCAATCTTGGTTGGGGTGACGGACACAAGGAAAGGTGTGGTTCATGAACATGAGCCTCCAATGACGACTCAGTGCTTTTACTTTTTACAACTGAAGAAGAGGAGGCGATAGAGCTGGACACTGAGTCAGCAATGTAAGACAAAACTTTTTCCTGATGCTCTGGCTTTAAAAGCGGTTTGCCAACTCCTAGAAAACTAAGCGTTCGAGGCCTTATGTAGCCAGACGATGACGCAGGCTCAACACCTCCTGCATTCGGTCCTATTTTGCTCTTGCCTCTACCATCAGATCCACCACCAACACCATCATTACCAGCTGCCAACCCCCGCCCAATTCCACGGCCTCTTCCAACAGCCTTCCTCATTTTTGGTAGAAATGTAGACAAAATCCAACAAACTATATAGTAATGTAAAACAAGGTGTCTATAGGACAGGGGAGATTTTGAATTTCTGCAGACACTTGTGGACACTGGACACTTTGGGATTGTGTGAGGCCCACTGATATCTGAGCGCTATGTCACAGGCTCGATGGCACAGCTGTGACAAAAGTGACGAGAGGATAAGGGAGATTTTGAATTTCTGCAGACACTTGTGGACACTGGACAATTTTGGATTGTGTGAGGCCCACTGATATCTGAGCGCTATGTCACAGGCTCGATGGCACAGCGGTGACAAAAGTGACGAGAGGATAAGGGAGATTTTGAATTTCTGCAGACACTTGTGGACACTGGACACTTTTGGATTGTGTGAGGCCCACTGATATCTGAGCGCTATGTTATAGACTCGATGGCACAGCTGTGACAAAAGTGACGAGAGGATAAGGGAGATTTTGAATTTCTGCAGACACTTGTGGACACTGGACACTTTTGGATTGTGTGAGGGCCACTGATATCTGAGCGCTATGTCACAGGCTCGATGGCACAGCTGTGACAAAAGTGACGAGAGGATAAGGGAGATTTTTAATTTCTGCACACACTTGTGGACACTGGACACTTTTGGATTGTGTGAGACCCAATGAATATCTGAGCGCTATGTGACAGGCTCGATGGCACAGCTGTGACCAAAGTGACTAGAGGATAAGGGAGATTTTGAATTTCTGCACACACTTGTGGACACTGGACACTTTTGGATTCTGTGAGGCCCAATGAATATCTGAGCGCTATGTGACAGGCTCGATGGCACAGCTGTGACCAAAGTGACTAGAGGATAAGGGAGATTTTGAATTTCTGCACACACTTGTGGACACTGGACACTTTTGGATTGTGTGAGGCCCAATGAATATCTGAGCGCTATGTGACAGGCTCGATGGCACAGCTGTGACCAAAGTGACTAGAGGATAAGGGAGATTTTGAATTTCTGCAGACACTTGTGGACACTGGACACTTTTGGATTGTGTGAGGCCCACTGATATCTGAGCGCTATGTCACAGGCTCGATGGCACAGCTGTGAATAAAGTGACGAGAGGATAAGGGAGATTTTGAATTTCTGCACACACTTGTGGACACTGGACACTTTTGGATTGTGTGAGACCCATTGAATATCTGAGCGCTATGTGACAGGCTCGATGGCACAGCTGTGACCAAAGTGACTAGAGGATAAGGGAGATTTTGAATTTCTGCACACACTTGTGGACACTGGACACTTTTGGATTGTGTGAGGCCCAATGAATATCTGAGCGCTATGTGACAGGCTCGATGGCACAGCTGTGACCAAAGTGACTAGAGGATAAGGGAGATTTTGAATTTCTGCACACACTTGTGGACACTGGACACTTTTGGATTGTGTGAGGCCCAATGAATATCTGAGCGCTATGTGACAGGCTCGATGGCACAGCTGTGACCAAAGTGACGAGAGGATAAGGGAGATTTTGAATTTCTGCAGACACTTGTGGACACTGGACACTTTTGGATTGTGTGAGGGCCACTGATATCTGAGCGCTATGTCACAGGCTCGATGGCACAGCTGTGACAAAAGTGACGAGAGGATAAGGGAGATTTTGAATTTCTGCAGACACTTGTGGACACTGGACACTTTTGGATTGTGTGAGACCCACTGATATCTGAGCGCTATGTCACAGGCTCGATGGCACAGCTGTGACAAAAGTGACTAGAGGATAAGGGAGATTGGATTGCTTTTAAAAAAGCAGTTTGCAGAGCAGTGGGTAAACAGCAATGCCAGCCTGTCAGGAAGCCTTAAAAGGCAGCCCAACAACCAACACCACTGATACACCACAATATAGCCTCCCCTTGCACTGCACACACAGTGACTGGTGTGTTGTGCAGGCCAAATCGCTAGCAGCAGAAGCAGTTTTTTTTTCTTCTCAGCAGGACAAAAAAAAAAAAAAATTGGGATTGCTTTTAAAAAAGCAGTTTGCGGAGCAGTGGGTAAACAGCAATGCAGGAATGTCAGGAAGCCTTAGAAGGCAGCCCAACAACCAACACCACTGATACACCACTATATAGCCTCCCCTTGCACTGCACACACAGTGACTGGTGTGTTGTACAGGCCAAATCGCAAGCAGCCGAAGCAGTTTTTTTTTCTTCTCAGCAGGACAAAAAAAAAAATTGGGATTGCTTTTAAAAAAGCAGTTTGCGGAGCAGTGGGTAAACAGCAATGCAGGAATGTCAGGAAGCCTTAGAAGGCAGCCCAACAACCAACACCACTGATACACCACTATATAGCCTCCCCTTGCACTGCACACACAGTGACTGGTGTGTTGTGCAGGCCAAATCGCTAGCAGCAGAAGCAGTTTTTTTGCCTTCTTCCCTGCCTAACGCTCTCCCTACAGAATCAGCAGCAACCTCTCCCTTTACTGAGATCGGCAG
This sequence comes from Dendrobates tinctorius, assembly GCF_039654945.1. Lineage (NCBI taxonomy): Eukaryota > Metazoa > Chordata > Amphibia > Anura > Dendrobatidae > Dendrobates > Dendrobates tinctorius. The sequence goes on along the minus strand of NW_027361732.1, from coordinate 33,819,217 downwards.
AAGTAAGATGGCGGTCGGCGTGCACGCCCTTTTATACCCCCTGTGACGCCCACCAAAGCAAGCCAATCACTTGCATGCCCTTCTGAAAGATGGTGGTGACCCCTGCCTATGTCATCACGTTGCCCACAGTGTCCGTGGATCCTGATTGGCTGAAAAAGAGCGCAAAACAAACTTTTGAAACGCGACTTTGGCGCGTAAGTCGCCGACCTCGTGGCCGACCTCATCCTAGGGTCGGGTTTCGTTTCATGAAACCCGACTTTTGAAATTTTTCGACCCGTTTCGCTCAACTCTACTTATAATGTTTGAAACAGTATATGATGAGCTCCACATAATGCTACAGTATATGTTGGTCCCCATGGATGAAGCTGCACTGTCTTATGGGCCCAAATAATGCTCTATATACTGTATAATGGGCCCCATTTCTAATGCTCTAGTGTATAATGGGCCCTGTAAATGCTGCTCCAGTGTCTGATGTCCACGTTTGGAATGCTCCAGTGTATGGTGGGCCCCATATATTATTCTCCAGAGTATAGTGCTCCCCAAAAATTGCTGTCCCAACATTAAAAACAATTAAATAAGTCTCCTCAAATAAGTCTCCTCGCTAGGGAATCCCTGTACTAGTCTGGGCGTACAGACATGATGTCATTGCGCTCTCTGATCAGAATATCACTGTCAGGAAACGCGGAAGACGTCTTGGCGGTGGAGCAGGGAGAGGTAAGTATTTCAACTTTGCAAGTGCTGTGATCCAGAGCAAGCAGGGGGGGGCCACTTGTTGGTGACGGCATTGGCACAGGGCCTCTCATAGTACGGCGGTGTGTCTGACGGCGGGTGGGCCGAACCTGCACTTTCAGCTGCACCTTTCTTTTTGTCACCATGTAAGGTGGTACAGTATATGGAAAGGGTAGCCTGAGTTTCATCTGGGTCACATTCAGGCTGTGTAGAGTGCGAGGGGAATGTAGTGGTATGGGTCAATGTACCAGCAGAATCATCTAGCAGTGGCTGGGCATCAGTGCACTTGTGGCACCCCCAGGAGTACGGTCGCCACAGTGGCATTACCTTCCTCCTAGTGAGTGTGATGTCATGCATGGGAGCAACGAAGGATCTCTCTAGCAGTTAAACCAACACACAACACATTTCCCACTCCAGGCCAGCAGGGAGACCTCTGAACCTGACTGCTGAGGAGCTGCTGTCTGTGGTCAGGAGGAGGTAAGTTAGGGCAGTCTGTGAAGGGAAGGGGAAGTGTGTGGACGTGAGAAGGGGAGCTGGAGGATGAGCAGTGTTAAGGCTCACTCCTAGCTTGAGTGCATGGTCCGGATTCCGGTCTCCGAGTTTGTAGGGACACTGACGTTCCTGCAGCAGAAACCAGAGGCAGTAGCAGCTGTAAATGCTCTGTACCCAACTAAGGCTCGGAGGCCCCAGCAGCGACGTGTGGGAGCCAGAAGGAAAAGGCTACGGCTGCCTGCCATACGAGAAAGTTCCAAGAGAGAGTCAACAGGGGAAAGTTAATTGAACTCAGCACTGCGAGGACCTCAGATAAGCGCTAGAACGGAGGTCACACTACCTATCTGCAGAGAAAGAATTCCTAATTGGCTTCCAGGCTGACCAACTCCTTCTCCATCTGTACTCTGGGTCCTGGACGACACTTACCAAGTACAGGTAAAGGAACTGCACGACTGTGTCTGTCCTCTTTCTCCTGCGCTTGGCGCACGGCTCTGCTACATCCTGCACTGCACACCATCTACCAACTCTTTCATGTGCACTGCGACAATGGCCATACCTGTGCAGGGCTTCTACATCTTAGCTGCACCACAACTTCTGTCCCAGAGAAGCGCCACTGCAGCTCTGGTCAATCTACTCAGAAACCACAGGTGGCGTCACGTATCATTCACCTATAAACGTAATTCACCCCTTTTGCTTGGACACCCAGGGCCACGGAACAGGTCACCACCACTGTGACACATCCCAGGGAGACACTGTCCCAGTACCGATTAACCCCACTGCCCTGCCTGGCTACCCACACTCCATGTCAGATTCTTCTTGGACTGGGGAATTCACAATTTGACTTGATAACCCATGCATGGTATGATAGAAAGAGCTACATGGACTAATGTGAAGTGTGGCCTGCTGCATCATTCACTTTGGGTGAGGGTACAGGAGACAGGGAAAGGGGTTCTTCCTGACCAGGAGCCAGCACTTGACGACTCAGTGCTTGCATTTTTTGAAACTTCAGAGGAGGAGGGCATATTTTGCTGGAGTCTGTTTCGGCAATGTAAGCCCAAACCAGTTCCTCATGCTCCGGCTTTAAAAACGGTTAACCTACTCCCAGAAAAGGTAGCCTTCCAGGTGTTCCGTAGACAGACCATGAGGCAGGCTCAACACCTCCTGCCTTAGCTGCTATTGTGCTTTTGCCACTACCAGCAGATGCACCACCACCATCAGCACCAGCTGCCCCCCCACGCCCACGTCCGTGGCCTCTTCCACCAAACTTCCAAATTTAGCACGAAATAGACACAAAATAACATCACATATATGGTACTGTATCAGAAGCATACAGCTCTATTCAGTCAAAGGATAATTGTCAATCTCCATATATATTCCATCAGTCACACAGAGACACTCCCAGGCTCAGTATGGATTAGACAAGAATATAAAAAGTAGACAAATGTACAGTATCATCAGATAGCGGGTATATATAGCATAGTTTAAACATTAACAATGTACGTCTATATATCATGAGTAGTGTTGATCCACCCTGCTAGTGTTTTGGTTCGTCGCACAGGAGGCAAGTTCGTCGAATGTTCGTCGAACCACACTGAAAACAATGGCAGGCAAACACAAACACATACTAACACATGCAAAACAATTACAAAACACCTTAAAAGGTGTCCCAAAGCCGACAAAATGCTCAGAAAATAACATATGGAAAAGGGCAACTACATTTACAAAAGAGGTGGAGGAGTAAAAGGAGGAGATGGAGGAGACACAGATCTAGGCTTGTCATGCCCTTATGAAGTCAAGAAAGTCTGGACTAAAAATGTAAAAACCAAACCCAAAAAACCAAAATCTGAAAATGAACACGATCATATACCGTCGTACTTCCCACCAATAAATTATGGTAACTGGCGATCGGGCGACGTTATTCCCATGAACCTCCAAACAGCGTCCATGAAGCCAAAGTGTTTGCTTTCCGGGGGCAGTATGATTGCAAAGCTGAACCTTAAAGGAAAGTCCAAAAGGAGTGGAGCCTGCGGCTTAATTGGACTCCACCCGGGAAACCACAACCATGCCACCTCAAAAAAAGATGCACACATTGAAAGCTTTGTCGATTGTGTGTGGTGTGGTATGTCCATTTGTAGTTGTGCTAGCGATTTGTCAGCTTTATTCCGTTAACGAACGAGACTCCGGCATGCCCATGCGGTACGCATAAAGCTTACTAGAGGGATACGCGAGGCTCTGGCACGCGCGATTGAGCAATAACAGGGCTATCATGGCCTTCCATGTCTGGGGCTACATGCGCGCAACACTGAAAGGACCATCTTTTGTCGCTTACAGGTGCAGATAACCCGCTGAACACCGTTAGTGATGGGGATCTGGGATTCCAATAATTCGCCGTGAACGATGATTTCCCAGTAAGTGCAAGTCAACAGCAATTCCTGATTTCAGCCTAACCGCCATTCCAGAAAAAATGCGAAACATTATGTATCCAAACCACAGGTGCTGTAGCTTGCTTAACAGCTCTGCAGCTGTTCTCATGCCCAGTATGGATTCTACAAGATTCGAGAAAGTTGATAAAGGGTACAGTTTCACCGGATAACACGTATATATGTTGCATAGTTTACACATTAAAAACCTATGTGTTTCGATCAGGAGGCAGGCTCAGACGGTCTCAGGCCCAGTATGGATTAGACCAGATTGTACAAAGTTGAGATAGGGTACATTAGCTTTGGATAGCAGGTATATAGAGCATAGTTTAAACATTTAAAATCTCCGTGTTCTCTGCATGGATTACACAACAATCTAAAAACTAGAAAAAAGGAAATGTATTTCAAGCGTACACCATGTTACACTTTCGGTGGTATTTTTAAATCTTCATTTATATTTCTGTCTCAGTAAGACAGCCCAGACTCTCTGCAATAGGAAATTAGATGCATACAATTATTTACCTAAAGTCTAATGATTGCAGAAATCGAATTACTATTCACGGGAACAACTTCCGTCACAATTCTCAGAGGTGATGCTGACCCTCAATTAATTAGTGTGTGGACACAGCAAAAACCTTTCTTTGTGAAGAAAGTGTTGCTGTATCGCAGTACCGTTGATCCCATCGCCGTTACTCATATCCATCCAATTTTGATCACAGGGAGAGATGTAAACATGGTGCTCACTGCCCATCATGATCTGTCATGTACTGTAACTTTGGAGTGCAAAACACAGAAGCCACCGGCCGTAGGCGATTCAATTGGATTGGCATGAGAGGGAGGGCACATTTAAAAATGTGCGCTGGAATGTCACACGTCTGTGGGTAGGAAAACTGATAAAGCTGATGAGAAACCACCATTGCATCTCATTGTGAGTCGATGTCCAAAAGAAATGGAAGCCATTGATAATCTGAAGCTGGATCCCGGCCAGCGGGACAGGGCATAGCTATGTCTTAACCATCATTTTCTATCAGTTCACCAAATTTGAAGTGCCAGTCCCAGTGATGGATTTGACAGCCCAGACTACACAGCGGAGGAGCAGGGAGAGGTAAACATTGCAAATGCTGGGGCCCTGCCCAAGCAAGGGGGGCCCACTCGTTGGCATCGGCACTGGCACTGGGCCCCTCATAGTACAGCGGTGTGTCTGACGGCGGGTGTGCACCACCACCGTCACAGACACTTGATTGCACTATGAGGGACCCTGTGCCAGTGCCCGCGCCCATGAGTCGGCCCACCCACCTGTCCAAGGCAATGGCACTCGCATTGCGTGCGCTCGGTGGTGACCCCGGCCATTGGGGGGAGGAGGCTGCCCAGTTAGGGAGGTTTACAAAATGGCATATGTTGATGTGGGACATTCACCTACTGCTAAAGGCGAAATTGGTCAAGTCCCAGGAACAGGTGGACCAAAGAAAACAATTTTTCTGGCAACCTATGTGTCATCAGGGTAAGGTGGGACAAAATCCTTGGAATCCCATGCATGGTTCATTTTAATGAAGGTTAGATCATCCACATTTTGGGTCGACAGACGGGTCCTTTTTTCTGTCAGTATTGATCCAGCAGCACTGAAGACTCTTTCCGATAGCACAATTGCAGCTGGGCATGCGAGCTCCTGTAAGGCATATTGTGCCAATTCAGGCCAGGTGTCCAGTTTAGCTCCCAATAGTCAAATGGGAATGACCTGTGAGGGAGAACATCGATATGGGAGGAAAAGTAGTTTGTAACCATAATTGACAAGTGCTGTCTCCTGTCACTTTCAATCGATGCAGTATTACCAGTCGTGTGAGCGGGACTTGAAAGTTCAGTCCACAACATGGTCATGAAACCCCTGTCTACAACGCCACTTCTGATGTGTCCACCACCAACACCGCTTCCAAGTTGTCCCTGGCCCCTACGGCTCGTGTGATAACCATCACCGCTGCTGTGTGCTGGGAATGCCTCAACCAACCGGTTTACCAGAGTAGCTTGTTTGTTAGCCAATATTCGGTCAAGGTTCTCCTGTGGCATGATGTTTTGGAATTTTCCTTTATAGCGTGGATCCAGGATGCTGGCCAACCAGTAGTCATCATCGTTCATCATTTTGGCTATGCGGGGGGTCCCTTTTTAGGATCTGCAAGGCATAATCTGACATGTGGGCCAATGTTCCCGGTGTCAATGATGCACTGCGAGTGCTGGGTGGAGGAGCACTTTCTGGCAAATCCACATCCCCCCAGTCACGCACAAACCCTGTACCAGACCTTGCAAAGCCAGCATTTTCTCTTGCCCCACGAGAAGCATCCTCCCCCCCTAAATAATCATCCCCATCATCATCCTCCTCTTCCTCTTCTTCCTCCACCTCGTCCACGACAGTTTCCTGACCAGACAATGGCTGACTGTCATCAAGGCTTCCCTCCTCCTCTTCCTCCTCATCAACCTCGGCTGCAGACGCCTGCTCCTTAATGTGCATCAAAGTTTGCATGAGCAGACACATAAGTGGGGTTCTCATGCTTTTGATGGCGTCGTCTGCGCTTACCAGCCGTGTGCATTCCTCAAAACACTGAAGGTCTTTCAGCTTCGACCACTGCACACCTGTCAACTCCATGTCTGCCCTCAAAGTGCCTGCCCGTGTATATCCTCCCACAAACGCATTACGGCCTGCCTTTGTTTGCACAGCTGCTCAACCATGTGCAGGGTGGAGATCCACCTTGTTGCAACGCCGATAATTAGGCGGTGCTTGGGAAGGTGGAGCAATCGCTGCAGCTTCTGCATACAACTGGAGTGTACCGGCGAGCGGCGGATGTGCGAGCACAGTCTTCGAACCTTAAGGAGCAGGCCTGTTAAATCTGGATAATTAGTGAGGAAGCACTGCACCACAAGGTTCAAGGTGTGAGCCAAGCAAGGTATGTGTCTGAGTTTTGAATGGGCTATGGCTGCCACAAAATTCCGGCCGTTATCACTAACTACTTTGCCTGCCTCAAGATGTAGACTGCCCAGCCATGACTCAGCTTGTTGCTGAAAGTAGTTGGCCAGTACCTCTGCGGTGTGTCTGTCGCCCAAACACATCATCTGATCATCTGCAACACAGCCTGCTGACGTTTTCCACTAGCTGATCGATAGGGCGACACCTCGTTTGCACCACTGTCAACTGCGGATGCAGTGCTCGTGCGACTGCGCTCTGTGGACCAGCTTTCGCTTCTGGAGGAAGAGGAGGAGGGTCGAACGCCTACAGCCAACTGTTTCCTATACCGTGGGCTAAGCAGCACTGTCCCACCACTGCTGTCCCCTGTGGACCCTGCATCCCTGCATCCACCACATTAGCCCAGTGCGTAGTGATGGACACGTAACGGCCCTGGCCATGCCTACTGGACCATGCATCATTTGTGAGGTGCACCTTTCCACTCACTGACAGCTTGAGTGCATGGACAATGCGGTCTTTCACATGAAGGTGGAGGGCTGGGATGGCTTTGCGAGAAAAGAAGTGGTGACTGGGTAGTTCATAGCGTGGAACTGCGTAGGCCATTAGTTCGCGGAAAGCTGCGCTTTCAACCAACCGATAGGGCATCATCTCTAACGAGATTAGTTTGGCAATGTGGGTGTTCAAAGCCAGTGTACGCGGATGAGAGGATGAGTACTTTTATGTCCTACTCATAGTCTCTGGTAGGGTGAGCTGGACTTGAGAGCTGGATATGGTGGAAGTAGCGGTGGACATGGCGGACTGAGAGAGGGTTGATGATGGTGATGGAGTTGGTGTTCTTTCTGATGGCCTAGATTCAGTCTTTCGTTGCAATAACAGTGTGATTCCCTGAATGATTTGCCCTTGCGATGACAACTCAACATTTGCTGCTGGTGGTGTGCTATCCGGTGGACTTACAGTGGGGGAAACAATGTTGCGTTGCTGACTACCTTCTTTGGGAGCAGTAGCACATGTGGTACGTGAGTTTTGGTAATCCATCCACGCTTGCAAGTGCATGGTGGTTAAATGTCTTAGCATGCAACTGGTATTCAAATTTCTCCGATTTTTCCCTCGGCTAAAGGTCTTTGCGCACTTCTTACAGATTACCTTTGCCTGATCATTAGGATTTTGTTCAAAAAAGTGCCACACTGCACTCTTCCTATTAGGGAAGACAGTTTGAGGTCTTGCACGCTGTGCTTTTTTGACCGTCTGGCCAAGCTGTCCTGCAATTTTTTGGGTTTTTGTAACCCATTTTTGGACTGCTCCGGGCCTGCCAGATAACAACTGTCGATGCCCTCTGCGGATGCTCCTCCTCCTCTTCTGAGCTATTGGCAGTGGCACACTCTACCCCCAATGGATTCCAATCTGGGTCAACAACTGGGTCATCCATCACCTCCTCTTCAATGTCATGTGCACCTTCCTCTGTGTCACCGTGTATGGTGGTATAGTATGCGGGAGGGGGCAACTGAGTTTCATCAGGGTCAGATTCTGGCTCAGTACACTGCGAGGACAATGTAGTGCTCTGAGTGAATGTACCAGCAGATAAATCTAGCAGTGGCTGTGCATCAGTGCACTCCATGTCAGATTCATCTTGGCCTGGGTAATTCATGATTTGACTTGATGGTATGTGAAAACAGCTCCGTGGAGTAATCTGTAGTGTGCCTACCGCATCCTTCAATTTTGGTAGGGGTGAAGGACACAAGGAGAGGTGTGGTCCATGAACATGAGCCTCCAATGATGACTCAGTGTTTTTATTTTTTAAAACTTCAGAAGAGGAGGCGATAGAGCTGGAGGCTTAGTCAGCAATGTAAGCCAAAACTTGTTCTTGAAGCTCCGGCTTTAGAAGCGGTTTACCTACTCCCAGAAAAGGGAGCCTTCGAGGCGTTGTGGAGCCAGACGATGATGCAGCCTCAACACCTTCAGTATTAGGTGCTATGTTGCTTTTGCCACTACCAGCAAATCCACCACCAACACCATCATTACCAGCTGCCAACCCCCTCCCACTTCCACGGACTCTTCCACCACACTTCCTATTTTTTGGAAAAATTTACCCAAATTTACACCCACTCTCTGGTACTGTAAAACAAGGTACAAGGTGTATATAGTACTGGGGAGAATTGGAATGTCTCTACATTTCAGGACACTGTGGGATTCAGTCAGGCCCTGTTTATTTAACACCGCAATATGACAGGCAGATTCTCTTTGCTGTTAGAAGGGTGTATAGAGGACTGTGTAGAATTGGAATGTCTCTACACTTCAGGACACTGTGGGATTCAGTCAGGCCCTGTTTATTTTACACCGCAATATGACAGGCAGATTCTCTATGCTGTTAGAAGGGTGTATAGAGGACTGTGTAGAATTGGAATGTCTCTACACTTCAGGACACTGTGGGATTCAGTCAGGCCCTGTTTATTTAACACCACAATATGACAGGCAGATTCTCTATGCTGTTAGAAGGGTGTATAGAGGACTGTGTAGAATTGGAATGTCTCTACACTTCAGGACACTGTGGGATTCAGTCAGGCCCTGTTTATTTAACACCGCAATATGACAGGCAGATTCTCTATGCTGTTAGAAGGGTGTATAGAGGACTGTGGAGAATTGAAATGTCCCTACACTTCAGGACACTGTGGGATTCAGTCAGGCCCTGTTTAACACCGCAATATGACAGGCAGATTCTCTATGCTGTTAGAAAGGTGTATAGAGGACTGTGTAGAATTGGAATGTCTCTACACTTCAGGACACTGTGGGATTCAGTCAGGCCCTGTTAATTTAACACCGCAATATGACAGGCAGATTCTCTATGCCATTAGAAAGGTTTATAGAGGACTGTGTAGAATTGGAATGTCTCTACACTTCAGGACACTGTGGGATTCAGTCAGGCCCTGTTTATTTAACACCGCAATATGACAGGCAGATTCTCTATGCTGTTAGAAGGGTGTATAGAGGACTGTGTAGAATTGGAATGTCTCTACACTTCAGGACACTGTGGGATTCAGTCAGGCCCTGTTTATTTAACACCGCAATATGACAGGCAGATTCTCTATGCTGTTAGAAGGGTGTATAGAGGACTGTGGAGAATTGAAATGTCCCTACACTTCAGGACACTGTGGGATTCAGTCAGGCCCTGTTTAACACCGCAATATGACAGGCAGATTCTCTATGCTGTTAGAAAGGTGTATAGAGGACTGTGTAGAATTGGAATGTCTCTACACTTCAGGACACTGTGGGATTCAGTCAGGCCCTGTTAATTTAACACCGCAATATGACAGGCAGATTCTCTATGCCGTTAGAAAGGTTTATAGAGGACTGTGTAGAATTGGAATGTCTCTACACTTCAGGACACTGTGGGATTCAGTCAGGCCCTGTTTATTTAACACCGCAATATGACAGGCAGATTCTCTATGCTGTTAGAAGGGTGTATAGAGGACTGTGTAGAATTGGAATGTCTCTACACTTCAGGACACTGTGGGATTCAGTCAGGCCCTGTTTATTTAACACTGCAATATGACAGGCAGATTCTCTATGCTGTTAGAAGGGTGTATAGAGGACTGTGTAGAATTGGAATGTCTCTACACTTCAGGACACTGTGGGATTCAGTCAGGCCCTGTTTATTTAACACCGCAATATGACAGGCAGATTCTCTATGCTGTTAGAAAGGTGTATAGAGGACTGTGTAGAATTGGAATGTCTCTACACTTCAGGACACTGTGGGATTCAGTCAGGCCCTGTTTATTTAACACCGCAATATGACAGGCAGATTCTCTATGCTGTTAGAAGGGTGTATAGAGGACTGTGTAGAATTGGAATGTCTCTACACTTCAAGACACTGTGGGATTCAGTCAGGCCCTGTTTATTTAACACCGCAATGTGACCGGCAGAAATTGCCTAGTGTATGACAAACTACAAGGTTTATATAGAATTGGGCAGAACTGGAAACTCCCTACAGTGTAGGTCTGTAAGAACGGAACAACTCCTCGACTTATCCTTACAGAGTCACACACAGATAGCTTCACTGTGGCCGTGATAACAGCCGTTACATGGTATTGAGAGAGGAGCGTGCACATACACCGCTGTCCAGTGTATGTAAAATTGTCAAGCTCCGTGTTTTAGTCTACGGACTGACACACGCTGTCTCTCTATAGTTTTGAATGTAATAAAACAGCAAATATACTAAACTGTTTGAAAACCTGACAAAACTATAAGGTGGAGGTCTGTAAGAACGGAGCAACTCCTCAACTTATCCTTACAGAGTCACACACAGATAGCTTCACTTTGGCCGTGATAACAGCCATTACACGGTACTGAGAGAGGAGCGTACACCGCTATACGGTGTGTGAAAAATCAACGCTCAGTAACTCACAAGGTCAAAACAATTAAATCTGGATTGCTTTGAAAAAAGCAGTTTGCTCAGCAGTGGGCACACAGCAATGCAGCTACCAGGTAGCCTTAAATGGCAGGCTAATAACCAATAGAGCTGATGCACCAAAATATAGCCTCCCCTTGCACTGCACAGTGACTGGTGTGTTGTACAGGCAAAATCGTTAGCAGCAGAATCAGTTTTTGGTATCTTCTTCCCTGCCTAACACTCTCCCTACAGAATCAGCAGCAGCTCTCCCTATTCTGAGATCAGCATGAGTAACATGGCGGTCGGCATCCCCGCCCTTTTATACCCCCTGTGACGCCCCACTAAGCAAGCCAATCACTTGCATGCCTTCTCCAAGATGGTGGTGACCGCTGCCTATGTCATCACGTTGCCCACAGTGTCCGTTCTTCCTGATTGGCTGCAAAAAGGGCGCTCAAGAATCTTTTGAAACGCGACTTTGGCGCTAAAGTTGCCGACCTCATGGCCGACCTCATGCTAAGGTCGGGTTTCGTTTCATGAAACCCGACTTTGGCGAAAGTCGGCCACTTTTCTATTTTTTCGACCCGTTTCGCTCAACTCTACTCAATAGGAATATTATCACATGAAAGAATAATAATAATAATAATCTTTATTTTTATATAGCGCTATCATATTCCGCAGTGCTTTACAGTTTGCACACATCATCATCACTGTCCCCGATGGGGCTCACAATCTATATTCCCTATCAGTATGTCTTTGGAATGTGGGAGGAAACCCACGCAAACACGGGGAGAACATACAAACTTCTTGCAGATGTCCTTGGTGGGATTCGAACCCAGCATGCCTTCTCCAAGATGGTGGTGACCGCTGCCTATGTCATCACGTTGCCCACAGTGTCCGTTCTTCCCGGTTGCAGTGCTATCCACTGAGCCTCCTCAAATACTGAGGAGAAAATTCTTATAGTCTTTGTGTATCAATTATTTACCATTTTCACAATCTCTGCTTAATGTTCGCAGAATGAGAAGGATGATGGCTGAGAGAAGGACAGGGAAGAAGTTTTCGAGAGACCACGTGACCAAGAAAGCATCCCGAACTAGCAAAATAGAGGCGAGGCAAAAACTTCTTGACCAAAAAAATTGAAGACCTAAGTAGATTACAGCATAAATATCTGACACTAAAGGAGACACAGACATCGTTTTCGGTGTTTAGTTTTTCGGATTACTGGGTTAGTAACGTGGGTGTCTGATAGACACCTCTCGATTTCCTGCCATGCCAGTCCTCTTGTTAGGGTCTTCCAGAAAAATGCTCGAGTTTCCCATTGACATTCATTATACTCGTTACTCAAGTTGAGCCCGTTCAAGCGTCTGACTTGCTCGATTCGAGTACCGAGCATTTGAGCATTTTAGCGCTCGTTCATCACTAGTAACATGTTGACCTTCTTGTGATAAAACATTATTTATCTTTAATCTACAGTTTTCCATGTATTGATCATATTATACTTACAAAGCTACAAAGCCCCAATTAAGAGATTTTATCCTAAAAGTCCACTCTATAGTGAGTATGCCAAGATTCATGCTCTTTTTTCAAACCTTAAAAAAAATGAAAAAGGAGGAGGAGCTGTTTGCTGGTTCTTTTGGGCTGTTCACTGTGTTCTTCAAGGAATGGTAGAATCTGGAGACAGATTTAGATGAAGACAGGCTTTTCATTTGGGGTATTCACAATACAGTGGAGGGATTTTGTAAAGTTTCTCCTTACTAATTTTTATGATCTTTTGTTATCTTTTATTTCTATTTGTCAAAACAACAGCAAAATGTTATTACAATATTTTTCATATGAAAAAAATCCAAAAAAAATGGGAAGTACCATGACAAAATGACACATAAGGCTAAAGCCCAAAGGCTCAACATATTATCCAGTAAATCCCACCAGTATTAAATATACTACACTTCTCGTTTTTAGAGGTCTGTACAATGACCATCTTGCCCAATATGAAGTTTTATTAAACAAAACAGACAATATACAGTAGTTACAGTGGTTTTCCACTACTTGTCTATTCCTAGGATGCGTGATCACTATCACATTGGTGGGAGTCTGACACCCAGCACCCACAACTGTTAGCTGTTATTAGCTCGGGCAGTGGTGCAGTGTAAACTGAATAGAGAGCAGAACCTCACCGCCACTCCGTCATACTGTCTAGTGGTCAATGACAAAAACTTCAACTTGACTTCAATTCAGGAATACATTATAAAATTACTGTTTTGGAGTTTCGGACTGACCAAAACTGCATCAAAACTGTACTGTGTGTCCTTATCCTTTGATTCAAGACCAGTTAATAACATATTCTCAGATTCTTCCATGTAGGTGTCAATGAATTTGTAAAAGTTTTTTTTTCTTCTAACAAGTCTATGGGGTTGAATCTTTAGACTTAACCAGTCATCGATAGTGAAAGTCTTAATGGAGAACCTCTAGCATATAATTCGGAGCAGCCATTTTTAATAGAATTCAGGAAGAAAATAAACCAGACAAAGTAAAAAATCCATTTGCTTTATTATCCAAAAATTATTATCCAAAAATTATTAGAAAAAAAAGCAAAAACAATTTGAATTTGATACTTTGAAAACTTTTTCTCGCTTCAACTAGTTATGACATATTGCAAGAATATGACTTCAATGGACATTATTATAGTATTGAGCTTGTGTTTCACCAATGTCTTTTCAAGGGAATGGCTACTGTTTGTCAAGATGATGTTTCCTATGATTATTCCATAAGACCTGAAGGTTACTAAACAGAAGACTACATTTCATTGGTGCCGCAGGCTCATTTATGCAATTCTGTTTGTCCCATCTGAAACAACTCAAGACACTGTAGGAGGTTAAAAAAAAATATTATTTTTGAGTTTTCTATGTTCTTAAAAATAAAATGCTTAAATGGCCTGATTCAATGTCAAAAAGGGGTTTTCAAGTTGAGGCAACCACCTTTACATGAATGAATTATTGATCTTACCATATACAAAGGTTCATCTTTTGGTTCCAGCCCCTATAAAAAAGATAAAAATGGTTTAAGAAAAATCATGTGTATACTATTATATGCAGTATTTTTTATACTTAACTTAATTTAATGGGTTGTCTAGGATTAGAGAAAAGTTCATCTTTTTTTCCCCAGAAACAGCACAACTTTTGTCATTGGCATGGCATGTTATTGGCATCACCACCCATTCAGCAAAAAAACAGCTCAACTCAGTCTTCTGTTAGACCAGACAGACTGCCAACACAGTGAGGAGTCAGGTTACATCTCTCATCTCTTCTGCAGAGAAGGGAAAGGAAGACACAAATTGAGAAGTAGAGGGAGACTCAGAAATATTGTGCTAAGCTTTTCTAGCAAGTCTTTTATCTCAACCCAGAACTTGATTCACATCTACACTGCGTAGTCATTTGTTTTCAAGTAGGCCCAAAAAGACATGTAGGAGGGGCTGCAGACAGGGGGAAACTCTCCCAAAATAAAAAGAAAATAAGTACTAATAACTTGAATGAACAATCAATTTTCAACTTCAGTAAGAAAACTCTAGATCAGAATGAAATAGCTCTGCGGAATAAAGGCCTCAAATATGCCCCTGACAGTAAGTTTAACAAATTTCAAGTCTTGATAGGGATAAAACTCTTTATGCGAAAACTGGCCTTCAGAAAACATTTCTTACAAAATCCTTACGTATATACCAACCTATGTAATAAATCACACTTTCATCTCCTTAACGAATAGTTGGAACCATTTGAATCATTTCAAAAGAATGTAATAGATGTCATACGTAAAATTAGCGATAAGAGATGCTCTAAATATAAATATAATTTAACATTTCCTGAAAGAAAAGCTATTATATCATTGCAAGAAAATAAAAAATAGTAATTTGTCCAGCAGATAAGGGGGGGGATCGTAATGTTGGACAACAACAAATATAACAAAGAGGCTACACGCACATACAAGAAAATAAATGTAGACCCTACTGAGAGGAATTGAAAATTCTTACTAACAGAGGACTGAATATGGGATTTTGAAATAAAAATCAGTATAAATTTCTTAATACCACTTATCCCAGGATGGCTAATTTTACCATTTGCCAAAAATCCACAAAAGGACCCACCATGACATCCCATGATATCAGGCATTAAGTGCCTCAGAGAAAATATGTCAAAATTTGTAGATTGCCATCTGCAAAAACTTATACCTCTATTGCCTGCCTATCTGAAAGATAGCACCCATGTGCTACAATTACTTAAAAATATACAATGGCCTGATTATTATGTTCTTGGCACTTTTGATATCACATCGCTCTACAGGATAAATGAGCATGATAGAGGATGTGAAGCAGCAACATTTTTTTTTTAATCAAACTGCATTACTTCCTAGGTAGCAAATAGATTTTTCAAGGGAATGTATGTGTAAAAATATGGCCAGGGGGTAGACACATCAGCACATTTAGTACTCACTGTGCTGGCAGCTGCTTCTTCCCTGGTGCATCCCACATTCTTCCTGGAGTTCAAAGGACTGGAGGAAGAGCCCAGGATAACTTCAAACAATAAAGACATTTTCTCTTCAGGACACAGCCCATCCAATACACATTTAGCACACTTGATACAGTACCAGCAATACATTTTCTTCAGCTTTCCCTAGCTTCTTCAGCTACACCAGAATGGACCACAAAGTCACTATGGGATGAGGAGCCCAGTGAAAATGGCACCAACCTATCTCCCTGGAATCGAATTCAGTCCAGACACGGAAATAATCATCTACTAGGTCGTCCACCCCCTTTTGGTTATTCTGCCTGCACACTTATTGATGGCCCACTCGACTACTGCTTCAGCACCCAGACTTCTGCTGACACTTCATCAATGACTTCCTCATTGACGTCTTCACTGCATTGCTGCAGATACCATACACTTCATTCTTCACTCTCCCACATCTACTATGGATGGCTAGGGATTCCACTTCACACACCGTGTGGCAGCTATACAGCTCAGACACAGGACCGTCTGAGCAGCACCAGGGGACTACCCCCTACTAACTATAACCAGGAAATTTCTCAAGGTAATTCCCAGCTTACCTCTCCTACAATTAACCTCTAAAGTGTCCTACAACTGTGCTCTAATATGAGTGTACTCAGTGCCACCATCTAGTGTCCTTTTTCCTAACTGCACTGTTCCAAACATATATATAATACACAGATATGTAAATACGTCACAAATATATATATATATACATGACACATACAATTATGCAATCATATACAGGTAGCTAGTAGCAACAACATTTACAGGGCTAGGCACTGACCCTCTTACATATGTGTGAGGGATCTCACAGGGGAAGGAGGCGTCAACTTTGTTCATCACGGGGGGAGAGAAGGACCCAGCAGGGATTGGCTCTCTTGCACCACCACTTGCCCCAGGTCAGTCAGGGAAGTGCACCAGATAGTCCCTGGAAAGGCTTGCCTTATAGGTACGAGTTATTGAGGCGCTCCCAGTGAGGGGGATAATATCACCAGTCCAGGCTGGGGATATATATTTAAACCTCCCGGCCGTCACTGCCAGAGTTCCTCACTAAAACAATACAGTATTCTGCCACCAGTTTCTCATTTGACATAAGCCCTGTCCTATAACAGGCTTATATCAGGTCAAAAACCAACCCGGGTAGCATACAATTGACTAACCGAGCGTGCTGACGTAGGGATTCATGAATCGAGATAAAAGATCAGCCCAAGATTAATTTTATATTTAGTCGCCAAAAAGGCACACTAGAAATATGCAGGTATATATTTACAAGAGCAATATACAGGTATACAGTCACAAGTGTAGTGCAAGGATAAGGTATAGATAGGTTGCAATGTTATGTAGCATGTGAAGGCAGGGAGGTGCTGGTGGATCACAGGTCCAAATCTGTTACAGGTTTTCCTGGCTGCATCAGCTACCATATACTCCGGCCATTAGAAAACTAAGTTCAAATGAGGGACTGCTTTATATCTCCTCGGCTGTTCCCTCCCACATTCTGCTGCCTCCCCTGGGCTTGGCTGCCTCCCTCCTCCCATGTCTGAGAATATGGTTTTCTGCCCAGAATTCAGAAGGCCATAGATGTTATATCCTCAGGGATGGTCGCAGGGGGACAGCACGGAGATGCGCGCACACACACACCATGGATATGAAACAGGAGCCTCAGATGAACATACAACAATAACACAACATAATAAGAGAAAATTCAAGAGATCCACGATATATATCAAGTTGTGTAAGATGTTCAGAAGGCCATAGATGTTACTGTATATCCTCAGGGTTGGTCCAAAAAGTCAGTCCAGGCATTCAAAGAATAGACTTAACCCCTTAGTGACAGGACCAAATATTTTGGAATCTCACCAGTGTCACTTTATGTGGTAATAACTCTGGAATGCTTCAACAAATCACGGTGATTTTGGAACTGTTTTTTCGTGACATGCCTGAAAACAAATATTTCTTTTCTGTAACCGTGGGTTTGGGAGAAGTGTGCTTAAAACAAATTTTTCTACTCTGTACCTTTGTTTGTGGGATAGTGTGCCTAAGAGTGAAAATTTTTACTCTGCACCCATGTCTGTGAGAGCAGTGTGCCTATGGCTACTTTCACACTAGCATTTCCTGGAGCTGTGTAGGGATGTGCATGGCCGCCGTGAAGCTCCGCCCACGGCCGCACTTCCTCCTGTCTGCTCCGCCGATGGGCGCATGATGCTGCATGCGACCTGCGTACCCTATCTTTAGCAATGGGTACACAGGCCGTGTGCAGGATTGCATTTGCCGGCGCATGCATCCTTTTGACGGTGCGCCGACCTGCGCCAAACACACCGTGTTGCATTTTGGTGCGCTCTTAATCTTTCTTTAAGGTGTGTACAGTTTGGAAGAAGAGGAGATAGTCACACTGCCCCCAGCAACACAGCAAAAGAGTTTGCAGAAAAGAAAATGCACAGTGGGGGGCTTTTAGACTGTACATCAGCTACTACTGGCTATAGCGCAGAGGAAATGAGCAACCCAATGCCAGCTCAAAGAAGATCCCTGGCATAGCATTTCATTAGCCAATGTACTGACAGCAAGATATGGGTGGTTTGCAAGCTGTGCTCTCAGAGCCTGAGGTGAGTCATACAGTTTAAACCAGAAGTTTACATACACTATATAAAAGACTATATAAAACGACATATATGCATGTTTTTCTCAATAGCTGACATAAAATCAGAATAATCCTTTCCCATTTTTTGTCAAGTAGGATTAACATAATTTTTAATATTAGCCAAATGTCAGAATAGTGAGATTGAGATAATGTTTTAAGGCCTTTTTATTACTTACTGCAAAGTCATAAAAAATAACATACACTAATATTTCTGTGCCTTTCTACAATTCTGGACTATCCATATGATGATGACATGTGTTTGTAAGCTTCTTCTTTTTAGGCAACATCTGAGTTAATTAGAGACACACCTTTTGGAATTATTTCCTTCTTATGGTTTAAACTGTAAATCTTTTGAACCTGAGCACCACCTACATGACAAGGCATCTGAATTCCAAGAACAAGGTGCAGTGGAGAACATATATTAAAAAGCATGAAGGATCCTAGCTTCCTCCTGCTCCCTTTTCTTCTGCAGTCTCAGCCTCTTCTTCCTGCTCATCATCAAAAGGGCCACTTGCTTCCCCATAAAAGAGAGGATGTGACAGCAGCACCACCACTACTAGCAGTGTCACTAAGCATCTTCACACCATCCATATTGCTGACCACTTTATATCTCTCCAGTACTTTGTTTCCATCTATTTCTGGGTGCATCTTGAAGTATGTTTGGGGTCACTGTTCTGCTGGAAGACCCATGACCTAGGAAACAAACCAAGATTTCTGACACTGCGCACTACATTGCTACCCAATATCCTTTCGTAATCTTCAGATTTCATGATGCCTTGATCACAGTCAAGGCACCCAGTGTTATAGGCAGCAAAACAACTACAAAACATCTTTGAACATTCACCGTGTAACTTTGGATGCTATATTCTCCTCTTTTTAGTAGAGGTAGTAAAGTAAGAAGCTTTTGCACTAAATTCAATGAGTTTAGGTGCTCAGAAGGAAAAACACTATACAATAGTAGAAAACACGTCCGGCACTCAAAAGAAAAATATATTGCTTTGGAATATTCCATGTAACAAAAGAAACTTTATTTACAGCTGATATATGACATGTCTAAGTTATGCTTGCATAATTGTCTTGCATTTGCTCTGCTGCCACCTGCTGGTCTTTTTTCTGCATGGCAGCCTGCAGCTAATTAATCCTCATGCATGCCTTTCATTTCCGGTTCAAAGTTCACGTCTTCTCTTCCTCCTTCCAACCTTTGTTAGTTTCACTTTCACCGGGGAGAGACATGCTTGTACCGAGCTGTGAAAGGCATCAGTCTTTTGACCACACACACACACTTCATTGCTCAAACCTTGTTGTTAACACTGCATTTCTGGAGAGCTTATTGAATTGCCAATCATATGCTGTATGTCCAGATTTCCAATTAAAGAAGTCTGGACTGTACAATTCCTGGTGTGCATCATCTCTCCGGACTCTGAGCAACATATTGGTCCTGTCTGTCCTGCATTGAGGAAACCGAAGGTAGAAATCTCTCCCAGCCCCAATCAACTCCATTCGCCTCATGTGGGGACAGAACAATGGGCTTGTAACCTTGATACTGTTGATATTTTTCAACAAATTTGGTTCTCAAGTCCTCAAAAAGTTTTTTTTCTTCTCTTCGTGTTCACACATGGACACACAAAATAAAGTCTAAGTCAACTTCTCCCCTTTTTACCTGGTTTCAGGTGTGATTTTCATATTGCCTACACTTTTTTTAATTGCCACAAGTGAGTTTGAATGAGCATCACATGCTTGAAACAAAGTTGTTTATCCACTTGTTATTGCATGCATTAAAGTTTGGTCTATAAAGCTGTCAATTAATTAACCTCTACAATCAACCTCATTAAGAGAAAATAATCTCAAAATTCCAGAAATGCAGTATTTAAGTAGCTACACATCCCTAAAAAAATTCAATAAAAAGCGATTAATATGTGGTATGTACCTCAAAATGGTATCAATGAAAATGTCCTTACACCACACAAAAAACAATTTCTCATAATTGAAACTGATTTTTTTTTCGTGACATTTGACCTATCTAAACCATTAATTTGGGCACACAGATTATAGACTGAGAAAAGTCATCCTTCTATGCCTCATTTCAGCTCTGTTGCTGCTGAGAAATCATCTTTTATCACTTTATATAAGTGACCTCTTCCAGGCTCCGGGGCAGATGGTGCCTGGCCATAACTCTGCCCTTAGAACTTATTTTAAAAATAAAGAGGAGTTACCAGTAGAGTTGAGCGAAACAGGTCGGTCAGATTCA
Organism: Dendrobates tinctorius; assembly: GCF_039654945.1. NCBI lineage: Eukaryota > Metazoa > Chordata > Amphibia > Anura > Dendrobatidae > Dendrobates > Dendrobates tinctorius. Next base: position 33,798,824 of record NW_027361732.1, on the reverse strand, counting down.
AAAGTCGCCGACTTTCGCTAAAGTCGGGTTTCATGAAACGAAACCCGACCACAGTGTGAAGTTGGCCGTGCGGTCGGTGACCCAAGCTCCAAAGTCGGGTTTCGCCGAATGCGTGCACGTGACTTTTTTCAGCCAATGAGGGAAGCGGAGCGTAGCATAGCGGGAGCGTGGCTGGAGTGGGAGTGGGAGAGAGAGAGAGGGAGAGAGAGAAGAGAGAGAGAGAGATTTCGCCGCCTCTAGGGTTAAAATTCATGCCAGGTGTGTTTACAGTCCTCCACTCACTGCCGACTTTTCTCCCCATTGTCTTGCATTGGGTTTCATGTTCCCCGACTTTTCCCTACAGTCGGCCGATTTCGTTCGACTCGACTTTTGAGAAAGTCGGGTTTCATGAAACCCGACTCGACCCTAAAAAAGGCAAAGTCGCTCATCTCTAGTTACCAGTGTGATATGACATGCTTACCACTGTTACCCGTGTGATGTGTAATGGCTGCTCTCTGCTCTCCTGATAACTGATATCTTTCAGGTTCCTCTCAGCTCCAGCTTCCGCCTGACAGGCAGAGAGGGTTGCAATACAGCAGAGCTGAAAGTGAAGCAAAAAATTGTGTTTGCAAGAAGACAAATGTTATTTCTGCTGTTCTGTGTTAGTTACTTGTCTCACACTGGTAACTCCTCCTTCATGTAAAATAAGCTATGAGGGCAGAGTTATCTTCAGGCATCATCCGACCTGCATCCTGAAAGATGCCACTTATATAAAGTGATAAAGGATTATTTCTCAGCAACAACACAGCAGACATACAGGTAGAACTGTGGACAGCATTCTAAAGCCTGTAAAACAATTTTAATAGTTTAGATAGGTCAAATGTGGTGACAGATTCCCTTTAAAAGAAAAAAACAATGCAATTTTAGTATTGCCGAATTGTAATGACCTGGAAAATGACATTGACAGTTCATTTTAACAAACCCCAAAAACTATGACAGAATTTTTGGGGCTTTTTTGACCATTTCATTCCTCCTTGATTTTTTTTCCCATTTCTCAGTACTTTGTACTATAACATAGATATCATTTGAAACTACAGCCCATCCTGCTAAAAACAAGCCTTCATATGGCTTTGTTGATAGAAAAATAAATAAATGATAGCTCTTCAAATAAGAGCAAGCAAAATACAAAGATGCAAAAATGAAACATTTCCTGGGAGTGTAGGGGCTTATATGGCAGGTATCTAAACTATACTTATCACTGTAGAATAAAACATGTCTAACAAGTAAATGTTTATAAATGAAACAAAACAGGGCGCATCCACTGTGTGAAACCTTTAAAACACAATTGTAATGGTGAGGCAAGGAGATACTCACCTGATAAGGTTGTGAGATTTCGGTCACAACACCTATAAACGCATGAAACAGCTGCTGCAGTCTGCACGAGGTCCAAGGACTTGTAAGTGGAGATGGCTTTAAGGTGCAATAATACACTGTGCTGCTGTAGGTATATTTCAAGAAGCTTTATTGGTGCCTACGCGTTTCCTGAGCTGTCCCAGCTCACTTCATCAGGGCATGATACAAGCATACAAGGCAGGAGTTTATATACAATCCAAGAAGAAAAAAAAAAAAAAAGGGGCAGGACAAGTAACTGCCACATCAGCAAGGCAATGATATAAAACACACTAAAATAATTACGTTTAATGGAATATATTAAAACCGCACATAAGATTACGACTCAAAAAACAATAAAAAAGACAATATATATATATTTCTTTAAAAATAGACACGGGGGATCATGGGGTCCAATAAAAAATAGTTGGAACCATCCTCAAAAATAGACACGGGGATGGTTCCAACAATTTTTTATTGGACCCCGTGATCCCCCGTGTTTATTTTTAAAGAAATATATATATTGTCTTTTTTATTGATTTTTGAGTCGTAATCTTATATGCGGTTTTAATATATTCCATTAAACGTAATTATTTTAGTGTGTTTTGTATCATTGCCTTGCTGTCCTCCCCCTTTTTTTTTTCTTGGATTGTATATAAACTCCTGCATTGTATGCTTGTATCATGCCCTGATGAAGTGAGCTGGGACAGCTCAGGAAACGCATAGGCACCATTAAAGCTTCTTGAAATATACCTACAGCAGCGCAGTGTATTATTGCACTTTAAAGCCATCTCCACTTACAAGTAAATGTTTAAGAATAATGTTTTAGCACCACTCCAGCATTCCGGCGTGTCAGTCCACTTACCCGCGCTGCAGTTGATCCCTCTGTCCCTCATGCTCCGCATGTTCCCAGCAGCACCTCCAGCTGGGCCTCTGGCCATATTCTTAGGGCACGCACGTGCTCTCGCCCTCTTAAAGGACCAGCGCGTGCACTTGCTATTTCCTCCCCAGCCAATTGTTTTGAGGCATTATGTATATATTGCTTCCTCTGCACTGGGGAGGTGCCTGAGAAACCTTCCTGTTATAGTCTATGGTGTGTAAGGTCACATACCAGTGCAAGTCCTGCCTGCTGTACTCTAAGTACAAATCCTGCCTGTTGAACTCTAAGTACAAATCCTGCCTGTTGTTCTCCAAATGCAAACCCTGCCTGCTGTACTCTAAGTACAAATCCCATTTGCTGCACTCTGAAGCAAATCCTGCTTGCTGCACTCTGAAGCAAATCCTGCTTTCTGAACTCGGAAGACAATGCTGTCTGCTGCACTATAAAGCAAATCCTGCTAGTTGCACTCTAATGCAAATTCTGTCTCTGACACAAACTCTGCCTGCTGCACTCTGATACAAGCTCTGCCTGCTGCTCCATCCAGCCTATTCTTCAGGTTCAGCTGTTACTCGACTGTTAGACTGCCCTGGAGTGGTGCCTGGTGTTCATTGGGAGCCAAGTCTAACCTCACCATCAGAGGCTCTAGTGAATAGTCAGGTGATCGCTTAGTCATGCCCCTCCAGGCTCTCCGCAGTCCATGGCACAGTGGTTCCACAAACCACGAACGTGATATAATGTATTTTTCAATTGACTGCTCCAATTTAATATTAACAATGTTAATACATTTTCAAACTTCAGAAGAGGGAATACTTTGCTTTTAGGATATATCTTTCTTTGCAACCTGTCTTATTTATAATTAAAGCATGCCTAATTAAAATGTAATTCAATTTGTGCTAATTAATCACGGCTGCTAACCTCGGAGAACTACATTTGATCTTCCACAAGGACTTTCACAGCAGTATTTCAGTTTCTATTAAAGATATGCTTTGAATTTAAAGAAAGTATTATTTTTCACTGAATTTTGCTGTAATGCAGTATAAAAAAGGATCCACATTGGTTAAGGTTCATTGCTTTTAGCGTTCACTGAATATCAATTTGATATTGAAAAATATGTGTTTCATTAATATAAAAAAATTATACCTACTCAAAAAACTGCATAGACACAAAATATATTTAGAACAACAATATATACAGCTGAAACCAGAAATTTACATGCACTATATAAAAAGACACATATTCATGCTTTTCTAAATATTTCACATGAAATCAGAATAAACCTTTCCCACTTTAAGCCAATTAGTATTACCATAATAATTAATATTTTCCAAATGCTAGAATAATGAGACTGATAGAATGTTTTAAGTCATTTTTATTACTCAATGCAAAGTCAAAAGTTTGCTACATTTCATTAGTATTTGGCCCTTTATCTGAATTACTTGGGTCAAACATTTGGGACATCCTTCCACAAGTTTCTCACAATAGTTGTTCAGAATTTGAATCCATTCCTCCTGACAAAACTGGTGTAACTGATCCAGGTCTGTACATCGCCTTGCTCGCATCTACCTTTTCACCTCTTCCCATATATTTTCAATAGGATTGAGATCAGGGCTTTGTGATGGCCACTCCAAAACATTGACTTTGTTTTCCTTAAGCCACTTTGTTACCATTTTAGCAGTATGCATCTGGTCATTATCAATTTGGAAGACCCATTTCTGCCCAAGCTTTTACTTCCTTGCTGATGTCTTGAGATGTTGCTTCAGTATTGCCACACAATCTTTTTTCTCATGATGCCATGTGTTTTGTTAAGTGTACCCATTCCTCCTGCAGCAAAACAACCCCACAACATGATGCTGCCACCCTCGTGTTTCACAGTTGGGATGGTGTTCTTAGGCTTCCAAGCGTCTTCCTTTTTTCTCTAAACTTAACGATAGACATTATGCCCAAAAAGTTCAATTTTTGCTTCATCAGACCACAGGATATGGTTCCAAAAATTAAGTTCTGTGTTCCTGTGTGCATTTACAAATGTTATTCTGCCTTTTTTATGTTTATTTTGGAGTAATGGCTTCTTCTTGCCAGAGTGACCTTTCAGCCCATGTTGACAGTATTCGTTGCGCTGTGGATATTGACACAATCTTACAAGCTTCCGCCATCATCTTCATAAAGTCTTTTGCTTTTGTCCTTGGGTTGATATGCACATGTTGGACCAAATCATGTTCATCTCTGGGACACAGAACTCATCTTTCTGAGCAGTATGATGGCTGGACATTCCTACCTTGTTTGTACTTACGTATAATTGTTTGTACAGATGAACGAGGCACCTTCAGGTATCTTGAAGTTGTACCCAAGTTTGAGACAGACTTGTGCAAGTCCTCAAATTTCTTCTTGCTATCTTGTCTTAATTCTTGAGACTTTCCTATGATGCTACAAAAAGAAGTAATGTGTTTCAGGTGTGCATTAAAATACATCCAGATGCGTGTCTCTAATTTGCTCAGACGTTGCCTTAAATCCTCAGAAAAAAACAGAGGCTTCCAAACACATGACATCATCATATAGGCAGCGCAGAATTGTTTAAAGGCATAGTAATCTTAGTGTATGTAAACTTTTGACTTTGCAGTAATAAAAATGCCTTAAAACTTTATATCCCTCTCCTTATTTGGGTATTTAGCAAATATTAATAATTATGGTAATCATATTTGACCTAAAACAGGAAAGGTTTATTCTGATTTCATGTCAGATTTTGAGAAAAATATGTATATGTGTATTTTTATATAGTGTATGTAAATTTCTGATTTCAACTATATGTGGAAAGAGCAAAAATATGCATAGTAAAAATATATATATGACCTGAGTGAGAAAAATACAATAAGAACCATAAGGAAAAACTATTTGGCCTAATAAAGTGTCTTTTGCATGCAAACCTATATAATAAATATAGCTCTATTATAAACATTTGCAATGCATAACATAAGTACATATAAAAGCAAAATATCATAAGGTGAGTACAATGAATAAAGTTATATAAATCACATGTGTGAATGAGTGCAAGTGAATGAATAAACAAAGGGGAGAGGAAACTAAAGCAAGGATCTGTATATGAAGATTCTCTATATATTGCCAAAGGATGACATGGAAGGAGCTGAAAAAAAGAAAAAAAAAACAGGAAAAAATAAAAAAAAAATTAAAAAATGAAAAATATATCACTTATAAAAAGGAGTTAAAAGAAAGCTGTTCACTACGACCTTTAGGTGCTAAAGTTATCAATCTGAAAATCCATCTTGCCTCTATTTGGCAAAGATTTTTCTTGATGTTGCCAACTCAGGAGTTGAGAAAAATGTGATTAATGCCCTTCACTTTTAACAATGATGCATCACATTGATAAACCAATTTAAATTGTTTTGGTAATGTTTTTAGAGATTCAATACCATATCTGATAGGGCCACTCTAATATTCAGAATGTGCTCTTTAAGCCTTTGTCTGAGTTCTCTAGATGTCAATCCAATATATTTCAAATTACAAGTGAGAGTTGCACAGTAAATTGCTGCCATAGTGGTGCAAGTAATGGAATGTAAAATTTTTTAAGTCTTGTTTTTATCAGCAGCGGAAAATGAGATACTTTATTCTACATTTGGACATGCTACGCATGCTCCACAAGGGTGACAGCTCCACCTTGGACCTTTAGACCCAAATTGATTGCTGGAGTTCTTTTTATAATGAGTTTGTACCAGCAAATCATAACAATTCTGAGATTGTCTGTAAATGATGGCCGGTTTGGATGGTAAGTACTTTAGTAAAATGGGATCCAGTTGTAAAACCTTCCAGTGAAGAGATAGTATTTTCTGCACCTGCTGCCATCTAGAGTTATAAGAGTTATAAGAGTAAATAAATTGTACCTTATCAGTTAGCTGTGGTTGAAGTCTTTTTTTTATGAGTGCCTGGTGTCTGTCCTTTTCTATGTCACCAATAACCATGCTTAATAGTCACCAGTGAGTAACCTCTTTCTTTGAATCTTCCACTTAAGTCCATTCTTTGTATTTCAATGGATTCCTCATCTGAGCAGATGTGTTGCATCCGCAAGTACTGTCCAACCGGGATACCACTAATGAGGCTATGGTGATGTGATAATGATGCATGAAGTAGAGTGTTTGTTGATGTTGGTTAAACTTATACATGTCGCTTACTTCACTATCTCAATCTATCCCTCACTCCCTCAAGATGGCTGGACCATCATTGTAAATACACCATTGTAAATACACACCTGCACTTTGTATCTCCCCCACCTCATTGTAGATTGTAAGCTCTCACAAACAGGGTCATCTTATTTTGTCTTATTTTGCTTTAATTATTGTATTGTTAAAGTTGTTACTTATGACTTGTGTTTTGAAACTGTTAAACTGTAAAGTGCTGCGGAAAATGTTGGCGCTATATAAATAAAGATGATTATTATTATTATTTATGAATCCTGATTCATCAACCTGTAATAAGATATTAAGAATTTCCATATATGATCTTCCAGTCTTATATGTTATTCAAAGATTGATGTTGTTCAAATTCAAATGGTTAATTAAGCTGTGAATGTCTTCTGAGGATCCCTGCCAGATGCATAGACTCTCATCAATATATCTCCCCCAATATTGCACCTTCTCCATGTGTGGTGCAGATTTCGTGATGAAAATCTTCCTGTTCAAAAAAGCGCCCAAAACAGAACTGGCATATGAGGGTGCACAGGCCCCTCCATTGTTGTTCCCTGGAGTTGTAGGAAGAATTGGTCATTGAACAGAAAAAATTATGGATAAGTACAAATTTGAGGAGGTTTAAGATGAATGAACTGAACTCACCATCCATATTGGATTTCAAGATACATTTTTTAACAGCTTGGAGGCCATCTTTGCATTTGATTGAAGTATACTCAATATCACAGACCACTGAAATCATATAATCTTCCAATTGTAGGCCATCCATCTTATGAAATATGTCATTGGTGTCCTTAAGATTCAATGTTATAGTTTCTACTATAGGATGGAGAATAAAATCAATATATTGTTATTAACAATAGATTGTTTCATTTAGATTGTTGTTACTCAATACAATCGGTCGATCAGGTGGAAATGACATACTTTTATGTACCTTTGGCACCAAACAGAAAGTTGAAACTGTTGGATGTTTTAAAATAAGGTATTCCATTTGTTTCTTAGTAACGGTATAGGAATCTATTGCCTTTTCTAGCAAAGTTCTTAACTGTAAGCAAAAGGATGACAGTGAATTAAAGGTAAGTTTATGGATAGCATTTAGCATCCCGCAACTGTCTACAGACCTCTTTCTCATACATATCAAATGGCCAAACGACAGTGTTCACCCCTTTGTCAGAGGGTTTCATCCCATGTCTGTTATTGATGATAACTGCAAAGCCAGCTTGTGTTCATAGGAGTAGTTACGTTCAGGAATGGTTTTAGGGACATTTTTCGAGTCTGCACTAACAAGTTTAAAGGGAATATATATATCATGCATCCAAAATTGTATGTCAATTGTAGATTCCTATAGAAAAAGCTTAATTGCAAAAAGAACATATATGAAGTAAGTGGGTTACCCTGTAACTTTCTGTATTCTGGGTAGATTTGATTTTCCCTGGCTCTTACTTCCACTTTGATTATTGATCCATGTTTTACCTTCAGCAATCATGTGCATCTTTTTGTATCTGGGTTCCCTTATAAGTTTTTGAATTCATGTTATTTCCTTGCTATCTATTTAATACCCTTCTCATCAGGAGATCTATTTAATACGTTTCTTGGGGATGAGCGAGTACCGTAATATTTGTAATCGCTTTACTCATGAGGAGTGCTTTGTAAAAATCATGCATTCGTTCTGAATAGGGAGTACAATGCAAGTCAATGGGAAATGCGAGTAATTTTCTGCTGGATCCTACAAAGAGGTCTGGGGGCCTGAAGAAAAGGCCGAAATGGATTAGAAAGTGATGAAACAGAATGGAAAGAACTTGAAGAATATGCCTGCATGCATTTCTGACTCACATATGGTTTCTGGGAATAAGTTTGTCACAGTATTATGCCACTTTTATAGATAAACAAGAAAAACTACCAAACCTAGATTTCTACTGAATATGTATCCCCTATTTCAGTCCCAATGTGGGACAACCTGTCACAAGAGTCTCCAATGACAAATATTAGTTTGGTAGCACCACTCTACATTCAAGATTTCTCCACTGCAAAATGTGCATGGGGTTTGTAAAAATTAGCTCTATGGGCTGAGTCATGGTTGACGCAGGAAGTTACCATCCCTAGGGCCTCTAATTACAAATAGTAGTTAGGCTGGAGTACGAATACTGCCTTGGTTTGTCCACTGCACAATGTGCATAGGGTTTGTAAAAATTAGTTCTATGGGCTGAGTCATGGTTGATGCAGGAAGGAAACATATTTTTATGGGAAGTGGTTCATGTTAACACGAGTAGCATGAATCAGCATTTTTTGATGAATTTAGGTTGACTTGCTGTCATCTCGAGGGACTGCAATCTGTGTAGATATCCAGTCCTTGTTGAATTTAATCAGAGTAAGTCTGTCTGTATTTTCCATGGAGAGGCATGTGCGCTTATCAATGATTATTAACCCAGGGGAACATCATACTAGCATCAGGCAGGCCAGCACCTCCAAAGCGTAAAAGGAGAGTTCGGGCCAAGTGTTCAGCTTGCGCACCCAAAAATTAAAGGGAAGTGAAATATCAGAAAGGATGCACGTATGGTCACTTAAGTACCCCTTGACCATGTTCTGCAACTTCTCCCTCCTTGACATTGGTACAGGCACAAATAGCACTTGCTGTTGTGCTGGTTTATTGAAAATTGCCCAATTTGTGCACATTTTCCGCCAACTCTGTTGGACCTGGTGTTCATGTCTCCCCATTATCCCTTGGTGTTGAAAACAGCTGCTAACTCTGCCACCAGCAATGTCTGAGGGTCATGTTTTCAGCAACTGATCTACAAAGGCTCTCTTGAGGGATTCCATTGTAAAACTCTTTGCTGTCTCCAAAAGGAGAGTGTCACGTGCCCCGTCCTGTGTGACACGGCCAGCAGGCTGGTAACTAATACAACAGGACACGGCACGTGTAATTGTCCAATGTGACGCGGCCCGCAGGTCGGTAACTAATACAACCAGACAAAGGGGATAGGGAAAGCCTGGGTAACAATAACAATGGTGGCCCTGCGATAGGGAACGGGGAGGTGGAGACCTTCTGCACTCCCCTGAGTCAGTGTCTCTACACTCCTAACGTTCCCTAGGCCAGTTACACATCGAGCGCCGATCAGGAACCTAAAAACCCTGACTCGCCCTGCACCTAAACCCTCACTAGGGAATTGGTCGATGTGGAAACTATTCCCACCACTGCACTAAACACACATAAGGAAAAGTGACAAAACTGGGGAACACCATTTAGCTTTGCTCTGTTGCTTACGCTCCCAGCAACAGAGACCACCACCTGCATGCATCTTTTCCTCCAACATCTGGGTGCACTTTCCAGCAACGGAGTCCAGCACCTGAGTGCAGCTGTCCAGCCACAGAGTCCAGCATCTGAGTGCAGCTTCCAGCAAAAGAGTCCAGCAACTGAGTGCAGCTCTACATCATAGCTGCCACTCCACCAAGCTTTGCAAGAAATCTTCACTGGTACCAATAGCTGCCACTCCACCATGCTTTACACGAACTCCTCGCTGACACCATAGCTGCCACTCCAGGACTCTGATTGAGCTGTCCTAGACTCTTCTCAGCACCATAGTGCAGCCTTGGAGCAAACAAAGTCCACCACCTGCGTGCAGCTGTCCAGAAACAGAGTCCAGCAAATGAGTCCAGCTTTTCTGCCAAAGGGTCCAACATTTTGAGTCCAGCTTTCAGCAACCGAGTCCAGCATCCTGAGTGCAGCTCTACACCATAGCTGCCACTCCACCAAGCAATGCTAGCCCTCCTTGCAGACACCATAGCTGACACTCCACCAATCCATGCCAGCCCTCCTTGCAGACACCATAACTGCTACTCATCACTCTGACTGGGCTGCCAGTGACTCTCCTTCAACTCCATTCTTTACCCAGGCTTGCTTGCAAATGAGGAACTATCACCAACAGTGATTAACACACCTGATACTCTTTAATAGAGCAATCACACCTGTTACATAATCACGTGCACAAACTAAGGTAACCAGAGTGCATTAACCCTAGTGGCCACCAGGGGCAAAACCACCTTTGGCACACAGCCAAAGGAAAAAAAAGGTTACTTTGTGCATTTAATCTGTCAGATCCCACCTGGATCATGACAGAGAGAAGGAAATTTCTCCTTGTATCATGGATCAAGAAAGGTGGCTAACCAGTATTGCTTTTTTGGATAAAATGTGTATCACGTGAGGGTCTTGCCACAGATACTTACACATGAACTGTGCCATGTAAGACAAGCTGCAGAAAGGCAAATTTTCTGTGTCCCATACAGTAGGAAGAGTAATGATCCTCTCTTCATCCTGACTCGCCTCCTCCTCCACCACCTCATCTCCAGCAAATCCAGGATGCACAGACATGAAACTTGAGTTGGGTGTCCCTTCTGTAGCATTATGAATCCCCTCGGTAGCACAGAAAAGCATGTCTATTCCTTTCTCATCTTCCTTCTCACCACCCAATGTTGCCTCAGAATATTGACTGGTCTGGGTAGTATCACCCATTGTGAAATCTGGTTCCATACCAACAAGCTGGGCACTCAAAGCTTCCTCATTGAGATTATGCAGTGATTGTTTCAAGAGACACAGCAGCGGGTTGAATATGCTGATGATAGCCTGATCACTGGTCACGGGGTTGGTGCAGTACTCAAAGTTCTCAAGAACATCACAAATGGAAAAATATTGCTTTGCCTCTAACAAGAGCTGTTTTAAGATGGACACTGGAAGAACACTTTAACCTCTCCCTACCTAATAAACAATTTCTGCCTCCCTGAACTCTGACTTTGTTGTGTGTCTTCAGTAGTGATGAGCGAACCTGCTCGCCACTACTCGTTACTCGCCCGAGTATCACGGTACTTGGTGTACTCAGCGAGCACCGAGCAATTCCGGGATTACACGGCGAGAACTTGGGTCTCCACCCAGTTTTTTTGGCGGACTTTACAGACCCAATTACGATGCAGGGATTGTCTACCAGGCAATGAAATGCCGCAGCCATCTTTGTTGTGATCGTGTAGTGATTGGCTGGCCGCACAGCCTCATCAGGGGTATAAGAGACAGAACGCTGCCCTGCTCGGCGCTATCAGCACCGGATTGAGATAGTGTAGGGAGAGCTGCTGCCAAGATAGGGCCAGAATTGGGGATTTATTAGTTAGTGTGGGGTCTACCATCCTAAACTACTGAAATCGAGCTATACCAACTGTCCTTCTTAGGACTAATTCCGAAATATATAGGTTTCAGTGTTAGGTAGGCAGGGTAGTGTACGTCTCTCTATGCACATCAGTGCAAGGCCTACAGGTACTGAATGTGTATGTATAGATCATTGCATACATCAAGAGGGTTCATTCCCTTCCTATGCTCTGGTACTGCTGCTCCCTGTAGGATATATTGGCTGTATATTGCTAGCCCCAGGTGTAATTGGAATACAGACCACACGTTTTTTGGTGTGGTATCTCCTTGCCAGCTCATATCTGTGCGTGCTCAAAGTTTATGTGTGGTTTTCTTATTTTGTCCTGGTTGTCACTGTACTTAAATACAGCAGTATTTAGCCCCCCCCAAAAAAAAATACAGGCCACATATTTTTCAGTGTGGTATCTCTATGGCAGTTCATATCTGTGCGTGCTCAAAGTTTGACCAGTTTACGGCGTTTTTCTTTTTTTGTACTGGGTGAAACTGTACTTATATAAAGCACTATTTAGCAAAAAAAGAAACAAAAAAACACATTTGTCATAGTGGTATCTCCATGCCAGCTCATATCTGTACATGCTCAAAATTTGGCCAGTTTACAGCAGTTTTCTTTTTTTGTCCTGGGTGTCACAGTACTTATATACAGCACTATGTTGCATTATTTTGAAAAACAGGCCACATTTTACAGTGTGGTCTATGTCTGACATGCCTCATACATCCGTGTGCCAAAAATTGAGGCATTTTAGGCCTAAATTCCCTTTTTTGGTCAGTCTGTTACTCTCGTTATATCCAGCACTAGAGTTGAGCGAAACGGGTCGAAAAAATTCAAAAGTCGCCGACTTTTGGCAAAGTCGGGTTTCATGAAACGAAACCAGACCCTAGGATGAGGTCGGCCACGAGGTCGGCGACTTACGCGCCAAAGTCGCGTTTCAAAAGTTTGTTTTGCGCTCTTTTTCAGCCAATCAGGATCCACGGACACTGTGGGCAACGTGATGACATAGGCACGTGTCACCACCATCTTTCAGAAGGGCATGCAAGTGATTGGCTTGCTTTGGTGGGCGTCACAGGGGGTATAAAAGGGCGTGCACGCCGACCGCTATCTTACTTCTGCCGATCTTAGTATAGGGAGAGGTTGCTGCTGATTCTGTAGGGAGAGCGTTAGGCAGGGAAGAAGACAAAAAAACTGCTTCTGCTGCTAGCGATTTAGCCTGCACAACACACAAGTCACTGTGTGTGCAGTGCAAGGGGAGGCTATATTGTGGTGTATCAGTGGTGTTGGTTGTTGGGCTGCCTTTTAAGGCTTCCTGACACGCTGGCATTGCTGTTTACCCACTGCTCCGCAAACTGCTTTTCTAAAAGCAATCCAATCTCCCTTATCCTCTCGTCACTTTGGTCACAGGCAGCTGTGCCATCGAGCGTGTCACATAGCGCTCAGATATCAGTGGGCCTCACACCATCCACAAATGTCCAGTGTCCAAAAGTGTACGCAGAGATTCAAAATCTCCATTATCCTCTCGTCACTTTGGTCACAGGCAGCTGTGCCATCGAGCGTGTCACATAGCGCTCAGATATCAGTGGGCCTCACACCATCCACAAGTGTCCAGTGTCCAAAAGTGTACGCAGAGATTCAAAATCTCCATTATCCTCTCGTCACTTTGGTCACAGGCAGCTGTGCCATCGAGCGTGTCACATAGCGCTCAGATATCAGTGGGCCTCACACCATCCACAAGTGTCCAGTGTCCAAAAGTGTACACAGAGATTCAAAATCTCCATTATCCTCTCGTCACTTTGGTCACAGGCAGCTGTGACATCGAGCGTGTCACATAGCGCTCAGATATCAGTGGGCCTCACACAATCCACAAGTGTCCAGTGTCCAAAAGTGTACGCAGAGATTCAAAATCTCCATTATCCTCTCGTCACTTTGGTCACAGGCAGCTGTGCCATCAAGCGTGTCACATAGCGCTCAGATATCAGTGGGCCTCACACAATCCACAAGTGTCCAGTGTCCAAAAGTGTACGCAGAGATTCAAAATCTCCATTATCCTCTCGTCACTTTGGTCACAGGCAGCTGTGCCATCGAGCGTGTCACATAGCACTCAGATATCAGTGGGCCTCACACAATCCACAAGTGTCCAGTGTCCAAAAGTGTACGCAGAGATTCAAAATCTCCATTATCCTCTCGTCACTTTGGTCACAGGCAGCTGTGACATCGAGCGTGTCACATAGCGCTCAGATATCAGTGGGCCTCACACAATCCACAAGTGTCCAGTGTCCAAAAGTGTACGCAGAGATTCAAAATCTCCATTATCCTCTCGTCACTTTGGTCACAGGCAGCTGTGCCATCAAGCGTGTCACATAGCGCTCAGATATCAGTGGGCCTCACACAATCCACAAGTGTCCAGTGTCCAAAAGTGTACGCAGAGATTCAAAATCTCCATTATCCTCTCGTCACTTTGGTCACAGGCAGCTGTGCCATCGAGCGTGTCACATAGCGCTCAGATATCAGTGGGCCTCACACCATCCACAAGTGTCCAGTGTCCAAAAGTGTACGCAGAGATTCAAAATCTCCATTATCCTCTCGTCACTTTGGTCACAGGCAGCTGTGCCATCGAGCGTGTCACATAGCGCTCAGATATCAGTGGGCCTCACACCATCCACAAGTGTCCAGTGTCCAAAAGTGTACGCAGAGATTCAAAATCTCCATTATCCTCTCGTCACTTTGGTCACAGGCAGCTGTGCCATCGAGCGTGTCACATAGCGCTCAGATATCAGTGGGCCTCACACAATCCACAAGTGTCCAGTGTCCAAAAGTGTACGCAGAGATTCAAAATCTCCATTATCCTCTCGTCACTTTGGTCACAGGCAGCTGTGCCATCGAGCGTGTCACATAGCGCTCAGATATCAGTGGGCCTCACACCATCCACAAGTGTCCAGTGTCCAAAAGTGTACGCAGAGATTCAAAATCTCCATTATCCTCTCGTCACTTTGGTCACAGGCAGCTGTGCCATCGAGCGTGTCACATAGCGCTCAGATATCAGTGGGCCTCACACCATCCACAAGTGTCCAGTGTCCAAAAGTGTACGCAGAGATTCAAAATCTCCATTATCCTCTCGTCACTTTGGTCACAGGCAGCTGTGCCATCGAGCGTGTCACATAGCGCTCAGATATCAGTGGGCCTCACACCATCCACAAGTGTCCAGTGTCCAAAAGTGTACGCAGAGATTCAAAATCTCCATTATCCTCTCGTCACTTTGGTCACAGGCAGCTGTGCCATCGAGCGTGTCACATAGCACTCAGATATCAGTGGGCCTCACACAATCCACAAGTGTCCAGTGTCCAAAAGTGTACGCAGAGATTCAAAATCTCCATTATCCTCTCGTCACTTTGGTCACAGGCAGCTGTGCCATCGAGCGTGTCACATAGCGCTCAGATATCAGTGGGCCTCACACAATCCACAAGTGTCCAGTGTCCAAAAGTGTACGCAGAGATTCAAAATCTCCATTATCCTCTCGTCACTTAGGTCACAGGCAGCTGTGCCATCGAGCGTGTCACATAGCGCTCAGATATCAGTGGGACTCACACCATCCACAAGTGTCCAGTGTCCAAAAGTGTATGCAGAGATTCAAAATCTCCATTATCCTCTCGTCACTTTGGTCACAGGCAGCTGTGCCATCGAGCGTGTCACATAGCGCTCAGATATCAGTGGGCCTCACACAATCCACAAGTGTCCAGTGTCCAAAAGTGTACGCAGAGATTCAAAATCTCCATTATCCTCTCATCACTTTGGTCAAAGGCAGCTGTGCCATCGAGCGTGTCACATAGCGCTCAGATATCAGTGGGCCTCACACCATCCACAAGTGTCCAGTGTCCAAAAGTGTACGCAGAGATTCAAAATCTCCATTATCCTCTCGTCACTTTGGTCACAGGCAGCTGTGCCATCGAGCGTGTCACATAGCGCTCAGATATCAGTGGGCCTCACACAATCCACAAGTGTCCACTGTCCACAAGTGTGTGCAGAAATTCTAAAACTCCCCTGTCCTATAGACACCTTGTACCTTGTTTTACATTACTATATAGTTTGTTGGATTTTGTCTACATTTCTACCAAAAATGAGGAAGGCTGGTGGAAGAGGCCGTGGAATTGGGCGGGGGTTGGCAGCTGGTAATGATGGTGTTGGTGGTGGATCTGATGGTAGTGGCAAGAGCAAAATAGGACCGAATGCAGGAGGTGCTGACCCTGCATCATCGTCTGGCTACATAAGGCCTCGAACGCTTAGTTTTCTAGGAGTTGGCAAACCGCTTTTAAAGGCAGAGCAACAGGAAAAAGTTTTGTCTTACATTGCTGACTCAGCCTCCAGCTCTATCACCTCCTCTTCTTCAGTTGTAAAAAGTAAAAGCACTGAGTCGTCATTGGAGGCTCATGTTCATGAACCACACCTTTCCTTGTGTCCTTCACCCCAACCAAGATTGAAGGATGACGCAGGCCATACTACTGATTACTCCATGGAGCTGTTTTCACATACCATGCCTGGATTATCAAGTGAAATGGTGAATTACCCAGGCCAAGATGAATCTGACATGGAGTGCACTGATGCACAGCCGCTGATGGATGATTCTGCTGGTACATTCACTCAGAGCACTACATTGCCCTCGCAGTGTACAGAGCCAGATTCTGACCCTGATGAGACTCAGGTGCCCCTTCCCGCACACTATACCACCATACACGGTGACACAGAGGAAGGTGCACATGACATAGAAGAGGAGGTGATGGATGACCCAGTTGTTGACCCAGATTGGCATCCATTGGGGGAAGAGGGTGCTGCTTCCAATAGCTCAGATGAGGAGCATCCACAGCAGACATCGACATCGCAACAGCTGTTATCTGGCAGGCCCGGAGCACTCCAAATACAGGTTCCAAACATCAAAAGAGTTGCTGGACAGCTTGTCCAGAGGGTCAAAAGATCACAGCGTGCTAGGCCACAAAATGTCTGCCAAAGTAGGAAGAGTGCAGTGTGGCACTTTTTTGAACAAAATCCTCATGATCAGGCCAAGGTTATCTGTAAGAAGTGCGCAAAGACCTTTAGCCGAGGGAAAAATCTGAAAAATTTGAATACCAGTTGCATGCTTAGACATTTAACCAGCATGCACTTGCAAGAGTGGACACAACACCAAACCTCAAGTGCCACATGTGCAACTGATCACAACGAAGGTAGTCAGCAACGCTACATTGTTTCCCCCACTGTAAGCCCACCGGTTAGCACAGCAGCAAATGTTGAGGTGTCGTTGCAAGGCCACAGCAGTCAGGGAATCCCACTGTTATATCAACGAAAGACTGATTCTAGGCCATCAGAAAGAACACCAACTCCATCACCATCATCAACCCTCTCTCAGTCCGCCCTGTCCACCGCTACTTCCACCATATGCAGCTCTCAAGTCCAGCTCACCCTCCCAGACACTATGAGTAGGTCAAGAAGGTACTCAGTCTCTCATCCGCGTACACTGGGTTTGAAAGCCCACATTGCCAAACTAATCTCGTTTGAGATGATGCCCTTTCGATTGGTGGAAAGCACAGCTTTCCGCGAACTCATGGCCTATGCAGTACCATGCTATGACCTACCCAGTCGCCACTTCTTCTCTCGCAAAGCCATCCCAGCCCTCCACCATCATGTGAAAGACCGCATTGTCCATGCACTCAAGCAGTCAGTGAGCGGAAAGGTGCACCTCACAACTGATGCATGGTCCAGTCGGCATGGCCAGGGCCGTTACGTGTCCATCACTGCGCACTGGGTTAATGTGGTGGATGCAGGGTCCACAGGGGACATCGGTGGTGGGACAGTGCTGCCTAGCCCACGGTATAGGAAACAGTTGGCTGTAGGCGTTCGACCCTCCTCCTCCTCCTCCTCCTCCTCCAGAAGCGAAAGCTCGTCCACAGAGAGCAGTCGTACGAGCACTCCATCTGCAGCTGCCACTGTTGCACACGATGTGTCCCCCTATCGAGCAGCTAGTGTAAAGCGTCAGCAGGCTGTGTTGCAGATGATGTGTTTGGGCGACAGACACACCGCCGAGGTGCTGGCCGAGTACTTGAAGCGACAAACTGAGTCATGGCTGGGCAGTGTACATCTTGAGGCAGGCAAGGTAGTTAGTGATAACGGCCGTAATTTTGTGGCAGCCATAGCCCTTTCAAAACTCAGCCACATACCTTGCTTGGCTCACACCTTGAACCTGGTGGTGCAGTGCTTCCTCAAAAATTATCCGGAGTTAACAGCCCTGCTCCAGAAGGTGCGAAGACTGTGCGCGCACATCCGCCGGTCGCCTGTACACTCCGTTCGTATGCAGAAGCTGCAGCGATTGCTCCACCTTCCCAACCACCGCCTCATTATCGACATTGCAACAAGGTGGAACTCCACCCTGCACATGGTGGAGCGGCTGTGCGAGCAGAGGCAGGCCATAATGCATTTGTGGGAGGATACACGGCCAGGCACTTTGAGAGCAGACATGGAGTTGACAGGCGTGCAGTGGTCGAAGCTGAAAGACCTTTGTAAAGTCCTTCAGTGTTTTGAGGAATGCACACGGCTGGTAAGCGCAGACGACGCCATCCTAAGCATGAGCATCCCACTTATGCGTCTGCTCATGCAAACTTTGACGCACCTTAAGGAGCAGGCGTCTGCAGCCAATGTTGATGAGGAGGAAGAGGAGGAGGGAATCCTTGATGACATTCAGCCATTGTCTGCTCAGGGACCTCTCCTGGACGAGGTGGAGGAAGAAGAGGAGGAGGAGGAGGAGGATGATGGGGATGATTACTTAGGGGAGGAGGATGCATCTCGTGGGGCAAGTGAAAATGTTGGCGTGGCAAGGTCTGGTACAGGGTTTGTGCATGACTGGAGGGATGTGGATTTGCCAGAAAGTGCTCCTCCACCCAGCACTCGCAGTGCATCATTGACACCGGGAACATTGGCCCACATGTCAGATTATGTCTTGCGGATCCTAAAAAGGGACCCCCGCATTGCCAAAATGATGAACGATGACGACTACTGGTTGGCCAGCATCCTGGATCCACGCTATAAAGGCAAATTACAAAACATCATGCCACAGGAGAACCTTGACCTAATATTGGCTAATAAACAAGCAACTCTGGTAAATCGGTTGCTTGAGGCATTCCCAGCACACAGCAGCGGTGATGGTTCTCACAAGAGCCGTACGGGCCGGGGGCAGCTTGGCAGAGGTGTTCGTGGTGCACACAGCAGAAGTGGCGTTGGAGACAGGGGTTTCATGACAATGTTGTGGACTGATTTTTCAAATACCGCTCACAAAACTGGTAATACTGCATCGATGGAAAGTGACAGGAGACAGCAGTTGTCAACTATGATTACAAACTACTTTTCCTCCCATATCGATGTTCTCCCACACAGGTCATTCCCCTTTGACTATTGGGCCGCTAAACTGGACACCTGGCCTGAATTGGCCCAATATGCCTTACAGGAGCTCGCTTGCCCAGCTGCAAGTGTGCTATCGGAAAGAGTCTTCAGTGCAGCTGGATCAATCCTGACAGAAAAAAGGACACGTCTGTCAACCCAAAATGTGGATGATCTAACCTTCATTAAAATTAACCACGCATGGGTTTCCAAGGATTTTGTCCCACCTTCCCCTGATGACACATAGGGTGACAGAAAAATGGCTTGCTTTGGTCCACCTCTTCCTGGTACTTCACCTATTTCGCCTTTTGCATCAGCTGAATGTCCAACATCAACATATGCCACTTTCTAAAACTCCATAACTGTGCTGCCTCCCCCCCCATGGCCGGGGTCACCACCTACCGCACGACACCGTGCGAGTGCCGTTGCCCTGGACAGGTGGGTAGGCCGACTTTTGGGAGCGGGCACTGGCACAGGGTCCCTCATAGTGCAATCAAGTGTCTCTGACGGTGGTGGTGCACACCCGCCGTCAGACACACCGCTGTACTATGAGGGGCCCAGTGCCAGTACCGACGCCCACGAGTGGGCCCCCCTTGCTTGGCCAGGGCCCCAGCATTTGCAATCTTTACCTCTCCCTGCTCCTCCGCTGTGTAATCTGGGCCGTCAAATCCATACTGTGCCTGACACCGTCTGAGCCTGCCTCCTGAGACATATATTTTGAATGTGTACGCTATCCATACATGTTATCCAGGGATACGGTACCCTTTCTAACCTTTGTGCAATGACGTGCAATCCATACTGGGCCTAACACCATCTGAGCCTGCCTCATGCTGTATATACATATATTTTGAATGTGTACGCTATCCATACATGTTATCCGGGGATACGGTACCCTTTCTAACCTTTGTGCAATGACGTGCAATCCATACTGGGCCTAACACCGTCTGAGCCTGCCTCATGCTGTATAGACATATATTTTGAATGTGTACGCTATCCATACATGTTATCCGGGGATACGGTACCCTTTCTAACCTTTGTGCAATGACGTGCAATCCATACTGGGCCTAACACCATCTGAGCCTGCCTCATGCTGTATAGACATATATTTTGAATGTGTACGCTATCCATACATGTTATCCGGGGATACGGTACCCTCTCTAACCTTTGTGCAATGACGTGCAATCCATACTGGGCCTAACACCGTCTGAGCCTGCCTCATGCTGTATAGACATATATTTTGAATGTGTACGCTATCCATACATGTTATCCGGGGATACGGTACCCCTTCTAACCTTTGTGCAATGACGTGCAATCCATACTGGGCCTAACACCGTCTGAGCCTGCCTCATGCTGTATAGACATATATTTTGAATGTGTACGCTATCCATACATGTTATCCAGGGATACGGTACCCTTTCTAACCTTTGTGCAATCTCGTGCAATCCATACTGGGCGTGAGAACGGCTGGCGAGCTGTTAAGCAAGCTACAGCACCTGTCCAGACAAGTACAGTGATTCCCTAGCGAGGAGACTTATTTGATTGTTTTCAATGTTGGGACAGCAATTTTTGGGGAGCACTATACTCTGGAGAATGATAGATGGGGCCCACCATACACTGGAACATTCCAAAGGTGGACATCAGACACTGGAGCAGCATTTACAGGGCCCATTATACACTAGAGCATTAGAAATGGGGCCCATTATGTTTGGAGCATTATTTGGGCCCATAAGACAGTGGAGCTTCATCCATAGGGACCAACATATACTGTAGCATTATGTGGAGCTCATCATATACTGTTTCAAACATTATATGGGACCAATGATTTTGTATGGAGAAATAGATGGGCCTCGTCATGAGATGTAAAAAGTGAGGTATTTTTCATTGTACTATACCGCTATTTCTCTGCCGTATCGGAGCATGATGAGTTGTGGTATGTGTTAAAGGGGCGCTCTTTCGCCCAGGGCACATGAAAACCTGCAGCCAGCCCTCCCCCCCCACAAATTTAGCCAAATAACCCCCATTTTTCAGTGCGTAACTTGTATTATGAAGTTAATTAAGGTTGACAAGCTTAAGTCAGAAGAATTGATGCTTTTGGCATTCAAATGGGCACTGTAGGTGTGTTTCCTGTCCTCCTCTCACTGCCGACTTTTATTCCCCATTGACTTACATTGGGTTTCGTGTTTCGGGACGACCCCGACTTTTCCCTATAATCGGACGATCTTGCTCGACCCGACTTTTGGAAAAGTCGGGTTTCACGAAACGAAACGCGACCCTAAAAAACCAAAAGTCGCTCAACTCTATCCAGCACTCTTTTGCATCCACCAAACCAAAAAAACCCATATTTTACAGTGTGGTATATCTGTGACACGCCTCATACGTCCGTGTGATAAAAATTTGTGGATTTTTGGCCGGTACTCCAGTGTTTTCCTGTCTGGTACACAAGTTATATACAGCCCTATGTTGCATTATTTTAAAAAACAGACCGCATTTTTTGCAGTGGGGTCTATCTCTGACACGCCTCACAAATCCGTTTGACAAAAACTGAGGCATTTTAGGCCTTAATTCTAGTGATGGGAGAGCACTAAAATGCTTGGGTGCTCATTGTTCAGGTCGAGCAAATTGGAATACTCAGGTACTCGGACAGAACAATGAGCCCAATGTAAGTCTATGGGAGACTAAAGACATCAGAAAATGTTGGAAACACTGCTCAAATGACATGGGAACATCATGGGGATCGCCCCTGGAAGCATTCCTGACTCCTAGTTCACAGCTTTAAACAATTTTGTCGGAGTTTCATGCCATTTTTAGCTGTGCACCAAAAAACATACCAAAACGAAACCAAAACGGATTTTGCTGTGAAATATGTTAAGGTACATCTTTTCCAGGTAAATGACTTGTATATAAGGCAAAATAATTAACCCCAGACCAAAATGTTCCTCCCCCATTTGGGCTATATTCAGATGCAGCGTTTTTGATGCGTTTTTCAACTTTAATATTGCTTTCAACCAATACAAATGAATTTACTGGGAAATGTCATTGTAACATTTAGCAACCCTAGCTGGCCATGTGGTGTGTGACACATAAGCAGAAACATCTTGTTTTATTTATGAAGGAGACTCTCAAAGTCACAGAGCCCATTTTTACAGGATCGTCAGGCTGCATTAATCTGCTTAAAGGGCAATTATTAAACATTGGGTCTCCCTAACTGTTGTAGCCTATGCAGTGAGAGGATGGGCTGCCAAGAATTACGGCGCACACCAATACCCCTTTAATGAGATGTCCAGGAGGGTCTCCATAAAAAATGTTGCACTGAATGCAAAGTATGCCCTGCTACCAAGTCATATGCACCCCAATATGCCTTAGAACCCAAGTACTAGATAGGCCCAGGAAAATCCACTTCACATTATGCATTTTGTCCTCCCATACTCTTTTCTTATGCATCGACAGCAAGGCCTGCCCTACTGC
This sequence comes from Dendrobates tinctorius, assembly GCF_039654945.1. Classification (NCBI taxonomy): domain Eukaryota; kingdom Metazoa; phylum Chordata; class Amphibia; order Anura; family Dendrobatidae; genus Dendrobates; species Dendrobates tinctorius. The sequence goes on along the minus strand of NW_027361732.1, from coordinate 33,776,325 downwards.
CAAGTCATATGCACCCCAATAGGCTTTTGAACCCACAAACTGGATTGGCCCAGGAATATCCACTTCACATTATTCATTTTGTAATCCCATATTCTTTTCTTATGCATTGACAGCAAGGCCTGCCCTGCTGCCAAGTCATATGCACCTCAAAAAGCCTTTTAACACACATACTGGATGGGTCCAGGAAAATCCACTTCACATTATGCATTTTGTACTCCCATTCTGTTTTCTTATGCATTGACTGCAAGGCTTGCCCTGCAACCAAGTCATATGCACCCCATTAGGCCTTCAAACCCACATACTGGATTGGCAAGGGCCGCCTTGACTCAAATTTGCATGCAGCACAATCCCTCCTTGGCCAAAACATAAAAATATTTTTTTATTGATAGGACTATGGTCATGTGTTGTCGTTTTATTCTAGACTTGGCCGAAACATGAAGGAGGGCCTCCTAAAAAAAGTCTCATTACAAAGGAGCGGGTCTCTTTGACTCATGATGCCCATAAACACAGCGCATAGGCTGACAATCATTTCCCCATGGGCGCTACATTTTGTAAAAGTATACTGTGGGCATCATAGACACCCTTGCCAAAAATTGGACTGCCTGTAGCAGCACAGAACATGGTAACACTGGTCATCTAGTGGTGGACAAGAAGGAGACAATGATGAAGGCCTCAGTAAAAACTATGCCCAATGTAAAGGAGCAATTCTCCTAGTAGACTTGTAACGCCCATACACGCAGTGCATGGGCTGATAAACATTTCCCCATGGGGGCTACATTTTGTAAAAGTATACTATGGGCATCATAGACACCCTTGGCAAAATTAGACTGCCTGTTGCAGCACAGAACACGTTAACCCTGGTGATCTTGTGGCAGAGAATGAGGAGACATTGATGAAGGCCTCATTAAAAAAAACTAGGTTCAATGTTAAGAAGCGGGTCTCCTAGACTTGTAATGCCCATACATGCAGTGCATGGGCTGACAAACCTTTCCCCATGGGGGCTACATTTTGTAAAAGTGTACTATGGGCATCATATATATCCTTGGCAAAAAATGGACTGCCTGTTGCAGCACAGAAAAACATTAACCCTGGTCATCTAGTGGTGGAAAATAAGGAGACATAATGATAAATCATACTGAAATCAAACAAATAAATTTGAAATGTGAATCCACTTATAAAAGAAAATAACAAAAGGGAGGGGCGAACACAGGCTCATAGATATGAAGCCAGAATGTGTTGAATGAGATATGTTTGTCCCTAGCAAAAGCTCAGAGACAGGGATATAAAAAAATATAGTGACGTTTGCATCATGGAGTACGTTCATCCAGGGGTTCTGCTGGTTGTGGATGATGAGGATATGGATAAGGAGGAGGGTAACAGCAAACAGACCCAATCAGGAAACGGATAAACATGTGTGATTGTGAAGAGGTGCATGAGAATACACCTCCCCGACCAACCCAAAAAATTATTTGAGGTTATGTTTCAATGTTTTCATTCTGTGGTGGACAGAAGTCTTGCCCTAGCCAACTCTTGTTCATTTTTATAAGAGTCAGCGTGTCAGCATTGTCAGTTGACAGGCGGATGCGCTTATCTGTTATAATTCCACCAGCAGCACTAAAAACCCGCTCTGACAGAACTCTAGCAGCAGGACAGGGCAGGACCTCCAAGGCATAGAGAGCCAGTTCATGCCACGTGTCCAGCTTGGATACCCAATAATTAAAAGGCACAGAGAAATCCCGGAGGACGTTTGTACGATCCGCAAGGTACTCCCCCACCATCTTCCCAAATATTGCACTTCTTGTGACAGCACCCCTTGCCTCTGTGGCTGCATGATGGGAGGGTCTGAAAAACTGTCACCAGAACTTTGCCATTATTCCCCTCTCTCGCTTGGACTCCTTGGCTGTACAACAAACTCTGACGTCTGCTGCCAGCATTCTCACATGGGAATTTTTAAGTAATTCCGCTACAAGGGCCCTGAGGTACATAAAAATTTTTGCGCACCTCTCTGCCTCTGGAATAAGAGATTGAAAGTTTTTCTTGTAGCGGGGGTCTAGAAGTGTCACTAACCAGTATTGAGTGTCCCTGAAAATGTTTATAATGCTAGGGTCACGGGAAACGCAGCGCAACATAAAGTCAGCCATGCGTGCCAGACTGCTAACAGACAAGACTTCCGTGTCCTCACCAATAGGACGACTGACCATGCTGTCCTCCTCCTTCTCATCCTCATCCTCCTCCTCCCTGTCCTCAGGCCATCCCCGGTGAACAGATGATAAGACAGCTGTACTTTTAGTACCATCTATAGCACATGAAAGTAGCTTCTGTTCCTCCTCCTCCTCATTGCCTACCAATCCATGTTGCGACAACATGAGGCTGGACTGAGTGTAATCACCCTGTATTGCTCCTTGCTCCATGTTGTTGTGCTATGCCTGCAATGCATCATCTTTAATTGTGAGCAGAGAGGTTTGCAGACTGCTGAGAAGTGGGATGGGGATGTTAATTATGGTGTCATCACTGCTCACCATCTTGGTGCAGTCCTCAAAGTTCTGGAGCATGGTACAAATGTCTGACATCCATGTCCACTCCTGAGGTCTTATGTGTGGAGTTGCAACTGAATATTGATGGCCTTGTTGATGCTGGTAGTCAAAAACTGCCCTCTTCTGCTCACAAATCCTTTCCAACATATGCAGTGTAGAGTTTCAACGTGTGGGGACATCACACACCAGTCAGTGAGCCGGAAGATGCAAACGCTGCTGAAGTCCGGCAAGTACGGCTGAAGCTGCAGCTGACTTTCTAAAATGGGCAGACAGACGGTGCACTTTCACTAGAAAATCTGGCAGTTCCGGGTAGCTTTTGAGAAAACGTTGAACCACGAGGTTAAGCACATGAGCCAGGCAAGGAAAGTGTCTGAGTTCACTTTGCCTGTGGGCCGCCACCAGGTTCCGGCCATTGTCACACATGACCATGCCTGGATGTAGGTTCAGCGGTGTCAGCCAAATATCTGACTGCTCTTTGTGCACTGTCCACAATTCTTCTGCATTGTGCAGTTTGTCACCTATGCCGATTAGCTTCAGTACAGCCTGATGCCACTTGCCTGAGGCAGTGCTGCAGTGCTTACAGCTTCTGACTGATGTGTTCATTTCAGAGATGGAGGCTGACGGAGAGGAGGAGGAGGAGGTACAGGAGCTGTAGACTGTGGGGGCAACCCTGATTGATGTAGGGCTCAAAATCCTCAGCATGGGGAGGATGTGTTCCATCCCAAAGTCCGACTGGGTCCCGGCTTCCACTATGTTAACCCAGTGTGCCATCAGTGAGATGTATCGTCTCTGCCCACAAGCACTTGTCCATGTGTCCATGGTTAGGTGTACTTTCCCAGTAACTGCATTGTTGAGGGCATGAGTAATGTTGTGGGACACATGCTGGTGTAATGCCGGTATGGCACAACGGGAGAATTAGTGGCAACTGGGAACCGAGTACCTTGGGATGGCCGCCACCATCAAGTTGTGGAAAGATTCTATGTCAACGAGCCTAAAAGGCAAAGTGATGCAAGCGCAAGTGATGACAAATGTGCAAATTAAGAACTGTGGCATGTGGGGCAATGGCTGCGTATTTCTGCTTGCATTCCAATGACTGGGCTATAGACAACTGAAGGCTGGGCTGGGACAAGGATGTGGACGGGCTTGATGATGGTGCTGGTTGACTGTGGCCAACAACAGATGCAGGGCCCAAGGCATCTTCATAGGCACGGTGAACTGGGGATTGGCTTGGACGCAAAACAGTGGAAAAAGCAGTGTTGTCACCTGCAGACAGTGTTCCTTGAGCCTGGGATTCGGTCCATAAAGTCGGGTGCTTTGCTGCCATGTGCCTAATCATGCTGGTGGTGGTCAGGCTGGTAATTTTGCTGCCCCTTCTAATGCGGGCATGGCAGGTGCTGCAAATGACTGATTTGGGGTTATCAACAGAGTCTTTAAAAAATAACCAGACTCGGGAAGATCTAACAGAAGCAATGGCAACTTCCGTCCTGTTGGTGTTACAGGGAACGGATGCATGCTTTCTGTCTGTGGCCACCACACTGCTTCTTCCTGCCTGTTGGGGTGATATGCTTCCTTCCCCATGTGTGCTGATGTCCTTGCTCTGCATGTCCTCCTGCCAGGTTGGGTCAGTCACTATGTCATCCACCACCTCGTCTTCCACATTGGCACCCTGCTCCTCCTCCTGACTTTCTGGCAATTGTGTCTCATCATCGTCCACCTCAGGTGACCATGGCGGCGCAAAGATTTGTGCATCGCTACGTGGAATATCATCTTTCCCCACTTCAAGTGGAGTGGGCAAGAGGCATGAATCTCCAAGTGGAGAGTGTCTGAGAGTGGTATCAGTTGTTTCAGGGCACTCGGCATGGTGGAAGGAAGGACAATCAGAGTGAGTAATATCCGGTCCACACTCACGGTTACTCAGACTTGACTGTGTGGAAGACATGGTGGTGGTGGTGGCTAACTGGCTGGAAGCATTATCGCTATCCAACCAACAACCACTTCACACTGCATTCAAGAGTGGTGTGTAGAGTTGAGCGACTTTTGGTTTTTTATGGTCGAGTTTCGTTTCGTGAAACCCGACTTTTCCAAAAGTCGGGTCGAGCAAGATCGGCCGATTATAGGGAAAAGTCGGGGTCATCCCGAAACACGAAACCCAATGTAAGTCAATGGGGAATAAAAGTTGGCAGTGAGAGGAGGACAGAAAACACACCTACAGTGCTCATTTGAGTGCCAAAAGCATCAATTCTTCTTACTTAAGCTGGTCAACCTTAATTAACTTCATAATACAAGTTACGCACTGAAAAATGGGGGTTATTTGGCTAAAGTTGTGGGGGGGTAGGGCTGGCTCCAGGTTTTCATGTGCCCTGGGCGAAAGAGCGCCCCTTTAACACATACCACAACTCATCATGCTCTGATACGGCAGAGAAAAAGCGGTATAGTACAATGAAAAATACTTCACTTTTTACATCTCATGACGAGGCCCATCTATTTCTCCATACAGAATCATTGGTCCCATATAATGTTTGAAACAGTATATGATGCGCTCCACATAATGCTACAGTATATGTTGGTCCCCATGGATGAAGCTCCACTGTCTTATGGGCCCAAATAATGCTCCAAACATAATGGGCCCCATTTCTAATGCTCTAGTGTATAATGGGCCCTGTAAATGCTGCTCCAGTGTCTGATGTCCACCTTTGGAATGTTCCAGCGTATGGTGGGCCCCATCTATCATTCTCCAGAGTATAGTGCTCCCCAAAAATTGCTGTCCCAACATTGAAAACAATCAAATAAGTCTCCTCGCTAGGGAATCCCTGTACTAGTCTGGACTCCTCATCGTCCCCATCTTCCATCTCACTGCACAGTATTTCAACCTTGCAAGTGCTGTGATCCTGAGCAAGCAGGGGGGCCCACTCGTTGGCGACGGCACTGGCACAGGGCCCCTGATAGTACGGTGGTGTGTCTGATGGGGGGTGGGCCGAACCCTTCACTTTCATCTGCAGCTTCCTCTTTGTCACCGTGTAAGATGGAACTGTATATGGGAAGGGTAACCTGAGTTTCATCAGGGTCAGATTCAGGCCGGTAGCGTGCAAGGGGAATGTAGTGGTCTGGGTCAATGTACCAGCAGATTCATCGAGCAGTGGCTGGGCATCAGTGCACTTGTGTCGCCCCCAGGAGTACGGTCGCCACAGTGGCATTACCTTCCTCCTAGGGAGTGTGATGTCATGCTTGGGAGCAACGAAGGATCTCTCTAGCAGGTTAACTGATTGGGTGGCGTTATTCCCACGAGTCATGACCCTCCAAACAGCGTTCATGAAGGCAAAGTGTTTGTTTTACGTGGGCAGTATGGTTGCAAAGCTGAACCTTAAAGGAATGTCCAGAAGGGCACCACCAGGAGTGGAGCCTACGGCGTAATTTGACTCAACACGGGCAACCTCAACCATGCCAGCTACAGAACAGATGCACACATTGCAAGCTTAATTCCGTTAACGAACGAGACTCCGTCATGCCCCGCGGTCCGAGTCCGGCTTACTAGAGGGACACGTGAGGCTCTGGCACATGAGATTGGCCAATAACTGGTGTGTCATGCCCTTACATGTCCGTGGCTGCATGTGCGCTACACTGAAAAGGCCAGCGTTTGTCGCTTACAGGTGCAGATAACCCGCTGAACAACGTTAGTGATGGGGATCACTGATTACAATTATTACTCGCGAACGATGATTTCCCAGTAAGTGCAGGTCAACCGCAGTTCCGGAATTAGGCCTAACCGTCATTCCTGAAAAAATGAAAAACTTACGTGTGCAAACCACAGGTGCTGTAGCTTGCTTAACAGCTCGCCAGCCGTTCTCACGCCCAGTATGGATTACACGTGATTGCACAAAGGTGAGAAAGGGTAAAGTATCCCCGGATAACATGTATGGATAGCGTACACATTCAAAATATATGTCTATACATCAGGAGGCAGGCTCAGACGGTGTAAGGCCCAGTATGGCTTGCACGTGATTGCACAAAGATGAGAAAGAGTACCGTATCCCCGGATAACATGTATGGATAGCGTACACATTCAAAATATATGTCTATACATCAGGAGGCAGGCTCAGACGGTGTTAGGCCCAGTATGGATTGCACGTGATTGCACAAAGGTGAGAAAGGGTACCGTATCCCCGGATAACATGTATGGATAGCGTACACATTCAAAATATATGTCTATACATCAGGAGGCAGGCTCAGACGGTGTTAGGCCCAGTATGGCTTGCACGTGATTGCACAAAGGTTAGAAAGGGTACCGTATCCCCGGATAACATGTATGGATAGCGTACACATTCAAAAGATATGTCTATACATCAGGAGGCAGGCTCAGACGGTGTTAGGCCCAGTATGGCTTGCAAGTGATTGCACAAAGGTGAGAAAGGGTACCATATCCCCGGATAACATGTATGGATAGCGTACACATTCAAAAGATATGTCTATACATCAGGAGGCAGGCTCAGACGGTGTCAGGCACAGTATGGATTTGACGGCCCAGACTACACAGCGGAGGAGCAGGGAGAGGTAAAGATTGCAAATGCTGGGGCCCTGCCCAAGCAAGGGGGGCCCACTCGTGGGCATCGGTACTGGCACTGGGCCCCTCATTGTACGGCGGTGTGTCTGACGGCGGGTGTGCACCACCACCGTCAGAGACACTTGATTGCACTATGAGGGACCCTGTGCCAGTGCCCGCGCCCAAGAGTCGGCCTACCCACCTGTCCAGGGCAACGGCATTCGCACGGTGTCGTGCGCTAGGTGGTGACCCCGGCCATGGGGGGGGAGGCAGCACAGTTAGGGAGTTTTAGAAAGTGGCATATGTTGATGTTGGACTTTCAGCTGATGCAAAAGGCGAAATAGGTCAAGTCCCAGGAAGAGGTGGACCAAAGCAAGCCTTTTTTCTGTCACCCTATGTGTCATCAGGGGAAGGTGGGACAAAATCCTTGGAAACTCATGCATGGTTCATTTTAATGAAGGTTAGATCATCCACATTTTGGGTTGACAGACGTGTCCTTTTTTCTGTCAGGATTAATCCAGCTGCACTGAAGACTCTTTCCGATAGCACACTTGCAGCTGGGCAAGCGAGCTCCTGTAAGGCATATTGTGCCAATTCAGGCCAGGTGTCCAGTTTAGCAGCCCAATAGTCAAAGGGGAATGACCTGTGTGGGAGAACATCGATATGGGAGGAAAAGTAGTTTGTAACCATAGTTGACAACTGCTGTCTCCTGTCACTTTCCATCGATGCAGTATTACCAGTTGTGTGAGCGGTACTTGAAAAATCAGTCCACAACATTGTCATGAAACCCCTGTCTCCAACGCCACTTCTGCTGTGTGCACCATGAACACCTCTGCCAAGATGCCCCCGGCCCGTACGGCTCGTGTGAGAACCATCACCGCTGCTGTGTGCTGGGAATGCCTCAAGCAACCGATTTACCAGAGTTGCTTGTTTATTAGCCAATATTAGGTCAAGGTTCTCCTGTGGCATGATGTTTTGTAATTTGCCTTTATAGCGTGGATCCAGGATGCTGGCCAACCAGTAGTCGTAATCGTTCATCATTTTGGCAATGCGGGGGTCCCTTTTTAGGATCCGCAAGGCATAATCTGACTTGTGGGCCAATGTTCCCGGTGTCAATGATGCACTGCGAGTGCTGGTTGGAGGAGCACTTTCTGGCAAATCCACATCCCTCCAGTCACGCACAAACCATGTACCAGACCTTGCCACGCCAACATTTTCACTTGCCCCACGAGATGCATCCTCCTCCCCTAAGTAATCATCCCCATCATCATCCTCCTCCTCCTCTTCTTCCTCCAACTCGTCCAGGAGAGGTCCCTGAGCAGACAATGGCTGAATGTCATCAAGTATTCCCTCCACCTCTTCCTCCTCGTCAACATTGGCTGCAGACGCCTGCTCCTTAAGGTGCGTCAAAGTTTGCATGAGCAGACGCATAAGTGGGATGCTCATGCTTAGGATGGCGTCGTCTGCGCTTACCAGCCGTGTGCATTCCTCAAAACACTGAAGGACTTTACAGAGGTCTTTCAGCTTCGACCACTGCACACCTGTCAACTCTATGTCTGCTCTCAAAGTGCCTGGCCGTGTATCCTCCCACAAATGCATTATGGCCTGCCTCTGCTCGCACAGCCGCTCCACCATGTGCAGGGTGGAGTTCCACCTTGTTGCAATGTCGATAATGAGGCGGTGGTTGGGAAGGTGGAGCAATCGCTGCAGCTTCTGCATACGAACGGAGTGTACAGGCGACCGGCGGATGTGCACGCACAGTCTTCGCACCTTCTGGAGCAGGGCTGTTAATTCCGGATAATTTTTGAGGAAGCACTGCACCACCAGGTTCAAGGTGTGAGCCAAGCAAGGTATTATTATTATTTATTATTATTATTATTATTATTTATTGTTATAGCGCCATTTATTCCATGGCGCTTTACATGTGAGGAGGGGTATACATAAAAACAAGTACAATAATCTTAAACAATACAAGTCATAACTGGTACAGGAGGAGAGAGGACCCTGCCCGCGAGGGCTCACAATCTTCAAGGAATGGGTGATAATACAGTAGGCGAGGGTAGAGCTGGTCGTGCAGCGGTTTGGTCGATCGGTGGTTACTGCAGGTTATAGGCTTGTCGGAAGAGGTGGGTCTTCAGGCTCTTTTAGGTATGTGGCTGAGTTTTTAAAGGGCTATGGCTGCCACAAAATTACGGCCGTTATCACTAACTACCTTGCCTGCCTCAAGATGTACACTGCCCAGCCATGACTCAGTTTGTCGCTTCAAGTACTCGGCCAGCACCTCGGCGGTGTGTCTGTCGCCCAAACACATCATCTGCAGCACAGCCTGCTGACGCTTTCCACTAGCTCCTCGATAGGGGGACACCTCGTGTGCAACAGTGGCAGCTGCAGATGGAGTGCTCGTACGACTGCGCTCTGTGGACGAGCTTTCGCTTCTGGAGGAGGAGGAGGAGGAGGGTGGAACGCCTACAGCCAACTGTTTCCTATACCGTGGGCAAGGCAGCACTGTCCCACCACCGCTGTCCCCTGTGGACCCTGCATCCACCACATTAACCCAGTGCGCAGTGATGGACACGTAACGGCCCTGGCCATGCCGACTGGACCATGCATCAGTTGTGAGGTGCACTTTTCCACTCACTGACTGCTTGAGTGCATGGGCAATGCGGTCTTTCACATGATGGGGGAGGGCTGGGATGGCTTTGCGAGAGAAGAAGTGGCGACTGGGTAGGTCATAGCGTGGTACTGCATAGGCCATGAGTCCGCGGAAAGCTGCGCTTTCCACCAATCGATAGGGCATCATCTCAAACGAGATTAGTTTGGCAATGTGGGCATTCAAACCCAGTGTACGCGGATGAGAGACTGAGTACTGTCTTGACCTACTCATAGTGTCTGGGAGGGTGAGCTGGACTTGAGAGCTGCATATGGTGGAAGTAGCGGTGGACAGGGCGGACTGAGAGAGGGTTGATGATGGTGATGGAGTTGGTGTTCTTTCTGATGGCCTAGATTCAGTATTTCGTTGATATAACAGTTGGATTCCCTGACTGCTGTGGCCTTGCAACGACACCTCAACATTTGCTGCTGTGCTAACCGGTGGGCTTACAGTGGGGGAAACAATGTAGCGTTGCTGACTACCTTCTTTGTGATCAGTTGCACATGTGGCACTTGAGGTTTGGTGTTGTGTCCACGCTTGCAAGTGCATGCTGGTTAAATGTCTAAGCATGCAACTGGTATTCAAATTTTTCAGATTTTTCCCTCGGCTAAAGGTCTTTGCGCACTTCTTACAGATAACCTTGGCCTGATCATGAGGATTTTGTTCAAAAAAGTGCCACACTGCACTCTTCCTACTTTGGCAGACATTTTGCGGCCTAGCATGCTGTGATGTTTTGACCCTCTGGACAAGCTGTCCAGCAACTCTTTTGATTTTTGGAACCTGTCTTTGGAGTGCTCCGGGCCTGCCAGATAACAGCTGTTGCGATGTTGATGTCTGTTGTGGATGCTCCTCATCTGAGCTATTGGAAGCAGCACCCTCTTCCCCCAATGGATGCCAATCTGGGTCAACAACTGGGTCATCCATCACCTCCTCTTCAATGTCATGTGCACCTTCCTCTGGGTCACCGTGTATGGTGGTATAGTGTGTGGGAAGGGGCACCTGAGTCTCATCAGGGTCAGAATCTGGCTCTGTACACTGCGAGGACAATGTAGTGCTCTGAGTGAATGTACCAGCAGAATCATCTATCAGCGGCTGTGCATCAGTGCACTCCATGTCAGATTCATCTTGGCCTGAGTAATTCACCATTTCACTTGATAATCCAGGCATGGTATGTGGAGTAATCAGTAGTATGGCCTGCGTCATCCTTCAATCTTGGTTGGGGTGAAGGACACAAGGAAAGGTGTGGTTCATGAACATGAGCCTCCAATGACGACTCAGTGCTTTTACTTTTTACAACTTCAGAAGAGGAGGCGATAGAGCTGGAGGCTGAGTCAGCAATGTAAGACAAAACTTTTTCCTGATGCTCTGGCGTTAAAAGCGGTTTGCCAACTCCTAGAAAACTAAGCCTTCGAAGCCTTATGGAGCCAGACGATGACGCAGGCTCAACACCTCCTGCATTCGGTCCAATTTTGCTTTTGCCACTACCATCAGATCCACCACCAACACCATCATTACCAGCTACCAACCCCCACCCAATTCCACGGCCTCTTCCACCAGCCTTCCTCATTTTTGGTAGAAATGTAGACAAAATCCTACAAACTATATAGTAATGTAAAACAAGCTACAAGGTGTCTATAGGACAGGGGAGATTTAGATTTTCTGCAGACACTTGTGGACACTGGACACTTGGATTGTGTGAAGCCCACTGAATATCACAGCGCTATGTCTAAGGCTCGATGGCACAGGTGTGAAAAAAGTGACTACAGGATAAGGGAGATTTTGAATTTCTGCAGACACTTGTGGACACTGGACACTTGGATTGTGTGAGGCCCACTGAATATCAGAGCGCTATGTCACAGGCTCGATGCAGCAGGTGTGAAAAAAGTGACTACAGGATAAGGGAGATTTTGAATTTCTGCAGACACTTGTGGACACTGGACACTTGGATTGTGTGAGGCCCACTGAATATCAGAGTGCTATGTCACAGGCTCGATGCAGCAGGTGTGAAAAAAGTGACTACAGGATAAGGGAGATTTTGAATTTCTGCAGACACTTGTGAACACTGGACACTTTTGGATTGTGTGAGGCCCACTGAATATCAGAGCGCTGTGTCACAGGCTCGAGGGCACAGGTGTGAAAAAAGTGACTACAGGATAAGGGAGATTTTGAATTTCTGCAGACACTTGTGGACACTGGACACTTTTGGATTGTGTGAGGCCCACTGAATATCACAGCGCTATGTCACAGGCTCGATGGCACAGGTGTGAAAAAAGTGACTACAGGATAAGGGAGATTTTGAATTTCTGCAGACACTTGTGGACACTGGACACTTTTGGATTGTGTTAGGCCCACTGAATATCAGAGCGCTATGTCACAGGCTCGATGGCACAGGTGTGAAAAAAGTGAATTGTAGAATTGGGCAGAATAGGAATCTCCCTAGTGTGTAGGTCTGTAAGAACGGAACAAGTCCTCCACTTATCCTTCCACAGTGACACACAGATAGCTTCACTCTGGCTGTGATAACAGCCGTTACACGGTACTGTGTGAGGAGCGTACACCGCTGTATGGTGTGAATAAATGCACGCTCAGTTCCTTAGCAGGACAAAAAAAAAATTGGGATTGCTTTTAAAAAAGCAGTTTGCAGAGCAGTGGGGAAACAGCAATGCAGCTGTCAGGAAGCCTTAGAAGGCAGCCTAACAACCAACACCGCTGATCCACCACAACATAGCCTCCCCTTGCACTGCACACACAGTGACAGGTGTGTTGCACAGGCAAAATCGCTAGCAGCAGAAGCAGTTTTTTTGTCTTCTTCCCTGCCTAACGCTCTCCCTACAGAATCAGCAACCTCTCCCTATGCTCAGATCGGCAGAAGTAAGATGGCGGTCGGCGTGCACGCCCTTTTATAACCCCTGTGACGCCCACCAAAGCAAGCCAATCACTTGCATGCCCTTCTGAAAGATGGTGGTGACTCCTGCCTATGTCATCACGTTGCCCACAGTGTCCGTGGATCCTGATTGGCTGATAAAGAGCGCTAAACAAACTTTTGAAACGCGACTTTGGCGCGTAAGTCGCCGACCTCGTGGCCGACCTCATCCTAGGGTCGGGTTTCGTTTCATGAAACCCGACTTTGCCAAAAGTCGGTGACTTTTGAAATTGTTCGACCCATTTCGCTCAACTCTAGTGGTGTGGTGCGGTCCCCTAGAAACTGGGACAGGAAGGTCTTTGCTGTGGCCCACTTTCAGCTTGACCACGGCCTCGTCCTCTGCATGCACCATCAGCATCAAGTCCACTTCCCCGTCCCTTGCCCCTTGCCTTGACCATTTTAAATGGACTAATGAAATATTTGAAAAGCTCAATACAAATGGATATCTTGGGAGAAAAAGTAGATGTGATAGGTATGCCTGCAAAGCAAAGAATTTTCCACCAGGCCTCAGTCTGAGATAACAGACTGTATTAATTTTTTTGTATTTTGTGGATACAAAAGACTGCTGAATATAACGAATGTGACAGACAGGCCAAAAAATGGAAACCAATGTAAAATGGTCAAAATTTCAGCACTCACAGATATGAGCTGGCACAGAGAAACCATCCCAAAAAATGTGTGGCCTGTATGGGTTTTTTTGGCCTAAATACTGCTTTATTTAACCAAAACTGACAGACAGCCAAAAAAGAGAAAAAAGCCGTAAACTGGCCAAAATGTCAGCATGCACAGATATGAGCTGCATGGAGAAACCTCACCAAAAAATGTGTGGCCTGTATGTTTTTTTGGGCCTAAATGCTGCTTTATTTAGCCAAAACTGACAGCCAGGCAAAAAAGTGAAAGAATCCATCAACTGGCCAAAATTTCAGTACTCACAGATATGAGCTGCACGGAGAAACCACCCCAAAAAATGTGTGGCCTTTATGTTGTTTTGGCTAAATACTGCTTTATTTATCCAAAACTGACAGCCAGGCAAAAAAGAGAAAAAAAAATGTAAACTGTCCAAAACTTCAGCACGCACAGATATGATATATGCAATGCTCTATATGCACACATACAGTGCCTGCAGGCCTTGCACTGATGTGTATACAACGACGTACAATCCCCTGCCTGCCTAACACTGGAACCTACATAGTTTGGAATTAGTCCTTAGAATGACTGTTGTTTTAGCTGGATGTGAGTATTTAGGAGTATTTAGTAATATAAATAACTGGAAAATATGTGGTGATCTAAAAGTTGTTGCACTTCTTCTTGGACTGCAGCTTGGATATACCCAGACCAAGTATTTTTGTTTTATTTGTATGTGGGACAGTCGTGCACAAGAAATGCACTATTTCAGAAAGGACTTACCACTCTGCGAAAACCTGGTAGCTGGACAGAAGAATGTTAAACATAATCCTCTCATTGATCCAGCAAAGATATTTCTCCCTCCTTTGCATATTAAACTTGGGCTTAAGAAGGATTTTGTCAAAGCAAGGAACAAAGAATCGGAAACCTTTTCTTACTTGCGACAGAAATTTCCAAGAATTAGTGATGCAAAGACTAAAGAAGGTATTTTTATTGGCCCACAAATCAGAGTTATAATGAATGACAGTAGCTTTGATGGTCTTTTGCATGGTGCTGAATAAGTGGCATGGAAAGCCTTTAAAGATGTGATCTTTAACTTCCTTGGCAACAGCAGAGCACCGAACTTTGAACAACTCGTGGACAACATGCTCACAGCATATCATTTGATGAAATGCAACATGTCACTAAAAAATGCATTTTCTACATTCTCACTTTGACTTTTTTCCAGCCAATCTTGGTGCCGTTAGCGATGAACACGGTGACAGATTTTACCAAGACATTGCGTTGATGGAGAAAAGGTACCAGGGAAAGTGGAGTATGTCAATGCTGGCTGACTATCTTATTCGAAAAGCATATGACGCAGATTTTAAACAAAAGTCATCTGCAAAACACTTTTGAACAATTGCTTTTGCTACTGACCTCGATGTTAATGTATGTAGTGTCTCGGATGTCAAAATGTAGACTATAAATTGTTGTTTCTTAAAAAACTTACGTGATACAGACTTTTTGAGCACATATTCGTGTTCAGCATATCAATATCTATAAGATACAAAAAAATTCTCAGGGGACAAGAACTTCCTTGAAAATTGTTGCACAGTGTTATTTATAAATTACTACAACAAACTGTAGCTAGTCATATTCAAATATATTTTAATGACTGTTCTGCACTTTAGAGGCTAACAGTTTGGCTATAAAGTCAATGCAGTACGACTAATTTGCAAAGTTTATTTTATTATTATGATGTTTGCAATTTTGCTGAAACATAGGCCACAAACTCCTTAAGACTTCAGTGACCAACAAAATGAGTTACTATTAAAGATGCCATATATTCAGAATTGAGAGTCCTCAGTGGTTGATACCTTTTAATGGCTAACTGAAAAGATGGTATACATCTTTACTGTATTAAAGATGCCATATGTTATTTAGAAAAATGGCTTTCAATTTGTAATTTGAAAGAGTTCAAAGAATTAGGTTTTCTGCTATGCTTTACTTTATTGTAAAATATGAAAATATGTGGTTGTCTCACATAATGTCAAAGTAAAGTCAAATAGCTAAAGGTCATCTATTTTTTTCTTGTTTGAAAATTCATATTCTTTATCATGTTGAAATCAGTTGACATGCAGACTCTGCAACTGAATCCAAAAACCCAACCTGAAGTTTCAGATCTGCTGCCAAGCCACCGTGATAATGGAAGTAGCTTAAAATAGCAATTTGTAAGACAGCATGGTGGCTAGGAAGATTATTACTACAGTCTGGTTGGCAATCTGTTCATAAAGACTTCAATTTAATTCTGGCAGGAGTCATCCTACTGTATTTTGTTCACGTTTATAGTCCTGAATTAGTAACTCCATAATTGCTAAAAAGTTAATTTAGATGATTAAATATGAACTTCAGTTAACATGTGTTGCTTCTTTCAAGTTGATACTTACCAATAATGTTATGATCATTTTAAATAATGAAAAACAATACATTTGGAAAAGAAAGGGCATTCAATGGCAAACACTGTCTAAATCTTCGTAAAAACTAGACGATTAAAGGCCCCGTCACACACAGCGATCTCGCTAGCGAGATCACTGATTTTGTGTCGCCACAGCGATCTCGCCAGCGAGATCGCTGTGTGTGACGGGAATCAGCGACCGGCCCCCCTGCCGGTTATCGCTGATCATGCAGCATCGTCCTGGGCCGTTTTTCAATCACTGGTCTCCCGTTGGCCAGCGCGCATCGCTGCGTGTGGCAGCGAGAGACCAGCGATCTGGTCTCTAATGTAAACATCTAATGTAAACAATGAGATGCAAAGCCAAGTTCTTCATTTTATTCAAACAGTGTCTTAAGGCCCCGTTACACATAACGATGTCTCGGCGATCCCACCAACGATCCGACATGATGGGACTGCTGGGACATTGTTAGGCTGATCGCAGGTGAGCTGTCACAAGACAGCCCCTCCAGAGATCAGGACCAGTGATGCTGGACACTGGTTTCTAATGTAAACATCAGGTATTCAGGAGCCACGGCTCCTGGATACCCGCTGTTTACCTTGAAAATTGGCATACACGCTGGTTTCCAAGGTAAGCAGCGGGTATCCAGGAGTCGCACAGCTCTTAGATACCCAATGCTTACC
Source organism: Dendrobates tinctorius (assembly GCF_039654945.1). Classification (NCBI taxonomy): domain Eukaryota; kingdom Metazoa; phylum Chordata; class Amphibia; order Anura; family Dendrobatidae; genus Dendrobates; species Dendrobates tinctorius. The sequence goes on along the minus strand of NW_027361732.1, from coordinate 33,759,939 downwards.
TTGGAAACCAGCATGTCCGCCGGTTTCCAAGGTAAACAGTAGGTATCCAGGAGCCGCGGCTCCTGTATACCTGATGTTTACATTAGAAACCAGTGTCGAGAATCACTGGTCCTGATCTCTGGAGGGGCTGTCTTGTGACATCTCACCTGCGATCAGCCTAACGATGTCCCAGCGGTCCCATCATGTCGGATCGTTGGTGGGATCGCCGGGACATCGTTATGTGTAACGGGGCCTTAAGACACTGTTTGAATAAAATGAAGAACTTGGCTTTGCATCTCATTTATTTAGCTATCAATCACCAGCATTACATAAGCAACATGACTGGTTTTAGAGAAACTGGCAAGGAGTTCTTGTTTGACTACCTGGTTTTTTAGAAAAAAATAGTTTTCACATCCTTGTTTGGTCAGTCTTTTGCATTAATATTTTTAAGCTAAAATAAGGAATGAAACCTACACACAAAAATTTAAAAGGAAAGATTTTCAACTTGTCCAAGCTTTGAACCTACTTCTGCTTTCTGATTGTATGTTATTTTTTGGTTATCCATGCTACATTCACATGCCAATGGTATGCTTTCATATAGCATTTGTTTTTCAAACGCGCTATTTTATAATGTTCAATTTCCTCCTTAGAGGGCAGCCGGTCAGTAATACTGTTCTTTAATTTTAATGCAATACCAATGATATATTGATTCAGTATTATTCCTAATACATTTACATTTCATTCAGTGAGAAAAACTTTGAAAAAGCATATAGTATTTCACAAGAATGCTCAGTAGTGATTTTAAAAGTAGAGATGAGCGACTTTGCCTTTTTTAGGGTCGAGTCGGGTTTCATGAAACCCGACTTTCTCAAAAGTCGGGTCGAACGAAATTGGCCGACTATAGGGAAAAGTCTGAGGCCGACTGAAACACGAAACCCAATGCAAGTCAATGGGGAAGCAAAGTCGGCAGGGAGTGGAGGACAGTAAACACACCTACAGTGCCCATTTCAATGCCAAACACATCAATTCTTATTACTGAAGCTTGTCAACCTTAATTTACTTTATAATAATAGTTACACACTGAAAACTGGGGGTTATTTGGATAAAGTTGTGGGGGGTAGGGCTGGCTCCAGGTTTTCATGTGCCCTCGGCCAAAGAGCACCCCTTTAACACATACCACAACTCATCATGCTCCGATACAGCACAAAAATATAGGTATAGTTCAATGACAAATACTTCACTGCTTACATGACATGACTGATCTATTTTAAATTCTACAATAGCTCAAAAAAGGACAGTATATTACTCCATACAGTATTAAGGCCACCACATTGTGCGCCATGCAGAATAATGAGCCCCATATATTTCTCCATACAGAATAATTGGTCACATATAATGTTCTATACAGTATATGATGAGCTCCACATAATGCTACAGTATATGATGGTCCCCATGGACGATGCTCCAGTGTGTTATGGGCCCAAATAATGCTCCATATATAATGGGTCCAATTTGTAATGCTCCAGTGCATAATGTGCCCCATAGATGCTGCTCCAGTGTCTGATCTGCCCCATTTAGAATGCTCCAGTATATGATGGGCCTCATAGATGATGCTCCAGTGTCAGATGTCCCGCATTTGGAATGCTCCAGTATGTGATGGGCCCCATAGATGTTGCTCCAGTGTCTGATATGCCCCATTTATAATGCTCCAGTATATGATGGGCCTCATGGATGATGCTCCAGTGTCAGATGTCCCCCATTTTGAATGCTCCAGTATATGATGGGCCCCATTTTTAATTAACCCAGGCATGGTATGTAAAAAGAGCTCCATGGAGTTATCTGAAGTGTGTGCTGCCGCATGCTTCCCTTTTGGTGTGGGTGAAGGACACAAGGAAAGTGGTTGCTCCTGACCAGAAGTATGCACTTACGACTCAGTGCTTGCATTTTTTTAAACTTCAGAAGAGGAGGTAATAGAGCTGGAGGATGTTTCAGTAAAATAAGCCAAAAACAGTTCCTGACGCTCCGGCTTTCAAAGCAGTCTACCTACTTGCAGAAAACGGAGCCTTACAGGCCTTCCAGAGCTACACCATGACACAGGCTTGACATCTCCTGCCTTAGCTGCTATTGTGTTTTTGGCACTACCAGCAGATGCACCACCACCATCAGTACCAGGTGGCCCCCCACACCCACATCCGCGTCCTCTTCCACCATACTTTCTCATGTCCGTGATACCAGCCGGTACACGGTAGTGTGTGAGGATTGTACACCGATATACGCTGTCTGTATGGAAAATTGTAAATCTCCATCGATTTTTATAGGGACTGACACACGCTGTCTCTGTCTAGTTTTCAGTCAAACAGCAGATATACAAAACTGTTTGAAAAGCGGACAGCACTCTAAGGTGTAGGTCTGGAAAAACGGACAAACTCCTCGGCTTTTTCTTCCAGAGTCACACACAGATAGCTTCTATTTGTCCGTGATACCAGTCGGTACACGGTAGTGTGTGAGGAGCGTACACCACTATACAGTCTGTTAAAAAAAATGAATGCTCAGTAACTCACCAGGACAAAATAATAAAAGTTGGAGTGCTTTGAAAAAAGCAATTTGAACACCAGTGTGCACACAGCAATGCAGCTAGCAGGTAGCCTTACAATGCAGCCTAATCACCACCAGCGCTGCTGCACAAAAGCAAAAATCCTCCCCTTTCACTGCACACTAAAATTTAGCACCCAGAGAGCAGTCTATCTTCATGCCGAATATTCTCTTTTTTCTTGCACCCCACTACTAACCTCTGGGCTTAATGTTAGCGGACATTACACAGTTGACATCAACCCCAGAATATTACCCCGAATATCAGTGCAACAGGGCAATCGGGAAGAGCTGGACCTGCCTTTCTTTGGGCTGCTGCATGCTGTATTTTTGATAACCAGCCAGACAAAACTGATAGCTGTCGGTTGCAACTCTCAGCTGTCAGTGTTAGCAAGGCTGGTTATCAAGAATAGAGGGGTCACTATGCCATTTATTTTACAATTATTTCAATAAATAATTTAAAAAATTGTGGATTTCCCATATTTTTGACAAACAGCCAAGCAAAAGCAGACAGTTGTGGGCTGGTATCCTCAGGCTGCAAAGGGTCCAAGATATTGCCCCACAAATCCTAAAAATAAAAACTTGCAGCTATCAAAGAAAAGGAACATCTATTTGATGTGCCAATTCTTGCACTTTGCACAGGTCTTCCCACTTTCTTTGTGTTGGTGACAAGTGGTATTCATATCTGTGAGGTTGATGTCACCTTTGCATCATCCGGTGACAACCAGCCGACAATTAATCCTATAGTTGTATTGTAAATAAACACACAGCCAGAATAAATTCTTTAATTTAAAATAAAAAAACACACTTTTACTTTTTTATTTGAAAATAACAAACACAGTTATACTCACCTAACGTCCTTTACAGTGAAGGCATCATTGTTATTAGTGGCAGCAGTCCTAGGCTGATAGAAGTAGTAGTCCCATCAGCCGACGCCAGTGACCAGAGCTAAACTTTTTACCTTTGGTCACAGCTGCAGGCTCATGGTGTCATTTGACAGCATGAGAACCACAGCACTCTGTCGAGTGGTATTAATCTTACCACCAATCAGAGCTGCCGGTGTTTCTAGTGCTGTTATGTAGATGACAGCATGAGAAGCACCCAGTGTTCAGGGTGCCACACTCAAACAGTAACATGACTTCCTGGTGAAGTCCATGTTCGGGGTCCATTCTCGAACGATAGGTGTTTGGTATGGACCCTGAACTTTACTATTCGGATTCGCCAATAATCTCTTGACGTCTTCTGGAGTATACATATTGCCACCCCTTTCAAACACGCCAGCCCTGATTTGTACTTTGTTTCCATAACTACTGGAGAGATGCTTTTGGCCACTTCCTTAATCTACTGTGCATGCCTAGCATCTTTGCCAACGCACAAAGTTTGGACACCACCCTCACGATGATGTGTGAACTGCACCTTCGAATTGCATTAATCATGTTTGTCACACCTATGACCCTTTCAGACCTCAGTTCTATTTAAAATTACTCACTCCACTGATATAGAAAGCCTGCTTTCTATTCACAGAGGTGGATACAAGTTTCTTCGGCCAGCTTGAAAAATATGTTCGATTCCTCATGACTAGTGTTGAGCGATACCATCCGACATTCAGAAATATCGGATCGGATTGGATCGGCCTGATACCCCAAAAAGTATCGGTATTGCCGATTCCGATATCGGATGACCCATTCAAGTCAATGGGACTGAAATATCGGAATTAAAAAAACGCTTTCTTGCCTTTTACATCCTGTTCGGGAGGGGGGAAGAGTGTGGGCAGTGCGTGGGTGGACACTGTGCGTGTCTGTGTGTGCAGGCGGGGTCTGTGTGGGCCTCTCAGGGGTCTGTGCCGACTGTTGGGGGCCTGTCCTGGCTGCCGTGGGCCTGTGCCGGCTGCCGGTGGTCTGTACGGGCCTCTCGGGGGCCTGTGCCGGCTGTCGGTGGTCTGTGCCAGCTGCCGGGGGCCTGTGCCGGCTGCCGGTGGGCTGTGCGGACCTGCCGGGGGTCTTGTGTGTGCAGGCATTGTTAGATGGGACTACAAGTCCCATCGGGAGATGCCTGCTACAATGACAGTGATTGACACATTAGCCAATGATGGGACGTTAGTAGTCCCATCATCCGGCTAATGTCTTGAATGTAAAAAAAAAACAAAAAAAAACAAAACATACTACATACATACTACATACATACTACATATATACTACATTCATACAACATACATACATACTACATACTACATATGTGCTACATATATACTACATTCATACAACATACATATATACTACATACATGCTACATATATACTACATTCATACAACATACATACATACAACATACTACATACATGCTGCATATATACTACATTCATGCAGCATACATACATACTACATACTGCATACATGCTACATATATACTACATTCATACAGCATACATACATGCTACATACTACATACATGCTACATATATACTACATTCATACAACATACATACATACTGCATACTACATGCATGCTACATATATACTACATTCATACAACATGCATACTACATTCTACATACATGCTACATATATACTACATTCATACAACATACATGCTACATATATACTACATTCATACAGCATACATACATACTACAAACTACATACATGCTACATATATAATACATTCATACAACATACATACATACTACATACGTGCTGCATATACACTACATTCATACAACATACATACAACATACATACATGCTACATATATACTACATTCATACAACATACATACATACTACATACTACATACATGCTACATATATACTACATTCATACAACATACATATATACTACATACATATTACATATATACTACATTCATACAACATACATACATACATACATACTACATACATGCTTCATTTATACTACATTCATACAACATACATACATAGTATGGCAAAAGCTGTGTGGGAACTTTCTCACACAGCAATGCCAAAAGTGAGACTAGGGACTATATTTTTACAGTGGCGGAGGAATATAGTGCGGAAGGATACCTACCTCCCGTCATTGGATTATTGAAGCCCCTAGAGAGCGGTCGCATCAGCTGATGCTGCTGTTCTCCATGGGAGATCGGCGTGGGACCCTCGTGGATTTCTGCGGATCAGAAGTAGATGGCTTGTTTGTTATTTTCTAATTTTTTATAGATGACACTGGCTTCGGGGCTCAAAGTGACAAGTGATGGTGAGTATGTACTCTATGTTATATGTACTGTATGTCTATGTATGTATTGTATGAATGTTTGAATGTATTGTATGCAGTATGTATGTAGTATGTATGCAGTATGTAGTATGTATGTATGTATGTTGTATGTCTGTAGCATGTTGTATGTATGTAGTATGTACTATGTATGTTGTATGAATGTAGTATATATGAAGCATGTATGTAGTATGAATGTAGTATATATGTAGTATGTATGTAGTATTTATGTATGTTGTGTGAATGTAGTATATATGAAGCATGTATGTAGTATGTAGTATGTATGTATGTTGTATGAATATAGTATATATGTAGCATGTATGTAGTATGTATGTATGTTGAATGAATGTAGTATATATGTAGCATGTATGTAGTATGTATGTAGTATGAATGTAGTATATATGTAGTATGTATGTAGTATATATGTATGTTGTATGAATGTAGTATATATGTAATATGTATGTAGTATGTATGTATGTTGTATAAATGTAGTATATATGTAGTATGTATGTAGTATATATGTATGGTGTATGAATGTAGTATATATGTAGTATGTATGTAGTATATATGTATGTTGTATGAATGTAGTATATACAGTCATATGTTAAAGTTTGGGCACCCCTATTAATGTTAACCTTTTTTCTTTATAACAATTTTGATTTTTGCAACAGCTATTTCAGTTTCATATATCTAATAACTGATGGACTCAGTTATATTTCTGGATTCAAATGAGGTTTATTGTACTAACAGAAAATGTGCAATCTGCATTTTATCAAAATTTGACAGGTGCAAATGAATGGGCACCTCAACATAAAAGTGACATTAATATTTCGTAGATCCTCCTTTTGCAAAAATAACAGCCTCTAGTTGCTTCCTGTAGCTATTAATGAGTTCCTGGATCCTGGATGAAGGTATTTGGCACAATTCCTGTTTACATAACAATTCCAGTTCAGTTAAGTTTGATGGTCGCCGAGCATGGACAGCCCGCTTCAAATCATCCCACAGATGTTCAATGATATTCAGGTCTGGGGACTGGGATGGCCATTCCAGAACATTGTAATTGTTCCTCTGCATGAATGCCTGAGTAGATTTGGAGCAGTGTTTTGGATCATTGTCTTGCTGAAATATCCATCCCCTGCGTAACTTCAACTTCGTCACTGATTCTTGCACATTATTGTCAAGAATCTGCTGATACTGAGTTGAATCCATACGACCCTCAACTTTAACAAGATTCCCGGTGCTGGCATGGGCCACACAGCCCCAAAGCAAGATGGAACCTCCACCAAATTTTACTGTGGGTAGCAAGTGTTTTTCTTGGAATGCTGTGTTTTTTAGCCTCCATGCATAATGCCTTTTTGTATGACCAAACAACTCAATCTTTGTTTCATTAGTCCACAGGACCTTCTTCCAAAATGTAACTGGCTTGTCCAAATGTGCTTTTGCATACCTCAGGCGACTCTGTTTGTGGCGAGCTTGCAGAAACGGCTTCTTTCGCATCACTCTCCCATACAACTTCTCCTTGTGCAAAGTGCGCTGTATTGTTGACAGATGCACAGTGACACCATCTGCAGCAAGATGATGCTGCAGGTCTTTGGAGGTGGTCTGTGGATTGTCCTTGACTGTTCTCACCATTCTTCTCCTCTGCCTTTCTGATATTTTTCTTGGCCTGCCACTTCTGGGCTTAACAAGAACTGTACCTGTGTTCTTCCATTTCCTTACTACGTTCCTCACAGTGGAAACTGACAGGTTAAATCTCTAAGACAACTTTTTGTATCCTTCCCCTGAAAAGCTATGTTGAATAATCTTTGTTTTCAGATCATTTGAGAGTTGTTTTGAGGAGCCCATGATGCCACTCTTCATAGGAGAATCAAATAGGAGAACTACTTGCAAGTGGCCACCTTAAATACCTTTTCTCATGATTTGATACACCTGGCTATGAAGTTCAAAGCTCAATGAGGTTACAAAACCAATTTAGTGCTTCAGGAAGTCAGTAAAAAGTAGTTAGGAGTGTTCAAATCAAGAAAATGATAAGGGTACCCATACTTTTGCACCAGTCAAATTTTGTTAAAATGCAGATTGCACATTTTCTGTTAGTACAATAAACCTCATTTGAATCCAGAAATATAACTGAGTCCATCAGTTATTAGATATATGAAACTGAAACAGCTGTTGAAAAAACCAAAATTGTTATAAAGAAAAAAGGTTAACATTAATAGGGGTGCCCAAACTTTAACATATGACTGTATGTAGCATGTAGGTAGTATGTATGCATGTTGTATGAATGTAGTATATATGTAGCATGTATGTAGTATGTAGTATGTATGTAGTATGTATGTATGTTGTATGAATGTAATATATATGTTGTATGTTTTTTTTTTCTTTTTTTTACATTCAACACATTAGCCGGATCATGGGGCTACTACTGTCCCATCATTGGCTAATGTGTCAATCACTGTCATTGTAGCAGACATCGCCCGATGGGACTTGTAGTCCCATTAGACGATGCCTGCATACACACAAGACCCCCGGCAGGCCCGCACAGACCACCGGCAGCCGGCACAGGCCCCCGGCATCCGGCACAGACCCCCAAGAGGCCCGTACAGACCGCCGGCAGCCGGCACAGGCACCCGACAGGCCTGTACAGACCCCCGAGAGGCCCGTACAGACCACCGGCAGCCGGCACAGGCCCCCGAAAGGCCCATACAGACCACCGGCAGCCGGCACAGGCCCCTGACAGGCCTGTACAGACCCCCGAGAGGCCCATACAGACCACCGGCAGCCTAAACAGACCCCCGACAGTCGGCACAGACCCCCGCAGTCGGTACAGACCGCGCATCATGATGCGCACAGACTGCGCATCATGATGACATCATTTCAGCAGCCAATCACAGCCACAACAGTGGCTCATTGCATTATGGGGACTTCCGATTCCGGTATCCGATATTGAAAAAATATCGGTATTCGGTATCAGAATTTCGATACAGCGAATATCGGACGATACCCGATATTTGCAGTATTGGAATGCTCAACACTACTGATGACTTCAGTCTCTTGGCTGTTAGACAGCTGCAGCACATTCAAAGATTACCTGTTTGTTAGGCAATCCCAACATGATTTGCGGCTGTCGAACAGCTGCGAGACATGCAGGCGCAGGAACTCTAACATATTTTTCAAGAGCACCAAAGTCACTCGGTTAGCACACGAGCATGCTTGGATAACATCTTATCAAGAGACATTTGCTAATTACTAATTTGTTTTTTCACTGACAACTAGTGATGAGTGAGTATATTTGTTACTATTCGCTTTTCGCACATATATGAAGTAAGTAGAAATAGTACTTCTAAATAAATAAAGTGCAGAATGCTAAACAATTAGACTGAAAAATGGATGCCAAAGAGATTATATAGATGATTAGACCGAACACTGCTGTTTTTTTTATTTCTGGTATCTCCTGATGAGAAAAATTAGTTATGAGTGAGTATATTCATTACTATTCAAAATTCGCACAGATAGTACAGTATTCGGGTTACTCGTTAGATTGCGAGTATTTGTGTACTCGCTTCACTATATTCAAATGTCCCGCCCTGTAGCTTTGGCACCTCCTTTGCAGGCACTAAACATGCTGGGCTTCTTAACCAATCACAGTAATGCCGCAAACATCTTGGTTATGGCATTACTGTGGTTGGCTGGCCGCCCAGCATCAAAGGTTTTATTTAAGTACTGCCACTGCCATTTTGCGCACATTGCATCTACAAGCATAGGGAAAGATCACTCAACTGCTAGGGAGAGTTTTTAGGTCTCTTGATAACACAAAAGCCCTTTTCATGGCTACTGCAGTATATACTAAGTTGGTGTAGAGTAGGGAGAGAGGGATACTCGAGAAGTGATAGTTTAAAGGAGCAAGTTAGTAGCTCCATAATACCACCAAAAAATAGCTCTTTTCAGCTCTGAAGACAAACAACAAAGTCACAGTACAGGGAGGGAGAGATTGTATATTAGGTAGGGAGAGGTTAAAATGTTCTTCCCGTGTCCATCTTAAAATAGCATTTGTTAGAGGCAAAGCAATATTTTTCCAGCACACAGAGTACTAGCATTTTGCTCTGCCTTTTTTTTTTCCCCAATGTTTTTGGGCTAGTGCCCTAGGCAAAACAGTAGTCCAAACATTTCCTACAGCCTACTACCAAGCACGCACTAGGCCATTTTCCTTGCTGTTTATGTGGTCACAGCCTGCCTTCTGATATCTAAATTAGTCCACTGAAAAAGGTGATTAATGCCCTACACAAAGCAGTTATCCCAAAAATTCCTATGCCCTGCTACCAAGCTCGCACCAGGCCATTTTCCCCACTGTTTTTGTGGTCACAACATGTCTTCTGCTGTCCTCATTAGTCCACTTAAAAAGGCATTTAGTGTCCTATGCAAAGCAGTAGTCCAAACATTTCCTACTGCCTGTTACCAAGCACGCACCAGGCCATTTTCCTCGCTGTTTTTGTGGTCACAGCCTGCTTTCTACTGTCCACATTAGTCCACTGAAAAAGGAGTTTAGTGCCCTATGCAAAGCAGTAGTCCAAACATTATCAGATCTTTGGCAAGTTTTAAAAAACAGACCAATCCGTGGCTCTCCCCGCTGTACCTTGAACCCGGCCTGGTCATCTGCCATAATGGAGTAACTTGGTGGTGTCTTTAAATGTCAGCAAGCTGGAACATGTGCCATGCATGGCTCACATGCCAAACATAGTTGTTCAGAATTTTCTGAAAAGCTACCCTGCCTTGCCATACCTACTTGAGAAGTTTTGACATATTAGTGCTCATTTCCTCCATTCCTCTACTGCTTTTGCTGGTCTTAGAACGCTGCAAAAGCACTTGAATTTGCCAAATCCCCTGCCCACGTGGTGTAACTCAACCTATCATATGTTGGCAAGGATTAGTGAGCAGCAAAGAGCAGTAGCTGAGTACCAGCTTCAAAATGCCGGCCAGACTTAGTCATCCAGCACACATAGAAACTGTTGAGTGGGTGTGGATCGCTGACATTTGTGAGGTTCTTAAAAACTTTAACTACTGCACCAATCTCGTGAGTGGTTATCAGGCTGTTATCAGCGTAACCATCCTGCTTCTGTGTCTCTTGAAACAATCACTGCATAATCTCAAAGAGGAAGCTTTGAGTGCCCAGCATGTTGGTATAGAGCCAGATTTAACAATGGATTATACTACCCAGCCCTCCAATATTCTGAGGTAACATTTGGTGATAAGGAGGATGAGGAGGGAGATGAATTGCTTTTCTGTGCTACCAAGAGGACTCCTAATGATACAGAGAGGACACCCAACTCAAGTTTCATGTCTGTGCAGCCTGGATGGGCTGTGTCATGTGGACCCGTCCTGTGTGACATGGCTTGCAGGCCGGTAACTAAAACAACAGAATGCGGTAACACTCCACAACACACTTCCACTAGATGTTTTTTGGTGGCCATCCGTACACGCTCGTTCACACACAGGTCCGGACAGGAACGTTTATTGCCACTTGTTCGTTTGTCACCACTTGGAGAACTCTTTCTGGGATTGACAACAGAGGCGTCCCCCTGTGTCACCACACTCACACCCCTGCATCTCACCAAGGGGTACACCACCCTCCAACCCCTTCCACCACGAGGTCTGCACCTCCCAGGGTTGGCCAATGGCGAGGGTTGAGACTTGCCCCTACTCTCCTGCAGCACATCTGCTGCCCTCACCGGAGAGGAATGGGTCCGTTGAAGAGAGATGGCAGAGACAGTAGTTCCTAGGCAGCAGCCCTCACACGAGTGCCCCCAGCTGGCTACTTCCCTCGCCTGTCAATCTTTTACCTCCGGTACGCCGTCAGCCATGACCTCTGCTGACATGGTACTTTGGGAGGGCAAAATGGAGGAAATATATACTCCCTGGTCACCTCCCTCCAAGCGACCAGGGGAATGCGGCTTCTCAGATGGCACAGATAATTTGGCACGCAATAGGCAAGCCTTCAGGACATGACCAGTCTGCCCACAGTACAAACATGCCAACACTACTCCCCGAATCGTAGGCAGCTCCGTACACAAACTAGCTCCTCCTACTTGCATGGGTTCGTCAGGAGACTTGGCATGGCCTGGGCAAGCTCTCATAAAATGGCCAGGCTTCCCACAGGAAAAGCATACCCCCCACCACGACGAGCCGCAGACACCCCCTTTTTTGTAACCAAAACACCGGGCTGTCTGGGTTCCTCCATCCGCACTGGTTGGTCCACCTCCCTAGCGAGGACAACAGGGGCACATTTTGTATATGTCTTTCCCTAAGGCGTTTATCCCCCCGGATGGCAAGGGACATGGTGGCCTCCAGCGACCTGGGAGCGGCGTACTGCACCAGAGTATTCTGCATCTTTGCTGTTTACCCACTGCTCCGCAAACTGCTTTTTTAAAAGCAATCCCAATTTTTTTTTTGTCCTGCTGAGAAGAAAAAAAAACTGCTTCTGCTGCTAGCGATTTGGCCAGTACAACACACCAGTCACTGTGTGTGCAGTGCAAGGGGAGGCTATATAGTGGTGTATCAGTGGTGTTGGTTGTTGGGCTGCCTTTTAAGGCTTCCTGACAGGCTGGCATTGCTGTTTACCCACTGCTCTGCAAACTGCTTTTTTAAAAGCAATCCAATCTCCCTTATCCTCTAGTCACTTTTGTCACAGCTGTGCCATCGAGCCTGTGACATAGCGATCAGATATCAGTGGGCCTCACACAATCCAAAAGTGTCCAGTGTCCACAAGTGTGTGCAGAGATTCAAAATCTCCCTTATCCTCTAGTCACTTTTGTCACAGCTGTGCCATCGAGCCTGTGACATAGCGCTCAGATATCAGTGGGCCTCACACAATCCAAAAGTGTCCAGTGTCCACAAGTGTGTGCAGAAATTCAAAATCTCCCTTATCCTCTAGTCACTTTTGTCACAGCTGTGCCATCGAGCCTGTGACATAGCGCTCAGATATCAGTGGGCCTCACACAATCCAAAAGTGTCCAGTGTCCACAAGTGTGTGCAGAAATTCAAAATCTCCCTTATCCTCTAGTCACTTTTGTCACAGCTGTGCCATTGAGCCTGTCACATAGCGCTCAGATATCAGTGGGTCTCACACAATCCAAAAGTGTCCAGTGTCCACAAGTGTCTGCAGAAATTCAAAATCTCCCTTATCCTCTCGTTACTTTTGTCACAGCTGTGCCATCGAGCCTGTCACATAGCGCTCAGATATTCATTGGGCCTCACACAATCCAAAAGTGTCCAGTGTCCACAAGTGTGTGCAGAAATTCAAAATCGCCTTTATCCTCTAGTCACTTTGGTCACAGCTGTGCCATCGAGCCTGTCACATAGCGCTCAGATATTCATTGGGCCTCACACAATCCAAAAGTGTCCAGTGTCCACAAGTGTGTGCAGAAATTCAAAATCTCCTTTATCCTCTAGTCACTTTGGTCACAGCTGTGCCATCGAGCCTGTCACATAGCGCTCAGATATCAGTGGGCCTCACACAATCCAAAAGTGTCCAGTGTCCACAAGTGTGTGCAGAAATTCAAAATCTCCCTTATCCTCTAGTCACTTTTGTCACAGGTGTGCCATCGAGCCTGTCACATAGCGCTCAGATATCAGTGGGCCTCACACAATCCAAAAGTGTCCAGTGTCCACAAGTGTCTGCAGAAATTCAAAATCTCCCTTATCCTCTCGTCACTTTTGTCACAGCTGTGCCATCGAGCCTGTCACATAGCGCTCAGATATCAGTGGGCCTCACACAATCCAAAAGTGTCCAGTGTCCACAAGTGTCTGCAGAAATTCAAAATCTCGCCTGTCCTATAGACACCTTGTACCTTGTTTTACATTACTATATAGTTTGTTGGATTTTGTCTACATTTCTACCAAAAATGAGGAAAGCTGGTGGAAGAGGCCGTGGAATTGGGCAGGGGTTGGCAGCTGGTAATGATGGTGTTGGTGGTGGATCTGATGGTAGTGGCAAGAGCAAAATAGGACCGAATGCAGGAGGTGTTGAGCCTGCGTCATCGTCTGGCTACATAAGGCCTCGAACGCTTAGTTTTCTAGGAGTTGGCAAACCGCTTTTAAAGCCAGAGCATCAGGAAAAAGTTTTGTCTTACATTGCTGACTCAGCCTCCAGCTCTATCGCCTCCTCTTCTTCAGTTGTAAAAAGTAAAAGCACTGAGTCGTCATTGGAGGCTCATGTTCATGAACCACACCTTTCCTTGTGTCCTTCACCCCAATCAAGATTGAAGGATGACGCAGGCCATACTACTGATTACTCCATGGAGCTGTTTTCACATACCATGCCTGGATTATCAAGTGAAATGGTGAATTACCCAGGCCAAGATGAATCTGACATGGAGTGCACTGATGCACAGCTGCTGATAGATGATTCTGTTGGTACATTCACTCAGAGCACTACATTGTCCTCGCAGTGTACAGAGCCAGATTCTGACCCTGATGAGACTCAGGTGCCCCTTCCCGCACACTATACCACCATACACGGTGACACAGAGGAAGGTGCACATGACATAGAAGAGGAGGTGATGAATGACCCAGTTGTTGAACCAGATTGGCATCCATTGGGGGAAGAGGGTGCTGCTTCCAATAGCTCAGATGAGGAGCATCCACAGCAGACATCGACATCGCAATAGCTGTTATCTGGCAGGCCCGGAGCACTCCAAAGACAGGTTCCAAACATCAAAAGAGTTACTGGACAGCTTGTCCAGAGGGTCAAAAGATCACAGCGTGCTAGGCCGCAAAATGTCTGCCAAAGTAGGAAGAGTGCAGTGTGGCACTTTTTTGACCAAAATCCTCATGATCAGGCCAAGGTTATCTGTAAGAAGTGCGCAAAGACCTTTAGCCGAGGGAAAAATCTGAAAAATTTGAATACCAGTTGCATGCTTAGACATTTAACCAGCATGCACTTGCAAGCGTGGACACAACACCAAACCTCAAGTGCCACATGTGCAACTGATCACAACGAAGGTAGTCAGCAACGCTACATTGTTTCCCCCACTGTAAGCCCACCGGTTAGCACAGCAGCAAATGTTGAGGTGTCGTTGCAAGGCCACAGCAGTCAGGGAATCCCATTGCTATATCAACGAAAGACTGAATCTAGGCCATCAGAAAGAACACCAACTCCATCACCATCATCAACCCTCTCTCAGTCCGCCCTGTCCACCGCTACTTCCACCATATGCAGCTCTCAAGTCCAGCTCACCCTCCCAGACACTATGAGTAGGTCAAGAAAGTACTCAGTCTCTCATCCGCGTACACTGGGTTTGAACGCCCACATTGCCAAACTAATCTTGTTTGAGATGATGCCCTTTCGGTTGGTGGAAAACACAGCTTACCGCGAACTCATGGCCTATGCAGTACCACGCTATGACCTACCCACTTCTTCTCTCGCAAAGCCATCCCAGCCCTCCACCATCATGTGAAAGACCGCATTGTCCATGCACTCAAGCAGTCAGTGAGCGGAAAGGTGCACCTCACAACTGATGCATGGTCCAGTCGGCATGGCCAGGGCCGTTACGTGTCCATAACTGCGTACTGGGTTAATGTGGTGGATGTAGGGTCCACAGGGGACAGCGGTGGTGGGACAGTGCTGCCTAGCCCACGGTATAGGAAACAGTTGGCTGTAGGCGTTCGACCCTCCTCCTCCGCCTCCTCCAGAAGCGAAAGCTCGTCCACAGAGCGCAGTCGTACGAGCACTCCATCTGCAGCTGCCACTGTTGCACACAATGTGTCCCCCTATCGAGCAGCTAGTGGAAAGCGTCAGCAGGCTGTGTTGCAGATGATGTGTTTGGGCAACAGACACAACGCCGAGGTGCTGGCCGAGTACTTGAAGCGACAAACTGAGTCATGGCTGGGCAGTGTACATCTTGAGGCAGGCAAGGTAGTTAGTGATAACGGCCGTAATTTTGTGGCAGCCATAGCCCTTTCAAAACTCAGCCACATACCTTGCTTGGCTCACACCTTGAACCTGGTGGTGCAGTGCTTCCTCAAAAATTATCCGGAGTTAACAGCCCTGCTCCAGAAGGTGCGAAGACTGTGCGCGCACATCCGCCGGTCGCCTGTACGCTCTGTTCGTATGCAGAAGCTGCAGCGATTGCTCCACCTTCCCAACCACCGCCTCATTATCGACATTGCAACAAGGTGGAACTCCACCCTGCACATGGTGGAGCGGCTGTGCGAGCAGATGCAGGCCATAATGCATTTGTGGGAGGATACACGGCCAGGCACTATGAGAGCAGACATGGAGTTGACAGGTGTGCAGTGGTCAAAGCTGAAAGACCTCTGTAAAGTCCTTCAGTGTTTTGAGGAATGCACATGGCTGGTAAGCGCAGACGACGCCATCCTAAGCATGAGCATCCCACTTATGCGTCTGCTCATGCAAACTTTGACGCACCTTAAGGAGCAGGCGTCTGCAGCCAATGTTGATGAGGAGGAAGAGGAGGAGGGAATCCTTGATGACATTCAGCCATTGTCTGCTCATGGACCTCTCCTGGACGAGGTGGAGGAAGAAGAGGAGGAGGAGGAGGATGATGGGGATGATTACTTAGGGGAGGAGGATGCATCTCGTGGGGCAAGTGAAAATGTTGGCGTGGCAAGGTCTGGTACAGGGTTTGTGCGTGACTGGAGGGATGTGGATTTGCCAGAAAGTGCTCCTCCACCCAGCACTCGCAGTGCATCATTGACACCGGGAACATTGGTCCACATGTCAGATTATGCCTTGCAGATGCTAAAAAGGGACCCACGCATTGCCAAAATGATGAACGATGACGACTACTGGTTGGCCAGCATCCTGGATCCACGCTATAAAGGCAAATTACAAAACATCATGCCACAGGAGAACCTTGACCTAATATTGGCTAATAAACAAGCAACTCTGGTAAATCGGTTGCTTGAGGCATTCCCAGCACACAGCAGCGGTGATGGTTCTCACACGAGCCGTACGGACCAGGGGCAGCTTGGCAGAGGTGTTCGTGGTGCACACAGCAGAAGTGGCGTTGGAGACAGGGGTTTCATGACAATGTTGTGGACTACTTTTCCTCCCATATCGATGTTCTCCCACACAGGTCATTCCCCTTTGACTATTGGGCCGCTAAACTGGACACTTGGCCTGAATTGGCCCAATATGCCTTACAGGAGCTCGCTTGCCCAGCTGCAAGTGTGCTATCGGAAAGAGTCTTCAGTGCAGCTGGATCAATCCTGACAGAAAAAAGGACCCGTCTGTCAACCCAAAATGTGGATGATCTAACCTTCATTAAAATGAACCATGCATGGGTTTCCAAGGATTTTGTCCCACCTTCCCATGATTTCACATAGGGTGACAGAAAAATGGCTTGCTTTGGTCCACCTCTTCCTGGGACTTCACCTATTTCACCTTTTGCATCAGCTGAATGTCCAACATCAACATATGCCACTTTCTAAAACTCCCTAACTGTGCTGCCTCCCCCCCCCCATGGCCGGGGTCACCACCTAGCGCACGACACCTTGCGAGTGCCGTTGCCCTGGACAGGTGGGTAGGCCGACTCTTGGGTGCGGGCACTGGCACAGGGTCCCTCATAGTGCAATCAAGTGTCTCTGATGGTGGTGGTGCACACCCGCCGTCAGACACACCGCCGTACTATGAGGGGCCCAGTGCCAGTACCGACGCCCACGAGTGGGCCCCCCTTGCTTGGGCAGGGCCCCAGCATTTGCAATCTTTACCTCTCCCTGCTCCTATGCTGTGTAATCTGGGCCGTCAAATCCATACTGTGCCTGACACCGTCTGAGCCTGCCTCCTGATTTACAGACATATATTTTGAATGGGTACGCTATCCATACATGTTATCCGGGGATACGGTACCCTTTCTAACCTTTGTGCAATCACGTGCAATCCATACTGGGCCTAACACCGTCTGAGCCTGCCTCCTGATGTATAGACATATATTTTGAATGTGTACGCTATCCGTACATGTTATCCAGGGATACGGTACCCTTTCTAACCTTTGTGCAATCACGTGCAATCCATACTAGGCCTAACACCGTCTGAGCCTGCCTCCTGATGTATAGACATATATTTTGAATGTGTACGCTATCCATACATGTTATCCGGGGATACGGTACCCTTTCTAACCTTTGTGCAATCACGTGCAATCCATACTGGGCCTAACACCGTCTGAGCCTGCCTCCTGATGTATAGACACATATTTTGAATGTGTACGCTATCCATACATGTTATCTGGGGATACGGTACCCTTTCTAACCCTTGTGCAATCACGTGCAATCCATACTGGGCCTAACACCGTCTGAGCCTGCCTCCTGATGTATAGACATATATTTTGAATGTGTACGCTATCCATACATGTTATCCGGGGATATGGTACCCTTTCTAACCTTTGTGCAATCACGTGCAATCCATACTGGGCCTAACACCGTCTGAGCCTGCCTCCTGATGTACAGACATATATTTTGAATGTGTACGCTATCCATACATGTTATCCAGGGATACGGTACCCTTTCTAACCTTTGTGCAATCACGTGCAATCCATACTGGGCCTAACACCGTCTGAGCCTGCCTCCTGATGTATAGACATATATTTTGAATGTGTACGCTATCCATACATGTTATCCGGGGATACGGTACCCTTTCTAACCTTTGTGCAATCACGTGCAATCAATACTGGGCCTAACACCGTCTGAGCCTGCCTCCTGATGTACAGACATATATTTTGAATGTGTACGCTATCCATACATGTTATCCAGGGATACGGTACCCTTTCTAACCTTTGTGCAATCACGTGCAATCCATACTGGGCCTAACACCATCTGAGCCTGCCTCCTGATGTATAGACATATATTTTGAATGTGTACGCTATCCATACATGCTATCCGGGGATACGGTACCCTTTCTAACCTTTGTGCAATCACGTGCAATCCATACTGGGCCTAACACCGTCTGAGCCTGCCTCCTGATGTATAGACATATATTTTGAATGTGTACGCTATCCATACATGTTATCCGTGGATACGGTACCCTTTCTAACCTTTGTGCAATCACGTGCAATCCATACTGGGCGTGAGAACGGCTGGCGAGCTGTTAAGCAAGCTGCAGCACCTGTGGTTTGCACACGTAAGTTTTTCATTTTTTCAGGAATGACGGTTAGGCCTAATTCCGGAACTGCGGTTGACCTGCACTTACTGGGAAATCATTGTTCGCGGGTAATAATTGTCATCAGTGATCCCCATCACTAACGTTGTTCAGCGGGTTATCTGCACCTGTAAGCGACAAACGCTGGCCTTTTCAGTGTAGCGCACATGCAGCCACGGACATGTAATGGCATGACACACCAGTTATTGGCCAATCTCATGTGCCAGAGCCTCACGTGTCCCTCTAGTAAGCCGGACTCGGACCGCGGCGCATGACAAATTTAACCGTAGGCTCCACTCCTGGTGGTGCCCTTCTGGACATTCCTTTAAGGTTCAGCTTTGCAACCATACTGCCCACGTAAAACAAACACTTTGCCTTCATGAACGCTGTTTGGAGGGTCATGACTCGTGGGAATAACGCCGCCCAATCAGTTAACCTGCTAGAGAGATCGTACGTTGCTCCCAAGCATGACATCACACTCCCTAGGAAGAAGGTAATGCCACTGTGGCGACCGTATTCCTGGGGGCGACACAAGTGCACTGATGCCCAGCCACTGCTCGATGAATCTGCTGGTACATTGACCCAGACCACTACATTCCCCTCGCACGCTACTCGGCCTGAATCTGACCCTGATGAAACTCAGGTTACCCTTCCCATATACAGTTCCATCTTACACGGTGACAAAGAGGAAGCTGCAGATGAAAGTGCAGGTTAGGCCCACCCGCCATCAGACACACCACCGTACTATCAGGGGCCCTG
Organism: Dendrobates tinctorius; assembly: GCF_039654945.1. Taxonomy (NCBI): domain Eukaryota; kingdom Metazoa; phylum Chordata; class Amphibia; order Anura; family Dendrobatidae; genus Dendrobates; species Dendrobates tinctorius. The sequence continues at coordinate 33,740,223 of NW_027361732.1, read as the reverse complement.
TGCCAGTGCCGTCGCCAACGAGTGGGCCCCCCCCTGCTTGCTCAGGATCACAGCACTTGCAAAGTTGAAATACTGTGCAGTGAGATGGAAGATGGGGACGACGAGGAGTCCAGACAAGTACAGGGATTCCCTAGCGAGGAGACTTATTTGATTGTTTTCAATGTTGGGACTGCAATTTTTGGGGAGCACTATACTCTGGAGAATGATAGATGGTGCCCACCATACACTGGAACATTCCAAAGGTGGACATCAGACACTGGAGCAGCATTTACAGGGCCCATTATACACTAGAGCAGTAGAAATGGGGCCCATTATGTTTGGAGCATTATTTGGGCCCATAAGACAGTGGAGCTTCATCCATAGGGACCAACATATACTGTAGCATTATGTGGAGCTCATCATATACTGTTTCAAACATTATATGGGACCAATGATTCTGTATGGAGAAATAGATGGGCCTCGTCATGAGATGTAAAAAGTGAAGTATTTTTCATTGTACTATACCGCTATTTCTCTGCCGTATCGGAGCATGATGAGTTGTGGTATGTGTTAAAGGGGCGCTCTTTCGCCCAGGGCACATGAAAACCTGGAGCCAGCCCTACCCCCCCTCAACTTTAGCCAAATAACCCCCATTTTTCAGTGCGTAACTTGTATTATGAAGTTAATTAAGGTTGACAAGCTTAAGTAAGAAGAATTGATGCTTTTGGCATTCAAATCGGCACTGTAGGTGTGTTTCCTGTCCTCCTCTCACTGCCGACTTTTATTCCCCATTGACTTACATTGGGTTTCGTGTTTCGGGACGACTCCGACTTTTCCCTATAATCGGACGATCTTGCTCGACCCGACTTTTGGAAAAGTCGGGTTTCACGAAACGAAACGCAACCCTAAAAAAACAAAAGTCGCTCAACTCTAACCGCCAGAGTGACGCCATCAGGATCCCCATGCACAAGCGCCAAAGCCGCAAAGAACTCGTCCACGGACTCTAATGATGGAGAATCGTCCGGTAGGGGGAAGACCCAGGATTGGGGATCCCCTTTAAGAAGGGACATAATGATCCCCACCCGTTGCTCTTCACTCCCTGAAGAACGAGGGCGCAGCCTCAAATACAATTTACAGGCTTGCTGAAACACCAAGAATTGATCTCTCCCTCCAGAAAATCTGTCAGGGAGGGATATCTTGGGTTCTGGCTGAGCCTGTTCCTGGACCAAGCCCCCAGAGCTTACCAACATCCACAGCTGCCGCACCAACCCTCCGCACAGCAGCCCCCTGATCTCATTTGTAAGGGTCTGCAGCAATTGGGCAAAGAGCTGAACTGGGTCCATGGCTCAGCAGAAAAAAAAGTTGGTTGGTGATAAATGTCACGTGGACCCGTCCTGTGTGACATGGCTCGCAGACCGGTAACTAAAACAACAGGACGTGGCATGTGATACTGTCCTGTGTGACACGACTTGCAGGCTGGTAACTAAAACAACAAGACAAGGGGTAGGGAATCAATTACAAGAGTGGGCCCTGCGATAGGGAAAGGGGACGTGGAGACCTCCTGCACTCCCCTGAGTCAGTGTCACCTAACGCTCCTAACGTTCTCTATGCCAGTTCCACATCGGGCGCCGATCACGAACCTGTCGCCCTAGCACACCCTACACCTATCCCTTGCTAGAGAGCTGGGTGGCGCAGACACTGGCCCCACTGCTGTACTAATACACACTAAGGAGAAAACACAAATGGGGAAACACAACTTAGCTTTACTCTGTGGCACTTGCTCCTGGCAATAGAGTCCACCACCAGCATGCAGCTCTCCTCCTGAATCGCTGCCACCAAGCTCTGTCAGAGCTACCAGGAAATCCCCTATGACTCCTTTCACACCAGGGCACTAACTGAGCTGCCAGAACCTCTCTCTAGATCCTTCCTCCACCAAGGATTGTTGAAATGAACACTATCACCAACACTGATTGCAACACCTGTGACTCTTTTCTGGCAGAGCCAGCAATCACACCTGCATTATAATCATGTGCACTAAACAAAAGAAACTAGAGTGCAATGACGCTCACCACCACCGGGGGGAGACTAAGAACAAACAACACCACAGTGCAATAATCGTAATGGCCACAGGGGGCAAAAACACCTTAAGTACAGCTTAGGAGAAAAAAAAAGGTTACCTGTGCTTTATATCAGTCATGATCCAGCATGGATCATGACAGGCTGGAGAGGAGGAGGTGGAGGAGGAGTCTTGTAAGCATGAGGAGAGCATGGGTAATGTTCCTACTGTTGGGACACAAAACATTTGCCTTTTTGCAGCTTATTTCACATGGCATAATTTATGTGTAAATGTCTGTGTCAAGAACCCCACATGATTCACATTTTATCCAACAACCATTACTGGTTGGCCACATTTCTTGATCCACGATACAAGGAGAAATTTCCCTCTCTCCTATTACAGTCGCCAAAGAGTTTTACAATGGAATCATTCAAGAGGGCCATTGTAGATCAGTTGGTGAAAACATCACCCTCAGACAACGCTGTTGGCAGAGGTAGTGGCTGTATTCAAGACCATGGGATAATGGGGAGAGATGTGAACACCAGGTCCAACAGAGGTGGGGGAAAAATGTGCACAAATAGGGAAATTTTCAATAAACCAGAACAACAGCTAGAGCTATCTGAGCCTGTAACAATGCCAAAGAGGCAGAAGTTACAGAAAATTTTCAAGGGGTACTTAAGTGACCATATGTCCGTCCTTTTTGATGCTTCACTTCCCTTTAATTTTTGGGTGTCTAAGCAGAACAATTGTCCCGACCTCTCCTTATACTACTTGGAAGTGCTGGCCAGCTCAGCTGCTAGTGTGATGTCAGAGCGTGTTTTCAGTTTCACTTGGTCAATCAGCACTGATAGGTACACACACCTCCCCATGGAAAATGCAGACAGACTTACTCTGATTAAATTCAACAAGGAATGGATATCTCCACAGTTTGCAATCCCTCCAGATGACAGCAAGCCAAATTAAATTCACCAAAAATGATGATTCACGCTACTGCTGTTAACGTCAACCCCTTTGTCATGAACCAGACCCGGTTGGAGTCCTGTTTTCCCTTTTTCCCGGTCTGGTCATGAAGGGGTTTACCTTTCTCCTCCTCAGTCTGGCTTTAGGTTTGCTATTTATCACCGCTGCTTCCTGTAGGTAATGTTGGTTATAGTTTTGCCTAGGGCTTCTGTAACTGACTCTGATTGCTCTGATTTGTCCTCCTTTGTTTGTTGTCTGAACTCTTGTCTGTTTTCTCCCATTCCTGTTTTGACTCAGTGTTCCCCTTTAGTGCATTGACCTCCCATTCTGACTTGGCTTGTATCCTGATCTGATTTTTCTTTTGTATTTTGGCTTTTCTGCTCCTGACCGCTACTGACCTTCACAGCTTGCCTCTGACCCTGAGTTTGTTTATTCCACTTTGTACTGCACTACAGTGTGTTGCTTGACTCAGCCTGCTTGACTAATCTGCTGCCACCTGTGGCAGCCTTGCTGCTGCATTGCAAGCCTGCTCTGTTTGGGTGCAGATCTGTATCCACTATACTGCCATCTAGTAGAGCCTGCACCTATCTACATTGCAGCAGCCTGATACCCTTTCCATAAAAACACGTTTCCTTCCTTATCAACCATGACAGCCCATAGGGCTAATTTTTACAAACCCTATGCACATTGTGCAGTCGACAAATCAGGACAAAATTCCTACTCCAGTCTATCTACTATTTGTGATTGAAGGCCCATAGGATGGTGGCTTCCTGTGTCAACCATGACTCAGCCCATAGGGTTAATTTTTACAAACCCTATGCACATTGTGCAGTGGACAAACCAGGAAAATATTCCTACTCCAGCCTAACTACTATTTGTGATTGGCGGCCCTTGGGATGGTGGCTTCCTGCATCAACCACTACTCAGCCTTTAGGGCTAATTTTTGCAAACCTTATGCACATTGTGCAGTGGACAATTCTTGAATGTAGAGTGGTCCTACATGATAGAGATTTAACTTGCAATGTGGTTTGAATGTGGAACTATGTCTACAGAACAATTATTTCTGACAGTTAAGGGCCTGTCACACCAAGCGATATCGCTAGTAATATCGCTATAACGTCACTGGTTTTTGTGACGTTATAGCGATATTGCTAGCGATATCGCTATGTCTGTTACTTACCTCCGACCGCTCCCCCCCCGCTGGTTATCGCTGATCGCGCGAGAACGTCCTGGGACGTTTCTCTTTGGGCGCTTCCTGCTGGGGCTTCCTGCTGTGACGACGAGCGACGCGTGGACGCAGGCGGAGGACGCCAGGATCACCTCGTCTGACAGGTAAGTAGCGACCCCTGACCCCTGCGATGTCGCTGGTGAGATCTGCCTGTGTGGCAGCTCACTAGCGACCACTTAGCGATGCACCAGCGATCCTGACCGCGTCATATCGCTGGTCGGGATCGCTGGTACATCACTACGTGTGACAGTACCTTTATTCTGAGCTTATCCAGAGATTTGCAAGGTCAAATTAAGGCTATTTTTAATGCACTGCAGCATGAGGGTTTATAGATTACAAGCATCCAATATTGACAGTGGGCCTTATCCCTTACAAAAATGATATTCACCATAAACGCTAAATCGTTTGCTGATATTATGTACCATAGATTCTGGGTTTATTAAAAGTCTTTGCAATTTTACACTGAGGAACATTATTATGAAATTTCTCTATTACTTTTAGACACTGTTGGTCACATATTGGTGAGTCTCTGACTTTGCTTCCGAGTGTTTCTGCCTCTCTAGCAAGCTCTTTTTATACATAGTCATTTGACTCATTTAAAAATTAACACTTCACTATTTTACATTAGGACCACTTATTTTTCCAGCCTTTATTTAACTCTGTTCTAACTTTTTGGAGATATATTGCTGCCATCAGTTTTCAAATGAGCAACTTTTTCAAATGAAATGGAAAAATGTATAACTTTCAACTTCTGATCTGTATTCTATGTTCTGTTGAATGTAAAATATAGCTTTTTGAGATTTCAAGACCATTACATTCTTGTGTAATCTATATGTTGCCAGCATCTCACATTTTTTTGGTAGAGTGGCTTTGTTTTTTCAATTTGTCAACAAAGTAGTCTTTCTTATAACCAATGAATCAATTTTTACAGAGATATGTTATTATTGTTATTTATTTATAGGGCACCATTGATTTAATGGTGCTGTATATGAGAAGGGGTTCCATACAAAATGTAGTTATCACTTACAGTAAACATACTAACAATGACAGACTGATACAGAGGGAAGAAGACCCTGCGCTTGTGATCTTTAGCCCCCGTTACACACTGCGATATCGATAGCAATATCGCTGTAAAGTCACCGATTTTGTGACGTTGCAGCGATATTGCTAGCGATATCGCTGCATGTGATACTTACCTCCGACCGGCTCCCCCGCTGGTAATCGCTGATCGCGCGAGAAGCTGCTGGACCATTCCTCGTCGGTCACTTCCTGCGGCGCTTACCGCTGTGACGACGAGCGACGCGTGGAGCCGGGGGCGGGAGGATGCAGGATCGCCGCGTCTGACCGGTAAGTAGCGATCCCCGTCCCCTGCGATGTCGCTGGTGAGATCTGCCTGAGTGGCAGCTCACTAGCAACCACCTAGCGATGTACCAGCGATCCTGACTGCGTCATATCGCTTGTCGGGATCGCTGGTGCATCGCTAGGTGTAACGGTACCCTTACATTCTACAGGATGTAGAATATGCTAAACATCAATTTGCAGTGTGCAAATAAAATCAAATTTGTATATAATCCGACTATACTATTCAATGAGTCACATAGTTCTAGTTAAAGATAGCATAAAAATAGGACCTTTAAAATGTTGCTCTGCATCTACTGTAATTAATTAGGCTATTCCCACTTATGAAGATTTGAATGATTATTCCAGTTCTAATATTCAAACAATGCACCACATTAGAGCCACTCTAACCTTGAAATTCCAAATAAATGTAATCTACCATTTAATTTTTTTCCACTGTAAAACAGAAAGTGCACATTTAGCTTGATTCACATTTTCCAATATTGCTGTCTGGAAAATGATATTTCTCACATCATAATTTGGTTCATGTCTGCATGTGTATAGGTTAATGATTCTGATGTTGCTATTTAAATACATTTCAGAAATGGAGTAATATCTTTAAAGTGCTTCCAAGAAATAATTGTACGTAATCTATTTGTCTTTTTTGGGATTCCCAGAATAAAGACATATAGTTGATTCTTATTTAGTTATGCTTGAAAAAATAAACAATATAAAAGTAAGAAATGAAAACTGAGAGAAAGAACTTAATATTTTTTAGATACCTAGATACCAGTTATTAAAAAGGCACAAATTACATTAAACTTTATTTTTTGTTTTCAAACATACTTTAATATTGAAAAAAATTAACCCCTTCACAAACTATGAAGTACAGTGATGAGTAGGGATGAGCGAGTAGTGAAATATTCGGACTCACTGTACTCGTTACGAGTACCTCCTAATACTCGGGTACTCGTAACGAGTAGCGAGTCCAATGTAAGTCTATGGGAAATGCGATTAATGGGCTGTGTGTATGTGCTGGCTGGGGACTGTGCAAAAACTGTGCCGGGTTGTGCGGGACTGTGCCGGCCTGTGGGAAGACTGTGTCGGGCTGTGTGAGATTTTGCTGGCCTGTGCGAAGACTGTGTCAGGCTGTGCGGGACTGTGCTGGCCTGTGCAAAGACTGTGCCTGTCTGTGCGGGACTGTACTGGCCTGTGCGAAGACTGTGCCGGGCTGTGCTGGCCTGTGTGAAGACTGTGTCGGGCTGTGCAGGACTGTGCTGGCCTGTGTGAAGACTGTGTCGGGCTGTGTGGGACTGTGCTGGGATTTGCAGGTACTGTGCAGGAACTATGCCGGGCTGTGTGGGACTGTGCTGGGCTGTGTGGGACTGTGCTAGGCTGTACAGACACTATACGGGACTGTGCTGGGCTTTGCAGGTACTGTGCGGGACTGTGCTGGGCTGTGCGGGACTGTGCTGGACTGTGCGGGATTGTGCTGAACTGCGCAGATACTGTACGGGATTGTGCTGGGCTTTGCAGTTACTGTGCGGGACTGTGCTGGGCTGTGTGGGACTGTGCAGTTACTGTGCGGGACTGTGCTGGGCTGTGCAGGTACTGTGCGGGGACTGCCAGCTGTGCGGGACTGTGCTGGGCTGTCTGGGGACTGTGCAGGAACTGTGCGGGCTGTGCTGAATATTGCAATGCGAGTAGTGAAATACTCGCCAGGATTCGAGTACCGCGAGTACCGCATTACTCGCCGAGTACTGAATCCTAACGAGTATACTTGCTCATCCCTAGTAATGAGCAAAAGGCTAATGTTTTTTTTTTAATTAGTTTTTTATTGAAAACACTATAATACAACATTATCACAAATGTACAACACAGGTCAAAGTAGCATAAATGTGTAATTATGCAGCCATTACAGTATAAACAAAGAGCTTCGGTCTTAACCCTCTCCCACCCAGGGCCCTCCCCCAACCTTTATTTGACTGGTTCAACTGTGACTCGCTAACTGTGTCGCTTCCCAAGCATGCCAATCCCTGGTGAACTTCTGTAGGGCATTAATTTTGTGGGCTAGCATTTTTTCAAAAATAAACGTGGTATTAACTGCTTGAGCTATGGCCTCTTTCTTAGGAATAACATCTTTTTTCCACTGTTTAGTTAATAGGAGTCTTGTTGTTAACACAATATGAGCCGTTACCACTCTAGAGCATGGGGGGAATGCATGTATGTTTAAGAGGAGGAGCGCCACCTCGGGAGACGGCTGGACGATCTGTCCCACTACAAATGAAATAAGTCTAAAGGCGTGATCCCACAAAGAAGTTATAAGTGGACAATCCCAAAATATATGATATAAGGACCCCACCTGATTACAGTTTCGCCAACATAGGTGTGAGGTGTTGGGAAACATGGAATGGAGCTTCACGGGAGTAAAATACCAGTGGAGTATCAGCTTCAAGTGTGATTCAAAGTGGGACGCACATTTAAACGTCCATCCTGCCAATTTAAGCACTCTTAACCAATCCTTGTTAGGTATAGCTTTACCAAGGTCTTTTTCCCAAGATATGAAGGGTATAGATTTTACAAATCTGCTCTTATGTCCCGAGGAATCATAAAGGGGTCTCAAGCCCATATCTAGGGATGAGGAAGATGAGAGGATCCTAATAATATCACTATTAACCCTATATTGGAAGTTTAGATATTTCTTTAAAATGTATTGTACCCGGAGATATGAGAAATGGTCTTTAAAGGTCAAGTCAAACCTGTTTTTCAACTGGGCAAAAGGTAAAAAAGTGCGATCTTCAACTATATCGCTTAATACCATGATCCCGCCTATCTTCCCATGGTACAGGTCAAGGTTCTCTGATAACACCTCCAGAAGTTATAAAGGTGCCTTCGAGAGGCAATGCAGGGATGTGTGTCTGAGTTCAGGAGTGAACCTGAAGCCAATTAGACAGGGAGTGCTTAGTCAGTGGAAGGAGGGCCCCCAGGTTCCGTGGGTCATCCAGAGCTGCCCATAGCACTGCCCTGAGATCGTGTGAGGGTGCAAAATGTGCATCTATTTGGGACCACCTGCTTGGGGGGTCGCAATTCCACCAGTTCTTCAACCGGCTGAGTTGAGTTGCTATATAGTAATCGTTCACATTAGGGAGTCCCACCCCCCACTGGCTTTGCGCATTGCAACAAATGTCTCGACAACCGAAGCTGTTTTCCTCCCTAGATGAAGGCGTTCAGAAGCTTCTGAGAACGTTGAAAAAACACCTTCGGATGTGATATCGGCAAGGTGCAAAATAAATACAGTGGGGAAAAAAAGTATTTAGTCAGTCAGCAATAGTGCAAGTTCCACCACTTAAAAAAGATGAGAGGCGTCTGTAATTTACATCATAGGTAGACCTCAACTATGGGAGACAAACTGAGAAAAAAAAATCCAGAAAATCACATTGTCTGTTTTTTTTTTTCATTTTATTTGCATATTATGGTGGAAAATAAGTATTTGGTCAGAAACAAAATTTCATCTCAATACTTTGTGATATATCCTTTGTTGGCAATGACAGAGGTCAAACGTTTTCTGTAAGTCTTCACAAGGTTGCCACACACTGTTGTTGGTATGTTGGCCCATTCCTCCATGCAGATCTCCTCTAGAGCAGTGATGTTTTTGGCTTTTCGCTTGGCAACACGGACTTTCAACTCCCTCCAAAGGTTTTCTATAGGGTTGAGATCTGGAGACTGGCTAGGCCACTCCAGGACCTTGAAATGCTTCTTATGAAGCCACTCCTTCGTTGCCCTGGCGGTGTGCTTTGGATCATTGTCATGTTGAAAGACCCAGCCACGTTTCATCTTCAATGCCCTTGCTGATGGAAGGAGGTTTGCACTCAAAATCTCACGATACATGGCCCCATTCATTCTTTCATGTACCCGGATCAGTCGTCCTGGCCCCTTTGCAGAGAAACAGCCCCAAAGCATGATGTTTCCACCACCATGCTTTACAGTAGGTATGGTGTTTGATGGATGCAACTCAGTATTCTTTTTCCTCCAAACACAACAAGTTGTGTTTCTACCAAACAGTTCCAGTTTGGTTTCATCAGACCATAGGACATTCTCCCAAAACTCCTCTGGATCATCCAAATGCTCTCTAGCAAACTTCAGATGGGCCCGGACATGTACAGGCTTAAGCAGTGGGACACGTCTGGCACTGCAGGATCTGAGTCCATGGTGACGTAGTGTGTTACTTATGGTAGGCCTTGTTACATTGGTCCCAGCTCTCTGCAGTTCATTCACTAGGTCCCCCCGCGTGGTTCTGGGATTTTTGCTCACCGTTCTTGTGATCATTCTGACCCCACGGGGTGGGATTTTGCGTGGAGCACCAGATCGAGGGAGATTATCAGTGGTCTTGTATGTCTTCCATTTTCTAATTATTGCTCCCACAGTTGATTTCTTCACTCCAAGCTGGTTGGCTATTGCAGATTCAGTCTTCCCAGCCTGGTGCAGCGCTACAATTTTGTTTCTGGTGTCCTTTGACAGCTCTTTGGTCTTCACCATAGTGGAGTTTGGAGTCAGACTGTTTGAGGGTGTGCACAGGTGTCTTTTTATACTGATAACAAGTTTAAACAGGTGCCATTACTACAGGTAATGAGTGGAGGAAAGAGGAGACTCTTAAAGAAGAAGTTACAGGTCTGTGAGAGCCAGAAATCTTGATTGCTTGTTTCTGACCAAATACTTATTTTCCACCATAATATGCAAATAAAATGAAAAAAAAAACAGACAATGTGATTTTCTGGATTTTTTTTTCTCAGTTTGTCTCCCATAGTTGAGGTCTACCTATGATGTAAATTACAGACGCCTCTCATCTTTTTAAGTGGTGGAACTTGCACTATTGCTGACTAACTAAATACTTTTTTTCCCCACTGTATAACATTTTGGGCAGTAATAACATCTTAAACAGTGCAATATGACCCACCCAGGAGACTTCAAATTTCTGGAGTTTGCTCATCTCATTCTCAATATCTGCTAGTAGGGGGAGGTAATGGGCTTTGTACAAATTAGTGGAGGATGATGTTACCATCGTTCCCAGGTATGAAATTTGCTCCATCTGCCAGTCCATCCTCATAATGGCCTTAAGGCGTTTCAACTGCGGTAATGGTATGTTAAGGGGTAGAATTTGAGATTTATTCTCATTAATTTTGTAGTAAGATAGGAGGCCAAATTTTTCGATAATCTCTAGAGCTGCCGGCAAAGACTCCAGGGGGCGTGCTAACGTCAATATCACATCATCAGCATACAACGTGATGCAATGAGATTGTTTCCCCACCTCTATGCCCCAGATATCTGGACTTTGTCTGATTGCTTGGGCAAGTGGTTCTCAAGCTAAAAGGAACACTAGGGGGAGAGAGGACACCCCTGCCTAGTGCCATTTGTAATGGGTAATGTCTCTGACATGGTATCATTCACAAAAACCCTGGCCAACGGAGCAGAATGCAGAGCTTTTATAGCAGTTAGCACCTGACCCCTAAACCCCATACACTCCAGAACCGAGAAGACAAACGACCATCTCACTCGGTCGAATGCCTTCTTGGCATCTAAGGCCACCACCACAGCTGGTGTTCCCCTTCTATTTATTACATCTATCAAATCAATTACTTTCCTGGTGTTGTCAGCTGCAGTCCGCCCTTGCACAAAACCAGCCTGGTCTGGGTAAATAAGGGAAGGAATGATAGGGGCCAATCTCAGAGCAATGCACTTAGCATAAATTTTGACATCAGTGTTTAACAATGAAATCGGGTGGAAGTTTTGGGGCACCTCCGGTGGCTTTCCCTGTTTTGGGAGTGTGATCACAGTAGCTGTCAGCATTTCTTTTGGGAAGCTCCCTTCATTTGCTGCTAATTGTAGGGTTTTGCATAATTGTGGGACTAAGGTCTCCTGGCAAGCTTTATAGTACAAGTTTGTAAGATGGTCCGGGCCTGGGGCCTTCGCCTCTGGGAGAGAGTTAATCACTTTGGTCAATTCTGTCTCCGTCAAAGGTGCGTTTAAGATTTCTAACTGGTCTGGTGCAAGAGTTGGGAGATTAATGCTTGACAAAAACAGATTTGTATCTGGGGCTGTTGGGCCATGGAGGTCTGCTCTTGGATCTAAGTTATACAAAGAAGCATAGTAATCCATTAATTTATTGGCGATTTCTCGAGGAGTGTATATCTTAGAATCGGGAGATAAGTACCTCAAAAAGGGGATCTTAGTTTTAGAAGTTTTAATTTTCACTCTGGATGCTAGCAGTTTACCCGCTTTATTATTTTGGGAGTAGTAATGGGCTTTGGTGATCATAAGATTTTTTTCATAATTGTGTATGAGTAATTCCCGCAATTCCAGTTGGAGATCACGTAGTTTACACATTTGGGCAGAGGATGGGGCTCTTCTATTCATGTATTCCAGTGAACTGATCGATGCTGTAAGGTCTGATAAGCGTTTTTCTCTTTGCTTTTTAAGAATATGGCCTATTTTAATAAAGTGGCCCCTGATAAACGCTTTATGGGCATTCCATACATGGAAGTAATTAGTGACCGAGTCCGCATTGAGCTCAAAGTATTCTTTAAGAGCTACTTTTGTTTGTGCCACTAAATGGGTTTTTTTTTAGAATAAAGGGGTTCATCGACCACAGGAAGTAAAGGGGGCACTCAGATTCTTCCCGAATAGACATCTTTATGGGGGCGTGATCCGACCAAGTTATTATGCCTATTTCTGATGAGTTGACAATATTAAGGAGAGACCTGCTAACCAAGTCTATCCGGGAGTAGGAGTGATGTACCTGTGAAAAGTAGGTATAGTCCTTCTCACATGCATGAAGAACCCTCCATATGTCATATAGGCCCTCCCGAAAGGCTAAGGGGGGAGAACAGGCGGCCCCCTGGAGGTTGGGGTGGAAGAGTTCAGAGAATTTTCAAAAACACAATTAAAATCACCACATATGATTACGTGGCCCTGTTTATCTTTATTAATTCTAGTTAATAATTTTTTGATAAATCTAGTCTGTGCTTGGTTTGGAGCATAAATGACGGCTATAGTATATAAAACATTATTTATGGTTCCCACTTGTATGAGGTATCGACCTGCAGGGTCAAGTTCTAGATAAGTCGAGGAGAAAGCAACAGACCCCTTGATAGCTAGCATCACCCCTCTCTTTTTTTTCGAGAAATTAGATTGGACCACATATGGAAAGAGCCGATGAGACAGTCTATGGGAGTCTTTCTCCAATAAGTGCGTCTCCTGGGCACAAAACAAGTCACATTTAGCTGCGACCGCATCATTCCCAATATAAGATCATTTATGAGGGCTGTTTAGGCCTCTAACATTAAGTGAGCATATTGTAATAACCATATTGTAAACATACAGATGCTAGTATGACTAATGGGTTGCCCATTACACCTGTCAGAATTCCCTGCAAAGCAGGAAAATGCTGGACCCGAATAAACCACAGGTGTGCAAAAGGATAGAAAAAAGCAAAAACCAAACACAATGCAAACTAATAAAATCAGAAGTAAAGTCATGAAACAGACCGAGGACTGCACTTCGGTCCACAAAACGCGGGAGTAGGAAATCCGCGGGGGGTATATCACTGTCCGCACCAACCAGTCAGGATGCCACCCTTGTTAAAGATAATGATTATATCTTCAGCACCTGTTTCTTTTTGGGAGGACTTTCTGCCATGTCTCCTCTGCCCTTACAGGCGGCTCTCTTTGTTTCTGAGGTTGTTCCTGCACTTGTTTATCCCAGGTACAAAGCAAATCTCTTCCTCTTTCATATGAAAAGACAGTATGCCACGATCCTTTGTTGTTAATGAGCAATTTATTGGGGTACCCCCACCTGTATGCCACCTGAGATTCTCTGAGGACTGCAGTGATGGGATTCATTAGTCTGCGGAAGCGTAGTGTCTCTGCGGAGAGATCAGCATAACTTTTGATTTGGTGGAAAGGTGAAGGTAGAGATCCTTTCTTTCTGGAATAAGACAGAAGTTCATCTTTAACCCCTTCACCCCCAAGGGTGGTTTGCACGTTCATGACCGGGCCAATTTTTACAATTCTGACCACTGTACCTTTATGAGGTCATAACTCTCGAACGCTTCCATGGATCCCGGTGATTCTGACACTGTTTTCTCGTGACATATTGTACTTCATGTTAGTGGTAAAATTTCATTCAAATAACTTGCGTTTATTTGTGAGAAAAACGTAAATTTGGCGAAAATTTTGAAAATTTCGCAATTTTCCAACTTTGAATTTTTATGCCCTTAAATCACAGAGATACGGCAGAAAAAAAACTTGATAACTAACATTTCCCACATGATTACTTTACATCAGCACAATTTTGGAACCAAAATTTTTTTTTGTTAGGAAGTTATAAGGTTTAAAAGTTGACCAGCGATTTCTCATTTTTACAACACCATTTTATTTTTAGGACCACATCACATTTGAAGCCACTTTGAGGGGTCTATATGATAGAAAATACCCAAAAGTGACACCATTCTAAAAACTGCACCCCTTAAGGTGCTCAAAACCACATTCAAGAAGTTTATTAACCCTTTAGGTGCATCACATGAAATTTTTTGAATATTTAAAAAAAAATGAACATCTAACTTTTTTTCATAAAAAAAATACTTCAGGTTCAATTTTTTTTATTTTACCAAGGGTAACAGGAGAAATTGAACTGCAAAAGTTATTGTGCAATTTGTCCTGAGTACGCAGATACCTGATATGTGGGGGGGAATGACTGTTTCGGCGCATGGCAGAGCTCAGAATGGAAGGAGCGCAGTTTGACTTTTTCAATGCAAAATTGGCTGGAATTCAGATTGGACGCCATGTCACGTTTGGAGAGTCCCTGATGTACCTAAACAGTGGAAACCCCCTACAAGTGACCCCATTTTGGAAACTAGACCCCCCAAGGAACTTATCTAGATATGTGGTGAGAACTTTGAACCCACAAGGGCTTTACAGAAGTTTATAACGTACAGCGGTACAATTAAAAAATCATATTTTTTCCACAAAAATGATCTTTTCACCCCAATTTTTATTTTCCCAAGGGTAACAGGACCCTAAAAGTTATTGTGCAATTTGTCCTGAGTACGCTGATACCCCACATGTGGGGGTAAACCACTATTTGGGCGCATGGCAGAGCTCGGAAGGGAAGCAGCGCCATTTGACGTTTTTGGCTGGAATTGAGATTGGACACCATGTCGCGTTTGGAAAACCCCTGATGTACCAAAACAGTGGAAACCCCCCACAAATGACACCATTTTGGAAAATAGACCCCCTAAGGAACTTATCTAGATGTGTGGTGAGAACTTTGAACCCCCATGGGCTTCACAGAAGTTTACAACGCCCGGGCGTGAAAATAAAAAATTCGTATTTTTTCCACAAACATGATCTTTTAGTCACCATTTTTTTATTTTCCCAAGGGTACCAGGAGAAATTGGACCCCAAAAGTTGTTGTCCAATTTGTCCTGAGTATGCTGATACCCCATATGTGGGAGAAAACTACTGTATGGGCACACGTCGGGGCTCGGAAGGGAAGTAGTGACGTTTTGGAATGCAGACTTTGATGGAATGGTCTGCGGGTGTCATGTTGCCTTTGGAGAGCCCCTAATGTACCTAAACAGTGGAAACCCCCCACAAATGACACCATTTTGTAAACTAGACCCCCCAAGGAACTTATCTAGATGTGTGGTGAGCACTTTGACCCCCCCAGTGCTTCACAGAAGTTTACAACGCCCGGGCGTGAAAATAAAAAATTCGTATTTTTTCCACAAACATGATCTTTTAGTCACCATTTTTTTATTTTCCCAAGGGTACCAGGAGAAATTGGACCCCAAAAGTTGTTGTCCAATTTGTCCTGAGTATGCTGATACCCCATATGTGGGAGAAAACTACTGTATGGGCACACGTCGGGGCTCGGAAGGGAAGTAGTGACGTTTTGGAATGCAGACTTTGATGGAATGGTCTGCGGGTGTCATGTTGCCTTTGGAGAGCCCCTAATGTACCTAAACAGTGGAAACCCCCCACAAATGACACCATTTTGTAAACTAGACCCCCCAAGGAACTTATCTAGATGTGTGGTGAGCACTTTGACCCCCCCAGTGCTTCACAGAAGTTTACAACGCCCGGGCGTGAAAATAAAAAATTCGTATTTTTTCCACAAACATGATCTTTTAGTCACCATTTTTTTATTTTCCCAAGGGTACCAGGAGAAATTGGACCCCAAAAGTTGTTGTCCAATTTGTCCTGAGTATGCTGATACCCCATATGTGGGAGAAAACTACTGTATGGGCACACGTCGGGGCTCGGAAGGGAAGTAGTGACGTTTTGGAATGCAGACTTTGATGGAATGGTCTGCGGGTGTCATGTGCGTTTGGAGAGCCCCTAATGTACCTAAACAGTGGAAACCCCCCACAAATGACACCATTTTGTAAACTAGACCCCCCAAGGAACTTATCTAGATGTGTGGTGAGCACTTTGACCCCCCCAGTGCTTCACAGAAGTTTATAACGCTCGGACGTGAAAATAAAAAAATCATTTTTTTCCACAAAAATGATATTTTTGCCCCCAATTTTTTATTTTCCTAAGGGTAACAGGAGAAATTGGACCCCAAAAATTGTTTTGCAATTTGTCCTGAGTAGGCTGATACCCTACATGTGGGGGTAAAACACTGTTTGGGCGCATAGCAGAGCTTGGAAGGGAAGGAGCACCATTTGACTTTTTCAACTCAGAATTGGCTGGAATTGAGATCAGACGCCATGTTGCATTTGGAGAGCCCCTGATGTGCCCAAACAGTGGAAACCCCCAATTCTAACTCCAACCCGAACCCCAACACGCCCCTAACCCTAGCCCTAACCCTAGCCCTAACCCTAGCCCTAGCCCTAACCCTAGCCCTAACCCTAGCCCTAACCCTAGCCCTAGCCCTAACCCTAACCCTACCCTAACCCTACCCCAACACACCCCTAGCCCTAACCCTAGCCCTAACCCTAATGGAAATAAATACATTTTTTTTATTTTATTATTTTTCCCTAACTAAGAGGGTGATAACGGGGGGTTTGATTTACTATTTATGGTGGTTTTTATGTTTGGCGGCTGTCGCACGCTAAAAGACGCTTTTTATTGTAAAAATAGTTTTTGCATCACCACATATTGAGAGCTATAATTTTTCCGTATTTTGACCCACCGAGTCATGTGAGGTCTTATTTTTTGCGGGACGAGTTGACGTTTTTATTGGTACCATTTTCGGGCACGTGGAATTTTTTGATCGCTTTTTATTCCGATTTTTGTGACGCAGAATGAACAAAAACCAGCGTTTCATGAATTTCTTTTGGGGGGGGTGCGTTTACACCGTTCCGTGTGCGGTAAAATTGATAAAGCGGTTTTATTCTTTGGGTCAGTACGGTTACAGCGATACCTCATTTAGGTCGTTTTTTTATGTTTTTGTCGGTTTTATGCAATGAAAACTATTTTATATAAAAAATAATTATTTTTGCATCGCTTTATTCTGCGAGTTATAACTTTTTTATTTTTTCACTGATGATGCTGTATGGCAGCTTGTTTTTTGCGGGACAAGATGACGTTTTCAGCGGTACCATGGATATTTATATGCGTCTTTTTGATCGCGCGTTATTGCACTTTTTGTTTGGCGGTATGATAATAAATCATTATTTTTTGCTTCGTTTTTTATTTTTGTTTTTTAAGGGGTTCGCTAAAGGGGTTAACTATTGGGACAATTTTATAGGGCAGGTCGTTATGGACACGGCGATACCTAATATGTGTACTTTTATTGTTTGTTTTTTTTATTATTTTCAAAAAATGAATTTATTGGGGAATATTTTTTTTTTTTTTTACTAATTTATTTGGCGATTTTTTTTAATTTATTTTTACACTTTTTTTTAATTTTTTTTTTACTTTATTACATAGTCCCAGGTGGGACATCACTGTCCTGTGACAGATCGCTGATCTGTCACATCACAGATCACTGTGACAGATCAGCAATCTGTCACAGGCAGTGCACAAGGCTTCCTCATGCCTGCGCTTTGCAGGCACTGAGGAAGCCAGCTTCCCCAGGCCCCCGAAGGCCCCCGTCGCCATCTTGGATTCGGGGGCCTGGAGGAAAGGAGCCCCCCGCAGCAGCGCTGCACATTGCGCTGCCGTGGGGGGCTCAGGGAAGCACGGAGGGAGCCCCCTCCCTGCCAATGCTTCCCTTTAACCCCCGGTACACCGCGATCATGTTTGATCGCGGTGTGCAAGGGGTTAACGTGTCGGGGGCGGTCCGTGACCGCCCCTGACACATTGTGCTGGGTGTCAGCTGTGATAATCAGCTGACACCCAGCCGCGATCAGCGGCGCTCACCACGTGGGCGCCGCTGATCGCGGTAGACGTACTATCCCGTCCCCGGTCATACGGGCCCGGGTACCGTGGACAGGATAGTACGTCTCATGTCAGGAAGGGGTTAATATGATAGCAATTAATGCGTGCAACAATATCCCTCAGAACAGTGTCTGGCAAGTGGCTTGGGCGAGATACTCTGTGCGCTTGATCAATAATTAGTTCATATGGTGAACAGGAGGAGACCACCGCTTGAATTAAATCTTGCACATAACCCCTCAGATCAGAGGGTTTGGTGGTTTCTGGTACACCCCTTAATTTCAGGTTGTTCCTGCAGTTACGATCCTCCAAGTCCACAAGTTTATTATATATGGCTTCTATGTCTTCTGCCATGTCATTGTGAGAGTCAATAAGGTTGTTATGGGAAGATGCAAATTCTCCCATTTTGTCCTCCACATGGGACACTCTCTCCTCCACCTCCTGAATGTGAGATGTAACAGGTTTTAACATTAAAGAAAAATCCTTTAGCATTGCAGTGCTAAAAGCCATCAGCATATCTTTAAAGTTCCTGAAGCAGGGAGATCTGTTGTAGGAAACTGCTGTAATACTGCAAGAGATTTACAATTGTCCCCTCCAGAATCCCCTTTCTCTGCAACATCTCTCTTGTTATTCTGGGAGTGCAGGGGAGGTGTGCATTGCTGCATATGCATCTGCCGGCCTGCTGGAACTACATTTCCCTCGTGTCGCTCCGCAAGTGGGGGAAATCTAGATTCTGGTGATGGACCCGGACCCCGCAGATAAGGTGAGGTGGGTGTTGCCTCATCCTGCACCGCAGCGGTGGTCTTTGCTGGGCTCAGGGGCAGTGGAGAGGGGGACTCTCCTGAGGAGCAGGAGACTCTGCTTACTGAGGGGCCATCTTGCCTGGTATCCCTCTTGAAGAAAATCTCCAATTTGCTTTGTTTTTTGAGATTTCTCTTACCCCTTGTCATCTTGCCAGTGATCAGTGAGGATTCGGGCAGCTGGATGGGTTGATTCATATGCAGGAAAGGCGCTGAAATTGTCGCTTTGCAGGGTCTCAGGGAAGGAGCATTCAGCTCATGCAACTGGCATCCTAGACATCCAGCAAGGCTAACTGTTTTGAACTTTTAACTTTCAGCCTCCATATCTCACCAGCCACTACAGCTTCGAACATGAGACTACCATCATTTTATAGACTATCATCTTATCTCATACATAAATTTGACTTGCAACTGTTTAACATATGGTTAGTTATGCAGATTCTTGTCATGTCACTGCAATGCTACTGTTTTGCTCCCAAAAATCTAAATTTTGCCTGAATCCTTCTGGGCATGCTCTGAATCAGATTCAAGCATGTGTTGACCGAAATCTGATCCCAGTTCTTTTCTGCACATTCCCAATGTTGCTGCTTACTGGTTGAATCACTTGAAAATGTATACAGCTTTTTCTTCAACTCTACCCACAAGTTTTCGATTGGGTTGAAGTCTGGACACTGTGGGGCCAAACTAGCACCTCTACTTCATTGTCATTAAACCATTTTTTTACCAATCTCAACATATGCTTTGGATCATTATCCTTCTGGAACACTAAGCTTTCCTTTTGCTATCCATAGTACTCAAATGTACGAAGTAACTTGTCTTTTAGGATATTCACATATAGCTCAGCACTGAGACCACCAT
Organism: Dendrobates tinctorius; assembly: GCF_039654945.1. Classification (NCBI taxonomy): domain Eukaryota; kingdom Metazoa; phylum Chordata; class Amphibia; order Anura; family Dendrobatidae; genus Dendrobates; species Dendrobates tinctorius. Next base: position 33,720,624 of record NW_027361732.1, on the reverse strand, counting down.
CGATCTTGATCAAGTATGCAATGTCTTTGTCTGTGAAAGAACCCCATATCATCAGGATTCCTAAACTGAACCTTACAGTTCCTTCAATTCCTTGATCCAATAGCCCCATGTTTCTTCAAGAGCCATTTGCATGCTTCAGAGCCTAGTCTATTAACTTTTATCTCTTTGCTTCAGATCCACTTTTCATAATTTTTTACCAACTCGAGCTGACGTTTCTTATGATGATATTGAAGTTGAGGCTTCTTCATCTTTATTTGGGCCACCATTCCAGACTTGTGTAATGTGCATCACATGGTACTTGCATGAATGTCTGTGATCTCACTATTATGAATTAAGCATATGAGACACCTCGACTGCTGTGTTTTTCTCAGCACCAAAACTGATAGACCTTGTGAAGAGCCGAGTTGTTGACTCTGATATTTTGCCTGGACATCCACCTCTTGCCTTTTGAATGGATGGACTTCATTTCATATTCTTCCCAATGTCATGGTACTCCCATGATGCAGTTTAGCAATTTTATTGGCTGAGAAATAGCTATCGATGAGCTGAATTATGCTGTTTCTCTTTTCTTGGGAAATCTTCACGGATGCTTGTCGATTCAAACCAGTGATCTCTGGCTTGGGAATCAACCTAATTACACACTGAACTGTTAGGAAATGTGAGAACAGGTTATATTTTGTAGTATATAGGAAGAAAAACATTTTTCCACCACCAAGAATAAAACAGTAACAATGCAATGACATGACATGAATATGCATAACTAATCATATGTAAAATAGTTGCAAGTCAAATTTATGAGATAGCCTAGATGATTGTCTATAATATGATGGTAGTCACACGTTTGAAGCTGTAGTGGATGGTGAGATATGAAATCTGAAATTTCACAACATTGTTACCCTTTTGCTCTACACTATGTAGAGTTGTGCTCAAAAGTCTATATACCATGGCAGAATTTTTGCTTTCTTGGCCTTTTTTCAGACGATATGTTAGGCATCCGGTTTCTTCCCCTGAAAAGGAGAAATCCCGATCCTTGCCTTCTGCGGTCTCCCATCTTGTCTCAACCGCAGAGGGGGTTGCTCAGCAGAGACGTCGATTCCGGCGTCTTTCTCAGGCTAGTGCTGTCAGTTTGGTTGCTGCTGCCTCCCCTGGTTCAGCTATAGCAATCTGCACTAGTCAGCAATGAGCAGCTCTTGGGACTAAGTCCTTCTTTCAGCCTACTGAGCATGCTCATGAGACGACCTCTCATTGGAGGCCAGAGGTCACATGCTCAGGTCCTATTGCTGCTCTGATTGGATCACTGGGAAGGTCCTGAAAGGCTGCAACTATAAAAGGTTCACATGGCCACCCAGCCGTGCACTAATATAAAAGAAAAACTGTAGACCATGTGGAGTGAGTGTTGTATGCACGTATGAATGTCTCTAATGAATAACTCATTAAGAAACCCCTACCCTTGGTACGAATGTGTTATTCAGCCTTGTCTGTTAGCACCCATGTTGAGGCGCAGAGGCAGAGTCAGGGACTGGCACCAGCACCAAGTTGTGGCTTTGTCTGTATGCCACTGTGCACTTGGTCTGCACTCCACGGTAGCTAGCATCTATAGTGGCATCCGCAGGTGCAATGCCGTAGTGGGACTTTGACACTGTGTCCTTGGGGCAGAGTTCTGTGACCATATACTAAGCGCTCACTTTGCCGAGCTCTGTGAGCTTTAACAGGCTACAGCATTTATGTTCTGCGGTAGTGCAGTTCTGTGAAGGAACAGAGTCCACCTCTGTACACACCGGGTGATGTTAACCCACGTGGATTCTTCTCTTATACCGCCATATAGTGTCCGCCATTATTGAGCAGCAGTTTACATCTTTGTAGGGTGGACCCAGGGCCGCGAACGCACCCTTGTACCACCTCTTTATTATTCGGTGCGTTCTGCCGGCCCTAACAGGATATGAGTGATAAAACCAAAAATTTTTCTCCACTCATGGTTAGTGGTTGGGTGAAGCCATTTATTGTCAAACTACTGTGTTTTGTCTTTTTAAATCATAATCAAAAAACAAAAACTTCCAATTGACCCTGATCAAAACTTTCCATACCCCATTTATTAATACTGTGTATGGCCCCTCTAGCATCAAAGACAGCTTGAAGTCTTTTGTGGTAGTTGTGGATGAGGTTCTCTATTTTCTCAGATAGTAAACCTATCCAAAAAAGCCTCCAGTTCCTGTAAATTCCTGGGCTGTCTAGCATGAACTGCATTCTTGACATCTCACCAGTGTGGCTCAATGATATTGAGGTCAGGAGACTGAGATGGACACTCCAGAATATTCATTTTGTTCTGCTGTAGCCAATGACAGGTCGACTTGGCCTTGTGTTTTGGATTGTTGTCATGTTGGAACATCCAAGTATGTATCATGCACAGCTTCCGTGCTGATTATTGCAAATTTGCCTCCAGTATTTGCTGGTAATATGCTGCATTCATCTTTCATTCAACTTTGACCAAGTTTCCTGTGCTTTTGTAGCTCACACAACTCCATAAGTGATCCACCTCTTTGCTTTACAGTAGGAATGGTGTTCCTTTCATCATAGGCCTTGCTGACCTATCTCCAAATGTAATGTTTTTGATGTGTGTTTTGGTGTTCAAATTTGGATTCACACTCCAAATTACCTTGTTCCAGAAGTTTTGACACTTGTCTCTGTACTGTTTTGCATATTGTAGGCAAGATACTTTGTGGCATTTGAACAGTAATGACTTTCTTCTGGTGACTCGATCATGCAGCCCATTCTTCTTCAAGTGCCTCCTTATTGTGCATCTAGAAACAGCAAGACCACTAGTTTTCAGAGTCCAATGTTTCAGCTGATGTTATTTATGGGTTTTTCTTGCATCCTGAACAATTTTCAACAAATTTTTGTTGGTCTACCTGACCTTGGTTTTGTTTTAACAGAGCACCTGATTTTCCATTTGTTAATCACAGGCATTATCAATTCCTTGGATATCTTTTTGTATCCCTTAACTGTTTTATACAGTTCAACTACCTTTTCCCATAGATCAGATGACAATTCTTTTGCCTTCCCCATGACTCACAATCCAGAAACATTATTGACTGGATGAATGATGCAATAGTCTGTCTGAATCCCAGAAGCTCACTCAGCTTTTATGCTCACACACTGATTACAAGCAAATAGGTCACAGGTGAGGATGTAGCCACTCAAACCCATTTATGTCAACTTCTGTGCATGCTATCAGGCCAAAATCACCAGGGTATGTGAACTTTTGATCAGGGTCATTTGGATGTTTTGGATTGTCATTATGATTTAAAAAGAGAAAACACACAATAAATGGCTTCACTCAGCCACTAACCATGAGTGGAGAAAAAGGTTTGGTGTTATCTATATATAAGAGGCATCGTGATTACTCACTAATCCCGACCCCTGCAGAGTAGCTCCGCCCCCACCACATCACCACACATAATCCCGCCCCCCACCCCATTACAGAGAGGCATCGTGATCCCTCGCTAAATCTGCCCCCTGCACAGTAGCTCCGCCCCCCGCCACATCAACACACATAATCCCGCCCCCCACCCCATTACTTAGAGGCATCGTGATTACTCGCTAATCCCGCCCCCTGCAAAGTAGCTCCGCCCCTCCACATCACCACACATAATCCCGCCCCCCACTCCATTACCACACACAATCCCGCCCCCTACCACATTACCACACACAATTCGGGCCCCACACCACATCACCACACACATTCCCGCCCCCCAACACATCACCACACACAATCCCGCCCCCACCACATCACCACACATAATCCCACCCCCACCACATCACCACACATAATCCCACCCCCCACCACATCACCACACATAATGCCACCCCCCACCACATCACCACACATAATCCCGCCCCCCACCCCATCACCACACACAATCCCACCCCCCCAACACATCACCACACATAATCCTGCCCCCACCACATCACCACACATAATCCCACCCCCCCACCACATTACCACACATAATCCTGCCCCCCACCACATCACCACACATAATCCCACCCCCCACCACACATAATCCCACCCCCCACCACATTACCACACATAATCCAGCCCCCCACCACATCAACACACATAATCCCACCCCCCACCACATTACCACACATAATCCCGCCCTCACCACATTATGACACATAATCCCGCCCCCCACCACATCACCACACATAATCCCGCCCCCCATATTACCACACATAATCCCGCCCCCCCACATTACCACACGAGGCTCCATCCCCACACATTACCACATGAGGCTCCGTCTCCACACATCACCACACGAGGCTCCGTCCCCACACATTACCACACGAGGCTCCATCCCCACAAATTACTACACGAGGCTCTGTCCCCACACATTACCACACGAGGCTCCGTTCCCCCACATTAACACACAAGGCTCCATCCCCACACATTACCACGCGAGGCTCCGTCCCCACACATTACCACATGAGGCTCCATCCTCACACATTACCACACGAGGCTGCGTCCCCACACATTACCACATGAGGCTCTGTCCCCACACATTACCACATGAGGCTCCGTCCTCACGCATTAACACACGAGGCTCTGTCCCCCCACATTTCCACACAAGGCTCCGTCCCCACACAGGCTCCGTCCCCACACAGGCTCCGTCCCCACACAGGCTCCATCCTCACACATTACCACACGAGGCTCCATCCTCACACATTACCACATGAGGCTGCATCCCCACACATTACCACACGAGGCTCTGTCCTCACACATTACCACACGAGGCTCCGTTCCCCCATATTTCCACACGAGGCTCTGACCCCCACATTACCACACGCAGCACTTCCTTCCTATGTAATTCAACCACTTCAGCCAAGGTAAACGTACATTTAATTGCATCCGCATTCTCCCAAACAAAATGAGACAAGAAGAGTCGCCAGGTCCATCTCACAGGCCGCAGGAAAATCCGGACAACGATGCAGTAGCTGATCGACAACAACAATATTGACAAAATCATGGGATTGGTTATCAACAATGAACACCTGAGCAGATTGATAATGACAGAGAGATATCACAAGGTTTATATCAACCGAGTGACAGAAAGAAGGGAAGCTGATATATATAACCAGCGTCAACGAAGAAAGAATTTGACAGCTGCGGAAGTTGAAAACAACAATGCCCGTCGACGTAAACTGCCACCACCTTTGAGGTATGCAGCAAGAAATCCAGAGAATATACCCAGTGAACATCATGTGGGAAAGCGAGTCGTTACGTGTAGTGATTGCGGTGCATCTCACTTTTGGAAAGAAAAATTACACAGTGCAAAGTTTGCGTCGTGCTGAGGAAATGGTACTATACATTTACTTGAAGTAAATGAATATCCTCAGCAGTTTCAAGCATGGTTAACTGAAGATACGAACAAGGCAAAAAATTTTAGAAAGAACATCAGAAAGTACAACAGTGCTTTTGCCTTTGCATCCTTTGGATTTCAGTCAATGAAATTTTCTGGTGGCCCACCCATTTTAGTCATTCATGGACAAGTGTACCACTGTACATCAACTTCTCTAAGGTAAAAGACCTGAATACAATTAAATGTACATTTTTAATTCATTCCTACTCTTTTTTAATAATTAAAAATATATTTGTGCTTTCTTTAGATCTGATACTTCTTCATATTCACAACTCTACATATTGGATCCTGAGTATGCAAACATTCAACGATTAAATAACGAGCAAAATGAAGGATGCAAGAGGGACATAATGAATACTATTGACTGTTTACTCAGAGATATCAACCCATTTGCTCAGGCTTTCAAGATAATGAAGGATTTGATTGATCAGCGTGGCTACGACCAGCATAAAATCGAAATGTGGATAAACAATGATACAACTTGCCGACAGCCAATGAAGTTGCAGCTGTGTTTGTCTCCAATGATGGAGATCCGCCGATCAAAAGAGACATTGCCGTTCATCCCATTAGGCAGCGAGGACTACAGAATATTGTGTACCACAGCCCAAACTGTGATCCAATGGTGTATCCACTCCTCTTTCCGTATGGTGAACACGGATGGCAACCTGGAATACGGAAGCAATGGAGAACTGCAAAAAGGAAAAGTCATGAAATGGAGTGACGATGGTGACGATGAAGAACAGGAAGATATCAGTCACGATGCAGGGGAACAAGAAAAAAAAAAAGAAATGTGTCGATGAGGGAATTCTATGCGTACCGCCTTCAGGACTGACAATCCTTCAACCCGCTGTTACATTCTGGCAAGCTGACACAACAATACATAATTGATGCCTACCTAAAGGTTGAAGCGCAGCGACTGGACTGGAACAGACAAAACCAAAAGAAACTCAGAGTAGAATTATGTCGGGCTTATGGATTATATCAACAGTAGGGCTGAACAACAAGATCTGAGACCGGTTCGCATCATCATACTTCCCTCTTCTTTTACCTGTGGAAAACGTGCCATGACACAGAATTACCAAGATGTGATGACTTTGGTAGCAAAATTTGGAAAGTCGGATTTATTTACTACGTTCACTTGCAACCCAAAGTGGGAAGAAATTCAGTCCGGCCTTTTACAACATGAAACAGCAATAGACCGCCCAGATTTGGTATCTACCATATTCCACGTAAAGCTACAAGAGTTACTAAACGACTTGACTGTAAAGAAAGGTGGAGTGATGGCACGAGTAAAGGCATAACACTACCTCATTGAATTTCAAAAAAGAAGTATTACGTACATTCATCTGAATGTTCGTAACAGTAATGTTAAGAATAGAATGATTAATAATGCACATTTAATGCATCCTTTTATTGTTTCAGGTCTTCCTCATTGCCATATGCTCTTAATTCTGGACGATGAAGACAAGTTTCGAGAAGCTATCGATTGTGACAATGCTGTTTGTGCGGAAATTCCTGACCCGGATATTAACAAGGAGCTTTACGATGTTGTCACCAGCTGCATGATTCATGGGCCCTGTGGAGAACACAATAGAAATTCACCGTGTATGGAATATGTAAAAGGAATCCGGACATGTTTCAAAAAGTTTCCCAAAGACTTCAGCGAAGAAACAAATATTAATGTGGATTGTTATCCAGTATACCGCAGACGAAAAGATGGCATTAAGCTCAAGATTAGGGTTGTGGAAGTTGACAGCCACTGGGTTGTACCATACAACCCCTACCTCTCTCAGAAATAGAGCACACACATAAATGTGGAAATCTGCTCTTCCATCCAGACCACCAAATATATTTTCAAGTACGTGTACAAAGGACATGATGCAGCCATTGTTCAAGTGAATGAAGTCAGCAACACCGGCACCTACCACTGGGACGAGATTAAGACTTACATCGACACACGATATTTGGCATCGCCTGAAGCAATGTGGCAGTTGTGAAAACTTGAGATGTCTGCACGTTCCCATGCTGTAGAAATACTTCCTGTGCACCTACCTTTCCAACAATCAGTTTACTTTGAGGATGGAACGGAGCATCTTTCTGTGGAAAAAGCTCAGCGCGATGGCACAAAACTTACGAAATGGTTCGTTCTAAACCAAACTGATCCATCAGCACGTCAGTATTTATATTGTGAAATACTCTACCATTATGTCTGGACAAATAAGTTTTGGAAGACAAGAAAAAGAGGTGCTGACAAGATCCTTCCAAGAATGTACTCTGTCTCTCCACAAGATATGGAAAGATTTTCCCTGCGCCTACTCCTGATGCATATCAAGGGTAAGTCATATTCATCTAATTGTACATTATTAGATCATCCTGACTGTTTTATAATTTTTAATTATTTTCTTTATGTTGTTTATAGGTGCTACATCATTCGAAGATCTGAGAACAGTGGAAGGACACACATATGAAACTTATATTCTGGCAGCAAAGGCCATGGGATTATTGCATGATGATTCAGAGTGGGACAAACAATGGAAGAAGCATCTTTATTTAGAATGCCCGTTGAGCTTCGACAGCTATTTGCTGCAATCCTGAACCACGCCAACATCACAAGTGGACTTGATGTATACAACAAATATAAAAATAACATGATGGAAGACTTTCTCCTGACTCATAACGAATACATGGCCGAGCAGCAAACACATGCCGATATCCAAGACCACTTACGACAGTTTGCTAAAGATTGCAAAAGTTGTGGACTACCTTCCCCATCAGATGCATATAAAATGTGTGACATTGTTGATGTGGAAAGGGAGAAACAAGAATCTGAACGACTGCAGTTTCTGATGAACCTAAAACAATGAGGCGCCTTTGAAACAATCATGAATGCAGTTAATAATCCAATCACATCACAAAAATGCTTTTTTTTTATCTGGTGTAGGAGGTTGTGGAAAAACTTTCGTGTACAAGGATTTGACATCTACTATACTTGGGAATGGTGGCATTGTAAAAACAGTTGCTCCTACCGGTTTGGCAGCTACATTATTAAAAGGTAATTTTAATTACGATTGCAGAATACTGAAAAACGTAAGTTTAAGATGTCTGTATTGAAGATTTTTTTTGTTTTACACAGGCGGTAAAACAGTCCACTCCGGATTTGGAATTTCAATTCATTTGAATGAGAGAACTGTATCAAGTATTAAAGAAGGAACCTCAGTCTGCCGAGAGCTTCGGGATACTAAACTTATTATATGGGATGAAATTTCAATGTCTCATGTTCATCTTTTCAATGCAGTTGATAGAAGCTTAAGTATTCTCCTTCACAATGAAGAACCTTTTGGTGGGATCCCGATTGTTTTTGGAGGAGTTTTTTGTCAGCAAGCTCCAGTTGTACTTCATGGAAATTGCGTTAGTATTGTAGAGGCGTGTGTCAAGAGCAAACCAGTCTGGAAATCCTTCAAGGAACTGAAATTAATCAGGAACATGCGAGTCAATCCTGATGAGGTTGAATTTTGTGAGTGACTGCTAAGGCTAGTTTCACACTAGCGTTTATTCCACGCAGCGCACAGCGCCGCTAAGCCCCGCTCCCTGCCGGCTCCCTGCCCGCCCCATCCGGTCATCGCCGCCTACTATCGCACATGGACGCTTGCGATCTTCACACCCTATCTTTAGCATAGGGTGCGCAGATCGTGCGCTGGCCGTGCGCTAGTAGGATTTTGGCGTGCGCTGCGCACTTTTCAAGGTGCGCTGTGCGTGCCGAAATGCAACATGCTGCGCTTGGCGCGCATGGGCGCACCTTCAAAAGTGCGCAGCGCACACCAAAATCCTACTAGTGCACGGCCAGTGCACGATCTGCACACCCTATGCTAAATATAGGGTGCGCAGATCGCAAGCGTCCATGTGCGATAGTAGGCAGCGATGACCGGATTGGGCGGGCAGGGAGCTGGCAGGGGGCGGGCCTTAGCGGCACCGTGCGCTGCGTGGAATAAACGCTAGTGTGAAACTAGCCTAACTGTTGGATCAGGAGTTGAAGATGGGAATCTGGTGGATTTTGTGAAGCTGAGCAAAGACATTCTGACTCATGACGTCATGACGAGCATATCTGGGAACGACCTGAACTCTCTCACTCCTGCTGATCTTGCTTCCAGAGCAGTACTATGCCCTAAAAACTGTGACACACTGACAGTCAATGAACAAATGTTGAACATGCTTAGAGGTCAGACTAAATCATACTTCTGTGCCGACAATATTTTATCCTGTGAGACAGAAGAGGAAAGAGCTCAGTACCCCATCGAATTTGTACATTCCCTAACTGCTATGGGCCTCCCTCCTCATATGCTGAACCTTAAGAAAGGCGGCTGTGTCATGCTACTCCGCAATCTAAATCCAAAGAAAGGACTGTGCAATGGTACTCAATTAATTGTAGAAACTCTTGGCACAAATCTCATCGACTGCAGTATTTTTTCTGGGGAGCGTTGTGGTCAAAAGTTTCTCATTCCAAGAATACCATTGGACACTAGTGAAAACTGCGATATCCCGTTTAAGTTAACAAGAAAATAATTCCCACTTCGTCTGGCTTATTCCATGACAATTACAAAATCGCAAGGACAAACATTCGATAAGATTGGCGTTCTCCTACCTGATCCTGTATTCACACATGGTCAATTATACACTGCATTCTCTTGAGTAACAAGTTGTAAAGGTCTTTCAGTTCAAATTGTACCTGGTAGAAGTCAAGGAAAGATCTTTGAAAATGACGAAAATGACTATACATTTAATTGTGTTTACAGAGAAATTTTAACTTAATTTATGTTTCGTTATGAAATTTGATTAGATGCTGGAATGAATAAAAAATGCACATCTTACTGAATCCAGTTTGTTTTTGATTTTACACTGTGAATAAAATGTATCATTAGTATTATTCAGATTTTTAATGATTATTATTGTTATTAACTTCATTTTAATTTAATTTACCACCTGCGTAAGCGCTATTGAATGTTGTCATTATTTACTTTAGTTTAATCACCAGCAGCGGTAATTAGCTAGCAATGAGCGTGCCGAGCATTAGCTGGCTGGAAACAGCTAGTCATTCATATTCTCTGAAAAATGGCCAAGAAAGCATAAATTCTGCCAGGGTATGAAAACTTTTGAGCACATCTGTATATACACCATATATCACATTCCTACACTCCATGTGGGCTCTGGTGTTGATATCAGATGTTTTCTGGCACCTCACAGCTGATTTTATCAGCTGACATGGGTCCCTAACAGCCGTGGGTGGAATCACAATCCACCTGCGGCTGTTGACTTGCTACATTTGACAGCTGCTTTTGACATGGCCATGCCGGAAACATCTTCCTAACGTCGCCCATATGTGCCCATGTTGCAAGATCGCGGGTCACTGATAGGTTGGCATGACAACCCAGGGTCTGCAGGAAACCTCCATAATTGTCATTGCCGCTCTGCTATGAGCACCTCCTAGTGGCTGGCATTCATAGGAGATGAGTATTTCTGCTACAGATAGCAGTATCACAGTTTCATATCTTGTAAGGTAACTATTAAAGTATGTAAAAAGTTAAACAAATTTTTTGAAAATATTAAAAATATAAAAAGTTCAAATCACCCATCTTTTGCCCCATTAAAAAAATCTAAAATTAAAAAAACACACATTTGTTTTTTTGCCTCATTCAGAAACGACTAATGTATCAAAATATAAAACAAACTCATCTGATCGGTAAATAGCATAACGAGAGAAAAAAATCAAAACTCCAGACTTACATTTTTTATGGTAGCCACAAAATTGCACTAAAATGCAATAACAAGGGATCAATAAAAACATTAGCTTGGCATTCAAAAAATATGCCCTTACCAGCACCAGATTCTGAAAAATAGAGACGCTATAGGCCTTGGATAATGATATAATGGTGCCATCTTTGCTTTTTTGTGTGTAAACTTTGGATTTTTTTTTCACCACTTAATTAAAAAAGATCCCATACATGTTTGGTATCTGTGAACTCGCAATGACCAACAATAACGACAAGTCAGTTTTAAAATTTAGTTAATAAGGTATTGTAAGGTAGCGTTTGTTATTCAGATAGAGGACACTTGCTTGGCAGCCAATAAATCACATCCGGCACAGGTTTCTTAACACAACTCCAACAGTCCATGCGGTTTATTAGGCATCATAAACCAGGAACAGCAACAGAAAGTTCATATAAACAGCATAGCATCCATGACAGAGCTTCACTCTGCTTATCCTGTGATCACTCAGGTTGTGCAATGTCCAGTACACAGGCTCTCTAGTCTCAGAGTTATTTCCCCTGTCCGGTTTTACCTCATGGCTGCTTCTCAGTGGAGACATTCATTCCCTCCAGGGAACTCTCACACACACGTCTCACGTGTACAGGAAGGTAGACCCATCTTCCTTCAGTCAGTCTCACGTCAGCCCATAGGAGACCTTTCATACGGACCAACAGGGTCCCAGCATTCAATCATGTGACCTACCCTGGCCATCTTATATGGTCCATAGCCACGAACCCCGGATCACATGACTATGACCACATCACAGGTCCTTCACTCATTCACACTCACATAGTCTTTACTATCAGCGTTTTTAAACACACCCCTGGGTGGATTTGTAGGTAGCTGGTTCTGCCCGTCTCACCAGCTACCTGAAGACTTCTCCCTAACACACTGGCACGAAAGATCAGCTCTGCTGATTAGCACATAAACAAGCCTTCATCTCAAGGCCACCCACTTTGAGATACATTACGATCATTCAGCATCCTACTCCAATCAGGACACTGGAAATGCTTATACGCCTGTCCTGGGCCACCCACACAGCGCCCCCTAGGGCACACAGTGGTCACTACACCACATACCTCCCCCTCTGTTCAATCTTGTGGGGTTGAACACACAACATTACCCCGGGATCTCGAGACCGGGCACCCATGTCCCCTTGTCCAACAGGTAGAGAGAACCGTCTGTCTGTTTCGTCTGTCATATGGCCTCATCTCTACGTTAGGCCTCCCCTGCCCCCAGTGGTCAGAATATCGGCCTAGATCTTTGGCCCTCCAGTCACAGTCTGTCTGCGTCATCAGACACTGTTTAGTCACCATCCTTTCTCTATCTATGCGTCTTGTAACAAATGGTGCCCCACCACGTCTAAGTTTGCTTTTCAGTGCATTAACCTCACGGTTCATTGCATCTGTTGTCTCTGCAGCATCCTCCAGTTCACGCTGTAATCTACGGTACAACGTATTGGCACGTTGAGCCTCTTTCTCTGCTTCTTCCACCTGGCGCTTCAGCTGTTTCAGCCGAACATTATTTTTCTCCACCTGGCCTTTGTACTGCTCGGAATTACGCCTTTCATCATTCATTTGCAATAGTACATCCTTCAGTTTTTTCTCCGCACGACATACTTGCTTGCTTGCAGATTGTCGCTCTTTAATTTCAGCCTCCAGCTGTTCCTCCATTTGTGCAACCTTTGCTTTTAACTCCTTATTCTGGCGATCTAACTGCTGATGGGCATTTTCATTCTTCTGAGCATTACTACGTCCCACCTTTAGATCAGCATTCATCTGGTCAACCTGAAGTGTGGCCTTTCTCAGCCTGTCATTGGCTAATTCAACGTTGCCTTGTTCTTCCTCCACTTCTTCTTCAAGCTGTGCAATGCGAGACTCTAGATGCCTCTTTTCTTCCAAAGCCAGAGCATCTTTACCACTGTTGTTGGCAATTACATCAGCCAGTTTATCTCTTTCCTGCTGTGCTTGCCTTTTAGCACGTTTGCAGCAGCAAGCTTCTCCTGCATATGGATCATCTCTGCTTCCATACTCTCCAATTTCTTCTTGTCTTCACTATGTTCATCACTCGGGTCTGGCCGCTGTAAGTCTTCATCCCATTTCTTCTCCCGCAGAAGACCTCTTACAGTTTCTGTTAGCACTCATACTTCCTCTCTGAGGGACTTATTCAGACCTTGCCACGATGCCAGGTGACCTTTGAGCTCGGAGACTTCCTTCTCTAGCTCTTCTAGTCTGTGCTCCCTTTTCTCTCAGAGCCCCAGTCACCCCCAGAGTCTAAGTCACCCCGATCTGCCGAGTAATCCTTCCAGCTACCCAATAACCATGAGAATACTTCAACCATCTTATCAATCAAGTCAACATCAGTCATGCCATAAGACGTCAGGTCCGTCAGTTGGGCAGACATACTCATTCTTCCGGTCACTTCTACCACTGACCTGTCCACTTTAGCAGGCATCACTGTCACAATGTCTGCTAACCCAACAGTAGGAACGTCTCCATCCCCCTGCCATATATCATCAAACAAGACAAAGTCCCGGCCCCTCTCAAAGGGATGCACTAAGTTTGATGGCATACTACCACCTTGGCACTTAACCCCCTTTGTCATCTCAATCACGACTCTGTCCACCATATAGTTCACAATGACCCCATGTTCACAGTGAATCCTGATGTTTTTCTCTGTCAGAGATAAAACGAGAGGAGTTCCTGTCAGAGTCACCTGACTCTTTGAGCCCAATCTACCAGAGACTCCTTCCCAATGCAGCATCACGGTACACACCTGTGGCCCGTCGTTATCTAGAAAATACATGCCGCACTCCTCAAAAGATATACACACACACTGCGGTTCCCCAGACATGTCCACTGAGGTACCCAGTGCTGCCCCTTTTGCAAACTCGGCCCCTTTCTGGACCACCATACCAATTTGGGCCACCACCTCCCTCTGGGACTCCACCCCTTTTTGGGTTACCACCCCGATTTGGGTCACTGCCCCCTTCTGGGTCTCCACCCCCTTTTGGGCTACCACCCCGATTTGGGTCACCGCCCCCCTCTGGGACTCCATCCCCTTTTGGGCTACCACCCCGATTTGGGCCACTGCCCCCTTTCGGGATTTCCTCATGTCCGTTCTACAGGTCTCCTTAGACCACAGTTCAGACACAACAGTTTGTCTCTTTTATGATACCACACAAGTCCTTGCTGGCACCACCACTGCTCATGCTGTCACCGAACTCCGACACCTACGGCTGCTGTTCACACACAGCTGTTGGTGTCACCTTCGTAACCCCGCCGAGTTACAGGAACCCGCTTGTCCCCTTCGTAACCCCGCCGAGTTACAGCAAGCCGCTTGTCACCTTCGTAACCCTGCCAAGTTACAGCAAGCGCTTGTCACCTTCTTGACCCCCACTGAGCCACCACAGGCTGACTTGAAAGGGAAAATAAAAAAAACACGCATGCAACACAAAACTCACGTGTCCTGTCTGTGTTCTCTTCAGGACGTCCGTCTCCTCTCCTGAGACCGTCCAACACACAGGGTGCACTGGGTGCTATTCAGGGAGCCGACCGTCCTTCCAGGGTTTCCCAAAATACTGGCCTCACCAGGTCCAGGGGCTCGGCGGGTGCTATTCAGGATATCCATCTCCGCCTGAGACTGTCCAACACTTACACCTCACCAGGTCCAAGGTCATACCACGTGCTCCAGGGATCCGATTCTTTCTCCTAGAATCTCCCAACACTGACCCTCCAGGACCTTGCTCACTGAACCCTCCAGGTACACAGTCTTTCTCACTGACCCCAGTCAGTACAACATGAACACCTGTCCGTTACCTGTGTCGGCCACATAGGTCCTCAGATACCTCTCATCCACAGAGGCACCCTACCACACTCCACAGTCTCTTTCTCTGACCCCGGTCAGCACATCCCATTGTTCACCAAACACTCCATTTGACAGTTGTGTAGGCCACATTAGCTCATATTAAAGTGTAGCCCACACACACACTTTATAAAATTAGTGTTTCTAATACCTGTTAGCAGCTGTTCAAGAATAATCACACTAAGCTCCCCTTTGTACTTTTCTGCCTATCTTTATCAGTCTACCAAGATGAAGAAGGCAGGGAGTAAGGCACGTGGGCGTGGGCGTGGAGTTTCAGCAGGGAGAGGACGTGGGGATTCTGCAGGGAGAGGACGTGGGGATTCTGTGCCTGCTGCGGGCACCAGTGAGTCAGCATCCCCCAGTTTTACCAGGCAACAGTCCTTTATGCGCAGCTTTGTAGGACCTCGCCGTACCCCACTGCTGCGGGAGGAACAAATTGAAGCCGTTGTCGGATGGATGGCAGCTAACGCATCGACTTCAATGACTTACACATCCTCTCAGGGCCAGAGCACTGAAGAGCAACCATCTGTCTCTTCACCACCTTCCAAAGTGCCCAGGTAGTCAGAGAGCCCTGGACAGGAGCCATCACAGTCTCTACTTCTGTTCTCTGAATCTGTTGGCTTGGAAAGAGGGGGCCAGCCAAGCAGGATTCAAGAATGTGAAGAAGAGGGAGTATGCAGTGATGCGCAACTGCCTTGTCCCTCTGAATCTGAAGAGGCGGGTGGGCCAGTGCCTATGGTCAGCACACCTCAGTATGCACCAGATGATGACGAGACTCAGGTACCACTTTATGGTGCATATGGTGCTGGCGAGACTACCCAGGAGAAGGAGGTGTTTGAAGAGGGGACTGTAGATGATGAGGTCCTTGACCCATCATGGCGTGAGGAACAGGAAGGTGGTGGGAGCAGCTCTGAGGAAGAGATTCCCCGAACGGCCAAAACAGGAGGGAGAGGAAGGGGGCAGATTTGGTTGACTGTAGCCTCCATTTCGGCACCCGTTAGGAGCATTCCTCTTCCAAAAGCCAAAACGGGCGCTCCCAAGACTTGCAGTTTCATGGTCCTTTTTTGACACAGTTGCAGATGACATTTGCTTTTTCAAATGCAAGCTGTGTCATCAGAAAGTCAAAAGAGGGAAAAATGTCAGCAACCTCAATAACACAAATATGTGGAAACATGTGCAGACCAAGCACGAGCTGGAGTTACACAGACAAACTGAAGACGTAGGCCAACGTACAGCACCACCTACCACCTCTTCAGCTCGTGTTTGGGCCTCTTCCTCCAGCTCACACACAGCTGGTTCGGCTTCCTCACAGGATCGCCAAGGAAGAACCTCTGGCACTGTTGTCCAGAGACCCAGTGACATTCCACCCACAGCACCACATTCCCAGTCATCCTCACACTCCCAGGCCACTCTACAGCCATCGGTAGCACAGGCATGGGATAAAAGGCGGCCATACTTGGCAAACCATCCCCGAGCACAGGCTCTGAATGCTGGCCTTGCCAAACTACTGGCCCTTGAAATGCTCTCATTCAGGCTGGTGGAGATTGACACCTTCCGAAACTTCATGGCATTGGCAGTCCCACAATACACCGTGCCCAGCTGCTTTTATTTCAGCAGGCAAGCCGTCCCTGTCCTGCAAAAGCATGTGGAGGGAAAAATAAAACATGCGCTACTAAACGCCGTCAGTAGCAAGGTCCACCAGACCACCGATGCGTGGACCATTAACCATGGACAGGGATGATACCTTTCCCTCACTGCCCATTGGGTCAATGTTGTGGACCCGGGTACAGATCTGGAGAGTGGTGCTGTACGTGTTCTGCCAACTCCACGGATTGCAGGAATCCAGTCTGTACACATTGACTCTTCTGCCTACTCAAGTTCCTCAGAATCAGCGCTGCAGGAGCCTGTTACGACCGATATGAGCACAGCCATGGCCAAACGTCAACAGGCCGTACTGAAATTAATTTCTTTGGGGAATCGAAGCCACACAGTGCAGGAGCTCTGGAATGCCATCAAGCAGGAGAGCAACGTGTAGTTTCTGCCAGCGAATCTCCAGCCAGGATTGGTAGTGTGTGACAATGGCCTAAATCTGGTGGTAGCTCTGGGCCTAGGCAACCTCACTCACATCCCTTGTCTGGCACATGTGCTCAACTTGGTCGTGCAGAGCTTTCTGAGGGACTATCCGGATCTTGATGCACTGCTGCACAAGGTCCGTAGAGTTGAGCGAAACGGGTCGAAAAAATTCAAAAGTCGACGACTTTCGCCAAAGTCGGGTCTCATGAAACGACACCCGACCTTAGTGTGAGGTCGGCAACGAGGTTGGCGACTTTAGTGCCAAAGTCGTGTTTCAAAAGTTGCTTTAGCGCCCTTTTTCAGACAATCAGGAAGAACGGACACTGTCGGCAACATGATGACATAGGCAGCGGTCACCACCATCTTGGAGAAGGGCATGCAAGTGATTGGCTTGCTTTGAGTGGCATCACAGGGGGTATAAAAGGGCAGGGACGCCGACCGCCATGTTACTCATGCTGACCTCAGAATAGGGAGAACTGCTGCAGCTGCTGATTCTGTAGGGAGAGCGTTAGGAAGGCAAAAAGAAAAAAAACTGCTTCTGCTGCTAGCGCTTTTCACTGTAGTAACTGTGCAGTGAAAGGTGAAGATTTTTGCTTTTGTGCAGCAGCGCTGGTGGTGATTAGCCTGCCTTTTAAAGCTAGCTGCATTGCTGTGTGCACACTGGTGTTCAAACTGCTTTTTTAAAAGCAATCCAAATTGTATTGTTTTGTCCTGGTGAGGTACTGAGCGTTCATTTTTTCACACACCGCACAGCGGTGTATGCTCCTCACACAGTACCGTGTAACGGCTGTTATCACGGCCAAATTGAAGCTATCTACGTGTGTGACTCTGTAAGGAAAAGTTGAGGAGTTTGTCCGTTCTTACAGACCTACATCTTATAGTTTTGTCCGTTTTTCAAACAGTTTAGTATATTTGCTGTTTGATTACATTCAAAGCTAGAGAGAGACAGCGTGTGTCAGTCCGTATACAAAAATACGGAGCTTGACAATTTTACATACACCGTACAGCGGTGTACATGCACGCTCCTCTCTCAGTACCGTGTAACGGCTGTTATCACGGCCAAATTGAAGCTATCTACGTGTGTGACTCTGTAAGGAAAAGTCGAGGAGTTTGTCAGTTCTTACAGACCCACACTCTAGGGAGATTCCAATTCTGCCCAATTCTATATACACCATGTAGTTTGTCATACACTAGGCAATTTCTGCCGGTCACATTGCGGTGTTATAGACACAGGGCCTGACAGAATCCAACTGTGTCCTGAAGTGTAGAGAGATTCCAATTCTACACAGTCCTCTATCCACCTTTCTTACAACATCCAGAATCTGCCTGTCACATTGTGGTGTAAAATAAACAGGGCCTGACAGAATCCAACTGTGTCCTGAAGTCTACAGAGATTCCAATTCTCCAAAGTCCTCTATCCACCTTTATTACACCATCCATAATCTGCCTGTCACATTGCGTTGTAAAATAAACAGGGCCTGACAGAATCCAACTTTGTCCTGAAGTCTACAGAGATTCCAATTCTCCACAGTCCTCTATACACCTTTCTTACACCATCCAGAATCTGCCTGTCACATTGTGGCGTAAAATAAAAAAGGGCCTGACAGAATCCAACTGTGTCTTGAAGTCTAGAGAGATTCCAATTCTTCACAGTCCTCTATCCACCTTTATTACACCATCCAGAATCTGCCTGTCACATTGCGGTGTAAAATAAACAGGGCCTGACAGAATCCAACTGTGTCCTGAAGTCTATAGAGATTCCAATTCTCAACAGTCCTCTATACACATTTATTACACCATCCAGAATCTGCCTGTTACATTGCGGTGTAAAATAAACAGGGCCTGACAGAATCCAACTGTGTCCTGATGTCTAAGAGAGATTCCAATTCTCCACAGTCCTCTATCCACCTTTCTTACACCATCCATAATCTGCCTGTCACATTGCGGTGTAAGATAAACAGGGCCTGACAGAATCCAACTGTGTCCTGAAGTCTAGAGACATTCAAATTCTCCCCACTACTATATACACCTTGTACCTTGTTTTACAGTACCATATAGTTGGTGGTTTTTTGGGTACATTTTCCCCAAAATGAGGAAGTGTGGTGGAAGAGTCCGTGGAAGTGGGCCGGGGTTGGCAGCTGGTAATGATGGTGTTGGTGTTAGTGGTGGATCTGCTGGTAGTGGCAAAAGCAAAATAGCACCTAATGCAGGAGGTGTTGAGCCTGCGTCATGTCATCGTCTGGCTCCACAAGGCCTCGAAGGCTCCCTTTTCTGGGAGTAGGTAAACCGATTTTAAAGCCGGAGCTTCAAGAACAAGTTTTGGCTTACATTGCTGACTCAGCCTCCAGCTCTATCGCCTCCTCTTCTGAAGTTTTAAAAAATAAAAGCACTGAGTCGTCATTGGAGGCTCATGTTCATGAACCACACCTCTCCTTGTGTCCTTCACCCCAACCAAAATTGAAGGATGCGGCAGGCCACACTACAGATTACTCCATGGAGCTGTTTTCACATACCATGCCTGGATTGTCAAGTCAAATCATGAATTACCCAGGCAAAGATGAATCTGACATGGAGTGCACTGATGCACAGCCACTGATAGATAATTCTGCTGGAAAATTCACTCAGAGCACTACATTGTCCTCGCAGTGTACTGAGCCAGAATCTGACCCAGATGAAACTCAGGTGCCCCTTCCCGCATACTATACCACCATACACGGTGACACAGAGGAAGGTGCACATGACATTGAAGAGGAGGTGATGGATGACCCAGTTGTAGACCCAGATTGGCATCTATTTGGGGTAGAAGGTGCCACTGCCAATAGCTCAGAAGAGGAGGAGGAGCATCCGCAGCGGGCATCGACATCGCAACAGCTGTTATCTGGCAGGCCCGGAGCAGTCCAAAAACGGGTTACAAAAACCAAAAGAGTTGCAGGACAGCTTGGCCAGACGGTCAGAATAGCACAGCGAGCAAGGCTTCAAAATGTCTTCCATAGTAGGAAGACTGCAGTGTGGCACTTTTTTTAACAAAATCCTAATGATCAGGCAAAGGTTATCTGTAAGAAGTGCACAAAGACCTTTAGCCGAGGGAAAAATCAGAGAAATTTGAATACCAGTTGCATGCTAAGACATTTAACCACCATGCACTTGCAAGCGTGGACGGACTACCAAAACTCACGTACCACATGTGCTACTGCTCCCAAAGAAGGTAGTCAGCAATGCAACATTGTTTCCCCCACTGTAAGTCCACCGGTTAGCACACCACCAGCAGCAAATGTTGAGTTGTCGTCGCAAGGGCAAATCATTCAGGGAATCACACTGTTATTGCAATGAAAGACTGAATCTAGGCCATCAAAAAGAACACCAACTCCATCACCATCATCAACCTTCTCTCAGTCCGCCATGTCCACCGCTAGTTCCACCATATGCAGCTCTCAAGTCCAGCTCACCCTACCAGAGACTATGAGTAAGACAAGAAAGTACTCATCCTCTCATCCGCGCACACTGGGTTTGAACGCCCACATTGCCAAACTAATCTCGTTAGAGATGATGCCCTATCGGTTGGTTGAAAGCGCATCTTTCCGCGAAACTCATGACCTACGCAGTACCACACTATGACCTACCCAGTCACCACTTCTTTTCTCACAATCAGTGAGTGGAAAGGTGCACCTCACAACTGATGCATGGTCCAGTAGGCATGGACAGGGCCGTTACATGTCCATCACTGTGCACTGGGTTAATGTGGTGGATGCAGGGTCCACAGGGGACAGCTGTGATAGCATAGTGCTACCTAGCCCACGGTACAGGAAACAGTTGGCTGTAGGCGTTCGACCCTCCTCCTCCTCCAGAAGCGAAAGCTCGTCCACAGAGCTCAGTCGCACGAGCACTGCATCCGCAGCTGACAGTGGTGCACACGATGTGTCCCACTATCGATCAGCTAGTGGAAAGCGTCAGCTGTGTTTGGGCGACAGACATATGGCGGAGGTACTGGCCGACTACTTTCAGCGACAAACTGAGTCTACATATTGAGGCAGGCAAGGTAGTTAGGGATAACGGCCGGAATTTTGTGGCAGCCATAGCCCTTTCAAAACTCAGACACATACCTAGCTTGGCTCACACCTTGAACCTGGTGGTGCAGTGCTTCCTCACTAATTATCCGGAGTTAACAGGCCTGCTCCATAAGGTTCGAAGACTGTGCTCGCACATCCGCCGGTCGCCGGTACACTCCAGTTGTATGCAGAAGCTGCAGCGATTGCTCCACCTTCCCAAGCACTGCCTAATTATCGACGATTCAACAAGGTGGAACTCAACCCTGCACATGGTTGAGCGGCTGTGCAAACAGAGGCAGGCCGTAATGCATTTGTGGGAGGATACACAGGCAGACACTTTGAGGGCAGACATGAAGTTGACAGGTGTGTAGTGGTCGAAGCTGAAAGACCTCTGTAAAGTCCTTCAATGTTTTGAGGAATGCACACGACTGGTAAGCGCAGATGACGCCATCATAAGCATGAGCATCCCACTTATGCGTCTGCTCATGCAAACTTTGACGCACATCAAGGAGCAGGCGTCTGCAGCCAAGGATGATGAGGAAGAGGAGGAGGGAAGCCTTGATGACAGTCAGCCATTGTCTGTTCAGGAAACTGTCGTGGATGAGGTGGAGCAAGAAGACGAGGAGGAGGATGATGATGGGGATGATTATTTAGGGGAGGAGGATGCTTCTCATGGGGCAAGAGAAAATGTTGGCGTGGCAAGGTCTGGTACTGGGTTTGTGCGTGACTGGAGGGGTGTGGACCCCCGCATTGCCAAAATGATTAACGATGATGACTACTGGTTGGCCAGCATCCTGGATCCACGCTATAAAAGCAAATTCCAAAACATCATGCCACAGGAGAACCTTGACCTAATATTGGCTAACAAACAAGCAACTCTGGTAAACTGGTTGGTTGAGGCATTCCCAGCACACAGCAGCGGTGATGGTTGTCACACGAGCCATAGGGCCCGGGGGCAACTTGGAAGAGGTGTTGGTGGTGCACACATCAGAAGTGGCATTGGAGACAGGGGTTTCATGACCATGTTGTGGACTGATTTTTCAAGTCCCGCTCACACGACTGGTAATACTGCATCAATTGAAAGTGACAGGAGACAGCACTTGTCAACTATGGTTACAAACTACTTTTCCTCCCACATCGATGTTCTCCCTCACAGCTCATTCCCATTTGACTATTGGGCAGCTAAACTGGACACCTGGCCTGAATTGGCACAATATGCCTTACAGGAGCTTGCTTGCCCAGCTGCAAGTGTGCTATCGGAAAGAGTCTTCAGTGCTGCTGGATCAATCCTGACAGAAAAAAGGACCCATGTTGTGAATGAGTCACCGTAGGAGGCAAAAACAGAAATACTAGCTAAGTCCAGAAAACCAGAGAAGTTGGCAGCTATCAGATTACAGACCCCTGAACCTATCAACAACAACTAGCAGTAGCCGTGGGGGGTTCCTACGGTGCCCTAGACCCCTCGATCACAGCCGGAGAACTACATAGGCCTAAAGACAGAAAGGGAAATCTAAACTGCCCCAGAGCAGACCCCAAAGCAATAGGCAGCCCCCAACATATAATGACGGTGAAGCAAGATGAAAAAGCACTCACACAGATAGAAAGATAGGCTGAGCAAAAGATGGGGCCCAAGCTAACTACATAGGACAGGATAGAAAAGCTGCTGTCTGTAATCTGCCAAAACCCTATCAAAACAAGAGCCAACAGCTGATAGGGAAAAAAGCCCTGAAGATGCTAGGCTTCAAAAAGACTATATCAGCACTCAGGTATCTTCTGAAGACAGAGCAAAAAGGAATTCAGCACACCCCTGCAGGGAATGGCAGAAATCCAGAAAAACAAGGAAAAACAAAACCAAAACACAAATGCAAAAGGCAGAGCAGAAAACTTAGCTTTTGAGGAGCAGGAATCAGACTGGTCTCCTAGAATCCCTCAGAGAGATCACAAGCAAGGCAGAAGGGCGTCGGCTGCCTTATATCCAGTCAGCAATTCCCGTCACCCAGTCATCATCATCCTGCCCAGAAGATTGGTAATCAGCCTCACTACCTTCCTTCACCAGAAGAGGGAGTTCATCAGACCTCAATGGTGAAGGGGAAAATGAACTCACAACAGACCCGTCTGTCGACCCAAAATGTGGATGATCTAACCTTCATTAAAATGAACTATGCATGGGTTTCCAAGGATTTTGTCACACCTTACCCTGGTGACACATAGGTTGACAGAAAAATGGCTTTCTTTGGTCCGCCTCTTCTTGGCACTTGACCAATTTCACCTTTAGCAGCAGGTGAATGTCCCACATCAACATATGCCATTTTGTAAACCTCCTTAACTGGGCTGCCTCCTCCCCCCATGGACGGGGTCACCACCTATCGCACGCAACCATGCAAGTCCCGTTGCCCTGGACAGGTGGGTGGGCCGACTATTGGGCACGGGCACTGACACAGGGTCCCTCATAGTGCAATGAAGTGTCTCTGATGGTGGGGGTGCACACCCACCATCAGACACACTGCCGTACTATGAGGGGCCCAGTG
This sequence comes from Dendrobates tinctorius, assembly GCF_039654945.1. Lineage (NCBI taxonomy): Eukaryota > Metazoa > Chordata > Amphibia > Anura > Dendrobatidae > Dendrobates > Dendrobates tinctorius. Next base: position 33,696,894 of record NW_027361732.1, on the reverse strand, counting down.
CCAGTACCGATGACCACGAGTGGGCCCCCCTTGCTTGGGCAGGGCCCCAGCATTTGCAATGTTTACCTCTCCCTGCTCCTCCGCTGTGTAGTCTGGGCTGTCATATCCTTCACTGGGATTGCCACTACAAATTTGGTGAACTGATAGAAGATGATGGTTAAGAAGTAGCTATGCCCTGTCCCGCTGGCCGGGATCTAGCTTCAGATGATCAATGGCTTCCATTTCTTATGGATGTCGACTCACAATGAGATGCAGTCGTGGTTTCTCATCAGCTTTCACAGTTTTCCTACCCACAGACGTGTGACATTCCAGCGCACATTTTTAAATGTGCCCTCTCATGCCAATTCTATTGAATGGCCTACGGCCTGTGGCTTCTGTCTTTTGCACTGCAAAGTTACGTGACAGAGCCTGATAGGCAGTGAGCACCATTTTTACATCTCTCCCTGTAATCAAAATTATATGGATATGAGTAATGGCGATGGGATCAACGGTACTGCGATACAGCAACACTCTCTTCACAAAGAAAGGTTTTCGCTGTCTCCACACACTAATTAATTGAGGGTCTGCATCGCCTCTGAGAATTGTGACGGAAGTTTATCCTGTGAATAGGAATTCCTAGATTTCTGCAATCACTAGAATTTATGTCAGTAATTGTATGCATCTCATTTCCTATTGCGGAGAGTCTGGACTGTCTTACTGAGACAGAAATATATATGAAGATTTAAAAATACCACCAAAAGTGTGTACTGGTGTACGCTTCAAATACATTTCCTTTTTTCTACTTTTTAGATTGTTGTCTAATCCATACTGAGAACATGGAGATTTTAAATATTTAAACTATGCTTTATATACCTGCTATCCAGTGATAATGTACCCTTTCTCAACTTTGTACAAGCTGGTCAAATCCATACTGGGCCTGAAACCGTCTGAGCCTGCCTCCTGATCTATAGACATAGGTTTTTAATGTGTAAACTATGCTATATATACCTGTAATCCGGTGATACGTTACCCTTTCTCACCTTTGTCCAATCACGTCTAATTCATACTGGGCCTGAGACCGTCTGAGCCTGCCTCCTGATATAAACTGTGTTCCAAATTATTATACAAAAAGAGTTTAGGATTGATAAGGTTAGAACTTTTTTGTTTGTCATTTAGACTCATTGATGGTGATGTGTGTCAGGGCTCTTTATATCACTGAAAGCAATTGCAGATACCTGTGCAAATTAGTTTGGCAGGTGTGTCCAAATAAAGGCAAGACTACTTAAGAAGGCTGTTCCACATTATTAAGCAGCCTACATTTTTTGCCAAAATGGGAAAGAAAAAGGATGTGTCGGCTGCTGAGAAGCAACAAATTGTGGAGTATTTAGGTCAAGGCATGACTACAATCAGCATTGCCAAGACACTTCATCGTGATCATCGCCCAATCGAGAAGTATGTAGATGATTCCCAGCACACACGTGTGCGTGCTGATAAGGAAAAATTGAGGACTCTTTCCAACAGGCAATTGCGTCAGGTTAAAAGAGCAGCTGCAAAAATGCCTTGTCATAGCAGCAGACAAGTTTTTGAAGCTGCTGGTGCCTCCAACGTCCCCCAAACAACAAGATGCAGGGTCCTTCAGAGGTTTGCAGCTGTGTGTAAGCCATCCTGTTGACCAAATCTATCCATTGCACACAAGCAGAAACGGCTCCAGTGGGCCAAACGATACATGAAGACTGACTCTCAAACTGTTTTGTTCACCGATGAGTGCCGTGCAACGCTCGATGGTCCAGATGGATGGAGTGGAGGATGGCTGGTTGATGGACACCCCATGAAAACACGGCTAAGGCGCCAACAAGGAGGAGGTGGAGTAATGTTTTGGGCTGGATTCATGGGGAGAGAGATTGTCGGCCCCTTTAGGATCCCTGAAGGGGTAAAGATGAACTCCATAATCTATGTGGAGTTTCTAAAACAGCACTTCCTGCCATGGTTCAAGAGGAAGAACCGTGCTTTCCGCAGCAAGATCATTTTCATGCATGATAATGTACCGTCTCATGCTGCAAATACCACCTCTGTATCTCTGGCTGCTATCTGCATAAAAGAGGACAAACTTATGGTGATGCCACCATCTTCCCCTGACCTCAACCCCATTGAGAACCTCTGGAGCATCATCAAAAGGAGTGTCTATGATGGTGGGAGGCAGTTCACATCTAAGCAACAGCTCTGGGAGGGTATTCTGTCCACATGCAAAACAATTGAAGCACAAACCATCCAAAAACTGACAAATTCAATGGACGAGAGAGTTCAGAAGCTTCTTTCGAACAAGGGGTCCTATGTGCAAATGTAACATCACCTAGAATAAAGTTTTGACTTGAAAACTGTTTGATTTCATTCTGTAATAAGCTGATAATGCTTATAATTTCACAATTGACCATTTTTTTGTTCAAAATTAAAATAAAAAGGTTGAAAACTCTGCTGTGCATAATAATTTGGAACATGCATTTTGAGTGTTTCTTATTTTTAAAAATATACTGTTTTCATAAGCAGTTTGTTCAAAAACATTGCAATTATACTAGAATATTAGATGACTGGAAAATAGCAATGACTGCAATTCATATAGGTAATTTAGAGAAAATATGAGGAAATATTTTTTGCATAATAATTTGGAACACAGTGTATAGACCTACGTTTTTAATGTGTAAACTATGCTATACATACCTGTTATCCATTGATACGGTACCCTTTCTCACCTTTGTCCAATCATGTCTAATCCATACAGGGCCTGAGACCGTCTGAGCCTGCCTCCTGTTATATAGATATAGGTTTTTAATGTGTAAACTATTCTATACATACCTGTTATCCAGTGATACGGTACCCTTTCTCACCTTTGTCCAATCACATCTAATCCATACTGGGCCTGAGACCGTCTGAGCCTGCCTCCTGATATATAGACTTAGGTTTTTAACACTAGAACTACTGATGGAGTCATTTTGACTCCTTTCGTTTTTTATTTCTCTTCTGTGACTACATTTTTCAGAATTCCGGCTTGAAACTCGGTGACTTTTCCTCAAATATGATGTGAAAAAAGATTTTGTGAGAATAAATAATTTTGGTGAAAAATTTGCGCTTTTTTTTCAAAATTTACCAAGAACTACTGAAGGGAGTCATTTTGACTCCCTACTATATTTTGAGGTCCTTTTGTCACTAAATGTTGCTATAAAGTTTTGTGCATAATTTTTTCACTCTGTCTTATTTACCCTGATGTTCATATAGATGTAGTTCAATTTACATGTCAACTTTTCACATTTTCCTTGTGTTTTACCTGCTTGTATTACTGTGTAATACTGAACAAAATAGCTTGTTTACTCTAGGCTCTTATCTTATCAGATTTGATGAGAAATCTACTCGATCGGAGAGACTGCAAATGGACAAGTTTGCTCTATTTTCTACTGTGTGGGACAGGTTTATTGAAAATTGTATTGCATGTTACAAACCTGGCCCATACATAACGGTGGATGAGCAACTTTTCCCAAGCAAAACTAGGTGTCCATTCACGCAGTACATGCCTTCCAAACCAGATAAATATGGCCACAAATAGTGGCTAGCTGTTGATAAGGAGAGCAAATATCTGGCAAATGGCTTCCCTTATCTAGGGAAAAGATGACACACGCCGTGCTGAGGACCGTTTAGCTGACCATGTGGTAATGAAGTTATTGGACCCGTTTTTGAAAAAAGGTCGCAATGTTACAACCGATAATTATTTTACTTCAGTAAAATTAGCTAAACAGCTAAAAAGCAAAGGAACAACCATCGTGGGAACACTGAACAAGATAAGGCGAGAAGTGCCTAAAGAAATAAAATCCATGAAAGAGGAATTGTACAATACTAAAGTGTTTAGAAATGAAGACAATTTTACACTTACAGTATATCAAGGAAAGCCCAACAAAAATGTTGTCATTTTGAGTTCCGTCCATCCAGATGTTGTTGTTGCGTCTGATTCCGCTAAAAAAACTCCAGAAACGGTAAAGTTTTACAATGAAACAAAATATGGAGTAGATGTAGTGGATCAGATGGCACGAAAATATACCACACGAACATGCACAAGGAGATGGCCTGTTCATGCATTTGAAAATGCCTTAGACTTTGCGGGTATAAATGCATGGATAATATTCAAGGAGATTACCCACCAAAAAATGTCACGCAAGGCATTTTTGCAAACGCTTGTGAGAGAGTTGAGTGGTCCTTATGTCACAGATAGGGAAAAGGGTTCCACGTCCCAAGTTTCTACATGCTCAGAAGTGATGGTTCAAGCAAAATTTTGCCAGATCAAAGAAAAGTGCAAGAAAAATAGATCTGTCGGCAATTGTAAGACTTGTGGTAAGTCTTTGTGTGGGCAATGTACTGCCATAAATCAAAGGCAATGCCTAAAATGCGAAACACCAAATGTTTAGAAGGTGAATTCTGCGCCATATTTTCATTTTTATGCTCCTCCACCTACATTTTCTCTGCTTTTTGTTCTTCAGTTGTTGTTTATATGTGTGCACTTGAATAAAAAAAAATGTTTGAAAAACGTCTATTATAATTATTGTTATTTTCTGTAGAAAAATAAGAAAAGCAGAAAAAAAACAATCAAAAGCATTACTGTTGGATCTCACAATAATAATACATTACAAAAAATATAATTATTAATAAATAACCACAAATGAAACTCTAAAAATAAACGAAAACAAGCAAGGAGTCAAAATGACTCCTTTCAGTAGTTCTAGGCGGGGTCACGAGTCCAGTAGTCCTAGTGTTAATATGTAAACTATGCTACATATATAAGTGTTACCCGGTGAAGCTGTACCCTTTATCAACTTTCTAGAATCTTGTCGAATCCTTACTGGGCCTGAGAACGGCTGCCGATCTGTTAAGCAAGCTACAGCAACTGTGGTTTGGACACGTAATTTTTTGCATTTTTTCAGGAATGCCGGTTAGGCCTAATTCAGGAATTGCGGTTGACCTGAACTTACTGGGAAATCATAGTTCGCGGGTAATAATTGGAATCACAGATCCCCATCACTAACGGTGTTCTGCTGGTTATCTGCACCTGTAAGCGACAAAAGCTGGTCCTTTCAGTGTAGCGCGCATGCAGCCCCGGACATGTAACGCCATGATAGACCATGATAGTGCCAGAGCCTCGCATATCCCTCTAGTAAGCTTGACGCGTACCGCGGGGGCATGCCAGAGTCTCGTTCGTTAATGGAATAAAGCTGACAAATTGCTAGCAGAACTACAAACGGACATACCACACCACACACACAATCGACAAAGCTTTCAATATGTGCATCTTTTCTTGAAGTGGCATGGTTGTGGTTTCCCGGGTGGAGTCGAATTAAGCCACAGGCTCCACTCCTGGTGGTGCCCTTTTGGACACTCCTTTAAGGTTCTGCTTTGCAATCATACTGCCCCCGGAAAGCAAACACTTTGCCTTCATGGATGCTGTTTGGAGGTTCGTGGGAATAACGCCGCCCGTTCGCCAGTTGGCATAATTTATTGGTGGGAAGTCCGACGGTATATGATCGTGTTCGATTTCAGAATTTTTTTTTTTGGTTGGTATTTTACATTTTTATTCCAGCCTTTCTTGACTTCGTAAGGGAATGACAAGCCTATGTCTGTGTCTCCTCCACCTCTTCCTTTTACTCCTCCACCTCTTTTCTAAATGTAGTTGCCCTTTTCCATATGTAATTTTTGTCTTCTGAGCATTTTCTCTGCTTTGGGACACCTTTTAAGGTGTTTTGTAATTGTTTTCTATGTGTTTGTATGTGTTTGCCTGCCATTGTTTTCAATGGGGTTCGACGAACATTCGACGAACTTGCCTCCTGTGTGACGAACCAAAACACTAGCGTGGCGGCTCAACACTACTCCTGATACATAGACGTACATTGTTAATGTTTAAACTATGCTATATATACCTGCTATCTGATGATACTGTACACTTTGTCTACTTTTTATATTCTTGTCTAATCCATACTGAGCCTATGAGCGTCTGTGTGACTGATGGAATATATATGGAGATTGACAATTATCCTTTGACTGAATAGAGCTGTACATTTCTGATACAGTGCCATATATCTGATGTTATTTTGTGTCTATTTTGTGCAAAATTTTGAAGTTTGGTGGAAGAGGCCGCGGACGTGGGCACGGGGTGCCCGCTGGTGATGATGGTGGTGGTGCATCTGCTGGTAGTGGCAAAAGCACAATAGCAGCTAAGGCAGGAGGTGTTGAGCCTGCATCATGGTCTAGCTCTGGAATGCCTGGAATGATACCTTTTCTGGGAGTAGGTTAACCGCTTTTAAAGGCGGAGCATGAGGAACTGCTTTTGGCTTACATTGCCGAAACAGACTCCATCAAATATGCCCGCCTCTTCTGAAGTTTCAAAAAATGCAAGCACTGAGTGGTCAAGTGCTGGCTCCTGGTCAGGAAGAACCCTTTCCTTGTGTCCTGCACCCCCACCCAAACTGAATGAGGCAGTAGGCCACACTTCACATTAGTCCATGTAGCTCTTTCTAACATACCATGCCTGGGTTATCAAGTCAAATCGTGAATTCCCCAGTCCAAGATGAATCTGACATGGAGTGTGGGTGGCCAGCCAGGGCAGTGGGGTTAATCGGTACCGGGCCGGTGTCTCACAGGGATGTGTCACAGTGGTGGTGACCCGTTCCGTGGCCCTGGGCGTCCATGCAAAGGGGTGAATTACGTTTATAGGTGAATGATACGCGACGCCACCTCTGGTTTCTGATTAGATTGACCAGTGCTGCAGTGTCGCTTCTGTGGGACAGATGTTGTGGTGCAGCTAAGATGTAGAAGACCTGCACAGGTAGGGCCGTAGTCGCAGGGCAGATGAAAGAGTTGGGAGATGGTGTGCAGTGCAGGATGTAGCTGAGCCATGCACAGGAGAACGATGACAGACACAGTCGTGCAGTTCAGGAGAGGGAGGACTGGGAGCTTGCATCGCATCCAAATGAAAACCACTTTGGGCTGAGTTCATTAATCCACAGGTGGGTGCACGAATTCGCTGGTGAGCACAGCAGATATCCACAAGAAGAAGAAAGTTTGTTTGGCACACCGGCATAAATGAAAAAAAAAACTTTATTAGGCTAATATGCCATATTAAAATGCAAAAAACACCTAGGTGTTTTTTGCATTTTAATATGGCATATTAGCCTAATAAAGTTTATTTTTCATTTATGCCGGTGTGCCGAATGAACTTTCTTCTTCATGTGTTCAGTCGTGCAGTTCCTTTACCTGTACTTTGTAGGTGCTGTCCAGGACCCAGAGTACAGATGGAGAAGGAGTTGGTCAGCCTGGAAGCCAATTTGGATTTCTCTCTCTGCAGATAGTTAGTGTGGCCTCCGTTCTAGCTCTTATCTGAGGTACTCGCAGTGCTGAGTTCAATGAAGATCCCCCTGTTGACTCTCTTTTGGAACTTTCTCGTATGGCTGGCAGCCATAGTCTTTTCCTTCTGGCTCACACACGTCGATGCTGGGGCCTCCGAGCCTCAGTTGGGTGCAGAGCATTTACAACTGCTACTTCCTCCGGATTCTGCTGCAGGAACGTCAGTGTCCCTAGAAACTCGGAGACCGAAATACGGACCATGCGCTCCAGCTAGGAGTGAACCTTAACTCTGCTCATCCTCCAGCTTCCCTTCTCACGTCCACACACTTCCCCTTCCCTACACAGAATGGCCTAACTTAACGCCTCCCGAACACAGAGAGCAGCTCCTCAGCAGTCATGTTCAGAGGTCTCCCTGCTGGCGTGGAGTGGGAAATGTGTTGTGTGTTGGTTTAACTGCTAGAGAGAACCTTCGTTGCTACCAAGCATGACATCACACCCCATAGGAGGAAGGTAATGCCACTGTGGCGACCGTACTCCTGGGGACGCCACAAGTGCACTGATGCCCAGCCACTGCTAGATGATTCTGCTGGTACATTAACCCAGACCACTACATTCCCCTCACACGCTACACAGCCAGAATCTGACCCAGAGGAAACTCAGGTTCCCCTTCCTGCATACTATACCACCTTACATGGTGACAAAGAGGAAGGTGCAGATGAAAGTGCAGGTTCCTTGAGCTGGTAGGGGGGCATACTAATGGGCGACGACACTGGCACAGGGCCCCTCATAGTACGCAAAAGTGTCTCTGCCGGTGGGAGGGGTGGCCCACCCCCACCCGCCGTCAGACACACCGCCACACGCCGCCGTACTATTAGAGGGGCCCTGTGCCACTGCCGTCACCAATGAGTGGGCCCCCCTGATTGCTCAGGATCACAGCACTTGCAAAGTTGAAATACTTACTTCTCCCTGCTCCACCGCCATGACGTCTTCCGCGTTTCCTGACAGTGATAGTCTGATCAGAGAGCGCAATAACATCACGTCTGTACGCCCTCTGCCTAAACAGCCAAGTGCAGTGAGATGGACGATGGGGACGACGAGGAGTCCAGACTAGTACAGGGATTCCATAGCGACGAGACTTATTTAATTATTTTCAATGTTGGGACAGCAATTTTTGGGGAGCACTATACTCTGGAGAATGATATATGGGGCCCATCATACACTGGAGCATTCCAAAGGTGGACATCAGACACTAGAGCAGCATTTACAGGGCAAATTATACACTAGAGCATTAGAAATAGGGCCCATTATGTATGGAGCATTATTTGGGCCCATAAAACAGTGGAGCTTCATCCATAGGGACCAAGATATACTGTAGCATTATGTGGAGCTCATCATATACTGTTTCAAACATTATATGGGACCAATGATTCTGGATGGAGAAATATATGGGCCTCATTACTCTGTATAGCGCACTATGCGGTCGCCATAATACTGTATGGAGTAATATACTGTCCGTTTTTGGAGCTATTAAAAATGGATATCAGTCATGAGATGTAAAAAGTGAAGTATTTTTCAATGTACTATGCCGCTATTTCTCTGCGGTATCGGAGCATCATGAGTTGTGGAATGTGTTAATGGGGCGCTCTTTTGCCCAGGGCACACGAAAACCTGGAGCCAGCCCTACCCACCCACAAATTTAGCCAAATAACCCCCATTTTTCAGTGCGTAACTAGTATTATGAAGTAAATTAAGGTTGAAAAGCTTCAGTAATCAGAATTGATGTTTTTGGCATTCAAAAGGGCACTGTAGGTGTGTTTCCTGTCCTCCACTCCCTGCCGACTTTGCTTCCCCTTTGACTTGCATTGGGTTTCGTGTTTCAGTCGGCCTTCGACTTTTCATGATAATTGGCCGATTTCGTTCGACCCGACTTTTGCGAAAGTCGGGTTTCATGAAACCCGACTCGACCCGAAAAAAGGCAAAGTCGCTCATCTCTAAAGGTCCGATTAGAGTGCGCTCACTTGAGGTGTTCCAGCACGGCAAGATCGCGCCTTGCAGCTCTGCAGCGCCGAGTACGCCTTCCGGTACATCGCATATGTGACCAACCCACCAGGTGGAATTCAACGTTACATATGTTGGAGTGGTTGTGTGAACAGCAGGCAGCAGTAATGGAGTACCAGCTGCATCAGGCGCAAAAAAGTCGCACTGTGCGCCGGTCACACTTCAGCACCACTGAGTGGGCCTCTATGAAGGACATCTGCCTCGTTTTGTGTGCCTTCGATGATTCCACATGGATGGCGAGTGCAGATGATGCACTAGTCAGCATGACTGTCCCCCTTATCTGCCTGCTTCAAAAAAACACTGCAAGCACTAAGGGAGTCGGTTTTGGAAGAGGTGGAGGATGAGGAGTCACAAATGCCATCTGCTTCTGGACAGTCTGCGCTATATGGTTCCTCACAAAGGCCTAGGCAGGGGACACTTTGTGAGGAGGATGAGGAGGAGTCAAAGGAGGAGGAAGACATCTTTCCAGAGGAGGGAGGTACACAATGCTCTAGTAAGTATGTACAGCGAGGGTGAGGTGATGTAGAGCAGGCAGAGATGACGCCTCAAGCAGGGGACAGCGTTTCGTGGGCAGTTGGGAGTCTGCAGCACATGGTTGATTTCATGCTGCAGTGCCTGAGAAACGACCGCCACATCGCCCACATTCTCAACATGGCTGATTATTGGGTGTACACCCTCCTAGATCCTCGCTACTGGGACGACTTACAAAGTCTCATAACACCGTTGAACCGGGAACGTAAAATGCGGGAGATCAAAGACACACTGGTGCAGTCCATCATGTTCTCCATTCCACCCGAGAGCAGTGCTGCTAGTGCTTTACAAAGCAGCACTGTGCGTCGAGGCAGTGGAGGAAGCTCTGCACAAAGAGGGAGCAGAGGCAACGCCTAAGCACAAGGCAAGACCAGTATGGCCCAAATGTGGCAAAGTTTTGTGTGTCCGCCACAAATGTCTACATCATCACAGACGGCTCCAGTCAGCAGGAGGCAACGTTTCCGTCAGATGGTGACAGACTACATGTCTTGCCCTGTAAGTGTACTCCCAGATGGCTCTTCCCACTTCAAGATTTGGGTCTCTAAGCTGGATACATGGCCAGAGCTTAGCCAGTATGCATTGGAGGTGCTGGCTTGCCCTGCTGCCAGTGTATTATCGGAACGCGTCTTTAGTGCCGTAGGTGGTGTACTAACACACCGTCGCACGCGACTATCCTTCGATAACGTTGACCGGCTTACTTTTCTGAAAATGAACAAGGCCTGGATCTCGCCAGAATTTGCCAGTCCTCTTATACAGTCATGGCCAAAAGTATTGACACCCCTGCAATTCTGTCAGATAATACTCAGTTTCTTCCTGAAAATGATTGCAAACACAAATTCTTTGGTATTATTATCTTCATTTAATTTGTCTTAAATGAAAAAACACAAAAAGAATTGTCCTAAAGCCAAATTGGATATAATTCCACACCAAACATAAAAAAGAGGGTGGACAAAAGTATTGGCACTGTTCGAAAAATCATGTGATGCTTCTCTAATTTGTGTAATTAACAGCACTTGTAACTTACCTGTGGCACCTAACAGTTGTTGGCAATAACTAAATCACACTTGCAGCCAGTTGACATGGATTAAAGTTGACTCAACCTCTGTCCTGTGTCCTTGTGTGTACCACATTGAGCATGGAGAAAAGAAAGAAGACCAAAGAACTGTCTGAGGACTTGAAAACCAAATTGTGAGGAAGCATGAGCAATCTCAAGGCTACAAGTCCATCTCCAAAGACCTGAATGTTCCTGTGTCTACCGTGCGCAGTGTCATCAAGAAGTTTAAAGCCCATGGCACTGTGGCTAACCTCCCTAGATGTGGCCGGAAAAGAAAAATTGACAAGAGATTTCAACGCAAGATTGTGTGGATGTTGGATAAAGAACCTCCACTAACATCCAAACAAGTTCAAGCTGCCCTGCAGTCCGAGGGTACAACGGTGTCAACCCGTACTATCCGTCGGCATCTGAATGAAAAGGGACTGTATGGTAGGAGACCCAGGAAGACTCCACTTCTTACCCCGAGACATAAAAAAAGCCAGGCTGGAGTTTGCCAAAACTTACCTGAAAAAGCCTAAAACATTTTGGAAGAATGTTCTTTGGTCAGATGAGACAAAAGTAGAGCTTTTAGGGCAAAAGCATCAACATAGAGTTTACAGGAGAAAAAAGAGGCATTCAAAGAAAAGTACACGGTCCCTACAGTCAAACAAGGCGGAGGTTCCCTGATGTTTTGGGGTTGCTTTGCTGCCTCTGGCACTGGACTGCTTGACCGTGTGCATGGCATTATGAAGTCAGAAGACTACCAACAAATTTTGCAGCATAATTTAGGGCCCAGTGTGAGAAAGCTGGGTCTACCTCAGAGGTCATGGGTCTTCCAGCAGGACAATAACCCAAAACACACTTCAAAAAGCACTAGAAAATGGTTTGAGAGAAAGCACTGGAGACTTCTAAGGTGGCCAGCAATGAGTCCAGACCTGAATCCCATAGAACACCTGTGGAGAGATCTAAAAATGGCAGTTTGGAGAAGGCACCCTTCAAATATCAGGGACCTGGAGCAGTTTGCCAAAGAAGAATGGTCTAAAATTCCAGCAGAGCATTGTAAGAAACTCATTGATGGTTACCAGAAGCGGTTGGTCGCAGTTATTTTGGCTAAAGGTTGTGCAACCAAGTATTAGGCTGAGGGTGCCAATACTTTTGTCCGGCCCATTTTTGGAGTTTTGTGTGAAATGATCAATGTTTTGCTTTTTGCTTAATTCTGTTTTGTGTTTTTTCATTTAAGACAAATTAAATGAAGATAATAATACCAAAGAATTTGTGTTTGCAATCATTTTCAGGAAGAAACTGAATATTATCTGACAGAATTGCAGGGGTGTCAATACTTTTGGCCATGACTGTAGAATAAATAATTGGTTGGCAACAGTATCCAGGTCTCCTGTTGTGTTCATGTTTCTACCACCTGAACTGTAATCCTTGGGCTTCAACACAGCCAGTTGTTGCTCAGAAGTGCCGTCTGCACAGAGAAAAACACTAGCTCCTGTGTTAGTGGGGTTCAGTAACGCCAGCTGCTCCCCTGCTGTGTGGACAGCAAAGTCTCCTGCTCTCTCCACATTGACACAACATCCGATTTTCTACTTGTTGCATGTAGGCCTCAGCCTGCTGCATGATTGATCCTGGGCTTCAACACAGCCAGTTGTCGCTCGGAAGTGCTGTCCGCACAGAGAAAAACACTAGCTCCTGTGTTAGTGGGGTTCAGTCATGCCTGCTGCTCCCCTGCTGTGTGGACGGCAAAGTCTCCAGCTGCCTCCACATTCAAACTACTACTGATTTTTAACCTTGCTCCACTTAGCCCTCTGGCTCCACTGTCTCTAGTATTTCCCCTGGCCTCCAACCCCGCCAATTGCTGCTCAGAAGAGGCGTCTGCACAATCCACACTTGTTCCTGTGTTACTGGACTCAGTCACGTCAGTTGATCCCCTGATGTGTGTCCGGCAATGTCTCCTGCTCTGTCTACATTCCCACTACTAGTAGTTGGAATGTGGACAGAGCAGGAGACATTTCCGGACACATATCAGGGGATCAACTGACGTGACTGAGCCCCAGTAACACAGAAACAAGTGTGGATCGTGCAGAAGCTACTTCACAGCAGCAACTGGCGGGGTTGGAGGCCAGGGGAAATACTAGAGACAGTGGAGTCAGAGGACTAAGTGGAGCACTGTTACAATCAGTAGTAGTCTACAACCTATATAAAACTTGCTGCAATTAGGCCTCAGCCTGCTCCATGACTGATCCTGGGCTTCAACACAGCCAGTTGTTGCTTGGAAGTGCCGTCTGCACAGAGAGAAACACATGCTCCAGTGTTAGTGGGGTTCAGTAATGCCAGCTACTCCCCTGCTGTGTGGACGGCAATATCTCCTGCTGCCTCCACATTCAAACTACATCACCTATAAAAATTGCTGCAATTAGGCCTCAGCTTGCTCCATGACTGTTCATGGGCTTCAACACAGCCAGTTGTTGCTTGCACAGAGAGAAACACATGCTCCAGTGTTAGTGGGGTTCAGTAGTGGGAATGTGGACAGAGCAGGAGACATTGCCAGACACACATCAGGGGTTCAGCTGACGTTACTGAACCCCAGTAACACAGGAACAAGAGTTGATTGTGCAGATGCCACTTCTGAGCAGCAACTGGCGGGGTTGGAGGCCAGGGGAAATACTAGAGACACGTTTGAAATCAGTAGTAGTCTACAACAGATATTAAACTTGATGAAATTAGGCCTCAGCCTACACCCTGATTGACCCTGGGCTCCAACATCGCCAGTTGCTGCTCAGAAGTGTCTTTGGCACGGGTACTCCCTCCTGCCCATCCTGGTTCCAGCACGCCTGCTGTTTCCGGGGAGTGTCAACGTCACTTTGCCACCAATACGTTGTCCTGTCGTGTTGCGCTCGGGTTAGCCGGGCCTATGTTGCCTGAAGTTTAGGTGCTTCCTATGTGGGCTGTGGGTTCTGGTAATAAAGGCTGGTTCCATAGTGCCAAGAGGACAAGCACCCCCTGTAGGACTGTGAGTTTCAGTAACTGCAGCCTGCTTGCGGCCATGCAATTTTGTTTATCATGGGTACCTTCTGCTACCCATCCGGGTTCCAGCACCGTCAGCTGGATCTTGGCAGTGCCTTTGGCCGAGGTGCCTCCTTCTTGGTATCCGAATTCCAGCAACGTCTGCTGGTCCTTGGTAGTGCTTTGTAGCACAGGTACCTCCTGCTTAGTAACCGTGTTCCAGCTGGTCCACGGTTGCGCCATTGGCTCTTGTTCCTTCAGCTGCCACTCTGGGTTCCAGCACTGTCAGCTGGCTCTCAGTAGTTCCATTGACTCTTGTAGCTTCTGCTATCCATCCGGGTTCCAGCGTCGTCAGGTGTTTCTCGGCAGTGTCTTTGGCATAGGTACTCCCTCCTGCCCAGCCTGGTTCCAGCACGCCTGCTGTTTCCAGGTAGTGTCAACGTCATTTTGCCACCGACTCGTTGTCCGGTCATGCTGCAGTCGGGTTAGCCGAGTCTATGGTGCCTGCAGTTTAGGTGCTTCCTATGTGGACTGTGGGTTCTGGTATTAAAGGCTGGTTCCGTAGTGCCAATAGGACAAGCACTCCCTGTAGGACTGTGTGTTTCGGTAACTGCGGCCGGCTCGCGGCCTTGCAACTTTGTCTTTTTCATGGGTACCTTCTGCTACCCATCCAGGTTCCAGTACCGTCAGCTGGTTCTCGGCAGTGCCTTTGGCACGGGTACTCCCTCCTGCCCAGCCTGGTTCCAGCACGCCTGCTGTTTCTGGGTAGTGTCAACGTCACTTTGCCACCGACTCGTTGTCTTGTCGTGCTGCGGTCGGGTTAGCCAAGTCTATGGTGCCTGCAGTTTAGGTGCTTCCTATGTGTGCTGCGGGTTCTGATAATAAAGGCTGGTTCCGTAGTGCCAATAGGACAAGCACCCCCTGTAGGACTGTGGGTTTCAGTAACTGCGGCAAGTTCGCGGCCTTGCAACTTTGTCTTTTTCATGGGTACCTTCTGCTACCCATCTGGGCTCCAGTACCGTCAGCTGGTTCTCGGCAGTGCCTTTGGCCTAGGTGCCTCCTTCTCGGTATCCGAGTTCCAGCAACATCTGCTGGTCCTTGGTAGTGCTTTCTAGCACAGGTACCTCCTGCTTAGCAACCGTGTTCCAGCATCGTCAGCTGGTCCACGGTTGTGCCATTGGCTCTTGTTCCTTATGCTTCCCCTCCGGGTTCCAGCACCGTCAGCTGGTCCTCGCTAGTTCCATTTGCTATTGTTCCTTCTGCTAACCATCCGGGTTCCAGTACCGTCAGCTGGTTCTCAGCAGTTCCTCAGCCTTCTTGTACCTTCTGCTACTTTTCCAAGTTCGAGCTTGTGGAAATGGTTTTTGGTTCTCACTCTGGATCTCCCTGATGACGACCCTGAAGACGACGACCCTGAAGACCACACCGAAGAAGACCAAAAAGATGACCCTGAAGAAGATGACCAAGAGGACAAAGAACATGAAGACAACCACAAAGATGCAGAACAACAAGAGACAGAAGACCAAGAAGCAGAAAAACCAAAAGCAGAAGAACATTAAGCATAAGACTAAAAATCAGAGCAAATGATATTATCTAAATTATAAGCAGAAGACTAAGCAGTGAATGGGGGTGAGTCCGTTCCTCCTTGTGGTGCCCCTGGAAAATGCCTGCTGCTGTAGGCCAAACTGAACGCCGACAAATCCCGTTGTAAATCTTTTGTGACAGGCAGAACGGAAGGTGTAATCTTCAAACTTTTATAGATAACAACTACAGGAATGCCTGTCACAAATAAGAATATGATGAAGAAGAAGAATAGGAAGAAGATGAAGAAGTAGAATATGAAGAAGAATAATAGTTGAATAAGAAGAATATGAAGAATGTAAAAAAAAAAGAATAATAGGAAGAAGGTGAAGAAGAAGAAGATGAATAAGGTATAGAAGTTGATGAAAAAGATGCTGCTGCTGCTGCTGACTATCATGAAGGAGAAAGTGTGGGAGAAGTAAAAAAGAAGGTGAAGAGCATGGAAGTAGTGAAACATACATATCTGACAAAATATAATAGAGGTTAACATAGTCAATATCTTTGTAACTCCGAACGTCTTTAAAAAAAAAATTAATTCCTGCTATTCCATTTGATTGGGCTAAACCTCTATGGCTTTAATGTCTCCTCCACCTCCCCCAATACATTCTACATTATTATTAGTTGTTTTTCTTCATGTAGAATTAACCTACAAGGAAAGAAAGGGTTTTTTTTAATTCCGATATTTCTGTCCCATTGACTTGAATGGGTCTTCCGGGATAGGAATTGGCGATACCCGATACTTTTTGGATATCGGCCGATCCAATCCGATCCGATGTTTTTCAATATCGGATGGTATCGCTCAACACTACTCATGTGACCTACCCTGGCCACCTTATATGGTCCGTAGCCACGCCCCCAATCACATGGCTATGACCTCATCACAGGTCCTTCACTCATTCACACTCACATAGTCTTTACTATAGGCGTTTTTAAACACACCCCTGGGTGGATTTGTAGGTGGCTGCTCCCGTCCGTCTCACCAGCTACCTGAAGACTTCTCCCTAATGCACTGGCATGAAAGATCAGCTCTGCTGATCAGCACATAAACAAGCCTTCATCTCAAGGCCATCCACCTTGTGATACATTACGATCATTCAGCAACCTACTCCAATCAGGACACTGGAAATGCTTATATGCCTGTCCTGGGAAACCCACACAGCGCCCCCTAGCAGACACAGTGGTCACTACACCACAGTATAAAATAACTCTAAAAGATCATTGAGGAAGTGCACTTTTATTTTTATTTTCCGGTTTTCCAGTGCAAAATATTGTAAAACCAATAGTGTTGTTCAAAAATACAACTAATCCCTCAGAAAACAAACCCTTACATGGCCATACAAACCAAAAAAAGGAAAAAAGTTATTGCTCTGGGAAGAATGGGAGGAAAAAATGAAAAACACAAAAACAGAAAACTCCAAGATCATGAAGGGATTAAGTGAACCTGTCACCTGAAAAAATCACTACTAACCTTTAGATATGGGATTAATATTCAGGTTATTAGCATTATTAACCTTCCTGGTGCACTCACCTAGCTGAACTTTGCAGGGATAAAATTACTCCCTGCAATATTCAGTCACTGGGGCAGTGCCGGTATGAGTTCAGTCACTGCTCTGAGTATTCAAAGCAGTAGCTGTAACCGCACCTCTGGCCCTGACTGACATTGACAGCCATCCCAATGCAAGCCAATGTCAGCCAGGGCCAGGGGCGCAGTTACAGCTGTTGCTCTGTATATTCAAAGTGGTGACTAAACTCGTGTGGGTGTCGCCTCCATGACTGAAGCCAAGAACTTCTGGAGGGGAAAAAAGTTCATTTTCTTCCCGCAGTGTTCAGCTAAGTGCAAGCACCAGCCATTTTAATAATGCTATTAACCTGCAGATCAACCCAATATCTGCAGGTAAATATTTTTTTTTTCTGGTGGCAGGTTCCTTTTAAAAGTATGAAGCGCAAAAAAATGAAATACATAGAGTACTGTGCAAAACATTTAGGCAGGTCTAGAAAAAATATAGCAAGATTACTTTAAAAAAAATTATTTTAGTAGTTAGCATATTTTGTAAGTGCTAATATTTCATTTTCATCTTATCATAGTAAAAAAGTGAATACATAAAGCGATGATGTAAATCAATTCAAACGTATTGTGCAATGTGTGGAAAAATGCAGCATGTAAGATTACTTTAAAAAGTTAATTTCAATAGTTAACTTTTCTAAAGTTAATGTTTCATTTTATATTATCATAGTGAAAAAGTGAATACATAAAACAGGGATTTAAATCAATTCAATAGCTGTTGTGATCATCCATAGCATTTAAAATACCATAAAAGCATAACTTTTTCTAAGTACACTTTATATTTTTGGCTTTTTATGTAATACCAGAGACTTGACAATGTTGAAATCAGGGTTCTGTGACGGCAAAATCATCCCTTCCGGGAGTTGTTCTTTAAACTTAAGATTCTATTTAACAACATTCAGTTGTTCTTCTACTGCAGAATTTGTTTTCAGCCAGGTAGATACTTTCTTGATAATATTAAATGATGGGTTATGCATCTTTGTGCATGCCTACATCCACAGAAGATCTGTGGTTAGTTTTCCAATATGTTTGGAACAACAACAATTCTGATTATCTAAAAATAACCTACAGTATGTGCAATCATTCCTAGAAAAATTGGTGGTCACACCAAATATTGTTTTGATTTAGATCTATTTTTTGCTAATTCACTATTTTTAGTTGACCAAAATACACTAATAACACTTCTAATTTTGAAATAATTCTTGCTTTTCAGCATTTTTACAAAACTCACATGCCCAAAACCTTTGCACAGTATGGTATAAAGTTACATTACCATTTAACTCTTTTGCAGACATTTATCTCTTATATGAACAACAACAGACACACTTGGCACCAGCTACACTGCTTAGCAGGTTCAAAGGGCATTCATATTCTGCCCTTCAAACCCGGACCATGGGTTTTTCCTTTTCTGCACTGGCCTTCAGGTTGAAATAATGCACTAGCTACTGGCCAGTGGTGCGAGTTGAAGGAAAAGATGTCAGCTACCCGGGTCAAAACCAGAATCCAATACCAAATGTTTAACCAAGAGATTAATGGGATTTAAGTTCAGGCTTGTCAATCAGAGACATCAGGCAGAAGAGTAATCAGTCAGGTCAAAACATAAGAGTTAAATCCAATATAAGTGCACAAGTGTAATGAATGGAAGCGGAGGCAGAGATGGTGAAGTTCACATTCGTTTTTATTTTTTAAGTGGAACCTCGGGACCACGGTCCAGGGGGGCTCCGAAGGGGGCGTGACTAGTGAGCCCCAGGCACCCATAGTAAAGCCCCTCAGGCAGGGCCAGAATGGAATACCCGGAGGACACAGGTGCTACCTCCAGTTAAACCCCGAACACGTGGCAGCTGTCCCAGCGAGACCAAAAGGGATAACAAAAGTTACAGCAGAGTCTGTAATGCGCTGGGTCCTGGATCCGGTTAGTTGGTAAGGAGTCGGTTCCAGTGACCTTCACACAGTCCTTGGACTCGGATGGCTGTAGGCTGAACGGGATGGCTTAGGCCCAGATGGTTGCTGATATAACCAGATAACACAGGATACTGATATGCTGTGGAAACAGAGAGCATTAGACAATGCACAGAGACTGCAGATGCAGTGCAGACAGGTTAGCATGACAACCAGATGTAGCAATAATAGATACTCGTTGCTCCGGCGCATTCCCTATGGAGGAGAGGCCAGAAATAACAGCCAGTGCGCTGCCATTGGTTGATTGCATTTTTTGAATAATGCACACCGCCCCTTTAAGAAGGCAAGAGAGTGGGCGGGCGTGCCCTAATAGCCTTAGTTACAGATCTCCTCACAAGACACCAGGAGAAGGAGGCAGGAGGGAGGACAGAATGCTGAGCAGCAGCATGAGAGGCTCGAGGTGAGTGCCCAGAACGGAGAGCAGCGGCAGGCCTGGACGCAGCGCCAGGACGGGGGCCAGGTGTAACAGCGGCAGACCTGGGCGCATTGCCAGGATGGGGACCGGGTGTAACAACGAGGAGTAAAGTAAATTACAATAAATTGATCAATTCAACCAGCTTTTAATTCTTGATGGACACTTTAAACTTCAATTCTAAATCATAACCATGACCTGACTAATAAATTATATAAGGAAAGTTTCTAGTGTGCATAAAATTGTGAATGAATGGGCAAACACTTGGTAATTGAGATTTAATGTAGATAAATGTAGAGTAATGCACTTGGGATGGAGTAATCCTATTGTTGCATATACATTAAATGGGAGTGTACTCAGGACTACAGAACAGGAGAAGGATTTGGGTATTCTGGTTACAAGTGAGCTGAGCAGCAGTACTCAATGTCAAGCAGCAGACACAAAAGATTTTAGAACGTATAAAAAGAGAGATAAAATCCCGCGATCCCAATGTATTATTACCCCTTTATAAATCACTGGTGAGGCCACATCTAGAAAATGGGATCTAGTTTTGGGCTTCACATTTTAAAAGGATATTCAGAAGTTTGAATTAATTCAAAGACCGTAATTGTATTATTACAATGGATGGAAGGCCTCTCATATGGTGAAAGGTTTGAAAAGCTGGGCTTGTTTATCCTAGAAAAAAAGACACCTCAGAGGAAATCTCATTTACATGTATAAATATATGTTTGGCTAGTACAAAAAAATGCAATATGACTTATTCCTTCCAAAGACTATACTAAGGCCTAGGGGGCGATCATTACGGGTGGAAGAAAGGCAATTCTGACAGCTAAATAGGAAAGAATTCTTTACAGTTAGAGCAGTTGGAATGTGGAATGCCCTACTGCAAGATGTAGTAATGGCAGACACCTTAACAGCTTTTAAAAAAGGCTGGATGATTTCCTTGATGCACGAAACATTGCGGATTATAGTTAAATTAGTGATGAAATGCACAATTGGTGGAGTAACGTTGAACTTGACGGAGGTACGTCTTTTTTCAACCTATTTAACTATGTGTGTATGTGAAACCCTCTTTGTAAGTATGCTGCTAATGTCTGGATCTACCGTATTTTTTGGACTATAAGAAACACTTTTTTCCTCCAAAAATTTGGAGGAAAATGTGGGGTGCATTTTATAGTCTGGATGTACCTGCTGTGCCTATGAATAGGGGGCTGGATAAGTGGAAGCAACAGACGAGTAGGTCACAGGAGGCAGGAGTCAGCTGCTCCAGCTAACACTATTCCTGCTGTTAAAGAGAAATGAATATTCACTGCTCCCCACTCCCATAGTCCCTCCCACCTCTATGCACTGAAGCCAGTGTTGAGAGGAATCTGAACATGAATCAGAATGTGCAAGGTGTGTGCCAACTTTGAGATTGGCAAACATTTTCCTAACAAGTTCACTCATCTCTAATCTGTAATCAGAAATTCAACAAACCTGGCAGTGTTATTTGTGTTACTCCAGAGTTTGTTGTGGCCATGTAACTAGAGATGGTCAAACCCGAACAGTAAAGTTCAGCGTCCATACTGAACACTTAGAGACACCAAATACGGCTTCACCAGGAAGTCCATCTTACAGTTCAGTTCGGCCCACTAAAAACCAGATATTTGTTGCACTGTCATGTGCATGACACCACAACAAACACTGCTTATCATGGGCGCTAAAATCATCACCGCCAGTAAGACAGCTACAGTTCCCACACTGACAAATGACAGCATGAGTCCGCAGCTGTGATTGGAGGTATAAAGTTTACCTCTGGTCACTGATGTTGACTAATGGGACTGATGCTTCTATCAGCCAACACTTGCTTCCGCTAATAACAGTGAGAGCAGGAGCGGCTGATGGGAGTATACAGTAGTCTACCTCTGCCTGCAATGTAAATAATTAATTAAAAAAGAAAAACAGTGTGAGTTCCCCTTTATTTTTGATAACCAGCCAGGAAAAACTCACAGCTAGGGGCTGCAACCCTCAGCTGTCAGCATTTGCAAGGCTGGCTATCAAGAATAGAGGGGTTCCTACACTGTTTTTTTAAATATTTAAATAAATAATTTTAAAAACAGCATGAGGTTCCCCCCCATTTTTGACAACCAGCCAAGCTAAAGCAGACAGCGGGGGACTGGTATTCTCAGGCTGGTAAGGGGCTATGCATATTGGCCTACAAAGTCTAAATAATAGCAGCCCGCAGCCAACCAGAAAAGGCACATCTATTAGATGCGCCAATTCTGGTGCTTTGCCCAGCTATATTTTAAATAAACACACAACAAGAATAAAGTCTTTTATTTGAAACAAGCTGAAGAGCCTGGCGCTGCCCAGGCATAGTAACTACTGTAACTACAGTTAGTTATAACAAATTATAATGATTATATCTATATATACTCGTATATATAAATATAAAAAGCTGAGTGTAGCACCCTGCCCATTCCGCATAGCCACATTCACTATAATATCCCACATCATCTCGTCAGCCAGAGCCACTGGACTACAACCCCTAATATCCCACATCATCCCATCAGCTAGAGCCACTGGACAACTACCACTAATATCCCACATCATCCCGTCAGCCTGGAGTCAGAACCAGAGTGCTGAGTGGAATGGTCCTAATTTCCATACTGGGGATCCCTTTAAGAGAGGCCTGGCATCAGAACCAGAGCGCTGAGTGGATTTGCCCTGACTTCCATATCAATGATCCCTTTAATAGAAGCCTGGGGTGAGAATTAGAGCGCTGAGGGATTTACCCTAACTTCCATACCGGAGATCCCTTTAATAGAGGCCTGGGGTCAGTACCAAAGCGCACAGTGGATTTTCCCTTGCTTCCGTACCGAGGATCCCTTTAAGAGGGGACTTGGATCAGAATCCGTGCGCTGAGTGGATTTGCCCTAACTTCCATACCGGGGATCCCTTTAAGAGAGCCTGGAATCAGAACCAGAGTGCTGAGTGGATTTGCCCTGACTTGCATACCAATGATCCCTTTAATAGAACTCTGGGGTCAGAATCAGAGCGCCAAGGGATTTGTCCTAACTTCCATGCAGGGGATCCCTTAAGAGAGCCTGGGGTCAGAGTTAAAGCGCTGGATCGATTTGCCCTGACTTCCATACCAGAGATCCCTATAAGAAGGGCCTGAGGTCAGTACCAAAGTGCAGAGTGGATTTGCCCTAACTTCCATACCAATGATCCCTTTAAGAGACCCTGGAGTCAGAACCACAGAGCTGAGTGAAACTGTCCTAACTTCCATACCGGGGATCCCTTTAAGAGAGGCCTGGGGTCAAAACCAAAGCACTGGATGGATTTGCTCTGACTTACATACCAATGATCCCTTTAAGAGGGAAGATGTGCCTACGGGATGGAGGATGTGTGATGGGTATATGGGAACAGGAGGGGGGATTCATTTCAGTCATGTACTCACTGCTCCTTTCCCGGGGGCAGACAATGGCTGGGAGCTTATGTTCCCAGGGATGCTAGATTTCTCTCACCATTAGTGTTGAGCGATACCATCCAATATTCAGAAATATCGGATCGGATTGGATCGGCCCGATACCCGAAAAAGTATCGGTATCGCCGATTCCGATACCGGAAGTCCCATTCAAGTCAATGGGACAGAAATATCGGAATTAAAAAAAACCTTTCTTGCCTTGTACATACTGTTTGGGAGGGGGGAAGAGTGTGGGCAGTGCGTGGGTGGACACTGTGCATGTCTGTGTGTGCGGGCGGGGTCTGTGCGGGCCTCTTGGGGGTCTGTGCTGACTGTCGGGGGCCTGTGCCGGCTGCCGGTGGTCTGTACGGGCCTCTCGGGGGTCTGTGCCAACTGTCGGGGGCCTGTGCCGGCTGCCGGTGGTCTGTACGGGCCTCTCGGGGGTCTGTGCCGACTGTCAGGGGCCTGTGTCAGCTGCCGGTGGTCTGTGCCGGCTGCCGGGGGCCTGTGCTGGCTGCCAGTGGTATGTACAGGCCTCTCAGGGGCCTGTGCCGGCTGTCGGTGGTCTGTGCCAGCTGCCGGGGGCCTGTGCCGGCTGCCGGTGGTCTGTGCGGACCTGCCAGGGGTCTTGTGTGTGTGCAGGCATCATCCGATGGGACTACAACTCCCATCGGGCGATGCCTGCTACAATGACAGTGATTGACACATTAGCCAATGATGGGACAGTAGTAGTCCCATCATCCGGCTAATGTGTTGAATGTAAAAAAAAAAACATACTACATACATACTACATATATAGTACATTCATACAACATACATACATACTACATACATGCTACATATATACTACATTCATACAACATACATATATACTACATACATACTACATATATACTACATTCATACAACATACATACATGCTACATACTAAATACATGCTACATATATACTACATTCATACAACATACATACATACTACTTACACACTAAATACTACATACATACTACATATATACTACATTCATACAACATACATACATACATAAATACTACATACTACATACATGCTACATATATACTACATTCATACAACCTACATATATACTACATACATACTACATATATACTACATTCATACAACATACATACTACATACTACATAAATGCTACATATATAGTACATTCATACAACATACATACTTACTACATACATGCTACATATATACTACATTCATACAACATACATATATACTACATACATACTACATATATACTACATTCATACAACATACATACATGCTACATACTAAATACATGCTACATATATACTACATTCATACAACATACATACATACTACTTACACACTAAATACTACATACATACTACATATATACTACATTCATACAACATACATACATACATAAATACTACATACTACATAAATGCTACATATATACTACATTCATACAACATACATACATACATACATACTACATACATGCTACATATATACTACATTCATACAACATACATACATACTACATACACGCTACATATATACTACATTCAAATCAAATCAAATCAAATTTATTATCGCCAAGTACATATTACATATATACAAGGAATTCTTTGTGGCAAAGAGGCAACATAATATATAACAACAGATACAACAAGTAACATCTAACAAGACAGATACAGTATATAGTCTACACATGACGATTTAATTGTTGAACAGAGAGTGGATAGAAGCTGTTCATATGGCGGTTGGTGCTGCATTTGGGGACTCTGAAGCGACGTCCTGAAGGGAGTAGTTGGAATGAGGAGTGTCCCGGGTGAGAGGGATCGGATGAAATTTTCAATGCGTGGGATCGAATACTCTTATCATAAAGGTCCTGGATTTTAGGCAGGGGGGAACCTATAATTCTCTCTGCTGTTCTGAAAGTCCTTTGTAAGCGGAGTTTGTCATGCGCAGTGGCTCCCCCATACCAGACTATCAGAGAGGAACAAATCACAGATCTGATGACAGCATTAAAGAATAAGATCAGCAGATTCTTAGACAAACCATATCTTTTCAGCTGACGCAGGAAGAACATCCTCTGTTGTGCTTTTCTTATAACAGCATCCACGTTTTTCCCCCATTTAAGATCATGAGAGATGATAACACCAAGGAATTTGGTCTCTGTGACCCTAAGAACCACTTCGTCATGGATGTAGATTGGAAGTATCTCATGTTGATCTTTCCTAAAATCCACAACCATCTCAGCAGTTTTTTTAGTGTTGAGTACAAGATTATTTGCTTTACACCAGTCACATATTCTTTCCACCTCACTCCGATACAAGTCTTCAGCATTTCCCCTGATGAGACCAATCAGTGTCATATCATCGGCAAATTTAAAGATTTTTACTGAGTCTGCTGAAGAGATGCAATCATTCGTATGGAGAGAAAACAGTAACGGGGACAAAACACACCCCTGAGGTGCCCCGATGTTTGTGACCAAGGTGTCCGAAGTGAATGGTCCAACTTTTACACTCTGTATCCTGGCTGTCAAGAAGTTATAAATCCACAAGCATAAGTTGAGAGGCACTCCAAGAGCTACCATTTTCTTATGAAGTAAATTCGGATCAATGGTATTGAACGCTGAGCTAAAGTCCATGAAAAGAATCCGGACATATGAGTGCAGTTCATCTGTATGATCCAAAATGTGCTTCAGTGCCAGATTGACAGTGTCGTTTGCCAAACGATTCTCCTTATAGGCAAACTGAAGCGGGTCCCATAGCTTCTGCGTGAATTTTATCAGGTGGGACATCATAATTCTTTCGAAGACTTTCATAGCTACAGATGTGAGTGCTACTGGTCTATAGTCGTTCAACTCAGAGGATCCCACTTTCTTGGGGACAGGGATAATTGTGGAATTTTTCCAACACTGAGGTACAACGCACTCTTTCAGTGACACATTGTATATATTTGTCAGTATAGGGGCAAGCTGGGTAGCACATACTTTTAGACACATTGGAGATACACCATCAGGGCCAGGTGCCTTTTTGACCTTAAGTCCGTTAAGGATGCGTATCACCTCTGCCTCGGAGATCACTACTTGGGTGTTGCACAATGAATGATCTTTATATGAACAGACTGAGGAGCTTAGAGATGAATAGCCACTGTGTGTAGAGCTTGCCTCAAATCTGCAGTAGAATTCATTTAATTCTGCTGCCAGACTTCTGCTGGGGTTCACTATAGTGGGGTGGCTTTTATAATTGGTAACCTCTCTTAATCCTCTCCATGCAGATCTAGTATCTTTTGATGAGAACCTTTCCTCCAGAATCTTTGCATACTCGTGTTTGGCTAACTTGATCTCTTTAGATAGCGAGTTCCTAAGTTTCTTGAATTCAGTAATATCGCCTGCTTTATAAGCCTCCGCTTTTCTCTTACGGATCAACCTGACTTTATTTGTAAACCACGGCTTGTTGTTTCCCCGAAAGTGGACAGATTTGGATGGAATAAACGTGTCTTCACAAAAACGGATATATGAGGACACTGCATCAACCCATTCATCCAGACCTGAGCATGTTTCCTGGAATACCTCCCAGTCCGTGCATTCAAAGCATGCTTGTAGTTGCAATTTTGCCTCCTCAGACCATGTCTTCTTTGTATAAACTGTAGGTTTGGATGTTTTCAACCTTTGCCTGTAGGCTGGAATTAAATGAATTAGACAATGATCTGAAAAGCCCACTGCTGCTCTCCTCACTGCCCTGTAGGCCCCTTTTATGACTGTATAGCAGTGATCAAGCGTATTGTTCTCTCTCGTGAAGCAGTTTATATGTTGAGTAAATTTGGGGAGATCGAGGTTGAGTTTTCCTTTGTTAAAGTCCCCCATTCATACAACATACATACATACTACATACTACATACATGCTACATATATACTACATTCATACAACATACATACATACATACTACATACTACATACATGCTACATATATACTACATTCATACAACATACATATATACTACATAAATGCTACATATATACTACATTCATACAACATACATACATACATACTACATACATGCTACATATATACTACATTCATACAACATACATACATACATACATACTACATACTACATACATGCTACATATATACTACATTCATACAACATACATATATACTACATAAATGCTACATATATACTACATTCATACAACATACATACATACTACTACATACATACTACATTTTGCAAAAATAACAGCCTCTAGTTGCTTCCTGTAGCTATTAATGAGTTCCTGGATCCTGGATGAAGGTATTTGTCACAATTCCTGTTTACATAACAATTCCAGTTCAGTTAAGTTTGATGGTCGCCGAGCATGGACAGCCCGCTTCAAATCATCCCACAGATGTTCAATGATATTCAGTTCTGGGGACTGGGATGGCCATTCCAGAACATTGTAATTGTTCCTCTGCATGAATGCCTGAATAGATTTGGAGCAGTATGTATGTAGTATGAATGTAGTATATATGCAGTATGTATGTAGTATGTATGCAGTATGTAGTATGTATGTATGTTGTATGTCTGTAGCATGTTGTATGTATGTAGTATGTACTATGTATGTATGTTGTATGAATGTAGTATATATGAAGCATGTATGTAGTATGTAGTATGTATGTATGCTGTATGAATGTAGTATATATGTAGTATATATGTATGTTGTATGAATGTATGAATGTAGTATGAATGTAGTATGTATGCAGTATATAGTATGTATGTATGTATGTTGTATGTCTGTAGCATGTTGTATGTATGCAGAATGTAGTATGTATGTATGTTGTATGAATGTAGTATATATGTAGCATGTATGTAGTATGTAGTATGTATGTATGTATGTTGTAGGAATGTAGTATATATGTAGCATGCATGTAGTATACATGTATGTTGTATGAATGTAGTATATATGTAGCATGTATGTAGTATGTAGTATGTATGTTGTATGAATGTAGTATATATGTAGTATGTATGTAGTATGTTCTATAATATCCCTCGTTTTGTCATCAACGACAACATTACTCATGAGGAGAGATGTAGGTTGAGATCTCTTCAAGATATACCTGGGGTTCTTATTAAACCAGCTGACAAGGGTGGTAATGTCGTCCTGTGGCAGGTAGATATGTATGAGAAGGAGGCATTTAGACAACTTAACAACACTGTCTGCTATAAAAAACTAAAGTACAATCCTCTCTCTGCATACTCCGCTATGCTGGAGACCATTCTCAAAGATGCCACACAGGACGGCATTATCACCAAAGAGCTGTGTAATGCACTAATTGTTCCTGAACCCAAGGTCTCTACCTTATATCTTCTCCCCAAAATACACAAGAGCTCCTCTGTGCCACCCGGGCGGCCAATTGTCTCAGGACGGGGGAACTTCTTGGAAAATATCAATAAATGGATCGATTTCCACCTACAACCCCCTTGTCACCAGCCTTCCCTCATTTCTTCGGGACACGGGTGATTTGTTGCGCAGGGTCGACGGGCTGTGCCTTGGGGGTGATACTCTTTTGGTCTCGGCAGATGTGGAGTCCCTTTATACCAACATCAAACATATTGATGGCCTTAGGGCTGTCAAATATTTTTTAAGCACTTCTAGCCTATGTTTAGGAATAAGGGACCTTCTGCTGAGACTACTTGAGTTCACCCTCACACACAATTTCTTTGTGTTCAAGGGGTCCTTCTACCTGCAGCTCCAGGGGACCGCGATGGGAGCGGCCTATGCGCCCTCCTATGCGGGTCTGTTCCTGGGGCTGTGGGAGAGGGACCTCTTTATGTCAGACGAGGGTCTCTCAATGTGCCGTGTCCCTTTTTGGACACGGTACATTGATGACATTTTCTTCGTCTGGCATGGCACGCCCGTCGACCTTGAACAACTCATTACTCTCTTGAATGGCAACGATCAGAACATTCATCTAACATTCTCCTACAGTGGGGAATCTCTGGACTTTTTAGATGTCACTATTAAGAATGAACCATGCTGGGGTCCTACAGACGGACATCTTCGGGAAGGTAACCGCCACTAACTCTCTGTTACATGCCAGTTCTAGTCACCTCAAACATATCATCCGTGCCGTCCCTGTGGGGCAGTTTCTGCGACTCCGTAGGATCTGCTCCACGGACGATAATTTCTTTCGGCAAGCCGAAATCTTGCGTCAACGGTTTCTGGTACGTGGCTATAGCCACAGGTCCATCAAGCGGGCCTTTATTAGGGCTAAGTATGCTTCCCATCATGATCTTCTATATCGTCCAGAGTCTGCCCAGCACCAAAAAACAGACGGGACTATTAGGTTTGTTACCACGTTTAGTTCTAGGTCTAACCAGGTATGTATGGCATTACAGAGAGCTTGGCCTATTCTTCGGGTTGACCCAGTAATCAACCAGTTTCTATCACAAAGACCATCCATGTCCTTCAGGCGCTCTAAGAATCTTAGAGATTATTTGGTTTCCAGTCATTATATTGCCCGAAAACCATTGACTTTTTTGGATAATTTTGTTTCTGGGGGTGGCTGTGTCCCGTGTGGTGGCTGTGTGGCATGTCCCAATATAATACGCAGTAATTCTTTCTGTGACTCTAGTGGGACCAATATGTATGACATTCGTCAGAGAATAACCTGTACCACTAGATATGTCATCTACCATGCTACCTGTCCTTGTG
The DNA here is from genome assembly GCF_039654945.1 of Dendrobates tinctorius. Classification (NCBI taxonomy): domain Eukaryota; kingdom Metazoa; phylum Chordata; class Amphibia; order Anura; family Dendrobatidae; genus Dendrobates; species Dendrobates tinctorius. The sequence continues at coordinate 33,667,237 of NW_027361732.1, read as the reverse complement.
GCCTGATCTATATTGGCCTTACAACACGTCAGCTTAAGGTAAGAGTGAGGGAGCATGTGCTGGGGATTCAAGCGGCACGCACACACGAGGACCCTGCCACCCTTAGAACTATACCACGTCATTTTTTAGCTCATCATGATTGTGATGCTACCTCACTGAAGGTTAAAGGCATCGATGCGCTTAAAATCGATATTCGAGGCGGGGGTCTATCCAAAAGACTCAGCCAGCTTGAAACCAGGTGGATCTGGCAACTTAAGACTGTTCATCCACATGGCCTCAATGAGAGCCTTTCCTTTGCCCCTTTCCTTTAATCCAGTTATGTGATATTGGTTGTGGTTTTAGCATGTTCTTAATTTGTTTTTATTTTCCATTATAGTGACTGTGTGTTTCTGCTGTTCTCCGGCCCTTCATGTGAATGAATACTCCAGCTTTTTGATATGGGGATGCGGCGCTTAAGGACCTTTTCCATATACCCCACCTTTCTCTACTGGATACTGATGTTGGACTACTTCTATCTTCTGGCTCTATACTTGGGCCATCAAATATGTCTCTTAAATATGTCTCTTTCTATTATGTGTATATTTCTCTTTTATGTAAGTCTGTTCCATGTGGAGCTAGGATCCAATATTGATATATGGATATTTTTTATCCCTATTTATATATATTAGCCATTTATCTACATGGATCATATACTGATATGTATATTATTTATATTTTCTTTTTTCTTTGTTTATTGTATCTTATATCTTTTCTGTTATGTTTGTCGTATTGTGATAATCTGATACCTACAATGTCCATTTTGTTCATGTTATTGTTCTTTTGTTGGTCTGCACTTACCATTTATTTTCTATTTTTTAATTTTTTTTCCCCTACAATTCCATTTATCTGTACCGTGTGGCATTTACCTTTGGTTTCTGCCCCTTTTTCCCTGTACTGAGATGGCCGCTTGTACATTTCTCCATGCTTTGTGCAGGCGCTGATTTCATTACTGCCCTCTCAGCGCTCCCCTTTCAAAAATGGCCGCGGTCACTTCCGCATGTATTGCGCATGCGCTGATGACGTCACAGACCACGTGACATCTCCCCTCCTCCCTCCCGCCCACCGTCTGACGTCTGACAATGCTGGGCCCCTTGATTTGTCAGCGTCAGCGGTGACTGCCATGCTGGGATGGGTGGGTGTGTCTAGTGGTCCCGGGCGTGATTGGAGTCTTTATTTCCACTTCCCTTATATAATGGGCCCATACCAGCATTAACACATGCCCCCTGAGGAAGGCACAATTGCCGATACGCGCGTTGGGGTACGGCCGTGGACCCTTTTGCTGCTCCTTCACTGTGTAAGTGTTCCCCAGATTATTGCTTCACTTTTTGTTTTACATTACTCTGCCAGGGATTTTTCCCTTTATTACATGGCTATGTCCATGGGAGAGCACTGCCTATGTCTAGATAATGAGGTACTCCACGATGATTATGTATTTTCATGATTATTTATTCGGAGCAGCCATTGTTACCCGGCCTGTCGTTTTTTGCCAATGTCACTTTTTAGCCATGTTCTGCTTTTTTCACCCTTCAATAAAATCTATTTTGCACTTTACTATGCGGTATTAGAATTCTTTCACTGCTTTTTGTTTAGTTGTTGTATTTAATATGCAGTGTGTTCTGCACTGTCCATTCATGTGCTGGAATCTTGGTTGTGATCACCAGCACATCTAGATCATTATGACTTTGATAAACTACTCCAGCACATTTTGCTGTCTTTCGCTTTTATGTATGTAGTATGTAGTATGTATGTTGTATGAATGTAGTATATACACTCACTGGCCACTTTATTAGGTACACCATGCTAGTAAGGGGTTGGACCCCCTTTTGCCTTCAGAACTGCCTCAATTCTTCGTGGCAGAGATTCAACAAGGTGCTGGAAGCATTCCTCAGAGATTTTGGACCATATTGACATGATGGCATCACACAGTTGGCGCAGATTTGTCGGCTGCACATCCCTGATGCGAATCTCCCGTTCCACCTCATCCCAAAGATGCTCTATTGGATTGAGATCTGGTGACTGAGGAGGCCATTTGAGTACAGTGAACTCATTGTCATGTTCAAGAAACCAATCTGAGATGATTCGAGCTTTATGACATGGCGCATTATCCTGCTGAAAGTAGCCATCAGATGTTGGGTACATTGTGGTCATAACGGGATGGACATGGTCAGCAACAATACTCAGGTAGGCTGTGGCGTTGCAACGATGCTCAATTGGTACCAAGGGGCCCAAAGAGTGCCAAGAAAAAATTCCCCACACCATGACACCACCACCACCAGCCTGAACCGTTGATACAAGGCAGGATGGATCCATGCTTTCATGTTGTTTACGCCAAATTCTGACCCTACCATCCGAATGTCGCAGCAGAAATCGAGACTCATCAGACCAGGCAACGTTTTTCCAATCTTCTACTGTCCAATTTCGATGAGCTTGTGCAAATTGTAGCCTCAGTTTCCTGTTCTTAGCTGAGAGGAGTGGTACCCAGTGTGGTCTTCTGCTGCTGTAGCCCATCTGCCTCAAAGTTCGACGCACTGTGCGTTCAGAGATGCTCTTCTGCCTACCTTGGTTGTAACGGGTGGCAATTTGAGTCACTGTTGCCTTTCTATCAGCTCGAACCAGTCTGCCCATTCTCCTCTGACCTCTGGCATCAACAAGGCATTTCCGGCCACAGAACTACCGCTCACTGGATTTTTTTTCTTTTTCGGACCATTCTCTGTAAACCCTAGAGATGGTTGTGCGTGAAAATCCCAGTAGATCAGCAGTTTCTGAAATTCTCAGACCAGCCCTTCTGGCACCAACAATCATGCCACGTTCAAAGGCACTCAAATCACCTTTCTTCCCCATACTGATGCTCGGTTTGAACTGCAGGAGATTGTCTTGACCATGTCTACATGCCTAAATGCACTGAGTTGCCGCCATGTGATTGGCTGATTAGAAATTAAGTCTTAACACACAGTTGGACAGGTGTACCTAATAAAGTGGCCAGTGAGTGTATGTAGTATGTATGTAGTATGTAGTATGTATGTATGTTGTATGAATGTAGTATACATGTAGTATGTATGTAGTATATATGTATGTTGTATGAATGTAGTATATATGTAGCATGTATGTAGTATGTAGCATGTATGTAGTATGTATGAATGTAGTATATATGTAGCATGTATGCATGTATGCTGTATGAATGTAGTATATATGAAGTATGTATGTAGTATATATTTATGTTGCATGAATGTAGTATATATGTAGCATGTATGTAGTATGTAGTATGTATGTATGTTGTATGAATGTACTGTCCAGACTTATAGAAACACACAGGCCATTAACACCCAGAAACTTCTGAAGAACTTGCAGTCTTCATTGGCCCCTATCTCTTCCCTCTCATGTCCTGATTCTGCTTTGAAGCATTACAATGAAACACTTCAAACTGCCCTGGATGAATTTGCACCCCCTATAAATAGAACACCACAACGCAGACGGCGACAACCCTGGCACACGGTGCAAACACGTTTCCTGCAGCGGTGCTCCAGGTGCGCCGAACGTCTGTGGAGAAAATCCAATCTACCTGAAGATTTCATCCATTTTAAGTTTATGCTTAGAACATACAACACTGCCCTTCACCTCTCCAAACAAACCTATTTCAACACCCTCATCATCTCACTGTCCAATAACCCGAAACGTCTCTTTGACACTTTTCATTCTCTACTCAATCCAAGAGTACAGGCCCCAACCACTGAGCTCCGAGCTGACGATCTGGCCAATTACTTCAAAGAAAAAATTGACCAGATCCGACAGGAAATTATCTCCAAATCCCCTCATACCATGCACTGTCCTCCCTCCCCCACTGCATCTAACTCACTCTCTGATTTTGAACCAGTCACAGAAGAAGAAGTAAGCAGGCTCCTTGCATCTTCTCGCCCAACTACTTGCACCAGTGACCCATTTCCGTCACATCTCCTCCAGTCCCTTTCCCCTGCTGTCACCCCTCACCTAACTAAAATATTTAACCTCTCTCTCTCTTCTGGTATTTTTCCCTCCTCATTTAAGCATGCCATCATACATCCACTACTTAAAAAACCATCCCTCGACCAAAATTGTGCCGCTAACTATAGACCTGTCTCTAATCTTCCCTTCATCTCTAAACTCCTGGAACGCCTGGTCCACTCCCGTCTTATCCGCTATCTCTCAGAAAACTCTGTTCTCGACCCTCTCCAATCCGGTTTCCGCTCTTTACACTCCACTGAAACTGCCCTCACTAAAGTCTCTAATGATCTGCTAACAGCTAAATCAAATGGTCATTACTCCATGCTAATTCTCTTGGATCTCTCTGCAGCATTCGACACTGTGGATCATCAGCTCCTCCTCACTATGCTCCGTTCCATTGGCCTCAAGGACACCGTTCTCTCCTGGTTCTCCTCCTATCTCTCCGACCGCTCCTTTACTGTTTCTTTTGCCGGTTCCTCCTCCCCTCACCTTCCTCTTACTGTTGGGGTTCCTCAAGGATCGGTTCTAGGCCCCCTCCTCTTCTCCTTGTACACTGCCCCTATTGGTCAAACAATCAGTAGATTTGTTTCCAGTACCATCTCTATGCTGATGACACCCAATTATACGCTTCTTCTCCTGACATCACGCCAACCTTTCTAGAAAACACTGGCGATTGTCTAAACGCTGTGTCTAATATCATGTCCTCACTATATCTGAAACTGAACCTATCAAAGACTGAACTCCTTGTGTTTCCTCCCGCTACTAATGTACCTATACCCGACATTGCCATTTCCGTCTGTGGTTCCACTATTACTCCCCAGCAACATGCCCGCTGTCTTGGGGTCATACTTGATTCCGAGCTTTCCTTTGCCCCCCACATTCGATCACTGGCTCGCTCTTGTCATCTGCACCTCAAAAACATTTCTAGAATTCAACCTTTTCTTACTTTTGACTCTGCAAAAACTCTTACTGTTTCTCTTATTCATTCTCGTCTCGACTATTGTAACTCTCTTCTAATCGGTCTCCCTCTTACAAAACTCTCCCCTCTCCAATCTGTCTTGAATGCTGCAGCCAGGATCATATTCCTCACCAATCGTTACACCGATGCCTCTACCTTGTGCCAGTCACTACACTGGCTACCCATCCACTCCAGAATTCAGTATAAACTTATTACCCTCACCCACAAAGCCCTCCATGGCTCAGCACCACCCTACATCTCCTCCCTTGTTTCAGTATACCACCCTACCCGCGCCCTCCGTTCTGCTGATGACCTGAGGTTAGTATCCTCAATAGTCAGAACCTCCCACTCCCGTCTCCAAGACTTTACACGTGCCGCGCCAATTCTTTGGAATGCACTTCCCAGGTCAATACGATTAGTCCCCAGTCCCCACAATTTTAAGCGTGTCCTGAAAACGCATTTATTCAGACTGGCCTATCGCCTCAACACATTAACCTAACCTATCCCTGTGTGGCAGAGCCAAAAATTTTACCATAACCAGGTTCCCAGCATCATGTTCCCACATGCTTTATGCATCCATTAACCCTCTGTGTCTGTACTGTTACACACTTAACATTATGGCTGGTCCATACAATCAGGGCAACTGTTACCACCCACCTTTCGTGTCTACCTCTTTCCTCATAGACTGTAAGCTTGCGAGCAGGGCCCTCACTCCTCTTGGTATTTGTTATAATCTACTGTATGTGATTATTGTTATGCTGTAATGTCTATTGTCTGTACAAATCCCCTCTGAAATGTAAAGTGCTGCGGAATATGTCGGCGCTATAAAAATAAAATTTATTATTATTATTATTATTATGAATGTAGTATATATGTAGTATGTATGTATTATGTAGTATGTATGTATGTTGTATGAATGTAGTATATGTGTAGCATGTATGTAGTATGTATGTAGTATGAATGTAGCATATATGTAGTATGTATGTAGTATGTAGTATGTATGTATGTATGTTGTATGAATGTAGTATATATGTAGCATGTATGTAGTATGTATGTACTTTGTATGAATGTAGTATATATGTAGCATGTATGTAGTATATATGTATGTTATATGAATGTAGTATATATGTAGCATGTATGTAGTATGTAGTATGTATGTATGTTGTATGAATGTAGTATATACAGTATGTAGTATGCATGTATGTTGTACGAACGTAGTATATACAGTATGTAGTATGTATGTAGTATCTATGCATGTTGTATGAATGTAGTATATATGTAGCATGTATGTAGTATGTATGTATGTTGTATGAATGTAGTATATATGTAGTATGTATGTATTATATATGTATGTTGTATGAATGTAGTATATATGTAGCATGTATGTAGTATGTATGTATGTTGTATGAATGTAGTATATATGTAGCATGTATGTAGTATGTAGTATGTATGTTGTATGAATGTAGTATATATGTAGTATGTATGTAGTATGTATGTATGTTGTATGAATGTAGTATATATGTAGCATGTATGTAGTATGTATGTATGTTGTATGAATGTAGTATATATAGCATGTATGTAGTATAAATGTATGTTGTATGAATGTAGTATATATGTAGCATGTATGTAGTATGTATGTATGTTGTATGAATGTAGTATATATGTAGCATATATGTAGTGTGTAGTATATATGTATGTTGTATGAATGTAATATATATGTAGCATGTATGTAGTGTGTAGTATGTAAGTAGTATGTATGTATGTTGTATGAATGTAGTATATATGTAGTATGCATGTAGTATTTTTTATTTTTTTTTACATTCAACACATTAGCCGGATGATGGGACTACTACTGTCCCATCATTGGCTAATGTGTCAATCACTGTCATTATAGCAGGCATCGCCCGATGGGACTTGTCGTCCCATCGGACGATGCCTGCACACACAAAAGACCCCCGGCAGGCCCGCACAGACCAACGGCAGCCGGCACAGGCCCCCGGCAGCCGGCACAGACCACCGACAGCCGGCACAGGCCTCCGAGAGGCCCGTACAGACCACCGACAGCTGGCACAGCCCCCCGAGAGGCCCGTACTGACCACCAGCAGCCGGCACAGGCCCCCGACAGGCATGTACAGGCCCCCGAGAGGCCCGTACAGACCACCGCCAGCTGGCACAGGCCCCCGAGAGGCCCGTACAGACCACCGGCAGCTGGCACAGGCCCCCGACAGGCCTGTACAGACCCCCGAGAGGCCCGTACAGACCACCGGCAGCCAGCACAGACCCCCGAAAGTCGGCACAGACCCCCCCGCGGTCGGTACAGACCGCGCATCATGATGCGCACAGACCGCGCATCATGATGACATCATTTCAGCAGCCAATCACAGCCACAAAAGTGGCTCATTGCATTATGGGGACTTCCGATACCGGTATCCGATATTGAAAAAATATCGGTACTCGGTATCGGAATTCCGATACAGCGAATATTGGCCAATACCCGATATTTGCAGTATCGGAATGCTCAACACTACTCACCATGTCAGTGTCTCCTGAGGTGTTGTCAAGTGGGAAAACTGTTGGTCATAGCAACCAATCACAGCTCAGCTACTTTCAATCAGCTTTGGTGAAATGAGAGATGCTTAGTGATTGTTTGCAAGGAAAACTGTTGGTCATAGCAACCAATCACAGCTCAGCTTTTTTTGAACAGCTCTGGTGAAATGAAAGATGCTTCGTGATTGGTTGATGATACACACACACATTCATATTTATATATAGAGATAAAAACAACACATTTTTCCTTTTTTTAAAAAAATAACAAAGCAGTTATACTCATGCGCTTGTGCACATGACAACATGGCAAACACTAGATGTTTGGGCCCCCCATTCAAGTGAATGGAGTCCAAGTTCAGGTTCAGGTCCAGGTACTGTTCTGGTACACGGACCAAAACTTTTTGAAACTTTTTGGCCTAACCCACTGGACCCAAACATCCATGTGTCTGCCAATCTCTAGAGATAACAGTTGCTACGTATACAAATCTATAGAACCAGGAGGATAGAGGAGCTGTAGGTAGAGCTCCTCATTCCTCCCCCTTCTATCTACATAGAATTCTATCAGAAGCAGCTGCCATCTCCTATCTCAGTATTAGGAAAGTCTGTTGCTACTGAATATAGATTTTACCTCAGAATTGAGAATTTTGATAATGACTGATCATTAGAGTTGAGCGAAACTGGTCAAAAAATTTCAAAAGTCGCCGACTTTTGGCAAAGTCGGGTTTCATGAAACGAAACCCGACCCTAGGATGAGGTCGGCCACGAGGTCGGCGACTAACGCGCCAAAGTCACGTTTCAAAAGTTTGTTTTGCGCTCTTTTTCAGCCAATCAGGATCGACGGACACTGTGGGCAACGTGATGACATAGGCACGGGTCACCACCATCTTTCAGAAGGGCATGCAAGTGATTGGCTTGCTTTGGTGGGCGTCAAAGGGGGTATAAAAGGGCGTGCACGCCGACCGCCATCTTACTTCTGCCGATCTCAGTATAGGGAGAGGTTGCTGCTGATTCTGTAGGGAGAGTGTTAGGCAGGGAAGAAGACAAAAAAACTGCTTCTGCTGCTAGCGATTTTGCCTGCACAACACACCAGTCACTGTGTGTGCAGTGCAAGGGGAGGCTATATTGTGGTGTATCAGTGGTGTTGGTTGTTGGGCTGCCTTTTAAGGCTTCCTGACAGGCTGTCACTGCTGTTTATCCACTGCTCTGCAAACTGCTTTTTTAAAAGCAATCCAATCTCCCTTATCCTCTAGTCACTTTTGTCACAGCTGTGCCATCGAGCCTGTGACATAGCGCTCAGATATCAGTGGGCCTCACACAATCCAAAAGTGTCCAGTGTCCACAAGTGTCTGCAGAAATTCAAAATCTCCCTTATCCTCTAGTCACTTTGGTCACAGCTGTGCCATCGAGCCTGTCACATAGCGCTCAGATATTCATTGGGCCTCACACAATACAAAAGTGTCCAGTGTCCACTAGTGTGAGAAGAAATTCAAAATCTCACTTATCCTCTAGTCACTTTGGTCAAAGAAGTGCCATCGAGCCTGTCACATAGCGCTCAGATATTCATTGGGCCTCACACAATCCAAAAGTGTCCAGTGTCCACTAGTGTGAGAAGAAATTCAAAATCTCACTTATCCTCTAGTCACTTTGGTCACAGCAGTGCCATCGAGCCTGTCACATAGCGCTCAGATATTCATTGGGCCTCACACAATCCAAAAGTGTCCAGTGTCCACTAGTGTGAGAAGAAATTCAAAATCTCACTTATCCTCTAGTCACTTTGCTCACAGCAGTGCCATCGAGCCTGTCACATAGCGCTCAGATATTCATTGGGCCTCACAATCCAAAAGTGTTCAGTGTCCACTAGTGTGAGAAGAAATTCAAAATCTCACTTATCCTCTAGTCACTTTGGTCACAGCAGTGCCATCGAGCCTGTCACATAGCGCTCAGATATTCATTGGGCCTCACACAATCCAAAAGTGTCCAGTGTCCACTAGTGTGAGAAGAAATTCAAAATCTCACTTATCCTCTAGTCACTTTGGTCACAGCAGTGCCATCGAGCCTGTCACATAGCGCTCAGATATTCATTGGGCCTCACACAATCCAAAAGTGTCCAGTGTCCACTAGTGTGAGAAGAAATTCAAAATCTCACTTATCCTCTAGTCACTTTGGTCACAGCAGTGCCATCGAGCCTGTCACATAGCGCTCAGATATTCATTGGGCCTCACACAATCCAAAAGTGTTCAGTGTCCACTAGTGTGAGAAGAAATTCAAAATCTCACTTATCCTCTAGTCACTTTGGTCACAGCAGTGCCATCGAGCCTGTCACATAGCGCTCAGATATTCATTGGGCCTCACACAATCCAAAAGTGTCCAGTGTCCACTAGTGTGAGAAGAAATTCAAAATCTCACTTATCCTCTAGTCACTTTGGTCACAGCAGTGCCATCGAGCCTGTCACATAGCGCTCAGATATTCATTGGGCCTCACACAATCCAAAAGTGTCCAGTGTCCACTAGTGTGAGAAGAAATTCAAAATCTCACTTATCCTCTAGTCACTTTGGTCACAGCAGTGCCATCGAGCCTGTCACATAGCGCTCAGATATTCATTGGGCCTCACACAATACAAAAGTGTCCAGTGTCCACTAGTGTGAGAAGAAATTCAAAATCTCACTTATCCTCTAGTCACTTTGGTCACAGCAGTGCCATGGAGCCTGTCACATAGCGCTCAGATATTCATTGGGCCTCACACAATACAAAAGTGTCCAGTGTCCACTAGTGTGAGAAGAAATTCAAAATCTCACTTATCCTCTAGTCACTTTGGTCACAGCAGTGCCATCGAGCCTGTCACATAGCGCTCAGATATTCATTGGGCCTCACACAATCCAAAAGTTTCCAGTGTCCACTAGTGTGAGAAGAAATTCAAAATCTCACTTATCCTCTAGTCACTTTGCTCACAGCAGTGCCATCAAGCCTGTCACATAGCGCTCAGATATTCATTGGGCCTCACACAATCCAAAAGTGTCCAGTGTCCACTAGTGTGAGAAGAAATTCAAAATCTCACTTATCCTCTAGTCACTTTGCTCACAGCAGTGCCATCGAGCCTGTCACATAGCGCTCAGATATTCATTGGGCCTCACACAATCCAAAAGTGTCCAGTGTCCACTAGTGTGAGAAGAAATTCAAAATCTCACTTATCCTCTAGTCACTTTGGTCACAGCAGTGCCATCGAGCCTGTCACATAGTGCTCAGATATTCATTGGGCCTCACACAATCCAAAAGTGTCCATTGTCCACTAGTGTGAGAAGAAATTCAAAATCTCCCCTGTCCTATAGACAGCTTGTACCTTGTTTTACATTATTATATAGTTTGTTGGATTTTGTCTACATTTTTACCAAAAATGAGGAAGGCTGGTGGAAGAGGCCGTGGAATTGGGTGGGGGTTGCCAGCTGGTAATGATGGTGTTGGTGGTGGATCTGATGGTAGTGGCAAGAGCAAAATAGGACCAAATGCAGGAGGTGTTGAGCCTGCGTCATCGTCTGGCTCCATAAGGCTTCGAAGGCTTAGTTTTCTAGGAGTTGGCAAACCGCTTTTAAAGCCAGAGCATCAGGAAAAAGTTTTGTCTTACATTGCTGACTCAGCCTCCAGCTCTACCGCCTCCTCTTCTTCAGTTGTAAAAAGTAAAAGCACTGAGTCGTCATTGGAGGCTCATGTTCACGAACCACACCTTTCCTTGTGTCCTTCACCCCAACCAAGATTGAAGGATGACGCAGGCCATACTACTGATTACTCCATGGAGCTGTTTTCACATACCATGCCTGGATTATCAAGTGAAATGGTGAATTACCCAGGCCAAGATGAATCTGACATGGAGTGCACTGATGCACAGCCGCTGATGGATGATTCTGCTGGAACATTCACTCAGAGCACTACATTGTCCTCACAGTGTACAGAGCCAGATTCTGACCCTGATGAGACTCAGGTGCCCCTTCCCGCACACTATACCACCATACACGGTGACACAGAGAACGGTGCACATGACATAGAAGAGGAGGTGATGGATGACCCAGTTGTTGACCCAGATTGGCATCCATTGGGGGAAGAGGGTGCTGCTTCCAATAGCTCAGATGAGGAGCATCCACAGCAGACATCGACATCGCAACAGCTGTTATGCGGCAGGCCCGGAGCACTCCAAAGACAGGTTCCAAAAATCAAAAGAGTTGCTGGACAGCTTGTCCAGAGGGTCAAAACATCACAGCGTGCTAGGCCGCAAAATGTCTGCCAAAGTAGGAAGAGTGCAGTGTGGCACTTTTTTGAACAAAATCCTCATCATCAGGCCAAGGTTATCTGTAAGAAGTGCGCAAAGACCTTTAGCCGAGGGAAAAATCTGAAAAATTTGAATACCAGTTGCATGCTTAGACATTTAACCAGCATGCACTTGCAAGCGTGAACACAACACCAAACCTCAAGTGCCACATGTGCAACTGATCACAACGAAGGTAGTCAGCAACGCTACATTGTTTCCCCCACTGTAAGCCCACCGGTTAGCACAGCAGCAAATGTTCAGGTGTCGTTGCAAGGCCACAGCAGTCAGGGAATCCCACTGTTATATCAACGAAAGACTGATTCTAGGCTATCAGAAAGAACACCAACTCCATCACCATCATCAACCCTCTCTCAGTCCGCCCTGTCCACCGCTACTTCCACCATATGCAGCTCTCAAGTCCAGCTCACCCTCCCAGACACTATGAGTAGGTCAAGAAAGTACTCAGTCTCTCATCCGCGTACACTGGGTTTGAACGCCCACATTGCCAAACTAATCTCGTTTGAGATGATGCCCTTTCGGTTGGTGGAAAGCGCAGCTTTCCGCGAACTCACGGCCTATGCAGTACCACGCTATGACCTACCGAGTCGCCACTTCTTCTCTCGCAAAGCCATCCCAGTCCTCCACCATCATGTGAAAGACCGCATTGTCCATGCACTCAAGCAGTCAGTGAGTGGAAAGGTGCACCTCACAACTGATGCATGGTCCAGTCGCCATGGCCAGGGCCGTTACGCGATCATCACTGCGCACTGGGTTAATGTGGTGGATGCAGGGTCCACAGGGGACAGCGGTGGTGGGAAAGTGCTGCCTAGCCCATGGTATAGTAAACAGTTGGCTGTAGGCGTTCCACCCACCTTCTCCTCCCCCTCCTCCAGAAGCGAAAGCTCGTCCACAGAGCGCAGTCGTATGAGCACTCCATCTGCAGCTGCCACTGTTGCACACGAGGTGTCCCCCTATCGAGCAGCTAGTGGAAAGCGTCAGCAGGCTGTGTTGCAGATGATGTGTTTGGGCGACAGACACACCGCCGAGGTGCTGGCCGAGTACTTTCAGCGACAAACTGAGTCATGGCTGGGCAGTGTACATCTTGAGGCAGGCAAGGTAGTTAGTGATAACGGCCGTAATTTTGTGGCAGCCATAGCCCTTTCAAAACTCAGCCACATACCTTGCTTGGCTCACACCTTGAACCTGGTGGTGCAGTGCTTCCTCAAAAATTATCCGGAGTTAACAGCCCTGCTCCAGAAGGTGCGAAGACTGTGCGCGCACATCCGCCGGTCGCCTGTACACTCCGTTCGTATGCAGAAGCTGCAGCGATTGCTCCACCTTCCCAACCACCGCCTCATTATCGACATTGCACCAAGGTGGAACTCCACCCTGCACATGGTGGAGCAGCTGTGCGAGCAGAGGCAGGCCATAATGCATTTGTGGGAGGATACACGGCCAGGCACTTTGAGAGCAGACATGGAGTTGACCGGTGTGCAGTGGTCGAAGCTGAAAGACCTCTGTAAAGTCCTTCAGTGTTCTGAGGAATGCACATGAGCATCCCACTTATGCGTCTGCTCATGCAAACTTTGACGCACCTTAAGGAGCAGACTTCTGCAGCCAATGTTGATGAGGAGGAAGAGGAGGAGGGAATCCTTGATGACATTCAGCCATTGTCTGCTCAGGGACCTCTCCTGGATGAGGTGGAGGAAGAAGAGGAGGAGGAGGAGGAGGAGGATGGGGATGATTACTTAGGGGAGGAGGATGCATCTCGTGGGGCAAGTGAAAATGTTGGCGTGGCAAGGTCTGGTACAGGGTTTGTGCATGACTGGAGGGATGTGGATTTGCCAGAAAGTGCTCCTCCAACCAGCACTCGCAGTGCATCATTGACACCGGGAACATTGGCCCACATGTCAGATTATGCCTTGCAGATCCTAAAAAGGGACCGACGCATTGCAAAAATGATGAACGATGACGACTACTGGTTGGCCAGCATCCTGGATCCACGCTATAAAGGAAAATTACAAAACATCATGCCACAGGAGAACCTTGACCTAATATTGGCTAATAAACAGGCAACTCTGGTAAATCGGTTGCTTGAGGCATTCCCAGCACACAGCAGCGGTGATGGTTCTCACACGAGCCGTACGGGCCGGGGGCAGCTTGGCAGAGGTGTTCGTGGTGCACACAGCAGAAGTGGCGTTGGAGACAGGGGTTTCATGACAATGTTGTGGACTGATTTTTCAAATACCGCTCACACAACTGGTAATACTGCATCGATGGAAAGTGACAGTAGACAGCAGTTGTCAACTATGGTTACAAACTACTTTTCCTCCCATATCGATGTTCTCCCACACAGGTCATTCCCCTTTGACTATTGGGCCGCTAAACTGGACACCTGGCCTGAATTGGCGCAATATGCCTTACAGGAGCTCGCTTGCCAGCTGCAAGTGTGCTATCGGAAAGAGTCTTCAGTGCAGCTGGATCAATCCTGACAGAAAAAAGGACCCGTCTGTCAACCCAAAATGTGGATGATCTAACCTTCATTAAAATGAACCATGCATGGGTTTCCAAGGATTTTGTCCCACCTTCCCCTGATGACACATAGCGTGACAGAAAAATGGCTTGCTTTGGTCCACCTCTTCCTGGTACTTGACCTATTTCACCTTTTGCATCAGCTGAATGTCCAACATCAACATATGCCACTTTCTAAAACTCCCTAACTGTGCTGCCTCCCCCCCCATGGCCGGGGTCACCACCTAGCGCACGACACCGTGCGAGTGCCGTTGCCCTGGACAGGTGGGTAGGCCGACTCTTGGGCGCGGGCACTGGCACAGGGTCCCTCATAGTGCAATCAAGTGTCTCTGACGGTGGTGGTGCACACCCGCCGTCAGACACACCGCCGTACTATGAGGGGCCCAGTGCCAGTACCGACGCCCACGAGTGGGCCCCCCTTGCTTGGGCAGGGCCCCAGCATTTGCAATCTTTACCTCTCCCTGCTCCTCCGCTGTGTATTCTGGGCCGTCAAATCCATACTGGGCCTGACACCGTCTGAGCCTGCCTCCTGATGTATAGACATATATTTTGAATGTTTACGCTATCCATACATGTTATCTGGGGATACGGAACCCTTTCTCACCTTTGTGCAATCACGTGCAATCCATACTGGGCCTGACACTGTCTGAGCCTGCCTCCTGATGTATAGACATATATTTTGAATGTGTACGCTATCCATACATGTTATCTGGGGATACGGAACCCTTTCTCCCCTTTGTGCAATCACGTGCAATCCATACTGGGCCTGACACCGTCTGAGCCTGCCTCCTGATGTATAGACATATATTTTGAATGTGTACGCTATCCATACATGTTATCTGGGGATACGGAACCCTTTCTCACCTTTTTGCAATCACGTGCAATCCATACTGGGCCTGACACCGTCTGAGCCTGCCTCCTGATGTATAGACATATATTTTGAATGTGTACGCTATCCATACATGTTATCTGGGGATACGGAACCCTTTCTCACCTATGTGCAATCACGTGCAATCCATACTGGGCCTGACACCGTCTGAGCCTGCCTCTTGATGTATAGACATATATTTTGAATGTGTACGCTATCCATACATGTTATCTGGGGATACGGAACCCTTTCTCACCTTTGTGCAATCACGTGCAATCCATACTGGGCCTGACACAGTCTGAGCCTGCCTCCTGATGTATAGACATATATTTTGAATGTGTACGCTATCCATATATGTTATCTGGGGATTCGGAACCCTTTCTCACCTTTGTGCAATCACGTGCAATCCATACTGGGCCTGACACCGTCTGAGCCTGCCTCCTGATGTAAAGATATATATTTTGAATGTGTACGCTATCCATACATGTTATCTGGGGATACGGAACCCTTTCTCACCTTTGTGCAATCACGTGCAGTCCATACTGGGCCTGACACCATCTGAGCCTGCCTCCTGATGTATAGACATATATTTTGAATGTGTACGCTATCCATACATGTTATCTGGGGATACGGAACCCTTTCTCACCTTTGTGCAATCACGTGCAATCCATACTGGGCCTGACACCGTCTGAGCCTGCCTCCTGATGTATAGACATATATTTTGAATGTGTACGCTATCCATACATATTATCCGGGGATACGGAACCCTTTCTCACCTTTGTGCAATCACGTGCAATCCATACTGGGCCTGACACCGTCTGAGCCTGCCTCCTGATGTATAGACATATATTTTGAATGTGTACGCTATCCATACATGTTATCTGGGGATACGGAACCCTTTCTCACCTTTGTGCAATCACGTGCAATCCATACTGGGCCTGACACCGTCTGAGCCTGCCTCCTGATGTATAGACATATATTTTGAATGTGTACACTATGCTATCCATACATGTTATCCAGGGATACAGTACCCTTTCTCACCTTTGTGCAATCACGTGTAATCCATACTGGGCCTGAGAACAGATGGTGAGCTGTTAAGCAAGCTACAGCACCTGTGGTTTGCACACGTAAGTTTTTCATTTTTTCAGGAATGACGGTTAGGCCTAATTCCGGAACTGCGGTTGACCTGCACTTACTGGGAAATCATCGTTCGCGGGTAATAATTGTAATCACAGATCCCCATCACTAACGTTGTCCAGCGGGTTATCTGCACCTGTAAGCGACAAACGCTGGCCTTTTCAGTGTAGCGCACATGCAGCCACGGATATGTAAGGGCATGACACACCAGTTATTGGCCAATCTCATGTGCCAGAGCCTCACGTGTCCCTCTAGTAAGCCAGACTCGGACCGCGGGGCATGATGGAGTCTCGTTCGCTAACGGAATTAAGCTTGCAATGTGTGCATCTGTTCTGTAGCTTGCATGGTTGAGGTTTCCCAGGTGGAGTCGAATTAAACCGTAGGCTCCACTCCTGGTGGTGCCCTTCTGGACATTCCTTTAAGGTTCAGCTTTGCAACCATACTGCCCACGTAAAACAAGCACTTTGCCTTCATGAACGCTGTTTGGAGGGTCATGACTCATGGGAATAACGCCGCCCAATCAGTTAACCTGCTAGAGAGATCCTTCGTTGCTCCCAAGCATGACATCACACTCCCTAGGAGGAAGGTAATGCCACTGTGGCGACCGTACTCCTGGGGGCGACACAAGTGCACTGATGCCCAGCCACTGCTCGATGAATCTGCTGGTACATTGACCCAGACCACTACATTCCCCTCACACGCTACACGGCCTGATTCTGACCCTGATGAAACTCAGGTTACCCTTCCCATATACAGTTCCATCTTACACGGTGACAAAGAGGAAGCTGCAGATGAAAGTGCAGGTTCGGCCCACCCGCCATCATACACACCACCGTACTATCAGGGGCCCTGTGCCAGTGCCGTCGCCAATGAGTGGGCCCCCCCTGCTTGCTCAGGATCACAGCACTTGCAAGGTTGAAATACTGTGCAGTGAGATGGAAGATGGGAACGACGAGGAGTCCAGACTAGTACAGGGATTCCCTAGTGAGGAGACTTATTTGATTGTTTTCAATGTTGGGACATCAATTTTTGGGGAGCACTATACTCTGGAGAATGATAGATGGGGCCCACCATACACTGGAACATTCCAAAGGTGGACATCAGACACTGGAGCAGCATTTACAGGGCCCATTATACACTAGAGCATTAGAAATGGGGCCCATTATGTTTGGAGCATTATTTGGGCCCATAAGGCTGGTTTCACATTTGCGTTTTTTAGCACTGGAAAAAAACGCTAACCTGCGCATGCGTTTTTTCCCCTATCTTTAACATGGGTGCGCATACTTGCGCGCTTGTAAGCGCATGTATGCGATTTTCATGCGCTGCGTTTTTTTGGGGTGTGCGATTGGATTTTCCAGACGCATCATGTTGCATTTTTTGGCCCTGCAAAAAAGCGCATGCGCACATATGCGCACGTTTTGCGCTAAAAAGGGCCATTATAGCCTATGGATGCGCATATGTGCGCACTGGCATGCTCATGTAAGCGTTTTTTTGCATATGCGTTTTTTTTTTTTAACCATGGAATTTAGGGGTTTGAGTTAGAGTTAGGGTTAGTTAAGGGGGTTTAGGGTTAGGGTTAGGGTCAGGGTCAGGGTTAGGGTTGGGTTTTGGGTCAGGGTTAGGGTTTAGTATGGTTTGGTTAAGGGTTAGGGTCAGGGTTAGGGTCAGGATTAGGGTTAAGTATGGTTTTGTTAAGGGTTAGGGTCAGGGTTAGGGTTAGGGTTAGGGTTAGGGTCAGGGTTAGGGTTAGGGTTAGGGTCAGGGTTAGGGTTAGGGTCAGGGTTAGGGTTAAGTATGGTTTTGTTAAGGATTAGGGTCAGGGTTAGGGTCAGGATTAGGGTTAAGTATGGTTTTGTTAAGGATTAGGGTCAGGGTTAGGGTTAGGGTTAGGGTTAGGGTTAGGGTTAGGGTCAGGGTTAGGGTTAGGGTTAGGGTTAGGGTTAGGGTCAGGGTCAGGGTTAGGGTTAAGTATGGTTTTGTTAAGGATTAGGGTCAGGGTTAGGGTCAGGATTAGGGTTAAGTATGGTTTTGTTAAGGATTAGGGTCAGGGTTAGGGTTAGGGTTAGGGTTAGGGTTAGGGTCAGGGTTAGGGTTAGGGTTAGGGTTAGGGTTAGGGTTAGGGTTAGGGTCAGGGTCAGGGTTAGGGTTAAGTATGGTTTTGTTAAGGGTTAGGGTCAGGGTTAGGGTTAGGGTTAGGGTCAGGGTTAGGGTTAGGGTTAGGGTTAGGGTCAGGGTTAGGGTCAGGGTTAGGGTTAGGGTCAGGGTTAGGGTTAGGGTTAGGGTTAGTTAGGGTTTAGGGTTTGGGTTAGGGTTAAGTATGATTTGGTTAAGGGTTAGGGTCAGGGTTAGGGTTAGGGTTAGGGTCAGGGTTAGGGTTAGGGTTAGGGTCAGGGTTAGGGTTAGTAAAGTCATGGTTTGGGTAGTGTGAGGGGCCACCTAAAAATGTTGGAAAAAAACGCAAACGCGGTAAAAACGCGCTAAAAACGCATACAAACGCATAAAAACGCTGCGTTTTTTTCATGCATGCTCATAAAAATGCTTGAAAAAAACGCAGCAGTTGTATGCTTATGTATGCGTTTTTTCAATGCGTTTTTTTGCGGGAAAAACGCGCTGCAAAAAAAAGCAAGTGTGAAACTAGCCTAAGACAGTGGAGCTTCATCCATGGGGACCAACATATACTGTAGCATTATGTGGAGCTCATCATATACTGTTTCAAACATTATATGGGACCAATGATTCTGTATGGAGAAATAGATGGGCCTTGTCATGAGATGTAAAAAGTGAAGTATTTTTCATTGTACTATACCGCTATTTCTCTGCCGTATCGGAGCATGATGAGTTGTGGTATGTGTTAAAGGGGCGCTCTTTGGCCCAGAGCACATGAAAACCTGGAGCCAGCCCTTCCCCCCCACAACTTTAGCCAAATAACCCCCATTTTTCAGTGCGTAACTTGTATTATGAAGTTAATTAAGGTTGACAAGCTTAAGTAAGAAGAATTGATGCTTTTGGCATTCAAATGGGCACTGTTGGTGTGTTTCCTGTCCTCCTCTCACTGCCGACTTTTATTCCCCATTGACTTACATTGGGTTTCGTGTTTCGGGACGACCCCGACTTTTCCCTATAATGGGACGATCTTGCTCGACCCGACTTTTGGAAAAGTCGGGTTTCATGAAACGAAACGCGACCCTAAAAACCAAAAGTCGCTCAACTCTACTGATCATTTTTGGCAGAGAAAGAAGCACATTTTTTGTCCCCCCCCCTCCTCATATGGTATCCTGGCACATTCACCACCTTACTATCCATATTATCTCCTCATTCATCCCCACTCCTCATACAGTTTCAGCACTTATCCACTTCCCCCGCTGTTCATACTATTTCTTCTCATATTTAACATTAACCATACTATCTTCTCATAGATCTCCCCCGCTCCACATAATGACATACTGTCCCTTATTAGGTCTCCCTCACTACCCAAACTTTCTACTCACGGTTCTTTCTTACTCCCCATACTGCTAGACTGTCTCCACACAGGTCCCCTCCCAACCCATACAGGATTTCTGACTCCTCACAGGCCCCTCTTTCTCCACACTTTGCCTTCTCATAGGTTTACTTTGCTTCTCATACAGACACCCATCCCATCCTGCCTCTTCCTTGTTCCCACTCACTCCCCATAATGATTCCACACCAATCTCTCCCCATACTCCTTATACTGTTTCCTCACACATTGCAAGCTGTCTTGAAATACTGTCAAATTTCTCTTACAACCCACCTATTACATTAAATCTTCAGTTTCTTCAGCTCATGGACCTGGTTTGCGAAACTGATGTTCACTGTGCCTATGTATCACAGCAGAGTGACATCAGCAACAAGATCAAATGACCAGATCATGCTGATAACATTGCTGCCAAGTCTGTCTATCAGGGCTTCTATTGATTTTGTGCCTGAAAGACAGGAATGCAATTGATTGCTGGGAGCTGGCATGTTAAATATTCCTTGAGCCAGCTTTCACTTGGACAGTCGGTTCAGAGAATATTTGAATCCCACTTGAGGGTGGCAAAATGCAGATGCCTGGATGACACGTTGGACTTCCACATCAGGTAGACCTATGGCACCTCTCTGCCAAGCTGCATCCAGAGCAAAGTCACCGCCTACCCCCTATATATGCCCTTACAAAAGGTCGCTATTTCCAATCAAGAAGTAAATGTTTGAATGCTAAAGTTTTATATACAAAGAGAACATAAAAAACACGTGGCCCTTAGAACATTGTAAAATCTTAAAATGAGTTCATACCAGCAGCATTATGATTACACTGGCGAAAATCATCTGCTGATGATGTAAATCAGAAATGCCTCTGTGAGATTTGCATCAGACACATGGTCCATGAAAAAATTCTGACTTGAGAATATCAACAAAGACTATAATAAATAAGTATTATGTCTGAGAAAACCATGAATATAACACAAATACACAGCATGGGCAGCTGGATAAAGCCTTAATGGGAATCTGTCAGTAGGATGAACCCTACTAAGCCATCTATATGGACATGCAAGTCATAGAAATTTGAACAAAATTATATCAAATCATCATTCTGGTGTCTTATTCCAGTTGAATTCATGTTTTTCTTATATGCAAATGCATGAAACTTTGCATCCAGAGCTTGTTTTACATGAAAGGGGGAAATAGTAGTGTGAACCAACTAATAACTGACACTTTGCCCTCATACTATTCTTTCATGCTGACACACAGCTCTACAGTGAGATCACAAATAACACAGTATGGCAGAGCAAACACTGTAAAGAGGCAATGTTCACTTCTGCTGTATCCTATCAACACATTAGAACTGCAGGTGTTCTCTCACAGTGCTTCAACTTTCATATTACAGGCAGCCACTGTGACGAGGAGGAGCAGTAAAGCACAGCTGACTTCATTGCATATGTATCTCCACTGAGACAAGGATCAACTCTGCTGAACTCTGTTAGTTTTGAGTAGGCACAGCTCTGCAGCAGAACTGCCTGCACTATGAAAGGAAAAGTGTTGCTGTAAATGTTTGTAATCAGATAAAGTTCACTTCTGCTGTGCTGTGTTAGCTCTGATCCCACTGCAGAACTGTGTGTAATTATTATATAAAGGATTCAGTCATTTCTTGGTTCACACTGGTAGAGCTCTCTTTCATTTACTAAAGGTGCCGTCACACTAAACGATGCACCAGCGATCCCGACAACGATACGACCTTGTCAGGATTGCTGGTGCCTCGCTACATGATCGCTGGTGAGCTGCCAAACAGGCAGCTCTCACCAGCGATCAGGACCAGCGAGGACGCTGGTATCCAAGGTAAATATCAGATAACTAAGCGAGTGGTCACTTAGTTACCGGCTGTGTACCTTGGATACCTGCGTGCTGGCGCTGGGAGCTGGTATCCAAGGTAAATATTGGGTAACTAAGTGAGGCGCATGCTTAGTTAACCGATATTTACCTTGGATACCAGCTCCCAGCGTCTGCTTACAGCGCTGGGAGCTCGCTGATTGTTGCTCTCTCGCAGCCACACGCAGCGATGCATGCTGGCCAGCGGGAGAATAACGATCAAAAAATGGCCCAGGACATTAGTGCACAATCAGTGATACCCAGCGGGGGGGGCCGTCGCTGATGCGTGTCACACACAGCGAGATCACTGATGCGTAGCAAAATCAGCGATCTCGCTGTGTGTGACGGGGCCTTAAGATCAATAGGTAGATTCCTAGGAAGATTTGTGTCCAGCCCATAGATCTTAGCACCTCATATATAAGAAAAGCAAGTATTTCTATGGAATAAGACATCAGATCACAGATATCAGGATATTGTTTTATTAAACTTTCTTTGACCTGCATGCCCACGTAAACGGCTTTGGAAGATTAAGCCTACTGACTTCCATTTAACAGATAACGTAAAATAACAGACAAATCTTTTGAAGAAGAAGGCAGATAACATTTAAAACACATGTATTGGAGCCTTCAAAACTTTGAATTTTGATACATTTTAGCAGAGTTACAAGAATGGTAGTAGTGATTTATTTAGATACTGTCAGATGTAACATGCATTCACTTGGAAAAAGGATAAAAGTATTCTTGTGTAAGACTCTGATCCATGCATGTATAGATGCTATCTTCCTTTCAACTAAAAGTGAAAACCATTTTCAAAATGAATTCAAATTATACACATTTATTAGAGAAGAGTACACTGGAAGTATAATGAATAGGATATTATACACCTGCCATATTAGAGAATATTAACATCAGAGATAAATCTAAATAACCTCGCTGCCACATAGAGTTTGCAGATTTTACTCATATTATTTGGCCATGTCCAGAAATATTGAAATGCTGGTAAGGGACATATAGTAGGGATGATCAAAACTTTTGAAATTCGAGTTGATAAAGTTCTGTAAATTTTTCCCATAAATTAAATTTAGGGTGGCAAATTGCAGGTTGCTAAATTGCTCTGAAATTATATGGCTAATTTTCTTAAGTTTTTTATTTGTTAGAGATAAGAAAAACAAACCTAAAATTTGTGATTCCATGTGGAGTCAACCACTTTGTGATTCAATTTATGATTCGCAAAAAAATGCCTGGCTGCCATTTTGGGGAACCCTTTAGTTCCGGCAAATTCAAAACAGAGATAAAATTAATATTCACCTCTCGTCTGTCCAGAAGCCTTGCTTCTCATGTTATGCTGTCTGGTCCTCTTCTTTTTGCGGTCATGCACAGCATCTCTAGCCTCTTGACTACAGGCCAGGTCTCCTGTTAGCAATCAGGCATTAGAGGGTCACTGTACATCATAAGGTTACAAAGTCATGACATCACAACATGCTATATGACCTTACAATGAACAGTGGCAGAGGCAGTAGTCAAGATTACCAATTACCAAAGATGCAGTATTCTATGGCAATAAGAAGACCGGATGTCTGGTTGCAAGCAGCGGGTTAGCTGGAGAGGTGAAAGGTGAAGGAGTTACTTTTTTCTTTTCGCTTTTTACATCTTAAATTTATTATGTTCTGGGCCCTGGAGAGACCTCAGAACATAATAAAGAAAATTCAATTCTTGGCGAATTTATTCATTGTGAATCGAGCTTTTGGAGAAAATTTGGCAAATTGGATCCTAAACAATCGGCTCATCAATACTTTTAGTGTATAATAAATGTGTCTTGGTAATTTTGAAGTGAGATTTGACAGTGAGACACAGATACAGTTCTGGCTAAGGACAATCTGTGGCAGTCATGTTAGTAAATGTAAGACAAATGGTAAACGTGTGGCATTAAAATGTTTCAAATTGACAACAGGATAAAAGTAGCTATTAATAGGAAGACATATGTCAGTGTTGAAAGTTTGTGATCTATGCATAATAGCAAAAATGAGATATAACCTGAGGAAGAAGTGTGTGTACTTTGAAACGCGTCTATTAAAACCCACATAAATACAGCTCCTGGTTTTGGATTATCAATTACATTTATCAGTGTGGAAAAATCAATGATTTCTCTCCTACATCTATGGTATCAGTTGGATGACCTGTGGATCTGCAGCAGCTAGGTAAAAATCTTGCTTTTTCATTGTTGTGTAATTCACCAGGTTAGCACCACCTAATATTCTTTAAAAATGTTATTTTGGGTGTGACCCTATTATGCTTTTCTGCTCCCCATCTCCTGTGTATACAAAAATGAGATTGGCATTTCAACTCTTACAGGTAACTGTCACTACCCACCATCCACTTTGCTCACCTCAGATAACAAATGCCATACAATAGGAGAGAATTAGAGATTCTACACAGCTGTAAGGAATTTGGAGAAGCTCACAGTTTGGAGGGAAGGACATTTTTGGGTGATGAGCGAAATTCAAATAGAACTTTACAAGACCTACTGATTTTAGGAAATTAGACTCAAATTCAATTCTCTGTTTAATTTCTAGAGGCAAAAGTTTTATATTTTTTATTTAGAAAATGGTTTTCT
Source organism: Dendrobates tinctorius (assembly GCF_039654945.1). Classification (NCBI taxonomy): domain Eukaryota; kingdom Metazoa; phylum Chordata; class Amphibia; order Anura; family Dendrobatidae; genus Dendrobates; species Dendrobates tinctorius. The sequence continues at coordinate 33,642,906 of NW_027361732.1, read as the reverse complement.
TTTAAACAGTATAATTTGAATAAGTAAAATACACATTAAAAATGTCTTACGCCATGTATAATATTTAGCTTATAAAAACTGCTTATTGTTAATTTCTAGTTTCTACTTTGTTCCTATAGCAATGAATATATTACAATGCAAAATGTGCAATTAGGATATTTCCATATTTCTTCTAGACATTTCAATGTGAAAATTTAATTCACTTCTTTGAACACTATCAATCAATACAATTGTCTGGAAATATTAATCATGTCTAGCATTTGTACCTCTTCAAGGACAAAGTGAAATCCTTTCAATTACTTTACAGAGAACAAGACATAGCTACTTATTGCTTTGATCTGAGTTGCCAGGACTAAAAAAAAAAAACAAAATTTCAGGCTTTTTATATTCAACTTGTTTGGCATAGGTAAGTGACCTGAGTCACTTAAGAAAACATGTTGAATCATGCCTTGCGGATAATATTGGCTAGGTAGAAACAGGGAAGATAGACACATCCTATAATCCAGATGGATAACCAACCGCCCAATACGTCTGCGCCATGAGTGACCAACCTGGCAAAGTATGCGAGCCTTAAAACTACACAGCATCTCCACATTGGTCACAAAGACAGAAGTATGAGCAGCAGATAACTGATACTTGGCAGCCATATTCATTTAGATAAGTTATATCAATATGTTTTATTTCCTATTTTATTCCATAAATATATTATCATCATTGTTCCTATGAGCTGACCATTTTTCAGGTAAAATGAAAGGTCAAAGTTTTCATTTTTTGCATTAATTATGACTATAAATAGTTTAGATGAGAGAGATTCACTTGCTTGACCACATACAGTCATGGCCCCCTTGAAATTGTTGCAGAAATTGAAGTGTTTCTCAGAAAATTGTTGCAATTGCACAAAAAAATAACACAAAAAAACTGTGAAAAAGAAGGCAAATTGGACATAAATTCACACAAAACCCTCAAAATTGGCTGTACAAAATTGATGTTCATTCAAACTCACCTGTGGTACAGTAAGTAACAAGTGTGGGCAATATGAAAATCACACTGAAAACCAAATAAAAAGAGAAGTTGACTCAATCTTTGCATTGTGTGTTTGTGTGTCACAATAAGATCCTGACTCATTGCACTCCACTTCAGAACTCTCCATTGCTTTGTTTCCATCCACTTATGGGTGCTTCTTGAACCAAGTTTTGAGTCATTACCCTCCTTGTACCTGCAATCATTAAATCACACATAGTATATACAGCAATATTATACTACTACAATATATAGTGTAACTGAAGTTCTCTATTGAACCCCAGCCTGTGGCTAAGCTTAACAGATGGCAGATAAAAGGGTCTTTAGCAAAAATTGTTGTCATGGTGTCAAACTGTGACTGTACATAAAAAAGGAAAGGGGCCCTGCACTGTCCCCTAGGATTCAGACATTAATTATTCCTGCTCCCAAAGATACCTCCAAACATTAGGAGGCTTGGGCCACCAGCCTTACTGTTCTCCTTTTATACCTTAAGCTATCTCCCCATCCTCCTCAGGAGGCCTGGCACAGAAATGCTAGTGTATAAACACGCAAGACAAACAGGGGTAACAAAAAGCAACTAACATGCAAGCCCTCACCAAAAGTAGAGAGGTATATAGGGAAAGGTAGGAATGTACAAACCAAATGGGAATAGGACAATGAGGAATGCATACACCCAAAAAACTGTATTCAACAATCTCCAGCAACAATGATCTCCAACTCAGCACAGTGACTCCAAGGAGCTAGGAAGTAAAACTTTCAGTGGCAAGGAGAAGAAGGTCTGGGCAGATTTAATAGGGAGAGGAAATCACCATGTCAAGAAAAGCTGTGAGATGGAGCTGGAGCTGCAAGTTTCTAACAGCATAGAAAGGGTCTTTAACTTCTTCAGAAGTAAAGGAAGCAATCAATTTAGTGCAAAACTTAAACACCTAAGCTAAATGGAAGATCTATGATTCATATCAAGTGATTTTCTATTTGTCCCTCATGATCTTTAAATTATTCTAAAACCCTTTCCACACCAATGAGAACGAAGAAGAAAATTGTTCCTCCCCAGGAACCCCCGAAGACTCATCTTTTCTGAAGGTACAGAATTCAGTATGGAAGCCATTTACTCCAAAAAATGGAGACTTACCAGTGAACTCACTACAACAATTGTTTAAAAGCAAACTCAGCCAGCGGTGAAAAAGAAGACCACTCTTTCTGGTTATCTGACACAAAACATCGGAGGTATGTCTCCAAATTTTGGTTTAGGCATTCAGTCTCACTATTAGGCCGGGGTCAGACTTGCGAGAAACTCAGACGAGTCTCGCACGTCAATACCCGACACTGCCACAAGCACTCGGATTGGAGCGTTCAACTGCGTGTATTTCTATGCATCTGAACGCTCCGATCCAAGTGCCAGCAGTAGTGCCGGGTATTGACATGTGAGACACATCCAAGTTTCTCGCAAATCTAAACCCGGCCTTAGTTTGAGGTTGGAACACCAAGGAAAAGGAAAGATGTATCCCTAAGTGTCAGTAAAATGCCCTCCAAAAGTTAGATACAATTTTGGTCCCTGATCAGACAAACAACTGAGGGTGTGTCTTGGTTGTTATGGAGAGCAAACAAAGCAATAAAGTGCGTCATTTTGCTAAACTTATCCACCACAACTAAAATAACCATTTTACCAGAGGATGAATGAAGATCCGTAATGAAATCCATGTATAAATGAGCCCATGGACAGACAGGAATGTTTAATGGTAGTTATGAGCGAATTTGTTTACTAAACTATCGCCAAACATAAATTCGGCACGAATATGGCACATTCGGATTCGTGATCGGAAACACAAGCAAAATTTTGTGCTGAAAATATTTTTGCGTTGCCACTAGAGTTGAGCGACTTTTGGTTTTTTATGGTCGAGTTTCGTTTCGTGAAACCCGACTTTTCCAAAAGTCGGGTCGAGCAAGATCGGCCGATTATAGGGAAATGTCGGGGTCGTCCCGAAACACGAAACCCAATGTAAGTCAATGGGGAATAAAAGTCGGCAGTGAGAGGAGGACAGGAAACACACCTACAGTGCTCATTTGAATGCCAAAAGCATCAATTCTTCTTACTTAAGCTGGTCAACCTTAATTAAGTTCATAATACAAGTTACGCACTGAAAAATGGGGGTTATTTGGCTAAAGTTGTGGGGGGGTAGGGCTGGCTCCAGGTTTTCATGTGCCCTGGGCGAAAGAGCGCCCCTTTAACACATAATACCACAACTCATCATGCTCCAATACGGCAGAGAAATAGCGGTATAGTACAATGAAAAATACTTCACTTTTTACATCTCATGACGAGGCCCATCTATTTCTCCATACAGAATCATTGGTCCCATATAATGTTTGAAACAGTATATGATGAGCTCCACATAATGCTACAGTATATGTTGGTCCCCATGGATGAAGCTCCACTGTCTTATGGGCCCAAATAATGCTCCAAACATAATGGGCCCCATTTCTAATGCTCTAGTGTATAATGGGCCCTGTAAATGCTGCTCCAGTGTCTGATGTCCACCTTTGGAATGTTCCAGTGTATGGTGGGCCCCATCTATCATTCTCCAGAGTATAGTGCTCCCCAAAAATTGCTGTCCCAACATTGAAAACAATGAAATAAGTCTCCTCACTAGGGAATCCCTGTACTAGTCTGGACTCCTCGTCGTTCCCATCTTCCATCTCACTGCACAGTATTTCAACCTTGCAAGTGTTGTGATCCTGAGCAAGCAGGGGGGGCCCACTCGATGGCGACGGCACTGGCACAGGGCCCCTGATAGTACGGTGGTGTGTCTGATGGCGGGTGGGCCGAACCTGCACTTTCATCTGCAGCTCCCTCTTTGTCACCATGTAAGATGGAACTGTATATGGGAAGGGTAACCTGAGTTTCATCAGGGTCAGATTCAGGCCGGGTAGCGTGCGAGGGGAATGTAGTGGTCTGGGTCAATGTACCAGCAGATTCATCGAGCAGTGGCTGGGCATCAGTGCACTTGTGTCGCCCCCAGGAAGTCCAAAAAACCGGTCGCTAATTTTCGCCCTTCTTAAATGACATAAATACCCAAAAAAAAAAGAAAAGGCGCATACCAATGGAATGAATACAATAAATTTTATTGAGCTAATATAGCATATACAAAGAGAAGAAACAAACAGGTGTGACCACCACCCTGTAGATATACACAAATATGTATGTGTGGGCAGAAATGAAGAAAAACATGTATTCAATAAAGATGTTAAATGTAACCCATAATTTAACAGTAGGCAATGTTAGCGTAAGTTCGCAAGTAGCGGTTGTAGATCTCAAAATTTGAGAGAAAAGATTAGCCAAAAAATAATAATATAAAGCTGCAAGTAATATGTGCAATGTTGCAACTGTAACCTCTCTCAAATTGAGATGAAACAACCACCATATGGGTTACAAAATTTAAATAAAGTGCCACGTGCAAACAAAAGTCGGCAGTGAGAGGAGGACAGGAAACACACCTACAGTGCTCATTTGAATGCCAAAAGCATCAATTCTTCTTACTTAAGCTGGTCAACCTTAATTAAGTTCATAATACAAGTTACGCACTGAAAAATGGGGGTTATTTGGCTAAAGTTGTGGGGGGGTAGGGCTGGCTCCAGGTTTTCATGTGCCCTGGGCGAAAGAGCGCCCCTTTAACACATAATACCACAACTCATCATGCTCCAATACGGCAGAGAAATAGCGGTATAGTACAATGAAAAATACTTCACTTTTTACATCTCATGACGAGGCCCATCTATTTCTCCATACAGAATCATTGGTCCCATATAATGTTTGAAACAGTATATGATGAGCTCCACATAATGCTACAGTATATGTTGGTCCCCATGGATGAAGCTCCACTGTCTTATGGGCCCAAATAATGCTCCAAACATAATGGGCCCCATTTCTAATGCTCTAGTGTATAATGGGCCCTGTAAATGCTGCTCCAGTGTCTGATGTCCACCTTTGGAATGTTCCAGTGTATGGTGGGCCCCATCTATCATTCTCCAGAGTATAGTGCTCCCCAAAAATTGCTGTCCCAACATTGAAAACAATGAAATAAGTCTCCTCACTAGGGAATCCCTGTACTAGTCTGGACTCCTCGTCGTTCCCATCTTCCATCTCACTGCACAGTATTTCAACCTTGCAAGTGTTGTGATCCTGAGCAAGCAGGGGGGGCCCACTCGATGGCGACGGCACTGGCACAGGGCCCCTGATAGTACGGTGGTGTGTCTGATGGCGGGTGGGCCGAACCTGCACTTTCATCTGCAGCTCCCTCTTTGTCACCGTGTAAGATGGAACTGTATATGGGAAGGGTAACCTGAGTTTCATCAGGGTCAGATTCAGGCCGGGTAGCGTGCGAGGGGAATGTAGTGGTCTGGGTCAATGTACCAGCAGATTCATCGAGCAGTGGCTGGGCATCAGTGCACTTGTGTCGCCCCCAGGAGTACGGTCACCACAGTGGCATTACCTTCCTCCTAGGGAGTGTGATGTCATGCTTGGGAGCAACGAAGGATCTCTCTAGCAGGTTAACTGATTGGGCGGCGTTATTCCCATGAGTCATGACCCTCCAAACAGCGTTCATGAAGGCAAAGTGTTTGTTTTACGTAGGCAGCATGGTTGCAAAGCTGAACCTTAAAGGAATGTCCAGAAGGGCACCACCAGGAGTGGAGCCTACGGCGTAATTTGACTCAACACGGGCAACCTCAACCATGCCAGCTGCAGAACAGATGCACACATTGCAAGCTTAATTCCGTTAACGAACGAGACTCCGTCATGCCCCGCGGTCCGAGTCCGGCTTACTAGGGGGACATGTGAGGCTCTGGCACATGAGATTGGCCAATAACTGGTGTGTCATGCCCTTACATGTCCGTGGCTGCATGTGCGCTACACTGAAAAGGCCAGCGTTTGTCGCTTACAGGTGCAGATAACCCGCTGAACAACGTTAGTGATGGGGATCACTGATTACAATTATTACTCGCGAACGATGATTTCCCAGTAAGTGGAGGTCAACCGCAGTTCCGGAATTAGGCCTAACCGTCATTCCTGAAAAAAATGAAAAACTTACGTGTGCAAACCACAGGTGCTGTAGCTTGCTTAACAGATCGCCAGCCGTTCTCACGCCCAGTATGGGTTACACGTGATTGCACAAAGGTGAGAAAGAGTACCGTATCCCCGGATAACATGTATGGATAGCGTACACATTCAAAAGATATGTCTATACATCAGGAGGCAGGCTCAGATGGTGTTAGGCCCAGTATGGCTTGCACGTGATTGCACAAAGGTGAGAAATGGTACCGTATCCCCGGATAACATGTATGGATAGCGTACACATTCAAAAGATATGTCTATACATCAGGAGGCAGGCTCAGACGGTGTAAGGCCCAGTATGGCTTGCAAGTGATTGCACAAAGGTGAGAAAGGGTACCGTATCCCCGGATAACATGTATGGATAGCGTACACATTCAAAAGATATGTCTATATATCAAGAGGCAGGCTCAGACGGTGTAAGGCCCAGTATGGCTTGCAAGTGATTGCACAAATGTGAGAAACGGTACCGTATCCCCGGATAACATGTATGGATAGCGTACACATTCAAAAGATATGTTTATACAGCAGGAGGCAGGCTCAGACGGTGTAAGGCCCAGTATGGCTTGCAAGTGATTGCACAAAGGTGAGAAAGGGTACCGTATCCCCGGATAACATGTATGGATAGCGTACACATTCAAAAGATATGTCTATACATCAGGAGGCAGGCTCAGATGGTGTAAGGCCCAGTATGGCTTGCTAGTGATTGCACAAAGGTGAGAAAGGGTACCGTATCCCCGGATAACATGGATGGATAGCGTACACATTCAAAATATATGTCTATACATCAGGAGGCAGGCTCAGACGGTGTTAGGACCAGTATGGCTTGCACGTGATTGCACAAAGGTGAGAAAGGGTACCGTATCCCCGGATAACATGTATGGATAGCGTACACATTCAAAAGATATGTCTATACATCAGGAGGCAGGCTCAGATGGTGTCAGGCACAGTATGGATTTGACGGCCCAGACTACACAGCGGAGGAGCAGGGAGAGGTAAAGATTGCAAATGCTGGGGCCCTGCCCAAGCAAGGGGGGCCCACTCGTGGGCGTCGGTACTGGCACTGGGCCCCTCATAGTACGGCGGTGTGTCTGACGGTGGGTGTGCACCACCACCGTCAGAGACACTTGATTGCACTATGAGGGACCCTGTGCCAGTGCCCGCGCCCAAGAGTAGGCCTACCCACCTGTCCAGGGCAACGGCACTCACACGGTGTGGTGCGCTAGGTGGTGACCCCGGCCATGGGGGGGAGGCAGCACAGTTAGGGAGTTTTAGAAAGTGGCATATGTTGATGTTGGACATTCACCTGATGCAAAAGGCGAAATAGGTCAAGTCCCAGGAAGAGGTGGACCAAAGCAAGCCATTTTTCTGTCACCCTATGTGTCATCAGGGGAAGGTGGGACAAAATCCTTGGAAACCCATGCATGGTTCATTTTAATGAAGGTTAGATCATCCACATTTTGGGTTGACAGACGGGTCCTTTTTTCTGTCAGGGTTGATCCAGCTGCACTGAAGACTCTTTCCGATAGCACACTTGCAGCTGGGCAAGCGAGCTCCTGTAAGGCATATTGTGCCAATTCAGGCCAGGTGTCCAGTTTAGCAGCCCAATAGTCAAAGGGGAATGACCTGTGTGGGAGAACATTGATATGGGAGGAAAAGTAGTTTGTAACCATAGTTGACAACTGCTGTCTCCTGTCACTTTCCATCGATGCTGTATTACCAGTTGTGTGAGCGGTACTTGAAAAATCAGTCCACAACATTGTCATGAATCCCCTGTCTCCAATGCCACTTCTGCTGTGTGCACCATGAACACCTCTGCCAAGCTGCCCCCGGCCCGTACGGCTCGTGTGAGAACCATCACCGCTGCTGTGTGCTGGGAATGCCTCAAGCAACCGATTTACCAGAGTTGCTTGTTTATTAGCCAATATTAGGTCAAGGTTCTCCTGTGGCATGATGTTTTGTAATTTGCCTTTATAGCGTGGATCCAGGATGCTGGCCAACCAGTAGTCGTCATCGTTCATCATTTTGGCAATGCGGGGGTCCCTTTTTAGGATCCGCAAGGCATAATCTGACATGTGGGCCAATGTTCCCGGTGTCAATGATGCACTGCGAGTGCTGGTTGGAGGAGCACTTTCTGGCAAATCCACATCCCTCCAGTCACGCACAAACCCTGTACCAGACCTTGCCATGCCAACATTTTCACTTGCCCCACGAGATGCATCCTCCTCCCCTAAGTAATCATCCCCATCATCATCCTCCTCCTCCTCTTCTTCCTCCAACTCGTCCAGGAGAGGTCCCTGAGCAGACAATGGCTGAATGTCATCAAAGATTCCCTCCACCTCTTCCTCCTCGTCAACATTGGCTGCAGACGCCTGCTCCTTAAGGTGCCTCAAAGTTTGCATGAGCAGACGCATAAGTGGGATGCTCATGCTTAGGATGGCGTCGTCTGCGCTTACCAGCCATGTGCATTCCTCAAAGCACTGAAGGACTTTACAGAGGTCTTTCAGCTTCGACCACTGCACACCGGTCAACTCCATGTCTGCTCTCAAAGTGCCTGGCCGTGTATCCTCCCACAAATGCATTATGGCCTGCCTCTGCTCGCACAGCCGCTCCACCATGTGCAGGGTGGAGTTCCACCTTGTTGCAATGTCGATAATGAGGCGGTGGTTGGGAAGGTGGAGCAATCGCTGCAGCTTCTGCATACGAACGGAGTGTACAGGCGACCGGCGGATGTGCGCGCACAGTCTTCGAACCTTCTGGAGCAGGGCTGTTAACTCCGGATAATTTTTGAGGAAGCACTGCACCACCAGGTTCAAGGTGTGAGCCAAGCAAGGTATGTGGCTGAGTTTTGAAAGGGCTATGGCTGCCACAAAATTACGGCCGTTATCACTAACTACCTTGCCTGCCTCAAGATGTACACTGCCCAGCCATGACTCAGTTTGTCGCTTCAAGTACTCGGCCAGCACCTCGGCGGTGTGTCTGTCGCCCAAACACATCATCTGCAACACAGCCTGCTGACGCTTTCCACTAGCTGCTCGATAGGGGGACACCTCGTGTGCAACAGTGGCAGCTGCAGATGGAGTGCTCGTATGACTGCACTCGGTGGACAAGCTTTCGCTTCTGGAGGAGGAGGAGGAGGGTGGAATGCCTACAGCCAACTGTTTCCTATACCGTGGGCTAGGCAGCACTGTCCCACCACCGCTGTCCCCTGTGGACCCTGCATCCACCACATTAACCCAGTGCGCAGTGATGGACACGTAACGGCCCTGGCCATGCCGACTGGACCATGCATCAGTTGTGAGGTGCACCTTTCCACTCACTGACTGCTTGAGTGCATGGACAATGCGGTCTTTCACATAATGGTGGAGGGCTGGGATGGCTTTGTGAGAGAAGAAGTGGCGACTGGGTAGGTCATAGCGTGGTACTGCATAGGCCATGAGTTCGCGGAAAGCTGTGCTTTCCACCAACCGATAAGGCATCATCTCAAACGAGATTAGTTTGGCAATGTGGGCGATCAAACCCAGTATACGCGGATGAGAGACTGAGTACTTTCTTGTCCTACTCATAGAGTCTGGGAGGGTGAGCTGGACTTGAGAGCTGCATATGGTGGAAGTAGCGGTGGACAGGGCGGACTGAGAGAGGGTTGATGATGGTGATGGAGTTGGTGTTCTTTCTGATGGCCTAGATTCAGTATTTCGTTGATATAACAGTGGGATTCCCTGACTGCTGTGGCCTTGCAACGACACCTCAACATTTGCTGCTGTGCTAACCGGTGGGCTTACAGTGGGGGAAACAATGTAGCGTTGCTGACTACCTTCTTTGTGATCAGTTGCACATGTGGCACTTGAGGTTTGGTGTTGTGTCCACGCTTGCAAGTGCATGGTGGTTAAATGTCTAAGCATGCAACTGGTATTCAAATTTTTCAGATTTTTCCCTAGGCTAAAGGTCTTTGCGCACTTGTTACAGATAACCTTGGCCTGATCATTAGGATTTTGTTCAAAAAAGTGCCACACTGCACTCTTCCTACTTTGGCAGACATTTTGCGGCCTAGCACGCTGTGATGTTTTGACCCTCTGGACAAGCTGTCCAGCAACTCTTTTGATTTTTGGAACCTGTCTTTGGAGTGCTCCGGGCCTGCCAGATAACAGCTGTTGTGATGTTGATGTCTGCTGTGGATGCTCCTCATCTGAGCTATTGGAAGCAGCACCCTCTTCCCCCAATGGATGCCAATCTGGGTCAACAACTGGGTCATCCATCACCTCCTCTTCAATGTCATGTGCACCTTCCTCTGTGTCACCGTGTATGGTGGTATAGTGTGCGGGAAAGGGCACCTGAGTCTCATCAGGGTCAGAATCTGGCTCTGTACACTGCGAGGACAATGTAGTGCTCTGAGTGAATGTACCAGCAGAATCATCTATCAACGGCTGTGCATCAGTGCACTCCATGTCAGATTCATCTTGGCCTGGGTAATTCACCATTTCACTTGATAATCCAGGCATGGTATGTGAAAACAGCTCCATGGAGTAATCAGTAGTATGGCCTGCGTCATCCTTCAATCTTGGTTGTGGTGAAGGACACAAGGAAAGGTGTGGTTCATGAACATGAGCCTCCAATGACGACTCAGTGCTTTTACTTTTTACAACTTCAGAAGAGGAGGCGATAGAGCTGGAGGCTGATTCAGCAATGTAAGACAAAACTTTTTCCTGATGCTCTGGCGTTAAAAGCGGTTTGCCAACTCCTAGAAAACTAAAGCAAAGAAAATACCCTTAAAATACATAATAGTTAATTCATGCTGTGCCAGTGCACATTAGACCCCAGAAATGTAGATAGTAGGACGACTCAAAAAACTAAGAGAGAAAAAAAAGGACAATGAGTCCAGAGCTACAAACAAAGTGAAAAACTTTATTGAGGCAACAATGGGGAACAGGACAATGAATAAAAGGATTAAGAATGTATAGTAAACAGACAAGTGTCAAGAGATAGCCAGATGCAAACAAAAATCCTGTGCAGCAATGACAAATGACTACAATGGGTAAATAGAATAGCTGGCATTGTACACTAAAACCAGGGCAAAACACATGTGTGCAGAGAACAAAAAGAGTCACTCTAATACTTGATAACAGTGGTAATGAAAGGAGTGCTATAACACTCCCAATAATGTAAGAGGATCAGTCAAAAGAGAGACAATATTGCACATCTGCCCGGTTGAAAGGTTATAAAATCATAACATACCCATTAGACAGTCACAAGGGAATGCTGACATCCAGGAGAAACCCCAATGCGCATTTCGCGGTAAAACCGCTTCCTCAGGGGGCGTCCCTTGAGGAAGCGGTTTTACCGCGAAATGCGCATTGTGGTTTCTCCTGGATGTCAGCATTCCCTTGTGACTGTCTAATGGGTATGTTATGATTTTATAACCTTTCAACCGGGCAGATGTGCAATATTGTCTCTCTTTTGACTGATCCTCTTACATTATTGGGAGTGTTATAGCACTCCTTTCATTACCACTGTTATCAAGTATTAGAATGACTCTTTTTGTTCTCTGCACACATGTGTTTTGCCCTGGTTTTAGTGTACAATGCCAGCTATTCTATTTACCCATTGTAGTCATTTGTCATTGCTGCACAGGATTTTTGTTTGCATCTGGCTATCTCTTGACACTTGTCTGTTTACTATACATTCTTAATCCTTTTATTCATTGTCCTGTTCCCCATTGTTGCCTCAATAAAGTTTTTCACTTTGTTTGTAGCTCTGGACTCATTGTCCTTTTTTTTCTCTCCTAGAAAAATAAGCCTTCGAAGCCTTATGGAGCCAGACGATGACGCAGGCTCAACACCTCTTGCATTCGGTCCTATTTTGCTTTTGCCACTACCATCAGATCCACCACCAACACCATCATTACCAGCTGCCAACCCCCGCCCAATTCCACGGCCTCTTCCACCAGCCTTCCTCATTTTTTGTAGAAATGTAGACAAAATCCTACAAACTATATAGTAATGTAAAACAAGGTACAAGGTGTCTATAGGACAGGGGAGATTTAGATTTTCTGCAGACACTTGTGGACACTGGACACTTGGATTGTGTGAGGCCCACTGAATATCAGAGCGCTATGTCACAGGCTCGATGGCACAGGTGTGAAAAAAGTGACTACAGGATAAGGGAGATTTTGAATTTCTGGGAGATTTTGAATTTCTGCAGACACTTGTGGACACTGGACACTTGGATTGTGTGAGGCCCACTGAATATCACAGCGCTATGTCACAGGCTCGATGGCACAGGTGTGAAAAAAGTGACTACAGGATAAGGGAGATTTTGAATTTCTGGGAGATTTTGAATTTCTGCAGACACTTGTGGACACTGGACACTTGGATTGTGTGAGGCCCACTGAATATCATAGCGCTATGTCACAGGCTCGATGGCACAGGTGTGAAAAAAGTGACTACAGGATAAGGGAGATTTTGAATTTCTGGGAGATTTTGAATTTCTGCAGACACTTGTGGACACTGGACACTTGGATTGTGTGAGGCCCACTGAATATCACAGCGCTATGTCACAGGCTCGATGGCACAGGTGTGAAAAAAGTGACTACAGGATAAGGGAGATTTTGAATTTCTGCAGACACTTGTGGACACTGGACACTTGGATTGTGTGAGGCCCACTGAATATCACAGTGCTATGTTACAGGCTCCATGGCACAGGTGTGAAAAAAGTGACTACAGGATAAGGGAGATTTTGAATTTCTGCAGACACTTGTGGACACTGGACACTTGGATTGTGTGAGGCCCACGGAATATCACAGCGCTATGTCACAGGCTCGATGGCACAGGTGTGAAAAAAGTGACTACAGGATAAGGGAGATTTTGAATTTCTGCAGACACTTGTGGACACTGGACACTTGGATTGTGTGAGGCCCACTGAATATCACAGTGCTATGTCACAGGCTCGATGGCACAGGTGTGAAAAAAGTGACTACAGGATAAGGGAGATTTTGAATTTCTGGGAGATTTTGAATTTCTGCAGACACTTGTGGACACTGGACACTTGGATTGTGTGAGGCCCACTGAATATCATAGCGTTATGTCACAGGCTCGATGGCACAGGTGTGAAAAAAGTTACTACAGGATAAGGGAGATTTTGAATTTCTGCAGACACTTGTGGACACTGGACACTTGGATTGTGTGAGGCCCACTGAATATCACAGTGCTATGTCACAGGCTCGATGGCACAGGTGTGAAAAAAGTGACTACAGGATAAGGGAGATTTTGAATTTCTGGGAGATTTTGAATTTCTGCAGACACTTGATGACACTGGACACTTGGATTGTGTGAGGCCCACTGAGTATCACAGCGCTATGTCACAGGCTCGATGGCACAGGTGTGAAAAAAGTGACTACAGGATAAGGGAGATTTTAAATTTCTGCAGACACTTGTGGACACTGGACACTTTTGGATTGTGTGAGGCCCAATGAATATCAGAGCGCTATGTCACAGGCTCGATGCAGCAGGTGTGAAAAAAGTGACTACAGGATAAGGGAGATTTTGAATTTCTGCAGACACTGGACACTTTTGGATTGTGTGAGGCTCAATGAATATCAGAGCGCTATGTCACAGGCTCGATGCAGCAGGTGTGAAAAAAGTGACTACAGGATAAGGGAGATTTTGAATTTCTGCAGACACTTGTGGACACTGGACACTTTTGGATTGTGTGAGGCCCACTGAATATCAGAGCGCTATGTCACAGGCTCGATGGCACAGGTGTGAAAAAAGTGAATTGTAGAATTGGGCAGAATAGGAATCTCCCTAGAGTGTAGGTCTGTAAGAACGGAACAAGTCCTCCACTTATCCTTCCACAGTGACACACAGATAGCTTCACTGTGGCTGTGATAACAGCCGTTACACGGTACTGTGTGAGGAGCGTACACCGCTATATGGTGTGAATAAATGCACGCTCAGTACCTTAGCAGGACAAAAAAAAAATTGGGATTGCTTTTAAAAAAGCAGTTTGCAGAGCAGTGGGGAAACAGCAATGCAGCTGTCAGGAAGCCTTAGAAGGCAGCCTAACAACCAACACCGCTGATCCACCACAATATAGCCTCCCCTTGCACTGCACACACAGTGACTGGTGTGTTGCACAGGCAAAATCGCTAGCAGCAGAAGCAGTTTTTTTGTCTTCTTCCCTGCCTAACGCTCTCCCTACAGAATCAGCAACCTCTCCCTATGCTAAGATCGGCAGAAGTAAGATGGCGGTCGGCGTGCACGCCCTTTTATAACCCCTGTGACACCCACCAAAGCAAGCCAATCACTTGCATGCCCTTCTGAAAGATGGTGGCGACCCCTGCCTATGTCATCACGTTGCCCACAGTGTCCGTGGATCCTGATTGGCTGAAAAAGAGCGCTAAACAAACTTTTGAAACGCGACTTTGGCACGTAAGTCGCCGACCTCGTGGCCGACCTCATCCTAGGGTCGGGTTTCGTTTCATGAAACCCGACTTTGCCAAAAGTCGGCGACTTTTGAAATTGTTCGACCCGTTTCGCTCAACTCTAGTTGCCACAAAAGTATTTTCAGTACTTTAGCAATGATAATGGTGGTGTATCATAAGCCTTTTCACGTGTTTGATGAGGGGAGGGGGTTTGCAGAGTTCAGAGGCACGACATTCTTATAAAAAGTCTTTTTTTCCTAAATTTATGTGTGCACATTGCAGCTAGCCAACCGAGGCACAGGAAACACCCATAACATTCTGACACAGCGACATGTGTCATTGGCTGCTGAAATCACATGTCCTTTTCCTTATAAATAGTGGATGTCTTGTTTTAGCGCCATTTTGACACTGTAACAGCGCCTTTTGAAACAGCTGCTTCTGATGCTGGCACTGTTAACAGCAAGATTTTAGCTAGTTAGTTAGGCGGTTGTATATCAATCAGATAGTGTAGCTAGCTACCAGGGCCGGACTCAGCATTGGGCACTTCTGGCAAATGCCAGAAGGGCCGTTGCCTGTAGTGAGTCGCTCAATCCGTGCATGCTCCGCCACTGTCAGCGCCGCAATCATGCAGTATTCTGCATCGTCACCTGTCCTGCCGCCGCACTAGACAAGGAGGAGGTGGACGGTCTTCCCTCCAGATCACGAGCTGCAGTGATGTAGTTGAGGAGGCAAGGCCAGAGAAGTACAGCACACAGCTCCCCCAGTGGGCCCTGCCTCTTCAATTGCTTCACTGCAACTCGTGATCTGGATGGAAGACTGCCCACTTCCTCCTGACTAAAGCAAGAAGACTTGAACTACTGCTGCAGAGAGAACCAGAGACCGGAGTTCACTAATAAATTTCAGGCAAGCATCAAAATAAAGATAAGAGCAAATAAAAGCACTGTACAGCTCCTGTGGTAAACTATAACACCTAGCATGCCATTGGAGCTTCAGGACATGCTGGGAGTTATAGTTCTTAAAAAGATATTGGTCACATAACATCACCACTTGAAATAAATAGCACTTATGGGGTCTTAAAGTTCACCTTTCTGCTTATGTAGACAGCCTGATCCAAGGGCAGCATGTAATGGACACTGGCTGCATAATTTCAGCCACATATATTTTTCCCTGAAATGCTGCTGTGTTTCAAGGAAAAACATGGGAACCTGTCACCAGTTTTGGCTGATATATGTAATGGACACCGCATTTCAGGGCTGATATAATCTGCCCCAAACCCGTCCTGCAAGAGAAGAAAAATAAGTTATATTTTATTCACCTGCAGAGCCGTCCGGTCCGATGGGTGTCGCAGGTCTTTGTCCGGAGCCTCCATTCTTCTTGCGATACCATCTTCCTTCTTGCTTCCATGGTGAGCGGTAATGTTACTGACATCACCGCTTATCACTGCCACTGGTTCTCACACTACTCTCAGTGTATTCCAGCAGTCGTGGTGAGCGGTAATGTTACTGACGTCACCGCTCGTCACTCCCGCTGGTTCTCACACTACTCTCAGTGCATTCCAGCAGTTGTGGTGAGTGGTAATGATACTAACATCACCGCTCGTCACTGCCACTGGTTCTCACACTACTCTCAGTGTATTCCAGCAGCCGTTATGAGCGGTAATGTTACTGACATCACCGCTCGTCACTGCCGCTGGTTCTCACACTAATCTCAGTGCATTCCAGCAGCCTTGGTGAGTGGTAATGTTACTGACATCACCGCTCGTCACTGCCACTGATTCTCACACTACTCTGTGTGTTCCAGCAGTCGTGGTGAGTGGTAATGTTACTGACTAGAGTTGAGCGACTTTTGGTTTTTTAGGGTCGAGTTTCGTCTCGTGAAACCCGACTTTTCCAAAAGTCGGGTCGAGCAAGATCGGCCGATTATAGGGAAAAGTCGGGGTCGTCCCGAAACACGAAACCCAATGTAAGTCAATGAGGAATAAAAGTCGGCAGTGAGAGGAGGACAGGAAACACACCTACAGTGCCCATTTGAATGCCAAAAGCATTAATTCTTCTTACTTAAGCTTGTCAACCTTAATTAACTTCATAATACAAGTTACGCACTGAAAAATGGGGGTTATTTGGCTAAAGTTGTGGGGGGGTAGGGCTGGCTCCAGGTTTTCATGTGCCCTGGGCGAAAGAGCGCCCCTTTAACACATACCACAACTCATCATGCTCCAATACGGCAGAGAAATAGCGGTATAGTACAATGAAAAATACTTCACTTTTTACATCTCATGACGAGGCCCATCTATTTCTCCATACAGAATCATTGGTCCCATATAATGTTTGAAACAGTATATGATGAGCTCCACATAATGCTACAGTATATGTTGGTCCCCATGGATGAAGCTCCGCTGTCTTATGGACCCAAATAATGCTCCAAACATAATGGGCCCCATTTCTAATGCTCTAGTGTATAATGGGCCCTGTAAATGCTGCTCCAGTGTCTGATGTCCACCTTTGGAATGTTCCAGTGTATGGTGGGCCCCATCTATCATTCTCCAGAGTATAGTGCTCCCCAAAAATTGCTGTCCAAACATTGAAAACAATCGAATAAGTCTCCTCGCTAGGGAATCCCTGTACTAGTCTGGACTCCTCGTCGTCCCCATCTTCCATCTCACTGCACAGTATTTCAACCTTGCAAGTGCTGTGATCCTGAGCAAGCAGGGGGGGCCCACTTGTTGGCGACGGCACTGGCACAGGGCCCCTGATAGTACGGTGGTGTGTCTGATGGCGGGTGGGCCGAACCTGCACTTTCATCTGCAGCTTCCTCTTTGTCACCATGTAAGATGGAACTGTATATGGGAAGGGTAACCTGAGTTTCATCAGGGTCAGATTCAGGCCGTGTAGCATGCGAGGGGAATGTAGTGGTCTGGGTCAATGTACCAGCAGATTCATCGAGCAGTGGCTGGGCATCAGTGCACTTGTGTCGCCCCCAGGAGTACGGTCGCCACAGTGGCATTACCTTCCTCCTAGGGAGTGTGATGTCATGCTTGGGAGCAATGAAGGATCTCTCTAGCAGGTTAACTGATTGGGCGGCGTTATTCCCACGAGTCATGACCCT
Organism: Dendrobates tinctorius; assembly: GCF_039654945.1. Lineage (NCBI taxonomy): Eukaryota > Metazoa > Chordata > Amphibia > Anura > Dendrobatidae > Dendrobates > Dendrobates tinctorius. The sequence continues at coordinate 33,625,258 of NW_027361732.1, read as the reverse complement.
CCAAACAGCGTTCATGAAGGGAAAGTGTTTGTTTTACGTGGGCAGTATGGTTGCAAAGCTGAACCTTAAAGGAATGTCCAGAAGGGCACCACCAGGAGTGGAGCCTACGGATAAATTCGACTCCACCTGGGAAACCTCAACCATGCCAGCTACAGAAAAGATGCACACATTGCAAGCTTAATTCCGTTAACGAACGAGACTCCGTCATGCCCCGCGGTCCGAGTCCGACTTACTAGAGGGACACGTGAGGCTCTGGCACATGAGATTGGCCAATAACTGGTGTGTCATGCCCTTACATGTCCGTGGCTGCCTGTGTGCTACACTGAAAAGGCCAGCGTTTGTCGCTTACAGGTGTAGATAACCCGCTGAACAACGTTAGTGATGGGGATCACTGATTACAATTATTACCCGTGAACGATGATTTCCCAGTAAGTGCAGGTCAACCGCAGTTCCGGAATTAGGCCTAACCGTCATTCCTGAAAAAATGAAAAACTTACGTGTGCAAACCACAGGTGCTGTAGCTTGCTTAACAGGTCGCCAGCCGTTCTCACGCCCAGTATGGATTACACGTGATTGCACAAAGGTGAGAAAGGGTACCGTATCCCAGGATAACATGTATGGATAGCGTACACATTCAAAATATTTGTCTATACATCAGGAGGCAGGCTCAGACGGTGTTAGGCCCAGTATGGATTGCACGTGATTGCACAAAGGTGAGAAAGGGTACCGTATCCCCGGATAACATGTATGGATAGCGTACACATTCAAAAGATATGTCTATACATCAGGAGGCAGGCTCAGACGGTGTTAGGCCCAGTATGGCTTGCAAGTGATTGCACAAATGTGAGAAAGGGTACCGTATCCCCGGATAACATGTATGGATAGCGTACACATTCAAAATATATGTCTATACATCAGGAGGCAGGCTCAGACGGTGTTAGGCCCAGTATGGCTTGCACGTGATTGCACAAAGGTGAGAAAGGGTACCGTATCCCCGGATAACGTGTATGGATAGCGTACACATTCAAAATATATGTCTATACATCAGGAGGCAGGCTCAGACGGTGTCAGGCACAGTATGGATTTGACGGCCCAGACTACACAGCGGAGGAGCAGGGAGAGGTAAAGATTGCAAATGCTGGGGCCCTGCCCAAGCAAGGGGGGCCCACTCGTGGGCGTCGGTACTGGCACTGGGCCCCTCATAGTACGGCGGTGTGTCTGACGGCGGGTGTGCACCACCACCGTCAGAGACACTTGATTGCACTATGAGGGACCCTGTGCCAGTGCCCGCGCCCAAGAGTCGGCCTACCCACCTGTCCAGGGCAACAGCACTCGCATGGTGTCGTGCGCTAGGTGGTGACCCTGGCCATGGGAGGGGAGGCAGCACAGTTAGGGAGTTTTAGAAAGTGGCATATGTTGATGTTGGACATTCAGCTGATGCAAAAGGCGAAATAGGTCAAGTCCCAGGAAGAGGTGGACCAGAGCAAGCCATTTTTCTGTCACCCTATGTGTCATCAGGGGAAGGTGGGACAAAATCCTTGGAAACCCATGCATGGTTCATTTTAATGAAGGTTAGATCATCCACATTTTGGGTTTAACAGACGGGTCCTTTTTTCTGTCAGGATTGTTCCAGGTGCACTGAAGACTCTTTCCGATAGCATACTTGCAGCTGGGCAAGCGAGCTCCTGTAAGGCATATTGTGCCAATTCAGGCCAGGTGTCCAGTTTAGCGGCCCAATAGTCAAAGGGGAATGACCTGTGTGGGAGAACATCGATATGGGATTAAAAGTAGTTTGTAACCATAGTTGACAACTGCTGTCTCCTGTCACTTTCCATCGATGCAGTATTACCAGCTGTGTGAGCGGTACTTGAAAAATCAGTCCACAAAATTGTCATGAAACCCCTGTCTCCAACGCCACTTCTGCTGTGTGCACCATGAACACCTCTGCCAAGCTGCCCCAGCCCGTACGGCTTGTGTGAGAACCATCACCGCTGCTGTGTGCTGGGAATGCCTCAAGCAACCGATTTACCAGAGTTGCTTGTTTATTAGCCAATATTAGGTCAAGGTTCTCCTGTGGCATGATGTTTTGTAATTTGCCTTTATAGCGTAGATCCAGGATGCTGGCCAACCAGTAGTCGTCATCGTTCATCATTTTGGCAATGCGGGGGTCCCTTTTTAGGATCCGCAAGGCATAATCTGACATGTGGGCCAATGTTCCCGGTGTCAATGATGCACTGCGAGTGCTGGTTGGAGGAGCACTTTCTGGCAAATCCACATCCCTCCAGTCACGCACAAACCCTGTACCAGACCTTGCCACGCCAACATTTTCACTTGCCCCACGAGATGCATCCTCCTCCCCTAAGTAATCATCCCCATCATCATCCTCCTCCTCTTCTTCCTCCACCTCGTCCAGGAGAGGTCCCTGAGCAGACAATGGCTGAATGTCATCAAGGATTCCCTCCTCGTCAACATTGGCTGCAGACGCCTGCTCCTTAAGGTGCCTCAAAGTTTGCATGAGCAGACGCATAAGTGGGATGCTCATGCTTAGGATGGCGTCGTCTGCGCTTACCAGCCGTGTGCATTCCTCAAAACACTGAAGGACTTTACAGAGGTCTTTCAGCTTCGACCACTGCACACCTGTCAACTCCATGTCTGCTCTCAAAGTGCCTGGCCGTGTATCCTCCCACAAATGCATTATGGCCTGCCTCTGCTCGCACAGCCGCTCCACCATGTGCAGGGTGGAGTTCCACCTTGTTGCAATGTCGATAATGAGGCGGTGGTTGGGAAGGTGGAGCAATCGCTGCAGCTTCTGCATACGAACGGAGTGTACAGGCGACCGGCGGATGTGCGCGCACAGTCTTCGAACCTTCTGGAGCAGGGCTGTTAACTCCGGATAATTTTTGAGGAAGCACTGCACCACCAGGTTCAAGGTGTGAGCCAAGCAAGGTATGTGGCTGAGTTTTGAAAGGGCTATGGCTGCCACAAAATTACGGCCGTGATCACTAACTACCTTGCCTGCCTCAAGATGTACACTGCCCAGCCATGACTCAGTTTGTCGCTTCAAGTACTCAGCCAGCACCTCGGCGGTGTGTCTGTCGCCCAAACACATCATCTGCAACACAGCCTGCTGACGCTTTCCACTAGCTGCTCGATAGGGGGACACCTCATGTGCAACAGTGGCAGCTGCAGATGGAGTGCTCGTACGACTGCGCTCGGTGGACGAGCTTTCGCTTCTGGAGGAGGAGGAGGAGGAGGGTGGAACGCCTACAGCCAACTGTTTCCTATACCGTGGGCTAGGCAGCACTGTCCCACCACCGCTGTTCCCTGTGGACCCTGCATCCACCACATTAACCCAGTGCGCAGTGATGGACACGTAACGGCCCTGTCCATGCCGACTGGACCATGCATCAGTTGTGAGGTGCACCTTTCCACTCACTGACTGCTTGAGTGCATGGACAATGTGGTCTTTTACATGATGGTGGAGGGCTGGGAATGCTTTGCGAGAGAAGAAGTGGTGACTGGGTAGGTCATAGCGTGGTACTGCATAGGCCATGTGTTCGCGGAAAGCTGCACTTTCCACCAACCGATAGGGCATCATCTCAAACGAGATTAGTTTGGCAATGTGGGTGTTCAAACCCAGTGTACGCGGATGAGAGACTGAGTACTTTCTTGACCTACTCATAGTGTCTGGGAGGGTGAGCTGGACTTGAGAGCTGCATATGGTGGAAGTAGCAGTGGACAGGGCGGACTGAGAGAGGGTTGATGATGGTGATGGAATTGGTGTTCTTTCTCATGGCCTAGATTCAGTATTTCGTTGATATGACAGTGGGATTCCCTGACTGCTGTGGCCTTGCAACAACACCTCAACATTTGCTGCTGTGCTAACCGGGGGGCTTACAGTGGGGGAAACAATGTAGCGTTGCTGACTACCTTCTTTGTGATCAGTTGCACATGTGGCACTTGAGGTTTGGTGTTGTGTCCACGCTTGCAAGTGCATGGTGGTTAAATGTCTAAGCATGCAACTGGTATTCAAATTTTTCAGATTTTTCCCTCAGCTAAAGGTCTTTGCGCACTTCTTACAGATAACCTTGGCCTGATCATGAGGATTTTGTTCAAAAAAGTGCCACACTGCACTCTTCCTACTTTGGCAGACATTTTGCGGCCTAGCACGCTGTGATCTTTTGACCCTCTGGACAAGCTGTCCAGCAACTCTTTTGATTTTTGGAACCTGTCTTTGGAGTGCTCCGGGCCTGCCAGATAACAGCTGTTGCGATGTCGATGTCTGCTGTGGATGCTCCTCATCTGAACTATTGGAAGCAGCACCCTCTTCCCCCAATGGATGCCAATCTGGGTCAACAACTGGGTCATCCATCACCTCCTCTTCAATGTCATGTGCACCTTCCTCTGTGTCACCGTGTATGGTGGTATAGTGTGCGGGAAGGGGCACCTGAGTCTCATCAGGGTCAGAATCTGGCTCTGTACACTGCGAGGACAATGTAGTGCTCTGAGTGAATGTACCAGCAGAATCATCTATCAGCGGCTGTGCATCAGTGCACTCCATGTCAGATTCATCTTGGCCTGGGTAATTCACCATTTCACTTGATAATCCAGGCATGGTATGTGAAAACAGCTCCATGGAGTAATCAGTAGTATGGCCTGCATCATCCTTCAATCTTGGTTGGGGTGAAGGACACAAGGAAAGGTGTGGTTCATGAACATGAGCCTCCAATGATGACTCAGTGCTTTTACTTTTTACAACTTCAGAAGAGGAGGCGATAGAGCTGGAAGCTGAGTCAGCAATGTAAGTCAAAACTTATTCCTGATGCTCTGGCGTTAAAAGCGGTTTGCCAACTCCTAGAAAACTAAGCCTTCGAAGCCTTATGGAGCCAGACGATGACGCAGGCTCAACACCTCCTGCATTCGGTCCTATTTTGCTCTTGCCACTACCATCAGATCCACCACCAACACCATCATTACCAGCTGCCAACCCCCGCCCAATTCCACGGCCTCTTCCACCAGCCTTCCTCATTTTTGGTAGAAATGTAGACAAAATCCAACAAACTATATAGTAATGTAAAACAAGGTACAAGGTGTCTATAGGACAGGGGAGATTTTGAATTTCTGCACACACTTGTGGACACTGGACACTTATGGATTGTGTGAGGCCCACTGAATATCAGAGCGCTATGTCACAGGCTCAATGGCACAGGTGTGAAAAAAGTGACTACAGGATAAGGGAGATTTTGAATTTCTGCACACACTAGTGGACACTGGACACTTTTGGATTGTGTGAGGCCCACTGAATATCAGAGCGCTATGTCACAGGCTCGATGGCACAGGTGTGAAAAAAGTGACTACAGGATCACAGAGATTTTGAATTTCTGCACACACTTTTGGACACTGGACACTTATGGATTGTGTGAGGCCCACTGAATATCACAGCGCTATGTCACAGGCTCGATGGCACAGGTGTGAAAAAAGTGACTACAGGATAAGAGAGATTTTGAATTTCTGCACACGCTAGTGGACACTGGACACTTTTGGATTGTGTGAGGCCCACTGAATATCAGAGCGCTATGTCACAGGCAGAAATTGGCTAGTGTATCACAAACTAAAAGGTGTATGTAGAATTGTGCAGAATAGGAATCTCCCTAGAGTGTAAGTCTGTAAGAACGGAACAAGTCCTCCACTTATCCTTCCACAGTGACACAGAGATAGCTTCACTGTGGCCGTGATAACAGCCGTTACACGGTACTGAGAGGAGCGTGCACGTACACGGCTGTCCGGTGTACGTAAAATTGTCAAGCTCCGTGTTTTTTAAGTATACGGACTGACACACGCTGTCTCTCTATAGTTTTGAACGTGATCAAACAGCAAATATATTTAACTGTTTGAAAGCTAGACAAAACTAGTAGGTGCAGGTCTGTAAGAACGGAACATGTCCTCGACTTATTCTCACAGAGTGACACACAGATAGCTTCACTGTGGCTGTGATAACAGCCGTTACACGGTACTGTGTGAGGAGCGTACACCGCTGTATGGTGTGAAAAAATGCACGCTCAGTACCTCAGCAGGACAAAAAAAAAATTGGGATTGCTTTTAAAAAAGCAGTTTGCAGAGCAGTGGGGAAACAGCAATGCAGCTGTCAGGAAGCCTTAGAAGGCAGCCTAACAACCAACACCGCTGATCCACCACAATATAGCCTCCCCTTGCACTGCACACACAGTGACTGGTGTGTTGTACAAGCAAAATCGCTAGCAGCAGAAGCAGTTTTTTTTGTTCTTCCCTGCCTAACGCTCTCCTTACAGAATCAGCAGCAGCAACCTCTCCCTATGCTAAGATCGGCAGAAGTAAGATGGCGGTCGGCGTGCACGCCCTTTTATAACCCCTGTGACGCCCACCAAAGCAAGCCAATCACTTGCATGCCCTTCTGAAAGATGGTGGTGACCCCTGCCTATGTCATCACGTTGCCCACAGTGTCCGTGGATCCTGATTGGCTGAAAAAGAGCGCAAAACAAACTTTTGAAATGCGACTTTGGCGCGTAAGTCGCCGACCTCGTGGCCGACCTCATCCTAGGGTCGGGTTTCGTTTCATGAAACCCGACTTTGCCAAAAGTCGGCTCCTTTTGAAATTTTTCGACCCGTTTCGCTCAACTCTATTACTGACGTCACCGCTCATTACTGCCACTGGTTCTCACACTACTCTGTGTATTCCAGCAGCCGTGGTGAGTGGTAATGTTACTGATGTCACCGCTCCTCACATCCTCCAGATGCAGCAGAGTTGGAGATCGTTGTGGGACAGCAATGTGGATTACAATGGACCTGCGGAAGTGTTTTTTTTTTTGGAAAATAAATAGGTGAAAGAGGGTGTTTTTTATTTTAAAATAAAGGACTTTTCTGTGTGTGTTTTAATGATTTTAGCTTACAAGGTTAGCAAAGGGGGGGGGTGTCTGACTAACAGCTCTCCATTACTAGCCCAGGGCTTGATGGCATATGTGATTTTTGACAAATCACAGCGGTCATCAACACCATATGTTAACCCGATTGCCACCACTGCATGACATCAGGATGAGCAGGGTAAAGTGCCAGAATTGGCAAATCTAATGTGATGCACCAATTCTGTGGAGGCAGTGGGCTTCTATTTTTTGGCTCAGGATGGGCCAGTAACCATGGACCGTCCCGGTCAAAAGCCCACAGACACCGTCTGTATTATTTGCACTGTTTTTAATATATAGGGGGACCACACGCCGTTTTTTTTTTTAATTTAATTATTTATTTAATACACGCTGTTCCCAGGTGCTGGGTGCTGACTACAAATGTCATCAGCATTGCCTGTGCTTGCTGATCACAGGGAGACCAGGCAAGGATGATGACAGTTGTAGTTAGCACCCAGCGCCTGGGAATAGATTTAACTGTAATGCTTTTCACTGCTGCCAGAGCATTTAATTCTGGTATGTGTAATGGTTTTTAGGGTTGATATCAGCTGCGTAATGTTAGCTGCCATCAATCCCTGGTGTAAATAATGGAGAGGTGTCTATCAGACACCCCCACTACTAACCCAGACCTGGAGAGACGCAGTGACTCTGAAGAGCAGTGATGGTAGTAACAATACCGCTCTTTACAGTTGCCGAGCACAGCGCAAGACCCGGGATATCTTAAGACCGGTGACGTTACTGAGTTACTGATGTCACCGCTCTTCAAAGTCACTGGGTCTCGTGCTGCGCAGCAGAACCAAAAGTGGCTGTAGGCATCAGAATGAGGTTCCATAGCCTTTGGTCATCTCAATCCCTTCATTATCTACGAGATCCAGTTATGTAGGTAAAGTAGTGGCTTTTCTTTGTACTGCAACTAAAAGCAATAAATAGAACTGATCTGTAATACTTGATACAGCTGTGATTATATGTCATATAGTCGTGTTACACTCCCCTCACTTCTTGTAATCTACAAGTGTACAAAGATATTAAACAATCACCATGGGACAAGTGGGCCTGTGTCACGTCAAATGCCAGGGCTGAATTTTAGTCCCAGTCCAGCCCTGCTAGCTACTGTCCAGTGTTGCTGTTAAATTTACCTTCCAGCACTTTTTTTTTCTTTTTTGGACAATACTGAGGTCCACAAAGAAAGCCAGGAGGGTACGTGTTATGCATTGCTTTTATTGTGCTCCATGCATGAGTATAGCATTCTAATTAATATTTTTTCACTAGCTAAATATGAAAAAGCCTGTTGTATCCCACCTAGTCATTTAGTGCTGTGGTGATATAAAACTATCTGCAGACGTAAGGGACGTTAAAAAAATTATAATTTTTCAGTTGCAAAAAGTTAGACAACCCACCATATCACACTTTGTCATTTGGTTAGGTAGAAATTAAGCTGTAGAGGGCTGATCAATAGGCCACAAAAAATTATTTTGTTATTAACGTCATGCAGTAAGGGACCTGACTTTAAAATAGTTTAATTCAAAATGTCCCAATATATACATGCAAAAGCCTGGCACTTAAACACATAAACTCAAATCCTATTCGGAATAACACCCTTAGGTACCCAAAAATGAAGAGACCCAATAGTATTACAAAAATAGTATTTATTATTAAAATATTTTCACAAATAATTAACAGCAATGCCCAGTAGGAGGCACAAAAATACACTGACAAGATTATATATGGCCACTAAGATCATGTGTATACAAATATAACAAACGGTACAGCATATTTATTATATTACTCAATCGATATAAATATTAACAACCAGTGTCTGTAAAAAATTCTCCTATATGTAACACATTCCCCTATACAAAAAACCAAGCACATGCCCATTTCAAAAAGGTTCCCATTATAATTATAAATAAATCAATGTACCCATAAAGCTATACATGGAAAATATTATGGTCATTAAAGTAAAAGCGCTAATCCAAATAGCCAGGGTAATTCTGGTGTAAGTAATAAACAAGGAACCTATAATATTACCTCAAATGACAGGGCATTAGTGGCGCAGTGTAGCATCCTCCATCACCCCAACGCGCGTTTCACACAGGCTTCTTCCGGGGGGGTGTCTAGGCCGTGGGCAGTGAATGTTAAATACCCCTTAGCACCAATCAGGATCGTGCACGTCACAATAGTGGATGACTCATCCCACGTAAATCCTCAGATCAGGCAGCTTATGCGCAGATCTGGGCAGCTGGATGAAAAAGCACTTCATGTGACGTGCTCATATTGGACCGCAAGCTTGCACGCAAAGCGGCACAATGTAAGAGCGCTCACGGAAGTAAACAGTGCTCCAGTCTCCACGCAGGCGCATAATCAAGAAATAGCAGGGAGCCGATATAGTGCAAAAAGCTAATAATAATAAAATGCAAATGCTAATACCCGTATTATACAGTCAATATTCTTACATATACAAGTAAGTGATTGAAGTGCATGTGCAATAAATATAATAAAGATTATATGAAAAAGGGGGTAATAAACTAAATATAAATTTAATAATAAAAAGAAGTGAATAGTGCAGATGATAACATATATTATTCTAATTAATTATACACCAATATATTATCCATCATAAATTTATCAATAATAAAAATCAATCTATCAATTATAAATTGCATATCCATAATATAAATATAAAGTGCTTAAGTGCAATAATATATACGAAATAGTGCATACAATGTATATAATGATAATCAGCCCCCCTTAGAAGAAACCATAATTGTCCAACAATCTTGTTAACAATTTTCTAAGGATCCTTGAAGGTAGTCTTCTTAAAATAAACAACGGGACATCTCACAAAATAATCTGGCAAATCCTGAAGAAAGAAGGTGCTATATCTAAATTAAAAATAATAACAAAATTATTAATAAGAATACAACAAACATAAAAAAACATATATGAACAAAAATATATATCCCACCCACCCCTAAAAAAAGGATGCCACTAGGATCTATAATGAATAAACTACAAAAAAGAGGCAAAACCCAAACTTTCGTTTAGGCCTTGCGGACTCATGGTACCAAGACAATAGATCCATTGGCTTTCTTTTTGGGCAATGGCTCTACTGAGGTCCCCACCCCTGAGGCACAAAGAAATCAAGTTAATCCCCTTTATTTTCAAACCTTTAGCATTGCAATCATGATATTGTTTGAAATGTCAGGGTAGAGTTTTTTTACAAGGTATCCTCCTTAATGGTTTTGGCCTTCTCTATGTCCCTCACATGTTCCCTAGTTCTAATTTTAAGTTCACGTGTGGTAAGACCTAGATCTTACCACACGGACATTGGGCGTGATAAACTACGCCTTGTGAGGAACAATTGATGTGTTTTCCTATTTGAAATGTTCTGGAACCATCTTGATTGGCAAGACACTGGTCGTTAATATTTATATCAATTGAGTAATATAATAAATATGCTGTACCATTTGTTATATTTGTATATACATGATCTTAGTGGCCATATATAATCTTGTCAGTGTATTTTTGTGCCTCCAACTGGGCATTGCTGTTAATTATTTTTGAAAATATTTTAATAATAAATACTATTTTTGTAATACCACTGGATCTCTTTAAAATAGTTTGTAGCATCTAATGTGTTATAGAGGCCTGATCCATAGGCCACAAAAAATTCTTCTATTATTAACGTCATACAGTAAGTGATCTGACTTTAAAATAGTTTGTAGCATCTAATGTGTTAAAGAGGCCTGATCCAGAGGCCACAAAAAAGTCTTCTGTTCTTAGTGTCATACAATAGGGGACCTGACTTTAAAACAGTTTGTAGCATCTAGTGTGTAATTGCGGCCTGATCCATAGGCCACAAAAAATTCTTCTGCTATTGATGTCATACAATAAGGGATCTGACCTTAAAATAGTTTGTATCATCTAGTGTGCTATAGAGGCCTGATCCAGAGGCCACAAAAAATTATTTTGTTCTTAACGTCATACAATAAGGGACATGACATTAAAAATTTTTGGAGCACAACTCTCATACAGGCTTCATCCACACTCAACAATTATTTTTTCTGTAGCTAACATGATACAGAGGTGTCTGGTGATCCTGCCACATTATACAAAAATTTTGGAACATCGTATCTCAAACTTTGGATGAAGTGGTGCGTATCCACATAAAATTGACACCGGAACATGTTTTCCTTAATCTCCCAACAGTTCCAAATAACAAATTTATATCTAAACTGGTCTCCTTCATTCTAACAGCTGGTAAGCTCCTTATACCTACATTATGGCATTTGTCTAATATTCCAAGCACAAATCGGCTATTATAGAATCATAGAATCGTAGAGTTGGAAGGGACCTCCTGGGCCATCTGGTCCAACCCCCTGCTCAAAGCAGGATTCGCTAAATCATCCCAGTCAGATGTCTGTCCAGCCTCTGTTTGAAGACTCCCATTGAAGGAGAACTCACCACTTCTCGTGGCAGCCTGTTCCACTCATCGATCACTCTGTCAAAAAGTTTTTTCTAATCTCTAATCTGTGTCTCCTCCCATTCAGTTTCATCCCATTGCTTCTAGTCTTTCCTTGTGCAAATGAGAATAAAGATGATCCTTCTACAATGTGACAGCCCTTGAGATATTTTTAGACAGCTATTAAGTCTCCTCTCAGTCTTCTCTTTTTCAAGCTAAACATTCCAAATCATGCAACCTTTCCTCATAAGACAGGGTTTGCAGACCGGTCTCCATTCTGGTCGCTCTTTTCTGAACTGTCTCCAGTTTGTTGATGCCTTTTTAAAAATGTGGTGCCCAAAGCTGGACACAGTGTTCCATATGAGGTCTGACCAAAGAGGAGTAGAGGGCAGTAATGACTTCACGTGATCTAGACTGTATGCTTCTGTTAATACACCCTAGAATTGCATTTGCCTTTTTTGCTGCTGCATCACACTGTTGACTCATATTCAGTCTGTGATCTATTAGTATACCCAAGTCTTTTTCACATGTGCTGTTGCTTAGCCCTATTCCCCCCATTCTGTATATGCTTTTTTATTTTTATTGCCCAGATGTAGTACTTTTCATTTTTCCCTGTTAAAAACCATTCTGTTAGTTGCTGCCCACTGCTCCAGCTTATTTATATCTTTTTGAATCCTCTCTCTCTCTTCTCTAGTATTAGCTATCCCTCCTAGCTTTGTGTCATCAGCAAATTTAATCAGTTTACCCTCAATTCCTTCATCTAAATCATTGATAAAGATGTTGAACAATACAGGGCCCAGGACAGAGCCCTGTGGTACCCCACTTGAGACATTCTTCCAACTGGATGTGCAGCCATTTATGACCACTCTTTGGGTCTGATCACTAAGCCAGTTATGAATCCACCTAACAGTTGCCTTGTCCATTCCATACCTAGTAATTTTTTCAATAAGGATTGTGTGAGATACTTTGTCAAATGCTTTGCTGAAGTCAAGATATACTATATCTACAGCATTTCCCTGATCAACCCAATCAGTGATTCCATCATAGAAGGAAATTAAGTTAGTCTGACATGACTTATTAGTTATAAACCCATACTGACTCTGTTTAATCACTTCATTCTTATCCAGGTACTGACATACATATTGTTTAATAATTTGTTCAAAGATCTTTCCTGGTATAGAACTCAGACTCATCGGCCTATAGTTCCCTGGGTCCAACTTCTTCCCCTTTTTGAAGATAGTAACAACATTTGCTCTTCCCCAGTCTTCTGGGACTTCTTCTGTTCTCCAAGAATTTTCAAAGATTATGGAGAGGGGTTCAAACATTTCTTCTGCTATCTCCTTCAGTACTCTGGGGTGTAATTCATCTGGACCTGGAGACTTCAATTCATTTAGGTTAGCTAAGTCTTTCCTCACCATCTTTCTGTTTATAGATATCCTGGATTCTTCTATTCCCTTAATAGGACAGTGAAGAACAGTTGAAGTTACATTTCCTTTCTGAGAGAAAACAGATGCAAAATAAGAATTTAAAAGTTCGGCCTTCTCATCATCCTGTCTTACCATTTCATCATTTTCATCCTGCAAAAATCCGATAGCATCTTTGACTTTTCTTTTACTTTTGACATATCCCCAAAATCCTTTATTATTGCTTTTGAAATCTCTTGCAAGCCTCAATTCATTGTCAGCTTTAGTAATCTGATTTGTGCCCTGCAGGTTCTGCAGACAGCATTATATTCTTTTTTAGATATGCCTCCCTCTTTCCATTTTATAAACATTTCTTTCTTCCTTTTTAGCATGTGCTTAAGTTCTGTGTTCATCCATCCTGGTTTCCTTAAAATGCTTCCTATTCTTCCCTCTTTTCGGAATTGTTAACAATTGTGCTTTGAAAATTTCATTTTTCAAGATTTCCCATCCTTCCTGGACATTTTTGTCTTTAACCCCTTACCTACAATTGACGTAATATTCCGTCCATGTGACCATGGACCTAATTACCATGGACGGAATATTACGTCATCGCGATCAGCGGCACCCACGTGGTGAGCGCCGCTGATCGCGGCCGAGTGTCAGCTAATTATCATAGCTGACACCCGGCACAATGTGTCAGGGGCGGTCACGGACCGCCCCGACACGTTAACCCCTTGCACACCGCGATCAAACGCGGTCGCGGTGTACCGGGGGTTAAAGGGAAGCATCGGCAGGGAGGGGGCTCCCTCCGTGCTTCCCTGAGCCCCCCACGGCAGCGCAATGTGCAGGGGGGCTCTTTCCCTACAGGCCCCCGGATCCAAGATGGCGACGGGGGCCTTCGGGGGCCTGAGGAAGCTGGCTTCCTCAGTGCCTGCAAAGCGCAGGCATGAGGAAGTCTGCAGCAGTGCCTGTGACAGATCGCTGATCTGTCACAGTGATCTGTGATGTGACAGATCAGCGATCTGTCACAGGACAGCGATGTCCCACCTGGGACAAGGTAATAAAGTAAAAAAAAAAAAAAAAAAAGTGTTAAAAATAATTTAAAAAAAATCGCTAAATAAATCAGTAAAAAAAAAAAAAATATTCCCCAATAAATCCATTTTTTCAAAATAAAAAAACAAAAACAATAAAAGTACACATATTTGGTATTGCCGCGTCCGTAATGACCTGCCCTATAAAACTGTCCCATTAGTTAACCCCTTTAGCGAACCCCTTAAAAAATAAAAATAAAAAACGAAGCAAAAAATAATGATTTATTATCATACCACCGAACAAAAAGTGCAATAACGTGCGATCAAAAAGACGCATATAAATATGCATGGTACCGCTGAAAACGTCATCTTGTCCCGCAAAAAACGATCCACCATACAGCATCATCCGCAAAAAAATAAAAAAGTTATAGCTCGCAGAATAAAGCGATACAAAAATAATTATTTTTTATATAAAATAGTTTTCATTGCAAAAAAACGACAAAACATAAAAAAACGACCTAAATGAGGTATCGCTGTAACCGTACTGACCCGAAGAATAAAACCGCTTTATCAATTTTACCGCACGCGGAACGGTGTAAACGCACCCCCCCAAAAGAAATTCATGAAACGCTGGTTTTTGTTCATTCTGCGTCCCAAAAATCGGAATAAAAAGCGATCAAAAAATGTCACGTGCCCGAAAATGGTACCAATAAAAACGTCAACTCGTCCCGCAAAAAATAAGACCTCACATGACTCGGTGGGTCAAAATACGGAAAAATTATAGCTCACAATATGTGGTGATGCAAAAACTATTTTTACAATAAAAAGCGTCTTTTAGCGTGCGACAGCCGCCAAACATAAAAACCGCCATAAATCGTAAATCAAACCCCCCGTTATCACCCCCTTAGTTAGGGAAAAATAATAAAACTAAAAGAAAATGTATTTATTTCCATTTTCCCGCTAGGGTTAGGGCTAGGGTTAGGGCTAGGGTTAGGGCTAGGGTTAGGGTTAGGGTTAGGGCTAGGGTTAGGGCTAGGGTTAGGGCTAGGGTTAGGGCTAGGGCTCAGATTAGGGTTAGGGGTGTGTTGAGGTTCGGGTTGGAGTTATAATTGGGGGTTTCCACTGTTTGGGCACATCAGGTGCTCTCCAAAGGCAACATGGCGTCTGATCTCAATTCCAGCCAATTCTGCGTTGAAAAAGTCAAATGGTGCTCCTTCCCTTCCAAGCTCTGCCATGTGCCCAAACAGTGTTTTACCCCCACATGTAGGGTATCAGCCTACTCACAAATTACAAAACAACTTTTGGGGTCCAATTTCTCCTGTTACCCTTAGGAAAATAAAAAATTGGGGGCAAAAATATAATTTTGCGGAAAAAAATGTTTTTTTTATTTTCACGCCCAGGCGTTATAAACTTCTGTGAAGCACTTGGGGGTTCAAAGTGCTCTCCACACATCTAGATAAGCTCGGTGGGGGGTCTAGTTTCCAAAATGGGGTCACTTGTGGGGAGTTTCAATAGTTTAGGTACATTAGGGGCTCTCCAAACGCATATGACACCCGCATACCAATCCATCAAAGTCTGCATTCCAAAACGTCACTACTTCCCTTCCGAGCCCCGACGTGTGCCCATACAGTAGTTTTCTCCCACATATGAGGTATCAGCGTACTCAGGACAAATTGGACAACAACTTTTGGGGTCCAATTTCTCCTGTTACCCTTGGGAAAATAAAAAAAATGGGGACTAAAAGATGATGTTTGTTGAAAAAATACGATATTTTTATTTTCACGCCCGGTCATTATAAACTTCTGTGAAGCACTGGGGGGTTCAAAGTGCTCACCACACATCTAGATAAGTTCATTAGGGGGTCTAGTTTCCAAAATGGGGTCACTTGTGGGGGGTTTCCACTGTTTAGGTACATCAGGGGCTCTCCAAACGCAACATGACACCCGCAGACCATTCCATCAAAGTCTGCATTCCAAAACATCACTACTTCCCTTCCGAGCCCCGACGTGTGCCCATACAGTAGTTTTCTCCCACATATGAGGTATCAGCGTACTCAGGACAAATTGGACAACAACTTTTGGGGTCCAATTTCTCCTGTTACCCTTGGGAAAATAAAAAAATGGGGACTAAAAGATGATGTTTGTTGAAAAAATACGATATTTTTATTTTCACGCCCGGTCGTTATAAACTTCTGTGAAGCACTGGGGGGTTCAAAGTGCTCACCACACATCTAGATAAGTTCATTAGGGGGTCTAGTTTCCAAAATGGGGTCACTTGTGGGGGGTTTCCACTATTTAGGTACATCAGGGGCTCTCCAAACGCAACATGACACCCGCAGACCATTCCATCAAAGTCTGCATTCCAAAACGTCACTACTTCCCTTCCGAGCCCCGACGTGTGCCCATACAGTAGTTTTCTCCCACATATGAGGTAACAGCGTACTCAGGACAAATTGGACAACAACTTTTGGGGTCCAATTTCTCCTGTTACCCTTGGGAAACTAAAAAAATGGGGACTAAAAGATCATGTTTGTGGAAAAAATACGATTTTTTTATTTTCACGCCCGGACGTTATAAACTTCAGTGAAGCACTGGGGGGTTCAAAGTGCTCACCACACATCTAGATAAGTTCCTTGGGGGGTCTAGTTTCCAAAATGGTGTCATATGTGGGGGGTTTCTACTGTTTTGGTACATCAGGGGCTTTCCTAACGCGACATGGTGTCCGATCTCAATTCCAGCCAAAAACGTCAAATGGCGCTGCTTCCCTTCCGAGCTCTGCCATACGCCCAAATAGTGGTTTACCCCCACATGTGGGGTATCAGCGTACTCAGGATAAATTGCACAATATCTTTTAGGGTCCTGTTACTTTTGGAAAAATAAGAATTGAGGGTGAAAAGATCATTTTTGTGGAAAAAATATGATTTTTTAATTGTACTGCTGTACGTTATAAACTTCTGTGAAGCCCTTGGGGGTTCAAAGTTCTCACCACACATCTAGATAAGTTCCTTGGGGGGTCTAGATTCCAAAATGGTGTCATTTGTGGGGGGTTTCCACTGTTTTGGTACATCAGGGGTTTTCCAATCGCGACATGGTGTCCGATCTCAATTCTAGCCAAAAACGTCAAATGGCGCTGCTTCCCTTCCGAGCTCTGCTATGCGCCCAAATAGTCATTTACACCCACATATGGGGTATCAGCGTACTCAGGACAAATTGCACAATAACTTTTAGGGTCCTGTTACCCTTGGAAAAATAAAAATTGGGGGTGAAAAGATCATTTTTGTGGAAAAAATATGATTTTTTAATTGTACCGCTGTACGTTATAAACTTCTGTGAAGCCCTTGTGAGTTCAAAGTTCTCACCACATATCTAGATAAGTTCCTTGGGGGGTCTAGTTTCCAAAATGGGGTCACTTGGGGGGTTTCCACTGTTTAGGTACATCAGGGGCTCGCCAAACGTGACATGGCGTCCGATCTGAATTCCAGCCAATTTTGCATTGAAAAAGTCAAACGGCGCTCCTTCCATTCTGAGCTCTGCCATGCGCCGAAACAGTGGTTCCCCCCCACATATCAGGTATCAGCATACTCAGGACAAATTGCACAATAAGTCTTGCAGTCCAATTTCTCCTGTTACCCTTGGTAAAATAAAGAAAATTGAACCTGAAGTATTTTTTTTGTGAAAAAAAGTTAAATGTTCATTTTTTTAATATTCAAAAAATTCCTGTGACGCACCTAAAGGGTTAATAAACTTCTTGAATGTGGTTTTAAGCACCTTAAGGGGTGCAGTTTTTAGAATGGTGTCACTTTTGGGTATTTTCTATCATATAGACCCCTCAAAGTGGCTTCAAATGTGAAGTGGTCCCTAAAAATAAAATGGTGTTGCAAAAATGAGAAATCGCTGGTCAATTTTTAACCCTTATAACTTCCTAACAAAAAAAAATTTTGGTTCCAAAACTGTGCTGATGTAAAGTAAACATGTGGGAAATGTTATGTATTAAGTTTTTTGTGTGCCGTATTGCTGTGATTTAAGGGCATAAAAATTCAAAGTTGGAAAATTGCGAAATTTTCAAAATTTTCGCCAAATTTCCGTTTTTTTCACAAATAAACGCAAGTTATTTGAATGCAATTTTACCACTAACATGAAGTACAATATGTCACGAGAAAACAATGTCAGAATCACCGGGATCCATAGAAGCGTTCCAGAGTTATGACCTCATAAAGGTACAGTGGTCAGAATTGTAAAAATTGGCCCGGTAGTTAACGTGCAAACCACCCTTGGTAGTGAAGGGGTTAAGGATATCCAGCCATTGGATCCCTCCAATTCTCTCTCTGAATCCCTTAACATCTGCCTTTTTGAAATCTAACTTTGATGTCTGAGTCTTCACAGGTCTTCCTCCTCTAGTTATCCAAAATTCTAAAATAGCATGGTCACTACATTCTAGGGTCCCAGCCACTAATACCTCCTCAACCATTTCCTCCCTGTTTATAAGGATTAGATCCAAGGTAGCAGATCCCCTTGTTTTCTCCGCTACCTTTTGGAAGATAAAGTTGTCAGCAAGAGAGGATAAGAATTTCCTTGACCTGTTAGTTTTGCCTGAGAGAGATTCCCCAAAAATGTCTGGATAATTGAAATCTCCCATGACAACTATGTCATATTTTTTGGAGAACTTGGCCATTTGATGCATAAAGAGTTCATCCATATCTTCAGCTTGCACAGGCGGTCAGTAGTAAATGCCTGCAATGGTGTCCTTTCCATTGTTCTGTCCTTGTATTCTAACCCAAACAGTTTCCACAGAACTCCCAGTCTCTGAAGCTTCAATCTCTGTGCAGATATACGCTTTTCTAACATATAATGCGACACCTCCTCCTCGTTTATCAAGTCTGTTTCTTGCAAATAAGTTGTATCCTTCTAGCCTTGTATTCCAATCATGTGTATCGTCCCACCAAGTTTCAGTGATTCCAATGACATCATATTGCTTTTCCTGTGTTAGTAGTTCCAGTTCTCCTTGTTTGTAGCCCATGCTTTGTGCATTAGTATAGAAACATTTTAGTTTTTGATTGGTTTCTCTTTCTCCAATACTTTTATTATTTTGATTTTTTTGTCTTTGTTCTTTCCTCCCACTTCTAATACCAGAGTTCTCAATAGGATTTGCCAGGTGTATGGCTTTTTCTGGCCTTTTGCTTACCTTCCCATATTGTTCTAGTTTAAAGCTCTCCTGATGAGTGTAGCAAGGCGACTTCCAAATACATGTTTTCCAGTCTTCGTAAGGTGCACCCCATGTCTAGCAAGTAGTCCATCGTATAGGTAATTCACTCCGTGATCCAGAAATCCAAATCCTTGCTGATGGCACCATCGACGTAGCCAGTTGTTCACCTGCAGAATCTTATTCCACCTCCTTGTTCCATGGCCATCCACTGGGAGGATGGAAGAGCAGACCACCTGCGCTCCCAGTTCTTTCACTTTCTTGCCTAAGTTTTCAAAGTCACTGCAGATGGTTTCCAGGTCGTTTCTTGCTGTGTCATTTGTCCCCACATGTATTAGCAGGAATGGGTAGTCATCTGTTGGTCTGAAGAGTCCTGATATCGTGTCAGACACATCTTTAATTTTTGCACCTGGAAAGCAGCACATTTCTCTTGAAGTTATATCCGGTCTGCAGATAGCGGCCTCTGTTCCCCATGACCACCACTCCCCCATGACTCACCACTTAAGATCGACCAACTCTATCATACTGAAGAATTACCAGCACTTTCTACACATGTCCTTTCCTCCTTTTCACGTGTCTGGGGTCTCTGGGTAACGTATAGGAAAACAGATAAATTCATATCCCTATATGTGCCTGAATCCTCGCCTTGATTTTGGACATGACCAATACACCAGCGGACTTCACTTCTTTCCTTCCACCTTCCCCCCCTCATTCCCTTGATACTTCCCTTCGGTTTACCCTCCTCCCCTATGTGCTCTGGTTCTGTTTCCAGTTAGTTAATTATCTCACCAATGGTGTTTTTTTCTTGAACTTCAGAGCTTTGGTTTTACTACTGTGTTTGTTTGTCTGTTAAAAGTAATCAAGAATCATTCATTTTCTATATTAATGATATTTCGGCACAAGCGTTTGCATTTTCGTTCTTGTAAACTTGGTAAAATTACTGGATATAATTTTTACCTCTGAGGCCTGTTTGGCTTTTTGAACAAATGTACTATTTGCTTCTTTTGTCTTTCATGTTTGCCCTGGTGAACCTGTTTACGCTGATGTCATTCAACCAAGTGATTCTCAATAAATAAAGCATTGAAAGCAGCTATTTTCAGAGGTGGTGCACAGTTTAAAATTTAATTTTTTGTTGCTAATACTGTACTCCTACCACACTATCTGAGCAACACGACTGGGAAAAAGCGAGGCCAAGGTGGAAGGGGAGTTAGGCTTGGTGTTCAAGGTGTACATGGGGTAGGTAGTAACGTTTGTGAAAGTACGAGTGAAGCAACATCTTGTCCTATGCAAAGACAACTGACAACTTATGTTACTGGACAGGCTACACCACTACCTTTTTTTGGCAGATGCACAGCGGTACACCTTGTTGATGATGCCCAGAAAGAGCATGTACTCAAGTGGATGGCAAGCACAGCTTCAAGAGACCTCTCCTCCTCTTCCTCCACCTCAACATCATACCCAGTACAGTCCACAGAGGTGGCATCACAATACCCCTTGCTCCCCTAGCTATCTGAGGCTCATGTGGACTGTGCTGTCAGGGCAAGAAGAGGAGCAGGGTGACTCTAAGGGTGAGAAATACGATATCACAGAGGAAGATGATGAGGTGTTAGATCCCAGTTGGAGTGAACATAGAGGCAAACAGCTGAGTAGGTCATTTGAGGAGGAAGACGAGGAGGTTACATTATGCCGTAAGTCGCAGACACATAGTGATGCAGCCATGAAGAGCAATCCATCCTCAACTACAACTGTGCATGTATCCAGCAGTGTCTGTGGGTCTGCAGCTTGCAGGAGTCTCAAGGGTGGACTAGCCTGGGCCTTTTTTGACACTGCAAAGGATGCACCAACTAACGTAATCTGCAAACTTTGCATAAAAACTGAGTCAAGGTGAAAAGTGCAATAATTTGACTACTACATGAATGAACCTTCACATTTGCAAGCAACATGCTTTACTGTAGGGATCCCACTGCTCAGAAATGTGGACCAGCGGACCTCAACAACCATCAATCATATATGCTGCTTCTTCCTTCTCTGTTACCATGCCAAATATTGAGACGCAGGTCTTTGACCGCAGAAACTTGGGTTCTTTACCACTCCAGTCATGCTGTCTGATGGAAGCAGACATGCCCGCTGTTTTTGACCGATCTCAGAGAACGAACACACCACAAGTTTCTCTGTCCACTATAACATCTCTACCTGCACCTCACTCACAGTCCAGCAGTTTATCCTGTTCAGCGTACTGCGACCTCTCTCAGCACTGCAGCCAGCCCACAATTCCAGAGTTGTGGTCACATAAAAGATGGTTTCCTCCTATGCATGACAAAGCTAAGAGGTTGAACTCAACCATCTCCAATCTGTTCGCCACGGAAATGCTGCCTTTGCACCTGGTAGATACAGACAGTTTCTGAAAGTTGATGGCCATCGCAGTCCCCCAGTACCAATTACCCAGTCGCCATTACTTTTCTAAGAAAGCTGTGCCTGCGCTACACCAGCATGTCACAAACAACATCACCCATTCCTTGATATAATCTCTGTCTGCCGGGGTGCATTTTGCCACAGACACTTGGACAAGTAAGCATGGCCAAGGGCGTTACATCTCGCTGACTGGGCACTGGGTGACTCTGATGGCTGTGGGGACAGGTGCTGCTAACAAGTCTTGGAATCCCCAAGGCTTGCAGGACAATCCTCTATATTTAATTCCACTGCTTCTGCCACCTCCTCTATCTCCTCTAGCACCCTCAACCTCTGCCTTAATGAGACACGTGTTCCAACAGTGCAGAGCGAATCCTTACCACCTCCATACTGCGCAGCCAGGACTCACCGCAACCAGGCAGTATTAAAATTGATATGTTTTGGAGATCACAGTCATACAGCTGAAGAGTGGACAGCTCTCCTGGCTGAGTTTGATCAATGGCTACAACCAGGGAAGGCCATGTCTGATAACAGTGCAAACCTGGTGGTGGCCCTACGGCGAGGCTAGCTCACATACGTGCCTTTCATGGCTCATGTCCTCAACCTGGTGGTACAGCATTTTTTCCCCCACTATCCTGGCCTTGGTGAGCTGCTCCAGAAAACATGGAAGCTGTGTGCTCATTTCCGCCATTGGCACCCCTCTGGTCATCAACGTGCATCGATACAGAGTTCTTTGTCCATGCCAGTTAACAGGTTAAGATGCAATCTGCTGACACGTGGAATTCCACTCTGCACATTTTACAGCAACTGTGGCAGCAGGAATGAGCCGTGACTCAGTATGTCATGTTGTATAGCCTGCGCCAATTCAGTACGGACATGGTACATATCATGTTTACAGAGTGAGCACAGATTAAGGACCTCTGCACCTTTCTGCACAGTTTCAAATTGGCTAATAAGATGGTTAGCCCTGATAACGTGTCATCAGCATCACTATTCTGGTTATCTATATGCTGGAGCAGACTTTGAATAGCCTGCAGGAGGAGGTGGTGGTCCCAGAAGAAGAGGAGTAAGCAGAGGAGGATACTGAAGGGATAACATTGTCTCTAAGTTCAATACTGTCATCACACAGGTGGATGACAAGGGAGGGTGGATTACTGCAATCAAAGGTGGCTGGTGACAGACAAACTGTTATCAAAGGTGCAAGATCTGAGGAGCAAATGGAAGAGGAAGGCAAATGTCAGATGAAGAGGATAATCCTCCCCTCTCTGTTGTTCATGGTTAGTGGTAGGGGATGGAGGAAGCGAGCCTCATTGTTAGCAAGCCACCAACACAGCATGGGCTTGGACCTCATGGAAGAGCCTGACATATTAGTGACTTCTTGCTGCACTATCTGCAACATTATCCCCGTATAGTTTTGATTAGGAATAATGCTGACTACTGAGTTGCAATTCTATTAGATCCACATTATAAAA
This sequence comes from Dendrobates tinctorius, assembly GCF_039654945.1. Classification (NCBI taxonomy): domain Eukaryota; kingdom Metazoa; phylum Chordata; class Amphibia; order Anura; family Dendrobatidae; genus Dendrobates; species Dendrobates tinctorius. The sequence continues at coordinate 33,602,347 of NW_027361732.1, read as the reverse complement.
CCAAGTTTTGCTAGATGATTCCTGCCCTAGAAGAGACCTGTGAATGCTGGAGTATTGAAACATGCTTTTACACATCCTTAAGTGTTCTTTTCCCCAAGACACAATGAAGAACACAGTTCGCAGCTCAGCTCTACACTTCCAACCTCCGGCACATCAATTCGTCAATGACAAACCATTTGCAGCAGCAGCATCAGTGGTGGAAGTGGAAGAAGCAACTTTTGTGAGTCCTTAGAAACTTTTTTAGACCAACTCGTGCACCAGCACAACAGAATCCAAGTCTTACACGTGGTGAACGAATGGAGAGGATGGTGCAGGAGTGTCTAGAAATGAATATAAATATAATCATGGAGGGTTTTGAACCTTTCACATTTTGATCTTCCAAAACGCATGAGAAGCCTGAGCTCGCCTCACATGCCTTGGAGGTTTTACCAGGCCCGGCAGTCAGCGTTATCTCAGAATGTGTCTTCAGCGCTGCTGGTAGTGTTATTATGGATAAGCGCAGATGGCTGTCCCTTGAAAGTGTAGACCGCCTAACGTTCATCAAGATGAACGAGTTATGGATGTCCATGGACTTTTCCACCCCAATCGCAGACTTTACAGACTAGGTGATATTGCATTTCTTACTGTGGTGAATTAATGTTATGTAACTGCACTCTGATATTTTTAGTGTGGCTACTGTGCCTGCTGTGGCTGCTGCTGCTGCTGATGATGTTCACACAAATTTGTGGAAATGTAAACAATCATGGTTGGTCTATATCTGCTGGGTTAGCTGTAGTGGAAGACGTCTCGGTCCCAATTATACTATTTTTATTCTCATGACTGTTATTCCACTTCGGTGGTGTCAAGCCCTCATTTTTTAAAATGTGAACACTCCTGGTTGGGTGCCCATTTGTTTGCTTGAGTGTAGTGGAAGACCTGCCGGTCCCTATTATACTATCTATACTGTGGTGAAATTAATGCCACTTTTGTGTTGTCTGCTAGTAATTTTTGGAAATGTGTTCATCTGCTGAATTGGGTTTAGTGGAAGACCTATTATTATTATTTATTTATTTATATAGCACTATTTATTCCATGGTGCTGCACATGAGAAATAGTTACATACAAATTACAGATATCACTTAAAGTAAACAAACTAAAAATCGCAGACTGATACAGAGGGGAGATGACCTTGCCCTTGTGGGCTTACATTCTACAGTGTTATGAATGAGTCACCGAAGGAGGAAAAAACAAAAATACAAGCTAAGTCCAGAAAACCGGAGAGGTTGGTAGCTATCGGATTGCAGACCCCTGATCCTATACACACAACTAACAGTAGCCGTGGGGGGTTCCTACGGAGCCCTAGACCCCTCGTTCACAGCCGGAGAACTAAATAAGCCTAAAGAAAGAAAGGGGAAATCTAAACTGCCCCAGAGCAGACCCCAAAGCAATAGACAGCCCCCAACATGTATTGTTGGTGAAAAGCAGATGAAAACACAAACACAGACAGAAAGACAGGTTGAGCAAACGATGGGGCCCAACTAACTAAATAGGAAAGGACAGAAAAGATGCTGGCTGCAATCCGCAAAAATTCTGCCAAAATAATATCCAATACGTCTGATAGAAAAAAGGCCCTGAAGTCACTAGACTTCAAAATCACTATATCAGCACTCAGGTATATTCTGAAGACTGAGCAAAAGATCAACTTGACCAGAGACAAAAATGGAGCTCAGCCTGTACCAACAAGGGCAGGCAGAACACAAACACTAAGTAAACAGACAATATCTCATGGAAAAATAAGATAGCAAATACTTAGCTTTCAGAAGACAGGTACTGAACTGGTTTGCAAGAGCTCAGAGCAGAAAGGATCACCAGCACCCCTGTAGGGCGTCGGCTGCCTTATATCCACTCAGTGATTCCGGGTGTCCAATCAGGCTCCACCTGTTCAGATGACAGGTTCTTCCCAACCCAATCAATTTCACTACCTCTCTTCACCAGCAGAGGGAGTTCATCAGACATCAACGTTGAAGGGGAAAATGAACTCACAACACTACAGGATGGTGGGAAAAGAGACAGTAGGTTGGGTGGTTGCAATAGCTCTGGTGTTGGTGAGGCAATATCCCTGGTAGTGGTGAGGAGGCAGTGGGGTCATTGCAGGCTGTAAGCTTTCCTGAAGAGGTGGGTTTTCAGGTTTCATCTGAAGGATCCGAATGTGGTTGATGTTCGGACGTGTTGGGGCAAAGAATTCCAGAGCATGGGGGATATTCAGGAGAAGTCTTTAAGGCCGGTTGGGTGAGGAGCGATAAAGTGTGGAGGAGAGAAGGAGGTTTTGGGAGGACCAGAGATTGTGCAAGGGAAAATATCGGAGATTAGTTCAGAGATATATGAAGGAGAAAGGTTATAGATGGCTTTGTAGGTAAGTATTAGTAGTTTGATCTAGATATGCTGAGGGAGTGGGAGCTAGTGAAGAGATTTGCAGAGGGGAGAAGCGGAGGAGTAGAGAGGAGAAATATGAATTAGGTGGGCAGCAGAGTTAAGGATGGACTGGAGAGGTGCAAGGATGTTAGCAGAGAGGCCAAAGAAAAGGATGTTGCAGTAGTCAAGGAAGGAGATGATGAGAGCATGCACAAGCATTTTAGTAGATTGAGGGTTGAGGAAAGGACGGGCTCTGGAAATATTTGTGAGCTGGAGGCGACAGGAGGTGGAAAGAGCTTGGATGTGCGGTTTGAAGGACAGGGCAGAGTCAAGGGTTACTCTGAGGCAGCGGACTTCCGTTACGGAGAAAGTGCGATGTCGTTAATTGTGATAGATAGGTCAGGTAAAGAAGATCTGTGAGATGGAGGAAAGATGATGAGTTCAGATTTGTCCACATTGAGTTTGAGGAAGTGAGAGGAGAAGAAGTAGGATATGGCAGATAGACACTCTGTGATTCTGGACAGCAGAGAGGTGACACCTGGGCCAGAGAGGTAGATCTGAGTGTCATCAGCATAAAGGTGGTATTGGAACCCATTGGACTTTATGAGTTGTTCCAGGCCAAGTGTAGAGAATGAGAAGAGTAGGGGTCCAAGAACAGAGCCTTGGGGGACTCCAACAGAGAGAGGATGGGATGAGGAGGTAGTGTGGGATTGGAAGACGCTGAAGGTGCAGTTGGAAAGGTATATGGAGATCGAGGATAGGGCGAGGTCTTTGATGCCAAGGGAGGAGAGGATCTGTAGTAGGAGGCAGTGGTCAACTGTGTTGAACGCAGAGGACATGTCTAGAGTATTGTTTGTCAGCTTTGGCTGTAAGTAGGTCGTTTGTAATTTTGGTCAGGGCTGTCTCAGTGGAGTGATGGGGCGGAAACCAGATTATAGATTGTCAAAGAGCAAGTTAAATGAGAAGAGGGAGGAAATTTTAGTGTGGGCATGCTGCTCCAGGAGTTTGGAAGCAAATGGGAGCAGCAATATTGGATGATAGCTAAACATAGAGGTTGGGTCGAGGGTTGGCTTTTTAAGGATAAACGTGATTGTGGCATGTTTGAAAGCAGAAGGGAAGGTACCAGAAGTTAGTGATAGGTTGAAGAGGAGGGTTAGGGATGGAATAAGAGTGGTGGTGAGGTTGGGGAGGAGGTGGGATGGGATGGGGTCAAGTGCACAGGTGGTGATGTGCGATTTGGAGAGGAGACAATTAAGCTCCCCTTCAGTGATGTTGGAGAGGGTGGTTATGGGGTTTGGGCATTGGTCTGGTATACAAAGGGGTTGTGGTGGTTGAACAATGAAGACTTGCCTTGTTTTGTAGATCTTATTTATGAAGTGTGTGGAAAAGTCCTCAGCAGAGATGAGGGAGGTTGGAGGGGGCAGTGGTGTGCAGAGGAGGGAGTTAAAAGTTATGAATAACTGTTTAGGGTTGTAGAATAGGGAAGATAGGAGGGTTGTGAAGTAGGCCTGTTTACCAGAGGTGAAGGTAGATTTGAAAGCAAGTGTTGCCTGTTTGAATGCCGTGAAGTCGTCTTGGGAATTTGTTTTTTCCAACGATGCTCTGCAACCCTGGACACTTGCCGGAGCTTTTTATTGGTGTTATTGTGCCAGAGTTGCCTGTTGATACATCGCACTCTGCCATGAACGAGAGCTGCGACTGTGTCAATAGCTGCGATGTGAGAATGGCATTGTAGAAAGCAGTGGCACTGTCAGTGTTGTGGAGTGAAGATATGGATGCCAGTGGTAGAATAGAGTCAGAGAGCGTGTAGGTGTCTAGGTTTGCCAGGTTTCTTTGGGGGTGTGCATGTTGCTGGACATGGCTGACAGGTGAGAAGGACAGGAATGTGAACGTGAGTAGATGGTCGTCGGATAGAGGGAGAGGGGAGATGATGAAGTTAGATAGAGCAGAGATGGGTGCGAACCAGGTCTAATGTATGTCTGTCTGTGTGGGTGGCTGAGGAGGACGACTGAGCAAGTCCAAAAGATGAAGTAAGGGACAGGAGTTTTGAGGCTGTTGACTGAAGGATATCAGTGGAGATATTGAAGTCACATATGATGATAGTGGGGATGTCAATGAAAAGAAAGTGAAGAAGCCATGTAGAGAATTTGTCAATAAAGGCAGTGGTCGGACCCGATCCGTATATGACAGCCACTTGGAGGTTGGAGGGAGAGTAGATGCAGACAAAGTGGACTTCAAAAGAGGGGAGGAATAGGGAGGGAAGAGTTGGGATTGGTTTAAAGGTGTAGATAGAAGAGAGAAGACTCACTCCTCCACCGTGTCTGTTGCCGGGGCAAGGAGTGTGGGTGAAATGGAGGCCGCCATAACACAGCACAGAAGAGGAGGTGGTGTCAGAGGGCGCCAGCCATGTTTCTGTGAGGCCGAGGAAGGCAAGATTGTGAGAAAGAAAGAGGTCATGAATCACATGAAACTTATTGCAGATGGAGCAGGCATTCCAGAGTGCTCCAGAGAGAGGGAGCATGGAGTGGGCATTATAGGCACAGGTTTATGTTGGAAAGATTACAGTTTTTCATATTAGATAGGGAACGGTATGATGGGGTAGTAATTGGAGGTCTGAGCTGTGGGGGTCCAAGATTGGGAGATATGTCACCAGCAGTGAGGAGAAGCAGAGAAAGGGAGAGCAGGTGGGAGAAGGAGAGTGGGCGGCTTGTTTTATGTTTTATTAGGACAGATCTGAGGTTGAGGAAGTGGTCAGCAGAGGAGGTCAGGTGGGGAGGAAAGAGGGAAGGGGAGATGATTATTTGATTTGAGGGTGCTGGGGTTTGGGGATAGCGAAGGAGAGTGAGGATTAATGGAGCATACAATGTGAGGGCATATGTAAACATGGTGAAGGAGTAAGATGGGTTAATAGAAAAGCCAGGTCCAAGTAACAAGAAGTGCTTACATGACAGACATACCCAAAAGAGACAGATACATAGTATGGGGTACTGACACCTGCCGTCACTAACTGCCGATGAAATAACTGCAGCTTCTCGATACTTTAGCTGCTGTGATATTTTTGCTGCAGGGATACACGTGCTAGGCCCCCCTTAGGATGCTACTAAATTATAGAACTGAGTAGAGGATCAGGTGAGAGGGATTGTGGGAACTGGTTTGGGATAAATTAGCAATTGGCCAGCACACCAGGGGAAGTTAGATGATCAAAGCCACTGGGCCTGGTTACATCCATATTCTGTAACACCTTGAGCCAGATAACATCTATAGTGACCCCAGCATGGATATACAGAAGTAAGTATTGAGTACAATGCAACAAATGAATTTAGCAAAGATTCAGCAGGCACTGGTGTTGTGAGCTAATTTTCGGGTTTACCTCTGGCTTCTGGTGAGGGTTATGGAGCTGGCTGTGCTGACAGAGGAGTAGTGAGTTCTCTATCTGGACTCCCTCTGTTGGTGAAGGGAGGTAATGAAGCTGATCTAAATGGCAGAGACCGGCCACCTGAGGAAGAGGACTGCGATTGGACATCAGGAGTTTCTGATTGGATTTAAGGCAGCCGACTCCCTAGTTTCTTGCTGGTGATTTTTCCTGACTGTGGCTCCTGGTTTCCAGTTTGGTTCCTGCCTTCCTAAAGCTAAGTTTTCTCTGCTATTGTTCATATGAGTTTTTGTCTGGTTTACTTAGTTTTTGTGTTAAGCCAGCCCTGGCTGGGACTGGGCTGAATCCCCATTTTGTCTCTGATCAGTTGATCTCTTTTGCTCTGTCTTCAGAATATACCTGAGTGCTGATATAGTGTTTTGAAGTCTAGCGAATTCAGGGCCTTTTTCTATCAGACATGTTGGACATTCCATTTGGCTGGGTTTTTTGCGTGATTGCAGACAACAGCTTTTCTTTCCTGTCCTTTCTAGTTAGCGAGGGCCCCATCATTTGCTCAGCCTATCTTTCTACCTGTGTCTGTGTTTTTATCTCGTTTCACTAGCAATACATGTTGGGGGCTGTCTATTGCTTTGGGGTCTGCTCTGGGGCAGTTTAGATTTTCCCTTTCTTTCTTTAGGCTTATTTAGTTCTCCGGCCGTGACGAGGCATCTAGGACCACCGTAGGCATGCTCCACGGCTACTGCTAGTTGTTGTGGATAGGATCAGGGGTCTGCAATCCGCTAGTTACCAACCTCTCCGGTTTTCTGGGCTTAGCTTGCTTTTTGTTTTTTCCTCCTTGGTGACTCATTCATAACACACTGGTATATACCAATAAAGCAAATGTTACAGTATGATAAACAGCAAATGACAGCAAGCAGAGGTTGTACCATTAAAGGAAATGTTGCAGGATGATAAACAGCAGATGACAGCAAGCAGAGGTTGTATCAGTGTGAAGAGAGGAGACGGAAATTAATTCCAGGCCGTTGAAATAAATGCAACTTATCAATACTTTAGCTGCAGTGATACTTTTGCTGCAGGGAGACACATGCCAGACCCCACACGCATGCCCCCTTAGGATGCTACTATTGGTCCCCATTATACTGTTTCTACTCTTGGGAAATTGATGCCACTTCTGTGGTGTAAGGCCCTCATTTGTTAAAATGTGAATACTCCTGATTTGGTGTCCATCTGCTGATCCCTATTATACTATACTGCAGTGAAATTGATGCTACTTTTGTGGTGTCTGCTAGTAATTTTTGGAAATGTGAACCCTCCTTGTTGGGTGTGCATCTGCTGTATTGGTTAAAGAGAAAGACCTGTCGGTCAATATTACACTATTTCTACTGTGGGGAAATTAATGACAATTCTGTGGTGTTAGGCCCCCATTTGTTTTTATGTGAACACTCCTGGTTGGGTGTCCATCTGCTGTATTGGGTGTAGTGGAAGACCTGTCAGTCCCTATTATGACATTTCTACTGTGGTCAAATTGATGCCATTTTTGTGGTGTCTGCCAGTAATATTGGAAATGTGAACACTCCTCATTTGTTTAACCCTAGAACACATACCTGGGGCCTTGCAGGCCTGCTATGTTAATTGATTTCTATTTTCTGCTAGATTACTTTAGCTAGAATTCTGAAACTGTAGGTATTCCTCATGTATATAGCTGTTTGTAATTTCTAGTTGTTCACATATTTTTATGTTTCAGGCATTTTGGTATAACAACTCATTTTTGGGAATACCCCATATTCACATACCTGGGACTTTTTAGGCCTGTGCTAGGTTTACATGTGATCCTCAGTCTTTTTGTCTTTACTGTTGCTGGGGAAGACTTTGTCTTTATGCTGTTGCTGTAAAGAGTGTGGATTCTGCCTGATTACATGGTCCTGTGATCTTGAGAAGGAGGCACCCTCACAAATTCATGCATCTCCGACATCATCACGGGTCCTGAACACATAGGACCAGGAGGACAGGCAACATCCTGTTCATTGTGTGCTACTTGCTGAAGAGATTTTGGAGGAAGGAGTCAGCTTTCTTTTTTCTGGAAAAAGAAACTTTCTGAGATACAAAAATCTAGAGGCTTCTACTACACCTAAAAGAAAGTGGTAACCTGCTGAAGGTGAGAGGAGTTGGGCTGCACTTTACCCTTAGCACACACACTAAAAAAGAGTGAACAACCCTGATTGTAATCATTATTTCTTTTTTCATTTTAGTTTACTGACATCTATTTACAATGGCACAGTCTACTTCCAGGGATTTGACTGACCAATAGTGTTGAGCGATACCATCCGATATTGAGAAATATCGGATCGGATTGGATCGGCCGATATCCAAAAAGTATCGGATATCGCCGATTCCGATCCCGGAAGTCACATTCAAGTCAATGGGACTGAAATATCGGAATATCTGGAACACAGAGTGGTCACTGAAGGAACAAGAGCCAATGGCAGAACCGTGGACCTGCTGACGGTGCTGGGACACGGTTACTAAGCAGGAGGTACCTGTGCTGCAAAGCACTACCAAGGACCAGCAGACGTTGGTGGAACTCGGATACCGACAAGGAGGCACCTAGGCCAAAGGCACTGCCGAGAACCAGCTGACGTTGCTGGAACCCAGATGGGTAGCAGAAGGTACTCATGATAAACAAAGCTGCAAGGCCACGAGCCTGCCGCAGTTACCAAAACTCACAGTCCTACAGGGGGTGCTTGTCCTATTGGCACTACGGAACCAGCCTTTATTACCAGAACCTGCAGCCCACATAGGAAGCACCTAAACTGCAGGCACCATAGGCTCGGCTAACCCGACCGCAACATGACAGGACAACATATTGGTGGCAAAGTGACATTGACACTACCCGGAAACAGCAGGTGTGCTTGAGCCAGGATGGGCAGGAGGGAGTACCCGTGCCAAACACACTTCTGAGCAGCAACTGGCGATGTTGGAGCCCAGGGTCAATCAGGGTGTAGGCTGAGGCCTAATTTCATCAAGTTTAATATCTGTTGTAGACTACTACTGATTTCAAACATGCTCCAACTAGGCCTCTGGCTGCACTCTGTCTCTAGTATTTCCCCTGGCCTCCAACCCCGCCAGTTGCTGCTCAGAAGTGGCATCTGCAATGTCTCCTGCTCTGTCCACATTCCCACTACTATTAGTGGGAATGTGGACAGAGCAGGAGACATTGCCAGACACACATCAGGGGTTCAGCTGACGTTACTGAACCCCAGTAACACAGGAACAAGTGTTGATTGTGCAGACGCTACTTCTGAGCAGCAACTGGCGGGGTTGGAGGCCAGGGGAAATACTAGAGACAGAGTGGAGCCAGAGGCCTAGTTGGAGCACGTTTTAAATCAGTAGTAGTGTGAATGTGGGGGCAGCAGGAGATATTGCCGTCCACACAGCAGGGGAGCAGCTGGCATTGCTGAACCCCACTAACACTGGAGCATGTGTTTCTCTGTTGGCAGACAGCACTTCCGAGCAACAACTTGCTGTGTTGAAGCCCAGGATCAGTCATGGAGCAGGCTGAGGCCTAATTGCAGCAAGTTTTATAGGTGATGTAGTTTGAATGTGGAGGCAGCAGGAGATATTGCCGTCCACACAGCAGGGGAGCAGCTGGCATTACTGAACCCCACTAACACTGGAGCATGTGTTTCTCTCTGTGCAGACGCACTTCCGAGCAACAACTGACTGTGTTGAAGCCCAGGATCAATCATAGAGCAGGCTGAGGCCTAATTGCAGCAAGTTGTATATGTGATGTAGTTTGAATGTGGAGGCAGCAGGAGATATTGCCATCCACACAGCATGGGAGCAGCTGGCATTACTGAACCCCACTAACACTGGAGCATGTGTTTTTCTCTGTGCAGATGGCACTTCCGAGCAACAACTGGCTGTTTTGAAGCCAAGGGATTTCAGTTCAGGTGGTAGAAACATGAACACAACAGAAGACCTGGATACTGTTGCCAACCAATTATTTATTCTGGAAGAGGACTGGCAAATTCTGGCGAGATCCGGACCTTGTTCATTTTCAGAAAAGTAAGCCGGTCAACGTTATCGGAGGATAGTCACATGCGACGGTCTGTTAGTACACCACCTGCGGCACTAAAGACGCGTTCCGATAATACACTAGCAGCAGGGCAAGCCAGCACCTCCAATGCATACTGACTAAGCTCTGGCCATGTATCCAGCTTAGGCCTCTTTCACACATCAGGTTTTTGCCGTCAGGCGCGATCCGGCGCTTTTGACAGAAACCGGATCCGGCAAAATGCAATGCCGGATCCGGTTTCCCCCCCATTGACTTGCATTTGCGCCGGATCGCGCCGGATGGCCATGTGTTTCATCCGGTTTTCGCCGGATCCGGCAATGTGTCGCGATCCGGCGTCTGGAAAAAACGGCTACTGTAACGTTTTTTGTCTCCGGCGAAAAAGCCGGACACGCCGGATCCGGCGCGTCCGTCTTTTTCACACAATGAAAGCCTATGAGCGCCGCAATGCGGTGGCCGGATCCGGTTTTTTTGGTCTGAGCATGCTCAGTAGCTCTGCCCACAAGACATATATAAAGCAAGACAGTGGGACCCACAGCCACACCCAACATGCCACCCAAGAAAGCAACCAAGCGCAGCAGGAGAAGGCAGGAGACCACTGCAGCACCATCAGCACCACCACCACCCCAAATGGAGCAGCAAATGGAACATGCTGAGGAGGGGAGGCCAGCAGCAGATGAGAGACGGTAATTATCAAATCCCCCATTCCTCCAAACTAGGGCTATTGAATATCAAGATATTCATTGGCCCTTTGTTTCTCTTTATTCAACAGCCGCCCAATAGATTCAGCAGCAGCAGCAGCAGCAATGGCAGCAGCTGGAACACCACCCACAGGCATGGAGTGTGGCCACCAGGAAGACAGCACATCATCTTCTGGGAGCCCTCCCTCGCATCGTCAGCGTTTGACGGTAAGTTTTTATTTCCAAAATCCATCATCTCTGTAATATATGTCTATTCATTGCCTTTTATTTCAAAACAGGATTCACAAGATGAAGAGGAGCTCCCAGAAGAAGAAGGAAGGGGTGGACAGACACCTGGAGTGGGCTCACAATTGGTAAGTTTTTTGCATCAAACGCAGAAACACAACATCACACTACACACAACACATAGAAAACAATGTTCTGCAGACCACACACAGCAAACAAATGCCTACATCCAAAGACATAACATTTTTTGTTTTCTTCTCTAGTGTTCCCAATCTGGTGCTCAGCCAAGAGGTCCTCGCAGTGCCTCCCAGGGTCGTCGGCGACAGCAACGCGGCGGTCACCAGCGTGTAAGTATAAATATTTTTGCTTTGTTTTTTTGCACTTTTTATTTCATTTCTTTTGTGGAGGCTAATTATGTTATTTTTGTCTTTTTCTTTAACAGCCTTCACAGCGTGCTCCCGACTCTGACGGTGAGGATGGAGGACTCGATGTGGACCACCTCATCGATCTCGTCAGAGAAAGGGAGCCGCTCTGGAATATGGCTGACCGCCGCCACGCTGACCTTATCGTTACCCGACGACTCTGGGAGGAAATCTGTTCGCTCCTTGTGGGCCGCTGGGAGGACCTCGATGTTCGGGCCCAGATTAAAGAGCGTAAGTATATACAGTACCGGTTGCTTGATGTAAACCAGTGTTTCCCGAACTCCAGTCCTCGTGGTCCCCACGGATCATGTGTTCAGGATTTCTATTTTCTATGGAAATCCTGAAAACATGACCCCTGGGGACCATGAGGACTGGAGTTTGTGAAACACTGATGTTGTATACTAACCACTCCTTTCTCGTTTCAGGGAACAGAATTGTGAATCGGTGGCGGTCTGTGAGGGATCGTTTCAAGAAGGAGTTCAATAAAGAGATGCGGGCCCCGAGTGGATCTGGAGGACGCAGGAGCAAGTACAAGTACGCACAAGCCCTGTCGTTCCTCCGGGAAACAATGGTCACTAGAAGGTAAATATTACACACCACATGTGAAAAAAAATGTTAGATGTAACTTTTTTTTTTCAGCCAGGGCCATACCATGTCAGTATTTTAATTGTTTTTTTTTCTCTTTATTCCACAGCACGGTGAGCAGCACTCGGGAGCCTGCACGATTGGACCCTTCTGAGGCGATCCCTGAGGAGACCGGCACCAAGGGACACCTCGACCGCCCCGGTACATCTGCACCTTCCCAGCCTTCCCACACATTCGACCCATCTGTCCCATCCACCAGCACAGGAGCATCGTGGCCGCCTACATTACATGAAGCTGCTGGTGAGGAGATCGCTTTCCCTTTACCCCACCCTTCTGCCCCTGCCACCTCTAGTACACCTGCGGGTACTGGGCGGCAGCGGCAGAGGGGTCAGGAAAAGAGTTATGCGCCAGAGTTCTTGCATCTGAATGCATCTTTCCAGAACTGTCTAAAAGTCTTGTCAGAGCAAATCTCCGCAGGCTTTCAGCAGATCAACTCCAGCATTCTGGAGGTGAAGACACTTCTGCAAACCATGCATTCAGAAGCAAGATCTTCGCCAAACCACACCTTTTTCAGGTCTGTTGTGGAGCGCATGGCAACACTATCTCCTACCCAGCAGATGCATGTAATGCATTCATGCCACGGTGCTCTACAGAAGGTTACCTCCCAACCTCCACCTCCCACCACTGTAGTTCCTCCACCTGCACCCCCTCCAGCCACTTTCCATCCTCCCCCTCCTATTACATCTGCACCCCCTCCAGCCACTTTCCATCCTCCCCCTCCTATTACATCTGCACCCCCTCCAGCCACTTTCCATCCTCCCCCTCCTATTACATACCAGCAACCTTCCCAGTACCAGCAACCTCCCCAGTACCAGACATCTCCCCACTTCCAGCAACCTGCCCCGTACCAAACTCCTTCCCCGTACCAAACTCCTTCCCCGTACCAAACTCCTTCCCCATACAACTTTCCATCAACATCATCTGCTCCTACAGTCCCTGCCCAACCCTCCACCGCCCACCACCTCTTCTGCCTCCCACATGTCCACCCATTCTGTAGCTTTTTCCACACCATCACCTCTAACTGTTCCTTCCCCACCACGATCCCAGTCCTCTCTCCCGCAGCCCCTCCAGCAGTATTTCCACCCCACACTACACCGAGTTATAATGTTTTTTTTGTAATAAAAATGCCCATTTGGTTGGTTTCAAACCTTTATTAAAAAAGTTTTTTTAACTTTAAAAACAGTTTACACAAAAAAAAAAATTTTAAATAAAAGTTAAATTATTGTTTACACTGGTTGTCTGTCATTTCTTTCTGCGGCGAAATATGTTTAAAAAAAAGGTTAAATACAGGGTATTTAAAAGGTAAAAAGGTATTCAAAACCAGGTATATAACTGTGGGTAAATTTTAGCTTTTTGCCACAGTTGTGTTCCTGGTTGTGTTTGAAGCAAAGTATTTCACCTGAAAAGTTGTGTTTATTGTTGGTGATTTCCTAACAATGTACACAACTTTTGTTAAAAGGTGAAATACTTTGCATAAAACACAACCAGGTACACACCTGTGGCCTAAAGCTAAAAATAGTAAGACCATGACAAGATAGCCAACTTTGGTTGGCAAAGGTATATACTGTTGGTCCAGAAGGTACACAAGTTTGGTTAGGGCACAAATCTTTCACACTCTGTCATCCTGCCAGTGTACTCTGCCTTGAGGTGACATAAAGTATAGTGCAAAATTGTCCCTCATTACTGAAACCGTCGCAGAACTTCTAGTGGTAATATTTCCAATGACAACATCCATCTTCGCCAGTAACTTGCTCTTCTCTCCAACCTGCACTTTCTCCTCTACAACCTGTCAAAGAAGGGCTGTAGGAACATGCTATATATAGTTTTCCAGTAGCCAATCCCGTTCGGAAGGCCACAAGGGTCAATTTTAAAAACCAGATCCGGCGTAATCCGTCGAAAAACGGATAGAAAAACGGATGAACCGGATGAGATGGATCCGGTTTTGTCTGTCAAGAACAAGACGGATCCGGCAGAAAACCGGATCCGGCACATCAGGTTTTACAAAACATTTGCCGGATCCGGCATTCCGGCACGACGCCGGATCGCGCCTGACGCCGAAAACCTGATGTGTGAAAGTAGCCTTAGAGACCCAAAACTTGAAGGGGGAAGAGCCGTCTTGGAGTACACTGAGAGGGCAAGACATGTAGTCTGTCACCATCTGACGGAAGCGTTGCCTCCTGCTGACTGGAGCCGTCTGTGATGGTGTAGACATTTGTGGCGGGCACACAAAACTTTGCCACATTTGGGCCATAGTGGTTTTGCCTTGTGCTGAGGCGCTGCCTCTGCTCCCTCTTTGTGCAGAGCTTCCTCCACTGCCTCAACGCACAGAGCTTCTTTGTAAAGTACTAGCAGCACTGCTGTCAGGTGGAATGGAGAACATGATGGAATGCACCAGTGTGTCTTGGTACTCCCGCATTTTACGCTCCCGGTTCAACGGTGTTATGAGTCTTTGTAAGTTGTCCCAGTAGCGAGGATCTAGGAGGGTGTACACCCAATAATCAGCCGTGTTGAGAATGTGGGTGATGCAGAGGTCGCTTCTCAGGCACTGCAGCATGAAATCAACCATGTGCTACAGACTCCCAACTACCCAAGAAACGCTGTCCCCTGCTTGAGGTGTCATCTCTGCCTGCTCTGCATCACCCCACCCTCACTGGACATACTGACTACTAGAACATTGTGTACCTCCCTCCTCTGGAGAGATGTCTTCCTCCTCCATAGATTCCTCCTCATCCTCCTCACAAAGTGTCCCCTGCCTACGCCTTTGTGAGGAACCACGTTGCGCAGTCTTTCCAGAAGCAGATGGCATTTGTGACTCCTCATCCTCCACCTGTTCCAAAACCTCCTCCCTTAGTGCTTGCAGTGTTTTTTGAAGCAGGCAGATAAGGGGCACAGTCATGCTGACTAGTGCATCATCTGCACTCGCCATCCACGTGGAATCATCGAAGGCACGCAAAACAAGGCAGATGTCCTTCATAGAGGCCCACTCAGTGGTGCTGAAGTGTGACCGGCGCACAGTGCGACTTGTTTGTGCCTGATGCAGGTGGTTCTCCATTACTGCTGCCTGCTGCTCATACAACCGCTCCAACATATGTAACGTTGAATTCCACCTGGTGGGTAGGTCACATATGATGCGACGCTCCGGAAGGCGTAATCGGCGCTGCAGAGCTGCAATGCGTGATCTTGCTATGCTGGAATGCCGCAAGTGAGCGCACTCTATGCGGACCTTGTGCAGCAGTGCATCAAGATCCGGATAGTTCCTCAGAAAGCTCTGCACGACCAAGTTGAGCACATGTGCCAGACATGGGATGTGATTGAGGTTGCCTAGGCCCAGAGCTGCCACCAGATTTCGGCCACTGTCACACACTACCAAGCCTGGCTGGAGATTCGCTGGCAGAAACCACACGTCGCTCTCCTGCTTGATGGCATTCCAGAGCTCCTGCGCTGTGTGGCTTCGATTCCCCAAAGAAATTAATTTCAGTACGGCCTGTTGACATTTGGCCATGGCTGTGCTCATATCGGTGGTAACAGGCTCCTGCAGCGCTGATTCTGAGGAACTGGAGTATGAGGAGGAGTCAATGTGTACAGACTGGATTCCTGCAATCCTTGGAGTTGGCAGAACACGTACAGCGCCACTCTCAAGATCTGTACCCGGCTCCACAACATTTACCCAATGGGCAGTGAGGGAAAGGTATCGTCCCTGTCCATGGTTACTGGTCCACGCATCGGTGGTCAGGTGGACCTTGTTACTGATGGCGTTTAGTAGCACATTTTTCCCTCCTCATGCTTTTGCAGGGCAGGGACGGCTTGCCTGCTAAAATAAAAGCGGCTGGGCACGGTGTATTGTGGGACTGCCAATGCCATGAAGTCCTGGAAGGTGTCAGTCTCCACCAGCCTGAATGAGAGCATTTCAAGGGCCAGTAATTTGGCAATGCCAGCATTCAGAGCCTGTGCTCGGGGATGGTTTGCCGAGTATGGCCGCCTTTTCTCCCATGCCTGTGCTACCGATGGCTGTAGAGTGGCCTGGGATTGTGAGGATTAACAGGAACATGGTGCTGAGGGTGCAATGTCACTGAGTCTCCGGACAACAGTGCCAGAGGTTCTTCCATGGCGATCCTGTGAGGAAGCCGAACCAGCTGTGTGTGAGCTGGAGGAAGAAGCTACAACATGAGCTGAAGAGGTGGTAGGTGGTGCTGTAGGTTGGCCTACGTCTTCAGTGTGTCTCTGTAACTCCACCATGTGCTTGGTCCGCACATGTTTCCACATATTTGTGGTATTGAGGTTGCTGACACTTTTCCCTCTTTTGACTTTCTGATGACATAGCTTGCATTTGACAAAGCAAATGTCATCTGCAACTGTGTCAAAAAAGGACCACGCACTGCAAGTCTTGGGAGCGCCCGTTTTGGCTTTTGGAAGAGGAATGCTCCTAATGGGTGCTGAAATGGAGGCTACAGGCAACCAAGTCTGCCCCCTCCCTCTCCCTCCTGTTTTGGCCGTTCGGGGAATCTCTTCCTCAGAGCTGCTCCCACCACTTTCCTGTTCCTCACGCCATGATGGGTCAAGGACCTCATCATCTACACTCCCCTCTTCAAACACCTGCTTCTCCTGGGTAGTCTCGCCAGCACCGCACGCACCAGAAAGTGGCACCTGAGTCTCATCATCATCTGATGCGTACTGAGGTGTGCTGACCATAGGCACTGGCCCACCCGCCTCTTCAGATTCAGAAGGACAAAGCAGTTGTGCATCACTGCATACTCCCTCTTCTTCACATTCTTGAATGCTGCTTGGCTGGCCCCCTCTTTCCAAGCCAACAGATTCAGAGAACAGAAGTAGAGACTGTGATGGCTCCTGTCCAGGGCTCTCTGACTGCCTGGGCAATTTGGCAGGAGTTGAAGAGACAGATGGTTGCTCTGGCCCTGAGAGGACGTGGAAGTCATTGAAGTCGATGCATTAGCTGCCATCCATCCGACAACGGCTTCAATTTGTTCCTCCCGCAGCAGTGGGGTACAGCGAGGTCCTGCAAAGCTGCGCATAAAGGACTGTTGCCTGCCAAAACTGGGGGATGCTGACTCACTGGTGCCCGCAGCTGGCACAGAATCCCCACGGCCTCTCCCTGCAGAATCCCCACGTCCTCTCCCTGCTGAAACTCCATGGAGTGTTTGGTGAACTTTATTTTGATTTTTTTTTCAAAAAAACAAAAAGTATGTGACAAAGATTTGAAAGCGATAGTATCACAAACTTTTTGGACCTATCACAATGCAGGAGGATAACCTACAATGCAAAAGATGAGGCTCCAAAAAATAGGGTAATACTAATCTGGCTGCGGCTGAAGGGCACAAGCCAGAAAAAAGGCTTCTCTATCTAGTGTTTGCAACTAACCAATGTAGATGGATATGGATGGATGCACACTAATAGAAGAATGAAAAATGAGCTGCAATAAAACAAAAATATGTATGAGGCAGTGACAAACGCTGAGCGGCCTACAACCAGACGTATCTGTAGGATACACTACAGCGTGAGCTGCACTCACACACAGAGACAGCCATGAACAGTGCAGATAAGTGGGCACTAGCACAGAAAGGCTGCAGAAAGGCTCCGCTGTCTACTCCTATAGTGTTTGCAACCAACGTATATGGATACGGATGGATGCACACTAATAGGAGAATGAAAAATGAGCTGCAATAAAAGAAAAATATGTGTGAGGCAGTGACGCACGCTGAGCGGCCTACAACCAGATGTAACTGCAGGATGCACTACAGCGTGAGCTGCACTCACACACAGAGACCTCTCAGACAGCCATGAACAGTGCAGAAAACTGGGCACTAGCACTGAAAGGCTGCAGAGAGGCTCCGATGTCTACTCCTATAGTGTTTGCAACCAACCAGTGTAGATGGATACGGATGGATGCACACTAATAGGAGAATGAAAAATGAGCAGCAAAAAAAGAAAAATATGTATGAGGCAGTGACACACGCTGAGCGGCCTACAACCAGACGTGGCTGCAGGACACACTACACAGCGTGAGCTGCACTCACACAGACCTTGCAGATAGCTGTGAACACTGCTGCAAGGCAAAAGAAAGCTACAGTGGTTTATTATGTAGCCTGGGAAAAGCACAATATGATTTTGAAAATCGCTATCTCTAACTGTCCCTCAGAGTCTTGAACAGCAGCCTGTCCCTAACTGAATTCACAGCAGAGTGAACCCAAAATGGCGGCGGCGGCTTTTATAGTGCATCATGTCATCATTTCAGCAGCCAATCACAGCCATGCCATTACTTATCATGCCTACATGCCTAACAGGATGTGCCCACACGTCTGAGGATTTTCATTGGCTGAATCAAATCAAACTGGCTCATAGCATTATGGGAACTTCCGATTCCTGTATTCGATTTGCTAAAAGTATCGGAACTCAGTATCGGAATTCTGATACCGTGAATATCGGCTGATACCCGATACTTGCGGTATCGGAATGCTCAACACTACTGACCAAGAAATCGAAGCAATCATTTTTGATAGTGATGAAGACAGTGAACTTTCTTTGTCTGATGAAAAGTACATGCCACCAGCTAATATCTCTACTTCATCGTGCAGTGATTCTTCAGATGATGAAGAAGTACTGGATCCAGCAGAATGTATAGATAGAGCATCCAAAACTAATGTTTTTTGGAACAGTACTGCTGAGGTTCTTGGACGCACCCCATCACATAATATTGTAAGAGTTGCTCAAGGAACTAGGAATTCCACAATTCTTGTCCAAAAGAGATGTTTTCTGTAAAAAAATTTTCAGATGATATTGTAGATGAGGTAGTTTTGTGTACTAACTTAGAAGGAAAACTTATCGCTTCAGGAAGAAAAAAAACATGGAAAAATATAACAAAAGAGGAACTGTATGCTTATATTGCCCTTACTCTTCTGGTAGGGTGTACAAAATCATACGATGTTCCAATCAGAGAATTATTTCTGAACCCTTTTTCAGATCCACACTACAAATCTACAATGTCAGTCCATAGATTTGAGAATATTCGGAGAAGCCTTCGTTTTGATGATAAGAGAACTCATCCTGTGAGGTAGGAAACAGATAAATTATCCCCTATTAGCTACTGTACATCTGGAATCTTTTTATCAAGAACTTTATAAAAGCCTTACCATTCTACTGACAATGTAACAGTGGATGAGCAACTTCTTGCCTTTAGGGGACATTGCAAATTCATTCAGCATATGCCCAGTAAACCAGCCAAGTATGGAATAAAAATTTTCTGGATGTGTGATTCTGCAAGCTATCATGGGATGAATGGTCTGATTTACTGTGGCAAAGAAGTTGATGCTCCAGTACAGAAAGACCTATGTTCTGACATAGTAAAAATACTTGCTGTACCAATTTTCAATTCTGGAAAAAATATAACAATGGACAACTACTTTACCAATCTTGAACTGGGCAAATTTTTGCTTCAGAAACATCTTACACTTGTTGGTACTATGAAGCCAAACCGCCAAGAAATTTCTCCAATCATGAAGCTCAATCCACAGCGAACACTTTATGAGAGTGTCTTTGGTTTCTGCGATCAAGCGACAATGGTGTCTTATAAAGCGAAGAAAAAAAATACATGATATTACTGAGTACCATGCATCATGATGGAAGTATTGACACCAATGACAGGAAACAGACACCAGAAATCATCCTGCATTATAATAAAACTAAAGGAGGTGTGGACAAGATGGACAAAATGATTGGAGAGTATTCATGCAAGAGGCAGCCAAAACGTTGGCCTGTAGTCATTTTTTATAATATGTTTGATGTGTCAGCCCTCAATACCTATATTGTTTATAGTGAAACTCATCCAGAATTCCATGCCAACAGGAAGGACAAGAGACGTCTATTCTTGACGGAACTTTGCTATGAACTTTTAATGCCTACCATCATGGAGCGAAGCAACACGAAATGCTTGCCAAGGCGAACTACAGAAGCAATGATCCGATGTGGTATATATTTTCAGGAACATCCACAGCCAAGAGAGAAAAAAAAAAAGAAAGCGTTGTTATATTTGTCCAGCAAAGAAGGAAAGGAAATCTGAGCGTATCTGTGCTACTTGTGGACAAAATGTCTGCAAGGAACATTCTTCCGAACAGATAATATGTGAAAATTGTTGGGGTCATCAGTAAAGTTGAAAAGGAAAGTTTGAAAAGAAATTATTCCTGCACCATGTTTACTACAACTTTTATATAAAAAAGTCTAGACAAAAAAAAATCGTTATTATAAAGAATTATATAGAATGCATATGTTGGGCGTTTTAATCCTGTGTACTTCCTTTTTTGGGTTTTTTTGCACATAATTATAATATTTTGAAATATTCACTTCTTAGGCTGCATTCCCACTGGCGCTGGGGTCCGCCAGGAGGTGATTAGTAATGGATCTGACCTCCTGGTAACTCCTGTTAAGGCTGCTTGAATGCCTGGATTCCTCCAGCCTCAGGTGGGGTCACCAGGAGGTCAGATCCATTATGGATCCCCTCCTGGCGGACCCCAATGCTAGTGGGAATGCATCCTTACTTTGCAATTTTCAAATAAACTTTGAAAAGTATTTTTATTTGAGTTATTACATGTTATTTGCACACAGGCCTAAAAGGCCCCAGGTATGTGAAAGTGTAGATTACTATGGTTATGCGTTCTAGGGGTGTCCATCTGTTGGATTGGATGTAGTAGAAGACCTGTTTGTGGCAATTATACTATCTATACTGTGGTAAAATTGATGCCACTTTTGCGGTGTCTGCCAGTAATATTTGGAAATGTGAACACTCCTGGTTGGTTGTCCACCTGCTGTATTGGGTGTAGTCGGTCCCTTTTATATTATTTATACTGTTGTGAAATTGATGCAACTTTGGTGGTGTCTTCCAATAATTTTTGGAAATGTGAACACTCTTGTTTCTGTCTCTTTAGTGCGTGTTGCCTGTAGCATTCGGCCTCCGACACTTTCAGGCCTCCATTTCCTTGGACTCAACTACCCGTGTTACTACCCTTAAATTTTTCTGACAATGGTGGTCTATAGAACTGATATTTGTGCCACCTTAGTGTGGCTTAGCATGAAAGCAGGTAGAGGTTTTGCATGTGGTATCAGGGCTCCCAACAAAGGGGGGCCTATACTGATCCCTCATCCACCTTGTTTTACAGTGATGTTCAATTGAAAGCTGTAAATGCTGTCCCAGACCCTGATACCTCATGCATTGCTGATTGCTGCAATTCCATGCTAAAATTGGTACTGTGGGTGAACGGAGGCTACTTTTCTGGTGTTTGTTCCTCATTTTATGTGTTTTGGCAGCATTTGGGGCCATTATAAGGTGTTGTGCATGCATTTATTTTTGCCTCCCTTTGAGCTGAAAGGTGTTCGGTTAAGTTTGGTGAATATTCAATGAATTACTCAGCGAATATGGCAAATTTGTCGATCATAATCTAAACCAAACATTGAATTATTCACTTATCTCTAGTTAATGGTAAGGGTCCCAGACGGACGAGTGTGAGGGGTCTTGTAACTCGCACAGACATTAAATGAGGACACAAAGTCAACTAAATTCTTACACAACCTTTGTCACTAAATCAATGAGAAAGGTGGTCCAAGGTTGCCTTGCTATCTGGGTGACCAGCTAGAGCTGAGCTAAAATTTTAAGATGCAGATGTACAGGTACAAACAATTTCCCTAAAAGATCAGCAGAGGCATCCCCAAAGCTTTCAATACCTCACCCTAAAGTTCAGAACACACTGCGGATATGACTACCACCTCTTGTAAAATAGGGACAGCATTATCAATACTCCTGCCCCCAGGCAAACCCCCAAGACAAAGCATCCACTTTGACGTTCTTATTCTCAGGATGGTAAGTGAGCATAAAACTAAAACGGGTAAAAAATAAAGACCATATCACTTTCCTGGGGTTGTCTAGAAATGAGCAAACTTGTTTGGAAAACGTTTGCCAATTAAAAATTTGGCACGAATGTAGCACATTCAGATTTGTGTTCGCTTGCACAAGCATTTTTACTCAAAGTCAGCAAAATTCAGTCACAGTTAAATCATCATGTTTCCACTAATTATTTTATTACTTTGGCTAGGATAGTGATGCTGTATGATGAGCGAGGGGACAGGATGACATGTTTGATGAGGGTAGGGGGTGTGGAAAAATTGGAAGAGGGGCTCGCTCTTTTTTTCCCCTTAACTTTGTGTATTGATTCCAGCAGCCAATCAGGGCGTAGAAACCAGTTTTAGGAAGTTTCGCCCCCAGCAGTTCGCCCCCAGCAGTTCGCCCCCAGCAGTTCGCCCCCAGCATTTCGCCCCCAGGTACACTTCGCCCCCGAATATTTCACCCCCAGCATTTCGCCCCCAGGTTGTTTCGCCCCCGCACATTTCGCCCCCAGCAGTTCGCCCCCGGATGTTTCGCCCCCGGATGTTTCGCCCCCAGCAGTTCGCCCCCGGATGTTTCGCCCCCAGCAGTTCGCCCCCGGATGTTTCGCCCCCAGCAGTTCGCCCCCGGATGTTTCGCCCCCAGCAGTTCGCCCCCGGATGTTTCGCCCCCGGATGTTTCGCCCCCAGCAGTTCGCCCCCGGATGTTTCGCCCCCAGCAGTTCGCCCCCGGATGTTTCGCCCCCAGCAGTTCGCCCCCGGATGTTTCGCCCCCAGCAGTTCGCCCCCAGATGTTTCGCCCCCAGCAGTTCGCCCCCAGATGTTTCGCCCCCAGCAGTTCGCCCCCGGATGTTTCGCCCCCGGATGTTTCGCCCCCAGCAGTTCGCCCCCGGATGTTTCGCCCCCGGATGTTTCGCCCCCGGATGTTTCGCCCCCGGATGTTTCGCCCCCAGCAGTTTGCCCCCGGATGTTTCGCCCCCGGATGTTTCGCCCCCGGATGTTTCGCCCCCAGCAGTTCGCCCCCGGATGTTTCGCCCCCAGCAGTTCGCCCCCAGCAGTTCGCCTCCGGATGTTTCGCCCCCAGCAGTTCGCCCCCAGCAGTTCGCCCCCGGATGTTTCACCCCCAGCAGTTCGCCCCGGATGTTTCACCCCCGGATGTTTCGCCCCCAGCAGTTCGCCCCCGGATGTTTCGCCCCCAGCAGTTCGCCCCGGATGTTTCATCCCCAGCAGTTCGCCCCCAGATGTTTTGCCCCCAGCAGTTCGCCCCCAGATGTTTTGTCCCCAGCAGTTCGCCCACAGCAGTTCGCCCCCGGATGTTTCGCCCCCTGCTTTTTGCCCCCAGATGTTTCGGCCCCAAATTAGGCAGGGAATTTTGGCCTTGTGTTTTAGCCCTAAGACCGCTGTCACAGTAGCCACTTTCCCAAGTGCTAAGCACTGGAAAATCGCTAAGAAGATTGCCAATTTTGAATATACTACATGGTGGCCCGATTCTAATGTATCGGGTATTCTAGAAGGCACAGCCACGTGGTATGTTGCACAGGTTATGTAGTATATTGGACAGTCCACGTAGTACATTGTACAGGCCATGTAGTATATAGGACAGCCGACGTAGTATTTTGGACAGCGCACGTAGTAAATTGCACAGTCCACATAGTAAATTGCACAGCGCACATAGTAAATTGCACAGCGCACATAGTATATTGGCCAGCCAACGTAGTATATTGCACTGGTCACGTAGTATATTGCACTGTCCACGTAGTCTAGGAATGTGGGCACTATATTCGTGTTTAAAAAAAATAATAAAGATATACTCACCTCAGCCACGGGCCCTGAAGTCCTCGCGCCTCTCTGCAGTGCTGGCGGTGGCTTCCGGTCTGAGCGTAGGACCTGCAATGATGTCGCGGTCACATGACCGCGACATCATCGCAGGTCCTGGATGGTGTGCGTTGGAGAGAGGCGCGGAGGACAGCGCGACGTTGGAGGGGGTGAGAATAACTTTTTTTTTTATCATTATTATTTTTAGCATTACATCTTTTCACTATTGATGCTGCATAGGCACCATCAATAGCGAAAAGTTGGTCACACAGGGTTAATAGCAGCGTTAACGGAGTGCGGTACACCGCGATCCATTAACGCTGGCATTAACCCTGTGTGAGCGGTCAGCGGTGAGTGCAGGGCAGTGAAGCAGCGGCCATTTTTATGGCAGACTGTGACCGTCGCTGATTGGTCGTGGGCGTTTTGCCAAGACCAATCAGCGACTTGGATTTACATGACAGACAGACGCCGCGACCAATGAATATATGAATAAAACGTTACAGACAGAAAGACGAAAGTGACCCTTAGACAATTATATAGTAGATAAGTCAATGGCTAGAAAAGCGAGGTGTTGTTTCGGCCAGCTCTTTTTATTTTATTACAGGAGCTATTTTTGAGCACTTAGCGTTCATCAATAGCCTGTATCTTATGGGTCATTACCGAGAGCGCTCACAAAAGCGCTCTGAAAAATGCCAGTAAAGCACGTGCTTTGGAGTTCTAAAACAGTGGCAGCATAAGGGTGCTTTCAAACTTCCGCTACATATGCACTACAGGCCGCCCGTTCGCTTCTGTAATGCCGCATTCCGCTAACCTGCAGCGGAACGAAAAGAAGAAAATGCTCTTCTTTTTGTTCTGACACTGATAGCGGAATGCGGCATTACGAAAGCGAACGGGCATCTGCAGATCGCGGACCAAGCCGTTCACTTCTATGGGCAATGCAAGCGGAATGCCAGCATTCAGCCAGCATTGCCCTGGGGTCAGCTGGATGTCAGATCCAGAGCGGATCGACCTCTGGCGGCCACAAACACAAGTGTGAAACCACTCTAAAATTACAGTGTGCAAGAGGCCTAAAATCTAAACAATTTTGAACTTTTACCTGACCCAGCACTGACCTGCTTTGTTGCAAGTTTTGTTGCAGATGTAACAAGTAGCATGGTCACATGTCCTGCAAGTTACATTAGACTAGCTTTTATTCCATCTGTACATCAGAATATAGCAGTGTCTGAAATCTCCACAAAGAGAGAAGTGTACTGCCACAAAAAATCAGTCAGCTTCCACAGCAATTCACTTTCTACAACTATGAATTCAGTTCTGTCCAAACGTGGAAGGAGCAAGTTGGTCCATGAGAATCACATTTACTTATTTTCCAAACGAACCGCTGACGATGTTCATTCCATCTGGGTATGTGAAAAACGGTCGACTTGCAAGGGACGTGTTTGGACCAATGAAGAATCTGGCGAAGTTGTGAAAGTAGTCAATCTTCACAATCACGCAGCACAAGCTGCAAGACCTGAAGCAATCCGACTTGTTAATGAGGCTGTGACCAGGGCAAGGACAACACAGGAGACACCACAACAGATTCTCACAGACGTCGTTTCAGGAGCCCATTCTAATGTTGCAGCACTTCTCCCAAGGAAAGCATCACTGAAGAGGACAATACGATTAGCAAGGCAACTTGGCAATATCCCAAGGTTACCTCAAACCCTTGATCAACTTGTTATCCCCCTCGAGTTCCAGGAGATCAGTATTGATGGTGTCCAGCAGCAGTTCCTTCTGCATGACTCTGGTAAGCTACTTAACCATTTAACATTGTATTAAAACAATTCCATTATGCATAATTATTGCAAAGTTTATTTTGCACAAATGTGAAAAATGCTACACTATAAGGTGCTGATATAAAATACTATGTGATTTTTGCCTTCAAGGGAAACTTTGAGGGTAATATAATGTAGTGAGGCCTACTGATTCCAACTAGTGTTGGCCGATCACTGGAAAGATAGGATCAGATCGGGCTGATCATACCGAAAGATTGGAATTAATTCAGATCCAATCTCCAGAGCTAGATGTAGATATATATATATATATATATATATATATGCACACTGTACGCCCGAACAGTGTGTGTGTGTATATATATATGCATATATGTGGGTGGGTGATGGTGGTCTGGCACTTTTGGAACTTTGAAATGCAATAAAGGATTTGTATAGGACTTCAGGAGCGCGGAGGTCTTTCTTCATGGATGCATGTTAAGTACGGGCGGAAGCCAACCCCTGCTCTAGCAGCACACTGAGTCCTCAGCAACAATCTCAGTTGAGCCACTCTTCTTCCAGCTTTCTTGCATATATATAAAGGCCCCAAGCTGCGCTGTTAAAAAATAAGCAAACCCAGTTATTCAACTCTCTCTTCGGTGTCCAGCGCTGTCTCCGGCGGTGCAGGGAATTCCGAAATCCCAATGCTATGCATTCTGGGTTGTGCATCACCACCTCTGCACATGTGCCGGGCTGTTCTGTGACGTGATGTGGTGCTTTCCCAGGACCGTCTAGTGAGCGGTCCTGGGATCACTCTCCACTGTAGTTATAGTACGGCAGGCACAGAGGCGGCGATGCGCCGCCTGGATTTCGGGATTCCCTGCACTGCTGGGCTAGAAGCCGGAGCCAGTACTGGACACTGGAGAAAGAGGTGAGTAACTGGGTTTGTTTATTTTTTAACAGCGCAGCCTGGAGCCATTTACTAAAGCTAAATATGCACACACGCTGTACACCTGTATAGTGTGTGTGTGTGTGTGTGTATATATATATATATATGCGCACACTGTTCGGGAGTGTATGCCCGGACAGTGTTTTCAGATTACGGAGGATTCCGATTTCTAATCCAGATCATCATCATGATCTGGCTACAAATCGGATCGTAATTTAAAATAACGATCAGCCTGAAAATCGTAATAAATTACGATCTTCAGTGATCGGACCGGCCAACACTAATTCCAAATATGCAGCATTGTACTGGCCATACCTGTCCTGGATGCTGCCCCGGAGTTCAGCCTCGCCTGTCTGCGGCATGCACGGACTGAACTGCCATCGCCGGCTGATTCCTTGGCTCTCGTAGTTCAGTCCTGCAGATCCGTGGACAGGTCGGGCTGAACTCCGGAGCTCAGGTGAGATACGCCATGATTTGCAGATGCGTTTTGCCTGCTGCTTCCAAGCACTTTTTAAGCACTTTGCAAGCGCTTTGGCAAAACGCTTCTGCAAATAGGGGACGTGGCCAAGCTCTGCTATGGGCGTGGCCATGCCCTGCTATGGCCTAAACCGAGCGTATTTGGCGTGGTTTGCAGGCATTTTTCGGGAGGTTTCCCTCTTGCCCATTCCCATTCCTTCCGGAATCCGCCCGTAACCCGCACCATAGACATGAAAGGGCGGGTTTCAGGCAGGAAACACAGCACGGAATACGCCTGTAAATCCAGCTTGTCTGGATAAAGCCTGAGGCCTCGTGCCCACTGACGGAAGGGGATTGTGGAGCGGCATCTCCGCAGTGGCTGTAATTGCGGTAGCAATTGGAGATCCCACAGGAATCTATTTGTGCCTGCAATTGTGGCCACTATTGTGGTACCCTAATTCTGTATCAAAATCTTCACTTAACTCTATGGATTTAGTAACATAGTAACATAGTAACATAGTTATTAAGGTTGAAGGGAGACTTTAAGTCCATCTAGTTCAACCCATATCCTATCCTAACTTGCCCTAATATGTTGATCCAGAGGAAGGCAAAAAAACCCCATGTGGCAACAGTAAGCTTCACATTGGGGAAAAAAATTCCTTCCCGACTCCACATACAGCAATCAGACTAGCTCCCTGGATCAACGCAATATTAAGGAGACTAGTGTATATACCCTGTAATATTATACTTTTTAAGAAAGGCATCCAGTCCCTTCTTAAATTTTAGTAGTGAATCACTCATTACAACATCATATGGCAGAGAGTTCCATAGTCTCACTGCTCTTACAGTAAAGAATCCACGTCTGTGAGTATGCTTAAACCTTCTTTCCTCCAGACGTAGAGGATGCCCCCTTGTCCCCGTCACAGGTCTAAGAGTAAAAAGATCATTAGGAAGGTCTTTGTATTGTCCCCACATATATTTATACATTGTAATAAGATCACCCCTAAGCCTTCGATTCTCCAAACTAAATAACCCCAAGTGTAATAACCTGTCTTGGTATTGCAGACCCCCTAGTTCCCTAATAACCATGGTCGCTCTTCTCTGCACCCGCTCCAGTTCAGCTATGTCTTTCTTATACACCGGAGACCAGAACTGTACACAGTATTCTAAGTGTGGTCGCACTAGTGACTTACACTCACTGGCCACTTTATTAGGTACACCTGTCCAACTGTGTGTTAAGACTTAATTTCTAATCAGCCAATCACATGGCGGCAACTCAGTGCATTTAGGCATGTAGACATGGTCAAGACAATCTCCTGCAGTTCAAACCGAGCATCAGTATGGGGAAGAAAGGTGATTTGAGTGCCTTTGAACGTGGCATGATTGTTGGTGCCAGAAGGGCTGGTCTGAGAATTTCAGAAACTGCTGATCTACTGGGATTTTCACGCACAACCATCTCTAGGGTTTACAGAGAATGGTCCGAAAAAGAAAAAAAATCCAGTGAGCGGCAGTTCTGTGGCCGGAAATGCCATGTTGATGCCAGAGGTCAGAGGAGAATGGGCAGACTGGTTCGAGCTGATAGAAAGGCAACAGTGACTCAAATTGCCACCCGTTACAACCAAGGTAGGCAGAAGAGCATCTCTGAACGCACAGTGCGTCGAACTTTGAGGCAGATGGGCTACAGCAGCAGAAGACCACACTGGGTACCACTCCTCTCAGCTAAGAACAGGAAACTGAGGCTACAATTTGCACAAGCTCATCGAAATTGGACAGTAGAAGATTGGAAAAACGTTGCCTGGTCTGATGAGTCTCGATTTCTGCTGCGACATTCGGATGGTAGGGTCAGAATTTGGCGTAAACAACATGAAAGCATGGATCCATCCTGCCTTGTATCAACGGTTCAGGCTGGTGGTGGTGGTGTCATGGTGTGGGGAATTTTTTCTGGGCACTCTTTGGGCCCCTTGGTACCAATTGAGCATCGTTGCAACGCCACAGCCTACCTGAGTATTGTTGCTGACCATGTCCATCCCTTTATGACCACAATGTACCCAACATCTGATGGCTACTTTCAGCAGGATAATGCGCCATGTCATAAAGCTCGAATCATCTCAGATTGGTTTCTTGAACATGACAATGAGTTTACTGTACTCAAATGGCCTCCTCAGTCACCAGATCTCAATCCAATAGAGCATCTTTGGGATGTGGTGGAACGGGAGATTCGCATAAGGGATGTGCAGCCAACAAATCTGCGCCAACTGTGTGATGCCATCATGTCAATATGGTCCAAAATCTCTGAGGAATGCTTCCAGCACCTTGTTGAATCTCTGCCACGAAGAATTGAGGCAGTTCTGAAGGCAAAAGGGGGTCCAACCCCTTACTAGCATGGTGTACCTAATAAAGTGGCCAGTGAGTGTATATAGAGGTAAAATTATGTTCTCCTCATGAGCATCTATGCCTCTTTTAATGCATCCCATTATTTTATTTGCCTTTGCAGCAGCTGCTTGACTCTGGCCACTAAATGTGAGTTTGTCGTCCACCCATACACCCAGGTCTTTTTCAGAGACTGTTTTGCCCAGTGTTTTACAATTAAGCACATAATTATACAACTTGTTCGTTCTACCCAAGTGCATGACCTTACATTTATCCCCATTAAACCTCATTTGCCATTTATCAGCCCCCCAGAGAAGGCCATGATGGGGTGATAGGGACAAGGCCATGATGGGGAGAAGGCCATCATGGGAAGAAGGCCATGATGGGGTGATGGGGAGAAGGCCATGATGGGTTGATGAGGAGAAGGCCATGATGGGGTGATGGGAAGAAGGCCATGATGGGGTGATGGGGAGAAGGCCATGGTGGGGAGATGGCCATGATGGAGGTGATGGGGAGAAGGCCGTGATGGGGAGAAGGCCATGATGGGGAGAAGGCCTTGATGGAGGTGATGGGGAAAAGGCAATGATGGATGTGATGGGAAGAAGGCCATGATGGAGGTGATGGGGAGAAGTGTATATGTAAAAACTCAGGAGGGCACTACTGAATAAGATATGCGGATCAACCAGCAGTCAGTATAAATGGCTGACTATATCTGAAACTGAACCTGTCAAAGACTGAACTCCTGGTGTTTCCTCCCGCTACTAATGTACCTATACCCGACATTGCTAGTTCTGTGTGTGGTTCCACTATTACTCCCCAGCAACATGCCCGCTGTCTTGGGGTCATACTTGATTCCGAGCTTTCCTTTGCCCCCCACATTCGATCACAGGCTCGCTCTTGTCATCTGCACCTCAAAAACATTTCTAGAATTCGACCTTTTCTTACTTTTGACTCTGCAAAAACTCTTACTGTTTCTCTTATTCATTCTCGTCTCGACTATTGTAACTCTCTTCTAATCGGTCTCCCTCTTACCAAACTCTCCCCTCTCCAATCTGTCTTGAATGCTGCAGCCAGGATCATATTCCTCACCAATCATTACACTGATGCCTCTCCCTTGTGCCAGTCATTACACTGGCTACCCATCCACTCCAGAATTCAGTATAAACTTATTACCCTCACCCACAAAGCCCTCCATGGCTCAGCACCACCCTACATCTCCTCCCTTGTTTCAGTATCCTCAATAGTCAGAACCTCCCACTCCCGTCTCCAAGACTTTACACGTGCCGCGCCAATTCTTTGGAATGCACTTCCCAGGTCAATACGATTAGTCCCCAATCCCCACAATTTTAAGCGTGTCCTGAAAACGCATTTATTCAGACTGGCCTATCGCCTCAACACATTAACCTAACCTATCCCTGTGTGGCAGAGCCAAAAGTTTTACCATAACCAGGTTCCCAGCATCATGTTCCCACATCCTTTATGCATCCATTAGCCCTCTGTGTCTGTACTGTTACACACTTAACATTATGGCTGGTCCATACAATCAGAGCAACTGTTACCACCCACCTCTCGTGTCTACCTCTTTCCTCATAGACTGTAAGCTTGCGAGCAGGGCCCTCACTCCTCTTGGTATTTGTTATAATCTACTGTATGTGATTATTTTTATGCTGTAATGTCTATTGTCTGTACAAATCCCCTCTGAAATGTAAAGTGCTGCGGAAAATGTCGGCGCTATAAAAATAAAATTTATTATTATTATTATTATTATTATGATTATTATCAGCCCAAGCTTCTAGTTTACATAAATCCTCCTGTAATATAAAATTGTCCTCCTCTGTATTAATTACCCTGCAGAGTTTAGTGTCATCTGCAAATATTGAAATTCTACTCTCTATGCCCCCTACAAGGTCATTAATAAATATGTTAAAAAAAAGCAGGCCCAAAACTGACCCCTGTGGTACCCCACTGCTAACCGTGACCCAGTCCGAGTGTGCTCCATTAATAACCACCCTTTGTTTCCTATCCCTGAGCCAGCTCTTAACCCACCTACACATATTTTCCCCTATCCCCATTGTTCTCATTTTATGTATCAACCTTTTTTGTGGCACCGTATCAAAAGCTTTTGAAAAGTCCATGTACACCACGTCCACTGCATTCCCTTGGTCCAGTCCGGAACTTACCTCTTCATAAAAGCTTATCAGATTAGTCTGACAGGAACGGTCCCTTGTAAACCCATGTTGATATTGGGTCATGAGGTTATTCTTCTTCAGATACTCCAGTATAGTATCTCTTAGAAAACCCTCCAGGATTTTACCCACAGTTGAGGTTAAACTTACTGGCCTATAATTTCCAAGTTCAGTTTTTGTCCCCTTTTTGAATATTGGCACCACATTTGCTATACGCCAGTCCTGTGGTACAGACCCTGTTATTATGGAATCTTTAAAGATTAAAAATAGTGGTCTATCTATGACTGTGCTTAATTCCTGCAGTACTCGGGGGTGTATCCCATCCGGGCCCGGGGATTTGTCAATTTTAGTGATTTGTAGACGCCGCCGTACTTCCTGCTGGGTTAAGCAGGTGACATTTAATGGAGAATTTTTATCCCTGATCATGTTATCCGTCATGGGATTTTCTTGTGTAAATACTGTTGAAAAAAAGTCATTTAGCATATTGGCTTTTTCCTCATCCTCATCCACCATTTCACCCAGACTATTTTTAAGGGGACCAACACTATCATTTTTTAGCTTCTTACTATTTATGTAGTTAAAGAATATTTTGGGATTATTTTTACTTTCTCTGGCAATGAGTCTCTCTGTCTCAATCTTTGCTGTCTTGATTTGCTTTTTACAGAATTTATTTAATCTTCTGTATTTATTTAATGCCTCATCACTACCTACTTGCTTTAATTCTCTAAATGCTTTATTTTTATCTCTTATTGCTCCCCTTACAGCTCTATTTAGCCATAGTGGTTTCCTCCTATTTCTCGCATGTTTATTCCCATACGGTATATATTGTGCACAGGTCCTATTCAGGATGCTAATAAACATCTCCCATTTTCTTTGTGTATTTTTATGTCTCAGGATATCGTCCCAGTTAATTGCACCAAGATCATCTCTCATCCGTTGGAAATTTGCCTTCCTGAAGTTTAGTGTCCTTGTAACCCCTCTACTACACATCTTATTAAAGGATACATGAAAACTTATTAATTTGTGATCACTATTACCCAAGTGACCCTCAACCCTTACATTTGATATGCGGTCTGGCCTGTTGGTTAATATTAGGTCTAGCAGTGCCCCCCCTCTTGTTGGGTCCTGAACCAGTTGTGAAAGGTAATTGTCTCTCATCGTTGTCAGAAACCTATTACCTTTGCTGGAACTGCAGGTTTCGGTTCCCCAATGTATTTCAGGGTAGTTGAAGTCCCCCATAATAATGACTTCTTCTTGAGTCGCTGCTTCATCTATTTGCTTTATGAGGATATTCTCTGTAGCTTCCATTATTTTTGGAGATTTATAGCAAACCCCTATCAGTAATTTATTATTTTTCCCCCCTCCCCTTATCTCTACCCACAGGGACTCTACATTTTCATTAGATTCATATATATTATCACGAAGGATGGGTTTTAAGGATGATTTTACATATAAACACACGCCTCCCCCTCGCTTATTTGTATGGTCATTTCTGAACAGACTATAGCCCTGTAAATTAACCGCCCAGTCATGGCTCTCATCCAGCCATGTCTCAGATATCCCCACCATGTCATAATTATGTTCCAACAACATTAGCTCCAATTCCTCCATCTTGTTGGCGAGGCTTCTGGCATTAGTGTACATGCACTTTATGTATCTCTCTGTACCTCTATTCTTTCTTAAATTATTAACTGTTCTAACCCCACCCCCATGCCAGCTCCACCCCAATGTCATTATTTGTGCCCAGGTCTCTATCTTCACTGTCTTCCCCTCCTATAAAAGGAATACCATCCCCCCGTCCATAGTTTAAACACTCCTCCAACCTTCTAGCCATTTTCTCCCCCAGCACAGCTGCACCCTCCCCATTGAGGTGCAGCCCGTCCCTAGCGTAGAACCTGTAGCCAACTGAGAAGTCGGCCCAGTTCTGCAGGAACCCAAACCCCTCCTTCCTACACCAATTCCTGAGCCACTTATTAACCTCCCTAATCTCCCGTTGCCTCTCTGGCGTGGCACGTGGTACAGGAAGTATTTCCGAAAATACCACCTTGGAGGTCCTTGCTTTAAGCTTACAGCCTAATTCCCTGAAATCATCTTTAAGGACCTTCCACCTACCTCTAACTTTGTCATTTGTGCCAATGTGCACCATGACCGCTGGATCCTCTCTAGCCCCTCCCAGTAATCTGTCAACCCGATCAGCGATGTGTCGGACTCGAGCGCCAGGTAGGCAGCACACCGTTCGACGATCCCTGTCTTTGTGACAGATTGCCCTATCTGTTCCCCTAATAATTGAGTCTCCCACTACCAGAACCTGTCTGGCCTGCCCTGCTCTCCTATTTCCTCCCTTACTGGAGCAGACACTCCTCCGGCTTTCAGAGGACATGCCTTGCTGCAGCAGTGCTACTCCTGCACTAACACTCCCCTCATCTGCCAACTTTGCAAACTTATTGGGGTGTGCCAGATCAGGACTAGCCTCCCTGGTGCTCTTCCCTCTACCCCGCCTTCTAACTGTCACCCAGCTAGCTGCTTCATTGTCCTGCAGCTCCAACCTAGCATCCCCCCCCATCTATCCCATTGAGCGTCTGCTCAGTGAGCAGAAGACTCCTTTCCATATTGTCTATGGATCTCAGTGTTGCCAGCTGCACATTTAGATCCAGTATCTGGGCTTCCAAATGCACAACGTGCTCACATCTCGCACAGCAGTATGCACCCTCGACCGGCTGGTCAAGGATTTCATACATGCGGCAAGACGTGCACTGGATGGCATTGGCAATAGTGGAGCACATCCTAATGGGGATTGCACCAGACAATAAGATAAGCAAATATAAATTAAAAAAATTACTATAACAGCAATTCAGTAAGACCTCCCTTGGAAACTCCCTGAATCTAAAGTCACTGAATTTCAAGTCACACACTTACCACAGTTCGCACTTACGCTCAGGTCACACTCAGCTCGTTCACACTCGCTCAGGAAGAAGATTTAAAAGAGTTTTTTTTCCCTTTTACCAGCACACCACCTTGCTGCTCAATGCACTTCCAAAAGGAGTTGAGCCCCAACCAGCTGCCCCTTATAAACCCTTAATTACTGTATGAACTCCCACCCTTAATTAACCCCTTGTGAATATAGTTACACCTCAAGATTTAAATGCAATATAGTTAACCCTTAAAAACACAGATAGTAAAATAAGAGATTAACCCTGAAGAGAGAAAATATAGGTTAAACAAGCCCCCAAAGCCCAGCAAAAATTGAACAGGTAGAAAGCACTCAGCAACCTACAATTCAGCAACTCACACAGGTATTTGTTATAGGTTTTCCAAATACCTCTTCACTGAATTTCACTGAAATTTAGGTGCAGGTTTTAGTGCAGGATTTCAGCCCCTTGTCTGAATGGCTGGAATTTTGTTTGTATAATGGCAGCATACATTGACATGCTGCACTGCATGTTTTTTTTTGTAAACAAAATTTTTTCATCAGCATGTGGATGGGATTTACACATTAATGTTGCATATGACCCTAGCCTAATGGACCATTCAGTTATGCCTTAGGCCAAAAG
Organism: Dendrobates tinctorius; assembly: GCF_039654945.1. NCBI lineage: Eukaryota > Metazoa > Chordata > Amphibia > Anura > Dendrobatidae > Dendrobates > Dendrobates tinctorius. The sequence continues at coordinate 33,567,558 of NW_027361732.1, read as the reverse complement.
CACACTGGTGATTTTACTGGCGTTTTTTGCGTCCTGCACAATCCTCTCAATGAGACAGCATAGGCAGCGCGGACGTCACGAACGTCTGCGCTGCCCACCCGACGACTAGCGTGCCCATCCGCCTGAATGGAATGCCCCATTCAGGCGGGCGGACCGCCCAGTCGTTCATTCAGACGTCCAGCCGCACGCCGCGTCTGGATGCGGCTGTCAACTAGACGGCCCGTTCAGCATAGTGGCGATCGGCCGTGCTAAACGGCCGTCTAGTTGAAGCGTCTAAAGGTACCCTAAAAATGTGACCTATTTCAAGTTTGGAAGTAATTTTAATTTTAAACAAAAATATATAATTTTCCACTGGGACAATATATGTTGTAAAAAACTATTGGTTGGCCCCTTCACACTAGATTTTGCTTCAGTTTTTTATTATGGAATCAGAAAATCTGGAGCAAAATGTGAGTATTTAATGTGAGATATGAACAGAGTCTTCTGATTTTTTTTTGTGAATTTATCCCAAAACTCTGTCTGCTGCTTGTTACACTTTTTCTGTTATTTCCTCTACTAATACTTTCATTTTAAATTAGGAAATGGACACAGCCGTATGTTGATATTTGGAACAAGAGACAATCTCCATCTACTGGCACAAAGTAAAGAGTGGTTTGCTGATGGCATGTTTTTCACTACACCAGCCTTGTTTAAGCAACTTTACACAATCCATGTAGTCCACAGCGGCCTTGTTGTTCCTGTAGTGTACACCTTGCTGACAGACAAGAGCCGTTCTACTTACCAGAGGGTGCTGCAAGAGCTGAAGAACTTGCAGCCTGGACTGCAGCCAGACAACCTGATGTTGGATTTTGAACTAGCTGCAATACAGGCATTTGAAAGTGAATTCCCCAACCTTGTGAAGACTGGTTGCTTTTTCCACCTATCACAGTCGATTTGGCGTAAAGTTCAAAATGAAGGACTCAAGATGCAATACCAAGGTGACCATGAATTTGCCCGTTGGATATGCATGATACCTGCCCTGGCCTTTCTACCACCACAGAATGTTGTGCAATCATTTGAAGAATTGGTGGAAGATCCTGACTTTCCACAAGAAGCAATACCTATTGCCAACTATTTTGAAGACAGCTGTATCGGTCGAATGAATCGCAGAGGACGTCAAGCACCTTTGTTTCCAGTTCAATTCTGGAATGTGTATGAACGAACATTGAATGATCAACAGCGAACAAATAATGATGTCGAAGGATGGCACCGTAGCTTTCGAGAAACATGTGGTACTCTTTTTCAAAATATATACCGGTTCATTAACTGTCTGAAACATCAGCAAGAGCTCCATAGTTTTGAAATTATTCAGATAATAGCAGGAAATCCCATCGCTGCAAGAAACAAAAAGTATGCTGCAATTTCAGCAAGGGTTAAACGTATCATGCAAGATTTCGATAATAGAAGCTTGATGGATTATCTGAGAGGCATTGCCTACAGCTTTGATTTTTAGTTCATGGTCACATATTGTATGTTTTGAGAGCAGTGTTTTTAGCTGTAAAATAATTCAAGCATTATAACCTGCAATTTGTATTTTCTCTTTTTCTCTAATCCTTCCCCTCTATACCTTTTTATGTTTCTTGTTAAAACAGTTTTGATATATACAGTTAAAGCATAACTGTGCAAAAAACATGTTATGTTATAGTACCTGTGCCCATGATATTCATTTCCAAAGGAGACCTTCCAGCAGCTTCACTTCTGTGTGAAAAGTCTCATCCAAGTTAAAGCTCCATGTGCTGCAGGATTTCAGTGGTTGCTAAGGAGGTTGTTTCTCCTTAGTAGCAGTACTTGTGGATGGATTCTAGAGGGCGTGGTTGCACAGGAGCATGCAGCTAACAATATATTCCCTATGATGTATAAAGGGCTGCTGGTTTACAGCCCTCTGCAAAGCCCCCCCTATGTGTTCCGTCCTGTAACGGCTTTACACAGGCAGGGGGGAGCCCTCCTCTTGTCCAGGACAGAGCACATGAGCGGAGGGTGAAGGGGAGCTTTGCAGAGGGCTGTGAACAAGCAGCCCTGAATGTATCATAGGGAGCCAGGAACCGTTCTGCTCCCAAGGGGGCACGACCTCCTTAGTAACCAATGAAATCCTACTATTTTCCTGTCTGTTTGTAAAATTACTCATCTAGAAAACAAAGTTTGAGAATAAAAAAAACTAATTTGATCAGAATTGTATATCTTAGACTCATATGGTGTATTATTAGTGATAAGCAAACCTGCCAATGTTCAGTTCAGGCAGGTTTTTCCCGGATGCGAAAGATCCAGGAGCAAATTGCTAGAGGCAAAACATTCAGGGATGAACTGCTGGGTGCGAACTGACAGGGGGCGAAACATCCGGGGGTGAAACATCCGGGGGCAAACTGCTGGGGGCGAAACATCCGGGGGCGAACTGCTGGGGGCGAAACATCCGGGTACGAACTGCTGGGGGCGAACTGCTGGGGGCGAAACATCCGGGGGTGAACTGCTGGAGGCGAACTGCTGGGGGCGAAACATCCAGGGGCGAACTGCTGGGGGCGAAAGATCCAGGGGCGAAAGATCTGGGGGCAAACTGCTGGGGGCGAAACATCCGGGGGCGAACTGCTGGGGGCGAAACATCCGGGTACGAACTGCTGGGGGCGAACTGCTGGGGGCGAAACATCCGGGGGTGAACTGCTGGAGGCGAACTGCTGGGGGCGAAACATCCGGGGGCGAACTGCTGGGGGCGAAACATCCGGGGGTGAACTGCTGGGGGCGAAACATCCGGGGGCGAACGGCTGGGGGCGAAACATCCGGGGGCAAACTGCTGGGGGCGAAACATCCGGGGGCGAACTGCTGGGGGCGAAACATCCGGGGGCGAACTGCTGGGGGCGAAACATCCGGGGGCGAACTGCTGGGGGCGAAACATCCGGGGGCGAACTGCTGGGAGCGAAACATCCGGGGGCGAAACATCCGGGGGCGAAACATCCGGGGGCGAACTGCTGGGGGCGAAACATCCGGGGGCGAACTGCTGGGGGCGAAATATCCGGGGGCGAACTGCTGGGGGCGAACTGCTGGGGGCGAAATGTGCGGGGGCGAACTGCTGGGGGTGAAATGTGCGGGGGCGAAATGTGCGGGGGCAAAACAATCTGGGGGCGAAATGCTGGGGGCGAAATGTTCGGGGGCGAAGTGTACCTGGGGGCGAACTGCTGGGGGCGAAATGCTGGGGGCGAACTGCTGGGGGCAAAACTTCCAACTCCCGTAGAAACCATACACAACATCATGGCAAAAGGTCTTCCAGATAATCCCTCCCAGAAGGATGCTACTATTGTTTCATTGTTCAATTCAAGTACAGAAGCCAGGATGAACATTTTGGCATACAGTCAAACTTGCTCTCCGGAATCTGAGGAGAGATGATGCATCAGCAGTAACTCAACCAAACACATCAAACACCTTGTGAAACACCTCAAGGAAGACCTGTAGATCTGAAATGATCTGATTGCTTCTCTCCCATAGGGGGTTGTGCCATGCCAAAGCCTCTCCTCCAAGATGGAACAAGATGGGACATTAGGAAGGCTACTTTCGCCCTATCTGAGGGAAACCGGTGAGCCAGCAGTTCAAAGTGCAGCGTGCACAGGTTGATAAAACCACAACATTGCTTTAAATCCCTGTCAAAACATGATGGTGCAGACAGACTGGGAACAGGGCCTGGGGTATGATTTGCAGACTGAACAGTAACTGCTATGGTTGCCGCAGTTTGAACGGGAGCAGATGCGGTGACTGATGTGAGAGCGTCCAGGCGGGTGTTAACGGTCCATTGATAACATAGGATCTTTTTTTGAAGAGTCATCTCATGGTATAGGTCTGAGACTGGAGGGATATGAGAGTCAGCAGGTTTCTTGACCTCAGCAAACTGGTACACATGAGGTTGTGGAAGCCTGGAGGGGTGTAACTAATTGAACACCTGGTTCTTCACTAGAGTCTCTTGTGGTGTAGTTATACCGGCAGGCAGGTAGGTGCCAGGTGCTACTCCAGGGCAGAGCCTGGAACCATGCCAGCTGACTCCCAAAGGGGCAGGGAACCAGGAACCGACCAGAAACTATTCAACAGGTGGATGTGCAGCTGATATACAAAAATGGTACCGTGTCAGGAATAGACAGGTTAATTTCAGGAGCACTGGACGGCCTCAGGCATGGGATCACAGGTTCAGGTTCAGACTGGATTAATGTGGGTAGTGGTATAAGTGCAAGAAAGATGGATCATGCTCAGGACTTGGTAGAGGTAGGGCATATAAAGAAAGAGATGCAGCAGGGCAGACAAGTACCAGTTCAGTCAGGGCAGGCAGGATCAGATGTAGGCAGGGTGAACAGGCTCAGTTTCAGTCTGAGCAGGATTGGATGGACAAGGTCAGGTTTGGACAGGGCAAGCAGGATGGACTGGGTCAGATTCAGACAGAGAACAGGTACAGGGACCTTGCAAGTTGGTAGCAGAAAACAGACTTAGTACTGAAGTTGCTAAGGCACATCCCAATAGGGAAGGGTGCCTTAAATATCAGACTTCTCTTAGCAATTGGCTGTGCACGTTTTCAAAAGCATGTGCTAGCCCTTTAAGAGTCAGGGAGCGTGTGTGCACTCTTTACACATTTCCAGGAGACCTGTGTGTTGTGCGCCGGTCCTGGGAGGAAGGAGATGTGAGGGAGTGCGGATGGATAAGTGAACACGCCGTAGTTCCTGCAGGGAGGAGGAAAGGGATTCATGCAGGGTTGCCGGTTTTCTTCTAGCAACAAGGAGATTTTGTCTCTATAAACACTATATGTGAGGAAGAGGGAACTTATAGCTATGTATACTATATGTGGGGTAGGGTGAAATGTGTTTTTAATACTGTTTATGGGAGGTACAATTATTCTCCTATAAATGGGGAACTTGTCTCTATATTTTTATGGTATATGTACTGTAGAAGGGGTGGGACTTGTCTCTATATACATGTTTTGAAGTACACAGTCCTTCGGGTGATGAAGAAGGACTGCGTCCTTCAAAACATGTTGGTTTACTGACCTCCTCATGCACCCGTCCCCAAATTTCCGTGACATCATGCTACACCACATCCCTTGCACACCTCGCTATAGTCTCGGCGTCACTACTGGCCTGAGCCCACCAGCAGCTATTCACTCTGCGAATCCAGGAGGAATGTTACTACGAGAAGACGCTCCCTTATCCCTTACCTCTTGGTGCACTGTCATTCTGCCACTGTGGAAGCATAGAAAAACGCAAGTAAGTGCCATTTTAAATCTGGGTGATCCTTCACTTACTTCTCACTCTGACCCCATGGAACCTCACTCAGTCACAAGATGCCTAACTAAGCGTCTTTCTAAACCTGACCATTTTTGCCACTTGGTTCTCAGGTTGCTAAGCAGGTTGCATACTAAGTGACCCCTCTGATATTGTTCTTTAACCCCTTTCTACTAGCGCAGTGACTAATTCATTTTTTGGTATGTTTGACAACAATTTTTTTTTAAATCTAGATAACTTTCCATGGTTTTTTAAAAATGTAATAAAACTGATGTTTATGCCACTTAAATGCAATATGTAGGTAAGGGGCTTGCTTAAAGTTTGCATCTGTGAAACTGTGTCCCGCTAGCCTTATTTCACAGTCAGTCTATAGATTCGCCACAGGTCTCCTGAGTCCTGACTTGATCTCAACAACCTATTATATTCCTGTGAGGATTTTTAGTTTGGATCCTGGTTGGTCTGAGAATTGCATTAGATGCAGCTGTCTAAGTCTATAAATAAATGATAAAGGTTTGACTATTCCTCTAGAGTGGCACTATAAGAAGGACTTGAGTAACAACTTAAGCATTTTGCTATTATGCATGGTTTAAGAGGGTCCTGACCATTAAACTGTATGAAACCAATCATTTTCTAGCAGTTGACCTAGTAATGACACTACAGGCAAAGTGACTGATGAGGCTGCTCCTTTGAAATTAGTATTCAATTTACAATGCAGATCATGGGGTTTTCTCAAGTTTGACAGCTATCATATATGCCTTAGTTTGAGGACACCCTCTGGGGCCACCACCAATCCAAACAAACAGGATTCTGAATTGAGAGCATTATGTGAATGGTAGTCAATTATGTGCACTGCTGCCCCATTCATTCTTAATGAAACACTAGAGATAGTCTACTGTTGCACTTAGGTTGTCTTTGGGACTACCATAAGAATGAATGGAGTGGCAGTGGGAACAATCCACCACTATGCAATTCACTGAAGGTCCTTCAGAGCCACTGTTCGCAGGATCATTTAGGGTCAGATACTCAGTGATCAGGAACTACCAAAACTTTAGAATACCCCTTTAATTTTAACAAAAGCTGACGGTTTATTGTTATATATAGTGACATATCTATTAGTCAAATAGTTATTTTTGCTTTATTTTGCTCTGCTGACTTTTTAACAATTTTCAAGTATTCTAATTAAAATAGCTCTCAAGAAACGGTGCAAGTTGGACTTATAGTGGTTGAGTATATAATCATGTATTCTCCATGTTCAGTTGAATCTATTTTAGACGAGAAATTCAAGCTACTTTTTTCATTCCAAGCATGTGCACATTATTATAAACACCAAAAACTTGATAGATGCATACAGAAAATAATTTGTTCAACTGTGAATCACTTGTCAAAAAAAACGGGAAGTTTCTAAAATGTTCTGTTACTGTTTTCTGTATTTTAAATGTAATAAGTTCAGCTGAATGAATTGGTAATTTCTGAGAAGATATACTGCATAGCAGAAAATAGACAGTCACTTGCAAAAATATCTGCCTCAGTACTTTCATTGATTTCAAAACCTAAATAACTCACTCAATACAGGTTAGACATTGACAGGTCAAGGAGAAACTCTGAGGTATAATTAGTAGAAACTGTGATGAATTTGTCTCACAGTCCAAAATGCAATGTTCTCATCTCTCAGTAGAAATACTATATAAAACCTAAGTGGAGTAATAAATTGACCTTGTCAATAATTTAGATGTCCTCTCCATGAAAAATTCTAATAAAAACATGTTGGATGTTTTTAAATTACTGTTATCATGTTATTGCAAAAGAGGTCAAGGGTTGCTGTCATTGCTACTGCAGTCATATTGTACTCAATATATAATGAGAAATCAACCACTAACACAAATATGTGTACACTGTAAGGGGTCGACACGCTTAGCTGCTTCTTCAGGTAGACACAGGAACACTTTGATTGCAAAACACCTGCTGATTAATTAACCCCTTTCCGACATCGGGTGTAAATTTACGCCTATGTCGGTCTCCCTCCCTTTGATGTGAGCTCTGGCAATGAGCCCACATCTTTCCCGGCACATATCAGCTGTTTTGAACAGCTGACATGTGCCCGAACAGCCACAGCTATTAATCCATTAAATGCCGCTGTTAAACTCTGACAGCGGAATTTGTCATGCGCTTTCAGCAATTGTGTTGTAAATCCACCCTCCGGTGAACCCCGTCACGTGATGGTAGGTCACTGATGGGTTGGCATGACAACCAGAGGTATCCTGGAGGCCTCTATGGTTGTCAGTGCCAGATTGTTGTGAGCGCCACCTGGTGGTCTGTGCTCATGGCAAGTCAGCAATTCTGCAACATACAGGTGATCTGATCATTGCCTGTATGTAGAAGAGTCGATCAGGTTATGTAAGCTTCTAGTCTCCCATGGAGACTAGTGAAGCATGTCAAAAGTGAAAAAAATAAAAAAAAATAAAAGTTCCAATCACCTCCCTTTCACCCCATTGAAAATAAAACAAAAAAATCATACATATACGTATTTGGTATCGGCGCGTTCAGAATTGCTCGATCTTTCAACAAAAAAAGGACTACCCTGATCGTTTAACGGCGTAGCGAGAAAAAGTAAAAAGGACAGAATTAAATTAATTAAAATGCAATAACGGGAGAACAAAAGAACGCATCTGCACCAAAATGGTATCATTAAAAACATCAGCTTGGTGCACAAAAAATAAACCCTCACCCAACCTGAGATCATGAAAAATGGAGAACCTACGGGTTTCAGAAAATGGCACAATTTTTTTTTTTTTCTTTTTTAAACAAAATTTGGAATTTTTTTTCACTAAAAAAGAACCTAGACATGTTTGGTGTCTATGAACTCGAAATGACCTGGAGAATCATAATGGCAGTTTTAGCATTTAGTGAGCCTAGTAAAAAAGACAAACAAAAAAACAAGTGTGGGATTGCACTTTTTTTGCAATTTCATCGCACTTGGAAATTTTTCCTGTTTTCAGGTGCACGACATGGTAAAACCAATGGTGTCATTCAAAAGTGCAACGACATTTTGGCTCATCTTTCATCGTTTTTAAGAAATCACAATATGGAAGAGGCCAGGAGCCATTTGGTGAGCTGCATTTCTTGCTACATGTTCACAGACTTACCAGTGGAAAAGTCAAACTTCATATGCCACAAATGCAAGCTTGTGTCCCTGTTGGAGGAAAAGTTGCAAAATCTCGAAGAGAGGTTAACTACGTTGAAGTTCATTAAGGAAGGTGAAGAGTTCTTAGACAGAGCAGAATTATCTCTTCATGTTACAGAAAGAAGAAATTCGAAGTGCACCTGAAGAAACAGAGGAATGTAAACATGTGACCCAGAGAAGCAGGAGGATCAGGAGGCAATCAGCATCCATATTTCTCAGGAACCAGTACCAGGCTCTCACGCAGGAAAACGATGAAGAAATACATCAGGACAAGACTTTGCCCACAAACAGCAACCTTGTACGCCTTCAGAGTCCTCCTGGATGGAGAAAGAAAAATGTTGTGAAGAAGAAACGGAGAGTGGTGGTCATGGGGGATTCCCTGTTGAGAGTAACAGAGGCCGCTATCTGCAGACTGGATATAACTTCAAGAGAAATGTGCTGTCTTCCAGGTGCAAAAATTAAAGATGTGTCTGACAGGATATCAGGACTCTTCAGACCTACAGATGACTACCCATTCCTGCTACTACATGTGGGGACAAATGACACTGCAAGAAATGACCTGGAAACCATCTGCAGAGACTTTGAAAACTTAGGCAAGAAAGTGAAAGAACTGGGAGCGCAGGTGGTCTTCTCTTCCATCCTCCCTGTGGATGGCCATGGAACAAGGAGGTGGAATAAGATTCTGCAGGTGAACAACTGGTTACGTCGATGGTGCCGTCAGCAGCGATTTGGATTTCTGGATCACGGAGTGAATTACCTATACGATGGACTACTTGCTAGAGATGGGGTGTACCTTACGAAGACTGGAAAACAAGTTTTTGGAAGTCGCCTTGCTACACTTGTAAGGAGAGCTTTAAACTAGAACAACGTGGGAAGGGAAGCAAAAGACCAGAAAAAGCCCTACACCTGACAAATGCTATTAAGAACTCTGCTATTAGAAGTGAAAAGGAAGAACAAAGACAAAAGAATCTAAATAATAAAAATATTGGAGAAAGAGAAAACAATCACAAACTAAAATGTTTTGTATACTAATGCACAAAGCATGGGCAACAAACAAGGAGAACTGGAACTACTAACGCAGGAAAAGAAATATGATGTCATTGGAATCACTGAAACTAGGTGGGACGATACACAGGATTGGAATACAAGACTAGAAGGATACAACTTATTTGCAAGAAGCAGACTTGATAAACGAGGAGGGGGTGTTGCATTGTATGTTAGAAACGCATATATCTGCACAGAGATCGAAGCTTCAGAGACGGAGTTCTGTGGAAACTGTTTGGGTAAGAATACAAGGACAGAACAATGGAAAGGACACCATTGTAGGCATTTACTACAGGCCACCTATGCAAGCTGAAGATATGGATGAACTCTTTATGCATCAAATGGCCAAGTTCTCCAAAAAATATGACATAGTTGTCATGGGAGATTTCAACTATCCTGACATTTGTTGGGAATCTCTCTCAGGCAAAATTATCAGGTCAAGGAAATTCTTATCCTCTCTTGCTGACAACTTTATGTTCCAAAAGGTAGGGGAGAAAACAAGGGGAACTGCTACCTCGGATCTAATCCTTATAAACAGGGAGGAAATGGTTGAGGAGGTAAAAGTGGCTGGGTCCCTAGGAGGTAGCGACTATGCTATTTTAGAATTTTGGATAACAAGAGGAGGAAGACCTGTGAAGACTCAGACTTCAAGGTTAGATTTCAGAAAGGCAGATTTTAAGGGATTCAGAAAGATAATTGGAGGGATCCAATGGCTGGATATCCTTAAAGACAAAAATGTCCAGGTAGGATGGGAAATCTTGAAAAATGAAATTCTCAAAGCACAATTGTTAACAATTCTGAAAAGAGGGAAGAATAGGAAGCATTTAAGGAAACCAGGATGGATGAACACAGAACTTAAGCACATGCTAAAAAGGAATAAAGAAATGTTTATAAAATGTAAAGAGGGAGGCATATCTAAAGAAGAATATAATGCTGTCTGCAGAACCTGCAGGGCACAAATCAGATTACTAAAGCTGACAATGAATTGAGGTTTGCAAGAGATGTCAAAAGCAATAATAAAGGATTTTAGGGATATGTCAAAAGTAAAAGAAAAGTCAAAGATGCCATAGGATTTTTACAGGATGAAAATGATGAAATGGTAAGACAGGATGTTGAGAAGGCCAAACTTTTAAATTCCTGTTTTGCATCTGTTTTTTCTCAGAAAGGAAATGTAACATCAACTATTCTTCACTGTCCTATTAAGGGAATAGAAGAATCCAGGATATTTATAAACAGAAAGATAGTGAGGAAACACTTAGCTAACCTAAATGAATTCAAGTCTCCAGGTCCGGATGAATTACACCCCAGAGTACTGAAAGAGATAGCAGAAGAAATTTTTGAACCCCTCTCCATAATCTTTGAAAATTCTTGGAGAACAGGAGAACTCCCAGAAGACTGGAGAAGAGCAAATGTTGTTCCTATCTTCAAAAAGGGGAAGAAGGTGGACCCAGGCAACCATAGGCCGGTTAGTCTGACTTCTATACCAGGAAAGATCTTTGAACAAATTATTAAACAACATGTATGTCAGCACCTGGATAAGAATGAAGTGATTAAACAGAGTCAGCATGGGTTTGTAACTAATAAGTCATGTCAGACTAACTTAATTTCCTTCTATGATGGAATCACTGATTGGGTGGATCAAGGAAATGCTGTAGATATAGTATATCTTGACTTCAGCAAAGCATTTAACAAAGTATCTCATACGATCTTTATTGAAAAAATCACTAAGTATGGAATGGACAAGGCAACTGTTAGGTGGATTCATAACTGGCTTAGTGATCGGACCCAAAGAGTGGTCGTAAATGGCTGCACATCCAGATGGAAGAATGTCTCAAGTGGGGTACCACAGGGCTCTGTCCTGGGCCCTGTATTGTTCAACATCTTTATCAACAATTTAGATGAAGAAATTGAGGGTAAACTGATTAAATTTGCTGATGACACAAAGCTAGGAGGGATAGCTAATACTAGAGAAGAGAGAGAGAGGATTCAAAAAGAGATAATTAAACTGGTGTAGTGGGCAGCAACTAGCAGAATGGTTTTTAACAGGGAAAATGCAAAGTACTACATCTGGGCAATAAAAATGAAAAAAGCATATACAGAATGGGAGGAATAGGGCTAAGCAACAGCTCATGTGAAAAAGACTTGGGTATACTAATAGATCACAGACTGAATATGAGTCAACAGTGTGATGCAGCAGCAAAAAAGACAAATGCAATTCTAGGATGTATTAACAGAAGCATACAGTCTAGATCACGTGAAGTCATTATTGCCCTCTACTCCTCTTTGGTCAGTCCTCATCTGGAATATTGTGTCCAGTTTTGGGCACCGCTGTTAAGATTGAGTCACCGTAGGAGGCAAAAACAGAAATGCTAGCTAAGTCCAGAAAACCAGAGAGGTCGGCAGCTATCGGATTGCAGACCCCTGAACCTATCAACACAACTAGCAGTAGCCGTGGGGGGTTCCTACGATGCCCTAGACCCCTCGATCACAGCCGGAGAATTAAATAGCCTAAAGACAGAAAGGGCAATCTAAACTGCCCCAGAGCAGACCCCAAAGCAAAAGGCAGCCCCCCACATATAATGACGGTGAAGCAAGAAGAAAGAACACAACAAAGACAGAAAGATAGACTGAGCAAAGACGGGGCCCAAGCTAACTAGATAGGAAAGGACAGGAAGGCTGCTGTCTGCAATCCGTGAAAAACCCTATGAAAATAAGAGCCAACTGACTGACAATGAAAAAGGCCCTGAAGACGCTAGGCTTCAAAAAGACAGCAACAGTACTCAGGAATATTCTGAAGACAGAGCAACAGGCAAAAGGAGATTCAGCTCACCCCAGCAGTGAATGGCAGAATCCAGAAAAGCAAGGCAAACAAAAACAAAACACAAATGCTAAAAGGCAAAGCAGAAAACTTAGCTTTAGAGGAGCAGGAATCAGACTGGTTTCCTAGAAGTCCACAGAGAAATCACCCGCAGGGCAGAAGGGCGTCGGCAGCCTTATATCCAGTCCGTGACTCCACTCAGCCAGTCATCATCATTAGGCTCAGGTGCCTGATAATCAGACTCATTACCTTCCTTTACCAGAATAGGGAGTTCACCAGACCTCAGTGACGAAGGGGAAAATGAACTCACAACAGTACCTCCCCCTTGAGGAGGGTTCACCGAACCCTCAACCACGCCACCAGGGCGATCAGGGTGAGCCCGATGAAAGGCACGCACCAATCTTTTGGCATGAATATCAGAGGCAGAGACCCAGGAATTATCCTCCTGACCATAACCCTTCCACTTAACCAAATACTGGAGTCTCCGTCTACCCAGACGTGAATCTAGTATTTTCTCTACCTCATATTCCATGTTACCTTCCACCAATACAGGGTCCGGAGGTGCCACCCCAGGAACAGCTGGTTCAACAAACCTCTTCAACAAGGACTTATGGAACACATTATGGATTTTAAATGTGACAGGGAGAGCCAAACGAAAAGAGACCGGATTAATAATCTTCAAAAATTTTCTAAGGTCCAATAAATCTAGGCTTAAACTTAGGAGAAGCCACCTTCATAGCAATATTTTTTGATGATAACCACACCATATCACCCATCTTAAACTGGGGACCAATGGTCCTATGTCGATTGGAAAACCGCTGGGCCTTTTCCTGGGAGAGAGATAACTTATCCACCACTTGGTCCCAGATTTGGTGCATTCTCTCCACCACAGTGTCAACACCTGGGCAGGCAGAAGGCTCCACCTGCCCTGAAGAAAATCGAGGATGAAACCCAAAGTTACAAAAAAAAGGTGACATCAAAGTGGTAGAACTAGCTCTATTATTTAAAGCAAATTCGGCCAAGGGCAAAAAATAAACCCAATCATCCTGATCAGCGGAAATAAAACATCTCAAATACGACTCCAAGGTCTGGTTTGTTCTCTCTGTCTGCCCATTGGTCTGAGGGTGAAAAGCAGAGGAGAAGGACAACTGAATTCCCAGCTTGGAACAGAAAGTCCTCCAAAATCTAGACACAAACTGAACTCCTCTGTCAGATACAATGTTCTCAGGAATCCCGTGCAAGCGAACCACCTGTTGCAAAAACAGGGGCACCAACTCAGAGGAAGACAGCAACTTAGGGAGTGGTACAAGATGAACCATCATAGAGAACCTATCACAAATCACCCAAATAACAGTCATTCTTTGAGAGACCGGCATATCAGAGATGAAATCCATTGAAATATGGGTCCATGGCCTCCTGGGGACCGGCAAAGGCATCAACAACCCCCTAGAGCGAGAACAAGATATAGACCGGGAGCAAGTCCCACAGGACTGCACAAAATTCCTGACATCATGAGACAAGGTGGGCCACCAAAAAGAGCGACTCACCAGATCTCTAGTACCAAAAATACCTGGATGACCAGCCAATGCAGAGCAATGAACTTCAGACATCACTCTCTTCTTCCACTGGTCAGGAACATACAACTTTCCACTGGGACAACGCTCAGGTTTGTCCTCCTGGAACTCTTGCAGAGCAAGTCTCAAATCAGGCGAGATGGCAGAAAGAACTACCCCTTCGCCTAAGATGGTAGCAGGCTTGGTCACCACAGGAGAAACAGCAAAGAAGCTCCTAGAGAGGGCGTCTGCCTTGACATTCTTAGTTCCAGGAAGAAAAGAGACCACAAAATCAAAACGTGTAAAAAACAAGGCCCACCTAGCCTGTCTAGGGTTCAAGCGTTTAGCCGACTCTAGGTAAATCAAATTCTTGTGGTCAGTGAGGACCACAACTTGATGTTTAGCTCCCTCCAACCAATGTCTCCACTCCTCAAATGCCCATTTCATGGCCAACAGTTCCCGATTCCCCACATCATAGTTACGTTCAGATGGAGAGAACTTTCGGGAAAAGAAAGCACAGGGATTCATTTTAGATGTTACAGGATCCTTTTGGGACAAAACAGCTCCTGCACCAATCTCAGAAGCATCCACCTCTACCTGGAACGGGAGTGAGACATCAGGTTGCCGCAAAACCGGGGCGGAGGTAAATCTTCGCTTCAGCTCCTGAAAGGAAGCAACAGCCTCCCGAGACCAATTCAACACATCAGCACCCTTCTTAGTCAGATCAGTCAATGGCTTGGCAATACTAGAAAATTTTGCTATAAATTTCCGATAAAAATTAGCAAAACCCAAAATCTTCTGGAGGGCCTTCAAAGAAGTGGGCTGAACCCAATCATAAATGGCCTGTACCTTGGCCGGGTCCATTTCAATAGTTAATGGAGACAAAATAAATCCCAAAAATGAAATCCTCTGTACTCCAAAAAGGCATTTCGATCCTTTGACATACAGGGAATTCTCCCTCAAGATCTGGAACACAGTCCGAATATGTTCCACATGAGAATCCCAATCCTTGGAGAAGATCAAAATATCATCCAGATAGATAATCAAAAATTTATCGACAAAGTCTTGGAAAATATCGTTCATGAAGCACTGGAAGACAGAAGGGGCATTAGTGAGCCCAAAAGGCATCACCAGGTACTCAAAATGTCCCTCCGGAGTATTAAACGCCATCTTCCATTCATCCCCCTGCTTAATGCGGATAAGATTATACGCCCCCCTGAGGTCAAGCTTGGTAAACCAGCAAGCACCTCTAACTCTAGAGAATAGATCCGAAATCAGGGGTAACAGATACTGATATTTAATAGTAATTTTGTTGAGGGCACGATAATCAATACAAGGCCTTAAAGAACCATCCTTTTTGGCCACAAAAAAAAAAACGGCACCTAAGGGTGAAGAGGATGGTCTAATATGACCCTTCTCCAATGCCTCCTTAATATAGGACCGCATAGCCTCGTGCTCGGGTACAGATAAATTGAAGAGCCGACCCTTGGGAAATTTACACCCCGGGCTCAGTTCAATTGCACAGTCATAACTCCTATGAGGAGGCAAGGATGCAGACTCATTCTCACTAAATACATCATAAAAGTCTGCCAAATAGTCAGGAACATCATGCGACTGAGGAGAGGTGGAAAAAAACGGAGCCTCACTACAGGCACACCGACAACCCCAACTCACCACAGACACAGATTTCCAATCCAAGACTGGATTATGAATTTGCAACCAGGGAAACCCCAGAACAACGGCATCATGCAGACCATGTAACACCAAAAATCTGCAATTTTCTTGATGGTCTGGGGCGACCCGCATGACCACCTGGGTCCAAAACTGAGGTTTATTTTTCGCCAAAGGAGTAGCATCAATCCCCCTCAAAGGGATAGGCGTCTGCAGAGGTGTCATCGGAAATCCACAACGTTTAGCAAAATCCAAGTCCATTAGGTTTAGCGCTGCTCCCAAATCCACAAAAGCCTTGGCGGAAAATGTGGACAGGGAGCAGATCAGAGTAATTGCCAGAAGAAACTTAGGTTGAACACCACCAACAGAAAACGTGTGTGCAAAGCGTTTCTCTCGTTTAGGACAAACAGAAATAATATGCGAGGCATCTCCGCAGAAAAAACACAGCTTATTACGCCTTCTGAACTCCTGACATTGCGCCTTAGACAAAACTCTATCACATTGCATAGGTTCAGACATCTGTTCTACCGGTGGCAACACCTCTCGTGCAATCCTGCGTTCCCGTAAACGCCGATCAACCTGAATGGCTAATGACATAGAATCGTCCAGACCAGAGGGAACTGGAAATCCCGCCATAGTATCTTTTACTGCTTCTGACAAACCCTTCCGAAAGAGAGCAGCCAAGGCATTATCATTCCAGGTAGTAAGGACAGCTCACTTTCGGAACTTTTGACAGTACAACTCTGCAGAATCTCGACCCTGGTTCAATGCCAACAGGGTCTTTTCAGCCTAATCAATAGCATTAGGTTCGTCATACAACAACCCCAAGGCTTGAAAGAATGCGTTCACATTAGTCAGAATAGGATCATCTGGTTTCAAAGAAAACGCCCAATCCTGGGGATCGCCACGCAGCAAAGAGATGACAATTTTAACCTGCTGCGCGGAGCTCCCTGACGAGTTAGGCTTCAAGGCAAAAAAAAATTTACAATTATTTTTGAAACTCAAAAATTTAGATCGATTCCCAAAAAATACATCAGGTGTAGGGATCTTTGGTTCAACAGCATGCGAACGAGCAAGGTAGGAGGAAATTCCCCGCACTTCCGCAAAGAGCTGCTCCACACGATCAGACAATTGCTATATCTCCTTTGAGAGAAAAAAAAATTCCCCCTACGGCCTCAGAGATATAGAGGAAAGAATATACACACCTTTTTCTTTTTTTTTTTTTTTTTTAAACACAATTCTTTCCTGCTATTGAGTACCCTAGGATCTGCGGTATGGCGGGGGATTCTGTTATGATTGAGTCACCGTAGGAGGCAAAAACAGAAATGCTAGCTAAGTCCAGAAAACCAGAGAGGTTGGCAGCTATCAGATTGCAGACCCCTGAACCTATCAACACAACTAGCAGTAGCCGTGGGGGGTTCCTACGATGCCCTAGACCCCTCGATCACAGCCGGAGAATTAAATAGCCTAAAGACAGAAAGGGCAATCTAAACTGCCCCAGAGCAGACCCCAAAGCAAAAGGGAGCCCCCCACATATAATGACGGTGAAGCAAGAAGAAAGAACACAACAAAGACAGAAAGATAGACTGAGCAAAGACGGGGCCCAAGCTAACTAGATAGGAAAGGACAGGAAGGCTGCTGTCTGCAATCCGTGAAAAACCCTATGAAAATAAGAGCCAACTGACTGACAGTGAAAAGACCCTGAAGACGCTAGGCTTCAAAAAGACTATGTCAGTACTCAGGAATATTCTGAAAACAGAGCAACAGGCAAAATGAGATTCAGCTCACCCCAGCAGGGAATGGCAGAATCCAGAAAAGCAAGGCAAACAAAAACAAAACACAAAGGCTAAAAGGCAAAGCAGAAAACTTAGCTTTAGAGGAGCAGGAATCAGACTGGTTTCCTAGAAGTCCACAGAGAAATCACCCGCAGGGCAGAAGGGCGTCGGCAGCCTTATATCCAGTCCGTGACTCCACTCCGCCAGTCATCATCATTAGACTCAGGTGCCTGATAATCAGGCTAATTACCTTCCTTTACCAGAATAGGGAGTTCACCAGACCTCAGTGACAAAGGGGAAAATGAACTCACAACACACCGCATTTTAAAAAAGACATAAACAAACTGGAGCAAGTTCAGAAAAGAGCGACCAGAATGGTGACCGGTCTGCAAACCCTGTCTTATGAGGAAAGGTTGCAGGATTTGGGAATGTTTAGTTTGCAAAAGAGAAGACTGATAGGAGACTTAATAGCTGTCTACAAATATCTAAGGGCTGTCACATTGTAGAAGGATCATCTTTATTCTCATTTGCACAAGGAAAGACTAGAAGCAATGGGATGAAATTGAATGGGAGGAGACACAGTTTAGATATTAGAAAAAACTTTTTGACAGTTAGAGTGATCAATGAGTGGAACAGGCTGCCATGAGAAGTGGTGAGTTCTCCTTCAATGGAAGTCTTCAAACAGAGGCTGGACAGACATCTGACTGGGATGATTTAGCGAATCCTGCTTTGAGAAGGGGGTTGGACCAGATGGCCCAGGAGGTCCCTTCCAACTCTACGATTCTATGATTCTATGATTCATCCCGCAAAAAACAAGCCCTCACATGGCCATTTTGACCAAAAATAAAAAATATGGCTCATGGAAGAAGGGGAGCAAAAAATGAAAAGGCAAAATCAAAAATTCCTCTAGTCGTTAAGGGGTTAAGGCCAGCATAGACCAATGCAGGTGTCATGATCCAGGATGGGATTTCGCTTTGACCCGTCCTGGTTAGACTATGGGTTAATTGTGCTGCCTCTCTCTGGCAGCAGGAGGCTATTTAGTGCTCATTGGACCTGGGTCCGGTGTCAGTTATACTCCTGCCCTCGGCTGAGTTAAGTGACCTCTTGTATACGTGTGCCTTGTGCCTGATATCTTGCTTGCTTGTTCGGTTGTGATCTGGTTCTGTCCCTGTTACGAGTTCTGCCTGACCCTCTTGTACTGCGCTACCTCTCGTGTATGACTCTCTGCTTGTGACCCGACTTCTCTCTGCTTGTCCCCTTGGTACCGCATTGCCCTCTTGTGTATGACCTCTGGCTTTGTCTGACTACCCGTCTGTTTGTCCCTCCTGTACCTCGTTTGCCCATCCTTCTGTTTCTCCTGTGGCGGCAGGGTTCTTTTTTGTAAAAAAAAAAGACGGTGGTTTGCGCCCATGCCTCGATTTTCGTGAGTTAAATAAAATAACTGTGAGGAATACTTATCCCCTTCCACTTATTCCTGATTTATACAATCAGTTGTCCGGAGCTAAGTGGTTTTTGAAATTAGATCTACGGGGAGCGTATAACCTTATCCGCGTCCGGGACGGAGATGAATGGAAGACCGCTTTTCTCACTACTGAAGGGTTGTCTGAAAATTTGGTCAAGCCCTTCGGCCTGACCAACGCTCCAGCGGTCTTCCAAAATTTCATAAATCATGTGTTCTCTGATTTGATTGGACGTTTTATGGTGGTGTATTTGGATGACATTTTAATCTACTCGCCTGATAAACAGACTCACATTGGTCATGTTCGGGTAGTTCTCCAAAGGCTCAGGGAGAACTGTCTGTTTGCTAAACTTGAAAAATGTTTATTTTTTGTTCAGGAACTGTCCTTTCTGGGGTTCATCGTGTCTGCTGAAGGGTATCGCATGGATCCTAATAAGGTACAGGCCATTCTCGAGTGGGTTCAACCATGTGATTTGAAGGGTCTGCAACGTTTCCTAGGGTTCGCTAATTATTATCGGAAATTTATAAGGGGGTTCTCACAGGTGGTTAAACCCCTCACAGACATGACTCAAAAGGGGGCTGATATCAAGAATTGGTCAACCGCAGCGGTAGCGGCATTTCAGTTTTTGAAAAAATGTTTCATGTCGGCCCCGGTTCTTATCCAACCGGACCCCTCTGAACCATTTATTGTTGAGGTAGACGCCTCAGAGGTGGGGGTGGTATTGTCCCAGGGACCCGCCACTTTGACCAATTTAAGACTTTGCGCCTTTTTCTCAAAGAAGTTCTCCCCTGCGGAGAGAAACTAAGATGTGGGGAATCGGGAACTTCTGGCCGTAAAATTGGCTTTTGCAGAATGGAGGCATTTTTTGGAGGGGGCTGTTCATCCTATAACGGTAATCACGGACCACAAAAACCTAGCTTACATTGAGTCAGCTAAAAGGTTGACTCCCAGACAGGCTAGATGGTCACTTTTTTTTCCCGATTCAACTTCTCGATCACTTTTCAACCAGGATCCAAGAATATCAGAGCGGATGCGTTGTCACGCAGTCTTGATCCAGTGTCCCCCCCGGAACCTCCATCCTCCATTCTTCAGCCTGGGGGGGTGGTGGCAGAGGTTTCTAATGTGTTGGAATGGGAGATTCAAGAATCCCAGGCTCTTGCACCTCCAGCTAAGCCGGTGGATAAACTTTTTGTGCCAGCTCAGTTTCGTCTCAAGGTCCTCCAGGAGTTCCATGACTCAGTTCTGGGTGGACATCCAGGGATCTCAGCGACCCGGAAGGCCATTGCTAGAATATTCTGGTGGTCTTCTTTAGCCTCTGATGTTGGGGAGTATGTGTCTGCGTGTGAGGTTTGTGCCCGTGCGAAAACTCCCCATAACCGGCCAGCCGGGGAATTGGTACCACTGCCAATTCCTGAAAGACCATGGACTCATCTGTCCATGGATTTCATCACCAACCTTCCCCCTTCCAAGGGTAATACCGTGATCTGGGTCGTAGTGGACAGGTTTAGTAAGCAGGCACATTTTGTACCTTTGGCAGCTCTACCTAATGCGGAAACATTGTCCAGATTGTTTGTGGAGCATGTGGTGCGGTTGCATGGGGTACCCCTGAATGTGGTGTCTGATAGGGGAGTGAAATTTGTGTCCAGATTTTGGACAGCTTTTTGTAGGAGGTTGGGTATTGGTCTGTCCTTTTGATCCGCCTACCATCCAGAGACTAATGGGCAGACTGAGCGGACCAATCAGTCTCTGGAGCAAATTCTGCATTGTTTGACCTCAGCCCGACAGGATGATTGGTGTTCTGTGTTACCATTGGCTGAGTTTGCATTTAACAACCGCACTAACCAGTCTACGGGTACATCTCCTTTTTTTTGCAATTATGGGTTTCATCCTCATTTTGGAGAACTTTCCCGCTTGAATTCTGGGTGTCCTGGGGCGGACGAGACGATCCAGCGGTTGGAGGAGGTGTGGCGGGAGGTCCAGAATAACATTACGAAGGCCCAGGACAAATTTACATTTTTTGCAGACAAAAAACGATCCGTGGGTCCAGTGTTTCAGGTTGGAGATAAGGTATGGTTATCAACCAAAAATATAAGGCTCAAGGTCCCCTCTGCGAAGCTTGGACCCAAGTTTATAGGTCCCTATGTAATTACCGAAGCAGTTAACCCAGTGGCTTTTCGGTTGAGTCTTCCGCCATCTCTAAGGATCCCTAATGTTTTCCATAAGGCCCTTTTGAAACCTGTGAGGTCCGGTGGGGAGGGATCATCATCTTCCCCGACACCGGTTCTGGTAGATGGGCAGGCTGAGTACGAGGTGGAACGAATTGTCGACTCCAGGTTGGTCCGTCGCGCCCTTCAGTATCTAATACATTGGAAGGGCTACGGTCCTGAGGAACGCTCGTGGGTTCCTGCTCGATCAGTTCATGCGGATCGTTTGATCCGAGCCTTTCACGCCAAGTACCCTGAGAGACCTGGGGGTCCGGTGGCCCCCCATTAAGAGGAGGGTACTGTCATGATCCAGGACGGGATTTTGCTTTGACCCGTCCTGGTTAGACTATGGGTTAATTGTGCTGCCTCTCTCTGGCAGCAGGAGGCTATTTAGTGCTCACTGGACCTGGGTCCGGTGTCAGTTATACTCCTGCCCTTGGCTGAGTTAAGTGACCTCTTGTATACGTGTGCCTTGTGCCTGATATCTTGCTTGCTTGTTCAGTTGTGATCTGGTTCTGTCCCTGTTACGAGTTCTGCCTGACCCTCTTGTACTGCGCTACCTCTCGTGTATGACTCTCTGCTTGTGACCCGACTTCTCTCTGCTTGTCCCCTTGGTACCACGTCGCCCTCTTGTGTATGACCTCTGGCTTTGTCTGACTACCCGTCTGTTTGTCCCTCCTGTACCTCGTTTGCCCGTACTGCTGTGACCTCTGTTTTGCCTGACTCTGAGTTGTTGTATGGTGTCCTGTCCTATCTGAATACAGGATGCTAAGCCCCGCCCCCTTGCTGTCACATGACCATAGGTCCCGTGTCAGATTATTCAGTTTCAGTGTCCGCAGGTCCCGTGCCTCTTTACTTTCCAGCGCTGACTGGACCCTGACACTATTAGCCTGAAGCACGCATGGTCACCTCTGCTGCCCGTCTCTACAGGTATCTTTTAGCACTGCTTCTGTACTCAGGACATGCACACTGGCTCTTTGAGCAAGTGTAGTGCGGTGTTCCTGACAGCAGGGTTCAGGAAAATAAAAGCAGAGCTCTGCTTACTGGAAAACAAAACAAACAAAGTTCATCAGAGTCCTTTCTCTGCAGGTTCCACCAGCAGTCACTTGACAATGTTCTCTGCTCCTTCTGGAGCCACATGGGATTGCTTCCTCTCCCAATACACCACCGAGACTGTCTCACATGTTCAGGTATTTAATCAGCACCATGTGATGATCACATGATTGTGACATCACCGCATGTCCTGCTAGTACACATTCTGGTGTCTGCTCTGCAAGAGGGGATATGGTGAGCACCCTCCCACCCATTCTATGGGTGCTTCCATAAAACCAGCCCATTGCAACCTTAACATTAACCCTCTCAGAACTTAGCATGCTGGAGGCCAAAACAATCTGGTTCGACATTACTGACTGTAGTATATGCAGTGACACGAATCTCCCTTCATACACTGTGCCAGTGACTCTGTCACATATTCCCCCTTCTGCCCAAAGCCAGGGACTGGGTACCTACAGACACTAAGCAGGAAATTCGTGAGAGAGCATCCGCATTGCCATGTAACCTCCCTGGCCTATGTGCTACGTGGAAAGTGAAGTCCAGAAGGTCTAAGAACCATCTAGTCACCCTGGTGTTCTACCCTTCTTTCTCATCATCTCAGAGGGGCATGGTCTGACACTAACTTAAACCTATGACCAAGCAGGTAGTAATTCAGGGTGTCTACTGCCCATTTTATAGCCAAGTACTCTTTTTTAGCTATGGCGTAGTTCTTCTCGCAAGAAGAGAGTTTCCGAGTTTCCGTCTCAGGTATA
The DNA here is from genome assembly GCF_039654945.1 of Dendrobates tinctorius. NCBI lineage: Eukaryota > Metazoa > Chordata > Amphibia > Anura > Dendrobatidae > Dendrobates > Dendrobates tinctorius. The sequence goes on along the minus strand of NW_027361732.1, from coordinate 33,544,765 downwards.
GTACGGGATGCTCTTCACCATAGATTTCCTGTGACAGCATGGCTCTCAAACTCTGAAGCAATTATTTGCTGAAGTGTGGTGCAAACAGAACCGAGTGCTTGCACAGAGCCTGCCTGAGTTCTTGAAAAGCCATCTCTGTGTCAGGAGTCCATTTCACCATTGTTGACTTGGTGCCTAGAAGGAGATCCATTAATGGTGCGGCAATTATGGCAAAGTTTGAGATGAAATGCTGGTAATACCCCACAATCCCAAGTGACGCCCTCACTTGTTTCTTGGATAGTAGTTGCGGCCAATTCTGGATTGCTTCTACCTTATTTAACTGGGGCTTGACCTCGCCTTTCCTGATGATATAGCCTAAGTACCTTTTCCTTCCTTATGGCACACGTCTTGGGATTTATGGCGAATCCTGCTTTTCTCAATGCATCGAGGATCGCCTGTACCTTTGGCAGCTGCGAACTCCAGACATGGCTGAAAATGACAACGCCATTCAAGTAGGCTGTGACATATTCTCTATGTGGAGCCAGGATTCGATCAATCGCCCTCTGGAAGGTAGTTGGGTGTTTCTGCAGTAAGACGGAAATTCTAGAGCACTGGAAACACCCATCCGGCATTGAGAAGACCGCCTTCTCATTCGTGCTCTGGGTATGGGAATCTGCCAGTTTCCCTTCATCAGGCTGAGGGTGTTGATGTTCCTTGCAGGCCCCAATTGCTCAATGAGTTTATCCACATGGAGCATCAGGTACGCGTCAAAACAGACACTTTATTGAGCCTGCGGCAATCGTTACAAAACCGCCACTCACCGTTGGGCTTCGGTACGAGGACAATGGTGCTTGACCAGCCTCTTCTTGATTCCTCTATCACGCCGAGGTCCAGCATTCTCTTCACATCATTGGAGATTTTCTCCCGGTGTGCTTCAGGGATTCTGTAGGGTTTAAGATTTACCCTTACATGCGGCTATGTAAGCATGTCATGTTCTACGACCTGTGTGCGCCCTAGCAGCGCCAAAAACTGGTTGTGGTTCTGCTGCAGAAGTTCTCGACATTGTTTCTTCTGGGCCGGCATTAACGTCTCAGCAATCACAACCTTCTTGACCTTGGCTTCGAGCTGGGCCCAAGGCAAAGAGCCTCCAGTGGTTCACAGCCAACCAATGTTTGAGTAGGTTCACATGGTATATCTGGTCCGGCTTCCTACGATCGGGCTGGTGTACCTTATAATTCACATCCCCGAGGTTTTCCATGATCTCATACGGGCCTTGCCTCCTTGCCAAGAATTTGCTCTCCACAATAGGGATAAATACTAGCACGCATGAGCCTCGCTGTTCGATTGTATACCCTCGCTTGAGCCTCCTGCTCCTGGAGAAGATTTTCAATTACGATAGACATTACATGAGCCATCCTTTCTTGCAGCTGGGTGACATGTTCAATGACACTATGATGCGGCATGACCTCAGCTTCCCAGGTTTCTTTGGCAATGTCCAGTAGCCCTCGTGGTTGTCTGCCATACAGGAGCTCGAATGGTGAGAAGCCTGTTGAAGCCTGTGGGTCTTCTCTGATAGAGAAGAGCATGAACGGTAGCAGATAGTCCCAGTCCTGACCATCCTTCTAAACGACCCTCTTGAGCATGGTCTTCAAGGTCTTGTTGAAGCATTCCACCAGTCCATCAGTCTGCGGATCTTAAACAGAGGTTCGTAGCTGGGCAATCTGGAGGACTCTACACAGCTCCTGCATCACTTTGATCATATACAGAATCCTCTGGTCTGCCAAAATCTTCTTGGGCAAATCGGTCCAGGGAAAGATATGGACAAGCTCCCAGGCGATACTCTAAGCTAACAAGTTCCTCAGGGATAGTGCTTCCGGGTACTGAGTCGCGTAGTCCATGACCACTAAGATGTACTGATGGCCAAGTGCATATTTAAGGAGGGGACCTACCAAGTCCATAGCAATCCTCCAGACAAGGGAACTAAGGGGCTTCAAAATTGAGAAGTAGAATAAGTTTGCTGATAAGTGGTGCAGGCCCTTCAATAATTCAGGATTTCTCTATAACACTCTGGCAAATAGAACCTCTGTAACACCCTCTCTTGAGTTTTTTCCACCCCCAGATGTCCACCCAAAACATGCAAATGGGCCATGTCTAAACCCTTCACCGGTAGGGTCCTGTAACTCACAACTAACTGCTCTACTATCTCTCCTCCCCTCAGTTTGATCACACAATACATTATCTCGACTCGCAAAATGAGGGAATCTGGTGTCAGACCCCGGCTCTTGAGCAACCCCATTACATGCAGTCACATTCCTGAATGCCCCCTTCAATGTAAAGTCCCAATGTTCTCTTCAGGCATCTCTAAGTTAGGGAAGATGGGCTCCTCTGTTACCATCTTGTCCCCCTCTCCAGTGAGGACGCAGAGAGGAAACTCATTCACCTCTGATTTTAACATAGTCAACTTCAGAAGGGTCTGGCTTTTGACCGGGATACTCTGCACAGCCCCTATTTGCCGTAAGTTCCAAAACAGAGCAAAATCTCGGCCCAGTATGACAGGATGGATTAAGTCTCTTACTACCCAAGCCTTAAGGGATTTATCACCACAGTCTGTTCCCATAGTTACTCGGGCTACAAGGTATGCAGCGGATGCTCACGAACTTGTTAGTGATTAACTAGTGGGGCAGTGCAGTGCTGATTAGGGTCACCAGACTTCCAGAATCTAACAGTACCAGAACCATTACCACACTGATGGTCACAGCACACAACTGGGAACCCTTGTCGGGTTGACAGTTCACACTACAGGCCAGATAAGTATAATAGGAGCAGAGCCTGCCTAGGCTGCAGTCCATGGGTTCAGGGGACATATGACACCGGGTGGGTATGTGTTCAGAGTTGTGACACCGTCGACATACCACATCATTCATAACAGCCTTAGGAGACCCTTCAACTGTATTGTGACGCCCCCCATTTGTGGGTTTAAGGCTAGGTTCACATAGCGTTAGAGCAATCTGCTTAACGGATCTGTTTCTATACGGCACTAACGCAGTGTAAGGAATCCGTTAATGCACCCATTGACTCAAATTAGCGTAACAGATCCTAATGCATGTCAAAATTGGCATGCGTTAGCGATGGTCCATTATTTCGCAACACACCTTCAAACACGGTCCACAGCGTTTTCAGGTACATTATGGCGAACAGAAGCGTTCACACTGCATAGAACTCTATTGCTAGCCAATGCAATACAACACAAGCGCAAAAAAACAGACAATTTGGGGCTCATCGTTAGCGCATCCGTTTAACGGATCCATTAAACGGATTGCCCTAATGCGATGGGAATCTAGCTTTACTCCTCACCGTGGTGAGCCCACCCTCTTTTGGGCATCTGTCCATCACCACATGTTCAATAATTTGGGCCAGAATGAAAGTCTCTGGCTGAAGCCACTTTTGAGCCAGGTGCAAAAGATCAAACATCTGGGAATTTGGAATTTTGTTACCAGCATGCACCCAGCTGTGGACTCGCTGAGCGCTTACAGACATTGTCACTCCCAGGCATGCCAGAATTTCAGGTTTTAATTTGCCGTACTCTTTGGCATCCTGGAGGTCTAGGTTGTAATATGCTTTTTGGGGTTCACCAGTCAAATAGGGGGCCAGTACCGCTGCCCACTGCTCTGGCGGTAGCTTATCATGCTCCGCTACCCGCTCAAATAGAATCAAAAAGGCTTCAACATCATTCCCAGGATCATTTTCTGTATAGATCGTCTTACCATCTTCCGGACGTACGCATCATCAAGTGGAGATGAAGAGGAGACCACCAGTCTTACACGAACCACCTCTACAGGGAGCTCCATTTGCCATGTTAGTGCCTCCTGCTGCTGTCGCTGCTGACGCTGCTGCTGCAGTTGCTGTTGAAGCTGCTGTGCCAACAGCTTATTCATCTGCTGCTGCACCAGTCGCTGCAGTTTACTTGTGCGCTGATGTTCCTGCTGTACCTGGGTGAGATTTTTCATCTTCCTCCTTTTTCTCCTCCTCCTCCATGCTGCCAGACTTTTCGCTCTGAATGGCGGATTTCACCCGGGACTCACAGTTGTCCTCAGTCTCTAATGTGTTCCTGGAACGCTGCTCACATCCAAAACACCACATGTAAAAGGTCAACATGCTTAGCTGCTTCTTTAGGTAGACACAGGAACACTTTGATTATGAAATACCTGCTGGTTTATTAATGTTAGCACAGACCAATGCAGGGTTCAGAATACAAAAGCAGAGCCTTCCTGGCTTAACGGAAAACAAAACAAAGTTCATTAGAGTCCTTTCTCTGCAGGTTCCACCTGCTGACACCTGGCAATGTTATCTGCTCCTTCTGGAGCCACGAGGGATTGCATCCTCTCCCAGTACAACACGTAGACTGTCTCACATGTCCAGGTATTTAACCAAGACCATGTGATGAGCACATGATCATGACATCACCCCAGGTCCTGCTAGTACACAATCTGGTGTCAGCTCTGCAAGAGGGGATAAGGTGAGCACCCTCACACCCACTCAATGGGTGCTCACATAAAACTAGCACATTGTGACTTTAACATTAACCCTCTCAGCACTTAGCATGCTAGAGGCCAAAACAATCTGGTTCTACATCACTGACTGTAGTATACGCAGTGAAACGTATTTCCCTTCATACACTGTGCCAGTGATTGAGTGAGTATAAACAAGTATACATACAGTATAAGTATTAGAAGAAAAACAATATTTAGTAGAACTTTAACGCAAATAACCTTTGCTGGATACCATTGACTTCTTGGCTTTTTAGAGTTTGAGAAAGCAATATGTTCCTTGAATAACAGATTCATTTATTTTTCATTAAAATAAATGACACTGGATAAACACATAGCAAGAAAACATATGATGACTTTGCTCTTGCTTACAGTTTCACAGTGGTTAAGAGGACTTCAAGAATATCTTTTCCCTTAATATAAAAAATGGTTTTACATAGAAGAAGTTATGGATAACCCTGGGACATCCCATAATTTCCAAATTGCTTGGTGTTATCATGCCGAGAATCTGGACAGTTTTCAGAAAAAGGAGAATGCAGAGTTAGCAGCAATAGTATGTCAATTGCTGCTACCCAAACTGCAAGGGACTGCTCCATTTCTCTGCACAGCATGTAGCCAAAACACCACTGCATAGCAGAATACGAAGGGAAGATCTGACCATTCATTTTAAGGATTTCTTGATCTCTTCTGGTCCACATGTAATGAAATATCCTGGTGATATGTCTTTAATGGATAAGAATCATCATTAGTGTTTTGCAGCTGTCTAATCTTCTTCATATAAAACTGTGGCTAGACCTAACTGAATTTTCTTGATGAATTAACCATCACAATGATCAGTTCGGATTACGATCACCGATTTTGCAATATTTGCTTACTTAAACATAGAATATTCGCCGAACATAGCAGAAGGCAATTGAATTCAATGGAAGACAAAAACAAATGCATACACAACACCTTCAAAAGAACCCAAAAGCTGCCAAAACACATCAAATTAGGACAGACAACAGGAAATTGGTCTTTACCCACAGTTCAAATTTTTAGAATAGCAGGGCAGCAATCAGCCATGCATGAGGTATCAGGGTGTGGACCAGCATTTACAGCTTGAATTGAACTGCAAATTAAGACCAGGTAGGTGAGGTATCGATGTAGGCCTGCTGTGATGTGACCCCTGATACCACATGCAACAGCTCCACCTGTTCTTATTATCAACCACACTCAGATGGCACAAAGATCAGTTTCATAGACTGCTATTGTCAGAAAAATGTAAGGAAAGTAAAACGGGTAGTTGAGTCAAAAGTAGTGAAGGCCTGCTGGTCTCAGGGGCTGTTACCTCGGCTGGTCAGGTGAGGAAAATCTCCAGGAGTGTAACCTCTGGATCATGGCACTGAGGGGCCCCAGGTAAGCTGCCAGGTGGAGTCGACCCCTATACAGGGATTGTTAGGAGCAGGCCCAGGGGTTCGGGTACCACGATAGCTGGTACCGAGAGGGGCAGCTCAGAATGACTGGAGTAGTGGCATGAGACTGCAGAAGGTAGGACCAGAGTAGGATTGCAGGGCCGGACCATGGATAGCAGGATGAAGCAGGATGTCTGGAGACAGGACCGGAGTAGGACTGCGGGACTGGAGCATAGACAGCAGGACGGAGCAGGAACACAGGAGGCAGGACTGGAGTAGGACTGCAGGAATGGAGCATAGATAGCAGGACAGAGCAGGATCACTGGAGACAGGTCCGGAGTAGGACTGAGGGACTTTAGCATAGACAGCAGGACGGAGCAGGAACACGGAAGGCAGGACTGGAGTAGGATTGCGGGACTGGAGCACAGACAGCAGGAACACGGGAGACAGGACCGGAGTAGGACTGCGGGACTGAAGCATAGACAGCAGGACAGAGCAGGAACACAGGATACAGGACTGCAGGAGACAAGAGAATACACGAGGAAGCAGGGCCCAGTGTGCTGGCAAACATGATGATCAGGCGCCTCCCTCAAAGAAGGATGGCCTGATATTCCCCTGTCTGGTCTGCCATTGGTCCAACGGTGCTTCTGGGTCAGGGCATTGCCGGAGCACAAGTGACAGGAGGGAGACGCGGCCGCGGCGTACGGTGCATGCGCATTGCATGCAGAGACGCCGTCGGCTGCGGACCTGTCAGAAGGGACCGCCATGGCTGTCAGGTGGCGGGGGGCTGCGGTGCGGGAGCGGAGGCCGGGTGAGTATACAGTGGCGGCAGGACAGCGGCCTAATGCTGCAGGCAACACACATGAAGGAGTCCCAATCAAGAGTCTATATATTTCCAAAAATTAGCGTAAGACACTACCAAAGTGACATCAATTCCACCAGAGTAGAGCTAGTATAATGGGGACCGACACCTCTTCAATTACAGCCAACCCAGCAGACTGAGATTATTTGTGGAACCACTGTGCTATAGCCCTCGGAATGTCTGAAGGAGTGTAACTAGGTGGCCTACCAAATCTGAACTCAGATAAGCAGATAAAATTGTGACCCAAGGAGGGACAAGGAGAAGGCACCAGGTGCTACTCCAGGGCTCACTTACAGAGGGTTGAAGCTGACCACCTAGAGAGGGATGGTTGGCATGGCCCAAAGAATGTAGAATGTATCCAGGCACTGTAGGAATCTCTGGAACCATGAGTGCAGATGGGATCAGCTGAGGAAAAGCACTGGCAGGTGTGGGCTGATCTGGGTGTTATACAGATGAGCATGACAGATGGGGACACCTTAGGGCAATGTGCACTTTAAGAGGGAGGGAGCAAGCACGCCCTAAGCATAGTGCCCTGGTATAGAACTGAACCTTGGGGGACACCAACAAATAGGGCGCGAGATGAGGAGGTGGTGCATAAGTGAAAGACTCTGAATGCCCTGTCTGTTAGGTACAAGGAGATCCAACAAAGGGCCAAGTATGTCATGGCAGACAGAGCCTTGACAAAATGGTAAGCCACTTTTCCTCGCATGTGCATGTTTTGTTTGTTCCTTCCCCCATCTCCATGTACCCTTAGTATATCCAATGAAGATTTCTTGTATTTTTTGAGTAAAAATTATTTTTGGGATTATTGATCGTGGTTTTTATTCCATGGTAATATATTCTAGTTTTGCAATTTTTCCCATTATTGTCCATTATATATTCTTTGGCCACACATAATTGACTACTATATTCCTAATTTGTATCGATATAGTACTGCGTGGTTTCCATGAGGATTTTATGGTATACCAGCCAATATTTTTAGCGCTTTTGGGTGCGGTTGAGTTTGTTGGCAAATTCTGATTGGCCGCCCTAAACAAATGTGTTTTTAGGGAGCGCCTTAAACTGTTTAAGTTGTGTTTAGTCATAATTTCTTGAGGTGGAGCATTCCAGATTATTGATGCAACTGGTAAGACGTCTTGAAGCCAGGAGTGGAAGGTACAGATCAGTGTAGATGTTAGTTGAAAGTCACTTCCAGAGCATAACGAGCGGGTAGGCTGATAAACAGAAATGAGGGAGGAGATGTAGGGGGTTTCGCACTGTGGAGAGCTTTGTGGGTGAGAACAAGCAATTTAATTTAGATCCTATAATGTATAGGTAGTCAGTGCAGTGAGTGGCACAGAGCGGAGGTGTCCGAGTACTAATTAGCCAGATAGATGACCCTGGCTGCCGCATTAAGGATGGACTGGAGAGGGGAAAATCAAGTGAGGGGGAGGCCCTTTAGCACATACTCCAGTGCTTCTGCCTCCTCCACCTCTGCTAGCTCCTACACCTATGCCCTATATCTCTGCTCTGCCTTTATAAGACACACGTTCCAACACTCCAGAGAGAATCCCCCCACCTCTGTACTGCGCAGCCAGTGCTCACCGCAAATGTGGCACTGTTTAAATGAATATGCCTTGGAGATCAAAGTCATACAGATCAATAGTTGTGGACAGCTATTCATGCCAAGTTTGAGCAATAACTTACTCCACTGAACTTGGAGCCATGGAAGATGATGTGTGATAACGGTGCAAACCTACTGGCAGCCCTATACTGGGGCAACCTTACCCTCATCAATCACATGCCCCATGCTCATCATACACCCCCACTATCCTAGCCAAAGTTAGTAAAATACTTTAGTGGCAATGCAAATGTTCTCCTGCATTTTTTACTGAATGTTGCCGATTTTTCGTGAATTTATGAAATTTTGCTCGTGTTTCTGATCACGAATCTGAATGTGGCATATTCATGCAGAATTTATGTTTGGCGATCATTTTTCAAACATATTCGCTCATCTCTAATCGCAAGGTTGTATGACAAAGGCTATGTGCACACGCTGCGGTTTTTGCTGCGGATCCGCTGTGGATTTGGCTGCTGCAGATCTGCAGCAGTTCTGCAGACATTGTACAGTGCAATGTAAGTCTATGTGATTTATATTCTGCTGAGCACATGCTGCGGATTTTCAACTGCGGAAAAGCTGCGATTTTGAATCCGCAGAAAGAATTGACATGTCAATTCTTTCTGCGGATTCCGCTGCGGTTTGCCACCTATTCCTTTGTCCAGGTGGAAAACCGCAGGTGAAAACTGTAGGCCAATCCACAGGTAAAACCGCAGGTCATTTTACCTGCGGTTTTACCAGCGGATCCGCAGATACAAAACCGCGGGTGAATCCGCAGCGCGTACACATAGCCAAAGAGTTTCATGGTATCACTGCTGTTACAGTAAAGAATCTCCATAAACCTTGAAATTCTAGGTTTCAAAAATGATTAGATAAATCTCTGTGCTATCTTTTCATATATTTGTATACTGAAATTAGACCGTATTTAACCCCTTAACCCCCAAGGGTGGTTTGCATGTTCATGACTGGGCCAATTTTTACAATTCTGACCACTGTCCCTTTATGAGGTAATAACTCTGAAACACTTCCATGGATCCTGGTGATTCTGACAAAGTTTTCTCGTGACATATTGTACTTCATGTTAGTGGTAAAATTTCATTCAAATAACTTGCGTTTATTTGTGAAAAAAACAGAAATTTGGCAAAATTTTTGAAAATTTCGCAATTTTCCAACTTTGAATTTTTATGCCCTTAAATCACAGAGATACGGCACACAAAAAACTTAATAAGTAACATTTCCCACATGTTTACTTTACATCAGCACAATTTTGGAACCAAAATTTTTTTGTTAGGAAGTTATAAGGGTTAAAAGTTAACCAGCGATTTCTAATTTTTGCAACACCATTTTATTTTTACGGACCACATGACATTTGAAGCCACTTTGAGGGGTCTATATGATAGAAAATACCCAAAAGTGACACCATTCTAAAAACTGCACCCCTTAAGGTGCTCAAAACCACATTCAAGAAGTTTATTAACCCTTCAGGTGCTTCACAGGAATTTTTTGAATATTTAAAAAAATGAACATTTAACTTTTTTTCACAAAAAAAATAATTCAGGTTCAATTTTTTTTATTTTACCAAGGGTAACAGGAGAAATTGGACTGCAAAAGTTATTGTGCAACTTGTCCTGAGTACGTTGATACCTGATATGTGGGGGGAACCACTGTTTCGGCGCATGGCAGAGCTCAGAAGGGAAGGAGCGCCGTTTGACTTTTTCAATGCAAAATTGGCTGGAATTCATCTCGGACGCCATGTCACGTTTGGAAAGCCACTGATGTACCTAAACAGTGGAAACCCCACAAGTGACCCCATTTTGGAAACTAGACCCCCCAAGGAACTTATCTAGACATGTGGTGAGAACTTTGAACCTACAAGGGCTTCACAGAAGTTTATAACGTACAGCGGTACAGTTAAAAAATCAGATTTTTTTCCACAAAAATGATTTTTTCACCCCCAATTTTTATTTTTCCAAGGGTAACAGGACCCTAAAAGTTATTGTGCCATTTGTCCTGAGTACGCTGATGCCCCATATGTGGGTGTAAATGACTATTTGGGCGCATGGCAGAGCTAGAAAGGGAAGCAGCGCCATTTGACTTTTTTTGGCTGGAATTGAGATCGGACACCATGTCGCGTTTGGAAAGCCCCTGATGTACCAAAACAGTGGAAACCCCCCACAAATGACACCATTTTGGAAACTAGACCCCCCAAGGAACTTATCTAGATGTGTGTTGAGCACTTTTAACCTCCCAGTGCTTCACAGAAGTTTATAATGCCTGGGCGTGAAAATAAAAAAATCGTATTTTTTCCACAAACATGATCTATTAGTCCCCAATTTTTTTAATTTTCCCAAGGGTAACAGGAGAAATTGGACCCCAAAAGTTGTTGTGCAATTTGGCCTGAGTATGCTTATACCCCATATGTGGGACAAAACTACTGTATGGGCACACGTCAGGGCTCGGAAGGGAAGTTGTGACATTTTGGAATGCAGACTTTGATGGAATGGTCTGCGGGTGTCATGTGCGTTTGGAGAGCCTCTGATGTGCCTAAACTATTGAAACTCCCCACAAGTGACCCTATTTTGGAAAATAGACCCCCCATGGAACTTATCTAGATGTGTGGTGAGCACTTTTAACCCCCCAGTGCTTCACAGAAGTTTATAACGCCTGGGCGTGAAAATAAAAAAAATCACATTTTTTTCCACAAAAATGATATTTTTGCCCCCAATTTTTTTTATTTTCCTAAGGGTAACAGGAGAATTTGGACCCCAAAAGTTGTTGTGCAATTTGGCCTGAGTATGCTTATACCCCATATGTGGGACAAAACTACTGTATGGGCACACGTCAGGGCTCACAATCTATATCAGATGCCATGCTGCGTTTGGAGAGCACCTGATGTGCCCAAACAGTGGAAACCCCCCAATTCTAACTCCAACCCTAACCCCAACGCACCCCTAACCCTAATCTCAGCCCTAACTCTAGCCCTAGCCCTAGACCTAACCCTAGCCCTAACTCTAGCCCTAGCCCTAACCCTAATGGGAAAATGGAAATAAATACATTTTTTTAATTTTATTATTTTTCCGTAACTAAAGGGGTGATAATGGGGGGGTTGATTTACTGTTTATGGCGGTTTTTATGTTTGGCAGCTGTCACATGCTAAAAGATGCTTTTTATTGTAAAAATAGTTTTTTCATCATCATATATTGAGAGCTATAATTTTTCCGTATTTTGATCCACCGAGTCATGTGAGATCTTATTTTTTCGGGACAAGCTGATGTTTTTGTTGGTACCATTTTTGGGCATGTGACATCTTTTGATCGCTTTTTATTCCGATTTTTGGGACGCAGAATGAACAAAAACCATCGTTTCATGAATTTCTTTGGGGGGTGCGTTTACACCATTTTTGCGTGTGGTAAAATTGATAAGGCCGTTTTATTCTTCGGTCAGTATGATTACAGCGATACCTCATTTATGTCTTTTTTTATGTTTTGGCGCTTTTATGCAATGAAAAAATTTTATATAAAAAATAATTATTTTTGCATTGCTTTATTCTGCGAGCTATAACTTTTTTATTTTTTCGCTGATGATGTTGTATGGCAGCTTGCTTTTTGCGGGACAAGATGACATTTTCAGCGGTACGATGGATATTTATATGCGTCTTTTTGATCGCGTGTTATTGCACTTTTTGTTCGGCGGTATGATAATAAATCATTATTTTTTGCTTCGTTTTTTATTTTTTAAGGGGTTCGCTAAAGAGGTTAACTAATGGGACAGTTTTATAGGGCCGGTTGTTACGGACGCGGCGATACCAAATATTGTTTTTTTTTATTTCCAAGAAATGAATTTATTAGGGAATATTTTTTTTTTATTATTTGCAATTTTTTTTTAAACTATTTTTTTTTCCCTTTTTTTAACTTTATTACATTGTCCCAGGGGGGGACATTACTGTCATGTGTCAGATCGCTGATCTGTCACATCACAGATCACTGTGACAGATCAGCGATCTGCGATCTGCCACAGGCATAGAAGCAGACTTCCTGCAAGCCCCCGAAGCACCGCTGCACATTGCGCTGCTGTGAGGGGCACAGGGAAGCACGGAGGGAGCCCCCTCCCTGCCGATGCTTCCCTTTAACCCCCAGTACACCGCGATCATGTTTGATCGCGGTGTGCAAGGGGTTAACGTGTCGGGGCGGACCGTGACTGCCCCTGACACATAGTGCCGGGTGTCAGCTGTGATAATCAGCTGACACCCGGCCATGATCAGCGGCGCTCACTCTGTGAGCGCCGCTGATCGCTGTGACATACTATCCCGTCCCTGGGAATTAAGTCCCAGGGCACATGGATGGGATAGTACATCACATGGCAGAAAGGGGTTAAAGTATTATCAAGCTTTCTCTTGCAACTCACAACTCTGCAGTCTCTCCACATGTTCCCTACTTTCTGGTTTCTGGCAGGGCATACACTCCTCCTTGTGGGACAGCACGTGCCCCGACACGCATTTCAGAAGTGCTCCTTTGTCAGGGGATGTCAAACCAAATCATAACCGGGGTGTTATAAATAGTGGCGCCGGTTTTGATTGGCGGTGTTGCAGGGAGCCCAGGCGTCTCACAGCCCAAGTATCATGTGACCAATGACGCCAGGTCACATGACCCAGCGCCCTGGAAACATAGAGACCCTGGAATCGAAAGTAAACCAGAGCGCTGCAGAGCGCATGTGCACAGCAAACCACACCACCAATACAAAAAAATCAGATAATTATATATTAATTTCATGATTATGAAAAATAGACAAAAGAATCATGATAAAGAAATATATTATACCCAAAAAGAGAAGAAAACATAAAATAAAGAAATATTGATGTATTGATGGGAATACATAAGTAAAGAGTGTATATAATTATAAAGGGAGAAAGAATAAGAAAAAAGGGGAATAAAAGGAAAAATAATAAATAGGAATAAAAATAAAATAATTGTAAAAAATAATAAATAAAATAAAAAATAATAAAAATAAATAAAAATATAAACAAAATATAATATACAATAATAGAAAAATTTAAAAAAATAAATATGCCAAATATACGCATATATTAAATATAATATTTTTTATATATTAACCCTCCGTCAGGAACAATGGATGTGACAGGCACGGCTCTTCTACTTTCATTTCTCCCTTCTCACAAGATTTTCAGGAAACCCCCTCCCTCTAGATAGTCTCCTGGCTCTAGCTGCTGTGTGAAACCTGATACCACAGTTGGTCTGCAGAGCTTCAGGAAGGAAGATATAGCTGTGCTGGCTTCTCAGGCTCATTGGTCCCAAACACATCACACTTTATAAGGTTGGTATGTAATGTTTTTAGTCATTACTATAGTTTATTTAGCTTGTTTTATGAATGAATAGAGAAAGGTTTGTGGATATTTCATATAAATAAGGCAGATTTTCTTACAAATGAAAGTGTACTTCTCAGGAGTTTTGAAATTTGTGTATATCAAAGTAATTACTTATGTTGAGTAAATGGGTTTGTTTTGCACCTGATAATGTGTAGTCTCTTTTATTACATCCCTATGAAGGTCTTTGATCACTTTTAGATCACTGAAATTGAGAAAATTAGATATTCTAGGCATTTTTCTAGCCTGCGCTTGACAGGCACATTGTTCCATTACGAGTTAGTGCGAATATTGTTCCTGACGGAGGGTTAAAAGAAAAGAAAATAGAAGGAGGGAGAAGGGGAGGAAATGAGGGGAAGGTGGGGGGAGGAAAAGGGGGGGAGGGGGAAGAAAGAATGGAATGGGAGAAAAGAAAGGGAAAATGGAAAAAAGTCCTCAGTATCTGTGATAGCGAAAGTCTTCTCTTATTCAAGGAGAACAAAAATAAAAACAAAATCCGTATATCTATTAGTCTTCTAATTTCTTTTGACGTAGTTGTCCTTCACATAATGGCATAGTAGCAGGAACACAAGGCAACATATTGATGTAACGGGACAATGTCCCATAAAAGCACAGTGTAATACTAAAAGGGATAAAAACAAATAAATTAGAGAAAAATTAAAAAAAAAAAACGGTTAAAGGATAAAAGTTTACAAAAAAGGAGCAAAACTAATATTTTCATTAAGACCTGCAGGTGACACAGTATTAAGAGTCCAAATTCATTTGGTTTCCATCCTAGCTAGCTTACCGCTAATATTGCTACCCCTGATATGTGGCAATATCATATCAATACCTATTATCCGTAACAGAGATGCATTACATTGGTGGTGTGTTTTAAAACGTCTGGGTAACGTCATACGTGAACATGTTTTGGGAATTGAGGCAGCCAGAAATGTTGAGAATATTTCTGAATTAAAGACATTACCCTAGACATTCTGGGGCTGTGAGACTCTTGGGCTCCTTGCCATTCATGCTCCCGCACCGCCATTCAAAACCAGCTTCGCTATTTATAAACCCCCGGTTCTGATTTGGTTTGACATCCCCCTGACGAAGTAGCACTTCCAAAACGCACTTCGGGGTGCATGCTGCACCATTTATTTTCTGGCCCTGTAACTAGGTAATGCTGAGTTAGTATTGAGTGACTCTCTTTGGATCTGGGCCCTATTAAGAGATATGATATCCTTCTAATATATGGGAGCCTTGATACTTTCCCTCACGGCGGTTACATTTTGATTTATATGAGTCCCAACCCCCACCTCTTTTTATATGTACAGGAAAACTTTACACTATTTTAATTAGCACTGTAAGTAGGTATTTCTTTGCACGGTACATTTTTATATGGCCATATATATAACATTTACTATGCAGTATATATATGTGAGCCTCGAGATAAAAGTTTTTTTGCTTTTAATTTTATTTAGCACATGTTTTGCACATATTTATCTTGCACTTCATGTTTTTATATTACAATATTTATGCAAAGTGCACTTTATGTGGTTGTAATTAATTAATCACAGTAAATTGTTTTTGTTTTTTGCACATGGCGCTCTGCACTTTATTGTGCAGTCATTTATAAAAAGATTTATCTATACTTTGTTGGAAGCACATATATATATTTTTGTATCTTGTGATTTTTATGATAGTATTTTTACATCTGTTGTATGGTTGGCACTGTGCACTTTAATTTTGTGGACATATGTATTTTTTGGCGTGGGACTCTTCTTATATGTACAGAAATAATTTGCTGTGATTTATTCTACCTAGTTATCATGTCATTTTATCTGTGGGCTTTTTTAGATTACTTGTGTTATCTCTTACACAGAAAAACTCTTTTCTGTGTTTTTTGTGCAGCGCTTTTTATGCTTGCAGTGTAAATATGTAATTTTTAATGATTGATAATAAAGAAATTTCAAATCTGATTACCTCTCGAATCATTTTTTAATTGATTGACCATTGATCCAGTACTTCCTCTTTTTTAACAAATGCCTGTAATTATGCTGAGTTTGCTGGGTGGGCGTACCCATGATGACCTGTCTGACCCTGGCTCCTCCAAAGCTACCACCCATTTTGATGGAGGTGTTTAAACTGTCCTCAAAAAGCTAAAAGTCGCAACTCTGCACTACACAAAAAATGTTCAATATTTTAGTGTTTTACGCCAATTTTCTGTCAAATAAACAATGATGAATCTGCCCTATGTCTTCATAAAGTATGCACATATAACAAGCAAAATAAATATAAAATTTTTCATTTTTGTATAAACAAATGGTTCTGTTGCACTAGTAGATTGGAGATAAAAAAAAATGGGGATAAAGAGGGAAACACAATGCCACACTTAAATAGAAATATGAATATGCAATCAACTTACTGTAGTAGTAATTGACACAGAATGATTTTTTATTAAAATAAAGATTCAATAAATCACACAAAGCTTCTTATAGGGATAAGTGGTTTGCAATAGGTGTACACAATTTCAAGCCTACAGTAGGAAGGATTAAACAATCCAAAAATCCAAGATACCTAATTAGTGTATATAAGGTAGTGTCTGATCATTGTGTAAACAGTTTAGGAAGCATTGACAGTGTTTCTAGTTCCCATGTGATCTCCAGGTGCCTAGTAGGAGCTGGAGATGCATTAAAATTAAATATATTTTCAAGGGGCATCCTCTAGATGGAAGCCATCTCCTATTCAAAGGATAAGGGACAGCTTCCCTACTAAAGGGATCTGACTGCTTGGACTTTGCTATCTTGTGTTCTGTACCCTACTAAAGGGATCTGACTGCTTGGACATTGCTATCTTGTGTTCTGTATGAATGGTTAAGGTATTGGTCATCTGCACTGCTACTCTATTCATTCTTAATGGGACTGCCATACATAGCCAAGCATAGCACTTGGCTCTATTTTTTGCATTGGACTTTTTAGAGCTTCAGTTATTAGAATCGGTGGGGTCCCAGTGCTCACTCCTCCAAAAATTGCAAAATAATCCCTTATCCATGCAATGCGGACAAACTTGAGAATATCCCGTAATTTTTGAATGTAATCAAAAGATCTTTTATGACCTTATGAAGGTCACAATGAGTGAAATAAACACAAAATTAAGATAGATTAAGCATAAAAAATATATAGCAAACTTTTAAAAAAAAAACTATCTGTATTAACCTCTGTTTATAACCCCCTGAGAATGAAAAAAAGAAATATCTAATATCTAAAAATAACTGAAGCATAAAAGACAACAAAATATATAAAGTATGTTAGTAGTTTAAAAAATGCAGATATATATTTTCATTTTGCTGTTCATATTTTGCACAGGTATCAGAAAATAAAAATTACAAATATACAAATACATTTTTAAAAGAGACAACATTTATTTGAATAACTTACAGATTTTTCTTTTACCTGGTAATGAACAAGAGAAAGTGGTTCGATCTTAAACTAGTAAAAAAAACATTAAAAATTCAACATTTAACAGTTATTTATTTTTACTTTTTTGTTTAGCTTTGTTGTTTACACAATGAATTCAAGAAACTGTTAAAAAGAATTCTTCGTACATCTATAATTTATAAAGTGTTACCCAAAATAAAGGAGTTTGGCTTTTTTTTATTCTTAATATATTCTCATTTGACAGCTGAATATGGCAATTCAGCAGGAGGTAGTCATTGAAATTAATCACACCGCTATAATGTAAGTTCCTTTTTGTTAAAGAATGCTCTGGCTTCCTAAAGTACGACACAACAAATTTCAAGAATTAATCACAAGTTATTGAGTTCCAAAACTTTAAATAAAAGAGCAAGTTGGTGTCAGTTTAGTTCAAACACCGCAAATATTTATCTACCTAGCCCTCTGTAAATAGAAATGACATATAGGAATAGCAATAGAATACCCTTGGTGCTGAAATACCTTGAATTTCCCAAGTGTCCTTACAAGTCTAGTTTTCTGTAAATTGAAGAAAAAAATGACAGCTGTCGTGAACTCTTTCATGAAATATTCATGTTGACCTTTAGAAGCTATGTGCTACAATTACTGTTGTAGCTATCAAGGTCTTGCACTGGGATTTACACCTTAACATGGCAGCAGATTGGTAAGTAATGTAATATGCTTCTGAATTTTTATAATATGTCATAAGTATGAATTTTGTCAATTTCTGAAGGTTGGATGGAGACATCCTGAATCAAGTAAAGTCATTGAAAACTGTTTAAAAATTGATAGTAACATTGGCCATATAAAATATGAGAATGTTTAAAAAATAGTTAACTGTAAATTATCAGAATTTTATATGATATTGTCATAAAATGCTGTGTCAGGTACAAATATGTTAAATTCAGTCTAACATTCCAAAATCTTTTTAAGGTCATTAATGTTATTTTAATAAAAATGTAGTCATTTTTGATTGATAAAAACATCCTTAGGAGCTTCACATACAATTTTGCTGCTTTACTGTTGACACGATCGTGGTTTGTGGAACCACTGTGCCACGGGCCATGAAGAGTCTGGAGGGGCGTGACTAAGTGATTACCTGACTATTCACTAGAACCTCTGATGGAGAGGTTAGGCTTGGCTCCCAATGAATGCCAGGTACCACTTCAGGACAGACCTATGGTCACGCAGCAGCTGGACCCAGAAGAGCAGGCTGGATGGAGCACCAGGCGGAGCTTGTATTAGAGTGCAGCTGACCAAGTTCGTATCCGAGTGCAGCATAGTTTGTGTCAGAGTGCAGCAAACAGAGTTAGCATCAGAGTGCAGCAGGCAGGATTTGCATCAGAGTGCAGCAAGCAGGAAAGGGCGCTTGTAAACCACCATAGTAATGAGTAAAAATGAAGTATAAAGAGCCTTATCGATGGATATAATGCTATATTGCTTACTTAATTTAGTTGTCTGGTCTAAGCAGACAAGTCTGCAGTCAATCTATGGGTTACAGGGTGTAAAATTATTATAGTGTGCAGTTTAAACACTGCCAACATTCTCCTTTATTTCCCATGAGGATGGGAAGACATGTGAACACATACAGTATATGCAAATCACATACAGTATGTATAGTCAAGTGCCAACTAGGCTTTCTTCTACTTCTCAATGTTACAGAGGTGGAGAGTCTAGTAGGCACATGATCGCAGTGTGTAAATCGTATGCATGCGGTCACATGACAACCCACATCACTGAGAATACAGGGGAATCATGACTGCTTGTGTTTCACACATTGACATGATTTGACAGTCTAAAGTCACATATATTCACGGCAGACTTTTCTTCTTAGACCTTACAACCCAGTGACTATGCCTCAGCAATAAACTTTTCATGGTATGTTCATATAGATAAGCTTTTGCACCAGATTTTGCTTCCAGAAATGCACTGAATGTACTGAAATTTCAGTGTTTTTTACAGAAACCAGCATTGTGTAATTGTTTTTTTTAAAGAAAACAAATACACAGAATACACTGCGCAACAAACTTCTGGGAAGTTATTGTCCCCTGAGAAAATTTTATTGCATCTTATAGATTTTGATATGCTAAATTTGAATATGCACTCCAAAAGTCTGTACCACGTAAGGTTTTTAACTCCTTCACGACCGGAACTTTTTTCGATTTTCCTTTTTCGTTTTTCTCTCCCCTTCTTTCCAGAGCCATAACCTTTTTATTTTTTCATCAATATGGCCATGTGAGGGCTTATTTTTTGTGGGATGAGTTGTACCTTTGAACGACACCATTGATTTTACCATGTTGTGTACTCGAAAAAGGGAAAAAATTCCAAGTGCGGTGAAATTGCAAAATATGTGCAATCCCACACTTGTTTTTTGTTTGGCTTTTTTTGCCAGGTTGAGTAAATGCTAAAACTGACCTGCCATTACGATTCTCAATGTCATTATGAGTTCATAGACACCAAATATGTCTAGGGTTCTCTTGTGTCTAAGTGGTGAAAAAAATTCCAAAGTTTGCTAAAAATAAATAAATTGCGCAATTTTCCGAGACCCATAGCGTCTCCATTTTTCGCGATCTCGGGTTGGGTGCGGGCTTATTTTTTGTGTGCCGAGCTGACATTTTTAATAATACTAAGTTTGTGCAGATATGTTCTTTTGATTGCCCGTTATTGCATTTTAATGCAATGTTGTGGCGACCAAAAGAAAGGAATTGTGACATTTTGATTTTTTTATCGCTATGCCTTTTAGCGATCATGTTAATTCATTTTTTTATTCATAGATCGTGCGATTCTGAATGTGGCGATACCAAATATGTCTAGGTTTGATTTTTTTTTTATTGCTTTATTTTGATTGGGGTGAAAGCGGGGTGATTTGAACATTTATGTTTTTTTAGTTTTTTTAATATTTTTAAACACTTTTTTTTTACTTTTGGCATGCCATAGCACGATCACCTCTGCTAAATAGAGATTATTCTCAGATCACCTCTATGCAGCAGAATTACAGTCTTGAGGAGACCTCTAGTTGTGATGGCAATGCAGCAATGACCCTCGATCATGTGACGGGGGCGTCGCTTCACGTACTTCCGGTCCGGTATCCGGAAGTGCATTTAAATGTCCACTGTCAGAGTTTGACAGCGGCATTTAACTACTTAATAGGCACAGATGGATCACGATTCCGCTCATGCCTATTGCGGGCACATGTCAGATTTTAAAAACAGCTGACATGTCATGGCTTTGAGGTGGGCTCACTGCCAGGGCCCACCTTATTCTGCCCTCTGAATATAGGGCAAATATGTTTGCATTATGTGCTGGCTTAGTTAGCACCATGTAGTGGTGGCTGAATTTATAGCTGTGTCTTTAATAGCATATACAGTCTGTGTCTTTAACAGAAGCAATGCAGTGGGGTTGAAGCAATGCATTGTGGGAATGGAGCAATGTATTCTGGGATAATGAAGATGCCATTTTATTCTGTGTATTTCATAAGGACACACGTGTTTATCTGTCCTCCTGTTAACTCCCCTACTTGAGTTCATTATCAGGGTAAAGCATATCAGGTAAGATTAATATCTTTCTTGCAATGCAGTTTTGTTTAGAGATGTTTTTAACTGTATGGCAGCAAGTGCACAGCAGATGTAATTAGACACCTGTGTGTTTCTATGTAAAGTTTGCATCACACTGTTATACTTCCTGTAATTGTGTTAGCGGTGTGATCATCTGCCCAATACTTAC
This sequence comes from Dendrobates tinctorius, assembly GCF_039654945.1. Lineage (NCBI taxonomy): Eukaryota > Metazoa > Chordata > Amphibia > Anura > Dendrobatidae > Dendrobates > Dendrobates tinctorius. The sequence continues at coordinate 33,523,834 of NW_027361732.1, read as the reverse complement.
CCATGTCATTTGCATTCTTTATAGTTTTACCACATGTTCTATACTCTTCACTAGAGATGAGCGACTTTGCCTTTTTTAGGGTTGAGTAGGGTTTCATGAAACCTGACTTTCTCAAAAGTTGAGTCGAACGAAATCGACCAACTATCGGGAAAAGTTGGAAGTCCGACTGAAACACGAAACCCAATGCAAGTCAATGGGGAAGCAAAGTTGTCAGGGAGTGGAGGACAGTAAACATACCTACAGTGCCCATTTCAATTCCAATGACATCAATTCTTATTACTTAAGCTTGTCACCCTTAATTTACTTTATAATAATAGTTACACATTGAAAACTGGGGGTTATTTGGCTAAAGTTGTGGGGGGTAGGGCTGGCTCCAGGTTTTCGTGTGCCCCGGGTGAAACAGTGTCACAATTCATGATGCTCCGATACAGCAGAGAAATATAGGTATAGTACAATGACAAATACTTCACTTCTTACATTACATGACTGATATCTATTTTAAATTCTACAATAGCTCAAAAACCGGACAGTATATTCCTCCTTACAGTATTATGGCCACCACATAGTGCGCCATACAGAATAATGAGGCCCATATATTGCTTCACACAGAATAATTGGTCCCATATATTGTTCCATACAGTTTAGGATGAGCTCAACATAATGCAACAGTATATGATGGTCCCCATATAATGTGCCATACAGTATAGGACAGTCCCCATAGAGTAGAATGAGCCCCACATATTGCTCTATACAGTATAATGAGTGACATATAAAGCTCCATACAGTATATGATGGGCCCCATATATTGCTCCATACAGAATGGGCTCAATATAATGCTCCATACAGAATAGGCCCCATATGTGCTCCTTATAATGCTCCATATCCTATATATGATGACCCATAAATAATGAACCCCATATGATGCTCCAGTATATGATGGGCCCCATGGATGATGCTCCATTTGTATGATGGGCCTATATAATGCTCCATATTTAATGAGCCCCATATGATGCTCTAGTATATGATGGGCCCCATATGATGCTCCAGTATATGATGGGCCTCATGGATGATGCTCCATTGTATGATGGGCCTATATAATGTTCCATATATAATGGGCCCCATATGATGCTCTAGTATATGATGGGCCTCATATGATGCACCAGTATATGATGGGCCCCATGGATGATGCTCCAGTGTATGATGGGCCTATATAATGCTCCATATATAATGGGCCTCATATGATCCTCTAGTATATGATGGGCCCCATATGATGCTGCAGTATATGATGGGCCCCATGGGTGATGCTCCAGTGTATGATGGGCCTATACACTGTGTGCAGAATTATAAGGCAAATGAGTATTTTAATCACATCATCCTTTTATAGATGTTGTCCTACTCCAAGCTGTATAGGCTTGAAAGCCTACTACCAATTATATAAATCAGGTGATTTGCATCTCTGTAATGAGGAAGGGTGTGGTCTAATGACTTCAACACCCTATATAAGATGTGCTTAACTATTAGGTAACTTCCATTCCTTTGGCAAAATGGGTCAGAAGAGAGATTTGACGTACTCTGAAAAGTCAAAAATTGTGAGATGTCTTGCAGAGGGATGCAGCAGTCTTGAAATTGCCAAACTTTTGAAGCGTGATCACTGAACAATCAAGCGTTTCATGGCAAATAGCCAACAGGGTCGCAAGAAGCGTGTTGATAAAAAAGGCTCAAAATAACTGTCCATGAATTGAGGAAAATTAAGCATGAAGCTGCCAAGATGCCATTTTCCACCAGTTTTGCCATATTTCAGAGCTGCAACGTTACTGGAGTATCAAAAAGCACAATAATAATCTTTATTTTTTATATAGCGCTAACATATTCCGCAGCGCTTTACAGTTTGCACACATTTTCATCATTGTCCCCGATGGGGCTCACAATCTAAATTCCATATCAGTATGTCTTTGGAGTGTGGGAGGAAAACGGAGTGCCTGGAGGAAACCCACGCAAACACGGGGAGAACATACAAACTCCTTGCAGATGTTGTCCTTGGTGGGATTCAAACCCAGGACTCCAGCGCTGCAAGGCTAACTACTGAGACACCATGCTGCCATACTCAGGGACATGACCAAGGTAAGGAAGGCTGGAAAGCGACCACCTTTTAACAAGAAACATAAGATAAAATGCCAAGACTGGGCCAAGAAATATGTTAAGACAGATTTTTGTAAGGGTTTATCGACTGATGAAATGAGAGTGACTCTTGATGGGCCAGATGGATGGGCCCGAGGCTGGATCAGTAAAGGCTAGAGAGCTCCACTCTGACTCAGACACCAGCAAGTTGGAGGTGGGATACTGGTATGGGCTGGTATCATCAAAGATGAACTTGTGGGACCTTTTCGAGGTTGAGAATGGAGTGAAGCTCAACTCCCAGACCTACTGCCAGTTTCTGGAAGACACCTTCTTCAACCAGTGGTACAGGAAGAAGTCAGTATCGTTCAAGAAAAACATGGTTTTCATGCAGGACAATGCTCCATCACATGCATCCAAATACTACACAGCGTGGCTGGCCAGTAAAGGTCTAAAAGAAGAAAAAATAATGACATGGCCCCCTTGTTCACCTGATCTGAACTCAATAGAGAACCTGTGTTTCCGCATAAAATGTGAGATCAACAGGGAGTGAAAACATTACTCCTCTTGGAACAGTGTCAGGGAGGCTGTGGTAGCTGCTGCCTGCAATGTTGATCGTAAACAGATCAAGCAACTGACTGAATCTATGGATGGAAGGCTTTTGAGTGTCATCGTAAAGAAAGGTGGCTATGGTGGTCACTTTTTTTTGTTTTGAATGTCAGAAATGTTTATTTCTAAATTTTGTGTTGTTATATTGGTTTACCTGGTGAAAACAAACAAGTGAGATGGGTATATATTTGGTTTTTATTACGAGTTAAGTTGCCTAATAATTCTGCACAGTAATAGTTACCTGCACAAACAGATATCCTCCTAAGATAGTCAAATCTAAAAAAACCCACTCCAACTTCCAAAAATATTAAGCTTTTATATTTATGAGTCTTTTCGGTTGATTGAGAAGATAGTTGTTGTTCAATAATAAAAAGAATCTTCTCAAATACAACTTGCCTAATAATAATTATGCTAACAGTGTATAATGCTTCATATATAATGGGCCCTGTTTATTATGCTCCAGTGTATAATTGGCCCCATTTATAATGTGCAGGTGTATGATGGGCCCCATGGATGATGCTCCAGTGTATGATGGGCCCCATTTATAATGCTCCAGTGTATGATGGGCCCATCTAATGCGCCATATATAATGGGCCCCAAATGATGCTCCAGTGTATAATAGGCCCTATCTATGATGCTCAAGTGTATGATGGCCCCATATATAATACTCCAGTGTATAATGCTCCCCATATATTGCTCCTAACATTAAAAAAAATGAAATACCTCTCCTCGCTGGGCACTGCTCTACTCTAGATTCCTCAGCATCACCGTCTTCCAGCTCTCTGCACTTGGACTGTTCAGGCAGAGGGCGTACAGACATGACGTCATCGCGCTCTCTTACCTTAATGTCACTGTCGGGAAACGCAGAAGAGGTCACAGCGGTGGAGCAGGGAGAGGTAAGTATTGCAAGTGCTGGTGCCCTGAGCAAGCAGGGGGGCCACTCGTGGGCGACGGCACTAGCACAGGGCCCCTCATAGTATGACATGGTGTTTGGTTTATGAAGTAATAAACCCCATGAACTTTAAGGGAACCTGCCTCCTGACTGTCTCCCGTCGCATCTAAGCGAGTAGAATCCTTACAGTGGTAAAATCAATGGTGAACGGTATCATTCAAAAGTATTTGTTCCTCAATAAACAAGCCTTCATATGGCCAAAAAATAAAAAAGTTATGTCTCTGGGAAGAAGGGTAGTAATGGGGTTAAGGGGTTAAACAATATTGAAATGTAAAAACTAAAGTACTATTTATTTTTCAACTATTTTTAAAATTCCTTCTTTCAGTTTATTTGAAGTCAGTATATCTTAGTTACCGGACTGTATGTTCCTAATTTGTGCATGGTAGTTACATTTATCTCTAATTTCAAGAGTTTATTTTGGTTAAATATCATATGTGATTATAAAATACAGGTACCATTGAATATGAATAGTTACTCACATTTCGACAAAAAAGCCATTCACAAGCTGCCATAGTGATAAATTGTCCTAAGAATTTCTTAACCCATATGCAGTGCCGAAACCACCTGCCAGAGCTCCATACAGAATGAAACAACTTGGCAACTTTTGTGTCCCTTGTTGTTAGGATGCAGCTCAGAATGCATTTTAATAAAGTGACCATCTGGCACATACATTTGGTCTGACAAAGAGACCTTGACATTCTATGAAAACTTTCATTGAAAACATGCAGATGACCACATTTGCTAAGAAAAAGCCCATAAATTATCAATATTTTTTACATTGTGGCATTTAGTTAAACTAATGCATGTTACAATATCTCATTAAACTTTGCTATGTTGTCCTTATGTTTCCAAATTAAGCCAGCAGCGATAGCACTTGTAATATAGGTTTCGGATATTTTAATAGAATATTTCATACATCATAGAAAACTATTAAATGAATGAAATTCATAGTTTTAAAGAATCAATAGTTTAAACTAATGTGAGTATTTACTGAATTTATATGGGGTTCCTCAAGATTTAAAAGGTTGTCTGATTACAGACAACTCACTTGATATGGAAGATGCCAAGTTGCACATCCTTATCTCTAAACACAGAAAACCATCTAATTTCATTGGCTGCTATCCTGTTTTCTATATTGATTAAAGGAATGCTACATAATTTAAAAATGTATCAGAACATTGATATAATGATAATATGGCTTTAAATAGTATCATACAAAGTATGTGGTTTGCCTGATGAAAAAGTGAGATATTCTGAAACGTGTTGACGAATAAATCGCCTTCCTGTTTCTTTCTGCTCATCACTGGCCCATCGGCAGTGAAGATATTAACCCATTCTTCTCCAGCCTTAAATGTTATTTATATCATAGGTGAGCAGCAGCCTTTTTTAAGCTATTCAAGCAATTGTAATCAAACAACCCCAACAAGTGAGCATACTTGCCCACATTCGCCTACTGTTATCCGGCTTAGATGCTTTTGCGCTCATTGTCTTTCCAGTTCATTCATCCATCCTTCACCAAACAGCTAATATTATCAATGAGTAAGGAAGGGTGCTAAAAGTTAGACACCCCCACCAATCTGATATTATTGTCTTAACCTAAGAAAAGAACATCAGATTTACCATCCTTGTCCAATCAACAAATTGCGAATGCTCCTGGCAATTAGCCTCCAAAAATCCATGTGTTTACCACCAATTTGGTTGCATGAAACACATTTTTTATCATTTAAATTTCTGCACCAAAATCTTCCACATGTGAATCCATTCTAAAGCTCCTATTCATCATTTGATTTTGAGTGTGTAGGAAGAAGCGAACCACACATTTTCACTACATTAACATATATTAAAATAATTGGGGAGCCATGTAGAAGACTACCCCAAGAGCAGGAGCTGATATTTTCATAACGCTATTTTGTGACTGATGGGGAAGGTCCAAATTGAAGCCCCTAGACAATGTTTTTTTCATATATTCTTATTACACACATAATCAGGGACTGTAGTGTTAGAAGTAGAACTGAGAAAATTCAAATTCACAAAATCATGCAGATTTAGCTGGAATATTTTGATAATGCAAAAATGTTACTCTCCATGAATGGAATTTCCCTTAATATTCTCTGGGATCTCTCTAGACCTCAGAGAATAATACATGCAAGATGTAGAAAATAAAAAAAATACTTAGACTTAACTTATTGTTCACCTATCTGGCTGCTCTGCTCTTCATCACCCTGACCATTCCTCAGTGCATCTTTTTATTACCATAATCACGTGATGAATCTCCAGGCTTTTTCCCCAGGTCTCTTCTTGCACACACCTTAGGTGGAAACATCCTGGGCCACATCAGAGCTAGAAGGTTTTTTCTCTATTGCACCTCCGGTAACTAAATGACAATTTTCACACTTTTGACATTCTGAAATAAGATCTTAATTTCAAAACAAAGATTGATATTAAACCCCTATATATATATATATATATATATATAGGATAGGTCTTTTTTGAAAATTAAAAACTTGAGGCCAAAGTAATATTTTAATGGGAAAAATGGCAATTTTCCATTGACTCAGTCCAATGTTATACAATTCTGTGAATTGCTTGAGGGTTAAACATGCTCACTACACCAATATAGGAATTTCTCAAGACATGTAGTTTCCAAAATAGGGTCACTTGTAAGGGATCCTGCTGTTTTGGCATGTCAGGGGTTCTTTACATGCAACATGGCATCCGCAATCTGTTCCAGCCAATTTTGTGCTCCGGCATTCAATTGGCACTCATTCCTTTCTGAGTCCTGCGGTGTGCCCAAACAGTACTTTTGCACCACATATGGGGTATTGGTGTCCTCAGGAGAAATAATGCACCAAAATTTATGGTCCATTTTCTGCTGTTACCATTGTGAAAATGAAATATTTGGGTGTAAAGCAACATTTTTATTGGAAAAATGTATTTTTATTTTCATTTTCACAGCCCAACTTTACAAAATTCTGTGAAGGACCTTTGAATTGAAAGTGCTCACCACACCTCTAAATAAATTCCTTGAGGGCTTTGGTTTCCAAAGTGGGGTCACTTGTGGGGGGTTTCCACTGTTTAGGCATATCAGGTGCTCTGCAAATGTGACATAGTGTTCGCTATCTATTACAGCCAATTTTGCTCTGCAAAAGTCGAATGGCACTCTTTGCTTATTGAGACTTGCAAGAAAAGTAGTTTTCCTCCACATTTAAGGCATCAGCATACTCAGGGAAAAATGCACAACTAACTGTATTGTTTATTTTCTCCTGTTACTCTTGTAAAAATGCAAAATTTGGAGCTAAAATGAACATTTTTGTGGGAAAAATTTAAAATGTTCATTTTTTCCTTCCACACTGCTTTAATTCCTGTGATGCGCCTAAAGGGGTAAAAAACTTATTGAATGTGGTTTTAAGCGCTTTAAAAGGTGCAGTTTTTACAATTGTGGCACTTTTGGGTATTATCTGCTATATAGGCTTTTCAAAGTCACTTCGAGCGTGATGTGGTCCTTAAAAATAACGCTTTTGTAAATTTTGTTGGAAAAATGAGAAATTGCTGATAAACTTTTAATCCTTCTTACTTCCTAACAAAAATTTTATGTAAAAATATGATGCTGATGCAAAGAATACATATGTGAAATGTTATTTATGAATTATTTTGTACATCATGACTAACTGGTTTAACCCTAGAAAGCATGACCATAAAAATCTACGCTTTCACATACCTGGGGCCTTTTAGGCCCGTGTGCAAATAACATGGAATAACTCAAACAAAAATAATTTTCAAAGTTTATTTGAAAATTGCAAAGTAAGGATGCATTCCCACTAGCGCTGGTGTCTGCCAGGAGGAGATCTGTAATGGATCTGACCTCCTGGTGACCCCAGCTAAGGCTGGCGGAATCCCGGCATTCCAGCAGCCTTAACTGGAGTTACCAAGAGATCAGATCCATTACGGATCCCCTCCTGGCAGACCCCAGCGCCAGTGGGAACACAGCCTAAGATGTGAATAATTCAAAACATTACTATGTGCAAAAAAAACCAAAAGAGTAACTGAATGGGCTTAAAACGCCCAATATACGCCTTCGATATAACTCTTTATAATAATTTTTTTTGTCTAAAAGTTTTTATATAAAAGTTGCAGTAAACATGCTGCAGGAATATCTCTTTTCAAAGGTTCCTTTTCTACTTTACTAATGACCGCAACAACTGACAGGACGAGTTATCTTGTCATCAAAACGAAAGCTTCTCCGAATATCCTCAAATCTATTGACTGACATTGTAGCTTTGTAATGTGGATCTGAAAAAGGGCTCATAAAGAGTTCTCTGATAGGAACATCGGATGATTTTGTACTCCCTGCCAGAAGAGTAAGGCCAATATAAGCATACAGTTCCTCTTTTGTTATATTTTTCCATGTTTTTTTTCTTCTTGAAGCGATACGTTTTCCTTCTAAGTTAGTACACAAAACTACCTCATCTACAATATCATCTGAAAAAAATTTACAGAACATATCTCTTTTGGACAAGAATTGTGGAATTCCTACAGTTCCTTGAGCAACTCTTACAATATTATGTGATGGGGTTCGTCCAAGAACCTCAGCAGTACTGTTCCAAAAAACATTAGTTTTGGATGTTCTATTTGCACGTTCTGCTGGATCCATTACTTCTTCATCATCTGAAGAATCACTGGACGATGAAGTAGAGACATTAGCTGGTGGCATGTACTCTTCATCAGACAAAGAAAGTTCACTGTCTTCATCACTATCAAAAATGATTGCTTCGATTTCTTGGTCAGTCAAACCCCTGGATGTAGACTGTGCCATTGTAACCTTAGAAGTCAGTAAACTAAAATGAAAAAAAAAAATTACAAACAGGGTTGTACACTCTTTGTTAGTGTGTGTGCTAAGGGTAAAGTGCAGACCCCTCCTCTCACCTTCAGCAGGTCACCACTTTCTTTTAGGTGCAGTAGAAGCTTTGGGATTTTTGGAACTCAGAAAGTTTCTTTTTCAAGAAACAAGAAAGCTGACTCCTTCCTCCAAAGTCTCTTCAGCAAGTAGCACACAATGAACAGTGTTCAGGACCTATGATGATGTCAGAGACGCATGACGTTGTGAGGGAGCCTCCTTCCCAAGATCACATGACCATGTAGTCAGGCAGAATTCACACTATTCATAGCAACAGCAGAGTCATAAAGACTGAGTCAAAGTCTTCCCCAGCAACAGTGAAGACAAAAAGACATAGGATCACATGTAATCCTAGTACGGGCCTAAAAGGCCCCAGGTATGTGAATATGGGGTATTCACAAAAAAGAGTTGTTATACCGAAATGCCTGTAACATAAAAATAAATGAACAACTGGAAATGACAAACAACTATATACCTGAGGAATACCTAGAGTTTCAAAATTCTAACTAAAGTAATCTTGCAGAATATAGAAAACAATTAACAGGGCGGGCCTGTGAGGCCCCAGGTATGCGTTCTAGGGCTAAGGATATAAAATCAAAAGTTTCAAAATTCCGTTATTTTACTACTGCTATGAAGTACAATGTGTCTTGAAAAAACAGACTCAGAATCACCGGGATACATTTAAGGGGATTCTGTCACCTCATTTTTGGCCTATGAGATGCGGCCACCACCATCAGGGGCCTATCTACAGCATTCTGTAATGCACCTGAAGAAGCAGAGGAATGGAACCATGTGACCCAGAGAAGCAGGAGGATCGGGAGGCATTCAGCGCCCAACTGCTAAGGAACCGGTACCAGGCTCTTACGCAGGAGAATGATGAAGAAATACATCAAGATAAGACTTTGCCCACAAACAGCAACATTGTACGCCTTCAGAATCCTCCTGGATGGAGAAAGAAAAATGTTGTGAAGAAGAAACGGAGAGTGATGGTCATGTGGGATTCCATGTTGAGAGGAACAGAGGCCACTATCTCCAGACCGGATATAACCTCAAGAGAATTGTGTTGTCTTCCAGGTGCAAAAATTAAAGATGTGTCTGACAGGCTATCAGGACTCTTCAGACCTACAGATGACGACCCATTCCTGCTAATACATGTGGGGACAAATGACACAGCAAGAAATGACCTGGAAACCATCTTCAGTGACTTTGAAAACTTAAGTAAGAAAGTGATAGAACTGGGAGTGCAGGTGGTCTTCTCTTCCATCCTCCCAGTGGATGGCCATGGAACAAGGAGGTGGAATAATATTCCACAGGTGAACAACTGGCTACGTCGATGGTGCCGTCAGCAAGGATTTGGATTTCTGGATCACGGAGTGAATTACCTATACGATGGACTACTTGCTAGAGATGGGGGTGCACCTTACGAAGACTGGAAAACATGTATTTGGAAGTCGCCTTGCTACACTCATCACGAGAGCTTTAAACTAGAACAATGTGGGAAGGGAAGCAATAGGCCAGAAAAAGCCATACACCTGGCAAATGCTATTGAGAACTCTGCTACGGGTGGAAAGGAAGAACAAAGACAAAAGAATCTAAATAATAAAAATATTGGTGAAAGTGAATCTAATCACAAACTGAAATGTTTCTATACTAATGCACAAAGCATGGGCAATAAACAAGGAGAATTGGAACTACTAACGCAGGAAAAGATATATGATGTCACTGGAATCACTGAAACTTGGTGGGACAATACACATGATTGGAATACAAGGCTAGAAGGATACAGATTTTTTGCAAGAAACAGACTTGATAAACGAGGAGGAGGTGTCACATTGTAGGTTAGAAAAGCATATATCTGCACAGAGATTGAAGCTTCAGAGACTAGGAGTTCTGTGGAACTGTTTGGGTAAGAATACAAGGACAGAACAATGGAAAGGACACCATTGTATGCATTTACTACAGGCCGCCTGTGCAAGCTGATGATATGGATGAACTCTTTATGCATCAAATGGCCAAGTTCTCCAAAAAATATGACATAGTTGTTATGGGAGATTTCAGCTATCCTGACATTTGTTAGGAATCTCTCTCAGACAAAACTAACAGGTCAAGGAAATTCTTATCCTCTCTTGCTGACAACTTTATCTTCCAAAAGGTAGGGGAGAAAACAAGGGGAACTGCTACCTTGGATCTAATCCTTATAAACAGGGAGGAAATGGTTGAGGAGGTAAAAGTGGCTGGGACCCTAGGAGGTAGCGACCATGCTATTTTAGAATTTTGGATAACTAGAGGAGGAAGACCTGTGAAGACTCAGACATCAAGGTTAGATTTCAGAAAGGCAGATTTTAAGGGATTCAGAAAGAGAATTGGAAGGATCCAATGACTGGATATCCTTAAGGACAAAAATGTCCAGGAAGTATGAGAAATCTTGAAAAATGAAATTCTCAAAACAATCCTGAAAAGGAGGAAGAATAGCAATCATTTAAGGAAACCAGGATGGATGAACACAGAACTTAAGCATATGCTAAAAAGGATGAAAGAAATGTTTATAAAATGGAAAAAGGGAGGCATTTCTAAAGAAGAATATAATGCTGCCTGCAGAACTTGCAGGGCACAAATCAGATTACTAAAGCTGACAATTAATTGAGGCTTGCAAGAGACGTCAAAAGCAATAATAAAGGATTTAGAGATATGTCAAAAATAAAGGAAAAGTCAAAGATGCTATAGGCTTTTTAAAGGATGAAAATGATGAAATGGTAAGACAGGATGTTGAGAAGGCGGAACTTTTAAATTCTTATTTTGCATCTGTTTTCTCTCAGAAAGGAAATGTAATATCAACTGTTCTTCACTGTCCTATTAAGGGAATAGAAGAATCCAGGATATCTATAGACAGTAAAATAGTGAGGAAACGCTTAGCTAACCTAAATTAATTCAAGTCTCCAGGTCCAGATAAATTACACCCCAGAGTATTGAAGGAGATAGCAGAAGAAATTTTTGAACCTCTCTCCATAATCTTTGAAAATTCTTGGAGAACAGGAGAAGTCCCAGAAGACTGGAGAAGAGCAAATGTTGTTCCTATGTTCAAATAGGGGAAGAAGGTGGACCCAGGCAGCTATAGGCTGGTGAGTCAGACTTCTATACCAGGAAAGATCTTTGAACAAATTATTAAACAACATGTAAGTCAGTACCTAGATAAGAATGAAGTGATTAAACAGAGTCAGCATGGGTTTGTAACTAATAAGTCATGTCAGACTAACTTAATTTCCTTCTATGACAGAATCACTGATTGGGTGGATCAAGGAAATGCTGTAGATATAGTATATCTTGACTTCAGCAAAGCATTTGACAAAGTATCTCACACAAACCTTATTGAAAAAATGGCTAACTGGCAATTGTTACGTGGATTCATAACTAGCTTAGTGATCGGACCCAAAGAGTGGTCGTAAATGGCTGCACATCCAGTTGGAAGAATGTCTCAAGTGGGGTACCACACGGCTCTGTCCTAGGCCCTGTATTGTTCAACATCTTTATCAATGATTTAGATGAAGGAATTGAGGGTAAACTGATTAAATTTGCTGATGACACAAAGCTAGGAGGGATAGCTAATACTAAAAAAGAGAGAGAGAGGATTCAAAAAGATATAAATAAACTTGAGCAGTGGGCAGCAACTAACAAAATGTTTTTTAACAGGGAAAAATGCAAAGTACTACATCTGGGCAATAAAAATGAAAAAAGCATATACAGAATGGGAGGAATAGGGCTAAGCAACAGCACATGTGAAAAAGACTTAGGTATACTATTAGATCACAGACTTAATATGAGTCAACATTGTGATGCAGCAGCAAAAAAGGCAAATGCAATTCTAGGATGTATTAACAGAAGCATACAGTCTAGATCACGTGAAGTCATTATTGCCCTCTACTGCACTTTGGTCAGACCTCATCTGGAATACTGTGTCCAATTTGGGGCACTACATTTTAAAAAAGACATCAACAAACTGGAGCCAGTTCTGAAAAGAGCGACCAGAATGGTGACCGGTCTGCAAACCCTGTCTTAAGAGGAAAGGTTGCAGGATTTGGGAATGTTTAGCTTGCAGAAGAGAAGACTGAAAGGAGACTTAATAGCTGTCTACAAATATCTCAAGGGCTGTCACATTGTAGAAGGATCATCTTTATTCTCATTTGCACAAGGAAAGACTAGAAGCAATGGGATGAAACTGAATGGGAGGAGACACAGATTAGATATTAGAAAAAACTTTTTGACAGAGTGATCGATGAGTGGAACAGGCTGCCACGAGAGGTGGAGAGTTCTCCTCCAATAGAAGTCTTCAAACAGAGGCTGGACAGACATCTGTCTGGCATAATTCAGCGAATCCTGCTTTGAGCAGGGGGTTGGACCAGATGACCCAGGAGTCCCCACTGCCATGATCCATGCTGAATCAGGACTGATAGAAAGCACAGGTAACCTTTTTTTTTCCTAAGCTGTGCTTAAGGTTTGGTTTTTGCCCCCGGTGGCCATTAGGATTATTGCACTGTGGTGTCGTTTGTTCAAGTTTGCCTCTGGTGGTGGTGAGCATCATTGCACTCTAGTTTCTTTAGTTAAGTGCACATGATTATAATGCAGGTGTGATTGCTGGCTCTGCTATAAAAGAGTCACAGGTGCTGCAATCAGGGTTGGTGATAGTATTAATTTCAACCATCCTTGGTGGAGGAAGGAGCTGGAGAGCGTTCCTTAGCCCTGGCGTGGAAGGAGTCATAGGGGATTTCCTTGTAGCTCTGACAGAGCTTGGTGGCAGCGATTCAGGAGAGCTGCATGCTGGTGGTGGACTCTGTTGCCAGGAGCAAGTGCAACAGAGTAAAGCTAAGTTGTTTTTCCCCATTTGTGTGTTTTCCTTAGTGTGTATTAGTACAGTGGTGGGGCCAGTGCCTGCGCCACCCAGCTCCCAAGCAAGAGATAGGTGTAGGGTGTGCCAGGGCTACAGGTTCCTGATCGGCTCCCGGTGCGGAACTGTCATAGGGAACGTTAGGAGCGTTAGGGACACTGACTCAGGGGAGTGCAGGAGGCCTCCACATCTCCTTTCCCTATCGCAGGGCCCACCGTTGTATCTGTTTCCCTTCCCTTGTCTTGTTGTTTTAGTTACCGGCCTGCGAGCTGTGTCACACAGGACAGTATCACGTGCCGCGTCTTGTTGTTTTAGTTACCGGCCTGCTGGACGTCCAGGCCATAATCTCTGTGTCACTGAGCCAGGGGAGCTTGACCAAGGTCATAGAGACTATCCATCTGCATATAGGACATCGTGAGGAGTCTTTGTCATGCTACGTCTTGGAGGGAATGCCAGTACCTATTGTTTTAGGCCTCCCTTGGCTGAAGAGACACAACCCGGTAATAGATTGGCAGGTGAGGGAAGTGGTAAGCTGGGGACACTCGTGTGAGGGCTGCTGCCTAGGAATTACTGTCTCTGCCGTCTCTCTTCAATGGACCCCTTCCTCTACGGTGAGGGCAGCAGATGTGCTGCAGGAGAGTAGGGGCAAGTCTCAACCCTTGCCATTGGCCAGCCCTGGGAGGTGCAGACCTCGTGGTTGGAGGGGTTGGAGGGTGGTGTACCCCTTGGTGAGATGCGGGGGTGTGAGTGTGGGGACACAGGGGGACGCCTCTGTTGTCAATCCCAGAAAGAGTTCCCCAAGTGGTGACAAACGAATGAGTGGCAATAAACGTCCAGGTCCGGACCTGTGTGTGAATGAGCGTGTATGGGTGGCCATCTAAAGACATCCAGTGGAAGTGTGTTGTGGAGTGTTGCCAGCTCATGCCAAACATACACATGCACAACCCGTTCCCCAGGTCAGCGCTTCGGTCATGTGTGTTGCCTCCAGAACATACGTTGCCAATACCAGCGGGCTCGATTCTCATCAACCTGACATGCAGGTAGTTGCTGGGGTGAACTCTGGGTCTGGGCATCCCCGCTGTAGGTGGTTCCCTGATGGAGAGCAGTTTTGAGGGTCCAGAGGCCCCTCATTAAGGGAGGGTACTGTCATGATTCATGCTGGATCAGGACTGATAGAAAGCACAGGTAACCTTTTTTTTCCTAAGCTGTGCTTTAGATTTGGTTTTTGCCCCCGGTGGCTAAAAGTATTATTGCACTGTGGTGTCGTTTGTTCAAGTTTGCCCCCGGTGGTGGTCAGCGTCATTGCACTCTAGTTTTTTAGTTAAGTGCACATGATTATAATGCAGGTGTGATTGCTGGCTCTGCTATAAAAGAGTCACAGCCAGGTGTTGCAATCAGGGTTGGTGATAGTGTTCATTTCAACCATCCTTGGTGGAGGAAGGAGCTGGAGAGCATTCCTTGCAGCAGTGTCTTAGCCCTGGTGTGGAAGTCACAGGGGATTTCCTTGTAGCTCTGACAGAGCTTTGTGGCAGCGATTCAGGAGGAGAGCTGTATGCTGATGGTAGACTCTGTTGCCAGGAGCAAGTGCAACAGAGTAAAGCTAAGTTGTTTTCCCCGTTTGTGTTTTTTCCTTAGTGTGTATTAGTTCAGCGGCGGGGCCAGTGCCTGCACCACCCAGCTCCCAGCTCCCGAGCAAGGAATAGGTGTAGGGTGTGCTAGGGCGACAGGTTCCTGATTGGCGCCAGGTGCGGAACCGGAATAGGGAACTTTAGAAGCGTTAGGAACACTGACTCAGGGGAGTGCAGGAGGTCTCCACGTCCCCTTTCCCGATCGCAGGGCCCACCATTGTAACTGTTTCCCTTCCCTTGTCTTGTTGTTTTAGTTACCAGCCTGAGAGCTGTGTCACACAGGACAGTATCACGTGCCGCGTCTTGTTGTTTTAGTTACCGGCCTGCCGGTCGCGTCACACAGGACAGGTCCATGTGACACCCTCTAACTCTACGATTCTATGATTCTATGATTGTTGACAGTGGATCCAAGATGTGCGCGTGCGCCGCTCATACTCTGGCTGTCCTCAGCTTCCTGCGTCTCCATGGCTCCCGAGACGCGGGGTCGCAATCATGTGCACCCAACGTCATCGGTCACCTGACGCAGGGGCCGCAGACTTCCGGATTTTTTGGGCGCGCATGCGCCACATGTTCTCGGGCCTCCTCTCATCTGCATCACTCAGCCCCTATTTAAACCCCCGGTCTCTGGACCATACACACCCCCTGATGAAGAAGTTAAACTGAAACGCGCGTCGGGATGCGCTGTGCACATACTTCACCAATTTCAGGTATATTACTATTGTCTAATATTTTATTGTCATTATTTATTTGCAGCACGTCCATTTGTAGGGCCCTTTGTGCAATATCACTGTTATTGTGGTACTAGATGGTGGCCCGATTCTAATGCATTGGGTATTCTATAATATATATGCAGTTTATTTTTGAAAATTTAATAATAATGCAATAATGCACCCCCCAATCCTGATATGTATGGTTCTCTCACCCCCAATCCTGATATGCATGCTACCCCTCAACCCCCTATCCTGGTATGCATGGTCCCCTGACCCCCCAATCCTGGTATGTATGGTCCTCTCACCCCCCAATCCTGGTATGCATGGTCCTCTCACCTATCTTTCCTGGTATGCATGGTCTTCTTACTCCCCTTTTGGGTATACATGGTCCCCTCACCCCCAATCCTGGAATGCATGGTACTCTCACCCCCAATCCTGGTTTGCATGGTCCCCTCACCCCCAATCCTGATATGCATGGTCTCCTCACCCCCCTTTCCTGGTATGCATGGTCCCCTCACCCCCTTTCTTGGTATGCATGGTCCCCTCACCCCCTTTTGTGGTATGCATGGTCACCTCACCCCCCTATCCTGGTATGCATGGTCCCCTCAACCCCCTTTCTTGGTATGCATGGTCCCCTCACCCCCAATCCTGGTATGCATGGTCCTCTCAATCCCCTATCCTGGTATGCATGGTCCCCTCACCCCCAATCCTGGTATGCATGGTCCCCTCACCCCCCAATCCTGGTATGTATGGTCCTCTCACCCCCCAATCCTGGTATGCATGGTCCCCTCACCTCCCAATCCTGGTATGCATGGTCCCCTCACTCCCTATCCTGGTATGCATGGTCCCCTCACCCCCCAATCCTGGTAAGCATGGTCCCCTCACCCCCCAATCCTGGAATGCATGGTTCCCTCACCCCCCTTTCCTGGTATGCATGGTGCCCTCACCCCCTTTCCGTGTAGCCGCGACCAATCAGCGTCGCGGCCCTCTGTCCGCGACCGATCAGCAATGCGGCCCTGTAGCCGCGACCAATCACTCCCGCGGCCCTGTGCAAAAATAATATTAAGAAATAAAAAAGTTATTCTCGCCTTCCGACGGCCTCCTGTCTTCTTTCCACGCGCCCGGCCTCGCGTTCCCAGTAATGTTTTGCGGCTTAGATCGCTGATGACGTCGGTCTTCTTTCTCGTTCTCGCGAGAGTGACGTCGGTCTTCTCTCTCGCTCTCGTGAGAGTGACGTCATCAGCGGTCTAAGCCGCAAAGCATTACTGGGAACGCGAGGTCGGGCGCGTGGAAAGAAGACAGGAGGCCGTTGGAAGGTGAGAATAACTTTTTTTATTTTAATTCTCTTTTTTACAGATTTAAGGCCTGCGCCTGCCACTGATTGGTCACGGCCTGGCGGGGGCCTGGCGGTCGCGACCAATCAGCGGCCCGTGATTTCGGTTACAGACAGACACGATAAGGCATTTATATATATATAGATATTATTGGAAGTTTTGCACTTTATCTGATCAATTTATTTTACCTTTGGTCAGTTAACATCACTTCATGTGTTATTGGCATTCATTATGATTGTTTATTTTATCTTTAGGCACCTTAGCACTTATCACTTTTTGATCACTATAAGGCATGTCATGATCCAGGACGGGGTTTCACTTTGGCCCGTCCTGGTCAGACTGGGGGTTAATTGTTCTGCCTCTATCTGGCAGAGGGCGGCTATTTAATGCTCACTGGACCTAGGTTCAGTGTCAGTTATACTCCTGCCCTCAGTTGAGTTAGTTGACCTCTTGTATACGTGTGCCTTGTGCCTGATTACTTGTTGCTTGTTTGGTTGTGATCCAGGTCTGTCCCTGTTACGAGTTCTGCCTGCCCCTCTTGTACCGCACCGCTCTCTCGTGTATGAATTTCTGCTTGTGGCTCGACTGCTTTCTGCCCATCCCTTTGGTACCGCACCGCCCTCTTGTGTATGACCTTTGGCTTTGTCTGACCTCCCGTCTGTTTATCCCTCCTGTACCTCGTTTGCCTGTATTGTGTATGACCTCCGTTTTGCCCGACACTGAGTTTTCTACCTTCTCTGAAAGCAGGACGCTTAGCTCCGCCCCCTTGCAGTCACATGACTGTAGGTCCCGTGCCGGCTTGCTAAACTTCAGCGTTCAGGTCCTGTGCATCTGTATTTTCCAGCTGTTCTTGTCCCCAGGGGTCCCTACAGTACGGGTGAGTCCCTGCTTAGCGGAGGCTGTACGCCAGCGCTGTCAGGATCCTGATAGGCACTTTTTATGCCTCATTTAGTCTTTGCTGCTTTATCATTATGGACTATTGTTAGAAATATATATATTTCCCTATATTGGTGATTTTTTATATTCTACTTTTATTTTTATGATACATATTTTTTGTGTACAAGCACTTTTATGTAGAGTACTACTTAACCTTCTTCATAGTATGGTGATTTTATATTTTATTATTTTTAGTTCATGTTCAGATTGATTTTCTTTTGGTTTCTGTATACCTGAATGGTTGCCCATTCAATCTGACACACCATGGAATATTGGCTAATTAAATAATGTTTACTATTATTATATTGTACTATAACCATTTCTGATTCATTGGTGCGTTTTATATGGGTCAGTACAATTAATGTGATATTAAACTCATATACAGTGGGTTCGGAAAGTATTCAGACTCCTTTAAATTGTTCACTCTTTGTTTCATTGCAGCTATTTGGTAAATTCAAAAAAGTTCATTTTTTTTCTCATTAATGTACACTCTGCACCCCATCTTGACTGAAAAAAACAGAAATGTAGACAATTTTTCAAATTTATTAAAAAAGAAAAACTGAAATATCACATGGTTAAATATTCAGACCTTTTGCTCAGTATTGAGTAGAAGCACCCTTTTGAGCTAATACAGCTTTGAGTCTTCTTGGGAATGATGTAACAAGTTTTTCACACCTGGATTTGGGGATCCTCTGCCATTCTTCCTTGCAGATCCTCTCCAGTTCCATCAAGTTGCATGGTGAATGTTGGTAGACAACCATTTTCAGGTCTCTCCAGAGATGCTCAATTGGGTTTAGGTCAGGGCTGTGGCTAGGCCAGTCAAGAATGGTCACAGAGTTGCTCTGAAGCCACTGCTTTGCTATTTTAGCTATGTGCTTAGGGTAATTGTCTTGTTGGAAGGTGAACCTTTGGCCAAGTCACCGATGGTTGTAAAGAATGACAAGCCCCCAAGTCAGTGCTCTGCTAATGATGACCTGCCAGAGTTAAACAGCTGTATTTTAAAATTAAGAGTAATGTGCAGAGCACAGCTCCACATGCAGCTGTTAAAGGCAGGTCATAATTTTGTGTCACACTCATAATCTGCTGGGTAAGGGATGGGCACAGCTCATGAAGCTCCTCCATACATCCACTGCCGACTTGCATAGTTCATGTCTTTTAATCCATTGGCAAAATAATAGGAAAATGAGCTTGCAAGTGTAGGGCTTTGATTTGCATTTGCAACTCTCAGAAATCTCTAGACTCTTACTCCTCCCAGCACTAGTTTCTTGCCAGTGATCATTTGCATAAGAATCTATTTGTATAAACTATTCTCATGTCATTTTCCCCTGCAATTATTTGGGCTCTATTCCATTTCATAATTATTTTTGCTATTTACTCATGCCTTTGTTGCATATTTAGTTGCATTCTGCATGCTTCTGGGATGTCCGGCTCTGATGAGGCCCTGGAGGCTTCTGCCCAAACACGTTCATGATCACAACAACATGATGTCATTATGTGCATTGAGACATTGCACACACATGTGCAGAACCATCCCAGAAGATATAGATCAGAAGATGAGACAAGGACCAAATGGGTGATTGAGAGGTAAGCATTGAGGTAGGTATAACTTTTTAACCTTTTAATGGCCCTTTGTGGTTTATAAAAATGGTGGCAATCAGCTTCTATTTTGCTGAATCTGTATGGAAGCAAATTCCCCAAAAATCTGTATTTTGACATACGTATTATTCCACTCAATTCATTTGCTCATTTTTACTCACAAGAATTCAACGAATTCCACAAAGAATTCCACCTCCTGTCAGCTCCAGCTCAAAAATATTTCCAGAATCCGTCCTTTTCTCTACCCTCAGTCTACTAAAATGCTTGTGCATGCTCTCATCATCTCTCCCCTCAACTACTGCAACATCCCCCTCTGTGGTCTCCTTGCTAACACTCTCACACCTATTCAGTCCATCCTTAACTCTGCTGCCCAACTAATTCATCTCTTTCCTCGCTACTCCTCTGCTTCTCCCCTTTGCAAATCTCTTCACTGGCTCCCATTCCCGCCTTGTATTCAGTTCAAATTACTAATACTGATCTACAAAGCCATCAATAACCTGTCTCCTCCATATATCTCTGTACTAATCTCCCAATATCTTCCCTCACATAATCTCTGGTCCTCTCAAGACCTCCTTCTCTCCTCCGCACTTTTTTGCTCATCTGCTAATCACCTCCAAGACTTCTCCCAAATATCCCGCATCCTCTGGAATTTTGTGCCCCAACATGTCCAACTATCAACCACATTTGGATCCTTCAGACGGAACCTGAAAAGCTACCTCTTCAAGAAAGCTTACAGCCTGCAATGACCCCGCTGCCTCCTCACCAATACTGAAGCTACTGCCTCACCAATACCAGAGCTACTGCAACCCCCCACCCTACTCTCTCCTTCCCCACCATCCTGTAGATTGTAAGCCTGCAAGGGCATGGTCCTCTGCCCTCTGTATCAGTCTGTCATTGTTAGTTTATTTACTGTGATACCTGTAATTTGTATGTAACCCCTTCTCATGTACAGCACCATGAAATCAATGGTGCTATATAAATAATAATAATAATAATAATAATAATAATAATTACCAACACAATAATTTAGAAATTAATTTCAAAGGCCACTATATTATGTATTCTTATATTTTGATATGTCACTTTTTTAATTTGTATAAAGTGCAAATATCGTAATTTCTCTAAATGGAGAGTAAAACAGACTTCATTTTATTGTAATTCATGGGATTTTTCATAGTGCACATTATTTATATTATTTTCAATTACAATATGTACAAGTCTCTCGGGTTACTTTTTTTTTCTAAAATGTACCCCTTCCTTCTCTATATTATTTAGCTCTGTATTTCTGTTTCTGACACATAACTACATAAATAACTGTGTGTCTTAACTGGACCAAAGCATCATCTCAATCTACTCTTTTTATCATCTATTTTTTGCTTGTCTTGTGAAAATATTTAGTGCCAAGTTTCTGTTATAGATAATGGATGGGCATGCTCAGCTTTTGCTCACTGATAGGTCTTAAGAGACTCATTTCAAAAATGGTGCAGCTGTTAAGTTTGGGAGAATTGTATAAATTGGAATCGTTTAGACGTGGCTGATTTGAAGATCTCCATGTAACATGCAGAAGTAGTCCCAGCAGAGTTTTCCGTTTATAACAAAAGTTGCATATCTTTAATTTTGCAGGTGCATTCTTCTGAAGTACTTAATCTATGTAAAAGAAACTATTCTCTAGTGAAATATAAAATGTAAAAAAATATTTACTTGTCCTTTAAAACACTATTTCTTCCAATTAGTGAACATAACACACGGTAGTTTAGTTTTATAAAAAAAAAATATTAAAATAAAAAACATTTAAAAGATGTTTTACTACATTTTAAAAATGTAAGCATAATTGAATAAATTAAATTAGATAGAGTGCAATATATTATGTGATTACAAGTTTGGGCAGCATGGTTGCTCAGTGGTTAACATTGCAGAGTTGAAGTCCTGGGTTCAATTCTCACTAAGGCTGTAGTCAAACTAAAGTAGATGTATAAAAATTCCGTCCATTTTTCACAGACGAGAATCGCACAAATGTTCCATGAACAGTGATCCGTGTGACATCTGTATGGCATCTGTACGACGAGATTTACTCGCCGGCTTGCAAAATGGACACATAATGGGTCCATATCCTCAAATATTCATGAAAACATATATATATATGTATATCTATATACTGTATACTGTAAATATATGACAGTGAGACACACACACATATATATAGTACATATTTATATTTCATACAGAGGTAGATAGCCGATAATTCAATTGTCGGTTTCTGTAAAAGATAAGATGCTCCATACAAAATACGCCCCATATAATGCTCCATAAAGTCCATGATGGGCCCCATAATCATAGAATCATAGAATCATAGAATCGTAGAGTTGGAAGGGACCTCCTGGGCCATCTGGTCCAACCCCCTGCTCAAAGCAGGATTCGCTAAATCATCCCAGTCAGATGTCTGTCCAGCCTCTGTTTGAAGACTTCCATTGAAGGAGAACTCACCACTTCTCGTGGCAGCCTGTTCCACTCATTGATCACTCTAACTGTCAAAAAGTTTTTTCTAATATCTAATCTGTGTCTCCTCCCATTCAGTTTCATCCCATTGCTTCTAGTCTTTCCATGTGCAAATGAGAATAAAGTTGATCCTTCTACAATGTGACAGCCCTTTAGATATTTGTATACAGCTATTAAGTCTCCTCACAGTCTTCTCTTTTGCAAACTAAACATTCCCAAATTCTGCAACCTTTCCTCATAAGACAGGGTTTGCAGACCGGTCACCATTCTGGTCGCTCTTTTCTGAACTTGCTCCAGTTTGTTGATGTCTTTTTAAAATGTGGTGCCCAAAACTGGACACAATATTCCAGATGAGGTCTGACCAAAGAGGAGTAGAGGGAAATAATGACTTCATGTGATCTAGACTGTATGCTTCTGTTAATACATCCTAGAATTGCATTTGCCTTTTTTGCTGCTGACTCATATGTTGACTCATATTCAGTCTGTGATCTATTAGTATACCCAAGTCTTTTTCACATGTGCTGTCACTTAGCCCTATTCCTCCCATTCTGTATATGCTTTTTCATTTTTATTGCCCAGATGTAATACTTTGCATTTCTCCCTGTTAAAAACCATTCTGTTAGTTGCTGCCACTTCTCCAGTTTATTTATATCTTTTTGAATCCTCCCTCTCTCTTCTCTAGTATTAGCTATCCCTCCTAGCTTTGTGCCATCAGCAAATTTAATCAGTTTACCCTCAATTCCTTCATCTAAATCATTGATAAAGATGTTGAACAATACAGGGCCCAGGACAGAGCCCTGTGGTACCCCACTTGAGACATTCTTCCAACTGGATGTGCAGCCATTTACGACCACTCTTTGGGTCCGATCACTAAGCCAGTTATGAATCCACCTTACAGTTGCCTTGTCCATTCCATACTTAGTCATTTTTTCAATAAGGATTGTATGAGAGACTTTGTCAAATGCTTTGCTGAAGTCAAGATATACTATATCTACAGCATATAAGATGCTCCATACAAAAAATATGCCCCAAATAATGCTGCACAAAGGTTAACAATGGCCCCATAAGATGCACCATAGAATTATATGCCCCGTATGCTGATCCATAAAGGTTGATGGCCCCATAAGATGCTCCATAGAATAATATGTCCCATATGCTGCTCCATAAAGGTCGATGGCCCCGTAACATGCTCCATAGAATAATATAGCCCATATGCTGCTCCATAAAGGTTGATGGCCTCATAAGATGCCCCATAGATATATATGCCCCATATAAAGCAGCATAAAGGTTGATGGGCCCATAAGATGCTCCATAGATATATGTGCCCCATATAATGCTGCATAAAGGTTGATGGGCCCATAAGATGCTCCATAGATATATATGCCCCAAATGCTGTTGCTGCGATTAACAAAAAATGACATTCACACCTCTCTTTGCTGGGGGCCAGTTGCCGATGTCCTGAGCAGGCTGGGACACTGGCGTGCTATGGGGGCCAGGTGCCGGTGTCGCCACTAGCTCAGGGCCCCAGCACTTGCAATATTCACCTGTCCCTGTTCCACTGTTGCATGCCGCTCTGTCTTCCAGCTCTCTGCAGTAACTGTTCAGGCAGAGGGCATGCACTAACCATGTCATTGTGCCCTCTGACCTGAAGATCACAGCCAGAGAGCGCAGAAGACACAGCATCGCGCAGCGGTGGAATGGTGACAGGTGAATATCGCATGGCTCCCCCTGTCCTCCCCATCATACTCACCCCTTCCTGGCATGATCTCTGCAGTCCCTGCTTCTCAGATGGCTTCCGGTGCTGGCAGCTCCTTCCAGTGTTCAGCGGTCACGTGGTACCGCTCATTAAAGTAATGAATATGCACTTTTCTGTGCTGAAACGCCCCCTCAGCTTGTACATGAGTCTTTGTCCCATAAAGCTGGCGGAGGAGGGAGAGTGGCAGGTCACAGAGGCAGTAGCCGGTGGCTGTGGCTAAAGCCTGTGTCGCTGCTGTAATAGCGCACAGTGCCAGCCTCAGCTGCCGGCTTCCAGCACAAATCATACTCACCTACCTGCGCACCCTGTATGCTGACACTGCATTTCATTCTGACTGCTGGCGCCTGCAACTCTTCCTGCCAACCAATCACATGTGTCATGATCCAGTTTGGATCTGACAGATTAAATGTTCAAGTAACCTTTTTTTTCCTTTAGCTGTGCTAAAGGTGGTTTTGCCCCCGGTGGCCATTAAGATTATTGCACTGTGGTGTGGTTTGTTTTAAGTTTTCCCCCGGGTGGTGGTGAGTGTCATTGCAATCTGTTTCTTTAGTTTAGTGCACATGATTAGAATACAGGTGTGATTGCTGGCTCTGCTATAAAAGAGCCTCAGGTGTTGCAATCAGTGTTGGTGGATTATTGTTGGGCTTTTCCAACCATGCTGGGTGAAGGAGGGAGCTGAGGAGAGTCCAGGGCATCCCAGAGTCCTGGAGTGGCAGCTATGCTGTCAGTGAGGAGTGCCTGCATAGCTTGGTTGAGTGGCAGCTATGGTATCAGTGAGTAGTTTGTGTAAAGCATGGTGGAGTGGCTGCTATGGTGTCAGTGAAGAGTTCTTGCAAAGCTTGGTGGAGTGGTAGCTATGGTGTAGAGCTGCACTCAGTTGCTGGACTCTTTTGCTGGAAGCTGCACTCAGGTGCTGGACTCCATTGCTGGACAGCTGCACTCAGGTGCTGGACACTGTTGCTGGACAACTGCACTCAGGTGTTGGACTCTGTTGCGCCAAGGCGGCACTCGGGTGCTGGATGCCGTTGCTGGACAGCTGCACCCAGGTGTTGGACACGGTGGGAGGAAGATGCGCTCAGGTGTTGGACTCTGTTGCCTGGAGCAAGTGCATCAGAGCAAAGATAAGTGTTTCCCTGTTTGTCACTTTTCCTCATGTTGGTGTTAATGCAGTGGGATAGGTGTAGGGTGTGCTAGGGCGACAAGTTCATGATCGGCAACAGGTGAGGAGCCTGTATAGGGAACGTTAGGAGTGTTAGGGACACTGAATCAGGGGAGTGCAGGAGGTCTCCACATCCCCTGTCCCTATCGCATGACCCACCATTGTAAATATTTCCTTATGCCCTGTGTCTGGTTGTATTAGTTACCAGCCTGCGGGCCGCATCACACTGGACAATTACACGTGCCATGTCCTGTTGCATTAGCTACCTGCCTGCTGGCCGTGTCACACAGGGCGGGGCACGTGACAACATGTCCCTGCTCATTAAGGTAATGAATATGCACTGCTCTCCACTCCCATAGGCCTGGAGCACATATTCTTACCTTATTAAGCAGGGCCACGTGATCATTCAGCAGGAAGAGCTGCAGGAGCGCCGGCAGCTGGAAGGAAATGCAGTGCCAGCACCCAGGGTGCACAGGTAGGTGAGTAGGATGTTTGTTTTTTTCAATAGGAATCTTGCAAACAGAGATAGAGGATAAGGAGCCATGCATATAGGGACAGGATGGGGGAGGCATGCATGCAATGACAGGGAGGGGAAGCCATGCATACCAGGACAGGGATGAGGAGACAATGCATACCCGGCTTATACTTGAGTCAATAAGCTTACCCAGTTTTCCTTGTCAAAGGTAGGTGCCCCGGCTTATACTTGGGTCGGCTTATACTCAAGTATATACGGTAAGTGGATTTCTGACTGGAGTCCATCTTAAATCTATGTGCATCAAATTTGTTCAGCAAACTAACTCTTTCAACTAAGTATCACAGTAATTTATTCCCTCCTTCCTTCCTTCCTTGACTCATGAGAATTTCAAGTCTTGAAATTCTGGAATTGAGAATCTACAGTTAATAGTAGGACAATGTATGCAACATTTGTAGCCCAATCCTTTCCTTGCACAATTGTAGCTATTTTAATTTAAGAAAAGCATGGAAATATTCACGTTCCTAAATACACACGTGGTCAAATTTGCTGGTACCCCTCATTTATTGACAGAAAAACCTACACTGGTCACAGAAATAACTTGAATCTCACAAAAGTAATAATAAATAAAAAAATCTATGAAAATGAACAAATGAAAATCAGGCATTGCTTTGAAACCATGCTTCCACAGAATTATTAAAGAATAAAACTCATGAAATAGGCCTGGACAGAAATGATGGTACCCCTGAAAATAATGTGACAAATGGGACATGATAAATCAAGGTGTGTCCACTAATTAGCATTACAAGTGTCTACAATCTTGGAATCTGTGAGTGGGCCTGTATAGGCCTACAGATAAACATTGTGTTGTTTGGTGACCTGGTGTGTATCACACTGAACATGGACCAGAGGAAATGAAGGAAAGAGTTGTCTCAGGAGATTAGAAAGAAAATTACAGACAAACATGTTAAAGGTAAAAGGTATAAGACCATCTCCAAGCAGCTTGATGTTCCTGTCACTACAGTTGCACATATTATTCAGAAATTTAAGCTCCATGGGACTGTAGACAACCTCCCTGGATATGGCCGCAGGATGAAAATTGATGTCAAATCAAAGAGACATGTAATATGAATGGTAACAAAAGAGCCCAGAAAAACTTCTAAACAGATTACAGGTGAACTTGAAACTGAAGGAACATCAGTGTCAGATCACACCATTCGTTGTTTTATGAGCCAAAGTGGACTTCATGGGAGATGACCAAGGAGGGCACCATTGTTGAAAAATCATAAAAAAATTCAGTCTGGAATTTGCCAAACTACATGTTGACAAGCCACAAAGCTTCAGGGAGAATGTCCTATGGACAGATGAGACAAAAATTGAACTTTTTGGCAAGGCACATCAGATCTATTTTCACAGACGGAAAAATGAAGGATATCAAGAAGAGAACACTGTCCCTACTGTGAAACATGGATGAGGCTCTGTTAGCTTCTGAGGCTGCTTTGCTGCATCTGGCACAGGGTGTCTAGAATCTGTGCAGGGTACATTGAAATCTCAAGACTATCAAGGGATTTTATAGAGAAATGTGCTTCCTAGTGTCAGAAAGCTTGGTCTGATGCAGGTCATGGGTCTGGTAACAGGATAATGACCCAAAACACAAAGCTAAAAACACCCAAGAATGGCTAGGAAGGAAATCAATGAACTATTCTGAAGTGGCCTTCTATGAGCCCTAACCTAAATCCTATTGATTATAACACAAAACCCATCCAAATGACCAGGGCACAAAAACTGATTTACATCAATAAACACAAAAAAGAAAATCCAGTATAAAGTGCCAATACAATTTATCCTTTATTAAACTCATTCAGAGTAATTTACAGAATATTCATAGAAAAAAAAATTCCTAGTAGATTATAAAAGGTCACTACTTGTCTATTGGGCTATAGGAAAAGATTTTATACTGGCGCTTTACATTAGTTGTAGGTCCACTGATGTTGGTTATTTCCCCTATTATTGACAAGTAGTGACCTTTTATAATCTACTAGGAATTTCTTTCTATGAATATTCTGTAAATTACTCTGAATGAGTTTAATAAAGGATAAATTGTATTGGCACTTTATACTGGATTTTCTTTTTTGTGCTTACTAAATTCTATTGAGCCTCTTTGGAAAGAGCTGAAACATGACATCTGGAAAAGGCAACCTTCAAACACAAAACAACTGAAGCAGTTTGCTCTTGAGGACTGGGACAAAATACCTGTCGAGAGGTGCAGAAGTCTCATTGACAGTTACAGGAATCGATTGATTGCAGTGATAGCCTCAAAAGGTTGTGCAACAAAATATTAAGTTAAGGGTACCATCATTTCCGTCCAGGCCTATTTCATGAGTTTTATTTTTTTAAAGAATTCTGTGCAAGCATGGTTGAAAAGCAATGTCTGACTTTCATTTGATCATTTTCATAGATTTTTGATTTATTATCACTTTTGTGAGATTCAAGTTATTTCTGTGACCACTGTGGGTGTTTCTGTCATTAAACGAGGGGTACCAACAATTTTGACCACATGTGTAGGTTGTGCATCCTTGGAAATCAGTTGTGCATATCTTTACTTACTGTGGTTTTTCATTATGTATAAAATAGATGAAAGCATCGACATCTTAACTAAGTTTGTCCTGCCCACAGCATTCCTGAATTCATGTAACTATAAGGCTAAACTTTTTGATATTTTCAAAAATAGCATATCTTTGTGACCTCCTCCATACCTCGAATGCTCCATGAAGTAAAAATCACCAAGCATTTCATATTTAGACAATTAACAAAGGATAACAGGCTGTAAACTGTCAACTCTAAAATGTATATCCCATGAAAGAAAGTAAACCCTTTGCTTGATTGTAAACCTGCCATCCCTGCTTCCAATACCCTTAAACTTCCTTCCAGCACTTCAAAATTGCTGAACATTTACTTACTGAATAAGGTATAGGACCCAAGGCTTTATTTGGGCAGTTTGAAATTTATAAGGTTCACCTCCAATTTCCACATAGTTTAAGGCCTGTTTCACACATCTGTTTTTCCCCATCAAAATCCGCCGTTTTGCAAAAAAAACGGATCCGCCATTTTTCTTGGCGGATCCGTTTTTTCCCCATTGACTTGTATTACCGGCGGATCTTGACGGATGGTCATCCATTCCATCCGCTTTTTTACGCATCCACCAAGATTTTGCCGTCCGCTGAGCGGACAGGACGGACAATGAAACGTTTTTTTTCCCCGGCCGGATCCGCAGTTTCTATTGCGCATGCCCGGGAGAAATGCCTGTGTCGGAAATTTAACCCTAAACTCAGTTCTGGCGTCTGAAAAAAATTCTCTCTCTCTCTCTCTCCTCCCCGGACAGCGGTTCCTTTAAAATTCTTCCTTCACCGGATCCGTTAAAACAATGGTCCGGTGCCAAACGTTGTGGTCAGTACAGGAACGGATCTGTTGTCCGCCATTTTAGCGGATTTTAACTGACGAAAAAAACTGATGTGTGAAACAGGCCTAACAGACACCAACAGCAAAGCAGCTCATGGTGTGATCCAATAGCAGTGCTTCTCATCACACTACATCAATGTAACTGAAAAACTTCAAATACTTTCAAAGTATCTCAAGGATTAGTGGAACCTCCCAGGTAATTAAAAAAGATATGTAGAGGACAATTTTCCAGAAAATTATAGATCTTGATTTCACATCAAGCTTGACCTTGTTTAACAATTTTGCTCTTTCTTGTAAACCTCCTTCATCCTTTTACTTGCTAAATTTGTTGTTCATGGCAGTCTCAAATGTGATGGTTGTAACTCGCATTTTTACTCAGCGCCCTTCTTCTCACAAAGCAGTTTCTTCTCGCATCAGCCAGTCTGCCTATTGCTGCACTTTCAGGTCAGCTGCTGCAGTCCCAGGACTGCCTTGGAATGGTACCTGGTGACCACCTGCAGCCAAGCCCAACCTCACCACCAGAGGCTCTAGTAACGCCTTTTCAGAAAATCATCAATATTCACAGATTGCAGCTCCCTGTTCAATTGCCAATCAATGACATCAGAGATATAGCTAAATGTGAGATAAATTAGGAAATGCTGCAGGCCAATGTAACATTTCCACCATGCCATCTACTCAAAGTAGCAGGAGCAACATGCAGTCTGGCATTTTCATGTTAAAAAAACTTCTTCTGGAATACATTGGAGAAATGTCCGCACCACTAGTTCCACTACCAAATACATGTAATGGTGAACTGTTAAGGTATGTAAAATGAAGGCTACAGGATCTGTTTACAGTACACTGAGCAACTCTACATTATAATCTGGGGAATAGGACTGTTGTGATGTTATGTTGTGAAGACCTCTTAGTGGTATTTCAACCTTGGACTCCAGATGGAGACCGGAGGGGCGAATGGAAAAATGGTGACTGCAATGGAGATCTATCCTCTTCAGCCCCGGCTTTTGACTCGGATGTAATGATAGCTGGAGATTGGTCTAAAGACCATGTGGGCAGTGACACAAAGAGGCCTTCATGAGGGAATGTCAAATGGAACTTTCTCCCAGGATCTTGGTGTGGGACAGCACAACGTACATTAGCTAGATGCTTCTAATTTTAATTTAAGGTCCTTAGAGCTTCCAATTCATTTACAAATGATGGTAAAGGTAGACTGTATGGCTAGGAGCTGGATTTTAATAACCTGAACACTAAATATTATATATTTTTTTTGTTAACGACAACTGTGAACATTACTTGCATCACAAAAAATGCATGAAAGGGAATCTTTCAGCAGGTTTTTGATATTTAATCTGGGAGCACCATAATGTAGCTTGATTCCAGAGTTGTGTCACTTAAAACTCTGTGTGCTGTATTTCCAATAAAATCAGTGTTTTATCAGCAGGAGACTATCACTGCCTGACTAGATCTTATGTGCAAACAGATGCAGCTGCAACAAAGAACACAGGGATTCTAGCAAAATTGTACCAAGTAGTCCAATAAGAGATACATCGCTGGAATCAGGCTCACTGCCTCTACTTTACGCTGCTCTTAGACTCTATAACAAAAGCCTCCTGGCAGATTCACTTTAACCACCAGTGTATGTTTTTGGGATGTAATCTGTTATGTGACATTTTGCTATATTGAACTACTGAATCTGCTATGTCCAAGGACAGGCATACAATTTGTGACATCTGCAAAGTTGAGTAAAAGTGCAATAGTTAATGGGGCCAACAGTCACCTTAATCACCTTCCTTCTGTCTAATACATGATTTGCAAATGCCTGAGCTAATTAATCAATGGTTACCAATTATTGTTGAATTGATAAATAGATATAATGAGTTGCTGTATGTTGTGGTCATTTCTTTAGCTAGAAAAAAAATTACATATATAGACTTTTGTATGCAGCTTAACAAATACTCTATGGGAACAAGTCCACGAAATACATTAGCAGTTGGATTCTGGTGAAAATGTCTGCTAACAAAGTCCTAGCTATAACCTGGCTTCACATGGGACAAAATGTTGAATGTACTAACCTTATCCTGTACCTCACCGTCATGGCCCAGTCAAAGGTTTTTTAGCTCTTTCCTTTTGGCACAAAGTGCCCGGGGCATATCCCTTATTTTCCCTCTCACAAACTTTACACCTGGACACAGGTGTTGGCATGTATTGATGAATGTCATAAATTAAGACAAAGAAATGAAAGTATGAAGAGAAGACTCTAGCTTAACCACTTGTTTTTCACTTTCGTAATTGCGTTTAGTAAATATAGTTATTTCAGCAACGGTAAATTATATTAACCCCTTAACGACCAGGGGTATTTTTGGTTTTCCATTTTCATTTTTCCCTCCCCTTCTTTCCAGAGCCATAACTTTTTTAATTTTCCGTTTATATGGCCATGTGAGGGCTTATTTTTTGTGGGACGAGTTGTACTTTTAAATGACATCATTGGTTTTACCATATCGTGTACTCGAAAACGGGAAAAAAATTCCAAGTGCGGTGAAATTGCAAAAAAAGTGCAATCCCACATTTGTTTTTTGCTTGGCTTTTTTGTTAGGTTCACTAGATGCTAAATCTGACCTACCATTATGATTCTCCAGGTCATTACGAGTTCATAGACACCAAACATGTCTATGTCCTCTTTTATCTAAGTGGTGAAAAAAAATTCCAAAATTTGCTAAAAAAAGAAAAAAAAAAAAAAAAGAAAAAAATAGTGCAATTTTCCGAGACCCGTAGCGTCTCCATTTTTCATGATCTGGGGTCGGGTGAGGGCTTATTTTTTCCATGCCGGACTGACATTTTTAATGACACCACTTTTGTGCAGATACGTTTTTTTGATCGCCCGTTATTGCATTTTAATGCAATGTCTTGGTGACCAAAAAAACGTAATTCTGGCGTTTTTAATTTTTTTCTCACTACGCCGTTTAGCGATCGGGTTAATGCTTTTTTTTATTGATAGATCGGGCGATTCTGAACGCAGCGATACCTAATATGTGTATGTGGGATTTTTTTTTTACTGTTTTATTTTTATTGGGGCGAAAGGGGGGTGATTTGAACTTTTAGGTTTTTTTAATTTTTTTTATTTTTAAACATTTTTTTTTTTTACTTTTGGCATGCTTCAATAGCCTCCATAGGAGGCTAGAAGCATGCACAACCCGATTGGCTCTGCTACATATGGGCGATGAGCAGATCGCCCATATGTAGCAGATTTACTGCTGTGCTTTCAGCGCCGACCACCGGGTGGTGCTGAAAGCCTTATGCCTGGAACAACCATAGAGGTCTCATAGAGACCTCTGGTTGTCCAGGCAACGTGACGCCGACCCCCGATCACGTGACGGGGTCCGCGATGATGTAATTTCCGGCCCGGCGGCCGGAAATTCTATTTAAATGCCCGCTGTCAGCTTTGACAGCGGCATTTAACTAGTTAATAGGCGTGGGCGGACGACGATTCCGCTCGCGCCTATTGCGGGCACATGTCAGCTGTTCATAACAGCTGACATGTCCCGGCTTTGATGCGGGCTCAGCGCCGGAGCCCTCATCAAAGCAGGGGAAATGTCTGATGACGGACTGTGTCCGTCATTGGACATTAAGGGGTTAAGAACAGCGGCCTATGTTGACCTGTATAATGATAATTTGACTACTCAAAAATAAGCAGTGCAAGTGAATAACTCATGATCATCAAACATGACCGAAGAAACTCCTTTTATTAAATGTTCCATCACATCAGCTAACTGGAATGATAGATCTATTTTTTTTGTTAACTAAAAGATTAAGAATTCTTATTGAACCCGGTATTAATATCATCATAGTTCATACTCTCTCAGCTACCAGCTTGTACAGCTCTATATTTGTGCTTGGATTTCTACTAACACTATTAAGTCTGATTAATCAGTATGGTTATATCCAATAAGTAATTACATGAAATGTCCTTGGTTTTAAATCAATCAAATACATTTGCAGCCATGCACAGTGCTTGAGAAAAGAGTCTCCCCTGTTTTGCTTGCTACATCATTAATTTTAATATTCCTTTTTCATATATATACCCTCTTAGCCAGTGCTAAATATTGGACGAATGAGTAAAGCAGTTATGACTGAATAATTACCCCACACATTTATGCAGATGTGACACACTTTTCTTTACTCAGGGAATATATTTTTGAAGCTTTATAATT
Source organism: Dendrobates tinctorius (assembly GCF_039654945.1). NCBI lineage: Eukaryota > Metazoa > Chordata > Amphibia > Anura > Dendrobatidae > Dendrobates > Dendrobates tinctorius. The sequence goes on along the minus strand of NW_027361732.1, from coordinate 33,490,634 downwards.
AAATTTGTGGTTGTCATGGAAGAAAATATTGAAAAGGAAGTAAAGATGCTGACTGACAATTTTCTTCTTAGTCACACTAAAGGTAGAAAGTGGTCACACAGTAGCTGGTGGGTGGTGAAAACATGCATTTCATGAGTACAAATGACTCCGACATCTCACTGCACAAAAACAAAAACATAAAATATTGTCGGCGACTACTTTTTATGCTGCTTTCAGAAAGGCAGTTAGATAGGATTACTTTTAGGGATATTTACTAATGATGAGAGTGCACGTTCATCAATAGTCGTTGCTCGCCTGGGCATGGCAGTGCTCGTGATGCTCGGAGCTCGCCGAGCATTACCAGGGTTGCTCGGCGGTAGCTCAGGTCCTCGCCCTGCATGTTCGGCTCTCATTAGAGCGCCAATGAACATGCTGGGATTGTCTGCCACACACTGTAATGCTGCATGTTGCTTGTGGCATTACAGTGATTGTCTGGCCACGCAGAACTGCGTCATCAGGTCTATATCAGACCTGGCACCTCATCATGCAGTGTAGGGAGAGTTGTTGCTTTGCTAGGGAGAGATTTGTTTGCTTCGTAGCTAGTGTGGGTATCTATAATAATAAATGCACTAAGCAGCTTCCGTGCAGTTGTAACGCAGCTTCTGTCCGGTTGTAACTTGGTGACGTCACATCCAGACAGAACCTGCCTTTGGCGGTAGCACTGTGCCTCTTCTGCCCCCCGCACACTCCCCGTCACATATACCTTCCTAACACACACCTTCCTCACCATGCCAGCTGTCACCACACACCTCTTGCCATGTAAACCCTCAACACACACTCCTCCTCAACACACACACACCTCCTCAACACACACTCCTCTCACCTTTCACCATCTCCACTCACGTCCCCCCTCTTTCACTCCACATACCACCCTTTCTCTCACTCCGTCTCTCATATCCACGCCGTAATCGCCGCTGCTCCACGATCGCCGTTGGCATTGGCACGATCCCCGACATCTTCTTTCGCCGGCGCCATCCTGAATCCAGACATTGTCCACGCCGGCGACATGTTCTTGTGGCGATGCCATCTTGGATTGGCGAAATCCCGCGATTCTCAAGATGGCGTCGGCGAAATCTCGCGAGATTTCGCCAACGCCATCTTGAGGATCGCGGGATTTCGCCGATCCAAGATGGCGTCGCCGCAAGAACATGTTGCCGGAGTGGACGACGTCGGGATCCAAGATGGCGTCGGCGAAATCTCGTGAGATTTCGCCGACGCCATCTTGGATCCCGCGGAATTTCGTCATTTACCTCATGCCGACTTGCTGTGCGGACGTGTTGCATTGCTCCTCTGCCTGTTCACTGACGAGTGTCTAATTACAGGGCCACTTTTCCTCTCCACTTCATAACTACTGCTGGGCAATTACAGGGCCAATTTGCCTCTACCACTTCATAACTACTGCTGGGCAATTACAGGGCCAATTTTGCCTCGACTAGGAGGACACCAGTTTCTTCAAACGTTAAGCATAACTACAGGAGGACCCCAGTTTAAGTCTTCTGCATAATTACACCAGTTAATAAGTCATTTATCTCACGCCGTTTATATGCCCTGTGTTGCTGTACCCCACTTCTATAAGAAGACTATAAGTACTATAAGTATCTGTTTACACTACAATACTCCAGGACGCCTTCTTAACTGCCAGATAACTGCCAAGTAGACTCCTTTACCTGTGCCAACATGAGTCATACCAAAAAGTATGCCAATGCCAGTGAAAGGAAAGTAGCGTTAGCACTATGTCAAAAACAACGCCGTGCTAATGAGACTCCTGAGGAAAAACACCATCGCCTTGACAAGATTAAGGCTTATAAACGCCGTCGTCTCACACACGAATACCCTAACTCTAAATCCATTAGATTGGCTGAAGAAGCCTCTGCACGCCGTCACCGCCGACAACAGATGGCTTCTTACTCATCATTATTATTAGACTCACAAAAGGATGCTTCCACATCAGCATGTGGAACAAGTTACTACCACACTTCATCCTATATGCCATTCACTGACATAACTAATCAGCAATCTGTTTCTGCCCTATCAATACCACCATTAGTCAATACCGACGCACAGTATGGCAATGCCAGTGAAAGGAAAGTAGCTTTAGCACTACGTCAAAAACAACACCGTGCTAATGAGACTCCTGAGGAAAAACACCATTGCCTTGACAAGATTAAGGCTTATAAACGCTGTCGTCTCACACACGAATACCCTAACTCTAAATCCATTAGAATGGCTGAAGAAGCCTCTTCACGCCATCACCGCCGACAACAGACGGTTTCTTCCTCATCATTATTATTAGACTCACAAAAGGATGCTTCCACATCAGCTTGTGGAACAAGTTATTACTACCACACTTCATCCTATATGCCGTTCACTGACATAACTAATCAGCAATCTGTTTCTGCCCTATCAATACCACCATTAGTCAATACAGACGCACAGTATGGCAAAGCCAGTGAAAGGAAAGCCGCTTTAGCACTACGTCAAAAACAACGCCGTGCTCATGAGACTCCTGAGGAAAAATAGCATCGCCTTAACAAGATTAAGGCTTATAAACGCCGTCGTCTCACACACAAATCCCCTAACTCTAAATCCATTAGATTGGCTGAAGAAGCCTCTGCACGCTGTCACTGCCGACAACAGACGGCTTCTTCCTCATCATTATTAGTAGACTCACAACAGGATGCTTCCACATCAGCATGTGGAACAAGTTACTACCACACTTCATACTATATGCCGTTATGTTATTTCCTCTTTTAATAGGGCTGGGTTTTTGTGAACAGTTAAAGAGATAGGTGGGATGGCTGTTCACCACATCTCTGTCTCAAGGTGTGCTGGTCACAGTGCCGCACAACACATGGTCAACGCTACATCACTCTCCTCCCGATGCGATAGCATCGAGCCTTAATCTAGTACCACATATAATACACATACCCATCTCAACTAACAGTCCTTCTGAGGACCAATAGCTGCGTAAATATCAGTTCTAGGCAGGAAGGCAGTGTATGTGGAGTCTGCACTGCAAAAGGCAATAGGGTCTATTCCAGGCCTGTCTGCTGCTGTATACTGTATATATATATATATATATATATATATATATATATATATTTATATATATATATATATATATATATATATATATAGAGAGAGAGAGAGAGAGAGAGAGGGAGCCATAGCCCCAGGTGTCAGGGGCCAGGACCAGGAATAATATTTTTTTGGATTTTAATCTTGATTATTTGGTTTAAAAGCAATCCAGAGATCACTGTTTTTCTGTTCCATTTGTTTGTTGGCACTGCCAGATCCTTTCCATATGACAGCGGTAAAAAATAGCTATTTTAAACTGGGGTATGTCCGCCACATGGATCACATCAGTACTGTGAAAATTGTGCCATTTCAGGCCTCAATTTAAGTTTTGTTGAAGTGTCTTAGGCAAGTTATTGACACCAGTTTGCTGAAAAAAATAGTTACCGTATATACTCGTGTATAAGCCGACCTGAGTATAAGACAACCCCCCTAATTTTGCCACAAAAAACTAGGAAAACTTATTGACTTATGTATAAACCTAGGGTGGAAAATGCAGCAGCAACTGGTAGATTTCAAAAATAAAAATAGATTCCAATAAAAGTAAAATTAATTGAGACATCAGTCGGTTTAATGTTTTTGAATATCCATATTGAATCAGGAGCCCCATATAATGCTCCATACAGTTCATGATGGCCCCATAAGATGTTCCATACAAAATACACCACATATAATGCTGAAAAAACAGTTAATGATGGCCCCATAAGATGCTCCATAGAATAATATGCCCCATATAATGCTCCATGAAGGTTATGGCCCCATTAGATGCTACATAGAATATGCCCCATAAGATGCTCCATAGATTATGCCCCCATATGCTGCTCTATAGAATATGCCCCCATATGCTGCCCCCATATGCTGCTCCATAGAATATACCCCCATATGCTGCACCATAGAATATGCCCCCATATGCTGCTCCATAGAATATGCCCCCATATGCTGCCCCATAGAATATGCCCCATATGCTGCTCCATAGAATATGCACCCATATGCTTCCCCATAGAATATGCCCCCATATGCTGCTCCATAGAATATGCCTCCATATGCTGCTCCATCGAATATGCCCCCATATGCTGCCTCATAGAATATGCCCCCATATGCTTCCCCATAGAATATGCTCCCATATGCTTCCCCATAGAATATGCCCCCATATGCTGCATAGAATATGCCCCCATATATTGCTCCATACAATATGCCCCCATATGCTGCAGAGACATGTCAGGGGGGGTCAGTGTGATCTGACACCCCTGCTCCCCCTCCCCCACCGACCCCCAGGTATATGACTCATGTATAAGCTGAGAGGGGGACTTTCAGCCCAGAAAAATGGGCTGAAAATCTCGGCTTATACACTAGTATATACGTTACCTACAGGCCCGATATTTTACACTGGGGTTTGTCTCCCACACGGATCGCATTTCAGTGAGGTCAAATTTGTCCCATTTCAGGCCTCAATTTAAATTTTGTTGCAGTGTCTTAGGCAAGTTATTGACACCAGTTTTTTGAAAAAAAAAATAGTTACCTACAGGCCCGATATTTTATACTGGGGTTTTCCCTCACACGGATCACATATAAGTTCACTGTAAATTCAGCAATTTGTAGTGAATGTTGAAAATATTGTACTGCATTTAAAATGGGCAAGGCGCATGGCAACGGAAGAAGAAGTGGATGTGATGGTGTTGGTGCATGAAGAGGCCGAGGTCGTGGGCAAGCTGAAATTGTGCCACAAGAAACACCCACATCTTCTCGCCCGACCTTCCTGTCCCAATTACTAGGGGATCGCAGCAGCACACCACTATTGAACCCAAAGCAGTGTCAAAAGTTTGTTGGTTGGATGACAGATAATGCTTCCAGTCACTTTGCTGTGAACAACACCACCACCCTGTCTTCCACACGGTCAAGTATGAGTAGCCGTGAGTCTGTATTGCATATTCCTCACCCTGATCCTCCTTCCTCCCACCATGCCGAGTGCCCTGAGGCAACTGATCCCACACTTGCACACTCCATAGAGCTGTTCACTTTTCCATTTATAGATGTGGGCCTCTCGCCCGTTCTACTGAAGCGGGGTAAAAGGAGATTGCATGTAGCGATACCCAAATATTTGAGCAGCTACGGTCACATGAAGGTGATGGTGGGAAAGTGTCACAAGACGTGGACGATGATGAGACACAATTGCCAGAAAGTCAGGAGGAGGACCAGGGTGTGGAAGTGGAGAACGAAGTGGTGAATGATATAGTAACTGACCCAAGCTGGTAGGAGGACATGCAGAGTGAGGACAGCAGCACACAGGGGGAGGGAGGTGTAGCCTCCCAACAGGCATGAAAACGTAGTGTGGTGGCTGCAGTAAAGGTGGGCAACCGTTCCCCATAACACCAACATGATGGATGTTGCCAGTCCAACTGTTAAGTCTTCCCATGTCTGGTTATTTTTTAAAGACTCTCCTGATAGCCCAAAAAAGACCATTTTTTTTCAGCACCTGACAGGCCAGCATCAGCTGGGGTAGCAAAACTACAAGCCTGAGCTCAACCAGCATGATCAGGCACATGGCAGCAAAGCACCCCACTTTGTGGGCCCAATCCCAGGGTCCTGGAACAGTGTCTGTGGGTGACACCACTGCTTCATACACTGTTGTCTGTGCAAGCCAATCCCCTGTCCATGGTGCATGGGAAGATGCATCCTGCCCTGCACCTGTCATTGCACCCATTCAATTAGCACAATCATTAAGTACATCCACGTCTTTGTCCCAGCGCAGCGTTCAGTTGTCCATACCCCAGTCCTTGGAATGCAAGTGGAAACACGCAGCCAACGCCCCACAGACCACACTACTAAATTCACACATTTCTCGACTGCTTACACTCAAAATGTTACCTGGAACTTGGCTCTGAGCTCTCAGGTGAAGTGAGCTCAAACACGTGCCACACCTGGCCCATGTGCTTAACCTCATGTTTCAGCGGTTTCTTAAACCCTACCCGGAGCTGCTGGATCTGCTTGTGAAAGTAAGCCACCTGTGTGCCCATATTAGAAAGTCAGCTACAGCTTCCACCGCCCTTGCCATGCTTCAGCAGCATTTACAGCTTCTGGCTCACCAACTGTTGTGTGATGTCCTCATTCGTTGGATCTCTACACTGTAGATGTTGGAAAGGATTTGTGAGCAGAAGAGGGTAGTTATTGTCTGCCAGCATCAATAAGGCCATTGATATTCAGTTCAGACTCCACACATAAGACCTCAGGAGTGGATATGGATGTCAGACATCCTACAAAACTTTCAGGACTCCACCAAGATGGTAAGCGGCAATGATGCCATAATTAGCATCACCATCATTCTTCCCTGTGTTCTAAAATGCTCTATGCTCACAATCCAACAGGATGCGTTGCAGGCGAAGCACGATGAGATGGAGCAAGGAACCATACAGGGTGATTACACATAGCCCAGCTTCATCTCATCTCAACATGGATTGGTTGACAATGAGGAAGAGGAGGAGGAACAGGAGCTACTTTCATGTGCTGTAGATGGTACTACAAGCACATTTGTTATATCATCTGTTCAGCGTGGATGACCTGAGGACATGGAGAAGGAGGAGAGCATGGTCAGTCATACTCTTAGTGAGAATACAGAAGTCTTGCCTTTTAGCAGTCTGGCCCACATGGCTGAGTTTATGCTACTCTGCCTTTCCCGTGACCCTCGTGTTCCCAAATTTTTGGGTGACCGTCATTACTGGTTGGTGACCCTTCTAGACGCACTCTACAAGGAGAACTTTCTGTCTCTTTTCCAGAGGCAGACAGGTCTACTAAAATGGGGCAGTACCAGATGTCCCTTGCTGCGGAATTATTAAAAAAATTCTCATCTGAAAACCCGGGAGGCAGAGGTCACAGTTGCTTGGACAGCCAAGTAGTACATGCAAAAGAGACACAACTCCAATCCAGCAGAGGCAAGAGAACAATGGCAAAGCTCTGAGAGAGTTTTCTCAGACCCTCCCATCACACTGGCCCTGAGGCACGGGGTTTTCTCACAAGGGGTGCAAAGTTTTGAAAGATGCACATTTTTGGCAGCCCATGCATTCACTGCGTAGGCAAACACTATGGGAGACTCACTTCCTTATAATTGTAACATTGTTTTCATTAGGCCCTCCTGTGTGTTTCGTCAAAGGGTATTGGGGTGTGTCCAAATTGTGGGCAACCATTGAGTTCACTGCATAGGCAAACAGTATGGGAGACCCACTTCCTAATATTGGGAAAATTGTTTTATGAGGCCCTCCTCCACGTCTCTTCCAATTGGTGTTGGGGTGCGTCCAATTTTGGGGCAGCTGAATCATTCACTACATAGGCAAATGGCATGTGAGACCCAACCCCTTTTGAGCCTTCGCCCCCTGTTGGGACCCCCAGTATGGAGCTTTCCCACAAAACCTTCCATCCCCTGGTATCTTTCGACCAGTCCGACCAGTTCATCCCTTTCAAACATCGCCAGGAAAGCATCAACATAGCAATTTTCTATTGTAGATTCTTCAGCATCTACAATGCAGTTCTCCACAGCACGTTGCTCAGCTTCAACAATGCAATTCTCCATTGCTGGTTCTTCAGCCTCAACACTGCAAATGACTGCAGTTTCTTCAGCTTCAATATTGCAATTCTCCACTGCAGGTTATTCAGCCTCAACACTGCAATTCTCCACTGCCAGTTCTTCAGCCTCAACACTGCAATTCACTGCATAGGCAAACAGTATGGGAGAACCAACTTCCTAATAATGGGAACAATGCTTTCAGGTGGCCCTCCTGTATGTCTCTTCAAAAGGTTATTGTGGTGCGTCCGAATTTGGGGCATTTGTTGCATTGACTGCAGAGGCAAACAGTATGGGAGTACCAACTTCATAATAATGGGAACATTGCTTTCAGGTGGCCCTCCTGTATGTCTCTGCAAAGGGTTATTGGGGTGCATCCAAATTTGGGGCAGGTGTTGCATTCACTACATAGGCAAACAGTATGGGAGGATCAAATTCCTAATAAAGGGAACATTGCTTTCAGGTGGCCCTTGTGTTCGTCTCTTCAACGGGTTATTGGTGTGCATCCAAATTTGATGCAGGGCAGGCCTTGCATTCACTGCATAAGCAAACAGTATGGGAGTACCAACTTCCTAATAATGTGAACATTGCTTTCAGGTGGCCCTCCTGTATGTGCATTCAAAGGGTTTTTGGGGTGTGTCCAAATTTGGGGCAGGGCAAACTTACATTCACTGCTAAGGCAAAAAGTATGGAAGTGCCAACTTCCTAATAGTGGGAACATTGCTTTCTGGTGGCCCTCCTGTACGTCTCTTTAAATGGTTACCGGGGTGCGTCTAAATTTGGTGCAGGGCAGGCCTTGCATTCACTGCATAGGCAAACAGTATGGGAGGACCAACTTTCTAATAATGGTAGCATTGCTTTCATGTGGCCCTCCTGTACATTTCTTCAAAGGGTTATTGGGGTGCGTCAAAATTTGGTGCAGGACAGGCCTTGCATTCACTGCATAGGCAAACAATGTGGGAGGAAAAACTTTCTAATAATGGGAACATTGCTTTCAGGTGGCCCTCGTGTACGTGTGTTCAAAGGGTTATTGGTGAGGGTCCAAATTTGAGGCAGGTGTTGCATTCACTACATTGCCAAACAGTATGGGTGTACCAACTTCCTAATAATGGGAACATTGTTTTGAGGTGGCTATCCTGTACGTCTGTTCAAAGGGTCATTGTGGTGTATCTAAATTTGGTACAGGGCAGGCCTTGCATTCAATGCATAAGCAAACAGTATGCGAGTACCAACTTCCTAATAATGTCAACATTGCTTTCAGGTGGCCCTCCTGTACGTCTCTTCAAAGGGGCATTTGTGTGCATCCTAAGTTTTGGCAGCCCTGCCACTCACTGTATAGACAATAACAGTATAGGAGACCCACTGTTTAATATTTGGAACAACAAAGCATAGTCGGCTGATGGATGAAGAGTAAAGGCCGCCTGATGGTCGTATAAAAATAGGCTTTGTGATTTTCAGAGTCCCTCCTTCATAAATGAAGCAGGATGTTTCTGACGATGTGTCACACACCACATGACCAGATAGGGATGCAAAATGTTAAAATGACATTTCCCAGTGAATGCATTTGACTTGGTTGAAAGTAATGCTAAAGTTCAAAAACACATCAAAAACGCTACATGTGAACATAGCCCAAGGTGTGGAGGAGCATTTTTGTTTTTGGTTCTTTATTTTGCTTTATATACAAGTCATTACCCTAGAAAAGATGTTCTTTAACATATTTCCCAGGAAAATCCATTTTGGCTTCGTTTTTGTATGTTTTATTGTGAGTCTGTAAAAGTGGAGCAAGACTCTGACAACATTGTTCACAGCAGTGATCTGGGAATCAGAAATGCTTCCAGGTGTCTTCCTCATGATGTTCCCATGTCATTTGAACACTGTTACAATCGATTTCCGCAATTTATAGACCATCTAAAAACCCCCAAGGGGGGCCGCTGTAAAAATGCTCGAATTTCCCATAGACTTACGCTGGGCTCGTTGATCGGGTCGAGCATCCGAGCATTCCAATATGCTCGACCCGAGCAACGAGCACCCAACCATTTTAGTGCTTGCCCATCACTAGTATTTACACTTTTGAAATCATATTTATATGAAAACACACACACATCTGACCATGTGTTTTGACTTAAAGAAGCACCCTCATCAAAGTTTTTTTCCACGTAATATATTCCAGTCATCATATAATGCAGCACTGTACACTTACAATTGCTCATTTTGCCTTTCTACCCAGATAATTCTTGTCTTTTCCTTTAGGTTTATGACGTAACATCATTAATAACTGATTAGCTGAATCCTTCTAAGCTCTATGTAGAAACAAGAGGTCTATTTTCCCTGTAGGAATCACAAGTCACTGCAAAAGTCACTGGCAGGTGGATGGAAGGAACAACTGGGTCAGAAGTAAAAGAGGAGAATGATAAAGGCAGGGACAGGAGACTCTGTTTCTACAAAGAACAGAGAAAATAATTATCTGGGTAGAATGGCAAAATGAGTAATTGTAAGTACACAGTGTTGTATAATATGATGATTGCAATATATTATAAGAGGATAAAAACTTGTACAGTATAGGACTGCTTTTTTAAGATATAATATTGATGTGTGCGTGTTTGATCATCATTTTGTCATGGTAGTGGTAACACCCAAAATGCATCAGTGACATTCTGACTTCCTACACATGTCCAAGTGTATATTTTAAATTGACTAAATCAATTTAGGGTGTTTTAGTAACTTGGAGGCTAGATATTATTCATTTTATTTTTTGCCATCTTTGGTCCGTGCACAAAATCAACTCCTGGAGCATCAACTGTTGCTGGATTGGCGAGATGAGTCAGCACCTTTTTCCATATTTTTTTCTTTTTACACACTAAAAATAATGGTTTTGTACAGTGCCTTGCGAAAGTATTCGGCCCCCTGGAACTTTTCAACCTTTTCCCACATATCATGCTTCAAACATAAAGATACCAAATGTAATTTTTTGGTGAAGAATCAACAACAAGTGGAACACAATTGTGAAGTTGAGTGAAATGTATTGGTTATTTTAAATTTTTGTGGAAATTCATAAACTGAAAAGCGGGGCTTGCAATATTATTTGGCCCCTTTAATTTCAGTGCAGCAAACTCACTCCAGAAGATCATTGTAGATCTCTGAATGATCCAATGTTGTCCTAAATGACTAATGATGATAAATATAATCCACCTGTTTGTAATCAAGTCTCTGTATAAACGCACCTGCTCTGTGATAGTCTCAGGGTTCTGTTTGAGGCACAGAGAGCATCATGAAGACCAAGGAACACAACAGGCAGGTCCGTGAAACTGTTGTGGAGAAGTTTACAGCTGGATTTGGATACAAAATGATTTCCAAAACTTTAAACTACCCAAGGAGCACTGTGCAAGCAATCATATTGAAATGGAAGGAGTATTATACCACTGCAAATCTACCAAGACCCGGCCGTCCATCTAAACTTTCATCTTAAACAAGGAGAAGACTGATCAGAGATGCAGCCAAGAGGCCCATGATCACTCTGGATGAACTGCAGAGATCTACAGCTGAGGTGGGACAGTCTGTCCATAGGACAACAATCAGTCGTGCACTGCACAAATCTGGCCTTTATGGAAGAGTGGCAAGAAAGCCATTTCTCAAAGATATCCATAAAAAGTGTTGTTTAAAGTTTCAAACAAGCCTCCTGGGAGATACACCAAACATGTGGAAGAAGGTGCTCTGGTCAGATGAAACCAAAATTGAACATTTTGGCAACAATGCCAAACGATGCTTGGCGTAAAGGCAACACAGCTCATCACCCTGAACACACCATCCCCACTGTCAAACATGGTGGTGGCAGCATCATGCTTTGGGCCTGCTTTTCTTTAGCAGGAACAGGGAAGATGGTTAAAATGGATGGGAAGATGGATGGAGCCAAATACAGGACCGTTCTTGAAGAAATCCTGTTGGAGTCTGCAAAAAACCTGAGACTGGCACGGAGATTTGTGTTCCAACAAGACAATGATCCCAAACATAAAGCAAAATCTACAATGGAATGGTTCACAAATAAACGTATCCAGGTGTTAGAATGGCCAAGTCAAAGTCCAGACCTGAATCCAATCGAGAATCTGTGGAAAGAGCTGAAAACTGCTGTTCACAAATGATCTCCATCAAACCTCACTGAGCTCGAGCTGTTTGCCAAGAAGAATGGGCAAGAATTTCAGTCTCTCGATGTACAAAACTGATAGAGACATACCCCAAGCGACTTGCAGCTGTAATCGCAGCAAAAGGTGGCACAACAAAGTATTAAGCTAAAGGGGCCGAATAATATTGCACGCCCCACTTTTCAGTTTTTGAATTTCCACAAAAACTTAAAATAACCAATAAATTTCATTCAACTTCACAATTGTGTTCCACTTGATGCTGATTCTTCACCAAAAATTTACATTTGGTATCTTTATGTTTGAAGCATGATATGTGGAAAAAGGTTGAAAAGTTCCAGGGGGGTGAATACTTTCACAAGGCACTGTATAATCTTATTCAGCAATCATATTGTACTCCTTCCCCTCTGAATCTTTTATTTGGGAGCCTATACAAAACAGTAGGTGAGGCATAGATGGGACACGTCATGGAAGGATCAAACTAATTTAGGTTAATATTACCTTTCATATTATAATGTGGCTTATGAACGATTCACTATGAATAAAGTTTTATTTTTGGACTTTTATGATTAAATGCTACAAATACAAACAATTTGATTGTGATGTACCGTATTCCATGCTGGATTTGCAATACTCTTGAATGTTAGAAATTATGTCTACAAGCTATAGGAGTATAAATAATCAGAATAAGTGGAATAATACATTTTTATTTTCTTTAGACTTATAGAACCTCAAATATGACTAAATTAGAAAGTCTTAATGTGTTCTTTTAATAATGGTAAATTTGCATTCATTGCAATATGCTATTTCACCTTACTTTTAAATATCAGAAAATAAAAAAATGGTACAATTGCTCTCTGTCATATTTTGCTACATATATGTATTCCTTCGCTGGACTATTAAATAATTAAAAGTATTAGAGAGGAAGCAGTTTTAAAAGTTAATGAGGTGGTGGCTGGATTAATTAGAACTTTTGAAAGAATTTGCACAATATATTATGTAAACATAGCTCATGACAAATGGCAGAGCACATGGAGTTTTAATGCACTATTAAATTGTAACTGTCCTGGGTAAAGAAATGCACACATAGACGGCCAAAGAAACTTACTGTAATACATCACCTACTCATAAATAATAGGTACCTGTCAAGGAAAAACTGCTTTCTAAGCAAGAATTCAATTTAAAAAGTTGTTTGACTACTGCATTGTGATTCTGGGAAAGGTCATTGTAGTTATATGAAATGTAACTAAAAGTAGCATGGACTCTGTTGAAAGGTAAGGAAAAATAAGTAATAAAAAAGAAACTTTTTTTCTTTGGATGATAAGCATGAAAATAAGAAAATTAGAATATTAAAACAGTTAAAATAATAATAATAATAATAATAATAATAATAATAATAATAATAGTAATAATTGTATTTATATAGTGCCAACATATTCCACAACTCTTTACAATTAAAGACAATAAATACATTACAAAGTAACACACAGTTTATTAGCTACAGTAGAAGTGAGGGTCCTGCTCTAAAGCTTACAATCTATAAGGAAATATGGGGGACACAATAGGTAAAAAGTGCTTGTCATGTATGGCCCAGCCATCATTATAATAAATAGGGGTTATAATATAGAACTGCATGATCCATTCATCAGCCAGTATCTGTCTAAGGACAGTTATCCAGTGCTATTTAGTACATGGAGGATGTGGCTACAGATGAATAGAATGGAACAGATTTGGATAAAAAATTAGTAAGATGGAACAGGGAAGAGTTACATTAATGAAGTGAAGCAATAGGCCTGTCTGAAAAGAAGTATTTTTAAAGCACGACATAGTGCATTCCAGAAAACTGGCGCAGTATGAGGGATGTCTGGGAGATGGAAGTAGGAGGATCGGATTACGTTGGATGTTAGTCTTCCATCAGCTACAGAACTGAGAGCACAGAAAGGGTGATGGACAGAGATAAGGGTGGAGATATATGTTGGTGCAGAACTGTGGAGAGTTTTGTGTGCGAGAGAGATAAGATTATGTATTATTCCAGAGTGGATCGGTAGCAAGTGCAACGACTGGCACAAGGTGGAGGCATAGGTGAAGTGACTGGACAGAAATACTACCCTGGCTACGGCATTCAGGGAGGTTTGTAGAGGACAAAGTTTGGTAAAAGGAAGACGGATCAATAGATAGTTCAGTAGTCCAGACAAGAATGAATAAGAGCAATAGTAATAGTTTTAGCAGTTTCAAAGGTGAAAAAATGCTGGATTCTGGAGATCTTTTTTAAGATGCAGGTAACATGAACAAGTAAATGATTGGATATACGGAATAAAGGAAAATTCTGAGTTAAATATGACCCCAGGATAGTAAGCGTGCTACTTGGTAGTTACACAATATTGGGTATTAAGGATGTAGTTTAGTAGAGGGAGGAAAGTTAAGTTTTGGAGAGATTTAATTTCAAATAGAGGGAGGGCATGGTGCTAGAGACAGCAGACAACCAATTCCTGGTATTTTGTGTTAAAGTGGGAGTAATGTCAGGGAAAGAGGTGTATAGTTGGGTATCATCCACTTATAGATAGTAGTGGAAACCAAATCTGCTGATGGTTGGTCCAATAAGGGTATTATATAGAGAGAAGACAATGGAGACTATGACTGAGGCTTGAGGAACCACGATAAAAAGGGGAGGATTAGATGAAGTAGAGATGACAAATGATACAGTGAAGGAGCGATTAGAGAAGCAGGTTGAGAACCAAGAAAGAGCGGTGTCCTTAAGACTGATAAAGTGGAGCATAGTGAGGAGGAGCTGGTGAGTCACAGAGTGAAATGAAGCAGATAGATCCAGGAGTATCAGCAGAGATAAGTGACAATTAGATTTAATTGTTAATATGTCATTAGGGTACCGTTACACCTAGCGATGCACCAGCGATCCCGACAAGCAATATGACGCGGTCAGGATCGCTGGTGCATCGCTAGGTGGTCACTAGTGAGCTGCCACACAGGCAGATCTCACCAGCGACATCGCTGGGGACGGGGGTCGCTACTTACCTGTCAGACGCGGCGATCCTGCGTCCTCCCGCCCGGCTCCACGCGTCGCTCGTCATCACAGCAGGAAGCGTCGCAGGAAGTGACCGACGAGAAATGATCCAGGAGCTTCTCGCGCCACCAGCGATAACCAGCGGGGGAGCCGGTCGGAGGTAAGTATCACATGCAGCGATATCGCTAGTAATATCGCTGCAACGTCACAAAATCAGTGACTTTACAGCGATATTGCTAGCGATATCGCAGTGTGTAACGGGGGCTTTAGGGAAGGGAAGGAACAAACCACTCCATTTTGTAAACTGCACCTCTTGAAGAGGTCATCTAGGAGTGTAGTGAGCATTTTTATCCTTCCCACTATTCACAGAATTGTATAATATTGGCCTAAGTCAAAGGAAAAACAAAAGTTTTCCCAGTAAAATGTTGCTTTGACCCCAAGGTTTAATTTTCAAAACAGATAATAAAATAACAAAAATAACAATTTTTCACTCAATTTCTTCTGTTTGCGACAATACCTTACATGTAGTCAAAAACTATTTTCAAGGAACAATCTGTTAGGTGTCAAATTCCCGCCACTGCACAGGGGAATTTCACGCCATGTCCTCTGCAGTCTCCCATTCTTCTGCAGCCACAGAGGTTCCTGCTCAGCAGAGACGTCGGTCCCAGTGCCTTGCTCAAGCTAATGCTATCAGGGTCGGACTGGGGTGCCTACGGCCCACCAGGGGAATTGACTCTAGGGGCCCACCCTATGGCTACCATAAAGGGTTTTATTACGTGTTCATTTTTTGGACTCTCCCACTAAAGCATGTGCCATTTAGCAAGCTGTACAGTGTGCAAAAGAGAGCGTTCTCAGCCTCCTATATATCATACATACTGCACTCTTGGCATCCTATAGCACATACAGACTGCACTCTCAGCCTCCTATATATTGTACAGACTGTACTCTTGGCATCATATATCACATACAGATCGCACTCTCAGCCTCCTATATATTGTACAGACTGTACTCTTGGCATCATATATCACATACAGATCGCACTCTCGTTCTCCTATAACAGATACTTTCTATAAGAGGCAGAGTGTGTGGTATGTACAGTATATAGGATGCTGATATTGCGGTATGTATGGCATATTGGCCTTGTATATGACATGCAGACTGTCGGCCTCCTATTACGCCCCCTATAAGACAGAGTGTCGGCCTCCTATTAGGTCCCCTATAAGACATACAGACTGTCGGCCTCCTATTAAGCCTCCTATGAGACATACAGACAGTTAGCCTCCTATTAGGCCCCCTATAAGACATACAGAGTGTCGTCCTCCTACAATACATACTGAGTGTCGGCCTCCTATTAAGCCCCCATAAGACATACTGAGTGTCGACCTCTTAGATACAATCAAAGAACATGCGGGGGCACCAGTGACCAATAAACAGGGATCCAAACCTGACCCATACAACTGTATACCATATAAAAAAAAAGAAAGAAATGGGCCAAAAAAGGGGATCACCCGAGGCAGGATTTTAGCAAAAATGACGTTTGCAAGCTTTATTAAGACACATGAGATAAGCACATAGACATTTAAAAACATTAAAATTCGTCACACATGTGACATACAAACATCTTTAGGCTGAAAATAGGGCCAAGATCTCATAACAAAAACACTCCACAAATAATAATGACCTATAGGGAAAAAACCATATCAATATATAAATGGCATACCATATTAAGAACACCTTACTTACTCAGTTGTTGATACAAACTGATATCTATACATTATAAATAAATAAACATACATTACACTTGATATGTGCATAGAATATCAGAGGGTATGCAAATTATTTACATAGGGCATATATATTTCCCTAGAGGTTTTAACCTCCTATAAAGCTGGATCCATAAATAGAATTACAGTGAGCTTAGATTCAACTGCCCCCATGTATCTCATAATATTGACCCCTACAAAAATAGATAATGAAGGCTACAAAAACTTCCCATAGCAAATTGCAGTAAGTCCCTGAATCTTCAGTGCAAGAGTCTCAAATAAGCGGCAAAATAGAATCTGGGGAACCCATATCCACAATATCACACAATATCTAACCTATCAATACCCAACCTCTTTTACACATGCAGGATAACGGCTAAAATAGCCATCAATAGATGGTGCATATCATATCCCTAGGTTATCTATGCCAAGCGGCTATATCTAGCGTGGATTGAAGTCAGAGACAGCAGAGACCCGACGCGTGTCGCCACCAAGCGTGGCTTCGTCAGGGGTGGGTCCTGTTTTAAAAATTGGGGATCAGGTTTGGTTGTTGTTTAGGAACATTACACTTAAAGTTCCGTCAGAGAAGTTGGGTCCAAAGTTTATTGGTCCATATGAGATCCTAGAGGTGGTCAATCCTGTGGCATTTAGATTAAAGCTTCCTCCATCCCTTCACATCCCTAACGTATTCGATAAATCTCTATTAAAGGAGTATGTCCTTTCTGCATTGTCTCCTCTGCTTTCAGTAGACGGTGGCCTGGAGTATGAGGTTCAGAGGTTTGTGGATTCTCACAGGGTCCGCAATTTCCTCCAGTACCTCATTGGAGGGGATACGGACCAGAGGAGAGAGCCTGGGTCCCTGCTCGAGATGTGAATGCCGATTGGTTAGTCAGGCCCTACCATTTAAAATTTTAATGGGAAGTCTGGGGGTCCGGTTGCCCCCCTAGAAGTGGGGGTACTGTCATGGTTCTACCCTTCAGGGTGTCTGGGATGCAGCTACTGACAGCTCGGCTGTCCAATCCGGTACAGGAGTGTGCTGAGCTGTCAGTGTGTTGATTGACAGCTCCAATAGCCAATCTGTGACTGGGAGGTGTCAGCTGTCTCAGGTGTTCACTATCCCGGGTAATTGCAATGCCTACTTAACTAAGCAGCTTCTCCCAGACCACTGCCATAGGTACATTCATCACTAGAGATTTGTGCTCTGTGCTCCCCTGTGCCTTGCATTCTGTTTGCTTGATCTGTTGCCTCATTTTGGACTTCGTTCTTAGCATCCGCTTGTTTAACCCCTTCAGTTCTGATCCATTAACTTGCCATTACTCTGACCTCGGAACATTACCTGACTATGCTTTTGTCTCTTATTTCTGTTTATGATGCACCCTCCTGGCTTCTGACCTTGGACTCCTTGACCACTCCTGGACTTTGTCTTTTCTCTGGCAGACACCCTGACTCTCAATACCATGGATTTTTGCGTCAGCAGATTGGAGTAGTGGCAATAACTGACAGTTTTGCTAGTCTTAGCCAGCTACCAACATGCTATTAGAGAGGGTATTCATCATAGCAATGTTTCTTTCTCATGACCATATTTTCCTCTAAAAGTGTGGAAAACCTTACGTTTGTAAAACCATATAAAATTGCTTTTCCATCTCTAGGTTTTTTTTGTTGTATAAAGTGTTTCCTTGGGAATCTGCAATAAGAGGATAAAGATACTGTCACACTTAGCGATGTACCAGCGATCCCAACCAGCGATATGACGCGGTCAGGATCGCTGGTGCATCGCTAAGTGGTCGCTAGTGAGCTGCCACACAGGCAGATCTCACCAGCGACATCGCTGGGGACGGGAGTCGCTACTTACCTGTCACACCAGGCGATCCTGCGTCCTTCCGCCAGGCTCCACGCTCGTCGCTCGTCTCTCCACAGGAAGAGTCGCAGGAAGATGACGGCGAGAAACAGTCCTGGATGTTCTCGCGTGATCAGCGATAACCAGCGGGGGAGTGGGGAGTGGGTCGTAGGTAAGTATCAGACACAGCGATATCGCTAGCAATATCGCTATAACGTCACAAGTTCTAGCGATATTGCCAGCGATATCGCTTAGTGTGACAGGCCCTTAAGAAAAGGATATGTGATTCCCTTGGGTGGTGGGCTACTTAACAAAAGTTATGGCTCAAAAAACCTATCGAGTAGTTCCCAATGGCAACTGACTTAGACATGCCCCCCGATGAAGCCCAGCGCGAAACGTGCGTAGGGGCTCTGGGGCTGGACACCACGCACATGCACTTTCCTTATGGGTAAGCATGGTTACCTTTCCATAATTTTCCCCACACCTTTTTGCACATAGCACTTTACTGGAAGGTCCTGTATGAATTCCCCATGTCTTTTGGTATGTACTTCACTTTGGCAGTAACACTAGATGGCCAAGTGTGAGACTCTTCAGCATGGGTATCAGTCTTTATGCAGGTTTTTGGGGCTATGTATTATCATTTTTTGTACCATTGCATTTACCATACATGTGCGGTGTATCCATCCCCTCTCTTTCTTAGTGTCATATCCGACATCTGATCATATGATTGTATTTTGTAATGTATACCTTTTATGCACCTGTACTAATAAAGAGCGAATAATTTTTGAGATTATAACCATTTATGTTTATTGACTCTATGGCGTTATACTCCGTTTTCTATGTAGGTTCATATATTTCTAAGGGAGTTGTCCTCTTGTTTATGCCATTATGAACGTCCTTTTTTCTAGATAGGAAAAAGTATCATGTTCATTGCTATGTTGGATTATGTTAAATTCTAAATAATTAATGCTGCAGATAATGGCATGATCCTTGCTCATTCAGATCAATCCAGCAAAATGTAAAGGAGGAAAATTTTGCTACTCTCCTATAGTTTCCACAGCACATTGTGCCGGATCAAGTGTGAAGTAGTAAATTTGCTGAAAGCTGGATTTAAGATCCTAAAACTTCAGCATTGTGAGCTGCAGTATAGTCTTTGGTCATTTATGACTAGCCAGTGGAGCACATCTTTAGGATGGTCAAAGAAGAAAGTTTCTCCTAGGGCTGCCACTCTCAAACTTGCTGGATAAAACATGGAGTAAGGAATTTATCAATTAATTACCGGGTGTTTCTTGTCCAAATACTATGCTTTCCAGTTTGAGACTT
Organism: Dendrobates tinctorius; assembly: GCF_039654945.1. NCBI lineage: Eukaryota > Metazoa > Chordata > Amphibia > Anura > Dendrobatidae > Dendrobates > Dendrobates tinctorius. The sequence continues at coordinate 33,470,893 of NW_027361732.1, read as the reverse complement.
CAATTAAATAGTCTTGAAAAAAGGATATTTTTAGTAATTAAAAGATATTGTCTCTGTCCTGATAATGGAGGAGTTTTAATAGTGCAGGTCATAGAGGGGCCCCTGGTAGCAGTGGTCTAATAGGTATTCTGTGGGCTGTCTCCATGGCATATTAGAGTTAAAATAAATCATTGCAACTTTTTAAAGAAGTTGTTAAAGAGTAACACCTCAGCTTTCACAAGGTACTCGTTTGGGTATATAACACAAACTACTAAATTTAAATCTGTAACTTACGTGAGATGAAATGTCACAGTTTTATAAAAAGTTCTCACTTCTGTGCTCCTGATGTCATCTTAAACTGCATTGTCTTTTAGTTAGCAATATATTACAATGCTGCACATCAAAAGGTAGAAAACAGATGACAGAAGCAGACATCAAGTGTGAATTTGCTACAGCATGTGCTAGATTTACATGAAAAGCTGAAAGTCATTGATATGTCACTGTGCTCCAACCACTGCAAAGAAGACACAATATTAAATCCAGTAAGGTATGTACACGTACTTCCATATTACTGAACATATATTCACTTGTTTTCTGACAATTTAGGAAAAAATAAGCAGCCTGAACTTTTTCTAGTAAACTCATTATATTATTCCATGTTCCTTATTTACCTCTTTTCACTGAATATTTTGAACTATAACATTACTTTCAGATCATAATTGACCTGATATTTCTTTAATAATACAGTCTAGTCCAGTGGAAAGCATAACATTGATACAATGGTTAGTCACCTAAGTGGTAAGGAAGCCCACTTCAAACTGCTTTGGTCACAAATAGTCCACATACTGTTCTTATGGGGGGTGATCGTCTATCTTTGTCATATTGTCATGTAAATTTTATTAGTGTAACTCAATATATTCGCTATTAATTTATTTGTAAGTAAGCACGTGTACTGGATGTTTACTTGCAATATTATCTTTTGTCAATGTGTTATCATAGACTATAAAAAGAACTGAAATGTAAGAAGTAAGTCAGTGCTTGACTAGGACCACATGAAAAGTAGAGGTTCCTTATGCTTAGAAATGGGCAACATGGTGGCTCATTCGTTAGCACTGTATCTTTGCAGCTCTGGGTTCAAAATGCACCATGGACAAAATCTGAAAGAAGTTTGTAAGTTCTCCTCATGTTTCCATGTGTTTCCTCAGGGTACTCTGGATTCCTCCGGTGCTCCAAAGACATACTGATGGATGTGACTCTACAGGATTGGAAGGTATCATTCAAAAGGGATCTTTTCCTTGTGCGTTCTGTAGTACCAATTGTGTGCACTAGTTCAGGAGAGTGAATATGTCTTCATAGAATCATAGAATCATAGAATCGTAGATTTGGAAGGGACCTCTAGTCCAACACCCTGCACAAAGCAGGATTCACTAATTCATCCCAGACAGATGTCTGTCCAGCCTCTGTTTGAAGACTTCTATTGAAGGAGGACTCACCACTTTTCGTGGCAGCCTGTTCCACTCATTGATCACTCTAACTGTCAAAAAGTTTTTTCTAATATCTAATCTGTGTCTCCTTCCATTTAGTTTCATCCCATTGCTTCTAGCCTTTCCTTTTGCAAATGAGAATAAAGATGATCCTTCTACAATGTGACAGCCCTTGAGATATTTGTAGACAGCTATTAAGTCTCCTCTCAGTCTTCTCTTCTGCAAGCTAAACATTCCCAAATCCTGCAACCTTTCCTCATAAGACAGGGTTTGCAGACCGGTCACCATTCTGGTCACTCTTTTCTGAACTTGCTCCAGTTTGTTGATGTCTTTTTTAAAATGTGGTGCCCAAAACTGGACACAATATTCCAGATGAGGTCTGACCAAAGAGGAGTAGAGGGCAATAATGACTTCACCTGTTGTCAGACTGAGGATACCTCAAAGCTTAATCAGCCACCAAGGAATACACTAGTTATTTAAGAAAGAGCATAAGGTAAAGGAGTAATCTAACAGTCAAAAAGACCTTTGGAGATGACAGGTCATCATTATAAATGAGACTGTTTTAACCCTGCTTACTAATTCTTGTGAAATATTTTCAAGGGGCAATAAGCATCATGTGCAATCATACTGAAACAGATTATATCTTATATTTCTATAAATTTCAACAACACAAAATATTAACAATGTTTTGATTTTAGTGTGTGACACATTTAGTGCATTTAAATAATATTTCATGAACGGTAAAAACTAATATTACTGCACTTCCAGTTGTAAGCTTCTAGTAGTAGCAAAAATGAGCCCCACGGAATACGAAAGGTAAACATAGTTCAGAAAAAAGTTTTCTTTTTTATAATTTAACTTTTTATTTGCAAATATGCATCATATTTGCATTTTTGAGGTTTTGCAGCTTCATAAAAATAAAAACAAGTTTTATTTATTAGTATATCAAAGGGTAAATGATCAAATTCAGTTTTATAAAATATACAATCAATGTAAATTTCCCCAAATAACCTCTAAGAATCGTCTTGTACAGTTTAAAATTTAATGTACTGATGCAAATGCTTTGTTATTCTAGTCTGCTAAAATACTAGAAGCAAGGAGTAACTAATTGTTGTGAAATAGTTACCACGCTCCATGTTGGCAGATGGAGAGGATGGAGCATGGCATAAATGATGTTCCAATCTACATTATTTCTCAGCTCTCCATAATCATCTTGATTTGGCTCAAACATAAATAAAAGATCATAGAATTTCTCTGCAAATCCTTTCTAAGGATGAGCAATGAGAATGAATTATGACAATGATGTAACCTTAACTCACTAGATTTCATAATTATATCAAAAACGAATTGATACCTAGAGAGCCAGGAATCTCAAACTAAATAGTAGAAAGCTTTGAATGTATATGCTATTATCATGATTAATGTAGTCATTGGCTACCTGGAAAAAATAACATTTACACAGGGAGATTAGAAACCAAATTACAACCATTAACTGATTGTCTTGATTGCATTTAATTAAGCTACAGCATCTTTCATGTACCATGTGAATAATTTAGAATAACAACTCATCAATTAAAAAAATATGAATATAGGGAAAAGTAATTAAATATACAGTAGTTAGGAAAATCTACAATTCTTGAATATAGTAACTTTTCCTATTTTCACAATAAATTAATAATGCTGACTGTTTTAATACAGACAATTTTCATTTTTTCTTTTACTTTCCAGATAGATTCTTTTCTACATATATGAAAAATAAAACAGTAACATATCAGTGAGTTTCATTTACTTCCTTCTAAAAGGCATATATAAAGCAAATATTTTCATAATTTAGTTGACCATACCTCCTTAAAGCAATTCTCTACTATGAGAATAAAGAGTAACTTAACATTTTGTATGCATATTCATCCAGTGTGATGCAGTCCATTACCACCTGCTGCTTCCTATGTATGCCTTTCCTTCTGCTTTTAAAGGGCCCTTTACACACAGTGATCTCACTGACGAGATCGCTGATTTTGTGACACATCAGTGATCTCTCCAGTGAGATCGCTGTGTGTGACATCCAGGAGCGACCGGCCCCCCGGCGGGGTATCGCTGATCGTGCTGGATCGTCCTGGCCTGTTTTTTCATCGCTTGTCTCCCGCTGGCCAGCGCACATCGCTGCGTGTGGCAACGGGAGCCAGTGATGAGCGATGCTGCACACTGGTTACCAACATAAACATTGGGTTTCTAAGGGCCAAGGGGCCCAGTATTATGGGTGTGGGGAGCAGTGAATATTAATTTTTCTTAATAGCGGACACGTGATCGCACAGTCACTGCAGGAAGTTGGCAGCTGCAGTAACAGGTGTGTATTAAATAGAATGAATATTCACTGCTCTCTACTCCTATAGTCCAACCCACCTATTGCTGCTGGCTTCAGTGCAGAGAGGTGGGTGAGATTATGGGAGTGGGGAGCAGTGAATATTCAGTTTCTTTAATTGCAGGCACATTGTTAGCCTGAGTTTTTTGTGACAATGCTCCTCTTCCTCTGCTACCGTTTCCCCTCTCCCAAAGCCACATTACCTTTTTTCCACCAAAATTGCAACCACCTCATAGAGGCATGAGGTAGTGGTCTAGGCAGGTGCCTACCCTGCCCTCCCCTCATCCCGATCCTGCAAGATGATCATTACTTTGTCATGGGGAGTGCAGTGGTTAATATAAACCCTGCTCCCCTTACTTTCCTAGCAGAACAGGAAAGGAAGGAAGGTTTGGTTTTGAGTTACTACTATACTCATGTCATTGTAGTGGCCAATCTGTAAGCAGGAGTAACAGAACTCTGACTAGAGGAGGCAGCAAGAGGCAAACAGATGGTGCCATGTAGTGTAACTAATTGAAGGCAATGGATAGGGTACACCATACTTTACCTTACAGTAGACAAGAAACAAAAATATATAGAGAATAATATGGGCATCAGGGTGCTACAATTTGTATAGAAACCAATTGCAATTAGAGGGATAATGACAAACCAATACAAATTGTGCACACCTGGTAAAACAAGTAACAACTTTATTGAAAAACAAGGGACATACAAACAGACAGGATAAAATCATTTAAAACATTGTATATATGCTATACATAATGTAACCAACACCCTTGCATGGTAAAAAATAGGGGGCAGACATAAACGCAATACAATACAATACAATATATTTGGGCATGCAGAGGCAAAAACAGGTGGAATACCCAACACTTGTGCAAAAGAAGGTTCACACCATATGTGGATCTAAGGCTTAGTCAACATAAGTAAACCCCAGTGTAAAATACCTGGCCTGTGGGAAACTATTTTTTTTTTCAGAAAACTTGTGTCAATAACTTGCCTAAGACATGGCAACAAAATTTAAATGGTGGCCTGAAATGGCACAATTTTGAGCACACTGACACGTGATCTGTGTGATGAAGAATCCCCAGTTTAAAATATCTGGCCTGTATTTATTTGTTCAGCAAACGGGTGTCACTAATTTGCCTAAGACACTGCAGCAAAATTTAAATAGAGCCAGAAATTGCACAATTTTGAGGGCACTGATATGTAATCCGTGTGACAAAGAAACCCCAGTTCAAAATATCTGGCCTGTAGGTAACTATTTTTTTTCAGTAAACTGGTGTCTAGAACTTGCCTAAGATACTGCAACAAAAATTGAAATTGAGGGCCGATTTGGCACAATTTTGACCGCACTGATATGCGATCTGTCTGGCGGACAAACCCCCGTGTAAAATATAAGGCCTGTATTTTTTTTCAGCAACCTGGTTTCAATAAGACACTGCAAGAAAATTGTAATGCAGACCTGAAATGGCACAATTTTGAGCGCATTGATATGCGATTCTTGTGGTGGACAAACTCCAGTGTAAAATATCTGGCCTGTAGGTAACTATTTTTTTTCAGCAAACAGGTGTCAAGAACTTGGCTAAGACACTGCAACAAAATTAGAATTGAGGGCTGAAATGGCACAATTTTGACAGCACTGATATGTGATCTGTGTGGTGGATAAACTCCAGTGTACACCACATTAGTAAGTACACCACATTTGGACAAGATAAAGTTCCCGAACTCACATCAGGACTACAAGATCCCAGGTATTTTCAGCTGCATCACATCTAATGTGGTGTACTTAATTATTTGTACCAAATGTCCAACTAGGGGTCTGTATGTGGGGGAGACAGGGCAAAAACTGAGAACAAGGATGAATTCTCATCGTCACATAATAAGAGAAAAAAGAATGGATCTACCTGTGGCAAAACATTTTTGTATCCCTAGTCATAGTATGATGGACATTAAATTACTTGTATTAAAAGGTAATGTCATGGAGTTACCATAACAGAACAGAGCCTGAAGACCACAGAGTCTGACGTCTCCTGCTTTGCCGCTGAGAAGAAGCACTTCTCCAGCATATTAAGGGTGTTTGTTTTCTTTCAGCAGGACAAAGGTTAATCTGCCATGTGGAAATCCCTGCTACCAGCTGTGCTTGGTTAACATTCCTCTCTCCTGTAAAAGCTAGGTCTGCTGGCCAGATCTTTGTCTTAGTTAGCATTTGCTACAAAGATCTGAAGAAGGAGAAGCTGGTGGTTGGAGTGCTGGAGGAATTCATTGTGTGATTGTTGCTTGGTTTGTATGCTTGGAAATTCCTCATCCCATCCTGCTTTATTTTCTTCACCTGTCCTTCACACCCTGGTGTATACCTCTGTGGTTTGTGAGAGTATTATTTGTGAGTGGAATTTTCTGTTACCCTTGTCTCGTTCCCCTGTCTGTTGGGTTTGTGTCCTTTGGTGCACAGTAGCGCCTCTCTTCCCTGGGTGGGGGGAAGGGGAAAAATGCAGGGCTGAAGCTAGGAGACAGGGGTAGGGTGGAGGCCCCGGCGTCCTTGCCATCTGAGGTATCCCGGGGAACAGGGTGAGATAGGGTGCCCCCCTAGTGTCAGGGCCAGGAAAGATTCCCTGGTCCCAGGTGACTCACCAGCCTTCCATCACAACTGTGCCACCTGTGGTACACTGCTTCACTGCTGCACTGTAGGTCAGCTCTATTTAGGTGCAGCCCTGCTTTCTCTCTACTGCCATCTAGTGGAACCTGCACCTACCTACATTGTAGCAGCATGACGGATAACTTCAAGTCTCAGAAGAGTCTCTGAGAACAAATTTATGAAAACTTTTGACACACTCAGTGCAGCAATAAATGTGGCGCATGGATTTATGTCCTTTTACATCAATTAAGGAATTTGCTCTTCAGACCTTCTGTGGTCATCACAACACAGAGCCAGACCCAAATAAGAGGGCAATAAAACTTTCACGCTCCTTATCTATGAACTGTTCCAATGTTTATGTTCATCCCTCTCCCATAATGACAATTCTGCTTCACATCACTTGTCTTATATATTGCGTTATTTCTGTGCTGTCTTGTGTATAAATATGTGATTCTTCAGATGTTGTATTAGTCTAGCCTGATGAAGAGACCTGAGTAGTCTCGAAAGCTTGCAATTTGTTACCATCTTTTCAGTTAGCCTTTAAAAGGTATTAACCACTGAGGACTCTCAATTCTAAATATTTTTCTACTTTTTCTACCAAATATAAGATTCCAAGAGCATTTTACTACTTTACACAAATCAAATCTACAAGCCACTGATGACTCAGAAGAATCAAACCACATGATTGTGTCCGTTTCATTTTGGGTTATCTTTGAAGCCATCTGTCCGTCCTGTGGTAGGCTTGTTAGCTTCACCAGAAGCAGGATCATCATTCTACCACTCCAGGACCTTGTAATAGTTTGCATGGCTCCAAGTAGACTTTCCCAACATTTTACTGGCATGCCTGTAGTGAGGAGAAAAGGAAAAACACTTTCTGGCATGAAGTTACATTTTTTTAAACTGCAATAACTTTTTAACTAAACAATTACAGACAATTTTTTAAAGGGGTAAGGTACACTTATGATATGGAATCTATGTGCAAATTTTTGACACAAAGCAGAGAACCAACTTTTCATAGACAATTGGCATGGTGCCAATACTTTTTACAATGCTTCTGTCTCTGAATTTTTTTCTCTTACAAAACAACCTAGCCCTTATCTCTTGCTAGTTTACAATTGCATTCACTAATATCACACTCTGATTCTGACTAATGATTTACTTTGAAACCATACGGCTGTCCTACTTATTGACATACATTATACACTCAGCTCAGTTTACACTTTTTCACCTGACACATGACTCATGTTACAGTGTGTATCCACTGAGAAGAACAAATAACTTTGCAGAATGGGTAAAATCTTCTGGCTTACCCTTATTCAGGGGGCATCTGAAAGGCGTGTCTTTAGGGTCCCAGAGATTATGCTCTTCTATACAACTCAACAGTATCCCAGGGGTCCACTAAGCAGTGAGGGTCCCATGAATATTAAGCCGGAATACTTTATATTCTGGATATCTTTCTGACAGAGGTCCAAACCCACTGTCTTCTTGATTAAAACCCTCATGGACAATTTTAACAATTTTCCACCCCTCAGCTGATATAGCTAACATTAACTCAAATTATCAGTCCAGGCAAGACCTTTGCAAGATATTTGCCAGAGGCTTGCCTTGCACAATTTTCTTAAATATTTATAATCCACAAAGTGATTTTAACTGCTACATACAATGAAAATATTCCAGTTATTTAGAAACACATAAGTAATACTTTTAGCACAATGCAGATTAACGTTTCTAAATGATCAATAATGTTTTTCCATGTATTCATACAAGTTTACAGATATACACACTTAACCTAATTAGGAGCTCTATCTCTAAAGGGCATGTCACACTAAGAGATATCGCTAGCAATATCGCTATAACTAGTGACGTTTTAGCGATATTGCTAGCGATATCGCTATGTCTGATACTTACCTCCGACCGGCTCCCCCGCTGCTTATCGCTGATCGCGCGAGAACGTTCAGGACTGTTTCTCGTCGTCAGCTTCCTGTGGCGCTTCCTGCTGTGACGACGAGCGACGCGTGGAGCCGGGCAGGAGGACGCAGGATCGCCTGGTGTGACAGGTAAGTAGCGATCTCCGTCCCCAGCGATGTCGCTAGTGAGATCTGCCTGTGTGGCAGCTCACTAGCGACCACTTAGCGATGCACCAGCGATCCTGACCGCGTCATATCGCTGGTCGGGATCGCTGGTACATCGCTAAGTGTGACAGTACCTTTACACATATACACTGGGCATGAAAGACTTGCCCGTTGGGACTTTGGCGTAAATACAATGGGTTGTCTTTCAAGTCTGCCGGGGCATGGTTCAAATGGGAATCAGTTATATGGGCATAGATATTCACATACCAGAATGCCCACCACTTATTACTCCATTTTAGAAACCTCGATAGTGGCGGTCTTGGCTCTGGATTCACCTTGTTCAGAAACCATCTACCATAAAAGACATGATTCTTATCCAGCCTTCTTCTGAAACATACACAACCCACACAGAATCTGCAGATCATTTAGCACAGCAATTTTCTCTCACACGTTATTATGTGCTTTTCACTTAATGTACCTCTATTATATCATTGGTGCCAGCTGACCAAAGGATCACACTTCTTTCTAAGTTGGATTCCCTTATACACACAGGATTTTTTTGTTTAAATCCTTATTACTTGCACACGTATAGAAATATGTGACTCTGTGACACAGTATGTCACACTGCGACAGCAAAGGAAAGCATTAGATCCAATGTTGCAATGTGTCACATGACACATGTTGCCATGTAGCCTTAGCCTAAAGATTCATTTACTTTTCCATTCACAGACATGTGATATTGAATCATTTTCCTCAATAAAAGATGACAAAGTCTAATATTTTTGATTCATTTGTTTGATTTGCTTTTCTTTATTTACATCCAGAATTTATGTGAAAATCTGATATAGTTTTAATTAAAAAATATGTAAAAATATGGAAAATTCTGAAGGTCCACAAATTTTAAAGCAGTGTTGTATGCTGGAAGTTTGTTCCTGTGTTTGTTTGAAACATAAGCTTCAAACATAATGTGAACTGAACCTTATTTAGACACACATCCCCTAATTCAATCAAGAAGGACAAAGCCTAAAGATAACGTAGAAGCCAACAATTTATCCAAAGAATTGGACTTTACAAGTAGCATAGATTTTTAGCTATGTCAATCAAACCTAAGCCGAAGACCTTGTTATTATTTCCCTCCTAAATTATAACTTCCTTTTCTGTTGGACTGAGCTAGAAAATTGAAAAGCTGTTTTACATTTTAATATTCTTTATTTGAAGTTTTTGAATAATTTAATATAGAACAAATGGACATGTATCATCTTTGTCAATCACTGCTACTATATTACTGCACCCTATTCTATCTGTATGCTAATGAGATTAGTTTTGCACTTTCAATCTTCTAAAACAGAAAGCCACAACATTGGCACATTGACTTTGTCTCCTTTTATATGTTGTACTGAACTCCAGTACTACATGTGTGTATAGGGGCAAAAAATAAATAATGTGTATGACTTTTGTAAGATTCATGAATTTCTTTTTTTTTTTTATTTTTGGAAAGCATAATAACATCAGAAAATTGACGTAACTCTCTTATTTTTTACTTTAATCTTTTATATTGTAATAATTACAGGTGACATGATGTTATGAGGTTTGTATTACTGGACAGAAAGAAGTTGTCTGTTCCTTCTGCACAGATGAAAATAATACATGTGTGAAAAGCAGGCTGTATGCTATTTTGTGCTTTACATGTTGATTGTGCTTTTTGTTTGGAAAAAATACACCCTGCTTCCCTTTTAAGCATACTGGAGGACATAATATCAACACTGATCACAAATATTCTTTCACTTATCACATCTGCAATATTATCGACAAGAAAGTTCAGAAAAAAATACAATCTGTGTATAAGACCTTGCATCCACATTGTCCTCTAAATAACACTGCGGAGCAATTTTGAACATAATTTTTGTTGAGTTCAATTTTTCTGCTGATTTAGATTAAATTAGGCATGCTGATTTAAAAACTGCAGTTTGTTTTCTTTAATGTCAGGTGTTTTCTCTTAAGCTTATCTTAATGCAATTATTCTAGGATGGATCAAGGGTAGCACTAGTGCTCTCTTATTGGCTGAGAATGGGAGGGGTGGAGGAAAACCTTGGTGACTAGCAACAGATTGTTGTTTGTCGGGGTTATGCAGTTACACGCGAGACAATGTGATAAGAGGCTATGTGCCTCTCTATATAGTGAAATGTATTCTAAAAGTCTGTAAACAAGGTGTTGTGGCTGTTTTTGCTCTGGCCCAAAGTCAGATTATGGGATCACTAGTGAGGCCAAATTAAGAGACTAGGCCCTTACAATTACAAGCGCTTGGGAAAAGTAATGCACATACAATCTGTGAGGAAATCAATTCTGTTTATTCTTCTGTGAGTAGTTTTTTTTAAAAAATGTACAAAAAAGTAGTTCCCATTGAATATTTCGACTTGTCATCCCTTTCTAGCGAACATGTTTTGAGTTCTTTACCTTATTATGCATTTGTCTTGATTGACTACCATAACACACACAATTTCTCAAAAAATGTATATATGAGATAGGAAAATATTAGACCAAATACTAGATCTTAAGAAATTAGTAAGCATAATATGAAACTGTGAGACATATTAATGCTACACAAAATATGCTACTTAGAAAAAATTATCCCTTCAATATCAAAAGTGTTAGCAGACTTAGTTTTTTATTTACCGTATTTTTCACTTTGCAAAGACGCACTTTTTTTCCTCAAAATTTGAGGGAAAAATGGGGGTGCATCTTACAAAGTGAACATGCCTTACCATAGGCCATGATCAGGGGGTGTTCGGCAGTTGCTGGCCGGTGCTGCGGGTGCCTCCGGTGCCCAGCGTGTGTGTCTGACGTTGCCCTGTCGAGCTCAGCACTGAAATCTCATTTCTCGAGAGCCTGGTCCCGAGATCACATCTGTGCATGCGCTGGCGGCCATTTTTTATCGGAACCACCACACATACAGGTAGTGTCGGAGCTCTGTCCTGTCGCAAAATGTTGGCAGAGCCCCAGGGCAGCGCCGGACACACACACAGCACTGCTGGGCACCGGAGGCACTCTCAGCACCGGCCAGCAACCGTCGGGCACCAGAGAAACCCGGCAGCAGCACAAGACCCCACAGCAGCACAAGACCCCCACAGCAGCAGTGCACATCGGAGCCCCCCTCATCCCTAAATGCGGTGTGCAGCATCACCCCACTCCTGCTTCCTCCAGCAGCGACCCTTAGACACCGCTACACCGCAGCCACCAACCGGGTAAGCAATAAGATGCAAGAATTATAAGAGGCACCACCATTTTATTAAAAAATATTTTTTTCTCATTTTTCTCCTCAAAATTTGTGGTGCATCTTATAATCTGGAGCATCTTATAAAGCGAAAAATACGGTACATACTTTTCTTTCTTTCAGATCATGTCTGTCTCTAATATTCCTTGTTGTAAGTGTCTAAACAGCCCTGATTCCTTTTGTTATAAGTGTGACAGTTTCATTATTGCCAGTCAAAATATGAGCATCAGCATAATTGTCAAGCAAGCCTATTTTACATAATTCAAAGTAAAACTTGGAAATCAAGAAAAGTCTTGGACCCCACACAAGATGTGTAAGCAGTGTTTTGAGAGTTTAGGATGTGGCTTAAGTGAACACTTGATAAGATACCATTTGTTACACCTATGGTTTGGTGACAGCTTTCACTTTTGTAAAGTGAAAACTTCAAGATATAACAAGAAAAATAAATATAAAATAGAGTATTCAGGTCTATTACCAGCTATACATCCAGTGCCTCATTCAGATGAAATCCCAGTGCCAGTTTTTCTAAGAGATTTGAGGACCATATGTTAACAATTTAATATGAGAATTTGGATTATCAAAAAAGGCTTCTGAACCCATCCCATCAAAACTGCATCAGAAAAGCTTGCTTGAAAATGGAACAAGGGTATTCTACTTTTGATCCAGAGAAAGTGCATTCCTGCAATACTATAGAAGTGAAAGTAGCTTTATGTATTGCCATAACATTCATGGTTTACCTGAGGAATTGGCAATTCCAATCTATAACTCAAATGAATGGTGACCGTTCATCAATAGCCCAAAGGAAACCTTAATGTGTGTCCTCCTCCACAATCTCGATTTACTTGGTGCAGCCCCAATTAGCAATCCAGTTTCTCTTTCTGAAGAATACAGATACAAAGTCATTGCATCATCATTGCATTATTATTGCATTGCATTAGTCGTTGCATTATCACAAACACAATTGGATCATCTCTGTTGACCTAAAAATTGTATGTTTACTTCTTGGTCAGCAATGTGGATGCACCAAGTATCCTTGTTTCCTGTGCATGTGAGACAGCAGTGCTCCTGAGAAGCATTGGTTGGAGAGGAATTAGCCTCCAAGATCTGATCTCAAACCTGGTAATCCAAACATTCTACAAGAGCCACTTGTTTACAGAAATAACATTGTATTCCCACTTCGACACATAAAACTAGGTTTCATGATGCAATTCCTAAAAGCTTTGCCAACTGAAGGGGACTGTTTCAAGTACCTCATTTGGCATTTTGTAGCCTGTTATTTGAAAATGCCATTGGGACAATGTCAGAACTTCAAAAGAATGCTTGGTTGTCATTCAAAGACCTTGCCACGGACTTTGTACAAGGAAATAATTACACTGAAATTGTCCAGAAACTCTTGGAGATCTACAAAATGTTTTGTTGCAACATGAGCCTTATCCTTGAAAACCTTGGTGCTGTCAGCCATGAGAAAGATGAATAATTCCACAAAGATTTAAAGGTCACAAAGGGACTTTATCAGTTTGGATGGGATACACATATGATGGCTAACTATTGTGGAGCACCAGGCAAGATTGTCCACCCACAGATTGAATATTCCAGGAAAACTATAAGCATAATTTTTTACCATAATTGCTACCTAACTTTACTACTTGCGCACAATTTGATATAATACACTGCTCAAAAAAATAAAGGGAACACTAGGCACTCTTACTGAGCCAACACCTGGATGTTAATGACCTTCCTATCATTTCTACCTGTAGTTTATTCCATTGGCACAACAGCAGGAGAAATTGAATCACAATCAGTGTTGATTTCACAGAAGTGTGACTGACTTGGCGTTTCATATTGTTGTTTAAGTGTTCCCTTTATTTTTTGAGCAGTATATATTAATATATCCTGTATATGAACAAAATAGCTTTTAAGATATATAATGTACATTCAGGTTATTGTTTGCATTTTTTCCACTGTACATTTGCATGGTATTGGAGACAAAGGGAGGGCATCCTGCTTAGAAAGTTGTTGTGATTAAGAAAAACTATGGTCACATTTTGATTGCAAAGCTAAAAGTTAATAAAAAACAATTGTCAGACCTAATTCATTGAACACTATGTTTCTCAGTGAAATTATTGATGTGTTCTTATGTAACAAATGAGCCATAGGTGTCATGATCCAGGCCAGGTATTGAGTCATGTATCCCTCTTTCCTGTTCTTGTCATGGCAGGGGTTAACTTTTCTCTGCCTTGTTCTGGTGTCAGGACTGCAATTTCTATTTCTCTCCACTGCTTCAGGCAGACAGTGTCAGTTATATTGTTTGCCTACGGCGTGAGTAGCTGACTCTAGAGATAGCCTGATTTGTCCTACTGTGTTGAGCTGAATTTACCCATGTCTGGTCATTACTCTCCTCTCACCATGACTCTGTGTCTCCCTTAGTGTTTGGATTTCCTGGTATCTGTCTCGACTTTGGCTCTGACCTGATTCTTTCTCTTGTTTCTGTTTTTTCTGCTTCTGACTGGCATTGTCCTTCTGGCGTGGCTCTGACTCTGAGATTGGTACTCCCCTTGGTACTCAGTTACTCTCTGGCATTTGATGCGGCTTGTTTGCCTATTCTGTTGCCACCTGGTGGTAGTCTTGCTGCAGTACTGCAGGTCTGCTCTGTGCTGTATTGCAGACCTCACTTCACTCTGCTGCCATCTAGTGAAGTTTTGTATTTACTTGCAGAGCTGCAGCGTGACAGTAAGGCTCCCTGAAAAGTCATCAAGACTTCTGGAATTGAAATATGGCATGCCAATAGCTAAAAGGGGTTTTTCCTTTTAATATGTTTATTTCCATCTTCATACTTAGAAAATAACTAACCATGCTGTATTCACTTTCCTCCATTCCACTGGCAAGTCACTGCTCTCAAGTTTACCAGTCCGCTAGTAATATATCTCCTACTGTTAAAAAACTGATTTTATAAAAAACATATCACGCTGTCCAGTAAGTGGCAAAATGTTAGATTCAGAGTATGCTTCTTTATTATGCTTGTTTCAGATAAGGTGGCATAAACCTGATAACATTAACTTTATTTTTTTACTGAAAGATTGGTTGAATAGAGATCACAATATGGATATAAACATGCTTACTGTACATACATTTTCTTCATATGTGCTGGATAGAAATGAAAGAATTCACGAGGATCAAATTTGAGTCAAATTTCTTAAAATTTGCAGTTTAATGAAGCTTCAAATATTGTTTGATTTGCTTCACTTATTAGCAAAAATAAATACATTTTAACTGAGTGCATGCAAGGAGGGGCCATATTAATCCATTTAATGCTAATTTTGCAACCTAAAACCTATTGTAATTTTAATGCTTATCTTTATGCTTTGACTGAATGAAACTGATGTTTTTACGTAGCAGTGGTGACTGCCGCTATCTACAATCTTTTATCTCCCATTCTACATATTTTCCCAAAAATTAAACACTTTTGAAATTGTGTTTATCTGCAAATTTATTTCCTCAAATTATATTTATTTGTGAAATATGGCAGCACCAGTGAACAGTGAATTAAAATTTAAAAATATTTGCTCATTTCAAATACTAGATGTTATATGTCATAGTCTTTTATAAAGAACAAACTGTAAATTAGACATCATGGATTCCACTTGTATTGAAGAATTAATCTTTTTATGGACAAATATAAAGCTGGAGAAGAGTGGGTTAAAATGCACTCTGCCAATGGACCAGTGATGAGCAAGAAGTGAGATGAATAGAGATGCTGTTTATTTGTCTACATGTTTTAAATTAACACACTTCTTCAACGGGACAAACCACAGATGTTTGTGGTTTGTTCTGATGAAGATGTGTGCTACTTAAAAATGCCCTGACAAAAAAAATGCCTCTCTACATGTCTCGTTTCCTGCGCTACAGTGGTCCGTTGGCAGTGCAGATTTTAATTTTAACTCACTCTTCTCCAGCTTGATATTTGACCACACACCATGGCTCTACAGCAGCCTTCCTTATACGTCTACAGGGGTTGTGACTTTCACTAACTGTCTTTTTGCCTCTGTTTTGCCTGCATAAGGGCCTATTGTGCTCTCTTTGTTATAATTTGTTGGTTATTTTTTGGTTAGGGGCACTATTTTTGATGTGTTACTAAATTCACTCTGGCTCTCAATGCTATGTGTATAATATGCTTTTCAATTTTGATAGTGTAGAGAGACACCTAAAGGAGTGTAAATGTGAATTCTTAGAAAAAAGAATATTTTGTGTGGACTAAAGAAAAAGGTTTAGGTAGTGTATTTTCAATAAGTCAGCCACTATTGTAATAAGCTTCTTTTTGTTGTATTCCATATTTGTTTTAAAATTACAAATCTAATCATGTCAGGAAAAACGAATTTCTTGAAAATATTGTTTTTCATATGGATTTTAAATAAAAATGTAAATATATAGACTCTAGCAATATGAACATTCTCCATCTGTGATGCATTAATTTAGGATAATTGGAAGATCAGTTATAAATAGCAATACAAAGTCCAAAAATAGAAGGCGAGCACCATCACAATAGTCCACACATCCAAACCATCATACATGTATAAAAGAGACGCAGCCAGCAATACAACTGTTTTACCCTTAGGTGCACATTCATGGAAAATAAGCTAATCCACATAGCAAAAAATAGTAGAAAAGAGCGGCACTCACCGGGTAGTTTAGTCAAGGCTTTATTATAAAAGCATATCAGCGGGAGAACAGGTGCAAAAAGGAGATAGCAACAACGATCGTTTTGCGCTGCAAAAGCGCTTCCACAGGTTAGATGTAACCTGTGGAAGCGCTTTTGCAGTGCAAAACGATCGTCGTTGTTATCTCCTTTTTGCACCCGTTCTCCCACTGATATGCTTTTATAATAAAGCCTTGACTACACTACCCGGTGAGTGCCACTCTTTTCTACTATTTTTTGCTCAGTTATAAAAGAAATACATAATTTTCTCTAATATATAACAAGCTCATTATTTTTTTGCTACTTTTAGAATATCCATATTGAAAAATAAATAGATTTATTGGACATATAATTGCATTGCTTAAACTAAGAGTGAATCATGTTAAAAGCAGAAAAGGTTAAAAGTACATCAGTTTGTATGTAAAAAGAAATGATCTTTTTTGTAACATCGTTAGAAATATCCTCCTGGTATCTGGAGCCCTTACTGCTTAAATAATGACATTTGCTGAAAATTACAAAGGAGTAATAATTTTAGCCTACAGTGTAGTCTGAATTAGCAATGATCTTCCTGGCTGTCAATGACCTATATGTGACATTTTATATCTAATAAATTAGATATCTTTCTTTTGATAGAAATGGTTCCTGATGCATAATAAGAAAGGCTTCAAAGTTATATTCACTGGCTCATTAATGTAATGAAGTTAGCCCATAGCACTTAAAGACCATTTATGCTACTAAATACAGTATGTTTACATTGTTAACTGCATAATTAACATCATTCTTAACATGTGTCCTTTATTAGAATTCCCCTTCATTTTAATAATGATTTTGAAACTTGGGCGAGTTAAGGTCATATGACTATAATCTTAAAACTTAAAGCGGTTGTCCCACGAACAAAGTACATTTTAATCAAAACATCTTGAAATAAGTTCCACAATTGAATGTGTTTAAAAAAAGTTCCTATGCTAAGATAATCTTATAAAAGTGCCCCTGCTATGTACTGGTTTATGGCTGTTTCTGACACTACAGGAAAATATGACAGCTCCAGGGCATGGGAGGAAGCAAAACAGGCAGAGAAATGTTTATCTCACAGAAAGCAGCATCTGTGATCCTATGCAGTCCTGTCTGTATACTCTCTTTTTTGCTTCATCCACTGCCAAGAAGATGTTGAATATGCAGAACATGTTACTGCACTGTAAGGCTAGTTTCACACTAGGGTATGGAGGAGCTGTGGAGGGATGCGGGCTTCCTCTGTGAAGCTCTGCCCATGGCTGCACCTCCTCTGTGAAGCTCCGCCTTCATCGGCATGCGGCCTGTGTACCCTATCTTTAACATTAGGTATGCAGGCCATGTCCATGTATGCGCATGCCTCCGCATGCGTCGTTTTGACGGTGCGGCGACCGCACCAAAATGCAACTCGTTGCGTTCGCCGCACCATCAAAACGACGCTAGTGTGAAACTAGCCTTAAGGTACTGTCACACTTAGCGATGTACCAGCAATCCTAACCAGCGAGATGACGTGGTCAGGATCGCTGGTACATCGCTAAGTGGTCGCTAGTGAGCTGCCACACAGGCAGATCTCACCAGCAACATCGCAGGGGTCGGGGGTCGCTACTTACCTGTCACACCAGGCGATCCTGCGTCCTCCCGCCCGGCTCCACTCGTCGCTCGTCAGCAGGAAGCGCCGCAGGAAGCTGACGACGAGAAACAGTCCAGCCTGTTCTCGCGCGATCAGCGATAACGAGCGGGGGAGCGAGTTATAGGTAAGTATCAGACATAGCGATATTGCTAGCGATATCGCTTAGTGTGACATGTCCTTTAGACACAGCCATTACACAGTGCACAGCATGAGCGCATTTATAAGATTACCTCAGCACAGGAACATTTTTTAACACCTTAATTGTGGAACTTCTTTTCATTCCAAGATCTATTGATTAAAAAGCACTTTGTTTGTGAGACAACCTCTTGAATGTATTATTTGGAGCAACATTATATACATTTTTAAATTCAGTGTGTATGATGTTAACAATAAAATATAATGTTTAACTGTAAATATTGCTTTTACTATCAGTTATGTACTGAAACTGGATATGAAATTGTTAAATTGCAAGGTTTAAATTTACTCAGGCCAAAATTGAAGACAAAGTATAATACCAGCTCAATGCTTTAATTTGCAAGCTTTATCCATATGAAAATTCTCAAACATTTTAAGTTTATTTTGCAGCTTTGCTTTAGAGTCAAGTTCACATACATGTTTTGCTTATCTTTAACCCCTTCACCCCCAAGGGTGGTTTGCACGTTCATGACCGGGCCAATTTTTACAATTCTGACCACTGTACCTTTATGAGGTCATAACTCTCGAACGCTTCCATGGATCCCGGTGATTCTGACATTGTTTTCTCGTGACATATTGTACTTCATGTTAGTGGTAAAATTTCATTCAAATAACTTGCGTTTATTTGTGAGAAAAACGGAAATTTGGCGAAAATTTTGAAAATTTCGCAATTTTCCAACTTTGAATTTTTATGCCCTTAAATCACAGAGATAAGGCACACAAAAAACTTGATAACTAACATTTTCCACATGTTTACTTTACATCAGCACAATTTTGGAACCAAAATTTTTTTTTGTTAGGAAGTTATAAGGGTTAAAAGTTGACCAGCGATTTCTCATTTTTACAACACCATTTTATTTTTAGGACCACATCACATTTGAAGCCACTTTGAGGGGTCTATATGATAGAAAATACACAAAAGTGACACCATTCTAAAAACTGCACCCCTTAAGGTGCTCAAAACCACATTCAAGAAGTTTATTAACCCTTTAGGTGCGTCACAGGAATTTTTTTGAATATTTAAAAAAAAATGAACATCTAACTTTTTTTCATAAAAAAAATAATTCAGGTTCAATTTTTTTTATTTTACCAAGGGTAACAGGAGAAATTGAACTGCAAAAGTTATTGTGCAATTTGTCCTGAGTACGCAGATACCTGATATGTGGGGGGGAACGACTGTTTCGGCGCATGGCAGAGCTCAGAATGGAAGGAGCGCCGTTTGACTTTTTCAATGCAAAATTGGCTGGAATTCAGATTGGACGCCATGTCACGTTTGGAGAGTCCCTGATGTACCTAAACAGTGGAAACCCCCTACAAGTGACCCCATTTTGGAAACTAGACCCCCCAAGGAACTTATCTAGATATGTGGTGAGAACTTTGAACCCACAAGGGCTTTACAGAAGTTTATAACGTACAGCGGTACAATTAAAAAATCATATTTTTTCCACAAAAATGATCTTTTCACCCCAATTTTTATTTTCCCAAGGGTAACAGGACCCTAAAAGTTATTGTGCAATTTGTCCTGAGTACGCTGATACCCCACATGTGGGGGTAAACCACTATTTGGGCGCATGGCAGAGCTCGGAAGGGAAGCAGCGCCATTTGACGTTTTTGGCTGGAATTGAGATCGGACACCATGTCGCGTTTGGAAAACCCCTGATGTACCAAAACAGTGGAAACCCCCCACAAATGACACCATTTTGGAAACTAGACCCCCTAAGGAACTTATCTAGATGTGTGGTGAGAACTTTGAACCCCCATGGGCTTCACAGAAGTTTATAACATAAAGCCATACAATTAAAAAATCATATTTTTTCAACAAAAATGATCTTTTCACCCTCAATTCTTATTTTTCCAAGGGTAACAGGACCCTAAAAGTTATTGTGCAATTTGTCCTGAGTACGCTGATACCCCACATGTGGGGGTAAACCACTATTTGGGCGCATGGCAGAGCTCGGAAGGGAAGCAGCGCCATTTGACGTTTTTGGCTGGAATTGAGATCGGACACCATGTCGCGTTTGGAAAACCCCTGATGTACCAAAACAGTGGAAACCCCCCACAAATGACACCATTTTGGAAACTAGACACCCTAAGGAACTTATCTAGATGTGTGGTGAGAACTTTGAACCCCCATGGGCTTCACAGAAGTTTATAACATAAAGCCATACAATTAAAAAATCATATTTTTTCCACAAAAATGATCTTTTCACCCTCAATTCTTATTTTTCCAAGGGTAACAGGACCCTAAAAGTTATTGTGCAATTTGTCCTGAGTATGCTGATACCCCACATGTGGGGGTAAACCACTATTTGGGGGCATGGCAGAGCTCGGAAGGGAAGCAGCGCCATTTGACGTTTTTGGCTGGAATTGAGATCGGACACCATGTCGCGTTTGGAAAACTCCTGATGTACCAAAACAGTGGAACCCCCCACAAATGACACCATTTTGGAAACTAGACCCCCTAAGGAACTTATCTAGATGTGTGGTGAGCACTTTGACCCCCCCAGTGCTTCACAGAAGTTTACAACGCCCGGGCGTGAAAATAAAAAATTCGTATTTTTTCCACAAACATGATCTTTTAGTCACCATTTTTTTATTTTCCCAAGGGTACCAGGAGAAATTGGACCCCAAAAGTTGTTGTCCAATTTGTCCTGAGTATGCTGATACCCCATATGTGGGAGAAAACTACTGTATGGGCACACGTCGGGGCTCGGAAGGGAAGTAGTGACGTTTTGGAATGCAGACTTTGATGGAATGGTCTGCGGGTGTGATATTGCCTTTGGAGAGCCCCTAATGTACCTAAACAGTGGAAACCCCCCACAAATGACACCATTTTGTAAACTAGACCCCCCAAGGAACTTATCTAGATGTGTGGTGAGCACTTTGACCCCCCCAGTGCTTCACAGAAGTTTACAACGCCCGGGCGTGAAAATAAAAAATTCGTATTTTTTCCACAAACATGATCTTTTAGTCACCATTTTTTTATTTTCCCAAGGGTACCAGGAGAAATTGGACCCCAAAAGTTGTTTTCCAATTTGTCCTGAGTACGCTGCTACCCCATATGTGGGAGAAAACTACTGTATGGGCACACGTCAGGGCTCGGAAGGGAAGTAGTGACGTTTTGGAATGCAGACTTTGATGGAATGGTCTGCGGGTGTCATGTTGCCTTTGGAGAGCCCCTAATGTACCTAAACAGTGGAAACCCCCCACAAATGACACCATTTTGTAAACTAGACCCCCCAAGGAACTTATCTAGATGTGTGGTGAGCACTTTGACCCCCCCAGTGCTTCACAGAAGTTTACAACGCCCGGGCGTGAAAATAAAAAATTCGTATTTTTTCCACAAACATGATCTTTTAGTCACCATTTTTTTTATTTTCCCAAGGGTACCAGGAGAAATTGGACCCCAAAAGTTGTTGTCCAATTTGTCCTGAGTACGCTGACACCCCATATGTGGGAGAAAACTACTGTATGGACACACGTCGGGGCTCGGAAGGGAAGCAGTGACGTTTTGGAACGCAGACTTTGATGGAATGGTCTGCGGGTGTCATGTGCGTTTGTAGAGCCCCTGATGTACCTAAACTATTGAAACTCCCCACAAGTGACCCCATTTTGGACACTAGACCCCCCACGGAACTTATCTAGATGTGTGGTGAGCACTTTGAACCCCCAAGTGCTTCACAGAAGTTTATAACACTCGGACGTGAAAATAAAAAAATCATTTTTTTTCCACAAAAATGATATTTTTGCCCCCAATTTTTTATTTTCCTAAGGGTAACAGGAGAAATTGGACCCCAAAAATTGTTTTGCAATTTGTCCTGAGTAGGCTGATACCCTACATGAGGGGGTAAAACACTGTTTGGGCGCATAGCAGAGCTTGGAAGGGAAGGAGCACCATTTGACTTTTTCAACTCAGAATTGGCTGGAATTGAGATCAGACGCCATGTTGCATTTGGAGAGCCCCTGATGTGCCCAAACAGTGGAAACCCCCAATTCTAACTCCAACCCGAACCCCAACACGCCCCTAACCCTAGCCCTAACCCTAGCCCTAACCCTAGCCCTAACCCTAACCCTAACCCTAGCCCTAACCCTAACCCTAACCCTAACCCTAACCCTAACCTAACCCTACCCCAACACACCCCTAGCCCTAACCCTAGCCCTAACCCTAATGGAAAAATGGAAATAAATACATTTTTTTTATTTTATTATTTTTCCCTAACTAAAGGGGTGATAACGGGGGGTTTGATTTACTATATATGGCGGTTTTTATGTTTGGCGGCTGTCGCACGCTAAAAGATGCTTTTTATTGTAAAAATAGTTTTTGCATCACCACATATTGAGAGCTATAATTTTTCCGTATTTTGACCCACCGAGTCATGTGAGGTCTTATTTTTTGCGGGACGAGTTGACGTTTTTATTGGTACCATTTTCGGGCACGTGAAATTTTTTGATCGCTTTTTATTCCGATTTTTGGGACGCAGAATGAACAAAAACCAGCGTTTCATGAATTTCTTTTGGGGGGGGTGCGTTTACACCGTTCCGCGTGCGGTAAAATTGATAAAGCGCTTTTATTCTTCGGGTCAGTACGGTTACAGCGATACCTCATTTAGGTCGTTTTTTTATGTTTTTGTCGGTTTTATGCAATGAAAACTATTTTATATAAAAAATAATTATTTTTGCATCGCTTTATTCTGCGAGTTATAACTTTTTTATTTTTTTGCTGATGATGCTGTGTGGCAGCTTGTTTTTTGCGGGACAAGATGACGTTTTCAGCGGTACCATGGATATTTATATGCGTCTTTTTGATCTCGCGTTATTGCACTTTTTGTTTGGCGGTATGATAATAAATCATTATTTTTTGCTTCGTTTTTTATTTTTATTTTTTAAGGGGTTCGCTAAAGGGGTTAACTAATGGGACAGTTTTATAGGGCAGGTCGTTACGGACGCGGCGATACCTAATATGTGTACTTTTATTGGTTTTTTTTTTTTATTATTTTAAAAAAATGAATTTATTGGGGAATATTTTTTTTTTTTTTTACTAATTTATTTGGCGATTTTTTTTAATTTATTTTTACACTTTTTTTTTAATTTTTTTTTACTTTATTACATAGTCCCAGGTGGGACATCACTGTCCTGTGACAGATCGCTGATCTGTCACATCACAGATCACTGTGACAGATCAGCAATCTGTCACAGGCAGTGCACAAGGCTTCCTCATGCCTGCGCTTTGCAGGCACTGAGGAAGCCAGCTTCCCCAGGCCCCCGAAGGCCCCCGTCGCCATCTTGGATTCGGGGGCCTGGAGGATAGGAGCCCCCCGCAGCAGCGCTGCACATTGCGCTGCCGTGGGGGGCTCAGGGAAGCACGGAGGGAGCCCCCTCCCTGCCGATGCTTCCCTTTAACTCCCGGTACACCGCGATCGCGTTTGATCGCGGTGTGCAAGGGGTTAATGTGTCGGGGGCGGTCCGTGACCGCCCCTGACACATTGTGCCGGGTGTCAGCTGTGATAATCAGCTGACACCCGGCCGCGATCAGCGGCGCTCACCACGTGGGCGCCGCTGATCGCGGTAGACGTACTATCCCGTCCCCGGTCATACGGGCCCGGGTACCGTGGACGGGATAGTACGTCTCATGTCAGGAAGGGGTTAAAGCATTTTTTGCAAAAGACTGCAGCTTGAAGTGATTTTATAATATTATTATTTTTTAAAAGTTGCCTTAGTGGGTTTTTTTTGACTTGTTAAATTTTGTACATATATTTCCTAATATTTTTCATGTTGAAATAAAAATGCCATGAAAAGGTTAATAACTTCAGCAACTTATGTTTTTATTTAAGCGCCACTAACTTAAATCCTGGTAACTTGCATTAAAATAAAGCTTTATGCATATAGACATTTTAAACGATTTTTATAAAAATTTTAATCAACATTTGAATACATAGTTTATCACCTAAAACACTGGAAAAAAATGCAATGTACAAATTATAAATGTTACGTGTGTACAGATAGATTAAGAAATAAAAGGGACAGATACATTTTGGTTTGCAATAATATAGGGTTCACTTTAAAGAGGACTTTTCTTTAAATTTTTCATGTTGAACTGGACACATGTTTTAATAGTGGCTACATTATGGAAAAAATAAAACTTTTTTTTTATTTTAACCTTGCCATTCTGCTGCGGTGATATTAGAAAGCAATATATTTGGTAGTTAATGAGTTACCTTTTTTTTCACATCCATGTGGGTGTAATCAACCAGTTTTCACTTGAGCCATTTACTACTTCTACCTTTATGATGCTGACGAATCATAAGCAAGCAGCAACACTTAAAGGAAATAAAGCCATACACCTACCATAGCTTAGAGCAAGTTTTTAGCAAGGGAGATGCATAATTTAAGACAAAACCCTTCCCTTGGTCTAACCAAGAACATAAGTCAGTGTGGAAGAAGGGCACAGCTTAAAGTGGTTCTCGTGATATTACAATGAAATATAAAACTTAAAAAACTTCCAAAAATTTGTATTCATTCAATTATTCATCCATACAGTTTAACGTGGTTATTGTTACATTACAATGGTATATAAATGAAAAAATAATTCCTGAATTTTGTATGGATTCTATTAGCCATCCATACAGTTTAGAATGGTTCTTGTTCCATTACAGTAGTATGTTAAACTGAAACAAAATCTTCAAAAATGTTTTATGATGGTATAAAAAACTCCCAAAAACTTTTTTTTATAGATTAATTCATTCATCCATATAGTTTACTCCAGTTTTTGTTACATTACAATGTTATTTAAAGCTAAAAAAAACCCTTCAAAACATTTTTTATGCATGCAATTATTTATCCATACAGTTTGACGTAGTTCTTGTTACATTATGGTGATATTTAAGACTAAAAAAAGGCCCTTCAAACATTTTTTATAGATACAATTTTTTATCCGTACACTTTAACGCAGGTATTATCACATTATGGAGATACAGTTGTGGCCAAAAGTATTGACACCCCTGCAATTTTGTCAGATAATACTCAGTTTCTTCCTAAAAATGACTGCAAACATAAATTCTTTGGTATTATTATCTTCATTTAATTTGTCTTAAATGAAAAAACACAAAAGAGAATGAAGCAAAAAGCAAAACATTGATCATTTCACACAAAACTCCAAAAATGGGACAGACAAAAGTATTGGCACCCTCAGCCTAATACTTGGTTGCACCACGTTTAGCCAAAATAACTGCGACCAACCGCTTCCGGTAACCATCAGTGAGTCTCTTACAATGCTCTGCTGGAATTTTAAACCATTCTTCTTTGGCAAACTGCTCCAGGTCCCTGATATTAGAAGGGTGCCTTCTCCAAACTGTCATTTTTAGATCTCTCCACAGGTGTTCTATGGGATTCAGGACTGGACTCATTGCTGGCCACCTTAGAAGTCTCCAGTGCTTTCTCTCAAACCATTTTCTAGTGCTTTTTGAAGTGTGTTTTGGGTCATTGTCCTGCTGGAAGACCCATGACCTTTGAGGGAGACCCAGCTTTCTCGCACTGGGCCCTACATTATGCTGCAAAATTTGCTGGTAGTCTTCAGACTTCATAATGCCATGCACATGGTCAAGCAGTCCAGTGCCAGAGGCAGCAAAGCAACCCCAAAACATCAGGGAACCTCGGCCATGTTTGACTGTAGGGACCGTGTTTTTTTCTTTGAATGCCTCTTTTTTTCTCCTGTAAATTCTATGTTGATGCCTTTGCCCAAAAAGCTCAACTTTTGTCTCATCTGACCAGAGAACATTCTTCCAAAACGTTTTAGGCTTTTTCAGGTAAGTTTTGGCAAACTCCAGCCTGGCTTTTTTATGTCTCGGGGTAAGAAGTGGGGTCTTCCTGGGTCTCCTACCATACAGTCCCTTTTCATTCAGATACCGACGGATAGTACGGGTTGACACTGTTGCACCCTCGGACTGCAGGGCAGCTTGAACTTGTTTGGATGTTAGTCGAGGTTCTTTATCCAACATCCACACAATCTTGTGTTGAAATCTCTTGTCAGTTTTTCTTTTCCGTCCACATCTAGGGAGATTAGCCACAGTGCCATGGGCTTTAAACTTCTTGATGACACTGCGCACTGTAGACACAGGAACATTCAGGTCTTTGGAGATGGACTTGTAGCCTTGAGATTGCTCATGCTTCCTCATAATTTTGGTTTCTCAAGTCCTCAGACAGTTCTTTGGTCTTCAAATTTCTGTGAAGCCCTTGGGGGTTCAAATTTCTCACCACAAAGCTAGCTAAGTTCCTTGGGAGGTCTAGTTTCCAAAATTATGTCATTTGTGGGGGGTTTCCACTGTTTAGGCACATCAGGGGCTCTCCAAATGTGATATGGCATCAAGCCAATTCTGCATTGAAAAAGTCAAACAGCGCTCATTCCCTTCTGAGCTTTGCCATGTGCCAAAACAGTGGTTTACCCACACATATGGAGTATCAGCATACTCAGGACAAATTGTACAATAACTTTTAAGGTCCTGTTTCCATTGGGAAAATAAAAATTGTGGTGAAAAGATCATTTTTGTGGAAAAAATATGATTTCTTAATTGTATGTTATAGCCCTTGGGGGTTCAAAGTTCTCACCACATATCTAGATAAGTTCCTTGGGGGTCTAGTTTCCAAAATGGAGTCACTTGTGGGGGTTTCCACTGTTTAGGCATATCAGGGGCTCTCCAAACAAGACATGGCGTCCAATCTCAATTCCAGTCAATTTTGCGTTGAAAAAGTCAAACGGCGCTCCTTCCCTTCTGAGCTCTCCCATGCGCCGAAACAGTAGTTCCCCCACATATCAAGAATCAGCGTACTCAGGACAAATTGCACAATAACTTTTATGGTCCAATTTCTCCTGTTACCCTTGGTAAAATAAAAAAAATTGGACCGGAAGTAATTTTTTTGTGAAAAAAATTTAAATGTTCATTTTTTTAAACATTCAAAAAATTCCTGTGAAACACCTGAAGTGTTATTAAACTTGTTGAATATGGTTTTTAGTACCATCAGGTGTGCAGTTTTTAGAATGTTGTCACTTTTGGGTATTTTCTATCATATAGACCCCTCAAAGTGACTTCAAAAGTGATGTGGTCCCTAAAAAAAATGGTGTTGTAAAAATGAGAAATCACTGGTCAATTTTAACCCTTATAACTTCCTAACAAAAAAAAATTTAGTTCCAAAATTGTCCTGATATAAAGAAAACATGTGGGAAATGTTACTTATTAAGTTTTTTGTGTGTCACATCTCTGTGATTTATGGGCATAAAAATTCAAAGTTGGAAAATTGCAAAATTTTCAAAATTTTCACCAAATTTCCATTTTTATCACAAATAAATGCAAGTTATATGAATGAAATTTTACCACTAACATGAAGTACAATATGTCATGAGAAAACAATGTCAGAATCACCAGGATCTATGGAAGCATTCCAGAGTTATTACCTCATAAATGGACAGTGATCAGAATTGTAAAAATTGGCCCAGGCATTAACGCGCAACCACCCTTGGGGGTAAAGGGGTTAATGTGCCTTATGTCTGCAGACAGTTTCATATAACAACACTAAATGACAAGGTGTGATGCAGTTGGATGTTTCACATTTAGCTACTGATTTAATATTATTAAGGTTGTTCTACTCGTGCATGGAGCAAAATACAAGTAGTGCTCAACACACTTGTAAGACATGTGCCCTGCTGACTTTGTCTGTGGACCTTAATAATGTAAAAAAATTGATGGAAGATAAATTTAACAGCCACACTAGACACTAGCTAGCTACACTATCTGACTGATATACAACCGCCTTGCTAACTAGCTAAAATCTTGCTATCAACAGTGCTAGCATCAGGAGTAGCCTCTCTGCACTGTTACAGTGTCAAAATGGCACTAAAGCAAGATTTCCACTATTTATATGGAGAGGGCATGTGATTTCAGAAACCAATGACACAAGTCATTGTGTCAGGACATTGTTGGTGTTTTCTGCACCCTGATTGGCTAGCCGCAATGTGCACACATAAAGTTAGAGAAAAAAAGACTGTTTACAAGAACGCCATGCCTCTGAGCTCTGATAACCTTCTCCCCTCACCAAATACGTGTCAAATGCTCAGGATACACCACCTTTATCATTACTAAAGTGCTGAAAATACTTTTGTGGCAATGAAAATATTTCCCCGCACTTTTCACCGAATAAGGCTGGTTTCACATTTGCGCTTTATAGCGCAGTGACGGCCTGCGCACGGCCGCTGCTACGCCCCGCCCCCTGCCTGCTCCCTGCCCGCCCCATCCGGTCATCGCCGCCTACTAGCGCAAATGGGCGCTTGCAATCTGCGCACCCTATCTTTAAATATATAGCAGGGGTATCTCAAACCAATGTCAGATATTTAGAGGTAGCAAATTGGTATATCATAAACTATAAAACATAACCTTTAATGATTCCTTAAAAACCATGCATCAAATCTAGACAAACATGTGCCAAAGTGCAATTGTGTAGTGCTCTATTTAAAAACAAACCGTTATGTACTTTATGAGGTACCATATGGCCCTAGACATTATCGTATTTCTTGTCCAAATATTTGTAAACCTGGACTCTCCGACCATATGGGCCTTATACATATATATTCATATGCCAAAGGGCCTTAATGTCATCAGAATTATTACTTGTTAGACATATACTCAGCCCGTATACAAATAGCATAGCGTGTGTACAGCACCGGTCAAATGCATAAACATAAAATCACCTCATCAGCAATTTATATCTATTTATGATACCACTGTAGAAACTGAGACCGCTGTACTTATCTTTGGACGCTTCTATAAATAACGGATGATCAGGTAAGGTCCATCTGAAAACCCCAGAATCATGACCCGATCTCCAGAATTGTCACCCAACGCGTTTCATCAATGTCTGACTCATCAGGGGTATTGTGACATCTTTTTCTGGCGCATAGCTCGCCCATTGTGAGATAGCTGCCTTTTATAAATCGCGGCATACCGCGGCTTATTGCCGTTTCCGGTTGCCCCGTTCAGTACTTCCGGTTTGCGCATGACGCCGGCATCTGCTCAGGCACCTTGCCCCACTTCCTGGGTTTTCCTAAACAGGCGCCGCGCGTCATGTTGGGACAGGAACCGACCCTACCCTGCCCCACTTCCTGGGCGTAACCGGGCCTGTCGGTCTGCATATCAAAATATTGCGTGATTGGTCTAAGCAGTCACCTGACCATCACGTACCATTAGGAGCCGCTCACTTTGTGTTACTACATCAATCTAATAGTGCGGCTTCATTTACTCAATCACAAAATGTTAATTGCGTCCCCCTATCATTATTTATACGGGATCTGAATTATTAAGTCATTTTATGATTGCATAGGCGTTATGAATCAGTACAAAACGCCAACACCCATATTATGGACATTGTCAAGGATTATCTTGTGAATAAAAACAAATTCTTTACACCCCATCGTAGGGAAAGAAACATAAAAAAGAAAATGAAAAATAATCAGGGTACCATCTGCAAATTATGTATAATGTGGAATTTGTTCAATTATTTTGTTGCATGCATAATAGGGGATACCACCAACCTCCATGTATCTGTAGGAATTATAGAAAGGGTGCCCACTAAATCTGGCCCTAAATGTCCCTAACTGACTGTTCCCTACCTCACGCGGAGGTTGGCACCCTAAATTCCTGCGCAATGGCGCCCCCACTCCTCGTCGGCTCTCCCTGAGCTCAAAAGCCCTATCAAGACTCCCTACAAGAAGGAAGAAAAGGATAGTGTCTCATTAAGTCCTTTGGGATATACAGATTGTAATGAGAAAATCCAATATGCTTCTCTTTGGAGTATACGTTTATCCCAATCACCTCCTCTTGGATTTTGGGGGACCTTTTCTATGCCCATGAAACTGACCGCCTTCACATCACCCTTATGTCTTTGATTGACATGAGTGGCTACCGGTGTATCACGTTTAAGAATTATATCTCTATGGTGTTCACCTACCCTCACCCTCAACTCTCTCTTGGTCTTGCCGATGTATTCAAGGCCACAACTACAGGTGATTTTATATACCACTCCTATTGATCTGCAATTAATGAATTGACCAATACGATAGATCTTTCCTGTGACATTGCTCTGAAATTCTTTACTTTGGTGAATAGAGGTACAATATTTACAGCTACCACATCTGTAACAGCCTTTCGGCTGTGTACCTAACCATGTTGGGCTGTATGAGGTTCTCTGGGTATAATGGCTGCGGACCAACCTATCCCTCAAGGAGCGGCCCCTCCTAAATGTAATTTGTGGATTATCCGAGATCAAGCCTCCAAGATCTTTGTCCATACATAGAATTGGCCAATGTCGGTTCATAATGGTTCTCAGCTCATTTGCCCCATTGGAAAAAGTGGTGATGAACCTTATGATATTGTCTTCATTGGTTTGCTGTTTGGGTATAAGTAGTTCTTTTCTTTCCTTTTCTACCGTAGATTTATAAGCCCCTTTAAGAATGTCATCTGGGTATCCTCGTTCATGAAAACGAGATCTAAGGTCATCTGCTTGTCTCTTAAAGTCTCTCTGATCAGTACAGTTCCTTTTCATGCGTAGGTACTGGCCTTTAGGAATACCTTTTTTCAAGGGGACTGGATGGCTGGATTCCCATCTTAGAAGGGAGTTCGTAGAGGTAGGTTTCCTGTATGTTTCTGTAACTATACGGCCATTTTCTCCCCTCTTAATGACTATGTCCAGGAAGGGTAGTCTATTCACATTAACCTCACATGTGAAGCTAAGACCAATATCATTTATATTAAGATCTTTCACAAAGGTTCTAAAACTGTTCTCATCACCTCTCCAAATAACAAATACATCGTCGATGTAGCGGAGCCATAGCACTATTTTGTCCTCCGCCACATCAACCTGCTCACCAAAAACGACATTTTCCTCCCACCAGCCCAGGAGCAAATTAGCGTACGATGGCGCACAGGGATTGCCCATCGCAGTGCCCCTGAGCTGATGGAAGAACCTGCCATCAAAAAGAAAAAAATTTTTTGTGAGACAGAATTCCAAGGCTTGCATAACAAACAGGTTATGTCTCTTACATTGGACGCCCCTTGTCTTAAGGAAATAGTCCGCAGCCATCAGACCTTTATCATGGGGAATGGATGAGTACAAGGCTTCTACATCTATTGAACCCAATATCATATCGGTGTCCAATTCGATGTGGTCGAGTTTCAATAAAAGGTCGGTGGTATCCCTTGTATAGGAACTAGGTGATGTAACAAATGGTCTTAGAATTTTGTCTACATATATACCCAGATTTTGGGTTAGACTTCCTATACCCGATATAATCGGTCGGCCTTTCAAAGGCGAAAGGCCTTTATGAATCTTAGGCAGAGCATAGAATGTTGCCACAGTCGGGTGTTGTGGAATCAAAAATTCTCTCTCATTTTTATCAATGAGTTTTGCTTGGAGGGCCCCATTCACCAACTTCTTAAGATCATTCAAGAAAGTGTTAGTGGGGTTATGTTCCATTCTTTCATATCCCATAGATCTATCTAACAATGAGTAGCACATGGTTTTATATTGTGCTACATCCATCAATACTATATTTCCCCCTTTATCTGCGGGCTTCACTATTATAGTATCGTCTCTCTCTAGCTCCAGAAGCCCATCCATCTCAGACTTGGTAAGGTTATGGAATCGTCTTTTTTTCCCATTATCCAATTCCTTGATATCTCTAGATACCAGGTTGGCAAATATGTCAAGGGCCCCTATATCGTTGCTAATAG
The DNA here is from genome assembly GCF_039654945.1 of Dendrobates tinctorius. Lineage (NCBI taxonomy): Eukaryota > Metazoa > Chordata > Amphibia > Anura > Dendrobatidae > Dendrobates > Dendrobates tinctorius. The sequence goes on along the minus strand of NW_027361732.1, from coordinate 33,438,797 downwards.
GTGGCATTTGTTTGCTCTTATTTTTTAATTGTGTGAATGGTCCCTCACCCAAATCGTTGGGATTCATATCCCCCAAATTGAACAAAAATCTCACATCATTAAGTAGGTCTCCCTCTATACCCAATTCAGTGCAGCTTTTTTTATCCATATTAATGAAATGTTTTTTCCACTTAAGTTTACGAATGAAGAGCTGTAAATCCTTAATCGTTTCAAAACATTCAAGATCTGATGTTGGGACAAAAGACATCCCCTTACTGAGAACCGCCATCTGTTCTTTACTTAGGGATTTCGAGGAAAGGTTAATTATATGATTGTCTATACGGGGTTCCTGCCGTTGAACCTGTTTCTTAATGGGTAGCTTGTGTCTAAAAAATGATCCCTCTGTGGGGAACCTCGACCAGATCCTCTCCCCGCACGTAGACTCCCCCTTCCCCTCACTCTCCCTCTTCCAGGTTTATACCTCGTTTCTGAATCAGAAAACTCAGCCTCTGAAGATGATATATCTGTCTCCTGCGATCTGTTGGTTTTTCCGTAATACACTGAATATGCTTTATTATCCCTGAATTCTTGTAAATCCCGGATAAAATATTTATGCTTCCTTTCTTTCAGATGATATTGAAATTTTTCTATAATGTTTTGTAGACTAGATTCTTTCACCGTAAACTCGGCCTCTGCAGAAAATTTCTTCGTAACCTCTATCTGCTCTCTCAAGCGTTCATTAATGTTATTTAACATACACTTCTCCTCCTCAAGGAGTATTTTCATAAGTTTCAATGAGCTATCAGTTGCTTCTTTCTCTAATTTGGCCAATAGTGTTGTATTCTTATATCTATAACCAAAGTTAATTGATATTCTAAGATGGCGGGGAACTATTCCTGCTTTTATATAACTTTCCAAGTTTACAAATATTTGGACAAGAAATACGATAATGTCTAGGGCCATATGGTACCTCATAAAGTACATAACGGTTTGTTTTTAAATAGAGCACTACACAATTGCACTTTGGCACATGTTTGTCTAGATTTGATGCATGGTTTTTAAGGAATCATTAAAGGTTATGTTTTATAGTTTATGATATACCAATTTGCACCCTATCTTTAGCATAGGGTGCACAGATCGTGCGCTGGACGTGCGCTAGCAGGATTTTGCCATGTGCTGCGCACTTTTGAAGGTGCGCCCGTGTGCGCCGAACGCAGCATGTTGCATTTCGGTGCGCACGTCGCACCTTCAAAAGTGCGCAGCGCACGGCAAAATCCTGCTAGCGCACGTCCAGCGCACGATCTGCGCACCCTATGCTAAAGATAGGGTGCGCAGATCGCAAGCGCCCATGTGCGCTAGTAGGCGGCGATGACCGGATGGGGCGGGCAGGGAGCCGGCAGGGGGCATGGCTTAGCGGTGGCCATGCGCAGGCCGTCGCTGCGCTATAAAGCGCAAATGTGAAACCAGCCTGATACCGATTTTTTCCAATTTTAGAAAAATGTTGTCCGTGTTTCCGATCACGAATTTGAATGTGCCATATTCATGTCAATGTAGCACAACAGAGCAAAGCAATGCTGCATGGCAGAAAATCAGTATATCGCAGAGTGCTCTATCATTTTTTCTTGTTTTAAAACACGGGGGTATTCTGATCAAATCCTTAATCATGCAAAAATAAGTGAATGGAATTTTTATCCCCCAAAAAATCCTGTGATCACATTGCTGATTACAATAAATATCCACTTGTGACATTCTCAGCCCAATGCACTAATAACTATTACCAAGTAGTGAACATTCAAAAAAAACCCACCTACCCATCCTTTATACTGATAGAAGTATTTTTGAAAAAGGATGCAAATTTGTATCCAGAATGGGCACTACTATAGATAAAAGTGTTTCACCAAGTGATCATACTAATATGGAAATAAAAAGGCAACAAACAATTGGTTATTGGTAAGTGGGTCCTACAAATGTGGACAAAAATTATGCAAGTTTGTCCATATATATAATACAAAATATGTATTTCAATGAGTGATAACAGAGAATATATTATAAAGAGCTTTATAAATTGTACAAATGTGGTTTAAGTTATAACATGTGAAGCTTGTAAAATGCAGTATGTTGGCTGCACCACAAGGACATTGAGAAAGCGAATATTTGAACACATTTACAATGCACAAAACAAAACCACCCACAGTTTGTCAGGTGATGCTCAACATTTCTTAAATTGATACAATGGTGATGTAACCACCCTTAGAATTAATGCAATTGAATGGTTCTTCCACCCAAAAGAGGATGTGACAGGTCACGATCTCTAAAATATAAAAAACATCTACTATTCTTAAATTAAATATCATAGTACCAAATAGCATGAACATCAGAACGGATCTAAAGCATATTAATTAAATATAAATGCAATATCAACAAATAAATAAAATAAAAAACTAGTATAAAAACTGGTATATAACATGGAGATCTGTCAATGTCATTTAATGTTTAAATCTAATATATAAAGCTCAAAGTGTGTATGTATGTGTGTATGTATGTGTGTGTGTGTGTATGTATGTGTGTGTGTGTATGTCCGGGATAGGCATCCGCAATGTCGCAGCTAAAGCCACAAAATTTGGCACGGTCACACGTCTGGACCCCGAGAGCGTCCTAAGCTATGTTGTGAGGCGAAATTTTAACCCTGCGCGTTCCAATTCACCAAACAATTTTGCCCCTATCTACATACTGGGGGAAAAAGTGTGTGTGTCAAGCCCCGCCCCTCATTGTGATGTCATAATGCCCCTATTTGCATACTGGGGAAGCAGTGTGTGCGTATCAAGCCCTGCCCCTCATTATGATATCACAACGGTTGCCATGGTGACGCTGATGTCATCATAGGTCGCAAGCCCCACCGATGCTCATTATGATGTCATAAAGGTTGACTATGGGATGGAGGATGTGTGATGGGTATATGGGCACTGGACTATGGGATGGAGGATATGTATGACGGGTATATGGGCATGGGACTATGGGATGGCGGATATGTATATGGGCACGGGACTATGGGATGGAGGATGTGTGATAGGTATATGGGCACTTGACTATGGGATGGAGGATATGTTTGACAGGTATATGGGCACGGGACTATGGGATGTGGGATGGAGGATGTGTGATGGGTATATGGGCACTTGACTATGGGATGGAGGATATGTATGATGGGTATATGGGCAGGGGACTATGAGATGGCGGATATGTATGATGGGTATATGGGCACTCGACTATGGGATGGCAAATATGTATGATGGGTATATGGACATGGGACTATGGGATGGAGGATGTGTGATAGGTATATGGGCATGGGACTATGGGATGGAGGATGTGTGATGGGTATATGGGCACGGGACTATGGGATGGAGGATAATTTAATTTGCTACAACTAACCACAGTTAGTGCACAGTTAATGCCCACACTATGCCCAGGCAGCGCCGGGCTCTTCAGCTAGTTCTAGATAAAGCAACAGGGATATGCAATTTTTGCTAATATAATCCAAAAAAAAATTGAAAACTATTAAACAGTTTTTGAAATAAATAGTTGTTTTTACCACTTACATCTACAGACCTGTTGCTAGACATCATCCCTACAAAGTTGTCCTCACTTCCTGCTGCTGACATAGGCCCTCATGTCCTTGCACTAATGGAGGACTTCAGTTGTACGAGTGAGCTGGATAACCATATAGTCTATGTGTATATGTGAGGCTATGTGGGGCTTGTGCTGTATATGGGAGGCTTTGTGGGGCTCTTGCTGTACATGGGAGGCTATATAGGGTTCATTCTCTATATGGGAGGCTATGTGGGGCTCATGAGGTATATTGGAGGCTATGTGGGACTCATGCTGTATATAGGAGGCTATTTATTGAAAATTGGATGCCATGTGGGGGCTCACTCTATATTTGGGAGGCTATATGGGAGGCTTTGTTGGGCTCACACTGCCTATAGGGGGTTATATTAGAGCTCACACCCTGTATATGAGGCTTTGTGAGGGCACAAACTGTATATAGGGCCTATTTGGGGACTCATACTGTTTATTTAAGGCTATGTGGGGGCTCATACTATATACAGGAGGCTATATCAGGGCTCATACTGTATATATGAGGCTATGTTGGGGCTCTTACGTATAGGCTATGTGTTTGCTCACATGGTATATAGTCTTGCTGTGTGCGGGCTCACGCAATATATAGGGGATATCAGCATACTTAATTCTGTTTAATAGATACAATTAATATTACTATTAAATAATTATAATTAATATGTTATTATTAATATTGAGCATAATTAATTTCAGCCTATTGTTTCTTCCCTTTACCAAAGTCATGGTCTTTCAAGTGGCTCTTAGGGAAAGTTAATTGCCAACCCTGGTCTAAACTATTCAATGAGTCTTCTTTGTACCAGTACAATATAATTCTCTATGTTGAGTCTAAATTAACCTGTTAAGCACTTTTTATCATTCTTTCTTTATTTCAAATAAGCAATAAAATGATGGGTAAAGGATGTTCGTACAGAACAGCATTTAGCTAATTTAAAAGGTACTGGTGCTATGGAAACATTATGAGAATGTAACAAAGGAACGTAGAACATTAGTGATACAGCAATGTACACACTTTAAGTTTTAAAATAATGAACAGTTATTGTTGAGTAATTTTCAACAAAACCTCTGCTTTCACACAATTGTACAAAACTTTTTATTTAATAAATAGACCTGAATGATTTACATTAATAGTTTAAAACTTGGCATTTTGAGACCCTTTTTACAGATGACAATGCCGATACCATAACATTCTTTAGATACATGGAAGCATACAGGCCTTGAAAAAGTACTTCAGCATCACGTATCTGTCACTGGAGGGTACAATTTGTCCCTGTTGCAGATGTTATGAACTTATCTAAACGGAATTATTTAACTTTTTGTTTTCAGATTTCTTGGAAAATGGAAAACAGATAGCTCCTTTGCTTTTTAAATAACTGAATATTTATTTGACTTTTTTGCCATTTTTCTCTTAGCTTGTCTGTTCATAGCACAAAGTCTCTATTCTCAGGATTTAAAACACATTTAAAAAAAAATGCTGAAAAAAAACAGTTCCAATAAAGCCAATATGAAAAATCGTTATTAAAAAGAAAATATAAAATTAATAAAAACAAAACTCTGCAGGTTTGCTACTATGGTAGCATATTAAAGTACCTTAGCCAACAATGATTGCTACTATACCACAAGTTTCATTTTTGAAGCTACTATATTTCTGATTCACATATCAAATTATAGATAATGGAATAGATGACAGATTTGTAGCTTGTATCTGAAAAAGGCTCAGTTTGAGCCAGAAAACTACTTGCATCAACCTTGGAGCGTGGAACCTCTCATCTTGTGCAGAATTCCATTATGTACTGTGAGCAGAAGAATGAAATCTCTTACGTGTTGGCAGACTGCAGTGTCTGACTGTAACGCAGGCTTTTATTGGAGTTGTGGCAATCACAGCTTCATCAGTTGAGCAGTATCTCAACTCCCACCCCTTACATACCCTACAATACCACCCTAGGGGTGCTTGTTTCTTTTTTACTTTACATATCAAATTACATCACTTAAATGTCATGTTTTTCTCCTATATTTAATAAAATAGTATTGAAATGTGCACTGACTAATTATTAGATTGCAAAAAAATTTATCTCCATTTTAATGTAAACCTGTCTGCCTGAACCATCTTCAGTAAAAATCAAAAACAGATTTCACGATTAAGGTCAAGTATGTTTCAAATTGTTATTAAAAAGCATAAACATTGAAGATAAATTTTTAGTAACTGTCACAGATACACAGATAATGAGGGGAAAGGATACAGAGGACTGAACAATGTTCAATAATGATGAAAGACAAGTATTTCACTAAATTTGAGATATCATCTAAAGTAACGTCTTGCATGTTCACTGAAAATAAAATGACAACTTTTTTTGGGGAAAGGGTCACTTTAATGGGAACCTGTTGTGTTAAAAAAACACAACCAACCTGAATATATGGGGTTTATCCGTAGGTTAATGGCATTCAGAAGTCACTGTGATGTGGTTATATCCTGAGAAAGAAGTATGCATACTTTAAAATGTACAAAAAGTCCACAAATCATACAAGTATAGTAAAAGTGAAAAACTTTATGGGGACAGACAGGTAGGCAACAAAACACGCTAAAAAGTGACAGACAATATATGTAAAAAATAGCAATGAGACACTGGGAGGTGACTCCAAGGATTTATAATATCACAATTATATGAAAAAACCTGTGTAAATGGCCAACAAATATTTATAGTAGAATTTATATAAGGTGCATACTGCAATGATCCTAATTGATTGCACTATAATCCATATGGGACTGTGATGAATGTATTATCACAGCAAAAAATGGTGACTAGCAGGCTGTCTTATAAGTTATAATCAAAGTAAGCCAGCATTATATAACAAATAAATGTATAAATAATATCCAGACTAGCAGTCACCATAATGTGCAGATCAAATTAACATATCACCATAGTAAACAAATAGACCCTGTAGAGACCCTATAAAGGTAATTAGCCACCTTAAATCTGCACCCATATCAATAGTATCAAATTCATGGCCAAAACCACTTCTGCAAGAAGGGAGATCACATACCAGGATTGGGAATGGAGCCTCCACAATGCCCAGCGATAACCCCAACGCGTGTTTCGGAACAATTCCTTCCTCAGGGGGCATCAGATACAAACCACGCTATGGCTATTTATAGCAAACATACAAAAAATCCAGCCACTCCTGGCCTTGCAACGATCCCGCCCACCATTCAATTACTACCTCAGCAGCTGGTGCCGACATAGAACGGGGCCCCGTGAGGTCAGACACCAGACCACGGGTGGAAGTAAAGGAGGCAGAAGCAGGGCAAAGCCGCGCATGCGCAGTGGCACAACGGTGCATTTCGGACATGTTAAATGAGGGCAAAGTATGGGAACACATAATAATTATGTGTAAATGTGTAATAGCACAATCCAAAAAACCAGCCACTCAAGGCCGCGCCAAGATCCCGCCCACCATTCATCTACCACCTCTGTAATTGGTGCTGACACAAACTGGAGTCCTGTAGGGTCAGACACCAAACCGGATATTAATATTCAGGGCATCAATGCCACGCATCAATGCCCTGAAGATTAATATCCGGGGTGGTCAATTGGCTAAGAGACTGGCTAGTCTTGAGGCCAGGTGGATTTGGCAACTTAAGACTACACAACCATATGGCCTTAATGAATGTCTCTCATTTGCTCCGTTTCTTTAATCTATTCACCAGCTGCTTTATATCGTTTTGTGACATCAAATCTGTTTTATTTTAGTTTTTTCACAATTTTATTTATATGTATTTTATTTTTAGTGACTGTATTCTTCATATCTTTGTTGGGTTACTGAACATGTGGTGGTATTGGATTGTCCGGTATCTTCTTCTATCAAAAGTGGACGTATCAAGTGTCATCATCGCAACTAATGTATGTGTCATGGTCACGTGTGTCTGGACGCAGCGAGTACCGCAAAGCGAACCCATATGACACACGTGACCCAGGATACACCGCCTCCAGTGGGGCAATTTTAAATAATAACACGTGCAGCTGGATACACCGCCTCCAACTGGCGAATTTAAGTAATACACGTAAGTCTGGAAAACCCCGCCTCCTGTAAGGCGAATTTAAATAATAAAGGGGAAACCTGGGTAACAATAACAATGGTGGGCCCTGCGATAGGGAATAGGGACGTGGAGACCTCTTGTATTCCCCTGAGCCAGTGTCCCTGCACTCCTAACTTTCCCTATGCCGGCTCTGCACCGGGCGACGCACAGGAACCTTAAAACCCTGACTCGCCCTGCACCTAAACCCTCACTAGGGAATTGGTCGGTGCGGAAACTAATCCCACCACTGCACTAAACATACATAAGGGAAAATGACAATACAGGGGGAACACCACTTAGCTTTGCTCTGTTGCGTACGCTCCTAGCAACAGAGCCCACCACCTGCGTGCATCTTCTCCTCCAACTGGATCCATTAACATAACCGGATCCATCACCCTAGTGCAGCCTTGGAGCAGAGTCCACCACCAGTTGCAGCTGCCCAGTAAACAGAGTCCCAAAGATGAGTCCAGCTTCTGCCAAAAAGTCCAGCATGCTCGAGTTCAACTTTTCTGCCAAGAAGTCAAGCATGCTTGAGTCCAGCTTTCAGCAACCAAGTCCAGCATGCTGAGTGCAACACTCACCATAGTCACCACTGCACCAAGCCATGCAAGCACTTCCTGCTGACACCATAAACTGTGACTCCACCACGCCATGCCAGCCCTTCTTGCAGACACCAACGTTGGACTCCAACAATCCATGCCAGCACTCCTTGCAGACTCCAAAGCTGCCACTCGTCCCCTCTGGCTGGGCTGCCCAGGACTCTTGCTCAGCTCCATCTTTCACCCAGGCTTACTTTTGAATAACTAACTTTACAATATCACCAACCGTCATCAAACACACCTGAAACTCTTTTATAGAGCCTCACACCTGATTTGTAATACGTGCACATTAAAACTAAAGTGTAATACCACTCACCACCACCGGGGCAACTTAGAACAAACAACAACATGTGCAATAATTCTAATGGCCACCGGGGGCAATCAACCCACTTTGGCATTAAGCCAAAGGAAAAAAAGTTCACTTTGTCCATTTACTTGTCAGATCCACCTTGGATTATGACAGTACCCTCTCCTTAATGAGGGGCCTCTGGACCCTCAAGACCACTCCTCATAAGGGAAACACCTACAGCGGGGACACCCAGATCCTGGGTTCACCCCACCACCACCTGAAGCTTCAGGTTTATGACAAACGCACCGCTGGTATGGGCAATACATGTTCTGGAGGCACCACTCATCTCCACAGCGCCGACCGGGGAAACGAGTTTATGTATGTGTATGTTTGCTATGAGCTGATCAGACTCCACAACACACTTCCACAAGATGTTTTTTGGTGTCGACCCATACATGCTCGTTCACACACAGGTCCGGACCTGAACGTTTATTGCCACACATTCGTTTGTCATAATTAGTGAACTCATTCTGGACTCAACAACAGAGGCATCCCCCTGTGTCACCACACTCACACCCCCGCTATTCACCAAAGGACACCACCCTCCAACCCTTTCAACATGAGGTCTGCGCCTCCCAGGGTGGGTTAATGGCGAGGGGTGAGATTTGTCCCTACTCCCCAGCAGCACACCTGCTGCTCACACCTGGAGGAGAAGGGGACAGGAATATGGAGGAAATATACACTCGCTGGTCGCCTTCCTCCAAACGACCAGGAGGGGGCGGCCTCTTCGGTGGTATAGAAGATTTGGCATCAGCCCAGTGGACTATAACACCAGTCTGCTCACTACAGGGACATACCCCTTCACCTTGGGGAACCCCAGACAGCACCATGGGGATCACCAACTCCACCCACCTGTCTGGGTACGTCCACCTGTATGAACAAGTCCCGCTTCCCAGCAGCGACTCTAGGGGGCACTTTGCCAGAGCCGCAGGAATATGATGGAAAAATACACTCTCTGGTTGCCTCCACACGACCAGGAGGGGGCAGCTTCTTCAATGGAATGGAAGATTTGGCGTGAGCCCCGCGTACTGTACACCAGTCTGCTCACCACAGGGATGTACCCCTTCACCTTGGGGAATACCAGGCAGCTCCGTGGGGCACCAACTCTTTCCACCTGGCTGGGTACCTCCGCATGCATGAGCAAGTCCCGCTCCCCAGCAGCGACTCTAGGGGCTTTTTGCCAGACCGCAGCCGCCATTTGATTTTCTGGTTGAGCCCAAGGAAAGGCCCCAGACCCTAAATACTGCTGCTGGAACTGCTTCACACCATGCAGCTTCTCACACACCTCAGTGAGGTCCAGCAGCAATTACTCACAGGTCTCCACATGGCCAAGGCTGACCAGAAAAAAAAATGTAGGGTTGGTGATAATGCCAGGGTCAAGCGTGTCATGGGTTCGCCTTGCGGTACTCGCTGCGTCCAGACACACGTGACCGTGACAGTATGCTGAAGCATTTATATTCCCCTATATATATGAATTTTTTCAATGTTTTGGTCAGGAATAGCTGTTGATGTTATTACTTTCTACTGTCACGCATTTTGTGCATTATAATATAATATATATTCTATGTCATATGGGATTTATATTGTCTATTATGTTTCATTATACTATTTTCTTTCTATATGGTTAGATATGTATTAATACACATATATATACTTAACCGGCTACCCTACCTATTACAATGTCTATGTATTTTTGGTCTAATATAGGGTCTGTGAGTATTTCTTGTCAGCATCTCCCCTTTCTGCCATATGTTCTTTCCTGCTTCGTTTGGCTATTTCTAGCTGCATACTTAGGTATCATATCCTGAATTTTTCTGTATAAACTTGTCATGTTTCATTTTAAATGTTTTGATTGTGTTATTATACATTTGCATACAATTTTTGTGTGTTCCAATACTTTTACCCTCATCCAACATGGCCGCCATGTGCCATTGTGCCACTGTGCATGCGCGGCTTTGCCCTGCTTCCGCCTCCTTTATTTTCGCCCGCGGTTTTTGTGTCTGACCCTACGGGCCTCCGGTTTGTGTCAGCACCAATTATAGAGGTGGTAACTGAATGGTGGGCGGGATCTTGGCGCGGCCTTGAGTGGCTGGTTTTTTGGATTGTGCTATTACACATTTACACATAATTATTATGTGTTCCCATACTTTGCCCTCATTTAACATAGCCAAAACGCACCATTGTGCCCCTGCGCATGCGTGGCTTTACCCTGCTTCCGCCTCCTTCACTTCCACCCACGGTCTGGTGTCTGACCTCACGGGGCCCCGTTCTATGTCGGCACCAGCTGCTGAGGTAGTAATTGAATGGTGGGCGGGATCGTTGCAAGGCCTGGAGTGGCTGGATTTTTTGTATGTTTGCTATAAATAGCCATAGCGTGGCTTGTATCTGACGCCCCCTGAGGAAGGAATTGCTCCGAAACGCGCGTTGGGGTTAGCGGTGGGCATTGCGGAGGCTCCATTCCCAATCCTGGTATGTGATCTCCCTTCTTGCAGAAGTGGTTTTGGCCATGAATTTGATACTATTCATATGGGTGCAGATTTAAGGTGGCTACTTACCTTTATAGGGTTTCTACAAGGTCTATTTGTTTACTATGGTGATATGTTAATTTTATCTGGACCTTATGGTGACTGCTAGCCTGGATATTATTTATACATTTAATTGTTATATAATGCTGGCTTACTTTGATTATAACTTATAAGACAGCCTGCTAGTCACCATTTTTTGCTGTGATAATACATTCATCACAGTCCCATATGTGTTATAGTGCAATCAATTAGGATCATTGCAGTATGCACCTTACATAAATTCTACTATAAATATTTGTTGGCCATTTACACAGGTTTTTTCATATAATTGTGATATTATAAAAACTTGGAGTCACCTCCCAGTGTCTCATTGCTATTTTTACAGATATTGTCTGTCACTTTTTAGCCAGTTTTGTTGCCTACTTGTCTGTCCCAATAAAGTTTTTCACTTTTACTATACTTGTATGATTTGTGGACTTATTGTATTGTGCTTTTGCTTGTTGTTTTCTAGCTGATATGCAATGTGTCCTACACTGTCCTGAATCCTAGCTGAGTTAATAATGTCTATTCATTACCTTATATGATTTATGATATGTTTTGGTTTGGATATTTCAGCTTTTTGTGTTGTCAATTTCCTTTATATTTTGAAATGTGTTGTTTAAACACCACACTAAACACAGCTCCTGGCTTTGGATCTTTAATTTCACTTATAAACAATATGGAAAATCCACGTTGTTCTCCTTTATCTACTATACCAGTCGGATGACCAGTGGATCTGCAACAGCTGGATACTGGTGCTCCTTTACTGTTGTGTGATTACAACTCTGTAAGCTATCCAGCTCCTGTAAAATATTTCTTGGTCAGATGAGAAAGGAAGCTGCACAGAAAAGAGATGCATATCCAAGAGTGAAAAAAAATGGCTTTAGTGAAAAACATTAGGGCTAAATTGAATACAATTAAAAACACAAAACAAAGTGACAACAGATAGGGAAAATACATGATGATCCTTTGAAGATTGTATATGAATAAATTGTTTTATACACATATCTGTACATATACAGTTGTGGCCAAAAGTATTGACACCCCTGCAATTCTGTCAGCTAATACTCAGTTTCTTCCTGAAAATGACTGCAAACACAAATTCTTTGGTATTATTATCTTCATTTAATTTGTCTTAAATGAAAAAACACAAAAAGAATTGTCCTAAAGCCTAATTGGATATAATTCCACACCAAACATAAAAAAGAGGGTGGACTAAAGTATTGGCACTGTTCAAAAAATCATGTGATGCTTCTCTAATTTGTGTAATTAACAGCACCTGTAACTTACCTGTGGCACCTAACAGGTGTTGGCAATAACTAAATCACACTTGCAGCCAGTTGACATGGATTAAAGTTGACTCAACCTCTGTCCTGTGTCCTTGTGTGTACCACGTTGAGCATGGAGAAAAGAAAGAAGACCAAAGAACTGTCTGAGGACTTGAGAAACCAAATTGTGAGGAAGCATGAGCAATCTCAAGGCTACAAGTCCATCTCCAAAGACCTGAATGCTCCTGTGTCTACCGTGCGCAGCGTCATCAAGAAGTTTAAAGCCCATGGCACTGTAGCTAACCTCCCTAGATGTGGACGGAAAAGAAAAATTGACAAGAGATTTCAACGCAAGATTGTGCAGATGTTGGATAAAGAACCTCGACTAACATCCAAACAAGTTCAAGCTGCCCTGCAGTCCGAGGGTACAACAGTGTCAACCCGTACTATCCGTCTGCGTCTGAATGAAAAAGGCTGGAGTTTGCCAAAACTTACCTGAAAAAGGTTAAAACGTTTTGGAAGAATGTTCTCTGGTCAGATGAGACAAAAGTTGAGCTTTTTGGGCAAAGGCATCAACATAGAGTTTACAGGAGAAAAAAAGAGACATTCAAAGAAAAGAACACGGTCCCTACAGTCAAACATGGCGGAGGTTCCCTGATGTTTTGGGGTTGCTTTGCTGCCTCTGGCACTGGACTGCTTGACCGTGTGCATGGCATTATGAAGTCAGAAGACTACCAACAAATTTTGCAGCATAATGTAGGGCCCAGTGTGAGAAAGCTGGGTCTCCCTCAGAGGTCATGGGTCTTCCAGCAGGACAATGACCCAAAACACACTTCAAAAAGCACTAGAAAATGGTTTGAGAGAAAGCACTGGAGACTTCTAAGGTGGCCAGCAATGAGTCCAGACCTGAATCTGTGGAGAGATCTAAAAATGGCAGTTTGGAGAAGGCACTCTTCTAATATCAGGGACCTGGAGCAGTTTGCTAAAGAAGAATGGTCTAAAATTCCAGCAGAGCATTGTAAGAAACTCATTGATGGTTACCGGAAGCGGTTGGTCGCAGTTATTTTGGCTAAAGGTTGTGCAACCAAGTATTAGGCTGAGGGTGCCAATACTTTTGTCTGGCCCATTTTTGGAGTTTTGTGTGAAATGATCAATATTTTGCTTTTTGCTTCATTCTCTTTTGTGTTTTTTCATTTAAGACAAATTAAATGAAGATAATAATACCAAAGAATTTGTGTTTGCAATCATTTTCAGGAAGAAACTGAGTATTATCTGACAAAATTGCAGAGGTGTCAATACGTTTGGCCACAACTGTACAATACAATACAGTAGAGGTTCAATATAAAAGTAGTTCCTCATAATTCATCATGAAATAAGGAAAAATTCCCAATTTATTGAGGGTAAATAATGCAAGATGCTTAATGAGATTACCACTAGTAATGGGTGATTGTGCTCTGCACTGTTCGATACTCGATCAAGCATTTGGGTACTCGATTGAGAACTGAGCAGTGCTTGGTGTCACAAGGCACTCCAGTGCGCATGTCAATGCATTAAGCTCATTTGAATCTGAGATGTGCTGCACTGAAGCTGGGAATTTCCTTGCTGGGACTGCAGGGACTCATCTGTCAGCCAGACTTTTGTGAGCTTGCACTCTCGCTTTCCCATCTACATCAACCAATCATATGTACACAGGCTTTCCAGACATCCTCTTTGCTGCTGTGGTTGGTTGTCTTGAAATCCTATGTGCTGCTGTGGCTAGCTCTCCTGACATCCTCTGTGCTGCTGTGGCAGGGTCTCCTGACAATATCTGTGCTACTGTGGCTGGGCCTCTGGAGGGAGCTACGTATATATGATTGGTTGATATAGATGAGAGAGTCCCTGATCTCCCAGTAGGAGAATTCCTGGCTTCAGTGCCACGCATGTCTCAGAATCAAATAAATCTCTCTCCCTCCTACCCGGTGTCGAGTACTGGTCTCCTGGAAAAATGCTTGACTCCTTTAATCACTTACATCATGTTTGGTAACCAAGCAGTCAGATGTGCTCAATTCAAATACCAAGCACCAGAGCAGCTTACTGCTCAATCATCACTAATTACCACCATTTAAGTATGAACGTTAATGCACATGAACAATAGCCAATAATGACAAATGCCACCATGTAAATGATACAGGAAAGATGTATATTTTTGTACTGTGTTAGCCAATAGATAGAAAAATATTCAGAATTGAGAGTCCTGAGCGGTTGATACCTTTTAATCGCCAACCGAATAGATGGTAACAAATTGCAAGCTTTCGAGACTACTCAGGTCTCTTCATCAGGCAAAGACTAATACAATCTGAAATCTGAAGAATTACTTATTTATGCACAACATAGCACAGAAATAATACACTAGATAAGACAAGAGATGTGAAGCAGAGCTATCATTATGGGAGAGTGATAGACAGTTGTGGCCATAAATATTGGAACAGTGCATAGATAAGGAGTATAAATGTTTTATTGTCCTCTGATTGGGGTCTGGTTTGTGTTGTGATGCCCCCACAAGGTCATATGAGCAAATTCCTTAATTGATTTAAAAAGACATAAATCCATGCGACATTCATTTCTGCACTGAGTGTGTTAAAGGTTGTCATGAGTTTATACTCCCAGACGCTTCTGTCTCTCTGAGATTTGAAATTAACTTTCAATACAAGTAATTTCAGGTCCATGATGCTGTGATCAGGCATACAAAAATGTTTTGCCACAGGTAGATCCATTCTTTTTTCTCTTATTGTGTGGCAATGAGAATTCTTCCTTGTTCTCAGCTTTTGCCCGGTCTCCCTCACATTCAGACCCCTAATTGGACATTCAGTACAAATAATTAAGTACACCACATTAGATGTGATGCAGCTGAAAGTATCTGGGATCTTGTAGATAAAGATCAAGATCCCCAGTACACATCAGGACATAAGCCAGTGTCTGCACTCTAAATAAAAATATTAGAAAAAAAACAGCGTGGGTTCCTCCATATTTTTGATAACCAGCCAGACAAAACTGACAGCTCCGGGATGCAACCCTTAGATATCAGCATTACTAACGCTGGCTGTCAAGAATAGATTGGTCCCTATGCCATTTTTTAAAATTATTTAAGTAAATTATAAAAAACAGCATGGGGTCCCCACCATTTTTTACAACCAGCCAAGCTAAAACAGACAGCTGAGCTCAGAATTCATCGCAGTTCACCTTGAGAAATTGCGGTTAACTCTGAGCTCATCGCTGAACCATGAGACTTTTCTTCACTGTATTCCACCGCAATTCATGGGCCTGACTGGGAATGAAGCGTCAGTGATCGGAAGTAACCTCAATGATATTACCGCTAGTTACTGAAGCTGAGCTTGCAGCAGATCATTCCCCAGTGGTTCTCAGCCTGTATGGATTATGGCATGGGATAGAACAATGGACAGGGGAGGGATTTTTTTATTTTTTTATTTATTACAGGAGACGAGGGCTTCAAAGGACTAGACATTAGGTGAGTATAACTGCGTTTGTTATTTTTAAATAAAAATGGAAAAGTGTGTTTTGTTTTATTTCAAGTAAAGGACTTTATACTTGCTGTGTATTTATTTACAATACAGCTATAGAATTAGTGAACTTGATCACACTGGAAAATACAAAGGCGACATCAACCCCACAAATATGAATCCCGCTTGCTACCACCACAGGGCAAGAAGGAAGAGCTGGGCAAAACGCCAGAAATGGCTCATCTAATAGATGCACTTTTTCTGCTATTTTAAAGCTGGGGGGCCAAAATCCATGGGTCACTACCAGCTACAAATGTCTCCTTTAGCTTGGCTGGTTATCTGAAATGGGGGGCCCCATGCTGTTTTTTTAAATATTTATTTAAATAATTAAAAAATACAGCATAGAGATCCCTCTATTCTTAACAATCAGCCTTGCTAATGTTGACAGCTGAGGGTGGCAGCCTGCAGCTGTCAGTGTTGCCTTTATGGTTATCAAAAATAATGGAGATCCCACACCTTTTTCTAAATTATTATCTATTTAAAGATCATTCGCTCGCTGATGAATACTCCCAACAGCCATGCCTGCTCTCACTGTTATTAGCAGCAGCAGGTGTAGGCCTGGAGGTAAACTTTATACCTCAGATCATAGCTGCAGGTTCACGCTGTCATTTTACAGCATGGGAACCGCAGCTGTCTGATCAGTGGAAATGATTTTACCGCTGATCAGAAGTAGTGTTTGCTGTGCTGTCTTGCACATGACAGCGTGGCAAACACTCCATTCAAGTGAATAGGGTCTGGGTTCATGTTCAGGTTTGGATACTGTTCTGGCACCCGAACCCAACATTTTTTTAAAATGTTTGACTGAACTCGATGGACTTGAACATCCATGGGTCTGCCGCCTATCTATAGCTGTGACATGGGAAAAGTAGATTCTTATTATTGCCATCTAATTATTGCCATTGTTTAGTGCTGGGAGATACAGCTCACTGTAGGACTCTACCATTTTTCAATCAGAGAACTCCCACCTAAAGATATGCACCATCATATTTAATAATTTTCTATTGTTTTATCCTTTTTACTTTTATTTGACTATATGCAATATATACTGCATTTGCTTGTATACTTGTCTTGCAATTTCTCCGGAGAATGCTGACACCACATATGCTGGGGTAAACTATGGTTTGGGTGCAAGGCAGGGCTTGGAAAGGAAAGACCACCGTTTGACCATTTGAACTAAAAAATTGCTGGAATCGAGAGAGGACGCCATGTTGCAGTTTAGATCACCTAATGTGCCTAAACAGTGGAAATACTCCACAAGCAATCCTGTTTTGAAAACCAGAACCCTCAAGGAATTTATCTAACATTGTGGTGAGCACCTTAAACCCCCAGGTGCTTTACAGCAGTTTAAACCTTTGAGCCAAAAAAAGAAAAATAATATTTTCCCACAAAAATGTTGTTTTAGCCACTAATTTTGCATTTTCACAAGGGTAACAGGTAAAAATGCACCATACAATTAGTTGTGCAATTTCTTCTTAGTATGCCGGTGCCCCATATGTGGAGGAAAAGTACCTAACATGGCATGGCTCAGAAGGAAAGGAAGGCCATTTGACTTTTTGAAATCAAAATAGGCTGGAATTATTAGCAGATGTCATGTTAAATTTGGAGACTTAAGTAATTTTTGGAACTAGAAGTTTATAACGTTGAACTGTGAAAATGAAAAAAAAAATGTTTGGATTTCTCCTAATTTTTTTTTTCACAAAGGTATCAGGAGCACAATGAACCATAGAAATTGTTGTGCAATTGCTCCAGAATACACCCATACCCCATATGTGTTCAAAAAGTAATTTTGAGGCACAGTGCAAAGCTCAGAAGGGAACATGCGATGCATTGGACACTTTGACAGAGCCCTTGAGGTGCCAGAACAGCAGAAATCCTCATAAATTATGTCATTTTACAAACTACACCTCTCACTGAATTCATCTAGTGGTATGTTGACACCACCTGTGCCTCACAAAAATGTATACCTTTTGGGGGTAAAAAATAAAAATTACATTTTTACCAAAAGAATGGACAACTTTTTGCGCAATTTCTCCTGAATGTGCTAATACCCTACATTTAATCGGGAGCTACTTTTGAGGCACAGTGAAAAGCTCAGAAATGAAGGAGCAATACATTATAGTGCAGATTTCATTGTCATAGATTTCTGGTGCCATGACCCACTGGAAAAGCCCCTGAGGTGCCAGAACAGTAGAACCCTCCCATAAATGACAGGAATGATAGGTAAAAATGACACCAAAATTTGTTGCACAACTTCTGCTGAAAGTAGAAACAACCCATGTGAGCAGCTGGCCACAGACTTTTTCATCATAGAGCACTGGTATGTTGATCTTATTGTCGTGCTTATTAGATATTTGCTTGCTCATCAAAATAAGGTGCACAAATCTCTGTTCGAAAGTCTTCAGCCTCACGAATCAATGTTTCCAGAGGAAGATGCACAGGCTAATGGCCCTGTTACACACAGCGATGTCGCTGGCGAGATTGCTGATTTTGTGACACATCAGCGATCTCTCCAGCAATATCGCTGTGTGTGACATTCAGCAGCAACTGGCCCCCCGCCGGGTATCGCTGAACGTGCTGGATCGTCCTGGGCCGTTTTTTCATCACTGGTCTCCCGCTGGCCAGCACGCATCACTGCGTGTGGCAGCGGGAGCCAGCGATCACCGATGCTGCACGCTGGTATCCAATGTAAACATCGGGTTTCTAAGAGCCGCGCAGCTCTTAGAAACCCGCTGTTTACCTTGGAAACCAGCGTCACGCTGGTATCCAACGTAAACAGTGGGTTTCTGAGAGCCCCGCTGTTTATGTTGGATACCAGCATGACGCTGGTTTCCAAGGTAAACAGCGGGTTTCTAAGAGCCGCATGACTCTTAGAAACCCAATGTTTCCGTTGGATACCAGCTTGCTCGCTGGTCATGATCGCTGGAGGGGCTGTCTATGTGACAGCTCACCAGTGATCAGCCTAACGATGTACCAGTGATCCCATCCACGTCGGATCATTGGTGGGATCGCTGGGACATCGTTATGTGTAAAGGGGCATTAAATCTAATGCATACATAAGGCCTACATTAGCATTTCTGTCTTGCATCTGGTGGGGGCATATGTGTCTTTGTTCCTCTCTGCATAGGGCATGCCTAATACACAGCCCTGCAGGCAGGCTTGAGACTGGTCTTATAGAATTTTCTTCAGCAAATGTTTAAGGGGAGGGTAAACACACTTCTGCCCATCCAGGGAGCCGATCACAGGAGAGGGAGAACATTTAGCCACATGTTTAGTGGGTGATTTGGTGTGGTGAACTTGAGGAGCAAGGATCTGTTACTGAGGTCCTGGTGCCCATGATGGATGGCCTAATTCCCCTCCTCCTCACTCCTCACTTCCCTCCTTCTTCCCCCATATTTTTTTATCATGATATTCTCATTATAATTGTAAACAATAAAAGTAATTTTTTAAACTCACCATGAAGTGAATGCAGGAATCCTTTTTTCTCTTTGATTATGCTTCTGGAGACTTTGACTCAAAAATTAGGTGGGCTCTCGCCACTACAGAAGCCCAAATTTTTTTGTTTAAAATGTGGTTTAGGCACACTGTGGGACTTAGAAGAGAGATTGGCATTTCAATTTGGGAGTGCAAAATTCTTTGGATTTCTTTTTGGGTGCTAGGCGCATCACACTTTTCCAGAGCCTCTGAAAAAACAGTAACCTGAAAACTCCCTATATTTCCATTGACAAATGATGAACCTGAGTGGGGACTTGTTTTTTGTGGATTGAGTTGAAGCTTCTAAGGGTAAAATATTACATATCATTTGGGATTATATTTATCCAGCGCTCTACGCTGAGCACTTAAAATTGAGTCATTATTTAAATCTCTGAATGTTGTGATTCTATTTTTAACAGGCGCTCAAAACTGTGACAGACCAGACTTTTATGCACACCTAAAAAGACGGACATAGCCGGATGATGTCCACAGCGTCCCCATCTGCCTCATTATAAGGACGTTTCCACAACGGGTTACATCTAAATCATGTATTTTAAAAAATCACACTGCAAAACCGATGTAAGTGCTGAATGTAAAGCAAAGGATAGTGTGAGAAACAAGCCTTACTGCAATCTTTAGGAGGCAAAATAAACAAATCAACAGCAAGTCAAGACCTGGTTTTGTTTATTTTTATGACATTACTCATGCAGTGATTAGACGAGTTTTCTTTGGATTTGCTGAGATTACAGAAATACCAAATTTATATTGTTTCTTATGTTTGGCTGCTGTCACACTAAGGCTGGTTTCACATTTGCGTTTTTTAGCGCTGGAAAAAAACGCTAACCTGCGCATGCGTTTTTTCCCCTATATTTAACATGGGTGCGCATACCTGCGCGCTTGTAAGCGCATGTATGCGATTTTCATGCGCTGCGTTTTTTTGGGGTGTGCGATTGGATTTTCCAGACGCATCATGTTGCATTTTTTGGCCCTGCAAAAAAGCGCATGCGCACATATGCGCACGTTTTGCGCTAAAAATGGCCATTATAGCCTATGGATGCGCATATGTGCGCACTGGCATGCTCATGTAAGCGTTTTTTTGCATATGCGTTTTTTTTTTTAACCATGGAATTTAGGGGTTTGAGTTAGAGTTAGGGTTAGTTAAGGGGGTTTAGGGTTAGGGTTAGGGTCAGGGTCAGGGTTAGGGTTGGGTTTTGGGTCAGGGTTAGGGTTTAGTATGGTTTGGTTAAGGGTTAGGGTCAGGGTTAGGGTCAGGATTAGGGTTAAGTATGGTTTTGTTAAGGGTTAGGGTCAGGGTTAGGGTTAGGGTTAGGGTTAGGGTCAGGGTTAGGGTTAGGGTCAGGGTTAGGGTTAGGGTCAGGGTTAGGGTTAAGTATGGTTTTGTTAAGGATTAGGGTCAGGGTTAGGGTCAGGATTAGGGTTAAGTATGGTTTTGTTAAGGGTTAGGGTCAGGGTTAGGGTTAGGGTTAGGGTTAGGGTCAGGGTTAGGGTCAGGATTAGGGTTAGGGTTAGGGTTAGGGTTAGGGTCAGGGTCAGGGTTAGGGTTAAGTATGGTTTTGTTAAGGGTTAGGGTCAGGGTTAGGGTTAGGGTTAGGGTTAGGGTTAGGGTTAGGGTTAGGGTCAGGGTTAGGGTTAGGGTTAGGGTTAGTTAGGGTTTAGGGTTAGGGTTAGGGTTAGGGTTAGGGTTAGTTAGGGTTTAGGGTTTGGGTTAGGGTTAAGTATGATTTGGTTAAGGGTTAGGGTCAGGGTTAGGGTTAGGGTCAGGGTTAGGGTTAGGGTTAGGGTCAGGGTTAGGGTTAGTAAAGTCATGGTTTGGGTAGTGTGAGGGGCCACCTAAAAATGTTGGAAAAAAACGCAAACGCGGTAAAAACGCGCTAAAAACGCATACAAACGCATAAAAACGCTGCGTTTTTTTCATGCATGCTCATAAAAATGCTTGAAAAAAACGCAGCAGTTGTATGCTTATGTATGTGTTTTTTCAATGCGTTTTTTTGCGGGAAAAACGCGCTGCAAAAAAAAGCAAGTGTGAAACTAGCCTAAAAGACGCTTTTTTGGCAAAAACTTGGTTTTGCATTCCCATATATTTAAAGCTATAATTTTTCCATATTCCTTCCAAAAGAGTCATGTGAGGGTTTGTTTTTTGCTGGATTAGTTGAAGTCTTTATTGGTACAATTTTTGGGCATATTTACATCATTTGTTTATGTTTTGCTGGTTTTACACAAGAATAAACATTTTATACAAAAAAAGAATTGTTTTTGTAGTGCTCTATTCTGACAGTTATAGCTTTTCATTTTTCTGCCGTTGAGCTGTTTGACAGGTTGTTTTTTTGCTGGCAAAATAATGCTTTCAGAGATACCATTTTTATTTACATTTCTCATTTTAATCATGTTTTATTCCACTTTTTGTTCGGTGGTATGAGGAAAAAGCATAGTTTATGCCTTCTTTTTCTTTGTGGTATTCACTATAGGGGGCAAACTAATGTTACGGTTTTATAGGGTACATCATTTCAGACATGCCGATACCAAATATATGACATTTTTTTTTACATAAAAATGCTTATTTATGGATATAAGATAAGATTATTTATTTTTTGGTTATTTTATGATATTTTAAAAAAAATATATATATTTTTACAATTTTTTAAACTTTTTTTAAACTTTTTTTTATTTAGTCCCTTTATGGAACTTTCACTTTCCACAGTATGATCACTGTTATAAAGCATTTCAGTGCCTGAGCATTGCACATGCTTTCTAACCTGTCAGTTCTGCTCTCACGCAAGCTGGTGACCTTAATATCATCTTGATGACCTTGAGTCACCATGATCACATCCTTACAATGATGCCGCAGGGGTGCCGAATGGAGGAGAGAGGGAGCCCCCTCCTTTTCCCTGCCTTCTAAATGCTGCAATTAAAATCAATAGCATTATTTAGTGGGATAAACAGCTGGGAGCAGTGCACCACTACTGGCAGTCAACTCTCATAATCGCTGAACACACGGTGGCGATCACATGCGCATAGCTTCTGTGCACTTAAAATCGCCAGGACATATTCATACATCTAAAGTTGGGCAGTCCTTCCCAACTAGAATGTATATATATGTCTTTGCTCAGGAAGGGGTTAACATTGTCTTGCTAATATATGCAAGGCTTTCTCTAAGGACTCATACTCACATGCGAGAAACTCGAATGAGTCTCGCACGTCAATACTCAGTACTGCCACCGGCACTCGGATCGGAGTGTTCAGCTGCATGTCTTTCTATGCAGTTGAATGCTCCAATCCGAGTGCTGATGGCAGTGCTGGGTATTGGGGTGCGAGACTAGTCCGAGTTTCTTGTATGTGAGTATGAGCCCTTAAATAGAAGTCTGGAACAGTAGCTGATGTTGTTCTAAAGCCTCTATAAGTGAGCAGTGATTATGCTTTTCAAGACATGTAAACTGGCCATGCCATAGGCACTGAAGTATGTCTACACCATCAGACATGTAGGCTTTATATTAAATAGGGTACTGATAACAAGCTGAATGTCCCACTCTTAATGAGCCTGCACGCTGGCCTATGGCAGTTTTAAATAGTGCTGGATTCTACCTACCCTTTAATTTTGTAGGATAATAGCCTAGGAGATGCATGTTTGAAAAATATAAGGTTTAGCTCACATTAGAGAAATGTATGACTTTTCGTGGCTGATTGGTTAACATTAACGATGAGCAAGCACTAAAATGGTTGAATGCTCGTTACTCGAACGAAGAAATTACTAATGCTTGGGTGCTCATTTCAAGGAACAAGTATAACGGTAGTCAATGGATACTCAGCACATTTATCTGCCAGACCCTACAAATAGGTCTAAAGGGGAAAAAAATATCGAAAGCATAGAAAAAATGGGTTTGGTAGAAGAAGATTAGCATTGGGAAGACCCCTGAAATAATAATTACACCATTACTGACCCAGTGCCAAACCGGTCATGCTGAAGGATGTTGCAGGCAGCAGATCGCTCTCGACGGTGTCTCCAGACTGTCACATCTGTCACATGTGCTGAGTGTGAACCTGCTGCCTGCATCATCTTTCAGCATTACCAGTTTGGCAGTGGGTCAGTAATGGTGTGGGGTGGCATTTCTTTGGAGGGCCACACAGCCCTCCATGTGCTCACCAGAGGTAGCCTGACTGCCACTAGGCACCGAGATGAGATCCTCAGACCCCTTGTGAGACCATATGCTGGTGCAGTTGGCCCTGGGTTCCTCCTAATGCAGGGCAATGCCAGACCTCATGTGGCTGGAGTGTGTCACCAGTTCCTGCAAGATGAAGGCATTGAAGCTATGGACTGGCCTGCCCATTCCCCAGACATGAATCTGATTGAGCACATCTGGGACAGCATGTCTCACTCCATCCACCAATGTCACATTGCACCACAGACTGTCCTGGAGTTGACGGATGCTTTAGTCCAGGTCTGGGAGGAGATCCCTCAGGAGAACATCCACAACCTCATCAGGAGCATGCCCAGGCATAGTAGGGAGGTCATACAGGCACGTTGAGGCCACACACAATAATGAGCATCATTTTGACTTGTTTCCACCTTAACTTTGTCTTGTTTTGATTTTTATTTTGACTTGTTTCCATTGGTTCAAAAAGTTGATTTCCATTGATGATTCTTATGTGATTATGTTGACAGCACATTCAACTTTGTACAGGACAAAGTATTCAATGAGAATATTTCATTCATTTAGATCTAGGATGTGTTATTTGAGTGTTACCTTTATTTTTTTGAGCAGTGTTTATATATATATATATATATATATATATATATATATATACATCTTTGTCACCATAAAAACGTAAAAGGAGGGGGTCAGTCAGACATATTTCCTGCACAGGGGCCCCAAGCTGCCAGTGTTGGTGTCTGCGTAGAGGGTTGACAAAAGGCTAATAAATAAAAAAAATAATACTCACCTCAAAACTGAACTGTCCTATTTTAGCCTTCTTCATTTTAAGCATTTTCCTCGACCTGCTTCACTTTACACCAAAGCCTCTGTTGCCAACTATGCCTCTTACATCACTGCACGCTGTTCTGTTATAGAACACATTACGATGTCACAATGATACAACATATGGCACCTAAGACCTAGTCATGACGTGAAGTGAGCATTATATTTTCTTTTTTTCATTTTTTTTCATTCCACATTCATTATTCTGTGCAATCTGGAGAGACCCCAGGACATAATAAATTAACTGCAGACTCATCACAAACATGGACAACCCCTTTAATGCTCCTAACATAAGGTTATTCTCCTTCTTTTCTTCACCTAGTCCAGACCCTATGATGAGTTTCCTCATCCACTGCCATCTCTGCAGACTTCCATCTTCTACGGTCTTCTGAAGCAAATCTCCACATGATGCCCTTAAAGATAGAAGTGTCATTATAATGCTTCTGAATAAAAATATCTGCAGTATGCTGAGCTCCTGAATAAATAGTTGCCTTTCACTATATTGTCTGCACAAAATGTGACACCATGCTGTCCCTCTTATGGTACATGCTCTTCACACTGAACTCTCCTTTCCATGCAGGACCCCTTTTCACATTGTCCTCTCACACTGTGTCCTCCCTATGGGGCTAAGTCTCTATATTGTACCCTCTCATCACACTCCCCTCCTTGATATACTGTCCCCTCCTGGCTGTAGACTTACACTGTCCTTCCCCGCTACACCCCCAATACTCAGTCTCTATTCTGTGCCCACTCACTTTTCAGCCCCGTACTGTCTCCTCACACTATTCCCCTCCCTTCTCATACTGTGTCCTCTCACATCCCCCGTTCACCATATTGTATCCTCATATATTTACCCCCTTACTCTCTATACTGCCTGCTCACACATATCTCCAACTCCACATACTGTGTCTGCACACATCCCATCACCTTCACTCCCCATATTGTGTCCACATACATTTTTCCCATCACTACTCATACTGTATCCGCAAGATAGGACTTGACTTTACAAATCAAGTCCTATCAGTTTAATTAAACACAGCTAGACTCCAGTGAAGTAGTAGAACCATCTCAAGGAGGATCACAAGGAAATGGACAGCATGTGACTTAAATATGAGTGTCTGAGCAAAGGTTCTGAATACCTATGACCATGTGATAATCCAGTTTTTCTTTTATACTACACTAGCTGAAGAGCCCGGCGTTGCCCGGACATAGTAACTAACTATGGTAAGTTATAACAAATTATAATCATTATATCTATATATATATATAGCTGAGTGTAGTGCCCCGCCCACTCCGCATAGCCACATTCACTATAATATTCCACATCATCCCACCAGCCAGAGCCAACGGACTGCTGCCACTAATATCCCACATCATCCCGTCAGAACCACCAGACTACTACCCCTAATAACCCACATCATCCCATCAGCCAGAACCACGGGACAAATACCATTAATTTCCCACATCATCCCGTCACAGCCGCTGGACTACTACCACTAATATCCCACATCATTCCGTCAGAGACACCAGACTACCTCCCCTAATATCCCACATCATCCCATCAGCCAGAGCCACCAGACTACTATCTCTAATATCCCACATCATCCCGTCAGCCTGGGGTCAATGATCCCTTTAACTGAAGCCTAGGGTCAGAATCAGAGCACTGAGGGATTTGCCCTAATTTCCATGCCAGAGATCCCTTTAAGAGGTAAGATGTGCCTATGGGATGGAGGATGTGTGATGAGTATATGGGTACGGGAGGGGGGCATTCATTTCTGTCATGTGCTCTCTGCTCCTTTCTGGGGGGCACACAATGGCTGGGAGCTTATGTTCCTAGGGATGCTAGATTTCTCCCACCTGGTCAGTTTCTGCAGAGGTGTTGTCGTGGAGTGGGAAAACTGTTGCTCATAGCAACCAATCAAAGCTCAGATTCTTTTAAACAGCTGTGGTGAGATGAAAGATGCTTAGTGATTGGTTGCAAGGAAAACTGCTACTCATAGCAACCAATCACAGCTCAGCTTCTTTTAACCCCTTAACCCCAAGGGTGGTTTGCACGTTAATGACCGGGCCAATTTTTACAATTCTGACCACTGTCCCTTTATGAGGTAATAACTCTGGAATGCTTCCATGGATCCTGGTGATTCTGACATTGTTTTCTCGTGACATAATGTACATAATGTTAGTGGTAAAATTTCATCGATATAACTTGCGTTTATTTGTGAAAAAAATGGAAATTTGGTGAAAATTTAGAAAATTTCGCAATTTTCCAACTTTGAATTTTTATGCCCTTAAATCACAGAGATACGACATACAAAAAATGTAATACGTAACATTTCCAACATGTTTACTTTACATCAGCACAATTTGGGAACCAATTTTTTTTTGTTAGGAAGTTATAAGGGTTTAAATTTGACCAGCGATTTCTCATTTTTTCAACACCATTTTATTTTTAGGGACCACATCACATTTGAAGGCACTTTGAGGGGTCTATATGATAGAAAATACCCAAAAGTGACAACATTCTAAAAACTGCACCCCCTCAGGGTGCTCAAAACAAGATTCAAGACGTTTTATTAACCCTTCTGGTGCTTCACAGGAATTTTTTGAATGTTTAAAAAAATTAACATTTTACTTTTTTTCACAAAAATATTACTTCAGGTCCAATTTATTTTATTTTACTTCCGACAGGTATGTCCATCCACCCAGCTCTCCTGCTCTCCTGCTGTCTGTCTATGAAGGACACACAGTGCATCACCCAGCTTTGCACATAGACTTGCCT
The DNA here is from genome assembly GCF_039654945.1 of Dendrobates tinctorius. NCBI lineage: Eukaryota > Metazoa > Chordata > Amphibia > Anura > Dendrobatidae > Dendrobates > Dendrobates tinctorius. Next base: position 33,411,535 of record NW_027361732.1, on the reverse strand, counting down.
CTGCACCTAGCATTCACATGGTATGTCCATCCACCCAGCTCTCCTGCTCTCCTGCTGTCTGTCTATGAAGGACACACAGTGCATCACCCAGCTTTGCACATAGACTTGCCTCTGCACCTAGCATTCACATGGTATGTCCATCCACCCAGCTCTCCTGCTCTCCTGCTGTCTGTCTATGAAGGACACACAGTGCATCACCCAGCTTTGCACATAGACTTGCCTCTGCACCTAGCATTCACATGGTATGTCCATCCACCCAGCTCTCCTGCTCTCCTGCTGTCTGTCTATGAAGGACACACAGTGCATCACCCAGCTTTGCACATAGACTTGCCTCTGCACCTAGCATTCACATGGTATGTCCATCCACCCAGCTCTCCTGCTCTCCTGCTGTCTGTCTATGAAGGACACACAGTGCATCACCCAGCTTTGCACATAGACTTGCCTCTGCACCTAGCATTCACATGGTATGCCTTTCAACTAACCCCAGCTTACCCCAGTGTTATTTATGACCTTGTTTACTCTGGCTTGATCATATACATATGGTCCACTCTTAATTGTCTGGCCAAGAAGAGCAGAGACCACTCCTCTCTGCTTCACACCTGACTGCACTTAGTTGTACATATATTGCAGAGCACAAGTCTGCATAGACTTCAGTCTGCATTGTGATTGCTATAAGTGTGTGCTAGAAGTGTGAAGATTAATTTAAGAATTAAAACCAGAATTGAACCAGAAGGGAACTGAAGGTAACTGGACAGTCACTGTAAACAATGTTTCTGTTTGTTATCACTTTCACCCCAATAATCCTTCACTTTCTGCTAATTCCCCTAATCCCTACTCCTAGTAAGGAACTGTTCATCTCTTCTTCAATCCTCCCCATCCACCTCACCTCCGCCTCAAAACTGTTCCTTAACATACAATCCTCTGTCTCCAAACACAGACAGCCCCCTCATGCCCTCTCCTGCTCCCACCTGCTAACTCTTTCTCTGCTCCTTCTCACTGCTGGTGATATCTCTCCAAATCCTGGTCCTCCTCACCACATTCCCACAGTCATTTCTACCTCCCATCCACGCTCTATCACAACCTTCCGTAACCTCTCCAACCTTATACCCATTCACCCAGCCCCCGCTTCCCCAGTCCCACTAACAGGAGCTCTGTGGAACGCTCGCTCTGTCTGCAACAAGCTTTCCTACATCCATGATCTTTTTGTTACTACCAAACTCTCCTTCCTCGCCATCACCGAAACCTGGCTCACCCCTTCTGACACAGCCTCTCCTGCTGCACTTTCGTATGGTGGCTTCCACCTTTCTCACACCCCCCGCCCCAGCAGCAAACATGGTGGAGGAGTTGGTTTTCTCCTGTCAGATACCTGCTCCTTCACCCCAATCCCACTGCCACCCTCTGTTACCCTCCCTTCCTTTGAGGTGCACTCTGTGCGCATCTACTCCCCCTCCAACCTCCAACTGGCTGTCATCTACCGCCCCCCAGGGCCAGCCACCACCTTCTTTGACCACTTCACCACCTGGTTACTTCATTTCCTTTCCGCTGACATCCCTACCATCATCATGGGCGACTTCAACATCCCCATTGACACTTCCCTCTCAGCTGCCACTAAACTTCTATCTCTCACTTCCTCCTTCGGCCTCACTCAATGGTCTTCTACAGCCACCCACAAAGATGGCCACACACTGGACCTCATCTTCACCCGCCTCTGCTCCCTATCTAACCTCTCTAACTCACCTCTTCCTCTCTCTGACCACAACCTGCTCACATTCTCTTCCCTCTTCACTCCATGTCTACAATCCTCACCCCACAAACTTTCACACCCTCGCAGGAATCTTAAACACCTTGACCTACACTCATTCTCTGAATCCCTCCTCCCTCTTACAGATATAAGTTCCTTACACAATGCGGATGACGCTGCCGCTCTATATAACACCACAATAGCTGTAGCTTTGGAATCCGCTGCCCCACTTACACATACCAAAACTCGCAAAATCAACAGACAGCCCTGGCACACCAGCCTGACCAAAGAGCTGAGGCGAGCTTCCAGGGCTGCTGAGCGCAGATGGAAAAGATCCCACTCCAACGAGCACTTCATCGCATTCAAACAGTCCCTCACTACTTTCAAGACCACACTCGCCACAGCTAAACAAACCTACTTCTCATCTCTCATATCCTCCCTGTCTCGCAACCCTAAACAGTTATTCAACACCTTCAATTCTCTCCTCCGCCCCCCAGCACCTCCTCCCTCCCCACTCATCTCAGCTGAAGACTTTGCCTCATTTTTCAAGCAGAAAATTGATAACATCAGGGACAGTTTTGGTCAACAACCCCCAGAGCCCTTCCTCCCGACTTCCCAGCCCTCCACCTTCAAAACCAACTTCTCCACCATTACAGAAGATCGACTCTCCACTCTACTCTCAAGATCACATCTCACCACCTGTGCACTCGACCCGATCCCATCCCACTTCATCCCAAACCTCACCACAGTCTTCATCCCAACCCTAACCCATCTCTTCAACCTATCACTAACAACTGGTGTTTTCCCCTCAAGCTTTAAACATGCCTCCATCACACCTATCCTCAAAAAGCCCTCTCTTGACCCATCCTCTGTATCTAGCTATCGCCCTATATCACTTCTCCCATACGCCTCCAAGCTACTGGAACAACACGTCTACCTTGAACTGTCCTCCCATCTCTCTTCTTGCTCCCTCTTCGACCGCTTACAATCTGGCTTCCGGTCACACCACTCCACTGAAACAGCCCTTACTAAGGTCACCAATGACCTCTTAACTGCCAAGAGCAAGCGACACTACTCTGTCCTCCTCCTCCTGGACCTGTCGGCTGCCTTTGACACAGTGGACCATTCCCTATTATTACAGACCCTCTCATCCCTCGGCATCACAGACTTGGCCCTCTCCTGGATCTCATCATACCTAACAGACCAGACATTCAGCGTCTCCCACTCACACACCACCTCCTCACCTCGCCCCCTATCTGTCGGAGTCCCACAAGGTTCAGTCCTTGGACCCCTGCTGTTCTCTATTTACACCTTTGGCCTGGGACAGCTCATAGAATCTCATGGCTTTCAGTATCATCTTTATGCTGATGACACACAGATCTACATCTCTGGACCAGATATCACCTCCCTACTAACCAGAATCCCTCAATGTCTGTCCACTATTTCATCCTTCTTCTCCACTAGATATCTGAAACTCAACATGGACAAAACAGAATTCATCATCTTTCCCCCATCTCACGCGACCCCCCCTACGAACCTATCAATTACAGTAAATGACTGCCCACTCTCCCCAGTCCCACAAGCTCGCTGCCTCGGAGTAATCCTTGACGCTGATCTCTCCTTCAAACCACATATCCAAACCCTTTCCACTTCATGCCGACTTCAACTCAAAAATATTTCACGCATCCGTTCATTCCTCACCCAAGAATCTGCAAAAACCCTAGTCCATGCCCTCATCATCTCTCGCCTTGACTACTGCAACCTCATGCTCTGTGGCCTCCCCTCAAACACTCTCGCACCCCTCCAATCTATTCTAAACTCTGCTGCCTGACTAATCCACCTGTCCCCCCGCTATTCCCCAGCTTCTCGCCTCTGTCAATCCCTTCACTGGCTCCCAATTGCCCAGAGACTCCATTACAAAACCCTAACCATGACATACAAAGCCATCCACAACTTGTCTCCTCCATACATCTGTGACCTCGTCTCCCGGTACTTTCCTGCACGCAACCTCCGATCCTCACAAGATCTCCTTCTCTACTCCCCTCTTATCTCCTCTTCCCACAATCGCATACAAGATTTCTCTCGCGCATCACCCCTACTCTGGAACTCTCTACCACATCATATCAGACTCTCACCTACCATCGAAACCTTCAAAAAGAGCCTGAAGACCCACCTCTTCCGACAAGCCTATAACCTGCAGTAACCACCGATCGACCAAACCGCTGCACGACCAGCTCTACCCTCGCCTACTGTATTACCACCCATCCCTTGAAGATTGTGAGCCCTCGCGGGCAGGGTCCTCTCTCCTCCTGTACCAGTTATGACTTGTATTGTTTAAGATTATTGTACTTGTTTTTATGTATACCCCTCCTCACATGTAAAGCGCCATGGAATAAATGGCGCTATAACAATAAATAATAATAATAATAATAATAATAATAATTTTACCAAGGGTAACAGGAGAAATTGGACTGCAAAAGTTATTGTGCAATTTGTTCTGAGTTTGATGATACCTGATATGTGGGGGAACCACTATTTCAGCGCATTGCAGAGCTCAGAAGGGAAGGAGCGCCGTTTGACTTTTTCACTGCAAAATTGGCTGGAATTCAGATTGGACGCCATGTCGCGTTTGGAAAGCCCTTGATGTGCCAAAACAGTGGAAACCCCCCACAAATGACACCTTTTTAGAAACTAGAGCCCCAAGGAATGTATCTAGATGTGTGGTGAGAACTTTTAACCCCCAAGGGCTTCACAGAAGTTTGTAACGTACAGACGTAAAATTAAAAAAAACATATTTTTCCACAAAAATGATCTTTTCACCTCCAATTTTTATTTTCCCAAGGGTAACAGGACCACAAAAGTAATTGTACAATTTGTCCTGAGTATGCTGATACCCCACATGTGGGGGTAAACCATTATTTGGGCGCATGGCAGAGCTCGGAAGGGAAGCAGCGCCATTTGACTTTTTTGGCTGGAATTGAGATCGGATGCCATGTCACGTTTGGAAAGCCCCTGATGTGCCAAAACAGTAGAACCCCCCAAGAAGACACCATTTTGGAAACTAGACCCCCCAAGGAACTTATCTAGAAGCGTGGAGAGAACATTGAACCCCCAAGGGCTTCACAGAAGTTTATAACGTACAGCCGTAAAATTGAAAAATCATATTTTTCCACAAATATTATCTTTTCACCCCCAATTTTTACTTTCCCAAGGGTTACAGGACCCCAGAAGCTATTATGTAATTTGTCCTGAGTATGCTGATACCCCACATGTGTGGGTAAACCTTTATTTGGTCGCATGGCAGAGCTTGGAAGGGAAGCAGCGCCATTTGTCTTTTTTGGCTGGAATTGAGATTGGACACCATGCCGCGTTTGGCAAGCCCCTGATGTGCCAAAACAGTGGAAACTCCCCAAAAAATGACACCATTTTGGAAACTAGACCCCCCCAAAGAACTTATCTAGATGTATGGTGAGCACTTTGAACCCCCAATTGCTTCACAGAAGTTTATAATGCCCGGGCGTGAAAATAAAAAAATCATATTTTTTGCACAAACATGATCTTTTAGTTTCCAATTTTTTTATTTTCACAAATGTAAGAGGAGAAATTGGACCCCAATTTGTCCTGAGTATGCTGATATCCCATATGTGGGAGAAAACTACTGTATTGGCACACGTCAGGGAAGTAGTTATGTTTTAGAATGCAGACTTTGATGGAATGGTCTGCGGGTGTCATTTTGCCTTTGGAGAGCCCCTGATGTGCCTAAACTGTGAAAACACCCCACAAGTGACCCCATTTTGGAAACTAGGAAACTAGACACCCCAAGGAACTCATCTAGATGTGTGGTGAGCACTTTGAACCCCCAAGTACTTCACAGAAGTTTATAACGCCCGGGCATGAAAATAAAATAATTATATTTTTTCCACAAACATAATCTTTTAGTCCCCAATTTTTTTTATTTTCCCAAAGGTAAGAGGAGAAATTGGACCCCAAAAGTTGTTGTCCAATTTGTCCTGAGTATGCTGATATCCCATATGTGGGAGAAAACTACTGTATGGGCACATGTCGGGGCTTGGAAGGGAAGTAGTGACATTTTGGAATGCAGACTTTGATGGAATGGTCTGCAGATGTCATGTCATGTTTGGAGAGCCTCTGATGTGCCTAATCTGTTGAAAACCCAACAAGTGACCCCATTTTGGAAACTAGACCCCCCAAGGAACTTATTTAGGTGTGTGGTGAGCACTTTGAACCCCCAATTACTTCACAGAAGTTTATAACGTAGAGCCATAAAAAAATCATATTTTTTTCCACAAAAATGATATTTTTTCCCCCAATTTTTTAAGTTCCCAAGGGTAACAGGAGAAATTGGACCAAAAAAGTTCCTGTGCAATTTCTTCTGAGTAGGCTGATACCCCATATGTGGGGGTAAACTGTTTGGGCGCATGGCAGAGCTTGGAAGGGATGGAGCACCATTTGACTTTTTCAACGCAGAATTGGCTGGAATTGAGATCAGACGCCATGTTGCGCTTGGAGAGCACCTGATGTGCCTAAACTGTGGAAACCCCCCAATTCTAACTCCAACCCTAACCCCAACACACCCCTAACCCTAATCTCAGTCCAACCGAAGCCCTAACCCTAACCCTAGCCATAATCCTAGCCCTAACTCTAACCCTAGCCCTAGCCCTAACCCTAAGCCTAATGGGAAAATGGAAATAAATACATTTTTTTTAATTTTATTATTTTTCCCTAACTAAGGGGTGATAAAGGTGAGTTTGATTTACTATATATGGCGGCTTTTTATGTTTGGCAGCTGTCATACGCTAAAAGATGCTTTTTATTGTAAAAATAGTTTTTGCATCACCACATTTTGAGAGCTATAATTTTTCCATATTTTGACCCACCAAGTCGTGTGAGGTCTTATTTTTTGCAGGATCAGTTAACGTTTTTATTGGTACCATTTTCGGGCACATGACTTTTTTTGATTGCTTTTTATTCCGATTTTTGAGATGCAGAGTGAACAAAAACCAGCATTCATGAATTTCTTTTGGAGGGTAAAATTGATAAAGCGGTTTTATTCTTCAGGTCAGTACGATTACAGCAATACCTCATTTATGTCATTTTTTATGTTTTGGCACTTTTATGCAATGAAAACAATTTTATATAAAAAATAGTTATTTTTGCATCACTTTATTCCGCCGCCATCTTGGATCCGGAGGCCTGCAAGGAAGTAGACCATCTGAGCAGTGCAGCACATCGCGCTACTCTGGTGGTCTCAGGGAAACACGGAGTGAGCCCCCTCCCTGCCGATGCTTCCCTAATCCCCCTGGTTCACAGCGATCATGTCTGATCACAGTGTGCCAGGGGTTAACATGCCAGGGGCAGTCCGTGACCACCTCTGACACATAGCGCCAGATGTCAGCTGTGATAATCAGCTGACATCCGGCCGCGATCAGTGACGGTCCCCCGGGGGAGCCACTGATCGCGATGACGTGCTATCCCATCCCTGGTCATAGGGGCAGGGTACCATGGACGGGATAGTACAACAGATGTCAGAAAGGGATTAAACAGCTCTGGTGAAATTAAAGATGCTTTATGATTGGTTGGTGATACACACATACATACACACATACATTCATTTTTATAAATATAGATTTGCAAAAATTTCTACATTTCTGTTTTTTCAGTCAAGATGGGGTGCAGACTGTACATTAATGAGAAAAAAAAGAACTTTTGTGAATTTACCAAATGGATGCAATGAAACAAAGAGTTGAAAATGTAAAGGGGTCTGAATACTTTCTGTACCCACCGTACATTCCCCCATTCACTCCCCATACTGTCTGCACCCATCCCCCCACTCACTATATGCTTTGTCTGCACCCATCCTCCATAGGGTTTCCTCAAACATGCCCTCCATTCCCCAAACTGTTTCCTCGTCCATGCCCCCATTCACCCGTATTGCTTCTTCACACATGCCCCCATACCGTTTCCTCATATATGCCCTGCATATCTCCCTTTGCTCCTCATTTTGTGTCCTCACATCCCCCACACATTAAATCCCCAATGACAACTACAGATCTCCCTGCACACAGATTAAATCCACCATCATCATTCCAAATCCCCCACACACATTAAATCCCCACATCCTCACTCCAAATCTCCCCACACACATTCAATCCCCCATGCACTTAATCTTCAGTGTCTTCAGCTCCACTGGAGTGCTTACTACCAATGTGCGCCTCTGCAGGGTGGGTGAGTGACAGCAGCGTGATCACATGATTTGATCATGCTGTTGGCGTCGCTCTGACCCAGTGATCAATTGTACTCAGGGCACATTGCAGCTTCTCTGTGTTGGCTGTCAGTTTGACAGCCGACACAGAGAACGGCCTAATCACAGTCCGGGGTGCAGCAGAATGCATCCGCCTGGGGAGCCACTGCGGACTGCCGCATTAGCTGGACTGACTGCGCCCCTCTGCCGGCTGCACCCGGGGCACATGTCTCGGCTGCCCCCCCTAGATACACCTCTGGTTTGGGGAAAGGGAAGCCAGATGTACTAACCTGACAAAACCTAAGATAAAAACAAAATGAGCAAGTACCTGGTCTGCTATCAATGAATTAGAAGCTGGTGACCATGACTAACATTTAGGTGGCTCAGACAAAATGCCTTGCATGAAATCTAACTGGATAACTAGGTAACAAGTGTTTTCAGAATAATATTTGTATTTGCAGAATTACTCAAGTTTTTATTTAACATTGATTTAAATGCAATTTATAGCTGTACTATTTACTGAAGAGAAAATTCATTTTATGCTAGTTTACTATTTATTTTCTCCAGAAAGTATTTAGTGTATTGTAGCTTCCAAAGATTTTAATCTTTCAGAGCACGTGAACTCAAGCATACGTTCTGCTATTTCATAAGGGGCGCACAATGCACCGAACAAGGTAGCGTTGTTTTGATGAACAAATGTCTTCTGCTGCTTTGAATTGCTAGGTTGTACGAGCTGCTTAATATGTTTTCACTTTCTTTTAGAAATTGAAATGCTAAATATAAAGAATTAGTAAGCAGCTTTTTTACAATCTTACTGGACTAAATCGTTTTATTATTTGCAATCTGTGCACTGGAGGAAACATTAGTACCCAAAATTTAAATGTGTAAACTGTATTTGCTTTAAGCAAATAAATTAGGTGGATTGTAAGCAAGTCTGAATTCCCTGATCAGATTACTCATTTCTAGCTGTAGAGTTGCCTCCAATTGATGATACGAGCTCTGGAATATTAACTATTCCCCTTAGGAATGCAGAATTATTATTTGCTTCCCCGAGATAAGTAAACATTTAGGGTGTATAATTAATGTACATAAGTTTTACCAAATCTGAAGGTCTACACTTACAGCCATCCTATCTTAAGTGAGTGAAAAAAATTAGGACTATACCCACTGCAAATTTGTCAGTGATTATTAGGTGTATGCATTCACAATAATCCTTCCATGGTGTAACTATAGAGTGACCAATCTCCTCTGGAAGGGCAAAAATAAAATAAGGTAATATAAATCAAATTTCCAAATTTAGGTACAACTGCTCAAACTTCATAAACAATATATATTGAATGCGCTTTAGTACTTTTGTTCTGATGGACAGCTTCTTTAATTCTCTACCTTATTACCTGTCTAAAGTGTTACCTTTTGGCAGATATTAAATGTGATACGTAATTATATGAAATAAAATTAGTAAGATTAGGAAAGGGTCAAGTTTTTTTTATCCATTTAATCTATTTGGGAGCCATTTTACAGCCTTTTTATCTCTTTTCACAAAATTATATTCATGTGGATTTTCTGCATGATGCAGTATTTTTACTATGTATCATAAAACCTTTATATAAATATATGTTAGATCCCGGTAATGTGCTCATCTGAGTGATTAGTGTAGGTACAACACCTGTGAAAGTGCAAAAACAGTTGCTGCTTCCCGGAGGCTGGCTGATGAACTCCACCAGAAAGCTTGAAGGAAAAGGAAAGTAAAGGTTTGGCTGCACTAACCGAAATGAAGATCATTGATCCAAAAATATAAAGAAGCCTTTTTTATTACACCCCACCCAGAGAACAAAAAAAAAGACTAAAACCTGCCATAAGTCCCAAGAATACAATATATAATTTACTGATATGACATGAAGATTAATAATGAAGAAAAAATCAATGTATAGATAAAAATCCATACAAGCTGAAACAGGGCGCTACTATCCAGATAAAATTACAAAACAATATTGATAATGTGCTAAAAAATCATAAAATCACAATGCTGTGCAACGTAACATCATGTGCATTAAAAATGTAACCAGAAACAGTATAAATATTGTGCATATATAAACATTGTGCACAGTGCAAAAATAAGTAAAGTGTAAGTGCTAAAGGACACCAGTAGGTGTCAGTGTGAAGATAAAATGTATTTTATGATATCTCTTAATTATTTTAGTTTGCAGATATTACTGGCGCCTGGCAACTTTAATCTGTCCATTTAGTCAGCCAGCATAACATACCACTTGATTTTTTATATATGAGATTGTTTATATTTAGTATATAAGAAATCGCTGTTCTCATTATTTTATCCCTCTTTAGTGTTTTTGTTGTATCTTTATTTCACCCAGGAATAATATAAACTGCTTTTTTACATTACTGGATCAAGGATCTTCATTTCAGTTAGCACAGTCAAAACCATTCACTCTTTTTTCCTTCTACAATGTATTATGGTGACAGCAAAACACAAATTAAATAATAATTGGTCATCTCATTATCATCCACATTCAGGAGGAGAGAAAATACTGAATCTGGCTTTTCAAACATTTAGGCCTCAAGTTTCATACCAGTTCACAAAGGCCTTTAAGGCTGGTCTTTTGTTGGGTACTACCTTTAGTCAAATTAAGCTGTGTTGTTCCCTCCATAATGATTGGAAGTAGAGTTGAGTAAAACGGGTCGGTCAAATTCAAACAACGCCGACTTAAGCTGAAGTTGGGTTTCGCCGATCGAAACCCGACCATAGCGTGAGGTCGGCCATGAGGTCGCCGATCAGAGCGTCAAAGTCACGTTTCAAATAATGCTTCCAGTGCCTTTTCTCAGCCAATGAAGGTGGACGCACACTGTGGGCAATGCGATGACATGGGCAGCGGCCACCACCATCTAAGAGAAGGGCATTGAAGTGATTGGCTGGCTTTGTGTGGCGTCACAGTGGGTATAAATGGCCGTGACCGCCGACCGCCATCTTACTTCTGCCGATCTTAGAATAGGGAGAGGTGCTGCTGCTGATTCTGAATAGGGAGAGCGTTAGCCAGGGAATAAGAAAAAAAATTGTTTCTGCTGATAGTGCTTTTCACTGTACAGTTAGTGTGCAGTGAAAAGGGAGGATTTTTGTTGTGTGCAGCAGTGCTGGTGGTGATTAGGCTGCCTTTTAAGGCTACCTGATAGCTGCATTGCTGTGTGCACACTGCAGTTCAAACTGCTTTTTTCAAAGCACTCCAACTTTAATTATTTTGTTCTGGTGAATTACCGAGTGTTCATTTTTTCACACACCGTATAGCGGTGTACGCTCCTCACACACTACCGTATGCCGGCTGGCATCATGGACAAATAGAAGCTATCTGGGTGTGACTCCGGAAAACAAGCCAAGGAGATTTTCCATTTTTCCAGACCTACACCTTATAGAGCTGTCCGCTTTTCAAACAGTTTTGCATAACTGCTGTTTGATAACGGTCAAAACTAGACAGAGACAGCGTGTCACTCCATATAAAAATAGACGGAGATTGACAATTTTCCATACAGACACTGTATAGAGCTGTCCGATTCTCAAACAGTATTGTATATCTGCCGTTCGCATTGGTCACATCTATACAGAGTCAGCGTGTGTGTGTGACACTCCGTAAATACATATACGGAGATTGTTAGTTACACAAAAAATGCATACAGCTGTACACTTCTGATACAGTTCCGTATATCTGCTAGTTGGATTACGGTCAAATACATACTGGGAGAGCGTCTGTGACTAACAAAATATAGACGTAGATTTAATTTTTTTAATACACCTTACACAGCTGGATGCTCCCCATACAGTACCATCTCTCTGCTGGTATTTTTGGTACATTTTCCCAAACATGAGGAAGTATGGTGGAAGAGTCCGCAGACATGGGCAGGGGGCGCAGCTGGTACTGATGGTGATGGTGCATCGGCTGGTTCTGGCAAAAGCACAATAGCACCTAAGGCAGGAGGTGTTGAGCCTGCGTCATCGTCTGGCCCAAGAAGGCCTGTAGGGTTCCCTTTTCTTGGAGTAGGAAAACCGCTTTTAAAGCCGGAGCATCAGGAACAGGTTTTGGCATACATTGCAGAAACAGCCACCAGCTCTATTGCCTCCTCTTCTGAACGTTCGAAACCTGCAAGCACGGAGTCATCAGTGCAGGGTTCTGGTCAGGAAAAAAACCTTTCCTTGTGTCCTTCACCCCCACCAAAAGTTAAGGATGCGACAGCCCACACTTCAGATTACTCTATGGAGCTCATTTCACATACCATGCCTGAGTTATCCAGTCAAATCCTGAATTCCCCAGTCCAAGATGAATCTGACATGGAGTGCACTGAGGCACAGCCACTGCTAGATGATTCTGCTGGTACATTGATCCAGGGCACTACATTGCCCTCGCAGTCTACTGAGCCAGAATCTGACCCTGATGAAACTCAGGTGCCCCTTCCCACATACTATACCACCTTACACGGTAACACGAGGAAAGTAAAGAGGAAGGTGCAGATGACTTTGAAGAGGAGGTGATGGATAACCCAGTTCTTGACCCAGATTGGCATCCATTAGGGGAGGAGGTTGGCGCTGGCAATAGTTCAGATAAGGAGAAGGATCCGTAGCAGGCATTGATATCTCAGCAGCGGTAGTCTGGCAGGCCCGTAGCTGTCCAAAAACGTGGGCCTAAAAATAAAAGAGTTGCAGGACAGCTTGGCCAGACGGTCAACTTAGCACAGCGTGCAAGGCCATAAAATGTATACCATAGTAGGAAGATTGCAGTGTGGCACTTCTTTGTCCAAAATCCTACTGATGAGGCAAAGGTTACCTGTAAGAAGTGCGGAAGGACCTTTAGCTGAGGTAAACAACTTAGAAATTTGAATACCAGTTGCATGCTTAGACATTTAATCAACATGCACTTGCAAGTGTGGACTGACTACAAAACCTCAGGTACCACATGTGCACCTGCTGCGACTGAAGGTAGCCAGCAACGCTCCATCGCTTCCCCCACTGTAAGACCACCGCCTCTGTTAAGCACACCACCAGCACTAAATGTGGAGGTGTCGTCGCAAGGCCAAATCACTCAGGGAATCACAATGGTTTTGCAACACAACACTGAATCTAGGCCATCACCACCAATACCATCACCAACCCCCTCTCACTCCGTCCGGTCCACCGCAACTTCCCCTATATGCAGCTCTCCAGTCCAGCTCACCCTACCAGACACTCTGAGTAGGACAAGAAAGTACTCATACTCTCATCTGCATACACTGTGTTTGAACGCTTACATTGCCAAACTAATCTCATTAGAGATGATGCCCTACCGTTTGGTTGAAAGCGAAGCTTTCAGCGAGCTCATTGCCTATGCTGTCCCATGCTATTACCTACCCAGTCGGCACTTCTTTTCTCGAAAAGCCATCCCTGCCCTCCACCGGCATGTGAAAGACCGCATTGTCCATGCACTAAAACAGTCAGTGAGTGGAAAGGTGCACCTCACAACAGATGCATGGACCAGTAGGCATAGCCAGGGGCGTTACATGTCCATGACTGCGCACTGGGTTAATGTGGTGGATGCAGGCTCCACAGGGGACAGCGGCGGTGGAACAGTGCTGCCTAGCACACGGTATAGGAAACAGTAGGCTGTAGGATTTCGACCCTCCTCCTCCTCCGTAAGCGAAAGCTCGTCCACAGAGCACAGTCGCACAAGCACTCCATCCGCAGCTGGCAGTGTTGCACAAGAGGTGTCCCACTATCGAACAGCTAGTGGTAAGCGTCAGCATGCTGTGTTAAAGATGATGTCTTTGGGCGACAATAGACACACCGCGGAGGTACTGGCCGACTATTTGCAGCGAAAAACTGAGTCATGGCTGGGCAGTCTACATCTTGAGGCAGGCAAGGTAGCCAATGATAATAGCCGTAATTTTGTGGCAGCCATAGCCCGTGCAAAACTCCCACACATACCTTGCCTGGCTCACACTTTGAACCAGGTGGTGCAGTGCTTCCTTAATAATTATACGGAGTTAACATCACTGCTCCATATGGTGTGAAGACTATGCTCGCACATCTGTTGCCCGGCCATACACTCCAGTCATATGCAGACACTGGAGCAATTGCTCCATCACCCCAAGCACCGCCTAATCATAGACGTTGCAACAAGGTGGAACTCCACACTGCACATGGTTGAGAGGCTGTGTAAACAGAGACAGGCTGTAATGCATTTGTGGGAGGATACACAGGCAGGCAGTTGGAGGGAAGACATGAAATTGTCGGGTGTTGTGAGTTCATTTTCCCCTTCACCATTGAGGTCTGATGAACTCCCTCTTCTGGTGAAGGAAGGTAGTGAGGCTGATTACCAAGCACCTGTGCAGAATGATGATGACTGGGTGACTGGAATTGCTGACTGGATATAAGGCAGCCGACGCCCTTCTGCCTTGCGGGTGATTTCTCTGAGGGATTCTAGGAGACCAGTCTGATTCCTGCTCCTCAAAAGCTAAGTTTTCTGCTCTGCTTTTTGCATTTGTGTTTTGTTTTGCCTTGTTTTTCTGGATTTCTGCCATTCCCTGCTGGGGTGAGCTGAATTCCTTTTTGCTCTGTCTTCAGAAAATACCTGAGTACTGATATAGTCTTTTTGAAGCCTAGCGTCTTCAGGGCCTGTTTTTCCTATCAGTCTGTTGGCTCTTGCTTCGATAGGGTTTTGGCGGATTGCAGACAGCAGCTTTTCTATCCTGTCCTATTTAGTTAGCTTGGGCTCCATCGCTTGCTCAGCCTATCTTTCTATCTGTGTGAGTGTTTTTTCATCTTGCTTCACCGTCATTATATGTTGGGGGCTGCTTATTGCTTTGGGGTCTGCTCTGGGGCAGTTTAGATTTCCCTTTCTGTCTTTAGGCTATTTAGTTCTCCGGCTGTGATCGAGGGGTCTAGGGCACCGTAGGAACCCCCCACGGCTACTGCTAGTTGTTGTTGATAGGTTCAGGGGTCTGCAATCCGATAGCTGCCAACTTCTCTGGTTTTCTGGACTTAGCTAGTATTTCTGTTTTTGCCTCCTATGGTGACTCATTCATAACAGTCGGGTGTGCAGTGGTCGAAGCTGAAAGACCTCTGTAAAGTCCTTCAGTGTTTTGAGGAATGCACACGGTTGGTAAGCGCAGACGACGCCATCATAAGCATGAGCATCCCACTTATGCATCTGCTCATGCAAAGTTTGATGCACATTAAGGATCTGGCATCTGCAGCAGAGGAGGAGGAACAGGAGGAGGAGGAAGAGGAGGGAAGCCTTGCTGACAGTCAGCCATTGTCTGGTTAGGGAACTGTCCTGGATGAGGTGGAGTAAGAAGAGGAAGAGGAGGAGGATGAAGGGGATGATTAATTTGGGCAGGAGGATGCTTCTCAGGGGGCAAGAGAAAATGTTGGCGTTCCAAGGTCAGGTACAGTGTTTGTGGTGACTGTAGGGATGTGGATTTGCCAGAAAGTGCTCCTCCACCCAGCAGTGGCAGTGAATTATTGACACCTGGAACATTGGCCCACATGTGTGATTATGC
This sequence comes from Dendrobates tinctorius, assembly GCF_039654945.1. Lineage (NCBI taxonomy): Eukaryota > Metazoa > Chordata > Amphibia > Anura > Dendrobatidae > Dendrobates > Dendrobates tinctorius. The sequence goes on along the minus strand of NW_027361732.1, from coordinate 33,395,996 downwards.
TTTGCGGATCCTAAAAAGGGACCCCAGGATTGCCAAAATAATGAAGGATGACGACTACTGACAGTCCAGCATCCTCGATCCACGCTACAAAGGCAAATTACACAACATCATGCCACAGGAGAACCTAGAAATAATATTGGCTAACAAACAAGCAACTCTGGTAAACTGTTTGTTTGAGGCTTTCCCAGCATACAGCAGCGGTGCTGGTTCTCCCACGAGCCGTATTGGGCACAATGGAAGAGGTGTTCGTGGTGCACACAGCTGAAGTGGCGTTGCAGACAGGGGTTTAATGACCATGTTGTGGAATGATTTCTCAAGTACCACTCACACGACTGCTAATACTGCATCGATTAAAAGTGACAGGAGGCAGCATTTGTCAACTATGGTTACAGACTACTTCTCCTCCCATATCGATGTTCTCCCTCACACCCTTGACTACTTGGCCTCTAAACTGGACACCTGGCCTGAATTGGCACGCTATGCTTTACAGGAGCTCACTTGCCCTGCTGCTACTGTGTTATCTGAAAGAGTCTTCAGTGCTGCTGGATCAATCCTGACAGAAAAAAGGACCCGTCTGTTGACCCAAAATGTTGATGATCTAACCTTCATTAAAATGAACCATGCATGGGTTTCAAAGGATTTTGTCCCACCTTCCCCTGATGACACATAGGTTGCCAGAAAACTGCCTCGCTTTTGTCCTCCTCTTCCTCGGACTTGCCCAATTCTGAAATTTGCAGCAGCTGAATGTCCAGCCTACACGTCAACATATGCCATTTTTTAAAACTCCCTAACTGGGCTGTCCACCCCCCCAAGGGCTGGGGTCAACACCTGGTGCACCCGGGCAATTGTTGTTGCTCTGAACAGGTGCATGGGTCCATTGATGGCCGATGGCACTGGCACAGGGCCCCTCATAGTACAATACAGTGTCTCTGACAGTGGGGAGGCCCACTCGCCATCAGACACACCAACTTACTATGAGGGGCCCTGTGCCAGTACCGTTGCCCACAAGTGTGCCCCCCCTGCTTGGTCCTGGCCACAGCACTTGCAAGTTGCAATACTTACCTCTCCCTGCTCCACCGCTGTGTAGTCTGGGCAGTTAAATCCTTCACAGGGACCGCCACTAGAAATTTGGTGTATTGATCGATGATGGTTGAAATGTATCTATGGCCTGTCCTGCTGGCCTCTACCTTCAGATGATCAATGGCTACCATTTGTAATGGACGTCAACTTTCAAGCGGATGCAGCGGTGCTTTATGATCACCTTTCACAGTTTTGATAGTCACAGACGTGTGACATTCCTGCCAGCATTTTTCAATGTCTCCTCTCATGCCAATCCAATAGAATAGCCTACGGCCTGTGGCTTCAGTCTTTGGCACTCCAAAATGACCAGACACATCATGATAAGCAGTGAGGACCATGTCTACATCTCTCCCTGTGATCACAATTTGATGGTGACAAGTAACGGTGATGTGATCCACGCTACTGCGTTAAAGCAATCCTTTCTTCACACAGAACCATTTTCGCTGTCTCCACAGACACAGAAATTGAGGGTCTGCATCGCCTCTGCAACATCTACCGGGGGGTTTTCCCACGATGAGTAATTCCCAAATTTCTGCTAACACTCAACTTTCTGTCTGTACTTGTATCCATGTAGTTTGCAGTGGCGGAGAGTCTTGACTGGCTTACTGAGCTTGAAATATAAACGAAGATTTAAAGGTACCACAGCACTGTATACTGTTGTACGCTTCAAATACATTTCCTTTTTCTCCTTTTTAAATTCTGGTGTAATACATAGTGAACTAAATAGCAAAGCCATTGAAGAAGAAGACTCAGGTCTTCAAAATTTCATATATAACAACAAGCAAAAAGGCAGCAACACTTACCTGCCCAGGTCTAGAACAAATGCACTGCAGGGTGCAGCCAGCCCATATAGCAAGATGTCAGCAACACAGGTGCAAAATACCAGATTAACAGCCACTCTCCACATACCCATTCCTGGAGGGGGTGACTGCCCAGTATACAATTGCACAAAGAGGGTCCGCATAGGGTACCGTTCACACAAAGGGAATGCATGGTGTCTGGTTCACAGCCTATTAGTAACGCCCCTACTATTCGATTAGGCGGGCTGGCCAGCACCCTCTCATTGCATCCTAGTGTGAACACCCCTCATACGAGACCAAATGTGTCTGGGCTCGGCTGCACCCCGAATCATGTAGTGCAAAAAATATTTTTTACCAATTAGTGAGGTATTAGCTGATATTTTGGCCAAAATACTTGAGCCCGTAAACTGCGCCAAAGTTCCTCACGCTTACGGGTCCCTACACTAAACTAAATAGCAAAGCCATTGAAGAAGAAGACTCAGGTCTTCAAAATTTCATATATAACAACAAGCAAAAAGGCAGCAACACTTACCTGCCCAGGTCTAGAACAAATGCACTGCAGGGTGCAGCCAGCCCATATAGCAAGATGTCAGCAACACAGGTGCAAAATACCAGATTAACAGCCACTCTCCACATACCCATTCCTGGAGGGGGTGACTGCCCAGTATACAATTGCACAAAGAGGGTCCGCATAGGGTACCGTTCACACAAAGGGAATGCATGGTGTCTGGTTCACAGCCTATTAGTAACGCCCCTACTATTCGATTAGGCGGGCTGGCCAGCACCCTCTCATTGCATCCTAGTGTGAACACCCCTCATACGAGACCAAATGTGTCTGGGCTCGGCTGCACCCCGAATCATGTAGTGCAAAAAATATTTTTTACCAATTAGTGAGGTATTAGCTGATATTTTGGCCAAAATACTTGAGCCCGTAAACTGCGCCAAAGTTCCTCACGCTTACGGGTCCCTACACTAAACTAAATAGCAAAGCCATTGAAGAAGAAGACTCAGGTCTTCAAAATTTCATATATAACAACAAGCAAAAAGGCAGCAACACTTACCTGCCCAGGTCTAGAACAAATGCACTGCAGGGTGCAGCCAGCCCATATAGCAAGATGTCAGCAACACAGGTGCAAAATACCAGATTAACAGCCACTCTCCACATACCCATTCCTGGAGGGGGTGACTGCCCAGTATACAATTGCACAAAGAGGGTCCGCATAGGGTACCGTTCACACAAAGGGAATGCATGGTGTCTGGTTCACAGCCTATTAGTAACGCCCCTACTATTCGATTAGGCGGGCTGGCCAGCACCCTCTCATTGCATCCTAGTGTGAACACCCCTCATACGAGACCAAATGTGTCTGGGCTCGGCTGCACCCCGAATCATGTAGTGCAAAAAATATTTTTTACCAATTAGTGAGGTATTAGCTGATATTTTGGCCAAAATACTTGAGCCCGTAAACTGCGCCAAAGTTCCTCACGCTTACGGGTCCCTACACTAAACTAAATAGCAAAGCCATTGAAGAAGAAGACTCAGGTCTTCAAAATTTCATATATAACAACAAGCAAAAAGGCAGCAACACTTACCTGCCCAGGTCTAGAACAAATGCACTGCAGGGTGCAGCCAGCCCATATAGCAAGATGTCAGCAACACAGGTGCAAAATACCAGATTAACAGCCACTCTCCACATACCCATTCCTGGAGGGGGTGACTGCCCAGTATACAATTGCACAAAGAGGGTCCGCATAGGGTACCGTTCACACAAAGGGAATGCATGGTGTCTGGTTCACAGCCTATTAGTAACGCCCCTACTATTCGATTAGGCGGGCTGGCCAGCACCCTCTCATTGCATCCTAGTGTGAACACCCCTCATACGAGACCAAATGTGTCTGGGCTCGGCTGCACCCCGAATCATGTAGTGCAAAAAATATTTTTTACCAATTAGTGAGGTATTAGCTGATATTTTGGCCAAAATACTTGAGCCCGTAAACTGCGCCAAAGTTCCTCACGCTTACGGGTCCCTACACTAAACTAAATAGCAAAGCCATTGAAGAAGAAGACTCAGGTCTTCAAAATTTCATATATAACAACAAGCAAAAAGGCAGCAACACTTACCTGCCCAGGTCTAGAACAAATGCACTGCAGGGTGCAGCCAGCCCATATAGCAAGATGTCAGCAACACAGGTGCAAAATACCAGATTAACAGCCACTCTCCACATACCCATTCCTGGAGGGGGTGACTGCCCAGTATACAATTGCACAAAGAGGGTCCGCATAGGGTACCGTTCACACAAAGGGAATGCATGGTGTCTGGTTCACAGCCTATTAGTAACGCCCCTACTATTCGATTAGGCGGGCTGGCCAGCACCCTCTCATTGCATCCTAGTGTGAACACCCCTCATACGAGACCAAATGTGTCTGGGCTCGGCTGCACCCCGAATCATGTAGTGCAAAAAATATTTTTTACCAATTAGTGAGGTATTAGCTGATATTTTGGCCAAAATACTTGAGCCCGTAAACTGCGCCAAAGTTCCTCACGCTTACGGGTCCCTACACTAAACTAAATAGCAAAGCCATTGAAGAAGAAGACTCAGGTCTTCAAAATTTCATATATAACAACAAGCAAAAAGGCAGCAACACTTACCTGCCCAGGTCTAGAACAAATGCACTGCAGGGTGCAGCCAGCCCATATAGCAAGATGTCAGCAACACAGGTGCAAAATACCAGATTAACAGCCACTCTCTCTGGTATTTTGCACCTGTGTTGCTGACATCTTGCTATATGGGCTGGCTGCTGTTGTTGTTATATATGAAATTTTGAAGACCTGAGTCTTCTTCTTCAATGGCTTTGCTATTTAGTTTAGTGTAGGGACCCGTAAGCGTGAGGAACTTTGGCGCAGTTTACGGGCTCAAGTATTTTGGCCAAAATATCAGCTAATACCTCACTAATTGGTAAAAAATATTTTTTGCACTACATGATTCGGGGTGCAGCCGAGCCCAGACACATTTGGTCTCGTATGAGGGGTGTTCACACTAGGATGCAATGAGAGGGTGCTGGCCAGCCCGCCTAATCGAATAGTAGGGGCGTTACTAATAGGCTGTGAACCAGACACCATGCATTCCCTTTGTGTGAACGGTACCCTATGCGGACCCTCTTTGTGCAATTGTATACTGGGCAGTCACCCCCTCCAGGAATGGGTATGTGGAGAGTGGCTGTTAATCTGGTATTTTGCACCTGTGTTGCTGACATCTTGCTATATGGGCTGGCTGCACCCTGCAGTGCATTTGTTCTAGACCTGGGCAGGTAAGTGTTGCTGCCTTTTTGCTTGTTGTTATATATGAAATTTTGAAGACCTGAGTCTTCTTCTTCAATGGCTTTGCTATTTAGTTTAGTGTAGGGACCCGTAAGCGTGAGGAACTTTGGCGCAGTTTACGGGCTCAAGTATTTTGGCCAAAATATCAGCTAATACCTCACTAATTGGTAAAAAATATTTTTTGCACTACATGATTCGGGGTGCAGCCGAGCCCAGACACATTTGGTCTCGTATGAGGGGTGTTCACACTAGGATGCAATGAGAGGGTGCTGGCCAGCCCGCCTAATCGAATAGTAGGGGCGTTACTAATAGGCTGTGAACCAGACACCATGCATTCCCTTTGTGTGAACGGTACCCTATGCGGACCCTCTTTGTGCAATTGTATACTGGGCAGTCACCCCCTCCAGGAATGGGTATGTGGAGAGTGGCTGTTAATCTGGTATTTTGCACCTGTGTTGCTGACATCTTGCTATATGGGCTGGCTGCACCCTGCAGTGCATTTGTTCTAGACCTGGGCAGGTAAGTGTTGCTGCCTTTTTGCTTGTTGTTATATATGAAATTTTGAAGACCTGAGTCTTCTTCTTCAATGGCTTTGCTATTTAGTTTAGTGTAGGGACCCGTAAGCGTGAGGAACTTTGGCGCAGTTTACGGGCTCAAGTATTTTGGCCAAAATATCAGCTAATACCTCACTAATTGGTAAAAAATATTTTTTGCACTACATGATTCGGGGTGCAGCCGAGCCCAGACACATTTGGTCTCGTATGAGGGGTGTTCACACTAGGATGCAATGAGAGGGTGCTGGCCAGCCCGCCTAATCGAATAGTAGGGGCGTTACTAATAGGCTGTGAACCAGACACCATGCATTCCCTTTGTGTGAACGGTACCCTATGCGGACCCTCTTTGTGCAATTGTATACTGGGCAGTCACCCCCTCCAGGAATGGGTATGTGGAGAGTGGCTGTTAATCTGGTATTTTGCACCTGTGTTGCTGACATCTTGCTATATGGGCTGGCTGCACCCTGCAGTGCATTTGTTCTAGACCTGGGCAGGTAAGTGTTGCTGCCTTTTTGCTTGTTGTTATATATGAAATTTTGAAGACCTGAGTCTTCTTCTTCAATGGCTTTGCTATTTAGTTTAGTGTAGGGACCCGTAAGCGTGAGGAACTTTGGCGCAGTTTACGGGCTCAAGTATTTTGGCCAAAATATCAGCTAATACCTCACTAATTGGTAAAAAATATTTTTTGCACTACATGATTCGGGGTGCAGCCGAGCCCAGACACATTTGGTCTCGTATGAGGGGTGTTCACACTAGGATGCAATGAGAGGGTGCTGGCCAGCCCGCCTAATCGAATAGTAGGGGCGTTACTAATAGGCTGTGAACCAGACACCATGCATTCCCTTTGTGTGAACGGTACCCTATGCGGACCCTCTTTGTGCAATTGTATACTGGGCAGTCACCCCCTCCAGGAATGGGTATGTGGAGAGTGGCTGTTAATCTGGTATTTTGCACCTGTGTTGCTGACATCTTGCTATATGGGCTGGCTGCACCCTGCAGTGCATTTGTTCTAGACCTGGGCAGGTAAGTGTTGCTGCCTTTTTGCTTGTTGTTATATATGAAATTTTGAAGACCTGAGTCTTCTTCTTCAATGGCTTTGCTATTTAGTTTAGTGTAGGGACCCGTAAGCGTGAGGAACTTTGGCGCAGTTTACGGGCTCAAGTATTTTGGCCAAAATATCAGCTAATACCTCACTAATTGGTAAAAAATATTTTTTGCACTACATGATTCGGGGTGCAGCCGAGCCCAGACACATTTGGTCTCGTATGAGGGGTGTTCACACTAGGATGCAATGAGAGGGTGCTGGCCAGCCCGCCTAATCGAATAGTAGGGGCGTTACTAATAGGCTGTGAACCAGACACCATGCATTCCCTTTGTGTGAACGGTACCCTATGCGGACCCTCTTTGTGCAATTGTATACTGGGCAGTCACCCCCTCCAGGAATGGGTATGTGGAGAGTGGCTGTTAATCTGGTATTTTGCACCTGTGTTGCTGACATCTTGCTATATGGGCTGGCTGCACCCTGCAGTGCATTTGTTCTAGACCTGGGCAGGTAAGTGTTGCTGCCTTTTTGCTTGTTGTTATATATGAAATTTTGAAGACCTGAGTCTTCTTCTTCAATGGCTTTGCTATTTAGTTTAGTGTAGGGACCCGTAAGCGTGAGGAACTTTGGCGCAGTTTACGGGCTCAAGTATTTTGGCCAAAATATCAGCTAATACCTCACTAATTGGTAAAAAATATTTTTTGCACTACATGATTCGGGGTGCAGCCGAGCCCAGACACATTTGGTCTCGTATGAGGGGTGTTCACACTAGGATGCAATGAGAGGGTGCTGGCCAGCCCGCCTAATCGAATAGTAGGGGCGTTACTAATAGGCTGTGAACCAGACACCATGCATTCCCTTTGTGTGAACGGTACCCTATGCGGACCCTCTTTGTGCAATTGTATACTGGGCAGTCACCCCCTCCAGGAATGGGTATGTGGAGAGTGGCTGTTAATCTGGTATTTTGCACCTGTGTTGCTGACATCTTGCTATATGGGCTGGCTGCACCCTGCAGTGCATTTGTTCTAGACCTGGGCAGGTAAGTGTTGCTGCCTTTTTGCTTGTTGTTATATATGAAATTTTGAAGACCTGAGTCTTCTTCTTCAATGGCTTTGCTATTTAGTTTAGTGTAGGGACCCGTAAGCGTGAGGAACTTTGGCGCAGTTTACGGGCTCAAGTATTTTGGCCAAAATATCAGCTAATACCTCACTAATTGGTAAAAAATATTTTTTGCACTACATGATTCGGGGTGCAGCCGAGCCCAGACACATTTGGTCTCGTATGAGGGGTGTTCACACTAGGATGCAATGAGAGGGTGCTGGCCAGCCCGCCTAATCGAATAGTAGGGGCGTTACTAATAGGCTGTGAACCAGACACCATGCATTCCCTTTGTGTGAACGGTACCCTATGCGGACCCTCTTTGTGCAATTGTATACTGGGCAGTCACCCCCTCCAGGAATGGGTATGTGGAGAGTGGCTGTTAATCTGGTATTTTGCACCTGTGTTGCTGACATCTTGCTATATGGGCTGGCTGCACCCTGCAGTGCATTTGTTCTAGACCTGGGCAGGTAAGTGTTGCTGCCTTTTTGCTTGTTGTTATATATGAAATTTTGAAGACCTGAGTCTTCTTCTTCAATGGCTTTGCTATTTAGTTTAGTGTAGGGACCCGTAAGCGTGAGGAACTTTGGCGCAGTTTACGGGCTCAAGTATTTTGGCCAAAATATCAGCTAATACCTCACTAATTGGTAAAAAATATTTTTTGCACTACATGATTCGGGGTGCAGCCGAGCCCAGACACATTTGGTCTCGTATGAGGGGTGTTCACACTAGGATGCAATGAGAGGGTGCTGGCCAGCCCGCCTAATCGAATAGTAGGGGCGTTACTAATAGGCTGTGAACCAGACACCATGCATTCCCTTTGTGTGAAAGGTACCCTATGCGGACCCTCTTTGTGCAATTGTATACTGGGCAGTCACCCCCTCCAGGAATGGGTATGTGGAGAGTGGCTGTTAATCTGGTATTTTGCACCTGTGTTGCTGACATCTTGCTATATGGGCTGGCTGCACCCTGCAGTGCATTTGTTCTAGACCTGGGCAGGTAAGTGTTGCTGCCTTTTTGCTTGTTGTTATATATGAAATTTTGAAGACCTGAGTCTTCTTCTTCAATGGCTTTGCTATTTAGTTTAGTGTAGGGACCCGTAAGCGTGAGGAACTTTGGCGCAGTTTACGGGCTCAAGTATTTTGGCCAAAATATCAGCTAATACCTCACTAATTGGTAAAAAATATTTTTTGCACTACATGATTCGGGGTGCAGCCGAGCCCAGACACATTTGGTCTCGTATGAGGGGTGTTCACACTAGGATGCAATGAGAGGGTGCTGGCCAGCCCGCCTAATCGAATAGTAGGGGCGTTACTAATAGGCTGTGAACCAGACACCATGCATTCCCTTTGTGTGAACGGTACCCTATGCGGACCCTCTTTGTGCAATTGTATACTGGGCAGTCACCCCCTCCAGGAATGGGTATGTGGAGAGTGGCTGTTAATCTGGTATTTTGCACCTGTGTTGCTGACATCTTGCTATATGGGCTGGCTGCACCCTGCAGTGCATTTGTTCTAGACCTGGGCAGGTAAGTGTTGCTGCCTTTTTGCTTGTTGTTATATATGAAATTTTGAAGACCTGAGTCTTCTTCTTCAATGGCTTTGCTATTTAGTTTAGTGTAGGGACCCGTAAGCGTGAGGAACTTTGGCGCAGTTTACGGGCTCAAGTATTTTGGCCAAAATATCAGCTAATACCTCACTAATTGGTAAAAAATATTTTTTGCACTACATGATTCGGGGTGCAGCCGAGCCCAGACACATTTGGTCTCGTATGAGGGGTGTTCACACTAGGATGCAATGAGAGGGTGCTGGCCAGCCCGCCTAATCGAATAGTAGGGGCGTTACTAATAGGCTGTGAACCAGACACCATGCATTCCCTTTGTGTGAACGGTACCCTATGCGGACCCTCTTTGTGCAATTGTATACTGGGCAGTCACCCCCTCCAGGAATGGGTATGTGGAGAGTGGCTGTTAATCTGGTATTTTGCACCTGTGTTGCTGACATCTTGCTATATGGGCTGGCTGCACCCTGCAGTGCATTTGTTCTAGACCTGGGCAGGTAAGTGTTGCTGCCTTTTTGCTTGTTGTTATATATGAAATTTTGAAGACCTGAGTCTTCTTCTTCAATGGCTTTGCTATTTAGTTTAGTGTAGGGACCCGTAAGCGTGAGGAACTTTGGCGCAGTTTACGGGCTCAAGTATTTTGGCCAAAATATCAGCTAATACCTCACTAATTGGTAAAAAATATTTTTTGCACTACATGATTCGGGGTGCAGCCGAGCCCAGACACATTTGGTCTCGTATGAGGGGTGTTCACACTAGGATGCAATGAGAGGGTGCTGGCCAGCCCGCCTAATCGAATAGTAGGGGCGTTACTAATAGGCTGTGAACCAGACACCATGCATTCCCTTTGTGTGAAAGGTACCCTATGCGGACCCTCTTTGTGCAATTGTATACTGGGCAGTCACCCCCTCCAGGAATGGGTATGTGGAGAGTGGCTGTTAATCTGGTATTTTGCACCTGTGTTGCTGACATCTTGCTATATGGGCTGGCTGCACCCTGCAGTGCATTTGTTCTAGACCTGGGCAGGTAAGTGTTGCTGCCTTTTTGCTTGTTGTTATATATGTAATACATAGTGAGCCTGTGAGTGTCTGTGTCTGACTCCGGAAATATAGACGGAAATTTACAATTACCCCTAGACAGGATACACCTGGTATGTGCTGATACAGTACCTTTGCTCAAAATATTTTATTACGGTATCATCCATTGGGAGTGAGCGTTTGTGGTTTACGCCTTCTATATATATGGTGAATCGGAGATACCAATTTTTACAGTACCTTTGTTTGACATTTAGTATTACGGTCAAATCCATACTGGGTAAGCGTCTAAGAGTGACTACGGGACTATGTATATGGAGATTTCAATTGTACCCTATAATATATATATATATATATATATATATATATATATATATATATATATATATATATATATTTATATATACTTGCTATCTTGTTATCCAGTATCTTTTTTACAACATTTTTTATTATGGTCAAACCCAGACTGAGTGAGCGTCTGAGGGTGACTCCGGAAATATATACCGAGATTTCAAATTTGTCCAGCACTGTATACAGCTGTTCGCTTCTGATACAGTAACCTTTTTTGCGATTTAGATTCTGGTGTAATCCATAATGAGCCTGTGAACATCTGTCTGTTACTTCGGAAATATATTTGGACATTTAAGATTACCTTAACGCTGTATAGCTGTATGCTTGTGTCACATTACCCTTTTACAGCTTTTCATATCCTTGTGTAATCAATACTTGGCCTGAGAGCGTTTGTGTCTGCCTCCTGAAATATCCATCAAAAATTGAAAGCAGCACTCCTTGGAAAATTCAGTATAATGATGTTTAATTCAGCCCATTAGGCTTATGTGCCCATACAGTGCGACTTTTCGGTCCAGAAAGGGTGCGGACCTTTCTCAAGCAGTACAATATGACAAATGAGTGCCTTCTTATAGCACACAGATTATGCAGGTATTTTGTGACAATTATACAATATATGATACACAAAAATGAATCTCCAGCATTGTGATATACAATCATGAAGTGCTTGCTTAATACAAAGTGCCAAAGTGCATAACATGATAAAAACAATATTCCCATATACATAAATATCATGCACAGGAGATAATTACATATCAGCTGCAGCTGAAAACTTCATGTTAAAATGAGTATGACTCACCCCACTACCATTGAAAGAGCGCCAAACACCAGCGTTCATAACAACACAGTGCGCAGGGCCGGAAGCTGTACACGTTGTCTAATCCACTAACGCTCATGCGCAATAGCACGTCATGACAATCATCGCCATCTTAGTAATTGGAAAACCAGCTAATGGTAGGTGTTCCTGTTTCCCAAGGACGCTTCCCTATACCGATCTTGTTCCCTTGCTATAAGCAACTTGGATATGGCGTGTCATTCACTTTTCATATGGGAATTCCATGTAAGGATTGAACTTTACTATATTATTTTATTTTTTAATTTTATGAGTGCATATTTCTGCAAAAATATACATTGGGCAAAATTTTTCCCATCTTAAGATGGCGCCGACAGACGAAATGCGCATGAGCAGTGGGACTGCGTATGTTTGTTTATGTTTTCCAATTACTAAGATGGCGATGATTGTCATGACGCGCTATTGCGCATGAGCGGTAGTGGATTAGACACCACATACAGCTTCCGGCCCTGCACACTGTGTTGTTATGGGGTTTGGCGCTCTTTCAATGGTAGTGGGGTGAGTCATACTCATTTTAACATGAAGTTTTCAGCTGCCGCTGATATGTAATTATCTCCTGTGCATGATATTTATGTATATGGGAATATTGTTTTCATCGTGTTATGCACTTTGGCACTTTGCATTAAGCAAGCACTTCATGATTGTATATCACAATGCTGGAGATTCATTTTTGTGTATTATATATTGCATAATTGTCACAAAATACCTGCATAATCTGTGTGCTATAAGAAGGCACTCATTTGTCACATTGTACTGCTTAAGAAAGGTCTGCACCCTTTCTGGGCCGAAACGTCGCACTGTATGGGCACATAAGCCTAATGGGCTGAATTAAACATCATTATGCTGAATTTTCCAAGGCGTGCTGCTTTCAATTTTTGATGGATACTTTAAAGGTTTGGTGTATGCCTGGGAGCGTGCACCGTCTTTTTTCTCATTTTATTTGTGCTGCTTTTTCATTTTTCCATTGTCTCCTGAAATATATACGGAGATTCCTAATGTTTACACTATACTATATATACCTTGTATCTGGTGATACTGTACCCTTTTTCAACTTTTTATTTTATTGTGTACTCCATATTGAGCCTGTGAGCGTTTGTGTATGACTCATGAAATATATAAGGAGATTTACTATTATCCCTAGACTGTATAGAGCTGTACGCTTCTGATACAGTACCATATTTCTGCTGGTATTTTGGGTCTATTTTCCAAAACATAAGGAAGTATGGTGGAAGAGGACAAGGATGTGGGCGCTGGGGGCCACTTGGTACTGATGGTGATGGTGGTAAATCTGCTCGTAGTGCCAAAAGCACAATAGCAGCAAAGGCAGGAGGTGTTGAGCCTGTGTCATGGTGTAGCTCTGGAAGGCCTGTAAAGCTCCCTTTTCTGGGAGTAGGTAGACTGCTTTTAAAGCCGGAGCATCAGGAACTGTTTGTGGCTTACATTGCTGAAACAGCCTCCAGCTCTATTGCCTCCTCTTCTGAAGTTTAACAAAATGCAAGCACTGAGTTGTAAGTACAGGCTTCTGGTCAAGAACAACCCCTTTCCTTGTGTCCTTCACCCACATCAAAAGTGAAGGATGCGGCAGCACACACTTCAGATTACTCCATGGAGCTCTTTTCACAAAGCATGCCTGGGTTAATTAAAAATGGAGCCCATCATATACTGGAGCATTCCAAATGGGGGACATCAGACACTGGAGCAGCATTTATGGGGCTCATTATACACTAGAGCATTAGAAATGGAGCCCATTATATATGGAGCGTTATTTGGGCCCATCATACACTGGAGTATCATCAATGAGGCTCATCATATACAGGAGCATTCCAGATGGGGGACATCAGACACTGGAGCAGCATTTACAGGGCCCATTACACACTGGAGCATTAGAAATGGAGCCCATTATATATGGAGCATTATTTGGGCCCATAAGAGACTGGAGTATCATCCATGGGGCCCATCATATACTGGAGCATTCTAAATGGGGCAGATCAGACACTGGAGCAGCATCTATGGGGCACATTATACACTGGAGCATTAGAAATAGGGCCCATTACATATGGAGCATTATTTGGGCCCATAAGAGACTGGAGCATCATCCATGGGGCCCATCATATACTGAAGCATTCTAAATGGGGCAGATCAGACACTGGAGCAGCATCTATGGGGCACATTATACACTGGAGCATTAGAAATAGGGCCCATTACATATGGAGCATTATTTGGGCCCATAAGAGACTGGAGCATCATCCATGGGGCCCATCATATACTGAAGCATTCTAAATGGGGCAGATCAGACACTGGAGCAGCATCTATGGGGCACATTATACACTGGAGCATTAGAAATAGAGCCCATTATATATGGAGCATTATTTGGGCCCATGACACACTGGAGCATCATCCATGGGGCCCATCATATACTGTAGCATTATGTGGAGCTCATCATATACTGTATGGAACATTATATGTGACCAATTATTCTGTAGGGAGAAATATATGGGGCTCATTATTCTGTATGGCTCACAATGTGGTGGCCATAATACTGTATGGAGTAATATACTATCCTTTTTTGAGCTATTGTATAATTTAAAATAGATCAGTCATGTCATGTAAGCAGTGAAGTATTTGTCATTGTACTATACCTATTTTTCTGTGCCGTATCGGAGCATCATGAGTTGTGGTATGTGTTAAAGGGGCGCACTGACACTCTGGCCCAGGGCACACGAAAACCTGGAGCCAGCCCTACCCCCCCACAACTTTAGCCAAATAACCCCCAGTTTTCCATGCATAACTATTATTATGAAGTAAGTTAAGGTTGACAAGCTTCAGTAATAAGAATTGATGTTTTTGACATTGAAATGGACACTGTAGGTGTGTTTACTGTCCTCCACTCCCTGCCATCTTTGCTTCCCATTGACTTGCATTGGGTTTCGTGTTGGCCTCCGACTTTTCCCTATAGTCGGCCAATTTCGTTCATGAAACCCGACTCAACCCTGAAAAAGGCAAAGTCACTCATCTCTAATTGGAAGTATTGGTGTGCAAAGGTTTAATAGTTAATGACAAAATATCGGTTCCAAAATAATAAGAATCACAATAATATGAATACCAATAATTATAATGTAATCTACAAGTATTTTTTTTTCGTTCACGTTTGCCAAGATAAATAATATCTTTGCTATGTAGTATTACGATTTCTGCAAAGGTAGGCTGGCACTGCACCAGCTGCTGGGACATCACTCCTCCCTTCATTTTTGGCTATTGACAAAAGGAGAGCAGGAATCAATGTTTTGAAATATAATTCAACACCATTTTTATTGGCAACTGCTATAGGCAGCAAAAGCATTTTGAACTGTGGGAGATGTGGACAGCAAGATTACGCTTTGACTCAGGTTTTGCTTGTATGGACAGGTAAGCTTTCAGCATAAAGGACTTTGCTCCATTCATTTTTTGCAATTTTAAAGTCTAAATTATTCCACACTGATCAAAATGTTTCATCATTTGCTAGAGAAAATTCGTAAAATTTATGAATACCCTTATAAAATACCCCTTGATGAATTTTTGTGTGGTTTGTGATGTCCTTTTAGCTATAGCTATTATTATTATTATTATTATTAATAATAATAATAATAATAATAATAATCATTATTATTAATTATCATAGCACCATTTATTCCATGGCGCTTTACATGTGAAAAAGGGTCATACATAGACAAGTCCAATAAACATGAGCAATACAAGGCACACACAAGTACAGAATGAGAGGACCCTGACCGCGAGGGCTCACAGTCTACAGGGGATGGGTGAGGATACACTAGGAGAGGGAAGAGCTGGTCATGCAGTGCTTCAGAAGACTGAGGATCACTGCAGGTTGTAGTCTTGTCGGAAGAGGTAGGTCTTCAGGTTGATTTTGAAGGTTTCCTTGGTAGGCGAGAGTCTGATGTGTTGGGGTACAGGGTTCCAGAGTATGGGGGAAACACAGCAGAAGTCTTGTATGTGGTTGTGGGAAGAAGAGATAAGAGGGGAGTAGAGAAGGAGATCTTGAGAGGATCAAAGGTTACGTGTAGGTAAGTACCGGGAGACCATGTCACAGATGTATGGAAGAGATGGGTTGTGAATGGCTTTGTATGTCATAGTTAGGGTTTTCAACTGGAGCCTCTGTACAATAGGAAGCCAGTGAAGGGCTTGGTAGAGAGGAGATGCTGGGGAATAAAGGGGAGACAGGTGGATTAGTAGGGCATCAGAGTGTAGGATGGACTAGAGTGGTGCCAGAGTGCTGGAGGGGAGTGTTATGAATGGGTCACTGAGGAGGATAGCAGGCCCAAGCTAAGCCATAGAAAACCAGAGAGCTTAGCAACTAAGCGAATTCTATCCACACAACTAGCAGTAGCCATGGAACATACCTACGATGATCCTAGATGCCTCGGCACAGCCGGAGAGCTAACTAAGCCTAAAGCAAGAAAGGGGAAATCTAACCTGCCCCGGAGCAGACCTCAAAGGAATAGATAGCCCCCAAACATATACTGTTGGTGAGACAAGATGAAAATACAAGCGCAGGCAGAAAAATACACTGAGAAAACCATGGGGCCCACACTGTTTAAATAGGACAGGAAAGGAAAGACACTGTCTGCAATCACGCAAAAAACCCTGCAAAAAGTCCAACACGTCTGATGCATAAAAAACACTGAAGTCGCACGACTTCGCCCCACTATATCAGCACTCTGGTATATTCTGAAATCAAATCAAAAAGAGACCAATATAACAGGGCACAAAACAAACTGGCACAAGCAGTAACATATGGGCGGTGATTCAGCACAGCCCCAGCCGGAGCTGGCTGACCCGCACAAAGCAGAGATAGACAAAACCAGATCAAATGCAAACAAAATAACAAATGAACCACTTAGCCGAACCATGCAGGGAAAGAGCAGGAGACATCACACCTCAGAAGGCACAGGAAGAAAATCACCAGCAGGCATAGAGGGGGGTCAGCTGTCTTAAATCCCAATCAAAAACCCCAGATCTCCAATCGTCTTCCTCAATATCAGGTGGCAAGCCTCTTTCAATCAGATCAGCTCCATAACCTCCAGTAACCACCAGAGGGAGCCCAGAAAGATAACTCACAACCCCTCTGTCAATCTGACCAGCTTCACTACCTTCAGTAATCACCAGAGGGAAGCCAGAGAGAGCATTCACAACAGTACCCCCCCTTGAGGAGGGGTCACCGAACCCTCATCCACGCCACCAGGCCGGTCAGGATGGGCCCCGTGAAAAGCACAAACCAATCTTTCGACATGAATGTCAGAAGAAGAGACCCAAGAAATATCCTCCTGGCCATAACCCTTCCATTTGACCAAGTACTGGAGTCTCCGTCTAGCCAAATGAGAATCCAATATTTTCTCTACCTCATACTCCAAATTGCCTTTAACCTATACAGGGTCAGGAGGCACCGCCATGGGAACTACTGGCTATACAAATCTCTTCAACAAGGATTTATGGAACACGTTATGAATCTTAAATGTAACTGGAAGAGCCAAATGGAAAGAAATGGGATTAAGGATTACCAAAATCTTATAAGGTCTAATGAATCTTGGCTTGAATTTTAGAGACGCAACCTTCATAGGAATATTCTTTGAAGACATCCAAACCATATTACCCACTTTAAATTGGGGACCAATGGTCCTATGCTGGTTGCAAAACCGTTGGGCTTTTTCCTGAGAGTGGGACAACTTATCCACCACTTGGTCCCAAATCTGCTGCATTCTCTCTAGCACAGAATCCACACTTGGGCAGGCCAAAGATTCCACCTGTCCTGAAGAAAATCGAGGATGCAACTCAAAGTTACAGAAAAAGGGCGACATCAAAGTGGCAGAACTAGCCCTATTGTTTAGGGCAAATTCAGTCAAGGGCAAAAATGAGACCCAGTCTTCCTGATCAGCATAACATGAAACATCTCAAATAGGATTCCAAAGTCTGGTTTGTTCTCTCTGTCTGCCCATTGGTCTGAGGATGAAATGCAGAGGAGAAAGTTAACTGAATTCCCAGTTTGGGACAAAAAGCTCTCCAAAATCTGGAAACAAACTGGACTCCTCTGCCTGACACAATGTTCTCAGGAATCCCGTGCAACCCAACCACCTGTTGTAAAAAGAAGGGCACCAACTCAGAAGAAGATGGCAACTTTGGGAGTGGTACAAGATGGACCATCTTAGAAAATCTATCACAGATCACCCAGATAACAGTCATTCTCTGAGAGACAGAAAGATCAGAAATAAAATCCATTGAGATATGAGTCCATGGCCTCCTGGGCATCGGCAGGGGCATCAGCAACCCACTAGAACGAGAACAGGGCTTGGACCGAGAACAAGTCCTATAGGACTGCAGAAAATTCCTGACATCACGAGATAAGGCAGGCCACCAAAACGACTGGCTCACCAAATCTCTGGTACCAAAAATACCTGGATGACCAGCCAACATGGAGCCATGAATTTCAGACAACGCGGAGCAATGAATTTCAGACATTACTCTTTTCCTCCACTGGTCAGGGACATATAATTTTCCCATAGGGCAACATTCAGGTTTGTCCTCCTGAAATTCCTCCAGGGCACGTTTCAAATCAGGTGAGATGGTGGAAAGAACTACACCCTCATTTAGAATGGTAGTAGGCTCGGTCACATCAAGAGACACCGCAAAGAAACTCCTAGAAAGGGCATCTGCCTTAACATTCTTAGGGCCTAGAAGAAAAGAGACCACAAAATTAAAACGCGTGAAAAACAAGGCCCACCTAGCCTGTCTAGGATTCAAGCGTTTGGCTGATTCAAGATAAATTAAACCCTTGTGGTCGGTGAGGACCACGACTTGATGTCTAGCTCCCTCCAACCAATGTCTCCACTCTTCAAATGCCCATTTCATGGCCATCCATTCCCGATTCCCCATGTCATAGTTACGTTCAGATGGGGAGAATTTTCGAGAAAAGAAGGCACAGGGATTCATCTTAGAAGTCACCGGATCTCTTTGGAACAAAACGGCTCCTGCACCAATCTCAGAAGCATCTACCTCCACCTGAAATGGGAGTGAGGCATCAGGTTGCCGTTGAACTGGAGCAGAAGTGAATCTTCGCTTAAGCTCCTGAAATGCCGAAACTGCCTCTGGAGACCAATTCACCACTTCAGCGCCCTTTTTGGTCAAATCAGTCAGTGGTTTAACAATACCACAAAATTACTTATAAATTTACGGTAGAAATTAGCAAAACCCAAAAACTTCTGGAGAGCCTTCAAAGAAGTGGGCTGAACCCAATCATAAATGGCCTGAATCTTGGCCAGGTCCATTTCAATAGCCAACGGGGACAAAATGAATCTCAAAAATGAAATCATCTATACACCAAAGAGTCACTTTGATCCCTTGACAAACAGAGAATTTTCCCTCAAAATCTGGAATACAGTCCGGACATGTTCCACATGAGAATCCCAATCACTGGGAAAGATCAAAATATCACCCAGATAAATGATCAAAAACTTATCCACAAAGTCCTCACAGGCCTTCTTTACATACCTTGTATCTTCCTTATCCCACAACCCCAAACAGTTGTTCAATACTTTTAACTCCCTCCTCCGCCCACCACTGCCCCCTCCAACTTCCCTAATCTCTGCCGAGGACTTTGCTGCACACTTCAAAAACAAGATAGACCAAACATGGCAAGTCTTTATTGCCCAACCACCACAACCCCTTTGTATACCAGACCAATGCCCAAACCCCATAACTTCCTTATCTAACATCACTGAAGGGGAGCTTGCTCATCTTCTCTTCAAATAACACCTCACCACTTGTGCACTTGACCCTATCCCATTCCACCTCCTCCCCACATTACCACCACTATTATCCCATCCCTAACCCACCTCTTCAACCTATCACTAACTTCTGGTACATTCCCTTCTGCTTTCAAACATGCCACAATCACGCCTATCCTTAAAAAAACAACCCTCGATCCAACAGCCACGTCCAGCTATCGCCCAATATCGCTGCTCCCATTCGCTTCTAAACTCCTGGAGCAGCATGTCCACGCTGAACATTCCTCCCTCCTTTCATCTAACTTGCTCTTTGACAATCTGCCATCTGGCTTCTGCCCCCATCATTCCCCTGAGACAGCCCTGACCAAAATTACCAACGACCTACTTACAGCCAAAGTTAACAGACAATACTCTATACTCCTGCTTCTAGACCTGTCCTCTGCTTTCGACAAAGTTGACCACTGCCTCCTACTACAGATCCTCTCCTCCTTTGGCATCAAAGACCTCGCCCTATCCTGGATCTCCTCATACCTTTCCAACCGCACATTCAGCATCTCTCACTCCCACACTGCCTCCTCATCTCACCCTCTCTCTGTTGGAGTCCTCCAAGACTTTGTTCTAGGACCCCTACTCTTCACAATCTACACACTTGGCCTGGGGCAACTCATAAAGTCCCACGGATTACAGTACCACCTTTATGCCGATGATACTCAGATCTACCTCTCTGGCCCAGACATCACCTCTCTGCTCTCCAGAATCCCAGAGCGACTATCAGCAATATCCTCCTTCTTCTCCTCTCGCTTCCTCAAACTCAATGTGGACAAATCTGAACTGATCATCTATCCCCATCTTACAGATCTTCCTTACCTGACCTTTCTATAACAATTGACAACATCACGCTTTTCCCTGTACCAGAGGTCCGCTGCCTTGGAGTAACCCTTGACTCTGTCCTGTCCTTCAGACCGCACATCCAAGTTCTCTCCATCTCCTGTCGCTTCCAGCTCAAAAATATTTCCAGAATCCGTCCCTTCCTCAACCCTCAATCTACTAAAATGCTTGTGCATGCACTCATCATCTCCCGCCTCGACTATTGCAGCATCCTTTTCTGTGGCCTCCCTGCTAACACCCTTGCACCTCTCCAGTCCATCCTTAACTCTGCTGCCTAACTAATTCATCTCTCTCCTCGCTACTCCTCTGCTTCTCTCCTCTGCAAATCTCTTCACGCGCTCCCACTCTCTCAGCGTATCCAATTCAAATTACTAATACTGACCTAGAAGGCCATCTACAACCTGTCTCCTCCATACATCTCTGAATTAAACTCCCGATACCTTCCCTCCCCCAATCTCCAGTCCTCCCAAGACCTCCTTCTCTCCTCCACACTTATTCGCTCCTCACCCAACCGCCTCCAAAACTTCTCCCGAATAGCTCCCATCCTATGGAATTCCCTGCTCCAACACGTCCGGCTATCAACCACACTCGGATCCTTCAGACGGAACCTGAAAACCCATCTTTTCAAGAAAGCCTACAGCCTGCAATGAACCCGCTGCCTCCTCACCACTACTGGAGCTACCGCCTCACCATCACTGGAGCTGCTGCAACCCCCCAACCTACTGTCTCCTTCCCCACCATCCTGTAGCATGTAAGCCCAAAAGGGCAGGGTCCTCTTTCACCTCTAAATCAGTCTGTGATTGTTAGTTTGATTAATGTAAGTGATATCTGTAATTTGTATGTAACCCCTTCTCATGTACAGCACCATGGAACCAATGGTGCTTTATAAATAAATAATAATAATAATAATAATAAAAAAGTCCTGGAAAATATCGTTCATAAAAGACTGGAAGACAGAAGGGGCATTAGTGAGCCCAAAAGGCATCACCCGGTACTCAAAATGTCCCTCCGGAGTATTAAATGCCGTCTTCCATTCATCCCCGTGCTTAATGCGAATAAGATTATATGCCCCTGAGATCAAGCTTGGTAAACCAAAAGGCACTTTTAACTCTGGAAAATAAATCAGAAATCGGGGTAATGGATACTGATATTTAACACTGATTTTGTTACAGGAATGATAGTCAATACATGGCCTTAATGAGCCACAAAAAAAACCCAGCACCTAAAGGTGAAGAGGATGGTCTAATATGACTCTTCTCCAATGACTCCTTGATATAAGATCGCATAGCATCATGTTCAGGTACCGATAAGTTTAAAAGCCGACCCTTGGGAAATTTACACCCGGGCATTAACTCAATTGCACAGTCATAACTTCTATGAGGAGGCAAAGACACAGACTTACTCTCACTGAATACATCAGAAAAATCAGCCAAATAGTCAGGAATATCATGAGACTGGGGATAGGTGGAGAAAACAGGAGTGTCACTAAGAACACATTGACAACCCCAACTCACCACAAACACAGATTTCCAATCTAAAACAGGGTTATGAGTTTGCAACCAAGGTAAACCCAGAACAATAGTATCATGCAAATTGTGCAACACCAGTTAGATGTTAATATGTGCATTGCACTTCATGTTATGCGTTCTGACCACTGGCAGCGCTGGCTTCTCTCTTTTTATATTTGCATATTGCGTCGTGACTGACCACCACTGTTGCCGTGCGTGCTGGGTTATGTTCGCCATTTTTGCTGTGTTCATTGTGATGGATCTAGGCTGCTGTGCACACACACAGCAGCCCCGCCCTGCCCCAGGCTTTATTTAATTTGTGCACCTGTGTCTGAGCCTGCATTGCCCTTCATCTGTGTTTGCTGGTCAGGCAATGTGTGGAGGTCAAACCTGAGATGTCTATGTCCAGACCTGGTTGGCCTTTATCTGCACTTGCTTCATCTGGCTGCACGGGAGTGATGCAGATATGCTTCAGGTACGGATTGCATTTGATATGGTCTTGCTTTTATAATATTTAGGAGGCCGTAATGGCACAGTGAATAATAAAAATGTAGAGTAGGACCCCCCACATGAGATTGCCTTGGCGCTGCGGGGTGGCTCAATTTATTGATCAATATTTTGCCAAATGTCTCATATTGAATACAGTTAGATGTTAATATGTGCATTGCACTTCATGTTATGCGTTCTGACCACCAGCAGCGCTGGCTTCTCTCTTTTTATAGTAGCATCAATACCCCTCAAAGGGATAGGAGTTCGCAGGAGTATCATGGGAAAACCACAACGTTTAGCAAAGTCCAAATCCATCAGATTCAAAGCTGCTCTTTAGTCAACAAAAGCCTTAGCGGAAAATGTGGACATGGAGCAGATCAGGTTATTCGCCAAAAGGAACTTAGGCTGTACACTGCCCACCGCAAATGTGTGAGCAAAGCGCTTTTCTCATTTAGGGCAGACAGCAATAGTATGAGAGGCGTCCCCGCTGAAAAAACACAACTTATTACGCCTTCTAAACTCCTGATGTTGCACCCTAGACAAAACCCTATCACATTGCATAGGTTCAGAAGTTCGTTCGAAAGGCGGCAACGCCTCTCGTGTAGTTTTACATTCATGTAAACGCTGATCAATTTTAATGGCCAATGACATAGAGTCGTCAAGACCAGAGGGAACAGGAGATCCCACCATAACTTCTTTCACGGTTTCTGCCAAACCCTTCCAAGCGAGAGCGGCTAGGGCATCATCATTCCATTTAGTAAGGACCGCCCACTTTATGAATTTTTGACAATATAACTCTGCAGAATCCTGACCCTGGTTCAATGCCAATCAGGTTTTCTCAGCTTGATCAATAGCATTAGGTTCATCATACAACAACCCCAAGGCTTGAAAAAACGCATCCACATTAGCCAGAATAGGATATCCGGGTGACAAATTAAAGGCCCAATCCTGGGGATCGCCGCGCAGCAGGGAGATGACAATTTTAACCTGCTGCACAGAGCTCCCCGATGAGTTAGGTTTCAAAGCAAAAAATAGCTTACAATTATTCTTAAAATTCAAAAATTTAGACCGATCCCCAGAAAACACATCAGGAGTAGGGATTTTTGGTTCAACAGCAGATGATTGAGCGAGATAGGCAGAAATTCCCCGCACTTCAGCAGTGAGCAGCTCAACACGATCAGACAATTGCTTAGTCTCCATTTAGACAAAAAATATCCTCCTACAGCCCCAGAAAAGAAAGAGGAAAAGATATGCAAACAAAAATCTAACACTTTTTTTTTTTAAATTCTTTCCTTCTTTAGAGTACCCTAGAGTCTACAGTTAGGCTGGTGATTGTGTTATGAATGGGTCACCGAGGAGGATAGCAGGCCCAGGCTAAGCCACAGAAAGCCAGAGAGGTTGGTAACTAAGCGGATTGCAGACCCCTGATCCTGTCCACACAACTAGCAGTAGCCGTGGAGCGTACCTACGATGATCCTAGATGCCTCATCACAGCTGGAGAGCTAACTAAGCTTAAAGCAAGAAAGGGGAAAACTAAACTGCCCCGGAGCAGACCCCAAAGGAATAGATAGCCCCCAAACATATATTGTCGGTGAAACAAGTTGAAAACACAAACGCAGGCAGAAAAATAGACTGAGCAAACCATGGGGCCCACACTGACTACATAGGACAGGAAAGGAAAGACACTGTCTGCAATCATGCAAAAAACCCTGCAAAAAGTCCAACACGTCTGATGCACAAAAACACTGAAGTCGCACGACTTCGCCCCCACTATATGAGCACTCTAGTATACTCTGAAAGCAAAGCAAAAAGAGACCAATATAACAGGGCACAAAACAAACTGGCACAAGCAGTAACATATGGGCGGTGATTCAGCACAGCCCCAGCTGGAGCTGGCTGACCCGCACAAAGCAGAGATAGACAAACCAGATCAAATGCAAACAGAATAGCAAATGAACCACATAGCTGAACCATGCAGGGAAAGAGCAGGAGACATCACACCTCAGAAGACACAGGAAGAAAATCACCAGCAGGGATAGAGGGGGTCAGCTGTCTTAAATCCCAATCAGAAACCCCAGATCTCCAATCGTCTTCCTCATTATCAGGTGGCAAGCCTCTGTCAATGAGATCAGCTCCATTACCTCCAGTAACCACCAGAGGGAGCCCAGAAAGAGAACTCGCAACTCCTCTGTCAATTTGACCAGATTCACTGCCTTCAGTAATCACCAGAGGGAAGCCAGAGAGAGACTTCACAACAGGGGAGGCCAGAGAGCAGGTGGTTGCAATAGCCAAGGCAGGAGATGATGAGCGTGTGAGCGTTTTTGCAGTTTCTTGGTCAAGGAATGTACCGATCCGGGAAATATTTTTGAGTTGCAGTTGGCAGGAGGAGGCAAGGGCTTGGATATTTGGCTTGAAAGAGAGGGCAGAGTTGAGTATCACCCTGAGGCACCGAGTATGTGGGACTGGGGAAAGTGAGCAACCAATGACATTGATGGATATGTCTGGTGGAGGGTTAGAGTGACATGGGGAAAGATGATGAATTCTGTATTGCCCATGTTCAGTTTTAGAAAGTGAGCTGAAAAGAAAGATGAAATAGCATACAGACATTGTGGGATTTTGGTCAGTAAGGAGCTGATGTCAGGTCCAGATAGGTAGATCTGCATGTCATCGGCGTAGAGATGACACTGCAACCATGGGATTTTATCAGCTGTCCCGGGCTGAAGGTATAGATGGAGAAGAGTAGGGGTCCTAGAGCTGAGCCTTGGTGAACACCGACAGACAGGGGGCAAGGTGAGGAGGTGGTGTGAGAGAGGGAGATACTGAATGTCCGGTCTGTTAGATATGATGAGATCCAGGAAAGGGCCAAATCTGTGGTGCCAAGAGATGAGAGAATCTGCAACAAATGTGAATGGTCCACAGTGTCAAAGGCAGAAGACAGGTCCAGGAGAAGGAGGACAGAGTAGTATCACTTGCACTTGCAGTTAGTAGGTCATTGGTGACTTTAGTTAGGACAGTTTCAGTTGAATGATGTGGTCGGAAGCCAGATTGTATCTGATCAAAGAAGAAGCAGGAGGACAGGTGGGAGGATGGTACAAGATGGACATGCTGTTCCAGTAGTTTTGAGGCATAAGGGAGAAGTGATATCGGGCTGTAGCTAGACCCAGAGAATGGGTCAAGGGAGAGTTTTGTGAGGATCGGTGTGATTGAGGAATGTTTGAAGGATAAGCGGAATACACTATTTGTAAGTGAAAGGTTGAAGAGAAGTATTAGGGTTGGGATGAAGACTGTGGTGAAGTTAGGGATGAGGTGGGATGGAAGCGGGTCAAGCGTGCAATTGGTGAGATGTGATCTTGACAGAAGGGTGGAGAGCTGATCTGTCATGGTGGTGAAGCTGATATTGGAAGAACAGGGCTGAGCAGTTAAGAGGAGGGGCATTGGAGGCTGCAGGTCACTATTTTCTATGTTGTTATCAATCTTCTGCTTAAAGAAAGAGGCAAAATCTATAGCAGAAATGAGAGAAGAGGGAGGAGGTGCTGGGGGATGGAGTAGAGAATTGAAAGTGTTGAAAAGCTGTAGGGTTGTGAGACAGGGAGGATATGAGAGATGAGAAGTAAGCTTGTTTTGCAGCATTAACCATGGACTTGAAGCTGGCGAGGGACTGCTTGTATGCGATAAATTGCTCGGCAGAATGGGATCTCTTCCATCTCTGCGCAGCATCCCTGGAAGCCCATCTCAGTTCTTTGGTCAGGCTGGTCAGCCTTGGTTGCCTGTTGATTATGCAAGTTTTACTGTGCATGAGGAGTTGGCCAAATCGAGTGTTGCTGTTATTGTGGTGTTGCATAAAGTGGCAACAGCATCTGTATTATGTAAGGAAGATATGTCTGTAAGAGGGAGAAGGAACTCAGAGAGTGAGTGTAAATTGAGGTATTTGAGATTTCTGCGAGGGTGAGTGAATTTGTGGAGTGGGGGTTGCGCACTAGGAGAGGAGAGGGAAGAGAATGTCAGTAGGCTGTTGTCAGACATGGGGAGGAGTGAGTTAATGAGATTAGTAAGGGAACAGAGGTGGGTGAATATAAGGTCCAGCATGTGGCCATCTTTGTGAGTGGCCACAGAGGACCATTGAGGCCAAAGGAGGAAGTCAGTGATAAAAGTTTAGAGGCAGCTGAGGTGGAAGTGTCAATGGGGATGTTGATGATAGTGGGGATGTCGGCAGAATGGAAATGAAGTAGCCAGGTGGTGAAGTGGTTGAGAAAGGTAGAGATGGCTAGTTCTGGGGGGTGGTAGATGACAGCCAACAGGAGGTTGGAGGAGGAGGAGCAGCAGATGGAGTGCACCTCAAACAAGAGAAGAGTAGCGGAAGGTGGTAGTGGAAATGGAGTAAAGGAGCAAGTATCGGACAGGAGCAGTCCAACTCCTACAACATGTTTATTGCTGGGGTGAGGTGTGAGAGATTGAATGCGCCATAAGAAAGTAAAGCTGGAGAGGCTGAGTCAGAGGGGGTGAGCCAGATTTCAGTGATGCCAAGGAAGTAGAGTTTGTTAGTGATAAAGCGGTCATGGATATACGACAGTTTGTTGCAGACAG
Source organism: Dendrobates tinctorius (assembly GCF_039654945.1). NCBI lineage: Eukaryota > Metazoa > Chordata > Amphibia > Anura > Dendrobatidae > Dendrobates > Dendrobates tinctorius. The sequence goes on along the minus strand of NW_027361732.1, from coordinate 33,369,066 downwards.
AGCATGCGCTCCATAGTGCTTCAGGTAGGGAAGCCTGGGGAGTGAGAGCTGGATGAATGGATATGAGGTTATCATGGTTGTAAAAACTTGGAAAGGATCATGGCAGGGTGCTAGACATTAGTGTAGGGATGAGTTGAGGAGGGCCAGGATTTGGAGATACATCACCAGAAATGAGGAGTAGCAGACAGAGCATTAGAAGGTGGAGCAGGATAGGACATGATGGGGCTGTGTCTGTCTGGAGAAAAAATATTGCATGTGGAGGAACAGATATAAGGAGGAGGTGAGATGGCTGGGGAGGATGGATGGAGAAATTACTAGTTCCTTACTAGGTGGAGGGATTACAGGAGATAGTATGAAATAAAGTAGTATGGGGGTGAAAGGGAAAAAACAGAAACATTGTAGTAGTTTTCTATCCCATTACCTTAGAGTCAATTCCAGTCCAATTCTAGCATAATTCAAAGTATTGTACTTATAAAGCTGTACTTTGAAAGATGTAATTGGAAAGATGCATGGATCAGGCTAAAGTCTTGATCAGATTCAGGGATCTGAATATATCTTCAGCTAAGGGCAATCATGTGTGAATGAGGAGGTGGTGAGTATGGACAGACCAGACACTGAGAGTTAAACACAGGTCATAAAAGAGAGGGAGGGGTTGGAGTGACCAGGCAAAGATATGCAAGAATAACAAAATCAAGAGGAATGAAACAGATCATGGCAAAAGAAATGATAGGTAAGAAAAGCGTAACAGAAAGAGATTATATGCACTTCACACAGTCAGATGCCAGGGAAAGCTGTGTAGATTTAAAGTGCTCCTGTGGGAAGAGGAAACAACTCGATTAGATGATACAGATGGTGATGGTGATGATGATGATGATAATACAGCAGTGATGATGGAGATGAATGGCCAAATGCATCATAGAATTCTAGTCTAATTTAAAGTATTGTACTTAGAAAGCTGTACTTTGAAAGATGTATTTGGAAAGATGCATGGATCATGGATATAGTTGTAGTGTAGCATTAACTTTTTTGGTGTGTTTCCATTGCAAAAACCTTGCCAAATACTGCATAAAATGCCATGATAAAAACCAAAGCAAAAATTTGCACTGATTTATGATAAGAAAATGTGCCCAAGAACTGATGTAATTCTTTTTTCAAATATGATTTAATATGATTTAAACAAGAGTGAAAAAAAGCGACATGTGCATTATAGGCATATTTTTTCATTCAGCTGAATGAGAAGCTTGTTGCAAGGGTTTATTTTATGTGAATTTTAGTTTGGAGTCCACACCCAAAACTGGGTCAAAATAGTCTTTGTGATCCTACTCTTAGAAACTGATATCAAATTGTATTTTTTTGTCTTGTCTTAAAATAAATCTGGGTTCTCTAAAGTGAACTTAGTGTCAGGATCCTGTCAGGATCCTGTCAGCATCGGCAAACTGCCATGGCTGAGCAGGGTGACTTACCCACTCTATGGGAGGGCCAAGGGTCCAATACTGCAGTAAAAGTTCAAGCAGACAGGACCTGCGACACTGAAAGTAGTAAGGAGTACTAGGACCTACGATCATGTGACTGCAGGGGGTGGGGCTTAGTGTCCTACTGCTGCAGATGATGAAATATACTTACTGCAGAGATACTGTAGTAGAGCAGAGGGAAACGCAGGTCAGACAAGCAGAGATCATACACAGAGAGGGCGGTGCGGTACCAGTGGGACGAGCAGAGAATAGTCAAGTCACAGGCAGAGAGTCATACACAGAGAGGATAGCGTAGTACAAGAGGGACAGGCAGAACTCATAACAGGGACAGAACCGGATCAAAACCAAACAAGCAACAAGTTAACAGGCACAGGGCACATGTACGCAAGAGGTCAACTAACTCAGCCGAGGGCAGGAGTATAACTGACACCGGACCTAGGTCGAGTGGCCACTAAATAGCCGCCCTCTGCCAGAAAGAGGCAGAAACAATTAACCCCAGGACTAGCCAAAGACAAAACCCCGTCCTGGATCATGACACTTAGTAGATAAGACACCTACAATGGCTACACGTGTGTATAATTTCAGATAAATTTATCACAGGTAAGACTCTTTAGTAATATACTTATTTCAAAAGACTTTTCACTGAGATGAATTCTTTTTTTCTTGCTGCTTTAAGCTTGTTAGAATATTTCTGTGAAAAGCTTTTTGCGTACTTAGTTCAGGTTATAATGTTAACAATAATACTATTAAGTTTAAATACCCATAAAAATACACAGACCATGATAGATTCAGGGACATTTGTAGAAATTAAGACAATTGGATCATTAATTACTAATCTTCAGTGACAGAAAATGAGCTTCTGAACTCACTGAATAATGATTAAAAGCTCTTATGGGAACAACAACTTACTGTATATGTTTGAATAATTGAAAACATTGAATTGAAAATGACTGAACAAAAAATAAGACAGATAAGGAAGACTGTCCACTATTACATTTACATTCACAACCACAAAACTATATGCAGTATGCTATGAAACTAAAAGTCATACATTACCACCATACTGTGGCATAAATTTATTATCTGCTATCTACAAATATTTAATCGAGGTATAAAATTTATACTGACCACTGCTGACGTACAACTGGTAAAAATATTGTTTTGGGGCCAACATATGGGAGAGAGCCCTGATCAAATTGAGGTATTATAAGAGCTCATGAACGCAATATAATTGTTCAACGGACAATCTCCGATAAGTGTACACAAATACACACTGTGCTGTGTGCATGAGACTTAAGTCAAATTGTAAAAAATATGCAAACAGTACTGAATTTATATCTGATCAGGGCTGTGTAAAAGTATGTATGGTTGTCACTTACCTATCCTCGCTCCATCACCAAATCTTGCCCCCTTTTTTATATGGCTACCACTCTCTGTACTAGTCCATCCCAAGTTAATCTATATGGCACCTATGATTTCATAATTCAAGACCTTTTAACCCTTTTCACGCCAGAGCCTGTTATTGCCTTCGTGACTGGGTGAATTTGTTCAATTCTGACCAGTGTCACTTCATAACTCTAAAATGCCTAAACAGACCCGGTGATTCTGAGAACATTTTCTTGTGACATATTGTACTTCATGATAGTGGTAAAATTTCTTTGATATGAATTACGTTTATTTGTTAAAACAAATGGAAATTTGGTGATAATTTTGAAAATTTATCAATTTTCAAACTTTTAATTTTTATGCTGTTAAATCAGAGAGTCATATCACACAAACATCTGCACAATTTTGGAAACAAATTTTTTTTGTTAGGAAGTTATAAGGGTTAAAATTTGACCAGTGATTTCTCATTTTTACAACAAAATTTACAAAACAATTTTTTTAGGGACCACCTCACATTTGAAGTGGGGGTCAATATGACAGAAAATACACAAAAGTGGCACCATTCTAAAAACTGCAACCCTCATGGTACTCAAAACCACATTCAAGAAGTTTATTAACCCTACAGGTGCTTCACATGAATGAATGGAATGTGGTAGGAAAAAATAAACATTTTACTTCAGAACCAATTTTTTATTTTCACAAGTGTAAAAAGAGAAAATGAACCACAAAATGTTTTGTTCAATTTCTCCTGAATACGCCAATACCCCACATGTGGAAGTAAACCACTGTTTGGTCACACAGCAGAACTCGGAAGGGAAGGAGCACTTTTTGACCTTTTCAATGCAGAAATGGCTGGAATTGAGATTGGACACCATGTAGCACTTGGAGAGCCCCTGATGTGCCTAGACAGTGGAACCCCCCACAAGTGACATAATTTTGGAAACTAGACCCCTTAAGGAACTTATCTTGATGTGTCGTGAGCACTTTGAACCCCCAAGTGCTTTATAGAAGTTTATAACGTAGAGCCATGAAAATAAAAATAATATTTTTTGCACTAAACTGATCTTTACGCCCCAACATTTTTATTTTCTCAAGGGTAAAAGGAGAAATTAGACCCATAACGTTGTTGTACAATTTGACCTGAGAACATCTATACCTGATATGTGGGGGTAAACCACTGTTTGGGCGCACAGCAGAGCTCGGAAGGGAAGGAGCGCCGTTTGACTTTTTCAATGCAGAATTGACTGGAATTGAGATCGGACGCCATGTTGCATTTGGAGAGCCCCTGATGTGCCTAAACAGTGGAAACCACCCACAAGCAATGCCATTTTGGAAACTAGACCACCCAAGGAACTTATCTAGCTGTTTGGTGAGCACTTTGAACCCCCAAGTATTTCCCTAAAGTTTATAATGATATTATAGCCCCCAATTTTTTATTTCACAAGGGTAACAGGAGAAATTTGACCCCAAAAGTTGTAGCACAATTTGTCTTGAGTATGCTGGTACCCCATATGTGGAAAAAAAATTACTGTTTGGGCACACAGTGGGGCTTGGAAAGGAAGTAGTGACGTTTTGAAATGGAGACTTTGATGGAATGGTCTGCAGGAGTCATGTTGCGTTTGCAGAGCCCCTGATGAGCCCAAACAGTAGAAACCTCCCACAAGTTACCCCATTTTGGAAACTAGACCACCCAAGGAGTTTATCTAGATGTGTGATGAGCTCTTTGAACCCCCAAGTGCTTCATTCATTATAAACTTAGAGCCGAGAAAATAAAAAATATTTTTTTTCCACAAAAATGATCTTTTATCCCTCAATTTTTTATTTTCACAAGGGTAACAGGAGACCCCAAAAGTTGTTGTGCAATTTGTCTTGAGTATGCTGATACCCCATATGTGGGGGGCAACCACTGTTTGGCCACACGGTGGGGCTTGGAAGGGAAGTAGTGACATTTTGGAATGCAGACTTTGATGGAATGGTCTGCGGGCGTCATGTTGCGTTTGCAGGGCCACTGATGTGCCTAAACAGTGGAAAAACCCCCCCAATTCTAATTTCAACCCTAACCCCAACACACTTCTAACCCTAGTCCCAAAGTTATCCATGACCCTAACCACAACCCTAACACCAGCACACCCCTAATCCTAATCCCAACCCTAACCCTAATCCCATCCATAACCCCATCACACCCCTGACCCTAATCCCAACTCTAACCCCAACACACTCCTAACCCTAATCCCAACCATAACCCTTACCACAAACCTAACCCCAACACACCTCTAACCTTAATCCCAACCCTAACCTTAGCCCCAACTCTAACCCTAATTTTAGCCTCAATCCTAACCCAAGCTTTAGTCCCAACCCTAACCCTAACTTTATCCCCCAACCCTAACCCTAACTTTAGCCTAACGCTAGCACTAACTTTAGCCTAACCTCAACCTTAGCCAAACAATAACCCTAACTTTAGCCTAACAGTAACCCTAACAGTAACCCTAACTAACAGTAACCCTAACTTTAGCCTAACAGTAACCCTAACTTTAGCCTTACAGTAACCCTAACCCTAACAGAAACCCAAATTGTAACCCTAACCTTAACAATAACCCTAGCTATAGCCTAACACTAACCCTAACTATAGCATTTACCCTAACCCTAACAGTAACCCTAACTATAGCAGTAACCCTAACCCTAACAGTAACCCTAACTATAGCAGTAACCCTAACAGTAACCCTAACCCTAACAATAACCCTAACTATAGCACTAACCCTAACCTGCCGCAACTGTTTTTTTTACTTTCTGACAAGATCGTTGACTGGCACAGCTATCACCAGCAGCACTTGTCACTAGAGTTGAGTGAAACAGGTCGAACAATTTCAAAAGTCGCCGACTTTTGGCAAAGTCGGGTTTCATGAAACGAAACCCGACCCTAGGATGAGGTCGGCCACGAGGTCGGTGACTTACGCACCAAAGTCGCGTTTCAAAAGTTTGTTTAGCGCTCTTTTTCAGCCAATCAGGATCCACGGACACTGTGGGCAACGTGATGACATAGGCAGGGGTCGCCACCATCTTTCAGAAGGGCATGCAAGTGATTGGCTTGCTTTGGTGGGCGTCACAGGGGTTATAAAAGGGCGTGCACGCCGACCGCCATCTTACTTCTGCCGATCTTAGCATAGGGAGAGGTTGCTGATTCTGTAGGGAGAGCGTTAGGCAGGGAAGAAGAAAAAAAAACTGCTTCTGCTGCTAGCGATTTTGCCTGTACAACACACCAGTCACTGTGTGTGCAGTGCAAGGGGAGGCTATATTGTGGTGGATCAGCGGTGTTGGTTGTTAGGCTGCCTTCTAAGGCTTCCTGACAGCTGCATTGCTGTTTCCCCACTGCTCTGCAAACTGCTTTTTTAAAAGCAATCCCAATTTTTTTTTTGTCCTGCTTAGGTACTGAGCGTGCATTTATTCACACCATACAGCGGTGTACGCTCCTCACACAGTACCGTGTAACGGCTGTTATCACAGCCACAGTGAAACTATCTGTGTGTCACTGTGGAGGACTTGTTCCGTTCTTACAGACCTACACTCTAGGGAGATTCCTATTCTGCCCAATTCTACAATTCACTTTTTTCACACCTGTGCCATCGAGCCTGTGACATAGCGCTCTGATATTCAGTGGGCCTCACACAATTCAAAAGTGTCCAGTGTCCACAAGTGTCTGCAGAAATTCAAAATCTCCCTTATCCTGTAGTCACTTTTTTCATACCTGCTGCATCGAGCCTGTGACATAGCGCTCTGATATTCATTGGGCCTCACACAATCCAAAAGTGTCCAGTGTCTGCAGAAATTCAAAATCTCCCTTATCCTGTAGTCACTTTTTTCACACCTGCTGCATCGAGCCTGTGACATAGCGCTCTGATATTCATTGGGCCTCACACAATCCAAAAGTGTCCAGTGTCCACAAGTGTCTGCAGAAATTCAAAATCTCCCTTATCCTGTAGTCACTTTTTTCACACCTGTGCCATCAAGCCTGTGACATAGCGCTGTGATATTCGGTGGGCCTCACACAATCCAAGTGTCCAGTGTCCACAAGTGTCTGCAGAAATTCAAAATCTCACAGAAATTCAAAATCTCCCTTATCCTGTAGTCACTTTTTTCACACCTGTGCCATCAAGCCTGTGACATAGCGCTGTGATATTCGGTGGGCCTCACACAATCCAAGTGTCCAGTGTCCACAAGTGTCTGCAGAAATTCAAAATCTCCCTTATCCTGTAGTCACTTTTTTCACACCTGTGCCATCAAGCCTGTGACATAGCACTGTGATATTCAGTGGGCCTCACACAATCCAAGTGTCCAGTGCCCACAAGTGTCTGCAGAAATTCAAAATCTCCCTTATCCTGTAGTCACTTTTTTCACACCTGTGCCATCGAGCCTGTGACATAGCACTGTGATATTCAGTGGGCTTCACACAATCCAAGTGTCCAGTGTCCACAAGTGTCTGCAGAAATTCAAAATCTCCCTTATCCTGTAGTCACTTTTTTCACACCTGCTGCATCGAGCCTGTGACATAGCGCTGTGATATTCAGTGGGCCTCACACAATCCAAGTGTCCAGTGTCCACAAGTGTCTGCAGAAATTCAAAATCTCACAGAAATTCAAAATCTCCCTTATCCTGTAGTCACTTTTTTCACACCTGTGCCATCGAGCCTGTGACATAGCACTGTGATATTCAGTGGGCCTCACACAATCCAAGTGTCCAGTGTCCACAAGTGTCTGCAGAAATTCAAAATCCCACAGAAATTCAAAATCTCCCTTATCCTGTAGTCACTTTTTTCACACCTGTGCCATCAAGCCTGTGACATGGCGCTGTGATATTCGGTGGGCCTCACACAATCCAAGTGTCCAGTGTCCACAAGTGTCTGCAGAAATTCAAAATCTCCCTTATCCTGTAGTCACTTTTTTCACACCTGTGCCATCGAGCCTGTGACATAGCACTGTGATATTCAGTGGGCCTCACACAATCCAAGTGTCCAGTGCCCACAAGTGTCTGCAGAAATTCAAAATCTCCCTTATCCTGTAGTCACTTTTTTCACACCTGTGCCATCGAGCCTGTGACATAGCACTGTGATATTCAGTGGGCTTCACACAATCCAAGTGTCCAGTGTCCACAAGTGTCTGCAGAAATTCAAAATCTCCCTTATCCTGTAGTCACTTTTTTCACACTTGCTGCATCGAGCCTGTGACATAGCGCTGTGATATTCAGTGGGCCTCACACAATCCAAGTGTCCAGTGTCCACAAGTGTCTGCAGAAATTCAAAATCTCCCTTATCCTGTAGTCACTTTTTTCACACCTGCTGCATCGAGCCTGTGACATAGCGCTGTGATATTCAGTGGGCCTCACACAATCCAAGTGTCCAGTGTCCACAAGTGTCTGCAGAAAATCTAAATCTCCCTTATCCTGTAGTCACTTTTTTCACACCTGTGCCATCGAGCCTGTGACATAGCGCTGTGATATTCAGTGGGCCTCACACAATCCAAGTGTCCAGTGTCCACAAGTGTCTGCAGAAAATCTAAATCTCCCTTATCCTGTAGTCACTTTTTTCACACCTGTGCCATCGAGCCTGTGACATAGCGCTGTGATATTCAGTGGGCCTCACACAATCCAAGTGTCCAGTGTCCACAAGTGTCTGCAGAAATTCAAAATCTCACAGAAATTCAAAATCTCCCTTATCCTGTAGTCACTTTTTTCACACCTGTGCCATCGAGCCTGTGACATAGCGCTCTGATATTCAGTGGGCCTCACACAATCCAAAAGTGTCCAGTGTCCACTAGTGTGTGCAGAAAATCTAAATCTCCCCTGTCCTAAAGACACCTTGTACCTTGTTTTACATTACTATATAGTTTGTTGGATTTTGTCTACATTTCTACCAAAAATGAGGAAGGCTGGTGGAAGAGGCCGTGGAATTGGGTGGGGGTTGGCAGCTGGTAATGATGGTGTTGGTGGTGGATCTGATGGTAGTGGCAAAAGCAAAATAGGACCGAATGCAGGAGGTGTTGAGCCTGCGTCATCGTCTGGCTCCATAAGGTTTCGAAGGCTTAGTTTTCTAGGAGTTGGCAAACCGCTTTTAACGCCAGAGCATCATTAAAAAGTTTTGTCTTACATTGCTGACTCAGCCTCCAGCTCTATCGCCTCCTCTTCTGAAGTTGTAAAAAGTAAAAGTACTGAGTCGTCATTGGAGGCTCATGTTCATGAACCACACCTTTCCTTGTGTCCTTCACCCCAACCAAGATTGAAGGATGACGCAGGCCATACTACTGATTACTCCATGGAGCTGTTTTCACATACCATGCCTGGATTATCAAGTGAAATGGTGAATTACCCAGGCCAAGATGAATCTGACATGGAGTGCACTGATGCACAGCCGCTGATAGATGTTTCTGCTGGTACATTCACTCAGAGCACTACATTGTCCTCGCAGTGTACAGAGCCAGATTCTGACCCTGATGAGACTCAGGTGCCCCTTCCCGCACACTATACCACCATACACGGTGACACAGAGGAAGGTGCACATGACATTGAAGAGGAGGTGATGGATGACCCAGTTGTTGACCCAGATTGGCATCCATTGGGGGAAGAGGGTGCTGCTTCCAATAGCTCAGATGAGGAGCATCCACAGCAGACATCAACATCGCAACAGCTGTTATCTGGCAGGCCCGGAGCACTCCAAAGACAGGTTCCAAAAATCAAAAGAGTTGCTGGACAGCTTGTCCAGAGGGTCAAAACATCACAGCGTGCTAGGCCGCAAAATGTCTGCCAAAGAAGGAAGAGTGCAGTGTGGCACTTTTTTGAACAAAATCCTCATGATCAGGCCAAGGTTATCTGTAAGAAGTGCACAAAGACCTTTAGCCGAGGGAAAAATCTGGAAAATTTGAATACCAGTTGCATGCTTAGACATTTAACCAGCATGCACTTGCAAGCGTGGACACAACACCAAACCTCAAGTGCCACATGTGCAACTGATCACAAAGAAGGTAGTCAGCAACACTACATTGTTTCCCCCACTGTAAGCCCACCGGTTAGCACAGCAGCAAATGTTGAGGTGTCGTTGCAAGGCACAGCAGTCAGGGAATCGCACAGTTATATCAACGAAATACTGAAACTAGGCCATCAGAAAGAACACCAACTCCATCACCATCATCAACCCTCTCTCAGTCCGCCCTGTCCACTGCTACTTCTACCATATGCAGCTCTCAAGTCCAGCTCACCCTCCCAGACACTATGAGTAGGTCAAGAAAGTACTCAATCTCTCATCCGCGTACACTGGGTTTGAACGCCCACATTGCCAAACTAATCTCGTTTGAAATGATGCCCTATCGGTTGGTGGAAAGCGCAGTTTTCCGCGAACTCATGGCCTATGCAGTACCACGCTATGACCTACCCAGTCGCCACTTCTTCTCTCGCAAAGCCATCCCAGCCCTCCACCATCATGTGAAAGACCACATTGTCCATGCACTCAAGCAGTCAGTGAGTGGAAAGGTGCACCTCACAACTGATGCATGGTCCAGTCGGCATGGCCAGGGCCTTTACGTGTCCATCACTGCGCACTGGGTTAATGTGGTGGATGCAGGGTCCAGAGGGGACAGCGGTGGTGGAACAGTGCTGCCTAGCCCATGGTATAGGAAACAGTTGGCTGTAGGCGTTCCACCCTCCTCCTCCAGAAGCGAAAGCTCGTCCACAGAGCGCAGTCGTACGAGCACTCCATCTGCAGCTGCCACTGTTGCACACGAGGTGTCCCCCTATTGAGCAGCTAGTGGAAAGCGTCAGCAGGCTGTGTTGCAGATGATGTGTTTGGGTGACAGACGCACCGCCGAGGTGCTGGCCGAATAGTTGAAGCGACAAACTGAGTCATGGCTGGGCAGTGTACATCTTGAGGCAGGCAAGGTAGATAGTGATAACGGCCGTAATTTTGTGGCAGCCATAGCCCTTTCAAAACTCAGCCACATACCTTGCTTGGCTCACACCTTGAACCTGGTGGTGCAGTGCTTCCTCAAAAATTATCCAGAGTTAACAGCCCTGCTCCATAAGGTGCGAAGTCTGTGCGCGCACATCCACCGGTCGCCTGTACACTCCGTTCGTATGCAGAAGCTGCAGCGATTGCTCCACCTTCCCAACCACCGCCTCATTATCGACATTGCAACAAGGTGGAACTCCACCCTGCACATGGTGGTGCGGCTGTGCGAGCAGAGGCAGGCCATAATGCATTTGTGGGAGGATACACAGCCAGGCACTTTGAGAGCAGACATGGAGTTGACAGGTGTGCAGTGGTCGAAGCTGAAAGACCTCTGTAAAGTCCTTCAGTGTTTTGAGGAATGCACACGGCTGGTAAGCGCAGACGACGCCATCCTAAGCATGAGCATCCCACTTATGCGTCTGCTCATGCAAACGTTGACGCACCTTAAGGAGCAGGCGTCTGCAGCCGATGTTGACGAGGAGGAAGAGGTGGAGGGAATCCTTGATGACATTCAGCCATTGTCTGCTCAGGGACCTCTCCTGGACGAGTTGGAGGAAGAAGAGGAGGAGGAGGATGATGATGGGGATGATTACTTAGGGGAGGAGGATGCATCTCGTGGGGCAAGTGAAAATGTTGGCGTGGCAAGGTCTGGTACAGGGTTTGTGCGTGACTGGAGGTATGTGGATTTGCCAGAAAGTGCTCCTCCAACCAGCACTCGCAGTACATCATTGACACCGGGAACATTGGCCCACATGTCAGATTATGCCTTGCGGATCCTAAAAAGGGACCCCCGCATTGCCAAAATGATGAACGATGACGACTACTGGTTGGCCAGCATCCTGGATCCACGCTATAAAGGCAAATTACAAAACATCATGCCACAGGAGAACCTTGACCTAATATTGGCTAATAAACAAGCAACTCTGGTAAATCGGTTGCTTGAGGCATTCCCAGCACACAGCAGCGGTGATGGTTCTCACACGAGCCGTACGGGCCGGGGGCAGCTTGGCAGAGGTGTTCATGGTGCACACAGCAGAAGTGGCGTTGGAGACAGGGGTTTCATGACAATGTTGTGGACTGATTTTTCAAGTACCGCTCACACAACTGGTAATACAGCATCGATGGAAAGTGACAGGAGACAGCAGTTGTCAACTATGGTTACAAACTACTTTTCCTCCCATATCGATGTTCTCCCACACAGGTCATTCCCCTTTGACTATTGGGCTGCTGAACTGGACACCTGGCCTGAATTGGCACAATATGCCTTACAGGAGCTCGCTTGCCCAGCTGCAAGTGTGCTATCGGAAAGAGTCTTCAGTGCAGCTGGATCAATCCTGACAGAAAAAAGGACCCGTCTGTCAACCCAAAATGTTGATGATCTAACCTTCATTAAAATGAACCATGCATGGGTTTCCACGGATTTTGTCCCACCTTCCCCTGATGACACATAGGGTGACAGAAAAATGGCTTGCTTTGGTCCACCTCTTCCTGGGACTTGACCTTTTTCGCCTTTTGCATCAGCTGAATGTCCAACATCAGTAAATGCCACTTTCTAAAACTCCCTAACTGTGCTGCCCCCCCCATGGCCGGGGTCACCACCTAGCGCACGACACCGTGCGAGTGCCGTTGCCCTGGACAGGTGGGTAGGCCGACTCTTGGGCGCGGGCACTGGCACAGGGTCCCTCATAGTGCAATCAAGTGTCTCTGACGGTGGTGGTGCACACCCGCCGTCAGACACACCGCCGTACTGTGAGGGGCCCAGTGCCAGTACCGACGCCCACGAGTGGGCCCCCCTTGCTTGGGCAGGGCCCCAGCATTTGCAATCTTTACCTCTCCCTGCTCCTCCGCTGTGTAGTCTGGGCCGTCAAATCCATACTGTGCCTGACACCGTCTGAGCCTGCCTCCTGGTGTATTGACATATATTTTGAATGTGTACGCTATCCATACATGTTATCCGGGGATACGGTACCCTTTCTCACCTTTGTGCAATCACTTGCAAGCCATACTGGGCCTTACACCGTCTGAGCCTGCCTCCTGATGTATAGACATATCTTTTGAATGTGTACGCTATCCATACATGTTATCCGGGGATACGGTACCCTTTCTCACCTTTGTGCAATCACTTGCAATCCATACTGGGCCTAACACCGTCTGAGCCTGCCTCCTGATGTATAGACATATATTTTGAATGTGTACGCTATCCATACATGTTATCCGGGGATACGGTACCCTTTCTCACCTTTGTGCAATCACTTGCAAGCCATACCGGGCCTTACACCGTCTGAGCCTGCCTCCTGATGTATAGACATATCTTTTGAATGTGTACGCTATCCATACATGTTATCCGGGGATACGGTACCCTTTCTCACCTTTGTGCAATCACGTGCAATCCATACTGGGCCTAACACCATCTGAGCCTGCCTCCTGATGTATAGACATATATTTTGAATGTGTACGCTATCCATACATGTTATCCGGGGATACGGTACCCTTTCTCACCTTTGTGCAATCACGTGTAACCCATACTGGGCGTGAGAACGACTGGCGAGCTGCTAAGCAAGCTACAGCACCTGTCGTTTGCACACGTAAGTTTTTCATTTTTTTCAGGAATGACGGTTAGGCCTAATTCCGGAACTGCGGTTGACCTGCACTTACTGGGAAATCATCGTTCGCGAGTAATAATTGTAATCAGTGATCCCCATCACTAACGTTGTTCAGCGGGTTATCTGCACCTGTAAGCGACAAACGCTGGCCTTTTCAGTGTAGCGCACATGCAGCCACGGACATGTAAGGGCATGACACACCAGTTATTGGCCAATCTCATGTGCCAGAGCCTCACGTGTCCCTCTAGTAAGCCAGACTCGGACCGCGGGGCATGACGGAGTCTCGTTCGTTAACGGAATTAAGCTTGCAATGTGTGCATCTGTTCTGTAGCTGGCATGGTTGAGGTTGCCCGTGTTGACTCAAATTACGCCATAGGCTCCACTCCTGGTGGTGCCCTTCTGGACATTCCTTTAAGGTTCAGCTTTACAACCATACTGCCCACGTAAAACAAACACTTTACCTTCATGAACGCTGTTTGGAGGGTCATGACTCGTGGGAATAACGCTGCCCAATCAGTTAACCTGCTAGAGAGATCCTTCGTTGCTCCCAAGCATGACATCACACTCCCTAGGAGGAAGGTAATGCCACTGTGGCGACCGTACTCCTGGGGGCGACACAAGTGCACTGATGCCCAGCCACTGCTCGATGAATCTGCTGGTACATTGACCCAGACTACTACATTCCCCTCGCACGCTACCCGGCCTGAATCTGACCCTGATGAAACTCAGGTTACCCTTCCCATATACAGTTCCATCTTACACGGTGACAAAGAGGAAGCTGCAGATGAAAGTGCAGGTTCGGCCCACCCGCCATCAGACACACCACCGTACTATCAGGGGCTCTGTGCCAGTGCCGTCGCCAATGAGTGGGCCCCCCTGCTTGCTCAGGATCACAGCACTTGCAAGGTTGAAATACTGTGCAGTGAGATGGAAGATGGGGACGACGAGGAGTCCAGACTAGTACAGGGATTCCCTAGCGAGGAGACTTATTTGATTGTTTTCAATGTTGGGACAGCAATTTTTGGGGAGCACTATACTCTGGAGAATGATAGATGGGGCCCACCATACTCTGGAACATTCCAAAGGTGGACATCAGACACTGGAGCAGCATTTACAGGGCCTAGAGCATTAGAAATGGGGCCCATTATGTTTGGAGCATTATTTGGGCCCATAAGACAGTGGAGCTTCATCCATGGGGACCAACATATACTGTAGCATTATGTGGAGCTCATCATATACTGTTTCAAACATTATATGGGACCAATGATTCTGTATGGAGAAATAGATGGGCCTCGTCATGAGATGTAAAAAGTGAAGAATTTTTCATTGTACTATACCGCTATTTCTCTGCCGTATCGGAGCATGATGAGTTGTGGTATTATGTGTTAAAGGGGCGCTCTTTTGCCCAGGGCACATGAAAACCTGGAGCCAGCCCTACCCCCCCACAACTTTAGCCAAATAACCCCCATTTTTCAGTGCGTAACTTGTATTATGAAGTTAATTAAGGTTGACCAGCTTAAGTAAGAAGAATTGATGCTTTTGGCATTCAAATGAGCACTGTAGGTGTGTTTCCTGTCCTCCTCTCACTGCCGACTTTTATTCCCCATTGACTTACATTGGGTTTCGTGTTTCGGGACGACCCCAACTTTTCCCTATAATCGGCCGATCTTGCTCGACCCGACTTTTGGAAAAGTCGGGTTTCACGAAACGAAACTCGACCATAAAAAACCAAAAGTCGCTCAACTCTACTTGTCACACTGTTTCTCCTCTGATCTCTCACTCACAGGAGTTCAGAGGAGAAACAGTGTTAATATGAGCCAGATCGCCAGGATTTGAGAGAGTAGCTTTAAGTTGCAGACCATTAACTGGATTAATAAAAAAGATAGAGAAAACTGCACATCTCGATTCGCTGTATGGAAAAATGTACATTTTATTTCTTCTTGATTAACAAAAACAGCATATTATAGTATTGCCTACATTCCATGGAAAAGATTTGACACATTTTAGATGTGTTGATACCCTTAGTCATTATTGCTATAGTTGTTTTTATGCAAGGTATGGGGATGTGCAGCTTTCATTAACTTATTCTGTTAAATTTAACTACCATGTACCTAATCTACACACCAGAGTGAACCAAATCCAAGATCTAGACAAGTGGAGGAGATAAGGCTCAGAAAGTAAATATGTGTGCAAAGTGGTTCCTGTAAATACCACCATCATCATGTGTGAATGCCAGAGCAGGATGTCAGACACCAGAGCAGCCATATTTGAAAAGCAGATCAATGAGACAAAGTGATATGGCCTTTTGGCAACAAAATGTGGGACATTACTGAATATCGAAGACACAGCGGCAAGTGGAGATTAAAAGAAATTATAGTACAGAGAATGTGGTGTGTATATATTCAGCAAGTAACTGATAAAAATACAAAAGTCAATTACAAGATGTGAGTATTAGAATCCATAATCATACAGTACAACATTTATAATGGTTGTGCTCTAATTATACATTTTATTATTTTTATCACTCAAAGAAGTAATAGTCTTATTGTCAGACTGGGTGGACTCCAGGGGTGAACCCTCAGGACTGCAACGACTAACCTCCCTCGGGCGAGCTGGCCAGGTGTACCACTCCCTATACAGGGAGCATTTGGGGCAGGCCCGGAGAAGACCATCGCCACGGAAGCTGATACCTGGGGACAGCCGGAGAGGGACACAGGTGGGAGACGGACTGGACGGCGGAGAGGAAATGCCGGCAACCACAGGGGAGACTGCTGCAAACCCGGGAGCGAAGGTAGATGACACGGGTGGAGGCAGGAACGGACTAATAGGAAAGACACTGGAGCAAGCGGACACAGGCAGGGAAGGACGGAACCTGGAAGGGAACACAAAGAGGTCACAAGAGGAGATATGGCAGAGGCACAGGAAGGATACAGAGTGCTAGACAGGAGGAACACTGGAGAGCGTGGACCCGAAATCACGCGTGAAACACAAGCGATAATCAGGCGCCGAGCATGGGGCGAGGCTGCCTGATATAGAGCATGCTTAGGACTTCCGGGTCAGGGTCCCTCAGGATCATGGAGGCCAAGGGATAGGGCGGCTCAGTCTGGAGGAGGCGTGCCATAGTGGATGGCACGAGGTGCTCATGCACCCCCGACGGGGGACAGAGACCGGCCGCAGGACCGAAAGTGGAGGAGCCAAGTGATGCACGCCTGCTGTGGGAGTGCGCACGGA
Source organism: Dendrobates tinctorius (assembly GCF_039654945.1). Lineage (NCBI taxonomy): Eukaryota > Metazoa > Chordata > Amphibia > Anura > Dendrobatidae > Dendrobates > Dendrobates tinctorius. The sequence goes on along the minus strand of NW_027361732.1, from coordinate 33,352,387 downwards.
GAGAGGAGAGCGCCGGGGAGCCCTGGACGGCACGGAGGTGGCAGGAGCTGCAGGCACAGTGACCGCGGAGGCAGCGGGAGCCGCAGCAGAGGCGGCCGGAGCAGCAGCCGCAGTGACAGCGGGGACAGCGGGAGCCGCAGCAGAGGCGGTAGGCGTGACAGTACCCCCCTCCTTACGCCCCCTCTTCTTGAGACCAGAAAGGAATTTTGCTAAAATTCGAGGAGCCTGGATGTTCTCCCTGGGCTCCCAAGATCTTTCCTCAGGGCCAAAATTGTTGTGAGTTCATTTTTCCCTTCATCATTGAGGTCTGGTCTGATGAACTCCCTACTCTGGTGAAGGAAGGTAGTGAGGCTGATTACTAGTGTTGAGCATTCCGATACCGCAAGTATCGGGTATCGGCCGATATTAGGCTGGTTTCACATTTGCGTTTTTTAGCGCTGGAAAAAAACGCATATGTGCGCATGCGTTTTTTCCCCTATATTTAACATGGGTGCGCATACCTGCGCGCTTGTAAGCGCATGTATGCGATTTTCATGCGCTGCGTTTTTTTGGGGTGTGCGTTTGTATTTTCCAGACGCAGCATGTTGCATTTTTTGGCCCTGCAAAAAAGCGCATGCGCACATATGCGCACGTTTTGCACTAAAAATGGCCATTATAGCCTATGGATGCGCATATGTGCGCACTGGCATGCTCATGTATGCGTTTTTTTGCATATGCGTTTTTTTTTTTTTAACCATGGAATTTAGGGGTTTGGGTTAGAGTTAGGGTTGGTTAAGGGGGTTTAGGGTTAGGGTTAGGGTCAGGGTCAGGGTTAGGGTTGGGGTTTGGGTCAGGGTTAGGGTTAAGTATGGTTTGGTTAAGGGTTAGGGTCAGGGTTAGGGTCAGGATTAGGGTTAAGTATGGTTTGGTTAAGGGTTAGGGTCAGGGTTAGGGTTAGGGTTAGGGTCAGGGTTAGGGTTAGGGTCAGGGTTAGGGTTAGGGTTATGGTCAGGGTTAGGGTTAGGGTCAGGGTTAGGGTTAAGTATGGTTTTGTTAAGGGTTAGGGTTAGGGTTAGGGTCAGGGTTAGGGTTAGGGTTAGGGTCAGGGTTAGGGTTAGGGTTAGGGTTAGTTAGGGTTTAGGGTTTGGGTTAGGGTTAAGTATGATTTGGTTAAGGGTTAGGGTCAGGGTTAGGGTTAGGGTTAGGGTTAGGGTTAGGGTCAGGGTTAGGGTTAGGGTTAGGGTTAGTTAGGGTTTAGGGTTTGGGTTAGGGTTAATTATGATTTGTTTAAGGGTTAGGGTCAGGGTTAGGGTTAGGGTCAGGGTTAGTGTTAGGGTTAGGGTCAGGGTTAGGGTTAGTAAAGTCATGGTTTGGGTTAGTGTGAGGGGCCACCTAATGTTGGAAAAAAACGCAAACGCGGTAAAAACGCACTAAAAACGCATACAAACGCATAAAAACGCTGCGTTTTTTTCATGCATGCTCATAAAAATGCTTGAAAAAAACGCAGCAGTTGTATGCTTTTGTATGCGTTTTTTCAATGCGTTTTTTTGCGGGAAAAACGCGCTGCAAAAAAAAGCAAGTGTGAAACTAGCCTTAGCTGTATCGGAATTCCGATACTTAGTTCCGATACTTTTTTCATATCGAATACCGGAATCGGAAGTTCCCATAATGCTAGGAGCCCGCTCGATTTGATTCAGCCAATGGGGATCCTCAGAAGTGTGGGCATATCCTGTTAGGCATGTAGGCATGTTAACTACTGGCATGGCTGTGATTGGCTGCTGAAATGATGTCATGATGCACTATAAAAAGCGCTGCAGCCGCCATTTCTGGTCACTCTGCTGTGAATTCAGTTAGGGACAGGCTGCTGTTGAAGACTGTGAGGGACAGTTAGAAATAGCGATTCTAAAAACAATATTGTGCTTTATCCAGGCTACATAAACCACCACTGTAGCTTGCTTTTCCCTAGCAGCGCTGTTTTCACAGCTGTCTGCAAGGGCTGTGTGAGTGCAGACCCACGCTGTGTAGTGTGTCTTGCAGGCACGTCTGCTTGTAGGCCGGCCAGCGTGTGTCTCTGCCTCATACACATTTTTCTTTTATTGCTGCTTTTTTTTTCTCCTGTATAGTGTGCTTCCATACGTATCCATATACGTTGGTTGCAAACACTAAAGGAGTGGACAGCGGAGCCTTTCAGCAGCCTTTCAGTGCTATAGCCCATTTCTCTGCACTGTTTTTGGCTGTCTGATTGGTCTCTCTGTGTGTGAGTGCAGCTCACGTTGCAGTGTGTTCTACAGCCACCGCTAGCTGTAGTCCGCTCAGCGTGCGCCACTGCCTCATACATAGTCCTTTTTTGCAGCAAATTTAGCCAGATTTTTGCTCCTATATTAGTGTGCTTCCAACCGCATCCATTGTCATTGGTTGGTTGCAAACACTATATAGGATTAGATAGCGGAGCCTTTTTGCTGGCTTGTGCCCTTCAGGGCCAGCCAGGCTAGTATCACCCTATTTTTTGGAGCCTCATCAATTGCATTGTAGGTTAGCTTCCTGCATTGTAATCGCTCCAAAAAGTTTGTGATACTATAGCTTTCAAACTTTGGTCACAAACTTTCCTTTCCTTTCCCCCCACCCAAAAAAAAAAAAGGAAATAAAGTTCACCAAACACTCCACTTTACAGTTGTCTAGGCCACATTAGATCATATTAAAGTGTAGTACACACACTCTTAGCCAAATTAGTGTTTCTTATACTGGTTAGCAGGTGTTAAGGAATAAGAACACTAAGCCACCCCTTTTTTACTTTTCTGCCTATCTTTATCAGTCTACCAAGATGAAGAAGGCAGGGAGTAAGGCACGTGGTCATGGCCGTGGAGTTTCAGCAGGGAGAGGACGGGGGGATTCAGCAGGGAGAGGACGTGGGGATTCGGTATCTGCTGCAGCCACCAGTGACCCGGCATCCCCCACTTTTACCAGGCAACAGTCCTTCATGCGCAGCTTTGTAGGACCTCGCCATACCCCACTGCTGCGTGACGAACAAATTGAAGCCGTTGTCGGATGGATGGCAGCTAACGCATCCACTTCAATGACTTCCGCATCCTCCCAAGGCCAGAGCACTGAAGAGCAACCATCTGTCTCTTCACCACCTGCCAAATTGCCCAGGCAGTCTGAGAGCCCTGGACAGGAGCCATCTCAATCTTTACTTCTGTTCTCAGAATCTGTTGGCTTGGAAAGAGGTGGCCAGCCAAGCAGCATTCTAGAGCGTGAAGAAGAGGGAGTATGCAGTGATGCGCAACTGCTTTGTCCCTCTGAATCAGAAGAGGCGGGTGGGCCAGTGCCTATGGCCAGCACACCTCAGTATGCATCAGATGATGATGAGACTCAGTTGCCAATTTCTGGTGCGTACTGTGCTGGCGAGACAACCCAGGACCAGCCGGTGCTTGAAGAGGGGAGTGGAGATGATGAGGTCCTTGACCCATCATGGCGTCAGCCACAGGAAGGTGGTGGGAGCAGCTCTGAGGAAGAGATTCCCCGAACGGCCAAAAGAGGAGGGAGAGGGCGGGGGCAGACTTGGTTGCCTGTAGCCTCCACTTTGGCACCTGTGAGGAGCAATCCTCTTCCAAAACACAAAACGGGCGCTCCCAGGACTTGCAGTGCGTGGTCTTTTTTTGACACAGTTGCAGATGACATTTGCTTTGTCAAATGCAAGCTGTGTCATCAGAAAGTGAAACGAGGGAAAAATGTGAGCAACCTCAATACCACAAATATGTGGAAACATGTGCGTACCAAGCACGAGGTGGAGTTACACAGACACACTGAAGATGTAGGCCAACCTTCAGCAGCACCTACCACCTCTTCAGCTCGTGTTGGGGCCTCTTCCTCCAGCTCACACACAGCTGGTTCGGCTTCCTCACTGGAACGCCATGGAAGAACCACTGCCAATGTTGTCCAGAGACCCAGTGAAATTCCACCCACTGAACCACGTTCGCAGTCATCAGCACCCTCCCAGGCCACTCACCAGCAATCGGTAGCACAGGCATGGGAGAAAAAGCGGCCATACTCGGCAAACCATCCCCGAGCACTGGCTCTGAATGCCGGCATTGCCAAACTACTGGCCCTTGAGATGCTGTCATTCAGGCTGGTGGAGACTGACACATTCCGGAACTTTATGTCATTGGCAGTTCCACAATACAATGTGCCCAGCCGCTTTTATTTCAGCAGGCAAGCTGTCCCTGCCCTGCAAAAGCATGTGGAGGGAAAAATTAAAAATGCGCTACTAAATGCCGTCAGTAGCAAGGTCCACCTGACCACCGATGCGTGGACCAGTAGCCATGGACAGGGACGATACCTTTCCCTCACTGCCCATTGGGTCAATGTTGTGGAGCCGGGTACAGATCTGGAGAGTGGCTCTGTACGTATTCTGCCAACTCCAAGGATTGCAGGAATGCAGTCTGTACATATTGAGTCCTCATCCTACTCTAGTTCCTCGGAATCAGCACTGCGTGAGCCTGTTAGGCCAGATATGAGCACAGGTGTGGCCAAACATCAACAGGCCGTCCTTAAATTAATTTCTTTGGGGAATCGGAGCCACACAGCACAGGAGCTCTGGAATGCCATCAAGCAGGAGAGCGATGTGTGGTTTGTGCCAGCGAATCTCCAGCCAGGTTTGGTAGTGAGTGACAATGGCCAAAATCTAGTGGCAGCTCTGGGCCTAGGCAACCTCACCCACATACCATGTCTGGCACACGTGGTCAATTTGGTCGTGCAGAGCTTTCTGAGGGACTATCCGGATCTTGATGCACTGCTGCACAAGGTTCGCCTAGAGTGTGCTCACTTGCGGCGTTCCAGCATGGCAAGATCACGCATTGCATCTCTGCAACGCCGATTCCGCCTGCCAGAACATCGCATCATATGTGACCTCCCCACCAGGTGGAATTCAGCGTTACATATGTTGGAGCGGTTGTGTGAGCAGCAGGCAGCAGTAATGGAGTACCAGCTGCATCAGGCGCAAACAAGTCGCACTGTGCGCCGGACACACTTCACCACCACTGAGTGGGCCACTATGAGGGACATCTGCCAAGTTTTGCGTGCCTTCGATGACTCCACGCGGATGGCCAGTGCAGATGATGCACTAATCAGCATGACTGTCCCCCTCATCTGTCTGCTTCAAAAAACCTTACAAGTACTACGTGAGGAGGTTTTTGAAGAGGTCGAGGATGAGCAGTCAGAAATGCCATCTGCTTCTGGCAAGTCTGCGCAACGTGCTTCCACACAAAGGCCCAGGCAGGGGACACTTAGTGAGGAGGATGACGAGGAGTCAATGGAGGAGGAGGAACACATCTCTCCAGAGGAGGGAGGTACACAAGGCTCTAGTAGTCAGTGTGTACAGCGAGGGTGGGGTGATGCTGAGCAGGCAGAGATGCTGCCTCAAGCTGGGGACAGCGTTTCCGGTCCAGTTGGCAGTCTGCAGCACATGGTTGATTTCATGCTGCAGTGCTTGTTAAATGACCGCCGCATTGCCAACATTCTCCACACGGCTGATTATTGGGTGTACACCCTCCTAGATCCTCGCTACCGGGACAATTTGCAAAGCCTCATACCACAGTTGAACCGGGAGCGAAAAATGCGGGAGTACCAAGAAACACTTGTGCAGGCCATCATGTTCTCCATTCCCCCCACAAGTGTTGCTGGTAGTGCTTTTCAAAGCAGCCATGTGGGTAGAGGCAGTGGAGGAAGCTCTGCACAAAGAGGTAGCAGAGGCAGTGCCGCAGGACAAGGCAAGGCCAGTATGGCCCAAATGTGGAAAAGTTTTGTGGGACCGTCACAAACAGCTACACCATCACAGATGGCTCCAGTCAGCAGGAGGCAACATTTCCGTCAGATGGTGACAGACTACTTGTCGTGCCCTGTTAGTGTTCTCCCAGACGGCTCTTCCCCGTTCAAGTATTGGGTCTCTAAGCTGGATACATGGCCAGAGCTTAGTCAGTATGCATTGGAGGTGCTGGCTTGCCCTGCTGCCAGTGTATTATCGGAACGTGTCTTTAGTGCTGCAGGTGGTGTGGTAACAGACCGTCGCACGCGACTATCCGCCGATAATGTTGACCGGCTTACTTTTGTGAAAATGAACAAGGCCTGGATCTCACCTGAATTTGCCAGTCCTCTTCCAGAATAAATAATTGGCTGGCAACAGGATCCAGGTCTCCTGTTGTGTTCATGTTTCTATGACCTGAACTTTATTTCCTGGGCTACAGCAATGCCCGTTGTTGCTCAGAAGTGCAGTCCGCACAGACAAAACACTCGCTCATGTGTAAGTGGGGTTCGGTAACGTCAGCTGATCCCCTGCTGTGTGTACGGCAAACTCTCCTGCTGCCTACAACTTCTGACTACCTCTGATTTAATATGTTCTCTGATTTGCCCTCTGTCTCCACTCTGTTTTGATTATTTCCTCCGGCCTACAACACCGCCTGTTTCTGCTCTCAAGTGTCGTCTGCAAAATCCACACTTGTTCCTGTGGTACCTGGGTCCTGTAACATCTGCTCATCTCCAGAGTTGAGCACGGCAATGTCTCCTGCTTTGTCTACATTCCCACTACTTGTAGTGGAAATGTGGACAGAGCAGGAGACATTGCCTGACTCACCTCTAGGGAGAAGCTGCTGTTACAGAACCCCAGTAACACAGGAACAAGTGTGGGTTGTGCAGACGGCATTTCAGAGCAGCAACTGGCGTGGTTGGAAGCCAGCGGAAATACTCGAAACAGAGTGAAGACAGAGGCCTAATTGGAGTACGTTGACAGTTAGTAGTAGTCTAGAAACAATCGCAAACTGCCACCAAGTAGGCCTCGGCCTACTACCTGATTTTCCCTGGGCTCCGACACCGCCAGTTGGTGCTCAGAAGTGCTGTCCGCACAGACAAAACACTCGCTCATGTGTAAGTGGGGTTCGGTAACGTCAGCTGATCCCCTGCTGTGTGTATGGCAAAGTGTCCTGCTCCCTCCACAGTCAAACAACCTCAGATTTACACCTGGCTCCAAGTAGGCCTCGGCCTACTACCTCATTTTCCCTGGGCTCCGACAACGCCAGTTGGTGCTCGGAAGTGCTGTCCGCACAGACAAAACACTCGCTCATGTGTAAGTGGGGTTCGATAACGTCAGCTGATCCCCTGCTGTGTGTACGGCAAACTCTCCTGCTGCCTACAACTTCTGACTACCTCTGATTTAATATGTTCTCTGATTTGCCCTCTGTCTCCACTCTGTTTTGAGTATTTCCTCCGGCCTACAACACCGCCTGTTTCTGCTCTCAAGTGCCGTCTGCACAATCCACACTTGTTCCTGTGGTACCTGGGTCCTGTAACATCTGCTCATCTCCAGAGTTGAGCACGGCAATGTCTCCTGCTTTGTCTACATTCCCACTACTTGTAGTGGAAATGTGGACAGAGCAGGAGACATTGCCTGACTCACCTCTAGGGAGAAGCTGCTGTTACAGAACCCCAGTAACACAGGAACAAGTGTGGGTTGTGCAGACGGCATTTCAGAGCAGCAACTGGCGTGGTTGGAAGCCAGCGGAAATACTCGAAACAGAGTGAAGACAGAGGCCTAATTGGAGTACGTTGACAGTTAGTAGTAGTCTAGAAACAATCGCAAACTGCCACCAAGTAGGCCTCGGCCTACTACCTGATTTTCCCTGGGCTCCGACACCGCCAGTTGGTGCTCAGAAGTGCTGTCCGCACAGACAAAACTCTCGCTCATGTGTAAGTGGGGTTCGGTAACGTCAGCTGATCCCCTGCTGTGTGTATGGCAAAGTGTCCTGCTCCCTACACAGTCAAACAACCTCAGATTTACACCTGGCTCCAAGTAGGCCTCGGCCTACTACCTCATTTTCCCTGGGCTCCGACAACGCCAGTTGGTGCTCGGAAGTGCTGTCCACACAGAAAAACACACTAGTTCATGTGAAAGTGGGGTTCGGTAACGTCAGCTGATCCCCTGCTGTGTGGAGGGCAAACTGCTGCTGCCTCCAAATTTTAGCTACTTCAGATTTAAACATTCTCTGATTTGGCCTCTGTCTCCACTCTGTCTCTAGTATTTCCCCTGACCTCCAACACCGCCAGTTCCTGCTCACAGTTGCCGTCCACGCATTCCACACGTGTTCCTGTGTTACTGGGGTTCTGTTACGTCAGCAGATCGCCCAATGTGTGTCCGCCACTGTCTCCTGCGCTGTCCACCTTCCCACTGCAAGCGGTGGGAATGTGGACAGAGCAGGAGACAGTGGCAGACACACATCAGGGGATCTGCTGACATTACAGAATCCCAGTAACACAGGAACACGTGTGGATTGGGCAGACGGCTACCGTACGCATAAACTGGTGGTGTTGGTAGTCACGTGAAATCCTGGAAACAGAGTGGAGACAGATGCCTAATTGGAGCACGTTGACAGTCTGTTGTAGCCTACAAACAATCTAAAACTGCCACCAAGTAGGCCTCGGCCTGCACCCTGGTTCTCCCTGGGCTCCAACAACGCTAGTTGGTGCTCGGAAGTGCTGTCCACACAGAAAAACACACTTGTTCATGTGAAAGTGGGGGTCAGTAATGTCAGCTGATCCCCTGCTGTGTGGAGGGCAAACTGCTGCTGCCTCCAAATTCAAACAACGTCTTATCTTAAACTGCCTCCATGTAGGCCTCAGCCTACAAAATGACTATCCCTGGGCTCCAACATCGTCAGTTGTTGCTCGGAAGTGCCGTCCATACAGAAAAACACACTCGTTCATGTGAAAGTGGGGGTCAGTAACGTCTGCTGATCCCCTGCTGTGTGGAGGGCAAAGTGTCCTGCTCCCTCCAAAGTCAAAATACCTCAGCTTTACACCTGGCTCCTAGTAGGCCTCGGCCTGCACGCTGGTTCTCCCTGGGCTCCAACAACACTAGTTGGTGCTCGGAAGTGCTGTCCACACAGAAAAACACACTCGTTCATGTGAAAGTGGGGTTTAGTAGCGTCAGCTGATCCCCTGCTGTGTGGAGGGCAAACTGCTGCTGCCTCCAAATTGTAACTACTTCAGATTTAAACATTCTCTGATTTGGCCTCTGTCTCCACTCTGTCTCTAGTATTTCCCCTGACCTCCAACACCGCCAGTTCCTGCTCACAGTTGCCGTCCACGCATTTCACACTTGTTCCTGTGTTCCTGGTGTTCTGTAACGTGAGCTGATCCCCCAATGTGTGTCTGGCACTGTCTCCTGCGCTGTCCACCTTCCCACTGCAAGTGGTGGGAATGTGGACAGAGCAGGAGACATTGGCAGACAAACATCAGGGGATCTGCTGACATTACAGAACACCAGTAACACAGGAACACGTGTGGATTGGGCAGACGGCTACTGTACGCATAAACTGGCGGTGTTGGTAGTCACGTGAAATCCTGGAAACAGAGTGGAGACAGATGCCTAATTGGAGCACGTTGACAGTCTGTTGTAGCCTACAAACAATCTAAAACTGCCACCAAGTAGGCCTCGGCCTGCACCCTGGTTCTCCCTGGGCTCCAACAACGCTAGTTGCTGCTCGGAAGTGCTGTCCACACAGAAAAACACACTTGTTCATGTGAAAGTGGGGGTCAGTAATGTCAGCTGATCCCCTGCTTGTATGGAGGGCAAACTGCTGCTGCCTCCAAATTCAAACAACGTCTTATCTTAAACTGCCTCCAAGTAGGCCTCAACCTACAAAATGACTATCCCTGGGCTCCAACATCGTCAGTTGTTGCTCGGAAGTGCCGTCCATACAGAAAAACACACTCGTTCATGTGAAAGTGGGGGTCAGTAACGTCTGCTGATCCCCTGCTGTGTGGAGGGCAAAGTGTCCTGCTCCCTCCAAAGTCAAAATACCTCAGCTTTACACCTGGCTCCTAGTAGGCCTCGGCCTGCACCCTGGTTCTCCCTGGGCTCCAACAACGCTAGTTGGTGCTCGGAAGTGCTGTCCACACAGAAAAACACACTCGTTCATGTGAAAGTGGGGTTCGGTAACGTCAGCTGATCCCCTGCTGTGTGGAGGGCAAAGTGTCCTGCTCCCTCCAAAGTCAAAATACCTCAGCTTTACACCTCGCTCCTAGTAGGCCTCGGCCTGCACCATGATTGTCCCTGGGTTCCAACAATGCTAGTTGGTGTTTGGAAGTGCTGTCCACACAGAAAAACACACTCGTTCATGTGAAAGTGGGGTTCAGTAACGTCAGCTGATCCCCTGCTGTGTGGAGGGCAAACTGCTGCTGCCTCCAAATTGTAACTACTTCAGATTTAAACATTCTCTGATTTGGCCTCTGTCTCCACTCTGTCTCTAGTATTTCCCCTGACCTCCAACACCGCCAGTTCCTGCTCACAGTTACCGTCCACGCATTCCACACTTGTTCCTGTGTTCCTGGTGTTCTGTAACGTGAGCTGATCCCCCAATGTGTGTCCGGCACTGTCTCCTGCGCTGTCCACCTTCCCACTGCAAGTGGTGGGAATGTGGACAGAGCAGGAGACATTGCATGACTCACCTCTAGGGAGAAGCTGCTGTTACAGAACACCAGTAACACAGGAACACGTGTGGATTGGGCAGACGGCTACAGTACGCATAAACTGGCGGTGTTGGTAGTCACGTGAAATCCTGGAAACAGAGTGGAGACAGATGCCTAATTGGAGTACGTTGACAGCCTGTTGTAGCCTACAAACAATCTAAAACTGCCACCAAGTAGGCCTCGGCCTGCACCCTGGTTCTCCCTGGGCTTCAACAACGCTAGTTGGTGCTCAGAAGTGCTGTCCACACAAAAAAACACACTCGTTCATGTGAAAGTGGAGGTCAGTAACGTCAGCTGATCCCCTGCTGTGTGGAGGGCAAAGTGTCCTGCTCCCTCCAAAGTCAAAATACCTCTGCTTTACACCTCGCTCCTAGTAGGCCTCGGCCTGCACCATGATTGTCCCTGGGTTCCAACAACGCTAGTTGGTGCTCGGAAGTGCTGTCCACACAGAAAAACACACTCGTTCATGTGAAAGTGGGGTTCAGTAACGTCAGCTGATCCCCTGCTGTGTGGATGGCAAACTGCTGCTGCCTCCAAATTGTAACTACTTCAGATTTAAACATTCTCTGATTTGGCCTCTGTCTCCACTCTGTCTCTAGTATTTCCCCTGACCTCCAACACCTCCAGTTCCTGCTCACAGTTGCCGTCCACGCATTCCACACGTGTTCCTGTGTTACTGGGGTTCTGTTACGTCAGCAGATCCCCCAATGTGTGTCCGCCACTGTCTCCTGCGCTGTCCACCTTCCCACTGCAAGTGGTGGGAATGTGGACAGAGCAGGAGACATTAGCAGACAAACATCAGGGGATCTGCTGACATTACAGAATCCCAGTAACACAGCAACACGTGTGGATTGGGCAGACGGCTACTGTACGCATAAACTGGCGGTGTTGGTAGTCACGTGAAATCCTGGAAACAGAGTGGAGACAGATGCCTAATTGGAGCACGTTGACAGTCTGTTGTAGCCTACAAACAATGTAAAACTGCCACCAAGTAGGCCTCGGCCTGCACCCTGGTTCTCCCTGGGCTCCAACAACGCTAGTTGGGGCTCAGAAGTGCTGTCCACACAGAAAAACACACTCGTTCATGTGAAAGTGGGGGTCAGTAACGTCAGCTGATCCCCTGCTGTGTGGAGGGCAAAGTGTCCTGCTCCCTCCAAAGTCAAAATACCTCTGCTTTACACCTCGCTCCTAGTGGGCCTCGGCCTGCACAATGATTGTCCCTGGGTTCCAACAACGCTAGTTGGTGCTCGGAAGTGCTGTCCACACAGAAAAACACACTCGTTCATGTGAAAGTGGGGTTCAGTAACGTCAGCTGATTCCCTGCTGTGTGGAGGGCAAACTGCTGCTGCCTCCAAATTGTAACTACTTCAGATTTAAACATTCTCTGATTTGGCCTCTGTCTCCACTCTGTCTCTAGTATTTCCCCTGACCTCCAACACCGCCAGTTCCTGCTCACAGTTGCCGTCAACGCATTCCACACGTGTTGCTGTGTTACTGGGATTCTGTAATGTCAGCAGATCCCCCAATGTGTGTCCGCCACTGTCTCCTGCGCTGTCCACCTTCCACTGCAAGTGGTGGGAATGTGGACAGAGCAGGAGACATTGGCAGACAAACATCAGGGGATCTGCTGACATTACAGAATCCCAGTAACACAGCAACACGTGTGGATTGGGCAGACGGCTACTGTACGCATAAACTGGCGGTGTTGGTAGTCACGTGAAATCCTGGAAACAGAGTGGAGACAGATGCCTAATTGGAGCACGTTGACAGTCTATTGTAGCCTACAAACAATGTAAAACTGCCACCAAGTAGGCCTCGGCCTGCACCCTGGTTCTCCCTGGGCTCCAACAACGCTAGTTGGTGCTCAGAAGTGCTGTCCACACAGAAAAACACACTCGTTCATGTGAAAGTGGGGGTCAGTAACGTCAGCTGATCCCCTGCTGTGTGGAGGGCAAAGTGTCCTGCTACCTCCAAAGTCAAAATACCTCTGCTTTACACCTCGCTCCTAGTAGGCCTCGGCCTGCACCATGATTGTCCCTGGGTTCCAACAATGCTAGTTGGTGCTCGGAAGTGCTGTCCACACAGAAAAACACACTCGTTCATGTGAAAGTGGGGGTCAGTAACGTCAGCTGATCCCCTGCTGTGTGGAGAGCAAAGTGTCCTGCTCCCTCCAAAGTCAAAATACCTCTGCTTTACACATCGCTCCTAGTAGGCCTCGGCCTGCACCATGATTGTCCCTGGGTTCCAACAACGCTAGTTGGTGCTCGGAAGTGCTGTCCACACAGAAAAACACACTCGTTCATGTGAAAGTGGGGTTCAGTAACGTCAGCTGATCCCCTGCTGTGTGGAGGGCAAACTGCTGCTGCCTCCAAATTGTAACTACTTCAGATTTAAACATTCTCTGATTTGGCCTCTGTCTCCACTCTGTCTCTAGTATTTCCCCTGACCTCCAACACCGCCAGTTCCTGCTCACAGTTGCCGTCCACGCATTCCACACGTGTTCCTGTGTTACTGGGGTTCTGTTACGTCAGCAGATCCCCCAATGTGTGTCCGCCACTGTCTCCTGCGCTGTCCACCTTCCCACTGCAAGTGGTGGGAATGTGGACAGAGCAGGAGACATTGGCAGACAAACATCAGGGGATCTGCTGACATTACAGAATCCCAGTAACACAGCAACACGTGTGGATTGGGCAGACAGCTACTGTACGCATAAACTGGCGGTGTTGGTAGTCACGTGAAATCCTGGAAACAGAGTGGAGACAGATGCCTAATTGGAGCACGTTGACAGTCTGTTGTAGCCTACAAACAATGTAAAACTGCCACCAAGTAGGCCTCGGCCTGCACCCTGGTTCTCCCTGGGCTCCAACAACGCTAGTTGGTGCTCAGAAGTGCTGTCCACACAGAAAAACACACTCGTTCATGTGAAAGTGGGGGTCAGTAACGTCAGCTGATCCCCTGCTGTGTGGAGGGCAAAGTGTCCTGCTCCCTCCAAAGTCAAAATACCTCTGCTTTACACCTCGCTTCTAGTAGGCCTCGGCCTGTACCATGATTGTCCCTGGGTTCCAACAACGCTAGTTGGTGCTCGGAAGTGCTGTCCACACAGAAAAACACACTCATTCATGTGAAAGTGGGGGTCAGTAAAGTCAGCTGATCCCCTGCTGTGTGGAGGGCAAACTGCTGCTGCCTCCAAATTGTAACTACTTCAGATTTAAACATTCTCTGATTTGGCCTCTGTCTCCACTCTGTCTCTAGTATTTCCCCTGACCTCCAACACCGCCAGTTCCTGCTCACATTTGCCGTCCACGCATTCCACACGTGTTCCTGTGTTACTGGGGTTCTGTTACGTCAGCAGATCCCCCAATGTGTCTCCGCCACTGTCTCCTGCGCTGTCCACCTTCCCAATGCAAGTGGTGGGAATGTGGACAGAACAGGAGACATTGGCAGACAAACATCAGGGGATCTGCTGACATTACAGAATCCCAGTAACACAGCAACACGTGTGGATTGGGCAGATGGCTGCTGTACGCATAAACTGGCGGTGTTGTTGGTCACATGAAATCCTGGAAACAGAGTGGAGACAGATGCCTAATTGGAGCACGTTGACAGTCTGTTGTAGCCTACAAACAATCTAAAACTACCACCAAGTAGGCCTCGGCCTACACCATGATTGTCCCTGGGCTCCAACAACGCCAGTTGGTGCTCGGAAGTGTCTTTGGCACGGGGACTCCCTGTTGCCCAGCCTGGTTCCAGCACGACTGCTGTTTCCGGGTAGTGTCAAGGTCACTATGCCACCAATCCGTTGTCCTGTCGTCTTGCGGCCGGGTTAGCCGACTCTATGAAGCCTGCAGTTTAGGTGACTCCTATGTGGGCTGCGAGAACTGGCACTGAAGGCTGGATCCGTAGTGCCAATGGGACAGGGACCCCCTGTAGGACTGTGGGTTTCGGTAACTGCGGCCGGCTTGCGGCCTGGCTACTTTGCTTTCAATGGGTACCTTCTGCTACCCACCCGGGTTCCAGCACTGTCTGCTGGTTCTCGCCAGAGCCTTTGGCCTAGGTGCCTCCATTTCGGTATCCGTGGTCCAGCACCGTCAGCTGGTCCTTGGTAGTGCTTTTTAGCACAGGTACCTTCTGCTAAGTAACCGTGGTCCAGCACCGTCAGTTGGTCCTCGGTAGTGCCATTGGCTCTTGTTCCTTCTGCTACCCATCCGGGTGCCAGCACTGTCTGCTGGTTCTCGCCACAGCCTTTGGCCTAGGTGCCTCCATCTCGGGATCCGAGGTCCAGCACCGTCACCTGGTCCTTGGTAGTGCTTTTTAGCACAGGTACCTTCTGCTTAGTAACCGTGGTCCAGCACCGTCAGTTGGTCCTCGGTAGTGCCATTGGCTCTTGTTCCTTCTGCTACCCATCCGGGTGCCAGCACTGTCTGCTGGTTCTCGCCACAGCCTTTGGCCTAGGTGCCTCCATCTCGGTATCCGAGGTCCAGCACCGTCAGCTGGTCCTTGGTAGTGCTTTCTAGCACAGGTACCTCCTGCTTAGTAACCGTGGTCCAGCACCGTCAGTTGGTCCTCGGTAGTGCCATTGGCTCTTGTAGCTTTTGATACCCATCTGGGTTCCAGCACCGTCAGCTGGTTCTCGGCAGTGTCTTTAGCACGGGGACTCCCTGTTGCCCAGCCTGGTTCCAGCACGCCTGCTGTTTCCGGGTAGTGTCAAGGTCACTATGCCACCAATCCGTTGTCCTGTCGTCTTGCGGCCGGGTTAGCCGACTCTACGGTGCCTGCAGTTTAGGTGACTCCTATGTGGGCTGCCGGAACTGGCACTGAAGGCTGGATACGTAGTGCCAATGGGACATGGACCCCCTGTAGGACTGTGGGTTTCGGTAACTGCGGCCGGCTTGCGGCCTGGCTACTTTGCTTTCAATGGGTACCTTCTGCTACCCACCCGGGTTCCAGCACTGTCTGCTGGTTCTCGCCAGAGCCTTTGGCCTAGTTGCCTCCATCTCAGTATCCGAGGTCCAGCACCGTCAGCTGGTCCTTGGTAGTGCTTTCTAGCACAGGTTCCTCCTGCTTAGTAACCGTGGTCCAGCACCATCAGTTGGTCCTCGGTAGTGCCATTGGCTCTTGTAGCTTTTGATACCCATCTGGGTTCCAGCACCGTCATCTGGTTCTCGGCAGTGTCTTTTGCACGGGGACTCCCTGTTGCCCAGCCTGGTTCCAGCACGCCTGCTGTTTCCGGGTAGTGTCAAGGTCACTATGCCACCAATCCGTTGTCCTGTCGTCTTGCGGCCGGGTTAGCTGACTCTACGGTGCCTGCAGTTTAGGTGACTCCTATGTGGGCTGCGGGAACTGGCACTGAAGGCTGGATCCGTAGTGCCAATGGGACAGGGACCCCCTGTAGGACTGTGGGTTTCGGTAACTGCGGCCGGCTTGCGGCCTGGCTACTTTGCTTTCAATGGGTACCTTCTGCTACCCACCCGGGTTCCAGCACTGTCTGCTGGTTCTCGCCAGAGCCTTTGGCCTAGGTGCCTCCATCTCGGTATCCGAGGTCCAGCACCGTCAGCTGGTCCTTGGTAGTGCTTTTTAGCACAGGTACCTTCTGCTTAGTAACCGTGGTCCAGCACCGTCAGTTGGTCCTCGGTAGTGCCATTGGCTCTTGTTCCTTCTGCTACCCATCCGGGTGCCAGCACTGTCTGCTGGTTCTCGCCACAGCCTTTGGCCTAGGTGCCTCCATCTCGGTATCCGAGGTCCAGCACCGTCAGCTGGTCCTTGGTAGTGCTTTTTAGCACAGGTACCTTCTGCTTAGTAACCGTGGTCCAGCACCGTCAGTTGGTCCTCGGTAGTGCCATTGGCTCTTGTTCCTTCTGCTACCCATCCGGGTGCCAGCACTGTCTGCTGGTTCTCGCCACAGCCTTTGGCCTAGGTGCCTCCATCTCGGTATCCGAGGTCCAACACCGTCAGCTGGTCCTTGGTAGTGCTTTCTAGCACAGGTACCTCCTGCTTAGTAACCGTGGTCCAGCACCGTCAGTTGGTCCTCGGTAGTGCCATTGGCTCTTGTAGCTTTTGATACCCATCTGGGTTCCAGCACCGTCAGCTGGTTCTCGGCAGTGTCTTTTGCACGGGGACTCCCTGTTGCCCAGCCTGGTTCCAGCACGCCTGCTGTTTCCGGGTAGTGTCAAGGTCACTATTCCACCAATCCGTTGTCCTGTCGTCTTGCGGCCGGGTTAGCCGACTCTACGGTGCCTGCAGTTTAGGTGACTCCTATGTGGGCTGCGGGAAGTGGAACTGAAGGCTGGATCCGTAGTGCCAATGGGACATGGACCCCCTGTAGGACTGTGGGTTTCGGTAACTGCGGCTGGCTTGCGGCCTGGCTACTTTGCTTTCAATGGGTACCTTCTGCTACCCACCTGGGTTCCAGCACTGTCTGCTGGTTCTCGCCAGAGCCTTTGGCCTAGGTGCCTCCATCTCGGTATCCGAGGTCCAGCACCGTCAGCTGGTCCTTGGTAGTGCTTTCTAGCACAGGTACCTCCTGCTTAGTAACCGTGGTCCAGCACCGTCAGTTGGTCCTCGGTAGTGCCATTGGCTCTTGTAGCTTTTGATACCCATCTGGGTTCCAGCACCGTCAGCTGGTTCTCGGCAGTGTCTTTGGCACGGGGACTCCCTGTTGCCCAGCCTGGTTCCAGCACGCCTGCTGTTTCCGGGTAGTGTCAAGGTCGCTATGCCACCAATCCGTTGTCCTGTTTTCTTGCGGCCGGGTTAGCCGACTCAACGGTGCCTGCAGTTCAGGTGACTCCTATGTGGGCTGCGGGAACTGGCACTGAAGGCTGGATCCATAGTGCCAATGGGACATGGATCCCCTGTAGGATTGTGGGTTTCGGTAACTGCGGCCGGCTTGCGGCATGGCTACTTTGCTTTCAATGGGTACCTTCTGCTACCCACCCGGGTTCCAGCACTGTCTGCTGGTTCTCGCCAGAGCCTTTGGCCTAGGTGCCTCCATCTCGGTATCCGAGGTCCAGCACCGTCAGCTGGTCCTTGGTAGTGCTTTCTAGCACAGGTACCTCCTGCTTAGTAACCGTGGTCCAGCACCGTCAGTTGGTCCTCGATAGTGCCATTGGCTCTTGTAGCTTTTGATACCCATCTGGGTTCCAGCACCGTCAGCTGGTTCTCGGCAGTGTCTTTGGCACGGGGACTCCCTGTTGCCCAGCCTGGTTCCAGCACGCCTGCTGTTTCCGGGTAGTGTCAAGGTCACTATGCCACCAATCCGTTGTCCTGTCGTCTTGCGGCCGGGTTAGCCGACTCTACGGTGCCTGCAGTTTAGGTGACTCCTATGTGGGCTGCGGGAACTGGCACTGAAGGCTGGATCCGTAGTGCCAATGGGACATGGACCCCCTGTAGGACTGTGGGTTTCGGTAACCGCGGCCTGCTTGCGGCCTGGCTACTTTGCTTTCAATGGGTACCTTCTGCTACCCACCCGGGTTCCAGCACTGTCTGCTGGTTCTCGCCAGAGCCTTTGGCCTAGTTGCCTCCATCTCGGTATCCGAGGTCCAGCACCGTCAGCTGGTCCTTGGTAGTGCTTTCTAGCACAGGTACCTCCTGCTTAGTAACCGTGGTCCAGCACCGTCAGTTGGTCCTCGGTAGTGCCATTGGCTCTTGTAGCTTTTGATACCCATCTGGGTTCCAGCACCGTCAGCTGGTTCTCGGCAGTGTCTTTTGCACGGGGACTCCCTGTTGCCCAGCCTGGTTCCAGCACGCCTGCTGTTTCCGGGTAGTGTCAAGGTCACTATGCCACCAATCCGTTGTCCTGTCGTCTTGCGGCCGGGTTAGCCGACTCTACGGTGCCTGCAGTTTAGGTGACTCCTATGTGGGCTGCGGGAACTGGCACTGAAGGCTGGATCCGTAGTGCCAATGGGACAGGGACCCCCTGTAGGACTGTGGGTTTCGGTAACTGCGGCCGGCTTGCGGCCTGGCTACTTTGCTTTCAATGGGTACCTTCTGCTACCCACCCGGGTTCCAGCACTGTCTGCTGGTTCTCGCCAGAGTCTTTGGCCTAGGTGCCTCCATCTCGGTATCCGAGGTCCAGCACAGTCAGCTGGTCCTTGGTAGTGCTTTTTAGCACAGGTACCTTCTGCTTAGTAACCGTGGTCCAGCACCGTCAGTTGGTCCTCGGTAGTGCCATTGGCTCTTGTTCCTTCTGCTACCCATCCGGGTGCCAGCACTGTCTGCTGGTTCTCGCCACAGCCTTTGGCCTAGGTGCCTCCATCTCGGTATCCGAGGTCCAGCACCATCAGCTGGTCCTTGGTAGTGCTTTTTAGCACAGGTACCTTCTGCTTAGTAACCGTGGTCCAGCACCGTCAGTTGGTCCTCGGTAGTGCCATTGGCTCTTGTTCCTTCTGCTACCCATCCGGGTGCCAGCACTGTCTGCTGGTTCTCGCCACAGCCTTTGGCCTAGGTGCCTCCATCTCGGTATCTGAGGTCCAGCACCGTCAGCTGGTCCTTGGTAGTGCTTTCTAGCACAGGTACCTCCTGCTTAGTAACCGTGGTCCAGCACCGTCAGTTGGTCCTCGGTAGTGCCATTGGCTCTTGTAGCTTTTGATACCCATCTGGGTTCCAGCACCGTCAGCTGGTTCTCGGCAGTGTCTTTTGCACGGGGACTCCCTGTTGCCCATCCTGGTTCCAGCACGCCTGCTGTTTCCGGGTAGTGTCAAGGTCACTATGCCACCAATCCGTTGTCCTGTCGTCTTGCGGCCGGGTTAGCCGACTCTACGGTGCCTGCAGTTTAGGTGACTCCTATGTGGGCTGCGGGAACTGGAACTGAAGGCTGGATCCGTAGTGCCAATGGGACATGGACCCCCTGTAGGACTGTGGGTTTTGGTAGCTGCGGCCGGCTTGCGGCCTGGCTACTTTGCTTTCAATGGGTACCTTCTGCTACCCACCTGGGTTCCAGCACTGTCTGCTGGTTCTCGCCACAGCCTTTGGCCTAGGTGCCTCCATCTCGGTATCCGAGGTCCAGCACCGTCAGCTGGTCCTTGGTAGTGCTTTCTAGCACAGGTACCTCCTGCTTAGTAACCGTGGTCCAGCACCGTCAGTTGGTCCTCGGTAGTGCCATTGGCTCTTGTAGCTTTTGATACCCATCTGGGTTCCAGCACCGTCATCTGGTTCTCGGCAGTGTCTTTGGCACGGGGACTCCCTGTTGCCCAGCCTGGTTCTAGCATGCCTGCTGTTTCCGGGTAGTGTCAAGGTCACTATGCCACCAATCCGTTGTCCTGTCGTCTTGCGGCCGGGTTAGCCGACTCTACAGTGCCTGCAGTTTAGGTGACTCCTATGTGGGCTGCAGGAACTGGCACTGAAGGCTGGATCCGTAGTGCCAATGGGACATGGACCCCCTGTAGGCCTGTGGGTTTCGGTAACTGCGGCCGGCTTGCGGCCTGGCTACTTTGCTTTCAATGGGTACCTTCTGCTACCCACCCGGGTTTCAGCACTGTCTGCTGGTTCTCGCCACAGCCTTTGGCCTAGGTGCCTCCATCTCGGTATCCGAGGTCCAGCACCGTCAGCTGGTCCTTGGTAGTGCTTTCTAGCACAGGTACCTCCTGCTTAGTAACCGTGGTCCAGCACCGTCAGTTGGTCCTCGGTAGTGCCATTGGCTCTTGTAGCTTTTGATATCCATCTGGGTTCCAGCACCGTCAGCTGGTTCTCGGCAGTGTCTTTAGCACGGGGACTCCCTGTTGCCCAGCCTGGTTCCAGCACGCCTGCTGTTTCCGGGTAGTGTCAAGGTCACTATGCCACCAATCCGTTGTCCTGTCGTCTTGCGGCCGGGTTAGCCGACTCTACGGTGCCTGCAGTTTAGGTGACTCCTATGTGGGCTGCGGGAACTGGCACTGAAGGCTGGATCCGTAGTGCCATTGGGACATGGACCCCCTGTAGGACTGTGGGTTTCGGTAACCGCGGCCTGCTTGCGGCCTGGCTACTTTGCTTTCAATGGGTACCTTCTGCTACCCACCCGGGTTCCAGCACTGTCTGCTGGTTCTCGCCAGAGCCTTTGGCCTAGTTGCCTCCATCTCGGTATCCGAGGTCCAGCACCGTCAGCTCGTCCTTGGTAGTGCTTTCTAGCACAGGTACCTCCTGCTTAGTAACCGTGGTCCAGCACCGTCAGTTGGTCCTCGGTAGTGCCATTGGCTCTTGTTCCTTCTGCTACCCATCCGGGTGCCAGCACTGTCTGCTGGTTCTCGCCACAGCCTTTGGCCTAGGTGCCTCCATCTCGGTATCCGAGGTCCAGCACCATCAGCTGGTCCTTGGTAGTGCTTTTTAGCACAGGTACCTTCTGCTTAGTAACCGTGGTCCAGCACCGTCAGTTGGTCCTCGGTAGTGCCATTGGCTCTTGTTCCTTCTGCTACCCATCCGGGTGCCAGCACTGTCTGCTGGTTCTCGCCACAGCCTTTGGCCTAGGTGCCTCCATCTCGGTATCCGAGGTCCAGCACCGTCAGCTGGTCCTTGGTAGTGCTTTCTAGCACAGGTACCTCCTGCTTAGTAACCGTGGTCCAGCACCGTCAGTTGGTCCTCGGTAGTGCCATTGGCTCTTGTAGCTTTTGATACCCATCTGGGTTCCAGCACCGTCAGCTGGTTCTCGGCAGTGTCTTTTGCACGGGGACTCCCTGTTGCCCATCCTGGTTCCAGCACGCCTGCTGTTTCCGGGTAGTGTCAAGGTCACTATGCCACCAATCCGTTGTCCTGTCGTCTTGCGGCCGGGTTAGCCGACTCTACGGTGCCTGCAGTTTAGGTGACTCCTATGTGGGCTGCGGGAACTGGAACTGAAGGCTGGATCCGTAGTGCCAATGGGACATGGACCCCCTGTAGGACTGTGGGTTTCGGTAACTGCGGCCGGCTTGCGGCCTGGCTACTTTGCTTTCAATGGGTACCTTCTGCTACCCACCTGGGTTCCAGCACTGTCTGCTGGTTCTCGCCACAGCCTTTGGCCTAGGTGCCTCCATCTCGGTATCCGAGGTCCAGCACCGTCAGCTGGTCCTTGGTAGTGCTTTCTAGCACAGGTACCTCCTGCTTAGTAACCGTGGTCCAGCACCGTCAGTTGGTCCTCGGTAGTGCCATTGGCTCTTGTATCTTTTGATACCCATCTGGGTTCCAGCACCGTCATCTGGTTCTCGGCAGTGTCTTTGGCACGGGGACTCCCTGTTGCCCAGCCTGGTTCTAGCATGCCTGCTGTTTCCGGGTAGTGTCAAGGTCACTATGCCACCAATCCGTTGTCCTGTCGTCTTGCGGCCGGGTTAGCCGACTCTACGGTGCCTGCAGTTTAGGTGACTCCTATGTGGGCTGCGGGAACTGGCACTGAAGGCTGGATCCGTAGTGCCAATGGGACAGGGACCCCCTGTAGGACTGTGGGTTTCGGTAACTGCGGCCGGCTTGCGGCCTGGCTACTTTGCTTTCAATGGGTACCTTCTGCTACCCACCCGGGTTCCAGCACTGTCTGCTGGTTCTCGCCAGAGCCTTTGGCCTAGGTGCCTCCATCTCGGTATCCGAGGTCCAGCACCGTCAGCTGGTCCTTGGTAGTGCTTTTTAGCACAGGTACCTTCTGCTTAGTAACCGTGGTCCAGCACCGTCAGTTGGTCCTCGGTAGTGCCATTGGCTCTTGTTCCTTCTGCTACCCATCCAGGTGCCAGCACTGTCTGCTGGTTCTCGCCACAGCCTTTGACCTAGGTGCCTCCATCTCGGTATCCGAGGTCCAGCACCATCAGCTGGTCCTTGGTAGTGCTTTTTAGCACAGGTACCTTCTGCTTAGTAACCGTGGTCCAGCACCGTCAGTTGGTCCTCGGTAGTGCCATTGGCTCTTGTTCCTTCTGCTACCCATCCGGGTGCCAGCACTGTCTGCTGGTTCTCGCCACAGCCTTTGGCCTAGGTGCCTCCATCTCGGTATCCGAGGTCCAGCACCGTCAGCTGGTCCTTGGTAGTGCTTTCTAGCACAGGTACCTCCTGCTTAGTAACCGTGGTCCAGCACCGTCAGTTGGTCCTCGGTAGTGCCATTGGCTCTTGTAGCTTTTGATACCCATCTGGGTTCCAGCACCGTCAGCTGGTTCTCGGCAGTGTCTTTTGCACGGGGACTCCCTGTTGCCCATCCTGGTTCCAGCACGCCTGCTGTTTCCGGGTAGTGTCATGGTCACTATGCCACCAATCCGTTGTCCTGTCGTCTTGCGGCCGGGTTAGCCGACTCTACGGTGCCTGCAGTTTAGGTGACTCCTATGTGGGCTGCGGGAACTGGAACTGAAGGCTGGATCCGTAGTGCCAATGGGACATGGACCCCCTGTAGGACTGTGGGTTTCGGTAACTGCGGCCGGCTTGCGGCCTGGCTACTTTGCTTTCAATGGGTACCTTCTGCTACCCACCTGGGTTCCAGCACTGTCTGCTGGTTCTCGCCACAGCCTTTGGCCTAGGTGCCTCCATCTCGGTATCCGAGGTCCAGCACCGTCAGCTGGTCCTTGGTAGTGCTTTCTAGCACAGGTACCTCCTGCTTAGTAACCGTGGTCCAGCACCGTCAGTTGGTCCTCGGTAGTGCCATTGGCTCTTGTAGCTTTTGATACCCATCTGGGTTCCAGCACCGTCATCTGGTTCTCGGCAGTGTCTTTTGCACGGGGACTCCCTGTTGCCCAGCCTGGTTCCAGCACGCCTGCTGTTTCCGGGTAGTGTCAAGGTCACTATGCCACCAATCCGTTGTCCTTTCGTCTTGCGGCCGGGTTAGCCGACTCTACGGTGCCTGCAGTTTAGGTGACTCCTATGTGGGCTGCGGGAACTGGCACTGAAGGCTGGATCCGTAGTGCCAATGGGACAGGGACCCCCTGTAGGACTGTGGGTTTCGGTAACTGCGGCCGGCTTGCGGCCTGGCTACTTTGCTTTCAATGGGTACCTTCTGCTACCCACCCGGGTTCCAGCACTGTCTGCTGGTTCTCGCCAGAGCCTTTGGCCTAGGTGCCTCCATCTCGGTATCCAAGGTCCAGCACCGTCAGCTGGTCCTTGGTAGTGCTTTTTAGCACAGGTACCTTCTGCTTAGTAACCGTGGTCCAGCACCGTCAGTTGGTCCTCGGTAGTGCCATTGGCTCTTGTTCCTTCTGCTACCCATCCTGGTGCCAGCACTGTCTGCTGGTTCTCGCCACAGCCTTTGGCCTAGGTGCCTCCATCTCGGTATCCGAGGTCCAGCACCGTCAGCTGGTCCTTGGTAGTGCTTTCTAGCACAGGTACCTCCTGCTTAGTAACCGTGGTCCAGCACCGTCAGTTGGTCCTCGGTAGTGCCATTGGCTCTTGTAGCTTTTGATACCCATCTGGGTTCGAGCACCGTCAGCTGGTTCTCGGCAGTGTCTTTTGCACGGGGACTCCCTGTTGCCCAGCCTGGTTCCAGCACGCCTGCTGTTTCCGGGTAGTGTCAAGGTCACTATGCCACCAATCCGTTGTCCTGTCGTCTTGCGGCCGGGTTAGCCGACTCTACGGTGCCTGCAGTTTAGGTGACTCCTATGTGGGCTGCGGGAACTGGAACTGAAGGCTGGATCCGTAGTGCCAATGGGACATGGACCCCCTGTAGGACTGTGGGTTTCGGTAACTGCGGCTAGCTTGCGGCCTGGCTACTTTGCTTTCAATGGGTACCTTCTGCTACCCACCTGGGTTCCAGCACTGTCAGCTGGTTCTCGCCAGAGCCTTTGGCCTAGGTGCCTCCATCTCGGTATCCGAGGTCCAGCACCGTCAGCTGGTCCTTGGTAGTGCTTTCTAGCACAGGTACCTCCTGCTTAGTAACCGTGGTCCAGCACCGTCAGTTGGTCCTCGGTAGTGCCATTGGCTCTTGTAGCTTTTGATACCCATCTGGGTTCCAGCACCGTCAGCTGGTTCTCGGCAGTGTCTTTGGCACGGGGAGTCCCTGTTGCCCAGCCTGGTTCCAGCACGCCTGCTGTTTCCGGGTAGTGTCAAGGTCACTATGCCACCAATCCGTTGTCCTGTTGTCTTGCGGCCGGGTTAGCCGACTCAACGGTGCCTGCAGTTCAGGTGACTCCTATGTGGGCTGCGGGAACTGGCACTGAAGGCTGGATCCATAGTGCCAATGGGACATGGATCCCCTGTAGGATTGTGGGTTTCGGTAACTGCGGCCGGCTTGCGGCATGGCTACTTTGCTTTCAATGGGTACCTTCTGCTACCCACCCGGGTTCCAGCACTGTCTGCTGGTTCTCGCCAGAGCCTTTGGCCTAGGTGCCTCCATCTCGGTATCCGAGGTCCAGCACCGTCAGCTGGTCCTTGGTAGTGCTTTCTAGCACAGGTACCTCCTGCTTAGTAACCGTGGTCCAGCACCGTCAGTTGGTCCTCGGTAGTGCCATTGGCTCTTGTAGCTTTTGATACCCATCTGGGTTCCAGCACCGTCAGCTGGTTCTCGGCAGTGTCTTTGGCACGGGGACTCCCTGTTGCCCAGCCTGGTTCCAGCACGCCTGCTGTTTCCGGGTAGTGTCAAGGTCACTATGCCACCAATCCGTTGTCCTGTCGTCTTGCGGCCGGGTTAGCCGACTCTACGGTGCCTGCAGTTTAGGTGACTCCTATGTGGGCTGCAGGAACTGGCACTGAAGGCTGGATCCGTAGTGCCAATGGGACATGGACCCCCTGTAGGACTGTGGGTTTCGGTAACTGCGGCCGGCTTGCGGCCTGGCTACTTTGCTTTCAATGGGTACCTTCTGCTACCCACCCGGGTTCCAGCACTGTCTGCTGGTTCTCGCCAGAGCCTTTGGCCTAGCTGCCTCCATCTCGGTATCCGAGGTCCAGCACCGTCAGCTGGTCCTTGGTAGTGCTTTCTAGCACAGGTACCTCCTGCTTAGTAACCGTGGTCCAGCACCGTCAGTTGGTCCTCGGTAGTGCCATTGGCTCTTGTAGCTTTTGATACCCATCTGGGTTCCAGCACCGTCAGCTGGTTCTCGGCAGTGTCTTTGGCACGGGGACTCCCTGTTGCCCAGCCTGGTTCCAGCACGCCTGCTGTTTCCGGGTAGTGTCAAGGTCACTATGCCACCAATCCGTTGTCCTGTCGTCTTGCGGCCGGGTTAGCCGACTCTACGGTGCCTGCAGTTTAGGTGACTCCTATGTGGGCTGCGGGAACTGGCACTGAAGGCTGGATCCGTAGTGCCAATGGGACATGGACCCCCTGTAGGACTGTGGGTTTCGGTAACCGCGGCCTGCTTGCGGCCTGGCTACTTTGCTTTCAATGGGTACCTTCTGCTACCCACCCGGGTTCCAGCACTGTCTGCTGGTTCTCGCCAGAGCCTTTGGCCTAGTTGCCTCCATCTCGGTATCCGAGGTCCAGCACCGTCAGCTGGTCCTTGGTAGTGCTTTCTAGCACAGGTACCTCCTGCTTAGTAACCGTGGTCCAGCACCGTCAGTTGGTCCTCAGTAGTGCCATTGGCTCTTGTAGCTTTTGATACCCATCTGGGTTCCAGCACCGTCAGCTGGTTCTCGGCAGTGTCTTTTGCACGGGGACTCCCTGTTGCCCAGCCTGGTTCCAGCACGCCTGCTGTTTCCGGGTAGTGTCAAGGTCACTATGCCACCAATCCGTTGTCCTGTCGTCTTGCGGCCGGGTTAGCCGACTCTACGGTGCCTGCAGTTTAGGTGACTCCTATGTGGGCTGCGGGAACTGGCACTGAAGGCTGGATCCGTAGTGCCAATGGGACAGGGACCCCCTGTAGGACTGTGGGTTTCGGTAACTGCGGCCGGCTTGCGGCCTGGCTACTTTGCTTTCAATGGGTACCTTCTGCTACCCACCCGGGTTCCAGCACTGTCTGCTGGTTCTCGCCAGAGCCTTTGG
Organism: Dendrobates tinctorius; assembly: GCF_039654945.1. Classification (NCBI taxonomy): domain Eukaryota; kingdom Metazoa; phylum Chordata; class Amphibia; order Anura; family Dendrobatidae; genus Dendrobates; species Dendrobates tinctorius. The sequence continues at coordinate 33,326,079 of NW_027361732.1, read as the reverse complement.
CCTAGGTGCCTCCATCTCGGTATCCGAGGTCCAGCACCGTCAGCTGGTCCTTGGTAGTGCTTTTTAGCACAGGTACCTTCTGCTTAGTAACCGTGGTCCAGCACCGTCAGTTGGTCCTCGGTAGTGCCATTGGCTCTTGTTCCTTCTGCTACCCATCCGGGTGCCAGCACTGTCTGCTGGTTCTCGCCACAGCCTTTGGCCTAGATGCCTCCATCTCGGTATCCGAGGTCCAGCACCGTCAGCTGGTCCTTGGTAGTGCTTTTTAGCACAGGTACCTTCTGCTTAGTAACCGTGGTCCAGCACCGTCAGTTGGTCCTCGGTAGTGCCATTGGCTCTTGTTCCTTCTGCTACCCATCCGGGTGCCAGCACTGTCTGCTGGTTCTCGCCACAGCCTTTGGCCTAGGTGCCTCCATCTCGGTATCCGAGGTCCAGCACCGTCAGCTGGTCCTTGGTAGTGCTTTCTAGCACAGGTACCTCCTGCTTAGTAACCGTGGTCCAGCACCGTCAGTTGGTCCTCGGTAGTGCCATTGGCTCTTGTAGCTTTTGATACCCATCTGGGTTCCAGCACCGTCAGCTGGTTCTCGGCAGTGTCTTTTGCACGGGGACTCCCTGTTGCCCATCCTGGTTCCAGCACGCCTGCTGTTTCCGGGTAGTGTCAAGGTCACTATGCCACCAATCCGTTGTCCTGTCGTCTTGCGGCCGGGTTAGCCGACTCTACGGTGCCTGCAGTTTAGGTGACTCCTATGTGGGCTGCGGGAACTGGAACTGAAGGCTGGATCCGTAGTGCCAATGGGACATGGACCCCCTGTAGGACTGTGGGTTTCGGTAACTGCGGCCGGCTTGCGGCCTGGCTACTTTGCTTTCAATGGGTACCTTCTGCTACCCACCTGGGTTCCAGCACTGTCTGCTGGTTCTCGCCAGAGCCTTTGGCCTAGGTGCCTCCATCTCGGTATCCGAGGTCCAGCACCGTCAGCTGGTCCTTGGTAGTGCTTTCTAGCACAGGTACCTCCTGCTTAGTAACCGTGGTCCAGCACCGTCAGTTGGTCCTCGGTAGTGCCATTGGCTCTTGTAGCTTTTGATACCCATCTGGGTTCCAGCACCGTCAGCTGGTTCTCGGCAGTGTCTTTGGCACGGGGACTCCCTGTTGCCCAGCCTGGTTCTAGCACGCCTGCTGTTTCCGGGTAGTGTCAAGGTCACTATGCCACCATTCCGTTGTCCTGTCGTCTTGCGGCCGGGTTAGCCGACTCTACGGTGCCTGCAGTTTAGGTGACTCCTATGTGGGCTGCAGGAACTGGCACTGAAGGCTGGATCCGTAGTGCCAATGGGACATGGACCCCCTGTAGGACTGTGGGTTTCGGTAACTGCGGCCGGCTTGCGGCCTGGCTACTTTGCTTTCAATGGGTACCTTCTGCTACCCACCCGGGTTCCAGCACTGTCTGCTGGTTCTCGCCACAGCCTTTGGCCTAGGTGCCTCCATCTCGGTATCCGAGGTCCAGCACCGTCAGCTGGTCCTTGGTAGTGCTTTCTAGCACAGGTACCTCCTGCTTAGTAACCGTGGTCCAGCACCGTCAGTTGGTCCACGGTAGTGCCATTGGCTCTTGTAGCTTTTGATACCCATCTGGGTTCCAGCACCGTCAGTTGGTTCTCGGCAGTGTCTTTGGCACGGGGACTCCCTGTTGCCCAGCCTGTTTCCAGCACGCCTGCTGTTTCCGGGTAGTGTCAAGGTCACTATGCCACCAATCCGTTGTCCTGTTGTCTTGCGGCCGGGTTAGCCGACTCTACGGTGCCTGCAGTTCAGGTGACTCCTATGTGGGCTGCGGGAACTGGCACTGAAGGCTGGATCCGTAGTGCCAATGGGACATGGACCCCCTGTAGGACTGTGGGTTTCGGTAACTGCGGCTGGCTTGCGGCGTGGCTACTTTGCTTTCAATGGGTACCTTCTGCTACCCACCCGGGTTCCAGCACTGTCTGCTGGTTCTCGCCAGAGCCTTTGGCCTAGGTGCCTCCATCTCGGTATCCGAGGTCCAGCACCGTCAGCTGGTCCTTGGTAGTGCTTTCTAGCACAGGTACCTCCTGCTTAGTAACCGTGGTCCAGCACCGTCAGTTGGTCCTCGGTAGTGCCATTGGCTCTTGTAGCTTTTGATACCCATCTGGGTTCCAGCACTGTCAGCTGGTTCTCGGCAGTGTCTTTGGCACGGGGACTCCCTGTTGCCCAGCCTGGTTCCAGCACGCCTGCTGTTTCCGGGTAGTGTCAAGGTCACTATGCCACCAATCCGTTGTCCTGTCGTCTTGCGGCCGGGTTAGCCGACTCTACGGTGCCTGCAGTTTAGGTGACTCCTATGTGGGCTGCGGGAACTGGCACTGAAGGCTGGATCCGTAGTGCCAATGGGACATGGACCCCCTGTAGGACTGTGGATTTCGGTAACTGCTGCCGGCTTGCGGCCTGGCTACTTTGCTTTCAATGGGTACCTTCTGCTACCCACCCGGGTTCCAGCACTGTCTGCTGGTTCTCGCCAGAGCCTTTGGCCTACTTGCCTCCATCTCGGTATCCGAGGTCCAGCACCGTCAGCTGGTCCTTGGTAGTGCTTTTTAGCACAGGTACCTTCTGCTTAGTAACCGTTGTCCAGCACCGTCAGTTGGTCCTCGGTAGTGCCATTGGCTCTTGTTCCTTCTGCTACCCATCCGGGTGCCAGCACTGTCTGCTTGTTCTCGCCACAGTCTTTGGCCTAGGTGCCTCCATCTCGGTATCCGAGGTCCAGCACCGTCAGCTGGTCCTTGGTAGTGGTTTCTAGCACAGGTACCTCCTGCATAGTAACCGGGGTCCAGCACCGTCAGCTGTTCCTCAGTAGTGCCATTGGCTATTGTTCCTTCTGCTGCCTCTACGGGTTCCAGTTCTGTCAGCTGGTTCTCGCATGAAGACAACCACCAAGATACAGAACAAAAGACAGAAGAACAAGATGCAGAAGAAGCAAAAGCAGAAGAACAGAAAGCAGAAGAACATTAAGCATAAGACAAAAAATCAGCATAGAAGAAATCAAAATTATAAGCAGAAGAAGACTAAGCAGTAAATGGGGTTGAGTCCATTCCTCCTCGTGGTGCCCCTGGAAAATGCCTGCTTCTGCAGGCCAAACTGATCGCGGACAAATCCTGTTGTAGATCTTTTGTGACAGGCAGAACGTAACGTGTAATCTTATAACTTTTATAGATAAGTACTACAGGAATGCCTGTCACCATAAGAAAATGAAGAAAAAGAAGAATAGGAAGAAGATGAAGAAATAGCATATGAAAATTAATAATAGCTGAATAAGAAGAATATGAAGAATGAAAAAAAAAATTAATGGGAAGAAGGTGAAGAAGAAGAAGATGAATAAGGTGAAGAAAAAGTTGATGAAAAAAATGCTACTGAAGGAGAAAGTGTGGGAGAAGTACAAAAGAAGGTGAAGAGCATGGAAGTTGTGAAACATACATATCTGACTAAATATAAAAAAGTTAACATAGTCAACATCTTTTTAACTCCGAACGTCTTGAAAAAAAAATTGGAATTAATGCTATGCCATGTGATTTGAATAAACCACTATGCTTTTAATGTCTCCTCCACCTCCCACAATACATTCTACATGATTCTTATTTGTTTTCAATTATGTAGAATTAGCCAACAAGGAAATAAAGGCCTTTTTTTAATTCCGATACCGGAAGTCCCATTGACTTGAATGGGACTTCCGGTATCGGAATCAGCGATACCCGATATTTTTTTCGTATCGGGCGATACCATCCGATACGATATTTTTGGGTATCGAACGGTATCACTCAACACTACTGATTACCAAACACCTGGGCAGCTAGATGATGACTGGGTAGCTGGAATTGAGGACTGGATATAAGGCAGCCGACGCCCTTCTGCCTTGCTGGTGATCCTGCTTGATTTTTGGAGACCAGTCTGATTCCTGCGTCTCAAAGCTAAGTTTTTCTGCTCTGCTTTGTACACTTCAGTTTTGTTTTTGTTTTGCCTTGTTTTTTGGGAGTTCTGCCATCCCCGGCCGGGGGTGAGCTGAATTCCATTTTTGTCTCTGATCTGTTGATCTTTTGCTCTGTCTTCAGAATATACCTGAAACCAGGGGAAGAGTCTTGAGGAGGTCATTTGCATATTCCCAGTGCCTTCTGGGATAAGTGAAGAGTCTCCGCGAGCTCAACGATCACTGGGTTTTGGCGGTTGCAGCTGAAAAGAGGAAATCGGAAAACCAGGGGAAGAGTCTTGAGGAGATCATTTGCATATTCCCAGTGCCTTCTGGGATAAGTGAAGAGTCTCCGCGAGCTCAACGATCACTGGGTTTTGGCGGTTGCAGCTGAAAAGAGGAAATCGGAAAACCAGGGGAAGAGTCTTGAGGAGATCATTTGCATATTCCCAGTGCCTTCTGGGATAAGTGAAGAGTCTCCGCGAGCTCAACGATCACTGGGTTTTGGCGGTTGCAGCTGAAAAGAGGAAATCGGAAAACCAGGGGAAGAGTCTTGAGGAGATCATTTGCATATTCCCAGTGCCTTCTGGGATAAGTGAAGAGTCTCCGCGAGCTCAACGATCACTGGGTTTTGGCGGTTGCAGCTGAAAAGAGGAAATCGGAAAACCAGGGGAAGAGTCTTGAGGAGATCATTTGCATATTCCCAGTGCCTTCTGGGATAAGTGAAGAGTCTCCGCGAGCTCAACGATCACTGGGTTTTGGCGGTTGCAGCTGAAAAGAGGAAATCGGAAAACCAGGGGAAGAGTCTTGAGGAGATCATTTGCATATTCCCAGTGCCTTCTGGGATAAGTGAAGAGTCTCCGCGAGCTCAACGATCACTGGGTTTTGGCGGTTGCAGCTGAAAAGAGGAAATCGGAAAACCAGGGGAAGAGTCTTGAGGAGATCATTTGCATATTCCCAGTGCCTTCTGGGATAAGTGAAGAGTCTCCGCGAGCTCAACGATCACTGGGTTTTGGCGGTTGCAGCTGAAAAGAGGAAATCGGAAAACCAGGGGAAGAGTCTTGAGGAGATCATTTGCATATTCCCAGTGCCTTCTGGGATAAGTGAAGAGTCTCCGCGAGCTCAACGATCACTGGGTTTTGGCGGTTGCAGCTGAAAAGAGGAAATCGGAAAACCAGGGGAAGAGTCTTGAGGAGATCATTTGCATATTCCCAGTGCCTTCTGGGATAAGTGAAGAGTCTCCGCGAGCTCAACGATCACTGGGTTTTGGCGGTTGCAGCTGAAAGGAGGAAATCGGAAAACCAGGGGAAGAGTCTTGAGGAGATCATTTGCATATTCCCAGTGCCTTCTGGGATAAGTGAAGAGTCTCCGCGAGCTCAACGATCACTGGGTTTTGGCGGTTGCAGCTGAAAGGAGGAAATCGGAAAACCAGGGGAAGAGTCTTGAGGAGATCATTTGCATATTCCCAGTGCCTTCTGGGATAAGTGAAGAGTCTCCGCGAGCTCAACGATCACTGGGTTTTGGCGGTTGCAGCTGAAAAGAGGAAATCGGAAAACCAGGGGAAGAGTCTTGAGGAGATCATTTGCATATTCCCAGTGCCTTCTGGGATAAGTGAAGAGTCTCCGCGAGCTCAACGATCACTGGGTTTTGGCGGTTGCAGCTGAAAAGAGGAAATCGGAAAACCAGGGGAAGAGTCTTGAGGAGATCATTTGCATATTCCCAGTGCCTTCTGGGATAAGTGAAGAGTCTCCGCGAGCTCAACGATCACTGGGTTTTGGCGGTTGCAGCTGAAAAGAGGAAATCGGAAAACCAGGGGAAGAGTCTTGAGGAGATCATTTGCATATTCCCAGTGCCTTCTGGGATAAGTGAAGAGTCTCCGCGAGCTCAACGATCACTGGGTTTTGGCGGTTGCAGCTGAAAGGAGGAAATCGGAAAACCAGGGGAAGAGTCTTGAGGAGATCATTTGCATATTCCCAGTGCCTTCTGGGATAAGTGAAGAGTCTCCGCGAGCTCAACGATCACTGGGTTTTGGCGGTTGCAGCTGAAAGGAGGAAATCGGAAAAAATTTGGCTCATCTTTCATCGTTTTTAAGAAATCTCAAGATGGAAGAGGCCAGGAGCCATTTGGTGAGCTGCATTTCTTGCTACATGTTCACAGATTTACCAGTGGAAAAGCCAAACTTCACATGCCACAAATGCAAGCTTGTGTCCCTGTTGGAGGAAAAGTTGCAAAATCTCGAAGAGAGGTTAGCTACGTTGAAGATCATTAAGGAAGGTGAAGAGTTCTTGGACAGAGCAGAATTATCTCTTCATGTTACAGAAAGAGAAGAAATTCGAAGTACAACTGAAGAAACAGAGGAATGGAGACATGTGACCCAGAGAAGCAGGAGGATCAGGAGGCAGTCAGCACCCATACTGCTCAGGAACCAGTACCAGGCTCTCACGCAGGAAAACGATGAAGAAATACATCAGGATAAGACTTTGCCAACAAACAGCAACCTTGTACGCCTTCAGAGTCCTCCTGGATGGAGAAAGAAAAATGTTGTGAAGAAGAAACGGAGAGTGGTGGTCATGGGGGATTCCCTGTTGAGAGGAACAGAGGCCGCTATCTGCAGACCGGATATAACTACAAGAGAAATGTGCTGTCTTCCAGGTGCAAAAATTAAAGATGTGTCTGACAGGATATCAGGACTCTTCAGACCTACAGATGACTACCCATTCCTGCTACTACATGTGGGGACAAATGACACCGCAAGAAACGACCTGGAAATCATCTGCAGAGACTTTGAAGACTTAGGCAAGAAAGTGAAAGAACTGGGAGCGCAGGTGGTCTTCTCTTCCATCCTCCCAGTGGATGGCCATGGAACAAGGAGGTGGAATAAGATTCTGCAGGTGAACAACTGGCTACGTCGATGGTGCCGTCAGCAAGGATTTGGATTTCTGGATCACGGAGTGAACTACTTATACGATGGACTACTTGCTAGAGATGGGGTGCACCTTACGAAGACTGGAAAGCATGTATTTGGAAGTCGCCTTGCTACACTTGTAAGGAGAGCTTTAAACTAGAACAACATGGGAAGGGAAGCAAAAGACCAGAAAAAGCCATACACCTGACAAATGCTATTGAGAACTCTGCTATTAGAAGTGGAAAGGAAGAACAAAGACGAAAGAATCTAATTAATAAAAATATTGGAGAAAGAGAAACCAATCACAAACTAAAATGTTTCTATACTAATGCACAAAGCATGGGCAACAAACAAGGAGAATTGGAACTACTAACACAGGAACAGAAATATGATGTAATTGGAATCACTGAAACTTGGTGGGACAATACACATGATTGGAATACAAGACTAGAAGGATACAACTTATTTGCAAGAAACAGACTTGATAAACGAGGAGGGGGTGTCGCATTGTATGTTCGAAACGCGTATATCTGCACAGAGATTGAAGCTTCAGAGACTGGGAGTTCTGTGGAAACTGTTTGGGTAAGAATACAAGGACAGAACAATGGAAAGGACACCATTGTAGGCATTTACTACAGGCCGCCTGTGCAAGCCGAATATATAGATGAACTCTTTATGCATCAGATGGCCAAGTTCTCCAAAAAATATGACATAGTTGTCATGGGAGATTTCAACTATCCAGACATTTGTTGGGAATCTCTCTCAGGCAAAACTAACAGGTCAAGGAAATTCTTATCCTCTCTTGCTGACAACTTTATCTTCCAAAAGGTAGGGGAGAAAACAAGGGGAACTGCTACCTTGGATCTAATCCTTATAAACAGGGAGGAAATGGTTGAGGAGGTAAAAGTGGCTGGGACCCTAGGAGGTAGCGACCATGCTATTTTAGAATTTTGGATTACTAGAGGTGGAAGACCTGTGAAGACTCAGACGTCAAGGTTAGATTTCAGAAAGGCAGATTTTAAGGGATTCAGAAAGAGAATTGGAGGGATCCAATGGCTGGATATCCTTAAAGACAAAAATGTCCAGGAAGGATGGGAAATCTTGAAAAATGAAATTCTCAAAGCACAGTTGTTAACAATTCCGAAAAGAGGGAAGAATAGGAAGCATTTAAGGAAACCAGGATGGATGAACACAGAACTTAAGCACATGCTAAAAAGGAAGAAAAAAATGTTTATAAAATGGAAAGAGGGAGGCATATCTTAAGAAGAATATAATGCTGTCTGCAGAACCTGCAGGGCACAAATCAGATTATCTAAAGCTGAAAATGAACTGAGGCTTGCAAGAGATGTCAAAAGCAATAATAAAGGATTTTGGGGATATGTCAAAAGTAAAAGAAAAGTCAAAGATGCTATAGGATTTTTACAGGATGAAAATGATGAAATGGTAAGACAGGATGTTGAGAAGGCTGAACTTTTAAATTCCTATTTTGCATCTGTTTTCTCTCAGAAAGGAAATGCAACATCAACTGTTATTCACTGTCCTATTAAGGGAATAGAAGAATCCAGGATATCTATAAACAGAAAGATAGTGAGGAAACACTTAGCTAACCTAAATGAATTCAAGTCTCCAGGTCCAGATGAATTACACCCCAGAGTACTGAAGGAGATAGCAGAAGAAATTTTTGAACCCCTCTCCATAATCTTTGAAAATTCTTGGAGAACAGGAGAAGTGCCAGAAGACTGGAGAAGAGCAAATGTTGTTCCTATCTTCAAAAAGGGGAAGAAGGTGGACCCAGGCAACTATAGGCCGGTGAGTCTGACTTCTATACCAGGAAAGATCTTTGAACAAATTATTAAACAACATGTATGTCAATACCTGGATAAGAATGAAGTGATTAAACAGAGTCAGCATGGGTTTCTAACTAATAAGTCATGTCAGACTAACTTAATTTCCTTCTATGACGGTATCACTGATTGGGTGGATCAAGGAAATGCTGTAGATATAGTATATCTTGACTTCAGCAAAGCATTTGACAAAGTCTCTCATACAATCCTTATTGAAAAAATGACTAAGTATGGAATGGACAAGGCAACTGTTAGGTGGATTCATAACTGGCTTAGTGATCGGACCCAAAGAGTGGTCGTAAATGGCTGTACATCCAGTTGGAAGAATGTCTCAAGTGGGGTACCACAGGGCTCTGTCCTGGGCCCTGTATTGTTCAACATCTTTATCAACGATTTAGATGAAGGAATTGAGGGTAAACTGATTAAATTTGCTGATGACACAAAGCTAGGAGGGATAGCTAATACTAGAGAAGAGAGAGAGAGGATTCAAAAAGATTTAAATAAACTGGAGAAGTGGGCAGCAACTAACAGAATGGTTTTTAACAGGGAGAAATGCAAAGTACTACATCTGGGCAATAAAAATGAAAAAAGCATATATAGAATGGGAGGAATAGGGCTAAGTGACAGCACATGTGAAAAAGACTTGGGTATACTAATAGATCACAGACTGAATATGAGTCAACAGTGTGATGCAGCAGCAAAAAAGGCAAATGCAATTCTAGGATGTATTAACAGAAGCATACAGTCTAGATCACGTGAAGTCATTATTTCCCTCTACTCCTCTTTGGTCAGACCTCATCTGGAATATTGTGTCCAGTTTTGGGCACCACATTTTAAAAAAGACATCAACAAACTGGAGCAAGTTCAGAAAAGAGCGACCAGAATGGTGACCGGTCTGCAAACCCTGTCTTATGAGGAAAGGTTGCAGGATTTGGGAATGTTTAGTTTGCAAAAGAGAAGACTGAGAGGAGACTTAATAGCTGTCTACAAATATCTAAAGGGCTGTCACATTGTAGAAGGATCAACTTTATTCTCATTTGCACAAGGAAAGACTAGAAGCAATGGGATGAAACTGAATGGGAAGAGACACAGATTAGATATTAGAAAAAACTTTTTGACAGTTAGAGTGATCAATGAGTGGAACAGGCTGCCACGAGAAGTGGTGAGTTCTCCTTCAATGGAAGTCTTCAAACAGAGGCTGGACAGACATCTGACTGGGATGATTTAGCGAATCCTGCTTTGAGCAGGGGGTTGGACCAGATGGCCCAGGAGGTCCCTTCCAACTCTACGATTCTATGATTCTATGATTCTATGAGTGCTGATATAGTCTTTTGAAGCCTAGCGACTTCAGGGCCTGTTTTTCCTATCAGTCGGTTGGCACATTTTGGATAGGGTTTTTGCGGATGGCAGACAGCGGCTTTCCTATCCTGTCCTATTTAGTTAGCTTGGGCCCCATCATTTGCTCAACCTATCTTTCTATCTGTGTTAGTGTTTTCATCTTGCTTCACCGTCATTATATGTTGGGGGCTGCCTATTGCTTTGGGGTCTGCTCTGGGGCAGTTTAGTTTTAACCCTTTCTGTCTTTAGGCTATGTAGTTCTCCGGCTGTGATCGAGGGGTCTAGGGCACCGTAGGAACACCCCACGGCTACTGCTAGTTGTTGTGGATAGGTTCTGGGGTCTGCAATCCGATAGCTGCCAACCTCTCTGGTTTTTCTGGACTTAGCTAGTATTTTGTTTTTTCCTCCTTCGGTAACTCATCATAACACAAAACCCTTTCAATCAATTAGGAAGAGGGTCTTACCTCTAGATCTTTTCATAGTGAGAATGTCTTTAACTTCAAAGACATCCTGTGTGGAAACAGGCGGAGGCGAGCGACCAGTAGAAGGGTGAAATTGGTTAAGTATGACAGGCTTGAGGAGGGAGACATGAAAGGAATTGGGAATTCGTAGCGAGTCGGGGAGTTTTAACTTGTAGGCAATATCATTGATACGAGCTAAGACTTCAAAAGGTCCTATGTACCGAGGACCTAGTTTATACGAAGGTAGCTTAAGGTGGACAAATCTTGAGGATAGCCATACTTTATCCCCAGGATGATACAATGGAGAATCTACGCGTTTCTTGTCGGCATGTCTCTTGATTCTGCTGTTGTGAATTTGCTCTCTGGCTCCCCTCTGGTGATTACTGAAGATAGTGGAGCTGGTCAGATTGAGAGTTCTCTTTCTGGGCTCCCTCTGGTGGTTACTGGAGGAAGTGGAGCTGATCTGATTGACAGAGGCTTGCCACCTGATAATGACGAAGACGATTGGAGATCTGAGGTTTCTGATGGGGATTTAAAACAGCTGACTCCCTCTATTCCTGCTGGTGATTTTCTTCTTATGCCTCCTGAGGTCTGATGTCTCCTGCTCTTTCCCTGCATGAGCAGCTATGTAGTTCATTTGCTATTCTGTTTGCATTTGATATGGTTTTGTTTATCTCTGCTTTGTGCGGGTCAGCTAGCTCCGGCTGGGGCTGTGCTGAATCACCGCCCATGTTACTGCATGTGCCAGTTTGTTTTGTCCCCTTTTATATTGGTATCTTTTTGCTTTGCTTTCAGAATATAGCAGAGTGCTGATTAGTGGGGACGAAGTCATGCAACTGTGTTTTTGTGCATCAGACGTGTTGGACTTTTTGCAGGTTTTTTTGCATGATTGCAGACAGTGTCATTCTTTTCCTGTCCTGTCTAGTCAGTGTTGGCCCCATCGGTTGCTCAGTCTATTTTTCTGCCTGCGTTTGTGTGTTCAACTATTTATTCCTTTGGGGTCTGATCCGGGGCAGTTTAGATTTCCCCTTTCTTGCTTTAGGCTTAGTTATCTCTCCGGCTATGCCGAGGTGTCTAGGAACATCGTAGGTACGCTCCACGGCTACTGATAGTTGTGTAGACAGGATCAGGGGTCTGCATTCGCTTAGTTACCAACCTCTCTGGTTTTCTGTGGCTTAGCCTGGGCCTGCTATCCTCCTCGGTGACCCATTCATAACCTGCTATCCTCCTCGGTGACCCATTCATAACAGGATCACCAGCCTAACTGTAGACTCTAGGGTACTCTAAAGAAGGAAAGAATTTAAAAAAAAAAAAAAAGTGTCAGAGTTGTTTTTTTTCATATATTTTTTCCTCTTTTTTTTCTGGGGCTGTAGGAGGATATTTTTGTCTAAATGGAGACTAAGCAATTGTCTGATCATGTTGAGCAGCTCGCTGCTGAAGTGCAGGGAATTTCTGCCTATCTCGCTCAATCATCTGCTGTTGAACCAAAAATCCCTACTCCTGATGTGTTTTTTGGAGATCGGTCTAAATTTTTGAATTTTAAGAATAATTGTAAACTATTTTTTGCTTTGAAACCTAACTCATCGGGGAGCTCTGTGCAGCAGGTTAAAATTGTCATCTCCCTGCTGCGCGGCGATCACCAGGATTGGGCCTTTTCTTTGACACCCGGAGACCCTATTCTGGCTAATGTGGACACGTTTTTTCAAGCCTTGGTGTTGTTGTATGATGAACCTAATGCTATTGATCAAGCTGAGAAAACCTTATTGGCATTGCAGTTCTCTTTCGGAAGGGATTGGCAGAAACCGTAAAAGATGTTATGGTGGGATCTCCTGTTCCCTCTGGTCTTGATGACTCTATGTCATTGGCTATTAAAATTGATCGGCGTTTACGTGAACGTAAAACTACATGAGAGGCGTTGCCGCCTTTCGAGCGAACTTCTGAACCCATGCAATGTGATAGGGGTTTGTCTAGGGCACAATGTCAGGAGTTTAGAAGATGCAATAAGTTGTGCTTTTTCTGCGGGGATGCCTCTCATACTATTGCTGTCTGCCCTAAATGAGAAAAGCATTTTGCTCACACATTTTTGGTGGGCAGTGTACAGCCTAAGTTCCTTTTGGCGATTACCTTGATCTGCTCTTTGTCTACATTTTCCGTTAAGGCTTTTGTTGATTCAGGAGCAGCTTTGAATCTGATGGATTTGGACTTTGCTAAACTTTGTGGTTTTCCCATGATATCCCTGCGGACTCCTATGCGTTTGAGGGGTATTGATGCTACTCCCTTGGTGGAGAATCAACCCCAGTTTTGGACCCAGGTGATAATGCGGGCTGCCCCGGACCACCAAGAAAATTGTAAATTTTTGGTGTTGCTCAAATTGCATGATACTACTGTTCTGAGTTTCCCTTGGTTGCAAACTCATAATCCTGTTTTAGATTGGAAATCTGTGTCTTGGGTGAGTTGGGGTTGTCAATGTGCTCTTAGTGACACTACTGCTTTCCCCACCTCTCCACCGTCTCATGATATTCCTGACTATTTGGCTGATTTTTCAGATGTATTCAGTGAGAGTAAGTCTGTGTCTTTGCCTCCTCATAGGAGTTATGACTGTGCAATTGAGTTAATGCCCGGGTGTAAATTTCCCAAGGGTCTGCTTTTCAACTTATCGGTACCCGAACATGATGCTATGCGATCTTATATCAAGGAGTCAATGGAGAAGGGTCATATTAGATTATCCTCTTCACCTTTAGGTGCTGTTTTTTTTGTGGCCAAGAAAGATGGTTCATTAAAGCCAAGTATTGACTATCGTTCCCTTAACAAAATCACTGTTAAATATCTGTACCCGTTACCCCTGATTTCTGATTTATTTTCCAGAGTTAAAAGTGCCTGTTGGTTTACCAAGCGTGACCTCAGGGAGGCGTATAATCTCATTTGCATCAAGCACGGGGATGAATGGAAGATGGCGTTTAATACTCCAGAGCGACATTTTGAGTATCTGGTGATGCCTTTTGGGCTCACTAATGCCCCTTCTGTCTTCCAGTCTTTTATGAACGATATTTTTCGGGACTTTGTGGATACGTTTTTGATCATTTATCTAGATGATATTTTGATCTTTTCCAGTGATTGGGATTCACATGTGGAACATGTCCGGACTGTGTTCCATATTTTGACTGAAAATTCTCTGTATGTTAAGGGATCGAAGAGCCTGTTTGGTGTACAGATGATTTCAATTTTGGGATTCATTTTGTCCCCGTTGGCTATTGAAATGGACCCGGCCAAGATTCAGGCCATTTATGATTGGGTTCAGCCCACTTCTTTGAAGGCTCTCCAGAAGTTTTTGCTAATTTCTACTGTAAATTTATAAGTAATTTTTCTGGTATTGTTAAACCACTGACTGATTTGACCAAAAAGGGCGCTGAAGTGGTGAATTGGTCTCCAGAGGCAGTTTCGGCATTTCAGGAGCTTAAGCGAAGATTCACTTCTGCTCCAGTTCAACGGCAACCTGATGCCTCACTCCCATTTCAGGTGGAGATAGATGCTTCTGAGATTGGTGCAGGAGCCGTTTTGTCCCAAAGAGATCCGGTGACTTCTAAGATGAATCCCTGTGCCTTCTTTTCTCGAAAATTCTCCCCATCTGAACGTAACTATGACGTGGGGAATCGGGAATGGATGGCCATGAAATGGGCATTTGAAGAGTGGAGACATTGGTTCGAGGGAGCTAGACATCAAGTTGTGGTCCTCACCGACCACAAGAATTTGATTTATCTTGAATCAGCCAAACGCTTGAATCCTAGACAGTAGAGATGAGCGACTTTGCCTTTTTTAGGGTCGAGTCGGGTTTCATGAAACCTGACTTTCGCAAAATTCTGGTGGAACGAAATCTGCCGACTATAGGGAAAAGTCAGAGGCCAACTGAAACACGAAGCCCAATGCAAGTCAATGGGGAAGCAAAGTCGGCAGGGAGTGGAGGACAGTAAACACACCTACAGTGCCCATATCAATGCCAAAAACATCAATTCTAATTATTGTCAACCTTAATTTACTTAATAATAATAGTAACGCATTGAACACTGGGGGTTATTTGGCTAAAGTTGTGGGGGGTAGGGCTGGCTCCAGGTTTTCGTGTGCCCTGGGCCAAAGAGTGTCAGAGCGCCCCTTTAATACACATGACAACTCATGATGCTCCAATATGGCACAGAAATATAGGTATAGTAGAATGACAAATACTTCACTGCTTACATGACATGACTGATCTATTTTAAATTGTACAATAGCTCAAAAAAGGAAAGTAGATTACTCCATACAGTATTATGGCCACCACATTGTGTGCCATACAGAATAATGAGCCCCATATATTTCTCCATACAGAATAATTGGTCACATATAATGTTCCATACAGTATATGATGAGCTCCACATAATGCTACAGTATATGATGGTCCCTATGGACGATGCTCCAGTGTGTTATGGGCCCAAATAATGTTCCATATATAATGGGCCCCATTTCTAATTCTCCAGTATATAATGTGCCTCATAAATGCTGCTCCAGTGTCTGATCTGCCCAATTTAGAATGCTCCAGTATATGATGGGCCCCATTGCTGATGTTCCAGTGTCTTATGGGCCCAAGTAATGCTCCATATATAATGGGCTCCATTTCTAATGCTCAAGTGTATAATGGGCCCTGTAAATGCTGCTCCAGTGTCTGATGTCCCCCATTTGGAATTCTCCAGTATATGATGGGCCTCATGGATGGTGCTCCAGTGTATGATGGGCCCTAATAATGTTCCATATATAATGGGCTCCATTTCTAATTCTCCAGTGTATAATGGGCCCCGTAAATGCTGCTCCAGTGTCTGATGTTCCCCATTTGGAATGCTCCAGTATATGATGGGCCCCATTTTTAATGAACCCAGGCATGGTATGTGAAAAGAGCTCCATGGAGTAATCTGAAGTGTGTGCTGTCGCATCCTTCACTTTTGGTGTGGGTGAAGGACACAAGGAAAGGGGTTGCTCCTGACCAGAAGCCTGCACTGACGACTCAGTGCTTGCATTATTTGAAACTTCAGAAGAGGAGGCGATAGAGCTGGAGGCTGTTTCAGCATTGTAAGCCAAAAACAGTTCCTGATACTTCGGCTTTAAAAGCAGTCTACCTACTCCCAGAAAAGGGAGCCTTACAGGCCCTCCGGAGCTACACCATGATGCAGGCTCAACACCTCCTGCCTTAGCTGCTATTGTGTTTTTGGCACTACCAGCAGATGCACCACCACCATCAATAAAAAAGGTGGCCCCCACGCCCACGTCTGCATCCTCTTCCACCATACTTCCTCATGTTTTGGAAAATAGACCCAAAATACCAGCAGATGTATGGTACTGTGTCAGCTCTATACAGTCTAGGGATAATTGTAAATCTCCGTATATATTTCATGAGTCATACACAGACGCTCACAGTCTCAGTATGGATAACACAATAAAATAAAAAGTTGAAAAAGGGTACAGTATCACCAGATGCAAGTTATATATATATTATAGTGTAAACATTCTGAATCTCCATATATATTTCAGGGGGCAGACACAAACGCTCTCAGGCCCAGTATGGATTACACAAGAATATGAAAAGCTGTAAATGGGTAATGTATCACAAGCGTACAGCTGTATACAGTGTTGGGGAAATCTTAAATCTCCAAATATATTTCCGAAGTAACAGACAGACATTCACAGGTTCATTATGGATTACACCAGAAACTAAATAGCAAAAAGGTTACTGAATCAGAAGTGTACAGCTCTATACAGTGTTGGCCAAATTTGAAATCTCGGTATATATTTCCGGAGTCACCCTCAGATGCTCACTCAGTCTGGGTTTGACCATAATAAAAAATGTTGTAAAAAAGGTACTGGATAACAAGATAGCAAGTATATATATTATACGGTACAATTTAAATCTCTGTATACATAGTCCCATAGTCACTCTTAGACGCTTACTCAGTATGGATTTGACCGTAAAACTAAATGTCGAACAAAGGTACTGTATAACAAGATACAAGCTTTATCAAGTATAGGGTAAAAATTGGTATCTCCGATTAACTGTATACAGTATATAGAAGGCGTAAACCACACACGCTCACTCACTATGGATGATACTGTAATAAAAAATTTTGAACAAAGGTACTGTATCAGCACATACCAGGTGTATCCAGTCTAGGGATAATTGTAAATTTCTGTCATACACTCACAGGCTCAGTATGAATTGCACCAGAATATAAACAGCATAAAAAGGAAAAGTATTCGAAGCGTACACCAGTATACAGTGTTGTGGTACTTTTAAATCTTCGCATACATTTCAATCTCAGTAAGCCAGTACAGATTCTCCCCTACTGGAAACCACATGGATACTAGTACAGACGGAAAGTCGAGTGTTTGCAGAAATTTGGGAATTACTCATCGCGGGAAAACCTCCTGGTAGATGTTGCAGAGGCGATGCAAACCCTCAATTACTGTGTCTGTGGAGACAGCAAAAACGGTTCTTTGTGAAGAAAGGATTGCTTTATCGCAGTAGCGTGGATCACATCACCATCACTCGTCTCCATCAAACTGTGATCACAGGGAGAGATGTAGACATGGTCCTCATTGCCTAGTATGATATGTCTGGTCATTTTGGAGTGCAAAAGACAGAAGCCACAGGCCATAGGCGATTCTGTTGGATTGGCATGAGAGGAGACATTGAAAAAAGGTGGCAGGAATGTCACATGTCTGTGACTATCATAACTGTGAAAGGTGATCATAAAGCACCCCTGCATCCGCTTGTAAGTTGACGTCCATTACAAATGGTAGCCATTAACCATCTGAAGGTAGAGGCCAGCAGGACAGGCCATAGCTACATTTTAACCATCATCGATCAATACACCAAATTTCTAGTGGCCGTCCCTGTGAAGGATTTAACTGCCCAGACTAGACAGCGTTGGAGCAGGGAGAGGTAGGTATTGCAACTTGCAAGTGCTGTGGCCATGACCAAGCAGGGGGGGCACACTTGTGGGCGACGGTACTGGCACAGGGCCCCTCTAAGTAGGCTGGTGTGTCTGATGGCGAGTGGCCCCCCACTGTCAGAGACACTGTATTGTACTATGAGGGGCCCTGTGCCAGTGCCGTCGGTCATCAGTGGGCCCATCCACCTGTTCAGAGCAACGACACTTGCCCGGGTGCGCCAGGTGTTGACCCCAGCCCTTGGGGGGGTTCGGCAGCCCAGTTAGGGAGGTTAAAAAAATGGCATATGTTGATGTGTAGGCTGGACATTCAGCTGCTGCAAATGGCGGAATTGGGCAAGTCCGAGGAAGAGGAGGACAAAAGCGAGGCAGTTTTCTGGCAACCTATGTGTCATCAGGGAAAGGTGGGACAAAATCCTTTGAAACCCATGCATGGTTCATTTTAATGAAGGTTACATCATCAGCATTTTGGGTCCACAGACGGGTCCTTTTTTCTGTCGGGATTGATCCAGCAGCACTGAAGACTCTTTCAGATAACACACTAGCAGCAGGGCAAGCGAGCTCCTGTAAGGCATATTGTGCCAATTCAGGCCAGGTGTCCAGTTTACAGGCCCAATAGTCAAAGGGGAATGACCTGTGAGGGAGAACATCGATATGGGAGGAGAAGTAGTTTGTAACCATAGTTGACAACTGCTGCCTCCTGTCACTTTTAATCGATGCAGTATTAGCAGTCGTGTGAGCGGTACTTGAGAAATCAGTCCACAACATGGTGATGAAAACCCTGACTCCAACGCCACTTCGGCTGTGTGCACCAAGAACACCTCTTCCATTGCGCCCACTATGGCTCGTGGGAGAACCAGCACTGCTGCAGTGTGCTGGGAAAACCTCAATCAAACGGTTTACCAGAGTTGCTTGTTTGTTAGCCAATATTATCTCTAGGTTCTCCTGTGACATGATGTTGTGTAAGTTGCCTTTGTAGCGTGGATCGAGGATGCTGGCCAGCCAGTAGTCATCATCCTTCATCATTTTGGCAATGCGGGGGTCCTTCTTTAGGATCCGCAAGGCATAATCGCATATGTGGGCCAATGTTCCAGGTGTCAATTATGCACTGCCACTGCTGGGTGGAGGAGCACTTTCTGGCAAATCCACATCCCTACAGTCACATGCAAACCCTGTACCTGACCTTGGAATGCCAACATTTTCTCTTGCCCCCTGAGAAGCATCCTCCTGCCCAAAATAATCATCCCCCTCCTCCTCCTCTTCTTCCTCCACCTCATCCAGGACAGTTCCATGACCAGACAATGGCTGACTGTCAGCAAGGCTTCCCTCCTCCTCCTCCCCCTCCTGTTCCTCCTCCTCTGCTGCAGAAGCCAGATCCTTAATGTGTGTCAAACTTTGCATGAGCAGATGCATAAGTGGGATGCTCATGCTTATGATGGCATCGTCTGCGCTTACCAGCCGTGTGCATTCCTCAAAACACTGACGGACTTTACAGAGGTCTTTCAGCTTTGACCACTGCACACCCAACAATTCCATGTCTTCCCTCAAACTGCCTGCCTGTGTATCCTCCCACAAATGCATTAGAGCCTGCCTCTGTTCACACAGCCTCTCAACCATGTGCAGGGTGGAGATCCTCCTTCTTGCAATGTCTATGATTAGTCAGTGCTTGAGGAGGTGGAGCAATCGCTGCAGCTTCTGCATATGACTGGAGTGTATGGTCGAGCGACAGATGTGTGAGCACAGTCTTCGCACCTTATGGAGCAGGGATGTTAACTCCGGATAATTATTAAGGAAGCACTGCACCACCAGGTTCAAAGTGTGAGCCAGGCAAGGTATGTGAGTGAGTTTTGCAAAGGCTATGGCTGCCACAAAATGAGTCATCACTGACTACCTTGCCTGGCTCAAGATGTAGACTGCCCAGCCATGACTCAGTTTGTCGCTACAAGTAGTCGGCCAGTACCTCCGCGGTGTGTCTGTTGTCACCCAAAGACATCATCTTTAACACAGCATGCTGACGCTTTCAACTAGCTGTTCGATAGTGGGACACCTCGTGTGCAACACTGCCAGCTGCGGATGGAGTGGTCGTGCGACTGCGCTCTGTGGACGAGCTTTCGCTTATGGAGGAGGATGGTCGAAAGCCTACAGCAAACTGTTTCCTATACCGTGGGCTAGGCAGCACTGTTCCACTGCCGCTGTCCCCTGTGGAACCTGCATCCACCACATTAACCCAGTGCGCAGTGATGGACACGTAACGACCCTGACCATGCCTACTGAACCATGCTTCTGTTGTGAGGTGCACCTTTCCACTCACTGATTGCTTGAGTGCATGGACAATGCGGTCTTTCACATGCAGGTGGAGGGTTGGGATGGCTTTTCGAGAAAAGAAGTGCTGACTGGTTAGGTCATAGCGTGGGACTGCATAGGCCATGAGTTCGCTGAAAGCTTCGCTTTCAACCAAATGGTAGGGCATCATCTCTAATGAGATTAGTTTGGCAATGTAGGCATTCAAACACAGTGTATGCGGATGAGAGGATGGGTACTTTCTTGTCCTTCTCAGAGTGTCTGGTAGGGTGAGCTGGACAGGAGAGCTGCATATGGGGGAAGTAGCGGTGGACCGGACAGAGTGAGATGGGGTTGGTAATGGTATTGTTGGTGAAGGCCTAGTTTTAGTGCTGTGTTGCAAAACCATTGTGATTCCCTGAGTGCTTTGGCCTTGCAACGACACCTCAACATTTAGTGCTGGTGGTGTGCTTAATGGTCGCGGTGGTCTTACAGTGGGGTAAGCGATGGAGCATTGTTGGCTACCTTCAGTCGGAGCAGGTGCACATGAGGTTTTGTAGTCCGTCCACGCTTGCAAGTGCACGTTGGTTAAATGTCTAAGCATGCAACTGGTATTCAAATTTCTAAGTTGTTTACCTCGGCTAAAGGTCCTTCCGTACTTCCTACAGGTAAGCTTTGCCTCATCAGTAGGATTTTGGACAAAGAAGTGCCACACTGCACTCTTCCTACTATGGTATACATTTTCTGGCCTTGCACGCTATGCTAAGTTGACTGTCTGGCCTAGCTGTTCTGCTACTCTTTTAATTTTTGGTCTATGTTTTTGGACAGCTATGGGCCTGCCAGATAACAGCTGCTGCGATGTCAATGCCTGCTGCGGATCCTTCTCCTTATCTGAACTATTTCCAGCGCCACCCTCCTTCCCCAATGGATGCCAATTCGGGTCAAGAACTCGGTCATCCATCACCTCCTCTTCAAAGTCATCTGCACCTTCCTCTTTACCTTCCTCTGTGTCACCATGTAAGGTGGTATAGTATGCAGGAAGGGGCACCTGAGTTTCATCAGGGTCAGATTCTGGCTCAGTAGACTGCGAGGGCAATGTAGTGCTCTGGGTCAATGTTCCAGCAGAACCATCTAGCAGTGGCTGTGCATCAGTGCACTCCATGTTAGATTCATCTTGGACTGGGGAATTCAGGATTTGACTGGATAACCCAGACATGGCATGTGAAAAGAGCTCCATAGAGTAATCTGAAGTGTGGACTTCCGCATCCTTAACTTTTGGAGGGGATGAAGGACGCAAGGAAAGGTGTTTTTCCTGACCAGAATCCTGCACTGACAACTCCGTGCTTGCAGGTTTCAAACGTTTAGAAGAGGAGGCAATAGAGCTGGTGGCTGTTTCGGCAATGTACGCCAAAACCTGTTCTTGATGCTCTGGCTTTAAAAGCGGTTTTCCTACTTCAAGAAAAGGGAACCTTACAGGCCTTCTTGGGCCAGATGATGACGCAGGCTCAACACCTCCTGCTTTAGCTGCTATTGTGCTTTTGCCTGAACCAGTCGATGCCCCACCACCATCAGTACCAGCTGCGCACTCCTGCCCACGTCCACGGCCTCTTCCACCATACTTCCTCATGTTTGGGAAAATGTACCAAAAATGCCAGCAGAAAGATGGTACTGTATGAGGAGCGTCCAGCTGTGTAAGGTGTATTAAAAAAATTAAATCTACGTATATATTTTGCTAGTCACAGACGCTCTCCCAGTATGTATTTGACCGTAATCCAACAAGCAGATATACGGTACTGTATCAGAAGTATACAGCTGTATACGTTTGTTGTGTAAATAACAATCTCTATATATGTAGTTACGGAGTGTCACACACATACGCTGACTCTGTATAGATGTGACTGTAATGCGAACAGCAAATATGCAATACTGTTTGAGAATCGGACAGCTCAATACGGTGTATGGAGAAATGGAAATGTCTGTATATGTACTGTATTTACGGAGTGTCACACACTCACGCTGACTCTGTATAGATGTGACTGTAATGCGAACAGCAGATATGCAATACTGTTTGAGAATCGGACAGCTCAATACGGTGTATGGAGAAATGGAAATGTCCGTATATGTATTTACGAAGTGTCACACACACACGCTGACTCTGTATCGATGTGACCGTAATGCGAACGGCAGATATACAATAGTGTTTGAGAATCGGACAGCTCTCTACGGTGTCTGTATGTAAAATTTTAAATCTCCGTCTATTTTTATACAGAGTGACACACGCTGTCTCTGTATAGTTTTGACCGTGATCAAACAGAAGATATACGAAACTGTTTGAAAAGCGGACAGCTCTATACGGTGTAGGTCTGGACAAATGGAAAATATCCTCTTTTTGTTTTTCCAGAGTCACACACAGATAGCTTGTATTTGTCCGTGATACCAGCCGGTACACGGTAGTGTGTGAGGAGCGTACACTGCTATACGGTGTATGTATGGAAAATTTTAAATGTCCATCTATTTTTATACGGAGTGATACACACTGTCTCTGTATAGTTTTGACTGTAATCAAACAGCAGATATACGAAGCCGTTTGAAAAATGGACAGCTCTATACGGTGTAGGTCTGGAAAAATGGAAAATCTCTGTTTGTTTTTCCAGAGTCACACACAGCTTGCATTTGTACGTGATACCAGCCGGTACATGGTAGTGTGTGAGGAGCGTACACCGCTATACGGTGTGTGAATAAAAGAACGCTAGGTAACTGACCAGAACAAAATAATAAAAGATGGAGTGCTTTGAAAAAAGCAGTTTGAACAGCAGTGTGCACACAGCAATGCAGCTATCAGGTAGCCTTAAAAGGCAGCCTAATCACCACCAGCGCTGCTGCACACAACAAAAATCCTCCCCTTTCACTGCACACTAAGTGTATAGTGAAAAGCACTATCAGCAGAAGCTATTTTTTTCTCCTTCCCTGCCTAACGCTCTCCCTATTCAGAATCAGCAGCAGCACCTCTCCCAATTCTAAGATCGGCAGAAGTAAGATGGTGGTCAGCGGTTATGGCCTTTTCTAGCCACTGTGACGCCACACAAAGCCAGCCAATCACTTCAATGCCCTTCTCTAAGATGGTGGTGGCCACTGCCCATGTCATCGCGTTGCCCACAGTGTGCGTCCTCCATCATTCGCTGAGAAAAGGCGCTGGAAGCATTATTTGAAACGCGACTTTAGCGCTCGGGTCGGCGACCTCATGGCTGACCTCACGTTATGGTCTGGATTCGATCAGCGAAACCCGACTTTAGCTAAAATCGGCGACTTTTGAATTTGACCGACCCGTTTCGCTCAACTCTAATAGACAGGCTAGGTGGGCCTTGTTCTTCACGCATTTTAATTTTGTGGTCTCTTTTCCTCCGGGCACTAAGAATGTTAAGGCGGACGCTCTTTCTAGGAGTTTCTTTGCGGATTCTCTTGATGTGACGAGCCTACTACCATTCTAAATGAGGGTGTATTTCTTTCCACCATCTCACCCGATTTGAGACGTGCCCTGGAGGAATTTCAGTAGGACAAACCTGAACGTTGTCCTATGTGAAACTTTTATGTCCCTGACCAGTGGAGGAAAAGAGTAATGTCTGAAATTCATTGGTCCGTGTTGGCTGGTCATCCAGTTATTTTTGGTACCAGAGATTTGGTGAGTTGGTCTTTTTGGTGGCCTGCCTTATCTCATGATGTCAGTAATTTTGTGCAGTCCTGTGGGACTTTTTCTCGGTCCAAGCCCTGTTCTCTTTCTATTGGGTTGTTGATGCCCCTGCCGGTGCCCAGGAGGCCATGGACTCATATCTCAATGGATTTTATTTCAGATCTTCCTGTCTCTCAGAGAATGCCTGTTATCTGGGTGATCTGTGATAGATTTTCTAAGATGGTCCATCTTGTACCACTCCCAAAGTTGCCATCTTCCTCTGAGTTGGTGCCCTTGTTTTTTCAACAGGTGGTTTGGTTGCACAGGATTCTTGAGAACATTGTGTCGGACAGAGGAGTCCAGTTTGTTTCCAGATTTTGGAGAGCTTTTTGTTCCAAACTGGGAATTCAGTTATCTTTCTCCTCTGCATTTCATCCTCAGAACAATGGGCAGACTAAGAGAACAAACCAGACTTTGGAATCCTATTTGAGATGTTTCATATCTGCTGATCAGGCTGACTGGGTCTCATTTTTGCCCTTGGCCGAATTTGCGCTAAACAATAGGGCTAGTTCTGCCACTTTGATGTCGCCCTTTTTCTGTAACTTTGGGTTTCAGCCTCAATTTTCTTCAGGGCAGGTGGAATCTTTGGCCTGCCCAAGTGTTGATTCTGTGGTAGAGAGAATGCAGCAGATTTGGGACCAAGTGGTGGATAAGTTGTCCCACTCTCAGGAAAAAGCCAACGGTTTTCCAACCGGCATAGGACCATTGGTCCCCGGTTGAAAGTGGGTGATATGGTTTGGTTGTCTTCAAAGAATATTCCTATGAAGGTTGCGTCTCCAAAATTCCTGCCAAGATTCATTGGACCTTATAGGATTTTGGAAATCCTTAATCCCGTTTCTTTCCATTTGGCTCTTCCAGTTACTTTTAAGATTCATAACGTGTTCCATAAATCCTTGTTGAAGAGGTTTGTAGAGCCAGTAGTTCCCATGGCGGCACCTCCTGACCCTGTATTGGTTAAATATAATTTGGAGTATGAGGTAGAGAAAATATTGGATTCTCGTTTGGCTAGACGGAGACTCCAGTACCTGGTCAAATGGAAGGGTTATGGCCAGGAGGATAATTCTTGGGTCTCTGCTTCTGACATTCATGCTGAAAGATTGGTTCGTTCTTTTCACCGGGCCCATCGTGACTGGTCTGGTGGCATGGATGAGGGTTCGGTGACCCCCTCCTCAAGGGGGGTACTGTTGTGAATTCTCTCTCTGGTTTCCCTCTGGTGATTACAGAAGATAGTGGAGCTGGTCAGATTGAGAGTTCTCTTTCCGAGCTCCCTCTGGTGGTTACTGCAGGTAGTGGAGCTGATCTGATTGACAGAGGATTGCCACCTGATAATGAGGAAGACGGTTGGAGATCTGGGGTTTCTGATTGGGATTTAAGACAGCTGACTCCCTCTATCCCTGCTGTTGATTTTCTTCTTGTGCCTCCTGACGTCTGATGTCTCCTGCTCTTTCCCTGCATGTTCAGCTACGTGGTTCATTTGCTATTCTGTTTGCATTTGATCTGGTTTTGTTTATCTCTGCTTTGTGCGGGTCAGCTGGCTCCGGCTGGGGCTGTGCTGAATCACTGCACGTATGTTACTGCATGTGCCAGTTTGTTTTGTCCCCTGTTAGATTGGTCTCTTTTTGCTCTGCTTTCAGAATGTACCAGAGTGCTGACATAGTGGGGGGCGAAGTTGTGTGACTTCAGTGTTTTTTGCATCAGACGTGTTGGACTTTTGCAGGGTTTTTTGCATGATTGCAGACAGTGTCATTCCTTTCCTGTCCTGTCTAGTCAGTGTGGGCCCCATCGTTTGCTCAGTCTATTTTTCTGCCTGCGTTTGTATTTTGATCTTGTCTCACCGCCAATATATGTTTGGGGGCTATCTATTCCTTTGGGGTCTGCTTTGGGGCAGTTTAGATTTCCCCTTTCTTGCTTTAGGCTTAGTTAGCTCTCCGGCTGTGCCGAGGCGTCTAGGATCATCGTAGGTACGCTCCACGGCTACTGCTAGTTGTGTGGACAGGATCAGGGGTCTGCATCCGCTTAGTTACCAACCTCTCTGGTTTTCTGTGGCTTAGCCTGGGCCTGCTATCCTCCTCGGTGACCCATTCATAACATTCTGCCTTGTGCTCGTGCAAGTGCGGTTTTGGTCTCCTGCCAGACCCTGGAGAACTCCTCAGTCAGAAGATCGGCTGCCACCACACCCGAGGCAGGTGGTACCGGCAGAGGAACACCAGGATGTTGCCCGTAGACAATAAAGAAGGGTGACTTGGAAGAGGATTCGCTGGTGTGGTTGTTGTAGGTGAATTCGGCCCAAGGTAGCAAGCTGGACCAATCGTTCTGGTGGGCGTTGGAGAAATGATGGAGATAGGTTACAAGGATCTGATCAGTACGTTCTGCTTGACCATTAGTTTGGGGATGGTAGGCAGCGGAAAAGTCCAATGTCACTTCCATCATTTTGCATAGGGCTCTCCAAAACCCCGAGGTGAACTAAACCCCTTTGTCCAAAACGATATGCTTGGGGAAGACGTGTATTCGAAAAACATGGGAGATGAAAATTCTCGCCAAATCTGGAGCAGAGGGTAAACCAGGTACAGCAATGAAATGGGCCATCTTGGAAAATCGATCCACAATGACTAGGATGATGGTGTGGCCTGAAGACCGAGGCAGATCAGTAATAAAGTCCATTGCAACATGCTGCCAGGGGGCCGAAGGAGCCGGAAGTGGGTGCAAGAGACCGGAGTGAAGGTGCCGAGGGACTTTGTTTTTGGCACAAGACGGACAAGAAGCAATAAAACTTTGAACATCTTGAGGAAGAGAGGGCCACCAATAGAAATGAGAGATGAGGGAGAGAGTTTTCTTGAGGTCAACCTGGCCAGCTAGCTTGGAGGCATGGCCCCAGTGTAAAACTCGCTTCCTTTCGCTTTCTGGCACAAAGGTCTAACCCGGCGGCAACAAAGTCAGGTTAACAGGGGCGACCACGATGACTTTGCTAGGATCCACAATGTGCGATGGCTCCTCCTCATTATCGGTGACCAGAAAGGACCTGGATAAAGCATCTGCTTTGAGATTCTTATCACCGGGACGGAAATGAAGCTCACAATCGAACCAGGCAAAGAATAGCAACCACCTGGCTTGCCGGGGATTAAAGTCTTTGTGCTGACTGGATATATACCAGGTTCTTGTGGTCGGTGTAGATTTTAAATGGATGCATAGCTCCCTCCAGAAGATACCGCCACTCTTGCAAGGCTAATTTAATGGTGAGCAGCTCCCTGTCACCGATGGCATAGTTTCTCTCCGCGGTGGAGAACATTTTAGAGAAAAAACTGCAGGTGACTAGTTGGCCGGAGGAAGATCTCTGAGAAAGAACTGCCCCGGCTCCAATGGCAGAAGCATCCACCTCAAGGATAAAGGGCTTGTTAACCTCAGGACGATGGAGTACGGGAGCTGTAGCGAAAGCTCGTCTCCAAGTTTGGAAGGCGTTTTTGGCTTCTGGAGACCAGAGGTGAGGGTTAGCTTCCTTATGGGTCAGGGCATAGATAGGAGCAGTCAAAGTAGAAAAGTGTGGGATAAACTGCCGGTAGTAATTAGGGAGACCAAGGTATCGTTGGATTACCTTAATTCCCTGGGGACGCGGCCAGTTGAGTATGGCGGACACTTTTCCTGGGTCCATACGTAGCCCAGAGTCGGAAATTATGTAACCCAAGAATGGCAGGGAGGACTGTTTGAAGACGCATTTCTCGAGCTTGACATAAAGATGATGCTCCCTCAAACGTAGTAAGACTTGGCGGACATCTTTTCTGTGAGTAGACAGGTCCGAGGAAAACACTAAAATGTTGTCCAAATACATTACTACTCAGGAGTAGAAAATATCTCGGAATACATCGTTGACGAACTCCTGGAACACTGCGGGAGCATTGCACAAGCCGAAGGGCATAACCAAATACTCATAGTGGCTGTCACAGGTGTTGAAAGCGGTCTTCCACTCATCTCCGCAGCGAATATGGATCAGATTATAGGCCCCGCGGAGATCCAATTTCGTGAAAATCCGTGCTCTCCGCACATGGTCGAACAGCTCCCGAATGAGAGGAAGCGGATATTTGTTTTTAATGGTGATATCATTGAGCCCCCGGTAGTCAATGCAGGGATGGAGGGATCCATCCTTTTTCTTGATGAAAAAGAAACCTGCTCCTGCAGGCAAAGATGGAGGGAGACAGTGGATAGATCCGACCTCGGGGTGGAGAAGAGCTGGGGACAAGGTCGATTGGGCAATCATAGGAGTAATGGGGAGGTAGGGTCTACACCTCCCTCTTGTTAAAGATGTCCGAGAAGGCCAATAGGCCGAAGGTAAATCTGTACAGGCCGAGGTTGATCGTGAGGAGTTCTTTGGCTGGACGGAAAGCAGACATTTGTCTTGGCAAGACTGTCCGCAATGCAGGATATCACCGGAGTGCCAGTCTAGGGTAGGCTCGTGTGCTCTTAACCAGGGAAGGCCCAAGAGGATGGTATGAGATAACGAAGGCAGCACGTAGAAGACTATCTTCTCCCGGTGTAAGGCTCCAATCTGAAGTTCCACCTCTTCAGTGACCAGAGTAACGGACTCCCGCAAGGGTTGACCGTCGATCGAAGCAATCTGCCGAGGGGTCTCAAGGAATCTGACAGGGATCCGAAGTCTCCTAACCGCCTCGAACTGAATAAAGTTTCCAGCTGCACCCGAATCTATGTAAGCCCACTCAGAAGAATGCTTGGGACCTAGATGCAAAAGGATGGAAAGAGTCAAGGGTAGAGAGGAATCACAGATACCTAGGGAGGCCTATCTTACCTGTCCTAGGCGGAGGCATTTCCTGGGCGTATAGGACAGGAGCGAAAGAAGTGGGATGCACTCCCACAATAGAAGCAGAGCCTCTGTTCGACCCTCTCTCTCCGGCGCTCCTCCACCGGCTTGAGACGATCCACTTGCATGGGTTCCGGTGCAGGGGCCGCAGAAGCTGACACAGGGCGAGAGCGGGGTGGATTATGGGTAGCTGGAAGAGGGTGAGGGAATCTCCTCTCTCTAGCTGCCTCTCGGGATCGCTCCTGAAAGCGCAGGTCGATGCGGGTAGCCAGGGAGATCAGGTCCTCCAGGGAAGTAGGAGTGTCTTGACCCACCAGCTTGTCCTTGATTCAGCCCGAGAGTCAGCGCCAAAAGGCTCCTACCAAGGCCTCATTGTTCCAACCCAACTCTGAGGACAGGGTGCGGAACCGAATGGCGTACTGACCTTCCGAGAGCGTGCCCTGGTGAAGATTAAAAAGCTCTTCGGTAGTAGAGGCCAGGCGGCCCGGTTCATCAAACACTTTACGAAAAGTGTCCAGAAAAATGGAGAGTTGGGAGACTATGGGGTCATCTCGTTCCAAGAGAGGGTTCACCCAAGCTAAGGCCTCCCCCTCTAAGTGGGACACGACAAAGGCCACCTTGGCTCGGTCAGTGGGGTACTGCTGTGGCAACAGCTCGAAGTGTAGCTGGCATTGATTTAGGAACCCCTAACACAATTTGGGGTCGCCACTATACCGTGGAGGTTTTGCCAAGCGGGGTAGTGGGTGTGGGGTCGCAGCCTGGGCCAGGGCAGAGGCAACGGTCTGGAGGGTCAGGAGGCGATTATCCACTGAGACCATATAATTTAGAATGTGGGCCTGAGTGTCACGCTGCTGAGCGAGCTCTTGTTGGAGACCAGCCATCTGGGGAGCCCCTCCAGGATTGTAGGCCTGTAAGGACGACAGATGGGACTCCATAGATTTGAGGAAGGACATTATCCTTGTCTGGTTCTCCCGTAAGAGCAGAAGTTCCTTTTGGGTCGGGGTCGAGGTACCAGCGGGGTCCATGGCCTGATTATACTGTGAGACTGGGTGGACTCCAGGGGTTATCCCTCAGGACCGTGACAATGAACCTCCCTCGGGTGAGCTGGCCAGGTGTACCACCCTCTATACAGGGAGCGTTTGGGCCTGGCCCAGAGGAGACTATCGCCGCGGATGCTGATTCCTGGGGACAGTTGGAGAGGGACACAGGCGGGAGACGGACTGAACGGTAGAGAGGAGATGCCGGTGACCACAGGGAGACTGCTGCAGACCCTGGAATGAAGGTAGATTACACGTGTGGAGGCAGGAATGGAGTAATAGGAAAGACACTGGACCAGGCCGACACAGGCAGGGATGGACGAATCCTTGAAGGGAACATAAGGAGGTCACAAGAGTAGATATGGCAGAGACACAGGAAGGATATAGAGTGCTAGACAGAAGGAACGCAGAAGAGCATGGAGCCGAAATCAAGCAGGAGACACAAGTGATAATCAGGCGCCGAGCATGGGGCGAGGTTGCCTGATATAGGGCACGCTTTAGGACTTCCGGGTCAGGGTCCCCCAGGATCACGGAGGCCAAGGGATAGGGTGGCTCAGTCTGGGGGAGGCGTAGCATAGTGCATGGCATGAGGTGCGCATGCGCACCCGACAGGGGACAGAGATCGGCTGCAGGACCGGAAGTGGAGGAGCCGAGTCACACACACCTGCTCTGGGAGCGCTCAGGGAGAGAGGAGAGTGCCAGGGAGCCCTGGATGGCGTGGAGGCGGCAGGTGCTGCAGGCGCCGTGACCATGGAGGCAGCGGGAGCAGTGGCAGAGGTGGCCGGAGCAGCGGCCGCAGTGACATCGGGGACAGTGGGAGCCGCGGCAGAAGCGGTAGGCGTGACACTTATCATATTGATGTTCAAATAACAAAGTGTGATGCCTGTTGTTTTACCAATGTATGTGCTTGTACAATGTATATATTTATCATTAGATATGGTATATTGTCACATTGCATATCAAAGTTCATGTCCTGAAAATAAATAAGTCAAGAATATATAGTATAAAACAAAAGAATAAATAGTCTAAAGTAGACATTAGGGTAGGCCATTATTGGTCACAGAATACCTGTATATTTTTACAGGAATTGGTTTTACTATAAGAATATATATTTTTTACAAATAGAAATGACTTATAAATGCTAATTTATGTGAGCACTGAGCTTGACTGGTGTGAAAAACAAACAGCCTGCTTTATTTCTTTAGACATCCTAAGCTTTCAAATCAATGTCATTTTTAAAATGTTTTCTACTAATACACAATGTGGCTAGGTCACAAAAGTTTGTAACAAAGTTGGGCAGCACCCAATGATATTTGTAGTCCATAGATAAATTAACAAATGCAGTATTTCCGGCATGGCACTTTTAATAAGCAATCCACTTACTCAGAAGTTCAAACTTGTTAGAATCCAAAAGCAGATTCAGAAGTTGAAGTGTTGCTGTTAAAAAAATGACCCTTTCACCTGCTGAAGTAGACAGCAGAGCAATTCCCCTTGACAATAACATTCGTAGAAAGCAACAGACAAGGCTCAAAAGCCAATTTTATTTTTAAATGAAACATTACTGTATATTTTTTTTTCTTATAGAAAATGCAGCAAAGCAGTAAAGTAAAAAAAGAATACATTGCAGATTTCATTATTATTTTCTTATCATTTTTCTAACTGTGAGCTTGTGTTATGTAGGGTCATACAAGAAGCACACACTTTTGATTGACACAGCATCTAATAATGTTTTAATTTATCTCTCTATATATAACTTAAAAGATTATATGTGTACACGTTCAAAACAAACATCCAATCACTTCTATATCCACCAAATAATGATCTACGAGGGATAAAGAAAACATATTTTGCTCCAGGAGACAGAAAGTAGCAGTAGGCATAGATATTGCACTCTGTATTGTTAGCTATGCTGTTATCAAGGAGTTTATGTATATTCCACCCAAAATATACCATTATTCATCCATTAAAATTTCAGAGGTAAAAAAGAGAAGCAAAGTTTGGTAATTTTGTTTTATTTCTGTGTTTTTGCTGCTGTCACGTTTGAATTGTTTTTTGAGAAGCTGATGGTGTACTGTCATTCCGTAGACTTGTTCAATCAATAACAAAGTGACAATTTCTACCATCAATAGTGAAGAATCTGAGGGCCTTTGCAAGCTGGTAAATGAGAGAATAGAACAGTTTGTACAATCTAATATATAAAGCTGAATGTGTATGTATGTTTGTATGTATGTATGTGTGTATGTCCGGGATTGGCATCTGCACCGTCGCAGCTACAGCCACAAAATTTTGCACAGTCACACGTCTGGACTCCGAGAGCGTCATAGGCTATGTTGTGAGGTGAAATTTTTACCCCGTGCGTTCCAATTCAGCAAATAATTTGGCCTGTTATTCTTATCATTTCTATGGTTTTATCGTCCTTCTGTAAAGCTGGAAATAACCCAATTTATTACCGTGCCAACACAGACTACCCTCTGACACAGACTGCAGGGGGAGCCCAGTATCACACAGGATAGGATTAGATACACGGCTCTGCAGTCATTATCACACAGGACAGGATTAGATACACTGCTCAGCAGTCAGTATCACACGGAATAGGATTAGATACACGGCTGAGCAGTCAGTAACACACGATAGGATTAGATACACAGCTCAGCAGACATTATCACACAGGATAGGGGTAGATACACAGCTCAGAAACAGGATGTGCCAAAGGAGAGGATATTTTCATTCCAAGAATTCCACTCATTCCATCTGATTTGTTTTTTGATTTTAAACGCCTCCAGTTTCCAGTTCAACTGCTATTTGCAATGTCCATTAACAATGCTCAGGGACAGTCCTTGAAAGTAGTAGGGATCGATTTGCAATCTCCATGCTTTTCTTATGGTCAACTTTACGTGGTCTGTTCAAGAGTTGGAACTGCCAAAAATGTGTTCATCTTTGCACCGAAAGAAAAAACCAAAAATCTTGAAGGAGTTGAAAATAAAATACTATCAATACTTTTGTAATCATTTAGTTAATTTGTGTTGCAAATCTGTAGTGTTGAATATATGATGTTAAATGTTTTTATGTGCAATATAATCATTATGATTTGTTATAACTAACCACAGTTGATTACTATGCCCAGGCAACGCCGGGCACTTCAGCTAGTCTAATATATAAAGCTGAATGTGTGTATGTTTATATGTGTGTATGCGTGTATGTCCGGGATTGGCATCTGCATCGTCGCAGCTACAGCCACAAAATTTTGTACAGTCACACGTCTGGACCCCGAGTGCATCATAGGCTATGTTGTGAGGTGAAATTTTAACCCCGCGCATTCCAATTAACCAAACAATTTTGCCCCTAGGTACATAATGGAGAAAATGTTTATGTATGTATGTATGTGCTTATGTCCGGGACTGGCATCTGAACCGTCGCAGCTACAGCCACAAAATTTTGCACAGTCACCCGTCTGGACCCTGAGAGCATCATAGGCTATGTTGTGAGGTGAAATTTTAACCCCGCACGTTCCTATTCACCAAACAATTTGGCCTATTATTCTTATGATTTCTATGGTGTTATCATCCTCTGTAAAGCTGGAAATAACTCAATTTATTACCGTGCCAACACTGACCAACCTCTGACACAGACTGCAGGGAGCCCAGTATCACACAGGATAGGATTAGATACACGGCTCAGCAGTCCGTATCACACAGGATAATATTAGATACACGGCGCAGCAGACAGTATCACACTTAATAGGATTAGATACACGCTCAGCAGTCAGTAACACACAGGATAGGAATAGATACACAGCTGAGCAGTCAGTAACACACATGATAGGATTAGGTACATGGCTCAGCAGTCAGTATCACACAGGATAGGAATAGATACATGGCTAAGCAGATGGTATCACACAGGATAGGATTAGATACACTGCTCAGCAGTCAGTATCACTCAGGATAGGATTAGATACACAGCTGAGCAGTCAGTAACACGATAGGACTAGAAACACAGCTCAGCAGAAAGTATCACACAGTAGAGGATTAGGTACACAGCTCAGCAGACATTAGCACACAGGATAGGGTTAGATACACAGCTCAGAAATAGGATGTGCCAAAGGATAGAGCATTTTCATTCCAAGAATTCCACTCATTCCATCTGATTTGTTTTTTGATTTTAAACGCCTCCAGTTTCCAGTTCAACTGCTATTTGCAATGTCCATTAACAATGCTCAGGGACAGTCCTTGAAAGTAGTAGGGTTCGATTTGCAATCTCCATGCTTTTCTTATGGTCAACTTTACGTGGTCTGTTAAAGAGTTGGAACTGCCAAAAATGTGTTCATCTTTGCACTGAAAGGAAAAACCAAAAATCTTGAAGGAGTTGAAAATAAAATACTATCCATACTTTTGTAATCGTTTAGTTAATTTGTGTTGCAAATCTGTAGTGTTGAATATATGATGTGAAATGTTTTTATGTGCAATATAATCATTATGATTTGTTATAACTAACCACAGTTGGTTACTATGCCCAGGCAATGCCGGGCTCTTCAGCTAGTCTAATATATAAAGCTGAATGTGTGTGTGTATGTTTGTATGTATGTATGTGCTTATGTCCTGGATTGGCATCTGCACCGTCGCAGCTACAGCCACAAAATTTTGCACAGTCACACGTCTGGACCCCGAGAGCATCATAGGCTATGTTGTGAGGTGAAATTTTAACCCCGCATGTTCCAATTCACCAAACAATTTGGCCTATTATTCTTATCATTTCTATGGTGTTATCGTCCTCTGTAAAGCTGGAAATAACACAATTTATTACCGTGCCAACACAGACCACCCTCTGACACAGACTGCAGGGAGCCCAGTATCACACAGGATAGGATTAGATACACGGCTCAGCAGTCAGTATCACACAGGATAGTATTAGATACACGGCACAGCAGACAGTATCACACAGAATAGGATTAGATACACGGCTCTGCAATCAGTATCACACAGGATAGGATTAGATACACGACTCAGCAGTCAGCATCACACAGAATAGGATTAGATATACGGCTCTGCAATCAGTATCACACAGGATAGGATTAGGCACACTGCTCAGCAGTCAGTATCACACAGGATATAAATAGATACATGGCTCAGCAGACGGTATCACACATGATAGGATTAGATACACTGCTCAGCAGTCAGTATCACACATGATAGGATTAGAACCACAGCTCAGCAGAAAGTATCACACAGGAGAGGATTAGGTACACAGCTCAGCAGATATTAGCACACAGGATAGGGTTAGATACACAGCTCAGAAATAGGATGTGCCAAAGGAGAGGACATTTTCATTCCAAGAATTCCACTCATTCCATCTGATTTGTTTTTTGATTTTAAACGCCTCCAATTTCCAGTTCAACTGCTATTTGCAATGTCCATTAACAATGTTCAGGGACAGTCCTTGAAAGTAGTAGGGATCGATTTGCAATCTCCATACTTTTCTCATGGTCAACTTTACGTGGCCTGTTCAAGAGTTGGAACAGCCAAAAATGTGTTCATCTTTGCACTGAAAGGAAAAACCAAAAATCTTGAATAAGTTGAAAATAAAATACTATCAATACTTGGGTAATCGCTTAGTTCATTTGTGTTGCAAATCTGTAGTGTTGAATATATGATGTGAAATGTTCTTATGTGCAATATAATCATTATGATTTGTTATAACTAACCCAAGTTGGTTACTATGCCCAGGCAATGCCGGGCTCTTCCGCTAGTCTAATATATAAAGCTGAATGTGTGTGTGTGTGTGTATGTTTGTGTTTGTGTATGCGTGTGTGTCCGGGATTGGCTTCTGCATCGTCGCAGCTACAGCCACAAAATTTTGCACAGTCACACGTCTGGACCCCGAGAGCATCATAGGCTATGTTGTGTGGTGAAATTTTAACCCCGCGCGTTCCAATTCACCAAACAATTTTGCCCCTAGGTACATAATGGGGAAAAAGTGTATGTATGTATGTATGTGTGTATGTCCGGGATTGGCATCTGCACCGTCGCAGCTACAGTCACAAAATTTTGCACAGTCACATGTCTGGAGCCCAAGAGCATCATTGGCTATGTTGTGAGGCGAAATTTTAACCCCGCACGTCCCAATTCACCAAACAATTTTGCCTATTATTCTTATCATTTCTATGGTGTTATCGTCCTTCTGTAAAGCTGGAAATAACACAATTTATAACACAGACCACCCTCTGACATAGACTGCAGGGGGAGCCCAGTATCACACAGGATAGGATTAGATACACGGCTCAGCAGTCAGTATCACACAGGATAGGATTAGATACACAGCTCAGCAGTCAGTATCACTCAGGAGAGGATTAGACACATGGCTCAGCAGTCAGTATCACACAGGATAGGATTAGATACACAGCTCAACAGTCAGTATCACACAGGACAGGATTAGATACACAGCTCAGCAGTCAGTATCACACAAGATAGGAATAGATACACGGCTC
Organism: Dendrobates tinctorius; assembly: GCF_039654945.1. Classification (NCBI taxonomy): domain Eukaryota; kingdom Metazoa; phylum Chordata; class Amphibia; order Anura; family Dendrobatidae; genus Dendrobates; species Dendrobates tinctorius. The sequence goes on along the minus strand of NW_027361732.1, from coordinate 33,290,278 downwards.
AGCAGACAGTATCACACAGGATAGGATTAGATACACAGCGCAGCACACAGTATTACACAGAATAGTATTAGATACATGGCTCAGCAGGCAGTATCACACAGGATAGAATTAGATACACAGCTCAGCAGTCAGTATCACACAGGATAGGATTAGATACACAACTCAGCAGTCAGTATCACACAGGATAGGATTAGATACACAGCTGAGCAGTCAGTATCACACAGGAGAGGATTAGACACATGGCTCAGCAGTCTGTATCATACAGGTTAGTATTAGATACACAGCTCAGCAGTCAGTATTATACAGGATAGGATTAGATACACAGCTCAGCAGTCAGTATCACACAGGATAGGAATAGATACACTGCTCAGCAGTCAGTATCACACAGGATTGGATTAGATACACGGCTGAGCAGTCAGTAACACGCGATAGGATTAGATACACAGCTCAGCAGAAAGTATCACACAGGAGAGGATTAGATACACAGCTCAGCAGACATTATAACACAGGATAGGGTTAGATACACAGGTCAGAAACAGGATGTGCCAAAGGAGAGGACATTTTCATTCCAAGAATTCCACTCATTCCATCTGATTCCACTCATTCCATCTGATTTTTTTTTATTTTAAAAGCCTCCAGTTTCCAGTTCAACTGCTATTTGCAATGTCCATTAACAATGATCAGGGACAGTCCTTGAAAGTAGTAGGGATCGATTTGCAATCTCCATGCTTTTCTCATGGTCAACTTTATGCGGTCTGTTCAAGAGTTGGAACTGCCAAAAATGTGTTCATGTTTGCACCGAAAGGAAAAAACAAAAATCTTGAATAAGTTGAAAATAAAATACTGTCAATACATGGGTAATCATTTAGTTAATTTGTGTTGCAAATCTGTAGTGTTGAATATATGATGTGAAATATTTTTATGTGCAATATAATCATTATAATTTGTTATAACTAACCCCAGCAGGTTACTATGCCCAGGCAACGCCAGGCTCTTCAGCTAGTATGCTCTATAAAGATAGATGAGATGAGGTGATAGGTTACATTTAACCAAACCAACATATTACAGCTATTGGACTGTACACCTAATAGCCAAAATTACAATCTCCTTATTTTCCTCTGCCGCTGTCTACAGTGATGTGCATACACAGTAGCCTGTTGTGAGTTCATTTTCCCCTTCACCATTGAGGTCTGATGAACTCCCTCTTCTGGTGAAGGAAGGTAGTGAGGCTGATTACCAAGCACCTGGGCAGGATGATGATGACTGGGTGACAGGAATTACTGACTGGATATAAGGCAGCCGACGCCCTTCTGCCTTGCTGGTGATCTCTCTGAGGGATTCTAGGAGACCAGTCTGATTCCTGCTCCTCAAAAGCTAAGTTTTCTGCTCTACTTTTTGCATTTGAGTTTTGGTTTTGTTTTGCATTGTTTTCCTTGATTTCTGCCATTCCCTGCTGGAGTGAGCTGAATTCCTTTTTGCTCTGTCTTCAGAAAATACCTGAGTGCTGATATAGTCTTTTTGAAGCCTAGCATCTTCAGGGCTTTTTTCCCTATCAGCTGTTGACTCTTGTTTTCATAGGGTTTTGGTGGATTACAGACAGCAGCTTTTCTTTCCTGTCCTATCTAGTTAGCTTTGGCCCCATTGTTTGCTCAGCCTATCTTTCTATCTGTTCTATCTGTCCTACGGTGCCCTAGACCACTCGATCACAGCCGGAGAGCTAAATAGCCTAAAGACAGAAAAGGAAATCTAAACTGCCCCAGAGCAGACCCCAAAGTAAAAGGCAGCCCCCAACATATAATGACGGTGAAGCAAGATGAAAAAACACTCACACAGATAGAAAGATAGGCTGAGCAAACGATGGGGCCCAAGCTAACTAAACAGAACAGGAAAGGAAGGTTGCTGTCTGCAATCTGCCAACACCCTATCAAAGAAATAAGCCAACAAGCTGATATGGAAAAAGACCCTGAAGCAGCTAGGCTTCAAAAACTAAATCAGCACTCAGGTATTTTCAGAAGACAGAGCTAAAGGAATTCAGCTCACCCCAGCAGGGAATGGCAGAAATCCAGAAAAACAAAGCAAAACAAAGTCAAAGCACAAATGCAAAAAGCCGAGCAGAAAACTTAGCTTTAGAAGAGCAGGAATTCAGACAGGTCTCCAAGGATCCCACAGAGAAATCACCCGCAGGGCAGAAGGGCGTTGGCAGCCTTATATCCAGTCAGTAACTCCACTCAGCCAGTCATCATCATTAGGCTCAGGTGTTTGATAATCAGGCTCACTACCTTTCTTTACCAGAAGAGGGAGTTCCTCCGGCCTCAGTAGTGAAGGGGAAAATGAACTCACAACAGTACCTCCCCCTTGAGGAGGGGTCACCGAACCCTCAACCACGCCACCAGGGCGATCAGGGTGAGCCCGATGAAAGGCACGCACCAATCTTTTGGCATGAATATCAGAGGCAGAGACCCAGGAATTATCCTCCTGACCATAACCCTTCCACTTAACCAAATACTGGAGTCTCCGTCTAGCCAGACGGGAATCCATTACTTTCTCTACCTCATATTCCATGTTACCTTCAACCAATACAGGGTCTGGAGGTGCCACCCCCGGAACAACAGGTTCAACAAACCTTTTCAACAAAGATTTATGGAACACATTATGGATTTTAAATGTGACAGGAAGAGCCAAACGAAAAGAGACTGGATTAATAATCTCCAAAATCTTGTATGGTCCAATAATTCTAGGCTTAAACTTAGGAGAAGCCACCTTCATAGCAATATTTTTTGATGATAACCACACCATATCACCAACCTTAAACTGGGGACCAATGGTCCTATGTCGGTTGGAAAACCGCTGGGCCTTTTCCTGGGATAGAGATAACTTATCCACCACTTGGTCCCAGATCTGGTGCATTCTCTCCACCACAGTGTCAACACCTGGGCAGGCAGAGGGCTCCACCTGCCCTGAAGAAAATCGAGGATGAAACCCAAAGTTACAAAAAAAAGGTGACATCAAAGTGGCAGAACCAGCTCTATTATTTAAAGCAAATTCGGCCAAGGGCAAAAATGAAACCCAATCATCCTGATCAGCGGAAATAAAACATCTCAAATACGACTCCAAGGTCTGGTTTGTTCTCTCCATCTGCCCATTGGTCTGAGGGTGAAAAGCAGAGGAGAAGGACAACTGAATTCCCAGCTTGGAACAGAAAGTTCTCCAAAATCTAGACACAAACTGAACTCCTCTGTCAGATACAATGTTCTCAGGAATCCCGTGCAAGCAAACCACCTGTTGCAAAAACAGGGGCACCAATTCAGAGGAAGACGGCAACTTAGGGAGTGGTACAAGATGAACCATCTTAGAGAACCTATCACAAATCACCCAAACAACAGTCATCCTTTGAGAGACAGGCATATCAGAGATGAAATCCATTGAAATATGGGTCCATGGCCTCTTGGGGACAGGCAAAGGCATCAACAACCCACTAGAGCGAGAACACGATTTAGACCGGGAGCACGTCCCACAGGACTGCACAAAATACCTGACATCACGAGACAAGGAGGGCCACCAAAAAGACCGACTCACCAGATCTCTAGTACCAAAAATACCTGGATGACCAGCCAAAGCAGAGCAATGAACTTCAGACATCACTCTCTTCTTCCACTGGTCAGGAACATACAACTTTCCACTGGGACAACGCTCAGTTTTGTCCTCCTGGAACTCTTCCAGAGCACGTCTCAAATCGGGCGAGATGGCAGAAAGGACTACCCCTTCGCCTAAGATGGTAGCAGGTTTTGTCACCACAGGAGAATCAGCAAAAAAGTTCCTAGAGAGGGCGTCTGCCTTGACATTCTTAGTTCCAGGAAGAAAAGAAACCCAAAATCAAAACGTGTAAAAAAACAAGGCCCACCTAGCCTGTCTAGGGTTCAAGCGCTTAGCCGACTCTAGGTAAATCAAATTCTTGTTGTCAGTGAGGACCACGACTTGATGCTTAGCTCCCTCCAACCAATGTCTCCACTCCTCAAATGCCCATTTCATGGCCAACAGTTCCCGATTCCCCACATCATAGTTACGTTCAGATGGAGAGAACTTTTGGGAAAAGAAAGCACAGGGATTCATTTTAGATGTTACAGGATCCTTTTGGGACAAAACAGCTCCTGCACCAATCTCAGAAGCATCCACCTCTACCTGGAACGGAAGTGAGACATCAGGTTGCCGCAAAACCGGGGCGGAGGTAAATCTTCGCTTCAGGTCCTGAAAGGAAGAAACAGCCTCCGGAGACCAATTTAACACATCAGCACCCTTCTTAGTCAAATCAGTCAATGGCTTGGCAATACTAGAAAATTTTGCTATAAATTTCGGATAAAAATTAGCAAAACCCAAAAACTTCTGGAGGGCCTTCAAAGAAGTGGGCTGAACCCAATCGTAAATGGCCTGTACCTTGGCCGGGTCCATTTCAATAGTTGACGGGGACAAAATAAATCCCAAAAAAGAAATCCTCTCTACTCCAAAAAGGCATTTAGATCCTTTGACATACAGGGAATTCTCCCTCAAGATCCGGAACACAGTCCGAACATGTTCCACATGAGAATCCCAATCCTTGGAGAAGATCAAAATATCTTCCAGATAGATAATCAAAAATTATCCACAAAGTCTCGGAAAATATCGTTCATGAAGCACTGGAAGACAGAAGGGGCATTAGTGAGCCCAAAAGGCATCACCAGGTACTCAAAATGTCCCTCCGGAGTATTAAACGCCGTCTTCCATTCATCTCCATGCTTAATGCGAATAAGATTATACGCCCCCCTGAGGTCAAGCTTGGTAAACCAGCAAGCACCTTTAACCTGGAGAATAGATCAGAAATCAGGGGTAACGGATGCTGATATTTAACAGTAATTTTGTTGAGGGCACGATAATCAATACAAGGTCTTAATGATCCATCCTTTTTGGCTACAAAAAAAAACCGGCACCTAAGGGTGACGAGGATGGTCTAATATGACCCTTCTCCAACGCCTCCTTAATATAGGATCGCATAGCCTCGTGCTCGGGTACAGATAAATTGAATAGCCGACCCTTGGGAAATTTACACCCCGGGCTCAGTTCAATTGCACAGTCATAACTAGAGCTGAGCGACTTTTGGTTTTTTAGGGTCGAGTTTCGTTTCGTGAAACCCGACTTTTCCAAAGGTCGGGTCGAGCAAGATCGGCCGATTATAGGGAAAAGTCGGGGTCATCCCGAAACACGAAACCCAATGTAACTCAATGGGGAATAAAAGTCGGCAGTGAGAGGAAGACAGGAAACACACCTACAGTGCCCATTTGAATGCCAAAAGCATCAATTCTTCTTACTTAAGCTGGTCAACCTTAATTAACTTCATAATACAAGTTACGCACTGAAAAATGGGGGTTATTTGGCTAAAGTTATGGGGGGGGTAGGGCTGGCTCCAGGTTTTCATGTGCCCTGGGCGAAAGAGCGCCCCTTTAACACATACCACAACTCATCATGCTCCGATACGGCAGAGAAATAGCGGTATAGTACAATGAAAAATACTTCACTTTTTACATCTCATGACGAGGCCCATCTATTTCTCCATACAGAATCATTGGTCCCATATAATGTTTGAAACAGTATATGATGAGCTCCACATAATGCTACAGTATATGTTGGTCCCCATGGATGAAGCTCCACTGTCTTATGGGCCCAAATAATGCTCCAAACATAATGGGCCCCATTTCTAATGCTCTAGTGTATAATGGGCCCTGTAAATGCTGCTCCAGTGTCTGATGTCCACCTTTGGAATGTTCCAGTGTATGGTGGGCCCCATCTATCATTCTCCAGAGTATAGTGCTCCCCAAAAATTGCTGTCCCAACATTGAAAACAATCAAATAAGTCTCCTCGCTAGGGAATCCCTGTACTAGTCTGGACTCCTCGTCGTCCCCATCTTCCATCTCACTGCACAGTATTTCAACCTTGCAAGTGCTGTGATCCTGAGCAAGCAGGGGGGCCCACTCGTTGGCGACGGCACTGGCACAGGGCCCCTGATAGTACGGTGGTGTGTCTGATGGCGGGTGGGCCGAACCTGCACTTTCATCTGCAGCTTCCTCTTTGTCACCGTGTAAGATGGAACTGTATATGGGAAGGGTAACCTGAGTTTCATCAGGGTCAGATTCAGGCCGGGTAGCGTGCGAGGGGAATGTAGTGGTCTGGGTCAATGTACCAGCAGATTCATCGAGCAGTGGCTGGGCATCAGTGCACTTGTGTCGCCCCCAGGAGTACGGTCGCCACAGTGGCATTACCTTCCTCCTAGGGAGTGTGATGTCATGCTTGGGAGCAACGAAGGATCTCTCTAGCAGGTTAACTGATTGGGCGGCGTTATTCCCATGAGTCATGACCCTCCAAACAGCGTTCATGAAGGCAAAGTGTTTGTTTTACGTGGGCAGTATGGTTGCAAAGCTGAACCTTAAAGGAATGTCCAGAAGGGCACCACCAGGAGTGGAGCCTACGGTTAAATTCGACTCCACCTGGGAAACCTCAACCATGCCAGCTACAGAAAAGATGCACAAATTGCAAGCTTAGTTCCGTTAACGAATGAGACTCCGTCATGCCCCGCGGTCAGAGTCCGGCTTACTAGAGGGACACGTGAGGCTCTGGCACATGAGATTGGCCAATAACTGGTGTGTCATGCCCTTACATGTCCGTGGCTGCATGTGCGCTACACTGAAAAGGCCAGTGTTTGTCGCTTACAGGTGCAGATAACCCGCTGAACAACGTTAGTGATGGGGATCACTGATTACAATTATTACCCGCGAACGATGATTTCCCAGTAAGTGCAGGTCAACCGCAGTTCCGGAATTAGGCCTAACCGTCATTCCTGAAAAAATGAAAAACTTACGTGTGCAAACCACAGGTGCTGTAGCTTGCTTAACAGCTCGCCAGCCGTTCTCACGCCCAGTATGGATTACACGTGATTGCACAAGGGTGAGAAAGGGTACCGTATCCCCGAATAACATGTATGGATAGCGTACACATTCAAAATATATGTCTATACATCAGGAGGCAGGCTCAGACGGTGTCAGGCACAGTATGGATTTGACGGCCCAGACTACACAGCGGAGGAGCAGGGAGAGGTAAAGATTGCAAATGCTGGGGCCCTGCCCAAGCAAGGGGGGCCCACTCATGGGCGTCAGTACTGGCACTGGGCCCCTCATAGTACGGCGGTGTGTCTGACGGCGGGTGTGCACCACCACCGTCAGAGACACTTGATTGCACTATGAGGGACCCTGTGCCAGTGCCCGCGCCCAAGAGTCGGCCTACCCACCTGTCCAGGGCAACGGCACTCGCACGGTGTCGTGCGCTAGGTGGTGACCCCGGCCATGGGGGGGAGGCAGCACAGTTAGGGAGTTTTAGAAAGTGGCATATGTTGATGTTGGACATTCAGCTGATGCAAAAGGTGAAATAGGTCAAGTCCCAGGAAGAGGTGGACCAAAGCAAGCCATTTTTCTGTCACCCTATGTGTCATCAGGGGAAGGTGGGACAAAATCCTTGGAAACCCATGCGTGGTTCATTTTAATGAAGGTTAGATCATCCACATTTTGGGTTGACAGACGGGTCCTTTTTTCTGTCAGGATTGATCCAGCTGCACTGAAGACTCTTTCCGATAGCACACTTGCAGCTGGGCAAGCGAGCTCCTGTAAGGCATATTGTGCCAGGTGTCCAGTTTAGCGGCCCAATAGTCAAAGGGGAATGACCTGTGTGGGAGAACATCAATATGGGAGGAAAAGTAGTTTGTAACCATAGTTGACAACTGCTGTCTCCTGTCACTTTCCATCGATGCAGTATTACCAGTTGTGTGAGCGGTACTTGAAAAATCAGTCCACAACATTGTCATGAAACCCCTGTCTCCAACGCCACTTCTGCTGTGTGCACCACGAACACCTCTGCCAAGCTGCCTCCGGCCCGTACAGCTCATGTGAGAACCATCACCGCTGCTGTGTGCTGGGAATGCCTCAAGCAACCGATTTACCAGAGTTGCTTGTTTATTAGCCAATATTAGGTCAAGGTTCTCCTGTGGCATGATGTTTTGTAATTTGCCTTTATAGCGTGGATCCAGGATGCTGGCCAACCAGTAGTCGTCATCGTTCATCATTTTGGCAATGCGGGGGTCCCTTTTTAGGATCTGCAAGGCATAATCTGACATGTGGGCCAATGTTCTCGGTGTCAATGATGCACTGCGAGTGCTGGTTGGAGGAGCACTTTCTGGCAAATCCACATCCCTCCAGTCACGCACAAACCCTGAACCAGACCTTGCCACGCCAACATTTTCACTTGCCCCACGAGATGCATCCTCCTCCCCTAAGTAATCATCCCCTTCATCCTCCTCCTCCTCCTCTTCTTCCTCCACCTCGTCCAGGAGAGGTCCCTGAGCAGACAATGGCTGAATGTCATCAAGGATTCCCTCCTCGTCAACATTGGCTGCAGACGCCTGCTCCTTAAGGTACGTCAAAATTTGCATGAGCAGACGCATAAGTGGGATGCTCATGCTTAGGATGGCGTCGTCTGCGCTTACCAGCCGTGTGCCTTCCTCAAAACACTGAAGGACTTTACAGAGGTCTTTCAGCTTCGACCACTGCACACCTGTCAACTCCATGTCTGCTCTCAAAGTGCCTGGCCGTGTATCCTCCCACAAATGCATTATGGCCTGCCTCTGCTCGCACAGCCGCTCCACCATGTGCAGGGTGGAGTTCCACCTTGTTGCAATGTCGATAATGAGGCGGTGGTTGGGAAGGTGGAGCAATCGCTGCAGCTTCTGCATACGAACGGAGTTTACAGGCGACCGGCGGATGTGCGCGCACAGTCTTCGCACCTTCTGGAGCAGGGCTGTTAACTCCTGATAATTTTTGAGGAAGCACTGCACCACCAGGTTCAAGGTGTGAGCCAAGCAAGGTATGTGGCTGAGTTTTGAAAGAGCTATGGCTGCCACAAAATTACGTCCGTTATCACTAACTACCTTGCCTGCCTCAAGATGTACACTGCCCAGCCATGACTCAGTTTGTCGCTTCAAGTACTCGGCCAGCACCTCGGCGGTGTGTCTGTCGCCCAAACACATCATCTGCAACACAGCCTGCTGACGCTTTCCACTAGCTGCTCGATAGGGGGACACCTCGTGTGCAACAGTGGCAGCTGCAGATGGAGTGCTCGTACGACTGCGCTCTGTGGACGAGCTTTCGCTTCTGGAGGAGGAGGAGGAGGGTCGAACGCCTACAGCCAACTGTTTCCTATACCGTGGGCTAGGCAGCACTGTCCCACCACCGCTGTCCCCTGTGGACCCTCCATCCACCACATTAACCCAGTGCGCAGTGATGGACACGTAACGGCCCTGGCCATGCCGACTGGACCATGCATCAGTTGTGAGGTGCACCTTTCCACTCACTGACTGCTTGAGTGCATGGACAATGCGGTCTTTTACATGATGGTGGAGGGCTGGGATGGCTTTGTGAGAGAAGAAGTGGCGACTGGGTAGGTCATAGCGTGGTACTGCATAGGCCATGAGTTCGTGGAAAGCTGCGCTTTCCACCAACCGATAGGGCATCATCTCAAACGAGATTAGTTTGGCAATGTGGGCGTTCAAACCCAGTGTACTTGGATGAGAGACTGAGTACTTTCTTGACCTACTCATAGTGTCTGGGAGGGTGAGCTGGACTTGAGAGCTGCATATGGTGGAAGTAGCGGTGGACAGGGCGGACTGAGAGAGGGTTGATGATGGTGATGGAGTTTGTGTTCTTTCTGATGGCCTAGATTCAGTATTTCGTTGATATAACAGTGGGATTCCACTGCTGTGGCCTTGCAACGACACCTCAACATTTGCTGCTGTGCTAACCGGTGGGCTTACAGTGGGGGAAACAATGTAGCGTTGCTGACTACCTTCTTTGTGATCAGTTGCACATGTGGAACTTGAGGTTTGGTGTTGTGTCCACGCTTGCAAGTGCATGCTGGTTAAATGTCTAAGCATGCAACTGGTATTCAAATTTTTCAGATTTTTCCCTCGGCTAAAGGTCTTTGCGCACTTCTTACAGATAACCTTGGCCTGATCATGAGGATTTTGTTCAAAAAAGTGCCACACTGCACTCTTCCTACTTTGGCAGACATTTTGCGGCCTAGCACGCTGTGATGTTTTGACCCCCTGGACACGCTGTCCAGCAACTCTTTTGATTTTTGGAACCTGTCTTTGGAGTGCTCCGGGCCTGCCAGATAACAGCTGTTGCGATGTCGATGTCTGCTGTGGATGCTCCTCATCTGAGCTATTGGAAGCAGCACCCTCTTCCCCCAATGGATGCCAATCTGGGTCAACAACTGGGTCATCCATCACCTCCTCTTCAATGTCATGTGCACCTTCCTCTGTGTCACCGTGTATGGTGGTATAGTGTGCGGGAAGGGGCACCTGAGTCTCATCAGGGTCAGAATCTGGCTCTGTACACTGCGAGGACAATGTAGTGCTCTGAGTGAATGTACCAGCAGAATCATCTATCAGCGGCTGTGCATCAGTGCACTCCATGTCAGATTCATCTTGGCCTGGGTAATTCACCATTTCACTTGATAATCCAGGCATGGTATGTGAAAACAGCTCCATGGAGTAATCAGTAGTATGGCCTGCGTCATCCTTCAATCTTGGTTGGGGTGAAGAACACAAGGAAAGGTGTGGTTCATGAACATGAGCCTCCAATGACGACTCAGTGCTTTTACTTTTTACAACTTCAGAAGAGGAGGCGATAGAGCTGGAGGCTGAGTCAGCAATGTAAGACAAAACTTTTTCCTAATACTCTGGCTTTAAAAGCGGTTTGCAAACTCCTAGAAAACTAAGCCTTCGAAGCCTTATGGAGCCAGACGATGATGCAGGCTCAACACCTCCTGCATTCGGTCCTATTTTGCTCTTGCCACTACCATCAGATCCACCACCAACACCATCATTACCAGCTGCCAACCCCCGCCCAATTCCACGGCCTCTTCCACCAGCCTTCCTCATTTTTTGTAGAAATGTAGACAAAATCCAACAAACTATATAGTAATGTAAAACAAGGTACAAGGTGTCTATAGGACAGGGGAGATTTTGAATTTCTGCACACACATGTGGACACTGGACACTTATGGATTGTGTGAGGCCCACTGAATATCAGAGCGCTATGTCACAGGCTCGATGGCACAGGTGTGAAAAAAGTGACTACAGGATAAGGGAGATTTTGAATTTCTGCACACACTAGTGGACACTGGACACTTTTGGATTGTGTGAGGCCCACTGAATATCACAGCGCTATGTCACAGGCTCGATGGCACAGGTGTGAAAAAAGTGACTACAGGATCACAGAGATTTTGAATTTCTGCACACACTTGTGGACACTGGACACTTATGGATTGTGTGAGGCCCACTGAATATCACAGTGCTATGTCACAGGCTCGATGGCACAGGTGTGAAAAAAGTGACTACAGGATAAGGGAGATTTTGAATTTCTGCACACACTAGTGGACACTGGACACTTTTGGATTGTGTGAGGCCCACTGAATATCACAGCGCTATGTCACAGGCTCGATGGCACAGGTGTGAAAAAAGTGACTACAGGATCACAGAGATTTTGAATTTCTGCACACACTTGTGGACACTGGACACTTATGGATTGTGTGAGGCCCACTGAATATCACAGCACTATGTCACAGGCTCGATGGCACAGGTGTGAAAAAAGTGACTACAGGATAAGGGAGATTTTGAATTTCTGCACACACTAGTGGACACTGGACACTTTTGGATTGTGTGAGGCCCACTGAATATCACAGCGCTATGTCACAGGCTCGATGGCACAGGTGTGAAAAAAGTGACTACAGGATCACAGAGATTTTGAATTTCTGCACACAGTTGTGGACACTGGACACTTATGGATTGTGTGAGGCCCACTGAATATCACAGCGCTATGTCACAGGCTCGATGGCACAGGTGTGAAAAAAGTGACTACAGGATAAGGGAGATTTTGAATTTCTGCACACACTAGTGGACACTGGACACTTTTGGATTGTGTGAGGCCCACTGAATATCACAGCGCTATGTCACAGGCTCGATGGCACAGGTGTGAAAAAAGTGACTACAGGATCACAGAGATTTTGAATTTCTGCACACACTTGTGGACACTGGACACTTATGGATTGTGTGAGGCCCACTGAATATCGCAGCGCTATGTCACAGGCTCGATGGCACAGGTGTGAAAAAAGTGACTACAGGATAAGGGAGATTTTGAATTTCTGCACACACTAGTGGACACTGGACAATTTTGGATTGTGTGAGGCCCACTGAATATCACAGCGCTATGTCACAGGCAGAAATTGGCTAGTGTATCACAAACTACAAGGTGTATGTAGAATTGGGCAGAATAGGAATCTCCCTAGAGTGTAGGTCTGTAAGAACGGAACAAGTCCTCCACTTATCCTTCCACAGTGACACACAGATAGCTTCACTGTGGCCGTGATAACAGCCGTTACACGGTACTGAGAGGAGCGTGCACGTACACGGCTGTCCGGTGTACGTAAAATTGTCAAGCTCCGTGTTTTTTAAGTATACGGACTGACACACGCTGTCTCTCTATAGTTTTGAATGTGATCAAACAGCAAATATATTTAACTGTTTGAAAGCTAGACAAAACTAGTAGGTGCAGGTCTGTAAGAACGGAACATGTCCTCGACTTATTCTCACAGAGTGACACACAGATAGCTTCACTGTGGCTGTGATAACAGCCGTTACACGGTACTGAGAGGAGCGTGCACGTACACGGCTGTCCGGTGTACGTAAAATTGTCAAGCTCCGTGTTTTTTAAGTATACGGACTGACACACGCTGTCTCTCTATAGTTTTGAATGTGATCAAACAGCAAATATATTTAACTGTTTGAAAGCTAGACAAAACTAGTAGGTGCAGGTCTGTAAGAACGGAACATGTCCTCGACTTATTCTCACAGAGTGACACACAGATAGCTTCACTGTGGCTGTGATATCAGCCGTTACACGGTACTGTGTGAGGAGCGTACACTGCTGTATGGTGTGAAAAAATGCACGCTCAGTACCTCAGCAGGACAAAAAAAAAATTGGGATTGCTTTTAAAAAAGCAGTTTGCAGAGCAGTGGGTAAACAGCAATGCAGCTGTCAGGAAGCCTTAGAAGGCAGCCTAGCAACCAACACCGCTGATCCACCACAATATAGCCTCCCCTTGCACTGCACACACAGTGACTGGTGTGTTGTACAGGCAAAATCGCTAGCAGCAGAAGCAGTTTTTTTCTTCTTCCCTGCCTAACGCTCTCCCTTCAGAATCAGCAGCAGCAACCTCTCCCTATGCTAAGATCGGCAGAAGTAAGATGGCGGTCGGCGTGCACGCCCTTTTATAACCCCTGTGACGCCCACCAAAGCAAGCCAATCACTTGCATGCCCTTCTGAAAGATGGTGGTGACCCCTGCCTATGTCATCACGTTGCCCACAGTGTCCGTGGATCCTGATTGGCTGAAAAAGAGCGCAAAACAAACTTTTGAAACGCGACTTTGGCGCGTAAGTCGCCGTCCTCGTGGCCGACCTCATCCTAGGGTCGGGTTTCGTTTCATGAAACTCGACTTTGCCAAAAGTCGTCGACTTTTGAAATTTTTCGACCCGTTTCGCTCAACTCTAGTCATAACTCCTATGAGGAGGCAGAGACGCAGACTCATTCTCACTAAATACCTCATAAAAGTCCGCCAAATAATCAGGAACATCATGCGACTGAGGAGAGGTGGAAAACACCGGAGCCTCACTATAGGCACACCGACAACTCCAACTCACCACAGACACAGATTTCCAATCCAAAACTGGATTATGAATTTGTAACCAGGGAAACCCCAGAACAATAGTATCATGCAAATTATGCAACACCAAAAATCTGCAATTTTCTTGATGGTCTGGGGCGACCCGCATTACCACCTGGGTCCAAAACTGAGGTTTATTTTTAGCCAAAGGAGTAGCATCAATCCCCCTTAAAGGGATAGGCGTCTGCAGAGGTGTCATAGGAAATCCACAACGTTTAGCAAAATCCAAGTCCATTAGGTTTAGGACTGCTCCCGAATCCACAAAAGCCTTGGCGGAAAATGTGGACAGGATGCAGATCAGCGTAATAGCCAGAAGAAACTTAGGTTGAACACCACCAACAGAAAACGTGTGTGCAAAGTGTTTCTCTCGTTTAGGACAGACAGATATAATATGCGAGGCATCTCCACAGAAAAAACAAAACTTATTACGCCTTCTGAACTCCTGACGCTGCTCTCTGGACAAAACTCTATCACATTGCATAGGTTCAGACATTTGTTCAACAGGTGGCAACACCTCTCGTGCAGCTTTGCGTTCGTGCAAACGCCGATCAACCTGAATGGCTAATGACATAGAATCGTCAAGACCAGAGGGAACAGGAAATCCCACCATAGTATCTTTTACGGCTTCTGACAACCCCTTCCGAAAGAGAGCAGCCAAGGCATTATCATTCCAGGTAGTAAGTACTGCCCACTTTCGGAATCTTTGACAGTACAATTCTGCAGAATCTCGACCCTGGTTCAATGCCAGCAGGGTCATTTCAGCCTGATCAATGGCATGAGGTTCGTCATACAACAACCCCAAGGCCTGAAAAAATGCGTTCACATTAGTCAGAATAGAATCATCTGGTTTCAAAGAAAACGCCCAATCCTGGGGATCGCCACGCAGCAAAGAGATGACAATTTTATCCTGCTGCGCGGAGCTCCCTGACGAGTTAGGCTTCAAGGCAAAAAATAATTTACAATTATTTTTGAAATTCAAAAATTTAGACCGATCCCCAAAAAATACATCAGGTGTAGGAATCTTTGGTTCAGCAGCATGTGAATGAGCAAGGTAGGCAGAAATTCCCCGCACTTCCGCAGCGAGCTGCTCCACACGATCAGACAATTGCTTTATCTCCATTGAGAGAAAAAAAAATTCCCCCTACGGCCTCAGAGATATAGAGGAAAAAATATACAAACTTTTTTTTTTTTTTTTACAATTCTTTCCTGCTATTGAGTACCCTAGGATCTGCGGTATGGCGGGTGATTCTGTTATGATTGAGTCACCGTAGGAGGCAGACACAAAAATAGAAGCTACGTCCAGAAAACCAGAGAAGTTGGCAACTATCAGATTGCAGACCCCTGAACCTATCAACACAACTAGCAGTAGCCGTGGGGGGTTCCTATGGTGCCCTAGACCCCTCGATCACAGCCAGAGAGCTAAATAGCCTAAAGACAGAAAAGGAAATCTAAACTGCCCCAGAGCAGACCCCAAAGTAAAAGGCAGCCCCCAACATATAATGACGGTGAAGCAAGATGAAAAAACACTCACACAGATAGAAAGATAGGCTGAGCAAACGATGGGGCCCAAGCTAACTAAACAGAACAGGAAAGGAAGGTTTCTGTCTGCAATCTGCCAAAACCCTATCAAAGAAATAAGCCAACAAGCTGATATGGAAAAAGACCCTGAAGCAGCTAGGCTTCAAAAACTAAATCAGCACTCAGGTATTTTCAGAAGACAGAGCTAAAGGAATTCAGCTCACCCCAGCAGGGAATGGCAGAAATCCAGAAAAACAAAGCAAAACAAAGTCAAAGCACAAATGCAAAAAGCCGAGCAGAAAACTTAGCTTTAGAAGAGCAGGAATTCAGACTGGTCTCCAAGGATCCCACAGAGAAATCACCCGCAGGGCAGAAGGGCATTGGCAGCCTTATATCCAGTCAGTAACTCCACTCGGCCAGTCATCATCATTAGGCTCAGGTGTTTGATAATCAGGCTCACTACCTTTCTTTATCAGAAGAGGGAGTTCCTCGGGCCTCAGTAGTGAAGGGGAAAATTAACTCACAACAGTGAACGCATTTTTTCAAGCCTTGGGGTTGTATGACGAACCTAATGCTATTGATCAGGCTGAAAAGACCCTGTTGGCTTTGAGCCAGGGTCGAGATTCTGCAGAATTGTACTGTAAAAAAATTCCGAAAGTGGGCGGTCCTTACTACCTGGAATGATAATGCCTTGGCAGCTCTCTTTCGGAAGGGTTTGTCAGAAGCCATAAAAGATACTATGGTGGGATTTCCTGTTCCCTCTGGTCTTGACGATTCTATGTAATTAGCCATTCAGGTTGATCGGCGTTTACGTGAACGCAGGACTGCACGAGAGGTGTTGCCACCTGTTGAACAAATGTCTGAACCTATGCAATGTGATAGAGTTTTGTCCAGGGAGCAACGTCAGGAGTTCAGAAGGCGTAATAAGCTGTTTTTTTTTGTGGAGATGCCTCGCATATTATTTCTATCTGTCCTAAATGAGAGAAACGTTTTGCACACACGTTTTCTGTGGGTGGTGTTCAAACTAAGTTTCTTCTGGCAATAACTCTGATCTGCTCCCTGTCCACATTTTCCGCCAAGGCTTTTGTGGATTCGGGAGCAGCCCTGAACCTAATGGAATTAGATTTTGCTAAACGTTGTGGATTTCCTATGACACCTCTGCGGACGCCTATCCCTTTGAGGGGGATTGATGCTACTCCTTAAAATAAGCCTCAGTTTTGGACCCAGGTGGTAATGCGGGTCGCCCCAGACCATCAAGAAAATTGCAGATTTTTGGTGTTGCATAATTTGCATGATACCATTGTTCTGGAGTTTCCCTGGTTGAAAATTCATAATCCAGTTTTGGATTGGAAATCTGTGTCTGTGGTGAGTTGGAGTTGTCGGTGTGCCCTTAGTGAGGCTCCGTTTTTTTCCACCTCTCCTCTGTCGCATGATGTTCCTGACTATTTGGCGGACTTTTATGATGTATTTAGTGAGAATGAGTCTGCGTCTTTGCCTCCTCATAGGAGTTATGACTGTGCAATTGAACTGAGCCCGGGGTGTAAATTTCCCAAGGGTCGGCTCTTCAATTTATCTGTACCCGAGCACGAGGCTATGAGATCCTATATTAAGGAGGCATTGGAGAAGGGTCATATTAGACCATCCTCTTCACCCTTAGGTGCTGGGTTTTTTTTCGTGGCCAAAAAGGATGGTTCATTAAGGCCTTGTATTGATTATCCTGCCCTCAACAAAATTACTATTAAATATCAGTATCCGTTACCCCTGATTTCGGATCTATTCTCCAGAGCTAAAGGTGCTTGCTGGTTTACCAAGCTTGACCTCAGGGGGGCGTATAATCTTTTTCGCATTAAGCATGGAGATGAATGGAAGACGGCGTTTAATACTCCGGAGGGACATTTTGAGTACCTGGTGATGCCTTTTGGGCTCACTAATGCCGCTTCTGTCTTCCAGTGCTTCATGAACAATATTTTCCGAGACTTTGTGGATAATTTTTGATTATCTATCTGGAAGATATTTTGATCTTCTCCAAGGATTGGGATTCTCATGTGGAACATGTTCGGACTGTGTTCCGGATCTTGAGGGAGAATTCCCTGTATGTCAAAGAATCGAAATGCCTTTTTGGGGTACAGAGGATTTCTTTTTTGGGATTTATTTTGTCTCCGTCAACTATTGAAATGGACCCGGCCAGGGTACAGGCCATTTATGATTGGGTTCAGCCCACTTCTTTAAAGGCCCTCCAGAAGTTTTTGGGTTTTGCTAATTTTTATCGGAAATTTATAGCAAAATTTTCTAGTATTGCCAAGCCATTGACTGATCTGACTAAGAAGGGTGCTGATGTGTTGAATTGGTCTCCAGAGGCTGCTTCTTCCTTTCAGGAGCTGAAGCGAAGATTCACTTCTGCCCCAGTTTTGCGGCAAACTGATGTCTCACTCCCGTTCCAGGTAGAGGTGGACGCTTCTGAGATTGGTGCAGGAGCTGTTTTGTCCCAAAAGGATCCTGTAACATCTAAAATGAATCCCTGTGCTTTCTTTTCCCGAAAGTTCTCTCCATCTGAACGTAACTATGATGTGGGGAATCGGGAACTGTTAGCCATGAAATGGGCATTTGAGGAGTGGAGACATTGGTTGGAGGGAGCTAAACATCAAGTCGTGGTCCTCACTGACCACAAGAATTTGATTTACCTGGAGTCGGCCAAATGATTGAACCCTAGACAGGCTAGGTGGGCCTTGTTTTTTACACATTTTGATTTTGTGGTCTCTTTTCTTCCTGGCACTAAGAATGTCAAGGTTGACGCTCTCTCTAGGAGCTTCTTTGCTGATTCTCCTGTGGTGACCAAGCCTGCTACCATCTTAGGCGAAGGGGTAGTTCTTTCTGCCATCTCGCCCGATTTGAGACGTGCTCTGGAAGAGTTCGAGGAGGACAAACCTGAGCATTGTCCCAGTGGAAAGTTGTATGTTCCTGACCAGTGGAAGAAGAGAGTGATGTCTGAAGTTCATTGCTCTGCACTGGCTGGTCATCCAGGTATTTTTGGTACTAGAGATCTGGTGAGTCGGTCTTTTTGGTGGCCCGCCTTGTCTCGTGATGTCAGGAATTTTGTGCAGTCCTGTGGGACTTGCTCCCGGTCTAAACCTTGTTCTCGCTCTGGTCGGTTGTTGATGCCTTTGCCGGTTCCCAGGAGGCCATGGACCCATATTTCAATGGATTTCATCTCTGATATGCCTGTCTCTCAGAGAATGACTGTTATTTGGGTGATTTGTGATAGGTTCTCTAAGATTGTTCATCTTGTACCACTCCATAAGTTGCCATCTTCCTCTGAG
Organism: Dendrobates tinctorius; assembly: GCF_039654945.1. Classification (NCBI taxonomy): domain Eukaryota; kingdom Metazoa; phylum Chordata; class Amphibia; order Anura; family Dendrobatidae; genus Dendrobates; species Dendrobates tinctorius. Next base: position 33,271,590 of record NW_027361732.1, on the reverse strand, counting down.
TTGGTGCCCCTGTTTTTGCAACAGGTGGTTCGCTTGCACGGGATTCCTGAGAACATTGTATCTGACAGAGGAGTTCAGTTTGTGTCTAGATTTTGGAGGACTTTCTGTTCCAAGCTGGGAATTCAGTTGTCCTTCTCCTCTGCTTTTCACCCTCAGACCAATGGGCAGATGGAGAGAACAAACCAGACCTTGGAGTCGTATTTGAGATGTTTTATTTCCGCTGATCAGGATGATTGGGTTTCATTTTTGACCTTGGCCGAGTTTGCTTTAAATAATAGAGCTAGTTCTGCCACTTTGATGTCACCTTTTTTTTGTAACTTTGGGTTTCATCCTCGATTTTCTTTAGGGCAGGTGGAGCCGTCTGCCTGCCCAGGTGTTGACACTGTGGTAGAGAGAATGCACCAGATCTGGGACCAAGTGGTGGATAAGTTATCTCTCTCCCAGGAAAAGGCCCAGCGATTTTCCAACTGACATAGGTCCATTGGTCCCCAGTTTAAGGTTGATGATATGGTTTGGTTATCAACAAAAAATATCGCTATGAAGGTGGCTTCTCCTAAGTTTAAGCCTAGATTTATTGGACCTTAAAAGATTTTGGAGATTATTAATCCGGTCTCTTTTCGATTGGCTCTTCCTGTTACATTTAAAATCCATAATGTGTTTCATAATTCCTTGTTGAAGAGGTTTGTTGAACCAGTAGTTCCTGGGGTGGCACCTCCGGACCCTGTATTGGTTGAAGGTAACATGGAATATGAGGTAGAGAAGATACTGGATTCCCGTCTGGCTAGACGGAGACTCCAGTATTTGATTAAGTGGAAGTGTTATGGTCAGGAGGATAATTCCTGGGTCTCTGCCTCTGATATTCATGCCAAAAGATTGGTGCGTGCCTTTCATTGGGCTCACCCTGATCGCCCTGGTGGCGTGGATGAGGGTTCGGTGACCCCTCCTCAAGGGGGAGGTACTGTTGTGAGTTCATTTTCCCCTTCACCATTGAGGTCTGATGAACTCCCTCTTCTGGTGAAGGAAGGTAGTGAGGCTGATTACCAAGCACCTGGGCAGGATGATGATGACTGGGTGACGGGAATTACTGACTGGATATAAGGCAGCCGATGCCCTTCTGCCTTGCTGGTGATCTCTCTGAGGGATTCTAGGAGACCAGTCTGATTCCTGCTCCTCAAAAGCTAAGTTTTCTGCTCTATTTTTTGCATTTGAGTTTTGGTTTTGTTTTGCATTGTTTTCCTTGATTTCTGCCATTCCCTGCTGGGGTGAGCTGAATTCCTTTTTGCTCTGTCTTCAGAAAATACCTGAGTGCTGATATAGTCTTTTTGAAGCCTAGCGTCTTCAGGGCTTTTTTCCCTATCAGCTGTTGGCTCTTGTTTTGATAGGGTTTTGGCGGATTACAGACAGCAGCTTTTCTTTCCTGTCCTATCTAGTTAGCTTGGAACCCATCGTTTGCTCAGCCTATTTTTCTATCTGTGTCAGTGTTTTTTTTATCTTGCTTCACCGTCATTATATGTTGGGGGCTGCCTATTGCTTTGGGGTCTGCTCTGGGGCAGTTTAGATTTCCCTTTCTGTCTTTAGGCTATGTAGTTCTCTGGCTGTGATCGAGGGGTCTAGGGCACCGTAGGAACCCCCCACGGCTACTTCTAGTTGTTGTTGATAGGTTCAGGGGTCTGCAATCCGATAGCTGCCAACTTCTCTGGTTTTCTGGACTTAGCTAGTATTTCTGTTTTTGCCTCCTACGGTGACTCATTCATAACAGTAGCCTGTGAAAACATCAATACACCGTGTTCCAAATTTTGATGCAAATTTCATTTGCGTGTCATAAATATATAATTTATGGTATTTAAAATAAACTAATGGATAGTATTGTGTTTTAGGGCTCTTTGGATCACTGAAATCAATCTCAAATAACTGATAAATTGATTGCTATGTGAATCTAATTAAAGTAAAACTATTTAAAAAGGACGTTAAGTAGGCCATATGTTTCAAGTAACATGGGAAATAAGAATTATCTCTCAGCTGCCGAAAAGAGTTAAATTGTGCAATGCCTTCCAAAAGCTATGACAACATTAGATATTTCACGAAAACATAAGCATGATCATTGTGCTGGGAAGAGATTTGTAGCTGATACACAGCAGAGATGGCTTTGTGCAGATAAAGTCATAATGTGGAAGGTTTCTGCTATACAAATGCATTGGATTACTAGAACAACTTCTAAAATAATATTACAGTGCAAATAACAGGTATTTGAAACTGCTGGTGTCTCTGGAGTTCCGTGAACATCAAAGCGTATGATCCTTCAGAGGCTTGCAATTGTGCATAAACCCTAAAAAGTGCACGCAAGAAGAAATGGGTGCAGTAGGTCCAGACATTCATCTGTACTAATTATAAAACAGTCTTGTTAACTGGTGAGTGTTGTGCAACCCTGTAAGGCCCAAATGGATGGAGTAGTGGAAGGTTGGTCAGCAAGAGATGATGGAGTCATTTTTTTAGAGTGGAATCATGGGTAGAGAGCAGGAAGACCACTTTGAGGTCCATGAATGTGTGAACATTAGTGTTGAGTAGAGTTGAGCGATACCGTCCGATACTTCAAAGTATCGGATCGGAATGGATCGGCCGATCTTTAAAAAAAGTATCGGTATCGCCGATTCCGATACCGGAAGTCCCATTCAAGTCTATGGGACTTCCGGTATCGGAATAAGAAAAACTCTGTTTTTGCCTTGTACAGCCTCTCTGGGGTCTGTACGGGCCTTTCGGGGGGCTGTGCCGGCCTGCCAGGGGGTCTGTGCAGCCTCCGGTGGTCTGTGCCGGCCTGCCGGGGGGCTGTGCAGGCTCCGGTGGGCTGTGCCGGCCTGCCGGGGGGCTGTGCCGGCCTGCCGGGGGGCTGTGCAGGCTCCGGGGGGCTGTGCCGGCCTGCCGGTGGTCTGTGCAGGCTCCGGGGGGCTGTGCCGGCCTGCCGGTGGTCTGTGCAGGCTTCGGGGGTCTGTGCAGGCATCGTCCGATGGGACTACAAGTCCCATCGGGCGATGCCTGCTACCATGACAGTGATTGACACATTAGCCAATGATGGGACAGTAGTAGTCCCATCATCCGGCTAATGTGTTAAATGTTAAAAAAAAAAAAAAAAATTACATGCTACATACATGCTACATACATACAACATGCATACTACATACATGCTACTTTCATACTACATAAATACTACATGCAACATACATACTACATGCATGCTACATACATACTGCATGCTACATACATACTACATGCTACATACATACTACATGCATGCTACATACATACCACATACATACTACATACATACTACATACATACTACATGCATGCTACATGCATGCTACATGCTACATACATAACACATATATACTACATGCATGCTACATACATACTACATGCTACATACATACCACATACATACTACATGCATGCTACATACATACTACATGCATGCTACATACATACTACATGCTACATACTACATATATACTACATGCATGCTACATACATACTACATGCTACATACATACTACATATATACTACATGCATGCTACATACATACTACATGCTACATACATACTACATATATACTACATGCATGCTACATACATACTACATGCTACATACATACTACATATATACTACATGCATGCTACATACTACATGCTACATACATACTACATATATACTACATGCATGCTACATACTACATGCTACATACATACTACATATATACTACATGCATGCTACATACATACTACATACATACTACATGCATGCTACATACATACTGCATGCTACATACATACCACATACATACTACATATATACTACATGCATGCTACATACATAATACATATATACTACATGCATGCTACATACATACTGCATGCTACATGCATGCTACATACATACTACATACATACTACATGCTACATACATACCACATATATACTACATACATACAATACATTCATACAATACATACATAGACATACAGTACATATAACATAGAGTAACATACTTACCAATACTTGTCACATTGTTCCCCGAAGCCATTGTCTTTTCCGGAATAAATATTAACATAACAAACCACAAAAATACTCACCCACGATCCGAAGCAGTCCACGAGTGTGTCCCACGACGATCTTGGGTAGAGAACGGCAGCATCAGCTGTTGCTGCCGTTCTCTACGGGCTGCAGGAATCCAATGACGGAAGGTAGGTATCCTTCCGCACTGTATTCCTCCGCCACTTAAAAAAAAAAAAAAAAGTCCCTAGTCTCACTTTATGCCATTGCTGTGTGGGAATTTCCCACGCAGCAATGGCATAAAGTGAGACTAGGGACTTTTTTTTTTTTAAGTGGCGGAGGAATACAGTGCGGAAGGATACCTACCTTCCGTCATTGGATTCCTGCAGCCCGTAGAGAACGGCAGCATCATCTGATGCTGCAGTTCTCTACCCAAGATCGTCGTGGGACACACTCGTGGACTGCTTCGGATCGTGGGTGAGTATTTTTGTGGTTTGTTATGTTAATATTTATTCCAGAAAAGACAATGGCTTCGGGGAACAATATGACAAGTATTGGTAAGTATGTTACTCTATGTTATATGTACTGTATGTCTATGTATGTATTGTATGAATGTATTGTATGTATGTAGTATATATGTGGTATGTATGTAGCATGTAGTATGTATGTAGTATGTATGTAGCATGCATGTAGCATGCAGTATGTATGTAGCATGCATGTAGTATATATGTAGTATGTATGTAGCATGCATGTAGTATATATGTAGTATGTATGTAGCATGTAGCATGTATGTAGTATGTATGTGGTATGTATGTAGCATGTAGTATGTATGTAGCATGCATGTAGTATGTATGTAGTATGTATGTAGTATGTATGTGGTATGTATGTAGCATGTAGTATGTATGTAGCATGCATGTAGCATGCATGTAGTATGTATGTAGCATGCATGTAGTATGTATGTAGTATGTATGTAGTATGCATGTAGTATGTATGTAGTATGTATGTAGTATGTATGTAGTATATATGTAGTATGTATGTAGCATGTAGCATGTATGTAGTATGTATGTGGTATGTATGTAGCATGTAGTATGTATGTAGCATGCATGTAGTATATATGTAGTATGTATGTAGCATGTAGTATGTATGTAGTATGTATGTGGTATGTATGTAGCATGTAGTATGTATGTAGCATGCATGTAGCATGCATGTAGTATGTATGTAGCATGTAGTATGTATGTAGCCTGCATGTAGCATGCATGTAGTATGTATGTAGCATGTAGTATGTATGTAGTATGTATGTTGTATGTATGTAGTATGTATGTAGTATGTATGTAGTATGCAGTATGTATGTAGCATGTATGTAGCATGTATGTAGCATATATGTAGTATGTATGTATCATGTAATATGTATGTAGCATGCATGTAGTATATATGTAGTATGTATGTAGTATGTATGTAGCATGCATGTAGTATATATGTAGTATGTATGTAGCATGTAGTATGTATGTAGCATGTAGTATGTATGTAGTATGTAGTATGTATGTAGCATGCATGTAGTATGTATGTAGTATGTATGTAGCATGTAGTATGTATGTAGCATGTAGTATGTATGTAGTATGTAGTATGTATGTAGCATGCATGTAGTATATATGTAGTATGTATGTAGCATGTAGTATGTATGTAGTATGTAGTATGTATGTAGCATGCATGTAGTATATATGTGGTATGTATGTAGCATGTAGTATGTATGTAGTATGTAGTATGTATGTAGCATGCATGTAGTATATATGTAGTATGTATGTAGCATGTAGTATGTATGTAGCATGTAGTATGTATGTAGCATGTAGTATGTATGTAGCATGCATGTAGTATGTATGTAGTATGTATGTAGTATTTTTTTTTTTTTTTTTTAACATTTAACACATTAGCCGGATGATGGGACTACTACTGTCCCATCATTGGCTAATGTGTCAATCACTGTCATGGTAGCAGGCATCGCCAGATGGGACTTGTAGTCCCATCGGACGATGCTTGCACAGACCCCCGGACATCAGCACAGCCCCCCGGCAGGCCGGCACAGCCCCCCGGCAGGCCGGTACAGACCCCCACAGGGTGCACAGACCACCGGCAGGCCGGCACAGCCCCCCGGCAGGCCGGTACAGACCCCCACAGGGTGCACAGACCACCGGCAGGCCGGCACAGCCCCCCGGCAGGCCGGTACAGACCCCGGGCAGTCCACACAGCCCCCCGGCAGGCCGGCACAGCCCCCCGGCAGGCCGGCAGAGACCCCCGGAAGGCCCAAAATGACGGCGCATCATGATGCGCACACACCGCGCATCATGATGACGTCAGGCTGTCAATCATTTTGAACTTCCGATTCCGATGCCGAATTCCGATATTGAAAAAATATCGGAAGTCGGTATCGGAATTCCGATACAGCAAGTATCGGCCGATACCCGATACTTGCGGTATCGGAATGCTCAACACTAGTGTTGAGCGATACCATCTGATATCATGAAATATCGGATCGGATTGGATCGGACCAATACCCAAAAAGTATCGGATATCGCCGATTCCGATACCGGAAACCAATGCAAGTCAATGGGACAGAAATATCGGAATTAAAATAAACCCTTTCTTTCCTTGTAGGTTAATTCTACATGAAGAAAAACAACTAATAATAATGTAGAATGTATTGGGGGAGTTGGAAGAGACATTAAAGGCATAGAGGTTTAGCCCAATCAAATGGAATAGCAGGAATAATTTTTTTTTAAAGACGTTTGGAGTTGCAAAGATATTGACTATGTTAACCTTTTTTATATTATGTCAGATATGTATGTTTCACTACTTCCATGCTCTTCACCTTCTTTTTTACTTCTCCCACACTTTCTCCTTCATGATCCTCAGCAGCAGCAGCATCTTTTTCATCAACTTCTTCTTCACCTTATTCATCTTCTTCTTCTTCACCTTCTTCCTATTATTCTTTTCTTTTACATTCTTCATATTCTTCTTATTCAACTATTGTTCTTCTTCATATTCTATTTCTTCATCTTCTTACTATTCTTCTTCTTCATCATATTCTTATTTGTGACATGCATTCCTGTAGTTGTTATCTACAAAAGTTTGAAGATTACACCTTTCATTCTGCCTGTCACAAAAGATTGACAACAGGATTTGTCTGCGTTCAGTTTGGCCTGCAGCAGCAGGCATTTTCCATGGGCACCACGAGGAAGAACGGACTCACACTGCTTAGTATTCTTCTGCTTATAATTTAGATAATATCTTTTGCTCTGATTTTTAGTCTTATGCTTAATGTTCTTCTGCTTTTTGTTCTTCTGCTTCTTGGTCTTCTGCTTCTTGGTCTTCTGTCTCTTGTTGTTCTGTATCTTGGTGGTTGTCTTCATATTCTTTGTCCTCTTGGTCATCTTCTTCAGGGTCATCTTTTTGGTCTTCTTCGGGGTGGTCATCCGGGTCGTCGTCTTCAGGGTCATCGTTTACGTGGTCGTCGTCTTCTTCGGGGTGGTATTCAGGGTCGTCGTCTTCAGTGTCGTCATCAGGGAGATCCAGAGTGATAATCAAAAACCATTTCCAAAAGCTTGAGCTTGGAAAAGTAGCAGTAAGTACATGAAGGCTGAGGAACTGCCGAGAACAAGCTGACGGTACTGGAAGCCGGATGGGCAGCAGAAGGAACAAGAGCCAATGGCACTACCGAGGACCAGCTGATGGTACTGGAACCCGGTTACTAAGCAGGAGGTACCTGTGCTAGAAAGCACTACCAAGGACCAGCAGACGTTGCTGAAACTCAGATACCGAGAAGGAGGCACCTAAGGCAAAGGCACTCCCGAAAACCAGCTGACGGTGCTGGAACCCGAATGGGTAGCAGAAGCTGCAAGAGCCAATGGAACTAGCGAGGACCAGCTGATGGTGCTGGAACCCGGAGGGGCAGCAGAAGGAGCAAGAGCCAATGGCACTACCGAGGACCAGCTGACGGTGCTGGAACCTAATTACTAAGCAGGAGGTACCTGAGCTAGAAAGCACTACCAAGCACCAGCAGACGTTGCTGGAACTTGGATACCGAGAAGGAGGCACCTAAGCCAAAAGCACTGCCAAGAACCAGCTGACGGTGCTGGAACCCAGATGGGTAGCAGAAGCTGCAAGAGCCAATGGAACTAGCGAGGACCAGCTGACGGTGCTGGAACCCGGAGGGGCAGCAGAAGGAACAAGAGCCAAAGGCACTACCGAGGACCAGCTGACGGTGCAGGAACCTGGTTACTAAGCCGGAGGTACCTGGGCTAGAAAGCTCACCACAGACCAGCAGACGTTGCTGGAACTTGGATACCGAGAAGGAGGCACCTAAGCCAAAAGCACTGCCAAGAACCAGCTGACGGTGCTGGAACCCGGATGGGTAGCAGAAGCTGCAAGAGCCAATGGAACTAGCGAGGACCAGCTGACGGTGCTGGAACCCGGAGGGGCAGCAGAAGGAACAAGAGCCAATGGCACTACCGAGGACCAGCTGACGATGCTGGAACCTGGTTACTAAGCAGGAGGTACCTGTGCTAGAAAGCACTACCAGGTATTTGGCCAGAATTAAAAATCACAAAATTGGGAGATATCCACAACGGCTCCAATTTCGTAGACTTTGCATCGCTAAGAAAAAACTTTAACGTCCCTCATTCCTTATTCTTAGAATTCATCCTCTTAAAAGATAATGTCCTCGCTTTTCTTAAGTCAAAAATGAACTTTACTCACGCTTCCATAAAAGTCTTACTCAATCCTCATCATAAAATCTTTTGGAGTCATGGCTTTCTCTATGACTCCTTCAACAACGACGATAGTTTGTCAAAAAGCCCTTATATGGTTACCTGGGAAAAAACCCTAAAATACACCTTTTCTCCTGAACAATGGGAAGAGGCTCTCTCCAAAACGTACAACTCCACAATCTCATTTCCACTTCAAGAGACATACTTTAAAACTATTAGTAATTGGTACCTTACTCCGGCAAAATTAGCACACTTCGGTCCTTCAAACTCATCCTCACCCCTTTGCTGGAGAGACTGCGGCTTCAAGGGAGACCTATTGCATATGTTTTGGGAATGTCCCAGAGTCAAAACAGTCTGGTCTTGGATCTCTACCTCTCTCAATAAACTCTCTAACAAAACTTTAACCCTCACCCCTCAAATGGCCCTTCTTTCCCTTAACCTAGACGAACTAGACTTGGCACTCCAACCCATATTCATTCATCTTTGTCTTGTAGCAAAAAATTTCATCACTTTCCACTGGAAAAACAAAATACTCCCAAATCCAGAGGTTATCTTCCACCTAGTCCAGCAACATAGAGCACATGAACTGAATTTTGCTCTGATTAATAATCAGTTTGGAAAATTTTATAAAAAATGGAACAAATGGGACAAGGCCTTTCCGTCCCCTATAACTTAATTTCTCTCATCACCAACTTCTAGGCGCTACCATTTAATTGTATATTTTGTCTACTAATCCTTGTTAAATATTTGCTCACTTATGATTGGCCTTAATTGGCTTACAATCTCTCGTTATGCGTTTGTTCGCAGCCGTTTTGTTTATACCTTTTACACCCCCAGTGACCTGGGCATTCTGTACCCTATAAGTGTAATATCACTCTTGTTATATTGTTATATTGTTGCATTGTTATTTTACCTATGTCCCTCCTTTTTTTTCTTTCCCTCCCCATCCCTATCCTCTCCCCCCCTCCTTCCTCTCCTGCCCTTACTCCCTATTGCCTGTTATTTTAAAATCCAAATAAAATCTTTGGAAAAGAAAGCACTACCAGGGACCAGCAGACGTTGCTGGAACTTGGATACCGAGAAGGAGGCACCTAAGCAAAAGGCACTGCCGAGAACTAGCTGACGGTACTGAAACCCGGATGGGTAGCAGAAGGTACCCATGAAAAACAAAGTTGGAAGGCCCCGAGCTGGCCGCATTTACCGAAACCCATAGTCCTACAGGGGGTGCTTGTCCTATTGGCACTACGGAACCAGCCTTTGTTGCCAGATCCCGCAGCCCACATAGGAAGCCCATAAACTGCAGGCACCATACACTCTGCTAACCCGACCGCAACACGACAGGACAACGTATTGGTGGCAAAGTGACGTTGACACTACCCGGAAACAGCAGGCGTGCTGGAACCAGGCTGGGCAGGAGGGATTACCTGTGCCAAAGACAATGCTGGGAAACAGCTGGCGGTGCTGGAACCCGGATGGGTAGCAGAAGCTACAAGAGTCAATGGAACTACAGAGGACAAGCTGACGGTGCTGGAACTCGGAGGGGCAGCAAAAGGAACAAGAGCCAATGGCACTACCGAGGACCTGCTGACGGTGCTGGAACATGGTTACAAAGCAGGAGGTACCTGTGCTAGAAAGCACTTCCAAGGACCAGCAGACGTTGCTGGAACTCGGATACCGAGAAGGAGGCACCTAAGCCAAAGGCACTGCCTAGAACCAGCTGATGGTACTGGATCCCGGATGGGTAGCAGAAGGTACCCTTGAAAAACAAAGTTGCAAGGCCGCGAGCTGGCCGCAGTTACCAAAACCCACAGTCCTACAGGGGGTGCTTGTTCTATTGGCACTATGGAACCAGCCTTTGTTGCCAGATCCCTCAGCCCACATAGGAAGCCCATAAACTGCAGGCACCATACACTCGGCTAACCCGACCGCAACACGACAGGACAACGTATTGGTGGCAAAGTGACGTTGACACTACCTGGAAACAGCAGGCGTGCTGGAACCAGGCTGGGCAGGAGGGAGTACCTGATCCAAAGACAATGCCGGGAAACAGCTGGCAGTGCTGGAATCCAGGGAAAATACTACAAACAGAGTGGAGACAGAGGCCTAATTGGAGCAAGTTTAAAATCTGTACTAGTAGTGGGAATGTGGACTGAGCAGGAGACATTGCCGGACACACATCAGGGGATCAGCTGACGTTACTGAACCCCAGTAACACAGGAACAAGTGTTGATTGTGCAGACGGTACTTAAGAGCAGCAACTGGTGGTGTTGGAGGCCAGGGTAAATACTTGAGCAAGTTTGAAATCAGTAGTAGTGTAAATGTGGAGGCAGCAGTAGACATTGCCGGACACACAGCAGGGGAGCAGCTGGCGTTACTGAACCCCACTAACATAGGAGCTAGTGTTTTACTCTGTGCAGATGGCACTTCTGAGCAACAAGTGGCAGTGTTGGAGCCCAGGTTCAATCAGGGTTTAGGCTGAGGCCTTATTGGAGCAAGTTTTATATCTTATGTAGTTTGAATGTGGAGGCAGCAGGAGACTTTGCCGGACACACAGCAGGAGAGCAGCTGGCGTTACTTAACCCCACTAACACAGGGGCTAGTGTTTTTCTCTGTGCAGATGGCACTTCTGAGCAGCAACTGGCGGTGTTGGAGCCCAGGGTCATTCATGGAGTAGGCTAAGGCCGAATTGGAGCAAGTTTAATATCTGATGTTGGGATGAATGTGGAGGGAGCAGGAGATATTGCCGGACACACAGCAGGGGAGCAGCTGGCATTACTGAACCCCACTAACACTGGAGCATGTTTTTTTCTCTGTGCAGATGGCACGTCTGAGCAGCAACTCACGGTGTTGTAGCCCAGGTTCAATCAAGGTTTAGGCTATGGCCTAATTGGAGCAAGTTTTATATCTGATGTAGTTTGAATGTGGAGGCAGCAGGAGACTTTGCCGGACACACAGCAGGGGAGCAGCTGGCTTTACTGAACCTCACTAACACAGGAGCTAGTGTTTTACTCTGTGCAGATGGCACTTCTGAGCAACAGCTGGCGGTGTGGGAGTCCAGGTTCAATTAGGGTTTAGGCTGAGGCCTAATTGGAGCAAGTTTTATATCTGATGTAGTTTGAATGTGGAGGCAGCAGGAGACTTTGCCGGACACACAGCAGGGGAGCGGCTGGCGTTACTTAACCCCACTAACACAGGGGCTAGTGTTTTTCTCTGTGCAGATGGCACTTCTGAGCAGCAACTGACGGTGTTGGAGCCCAGGGTCATTCATGGAGTAGGCTAAGGCCGAATTGGAGCAAGTTTAATATCTGATGTTGGGATGAATGTGGAGGGAGCAGGAGATATTGCCGGACACACAGCAGGGGAGCAGCTGGCGTTACTGAACCCCACTAGCACTGGAGCATGTGTTTTTCTCTGTGCAGACGGCACTTCTGAGCAACAACTGGCTGTGTTGGAGCCCAGGGATTACAGTTCAGGTGGTAGAAACATGAACACAACAGGAGACTTGGATACTGTTGCCAACCAATTATTTATTCTGGAAGAGGACTGGCAAATTCTGGCAAGATCCAGGCCTTGTTCATTTTCAGAAAAGTAAGCTGGTCAATGTTATCGGAGGATAGTCGCGTGCGACGGTCTGTTAGTACACCACCTGCGGCACTAAAGATGTGTTCCGATAATACACTAGCAGCAGGGCAAGCCAGCACCTCCAATGCATACTGGCTAAGCTCTGGCCATGTATCCAGCTTAGAGACCCAAAACTTGAAGGGGGCAGATCCGTCTTGGAGTACACTAAGAGGGCAAGACGTAGTCTGTCACCATCTGACGGAAACGTTGCCTCCTGCTGACTGGAGCTGTCTGTGATGGTCTAGACATTTGTGGCGGGCACACAAAACTTTGCCAAATTTGGGCCATACTGGTCTTGCCTTGTGCTGAGGCGCTGCCTCTGCTCCCTCTTTGTGCAGAGCTTCCTCCACTGCCTCAACGCACAGAGCTGCTTTGTAAAGCACTAGCAGCACTGCTCTTGGGTAGAATGGAGAACATGATGCAATGCCCCAGTGTGTCTTGGTACTCCCACATTTTACGCTCCCGGTTCAGCGGTGTTTTGAGGCTTTGTAAGTTGTCCCGGTAGCGAGGATCTAGGAGGGTGTGCACCCAATAATCAGCCTTGTTGAGAATGTGGGCGATACGGAGGTCGTTTCTCAGGCACTGCAGCATGAAATCAACCATGTGCTACAGACTCCCAACTGCCCAAGAAACGCTGTCCCCTGCTTGAGGCGTCATCTCTGCCTGCTCTGCATCACCCCACCCTCGCTGTACATACTGACTGCTAGAGCATTGTGTACCTCCCTCCTCTGGAGAGATGTCTTCCTCCTATATTGACTCCTCCTCATCCTCCTCACAAAGTGTCCCCTGCCTAGGCCTTTGTGAGGAACCACGTTGCGCAGTCTGTCCAGAAGCAGATGGCATTTGTGACTCCTCATCCTCCACCTCTTCCAAAACCCCCTCCCTTAGTGCTTGCAGTGTTTTTTGAAGCAGGCAGATAAGGGTGACAGTCATGCTGACTAGTGCATAATCTGCACTCGCCATCCGCGTGGAATCATCTAAGGCACGCAAAACGTGGCAGATATCCTTCATAGAGGCCCACTCAGTGGTGCTGAAGTGTGATCGGCGCACAGTGCGACTTGCTTGTGCCTTATGCAGCTGGTACTCCATTACTGCTGCCTGCTGCTCACAAAACCGCTCCAACATATGTAACGTTGAATTCCACCTGGTGGGTAGGTCACATATGATGCGATGTTCCGGAAGGCGGAATCGGCGCTGCAGAGCTGCAATGCGCGATTTTGCCATGCTGGAACGCCGCAAGTGAGCGCACTCTATGGGGACCATGTGCAGCAGTGCATGAAGATCCGGATAGTCCCTCAGAAAGCTCTGCACGACCAAGTTGAGCACATGTGCCAGACATGGGATGTGAGTGAGGTTGCCTAGGCCCAGAGCTGCCACCAGATTTCAGCCATTGTCACACACTACCAAGCCTGGCTGGAGATTTGCTGGCACAAACCACACGTCGCTCTCCTGCTTGATGGAATTTCAGAGTGCCTGCACTGTGTGGCTTCGATTCCCCAAAGAAATTAATTTCAGTATGGCCTGTTGACGTTTGGCCATGGCTGTGCTCATATCGGGTAAGCGTTCACGGGTCCATGTGGAGGTAGACCGTGACGGCTCCTGCAGTGCTGATTCTGAGGAACTGGAGTATGAGGAGGAGTCAATGTGTACAGACTGGATTCCTGCAATCCTTGGAGTTGGCAGAATACGTACAGCGCCACTCTCAAGATCTGTACCTGGCTCCACAATATTGACCCAATGTGCAGTGAGGGAAAGGTATCTTCCCTGTCCATGGTTACTGGTCCACGCATCAGTGGTCAGGTGGATCTTGCTACTGACAGCGTTTAGTAGCGCATGTTTAATTTTTCCCTCCACATGCTTTTGCAGGGCAGGGAGGCTTGCCTGCTGAAATAAAAGCGGCTGGGCATGGTGTATTGTGGGACTGCCAATGCCATTAAGTTCCGGAAGGTGTCAGTCTCCACCCGCCTGAATGAGAGCATTTCAAGGGCCAGTAGTTTTGCAATGCCAGCATTCAGAGCCTGTGCTCGGGGATGGTTTGCCAAGAATGGCCGCCTTTTCTCCCATGCCTGTGCTACCGATGGCTGTAGAGTGACCTGGGAGTGTGAGGATGACAGGGTACGTGGTGCTGTGGGTGGAATGTCACTGGATCTCTGGACAACAGTGCCAGAGTTTCTTCCATGGCGATCCTGTGAGGAAGCCGAACCAGTGTGTGTGAGCTGGAGGAAGAGGCTACAACATGAGCTGAAGAGGTGGTAGGTGGTGCTGTAGGTTGGCCTACGTCTTCATTGTTTCTTTGTAACTCCACCACGTGCTTGGTCCGCACATGTTTCCACATATTTGTGGTATTGAGGTTGCTGACACTTTTCCCTCTTTTGACTTTATGATTACACAGCTTGCATTTGACAAAGCAAATGTCATCTGCAACTGTTGTGAGTTCATTTTCCCCTTCACTACTGAGGCCCGAGGAACTCCCTCTTCTGGTAAAGAAAGGTAGTGAGCCTGATTATCAAACACCTGAGTCTGATGATGATGACTGGCTGAGTGGAGTTACTGACTGGATATAAGGCTGCCGACGCCCTTCTGCCCTGCGGGTGATTTCTCTGTGGGATCCTTGGAGACCAGTCTGAATTCCTGCTCCTCTAAAGCTAAGTTTTCTGCTCGGCTTTTTGCATTTGTGCTTAGACTTTGTTTTGCTTTGTTTTTCTGGATTTCTGCCATTCCCTGCTGGGGTGTGCTGAATTCCTTTAGCTCTGTCTTCTGAAAATACCTGAGTGCTGATTTAGTTTTTGAAGCCTAGCTGCTTCAGGGTCTTTTTCAAATCAGCTTGTTGGCTTATGTCTTTGATAGGGTTTTGGCAGATTGCAGACAGCAACTTTCCTTTCCTGTTCTGTTTAGCTAGCTTGGGCCCCATCGTTTGCTCAGCCTATCTTTCTATCTGTGTGAGTGTTTTTTCATCTTGCTTCACCGTCATTATATGTTGGGGGCTGCCTTTTACTTTGGGGTCTGCTCTGGGGCAGTTTAGATTTCCTTTTCTGTCTTTAGGCTATTTAGCGCTCCAGCTGTGATCGAGGGGTCTAGGGCATCGTAGGAACCCCCCACGGCTACTGCTAGTTGTGTTGATAGGTTCAGGGGTCTGCAATCTGATAGTTGCCAACTTCTCTGGTTTTCTGGACGTAGCTTCTATTTTTGTGTCTGCCTCCTATGGTGACTCAATCATAACATGCAACTGTGTCAAAAAAGGACCATGCACTGCAAGTCCTGGGAGCGCCCGTTTTGGGTTTTGGAAGAGGAATGCTCCTAACGGGTGCCGAGGTGGAGGTTACAGGCAACCAAGTCTGCCCCCTCCCTCTCCCTCCTGTTTTGGCCGTTCGGGGAATCTCTTCCTCAGAGCTGCTCCCACCACCTTCCTGTTCCTCAAGCCATGATGGGTCAAGGACCTCATCATCTACACTCCCCTCTTCAAACACCTGCTTCTCCTGGGTATTCTCGCCAGCACAGTACACACCAGAAAGTGGCACCTGAGTCTCATCATCTGATGCGTACTGAGGTGTGCTGACCATAGGCACTGGCCCACCCTCCTCTTCAGATTCAGAGGGACAAAGCAGTTGCGCATCACTGCATACTCCCTCTTCTTCACATTCTAGAATGCTGCTTGGCTGGCCCCCTGTTTCCAAGCCAAGAGATTCAGAGAACAGAAGTAGAGATGGCTCCTGTTCAGGGCTCTCTGACTGCCTGGGCAATTTGGCAGGTGGTGAAGATGTGGTGCCCCCAGGAGTATGGTCGCCACACTGGCTTTGCCTTCCTCCTGGGGAGGGTAATTCCAGGCTTGGAGGCAATGATGGGTCTCTCTCACAGTCAATCCATACATACAACACAGTTCCACTCCAGGCCAGCAGGGGGAGCTCTTACCGAGGATTGAGGGGAGGAGTGCTCTCTGTGGGCCAGGAGGAGGAGAGATTTAGTTAGTCTGTGGAAAGTGAAGTGTGCAGATGTGGAGTGAGAAGCTGGAGGTTGAGCTGCAGAAGGTGAGCTCCCTCAGCTTGAGAGCGCAAGAACTGGAGTCTGGTCTCCACGGTGGCACGGATACTAACAGTCCTGCCACAGATACCAGAGGAGTAGGAGGCTGTAAATGCCCTACTCCCATCAAAGACTTGAGACACAACAGCAAAACGGATAGAGAGCCGGGAGTGAGCGTCCCTGATCAGGCTACAGCTGTCTGTCATACAATTGAGAGTTCTAGGAACATCTGACAGGAGGAACTTCAGAGGAACTAAGTACTGGAGTGCTTCACACCACACAAGCGCTAGGAAGGAGACTGCACAGCCCGTCTGAGAGAGAGAATCCCTGAGTTGCTTCCAGGCTTCCGTTACCATCTGTAATCCGGACCCTGGACTGCTGTTATCAAGTAAAGGTACAGAAATTGCACCCCGCTGTGTCTTGTCTGCTTCCTACCCTGTCGGCACTGCTACATCCCCGTACCAGCCACCTTTACACTGTCCTGGGGTTACAGCTTCACCTGTGGGGAGCTACACCATCTAAGCTGCAACACACCATCAGCCCCAGAGGATCTGCACACAGGGTTGGCTAACACCTTACTTGCCAAACACCACGGGTGGCGTCACGAACTTTCCATATAAACTACATTACAAACAACACCGCCATTGATATTGGGCGCCCAGGGCCACAGACTGGGTCACCGCTGCTGTGACACCTCATCCCCCTGACACCGGCCCAATACCGAGTACCCCACAGCCCTGGAAGGGCGACACAAAGAGACAGATGGTTGCTCTTCTGTGCTCTGGCCCTGAGAGGATGTGGAAGCAATTGAAGTCAATGCGTTAGCTGCCATCCATCCGACAACGGCTTCAATTTGTTCGTCCCGCAGCAGTGGGGTACGACAAGGTCCTACAAAGCTGCGCATAAAGGACTGTTGCCTGGTAAAACTGGGGGATGCTGAGTCACTGGTGCCCGCAGCAGGCACAGAATCCCCATGTCCTCTCCCGGCCAAAACTCCACGCCCACGACCATGTGCCTTACTCCCTGCCTTCTTCATCTTGGTAGACTGATAAAGATAGGCAGAAAAGTACAAAGGGGGGGCTTAGGGTGCTTATTCCTGAACAGCTGCTAACACGTATAAGAAACACTAATTTTATAGTGTGTGGACTACACTTTAATATGAGCTAATGTGGCCTACACAACTGTCAAGTGGAGTGTTTGGTGAACTTTATTTACGTGTTTTTTTTTCTCAAAAAAGCAAAAAAGATGTGACCAAAGTTGTGAAAGCGATAGTATCACAAACTTTTTGGAGCTATTACAATGCAGGAAGGTAACCTACAATGCAATAGATGAGGCTGCAAAAAATAGGCTAATACTAATCTGGCTGCGGCTGCAGGGCACAAGCCAGAAAAAAGGCTCCTCTATCTACTCCTATATAGTGTTTGCAGCCAACCAATGTAGATGGATATGGATGGAAGCACACTAATAGGAGAATAAATCAGGAAAAATGAGCTGCAATAAAACAAAAAAAGGACTATGTATGAGGCAGTGACACTCGCTGAGCAGACTACAACCAGAGGTGGCTGCAGAACACACTACAACGTGAGCTGCACTCACACACAGAGACCTCACAGACAGCCGTGAACAGTGCAGAGAACTGGGCACTAGCACTGAAAGGCTGCAGAAAGGCTCCGCTGTCTACTCCTATAGTGTTTGCAACCAATGTAGATGATACGGATGGATGCACACTAATAGGAGAATTAATGAAAAATGAGCAGCAATAAAACAAAAATAAATATGTATGAGGCAGTGACACATGCTGAGCGGCCTACAACCAGAGGTGGCTGCAGGACACACTACAGCATGAGCTGCACTCACACAGACCTTGCAGACAGCTGTGAACAGTGCTGCAAGGCAAAAGAAAGCTACAGTGATTGATAATGAGAAAAACAAATATCCTGGAATAAAAAAGTAAAAAAATATATTGCAAAAATTGCATGAAGGTAGTAATAATAGTAATAATAAGGGTATTTAGTTAACATAATTTTGATCAAAATAATGTAGAAGCCATCCCGCCACGTCACGGCAACCCTTGTGGGACAGTCCTAACTCTTGTATTTAAAACCTTTCCACTTGTCAAGTGACGTAAATGTGAATATTTGTTTTGTGTTTTGTTTTTGTTTTTCTCTGTGTATAGGTCATGTGTTCATATGCAATTACATTTTGCATGCACATTAATTTACTTTTTCTGCTCAGACCCTGTTTCTCAAGTGATTGATAATGTAGCCTGGGTAAAGCACAATATTATATAGCAAATCGCTCTCTAACTGTCCCTCAGAGTCTTGAACAGCAGCCTGTCCCTAACTGAATTCACAGCAGAATGAATCCTAAATGGCGGCGGCGGCGGCTTTTATAGTGCATCATGACATCATTTCAGCAGCCAATCACAGCCATGCCATTAAGTAACATGCCTACATGCCTAACAGGATGTGCCCACACTTCTGAGGATTCCTCATAGGCTAAATCAAATCAAACTGGCTCATAGCATTATGGGAACTTCCGATTCTGATATTCGATATGCAAAAAGTATCGTAACTCAGTATCGGAATTCTGATACCGCGAATATCCGCCGATACCCGATATTTGCAGTATCGGAATGCTCAACGCTTGTGAACATGCAAAGTATATACATTTTCTGAAGACCATTTTCTTCCATGATGCAAAAAGAATAATATAATAATAATAATAAATTTTATTTCTATAGCGCCGACATATTCCGCAGCACTTTACATTTCAGAGGGGATTTGTACAGACAATAGACATTACAGCATAACAATAATCACATACAGTAGATTATAACAAATACCAAGAGGAGTCAGGGCCCTGCTCGCAAGCTTACAGTCTATGAGGAAAGAGGTAGACACGAAAGGTGGGTGGTAACAGTTGCCCTGATTGTATGGACCAGCCATAATGTTAAGTGTGTAACAGTACAGATACAGAGGGCTAATGGATGCATAAAGCATGTGGGAACATGATGCTGGGAACCTGGTTATGGTAAAACTTTTGGCTCTGCCACACAGGGATAGGTTAGGTTAATGTGTTGAGGCAATAGGCCAGTCTGAATAAATGCGTTTTCAGGACACGCTTAAAATTGTGGGGATTGGGGACTAATCGTATTGACCTGGGAAGTGCATTCCAAAGAATTGGCGCGGCACGTGTAAAGTCTTGGAGACGGGAGTGGGAGGTTCTGACTATTGAGGATACTAACCTCAGGTCATCAGCAGAACGGAGGGCGCGGGTAGGGTGGTATACTGAAACAAGGGAGGAGATGTAGGGTGGTGCTGAGCCATGGAGGGCTTTGTGGGTGAGGGTAATAAGTTTATACTGAATTCTGGAGTGGATGGGTAGCCAGTGTAATGACTGGCACAAGGTAGAGGCATCGGTGTAACGATTGGTGAGGAATATGATCCTGGCTGCAGCATTCAAGACAGATTGGAGAGGGGAGAGTTTGGTAAGAGGGAGACCGATTAGAAGAGAGTTACAATAGTCGAGACGAGAATGAATAAGAGAAACAGTAAGAGTTTTTGCAGAGTCAAAAGTAAGAAAAGGTCGAATTCTAGAAATGTTTTTGAGGTGCAGATGACAAGAGCGAGCCAGTGATCGAATGTGGGGGGCAAAGGAAAGCTCGGAATCAAGTATGACCCCAAGACAGCGGGCATGTTGCTGGGGAGTAATAGTGGAACCACACACGGAAATGGCAATGTCGGGTGTAGGTACATTAGAAGCGGGAGGAAACACAAGGAGTTCAGTCTTTGACAGGTTCAGTTTCAGATATAGTGAGGACATGATATTAGACACAGCGTTTAGACAATCGCCAGTGTTTTCTAGAAAGGCTGGCGTGATGTCAGGAGAAGAAGCGTATAATTGGGTGTCATCAGCATAGAGATGGTACTGGAAACCAAATCTACTGATTGTTTGACCAATAGGGGCAGTGTACAAGGAGAAGAGGAGGGGGCCTAGAACCGATCCTTGAGGAACCCCAACAGTAAGGGGAAGGTGAGAGGAGGAGGAACCGGCAAAAGAAACAGTAAAGGAGCGGTCGGAGAGATAGGAGGAGAACCAGGAGAGAACGGTGTCCTTGAGGCCAATGGAATGGAGCATAGTGAGGAGGAGCTGATGATCCACAGTGTCGAATGCTGCAGAGAGATCCAAGAGAATTAGCATGGAGTAATGACCATTTGATTTAGCTGTTAGCAGATCATTAGAGACTTTAGTGAGGGCAGTTTCAGTGGAGTGTAAAGAGCGGAAACCGGATTGGAAAGGGTCGAGAACAGAGTTTTCTGAGAGATAGCGGATAAGACGGGAGTGGACCAGGCGTTCCAGGAGTTTAGAGATGAAGGGAAGATTAGAGACAGGTCTATAGTTAGCGGCACAGTTTTGGTCGAGGGATGGTTTTTTAAGTAGTGGATGTATGATGGCATGCTTAAATGAGGAGGGAAAAATACCAGAAGAGAGAGGTTAAATATTTTAGTTAGGTGAGGGGTGACAGCAGGGGAAAGGGACTGGAGGAGATGTGACGGAAATGGGTCACTGGTGCAAGTAGTTGGGCGAGAAGATGCAAGGAGCCTGCTTACTTCTTCTTCTGTGACTGGTTCAAAATCAGAGAGTGAGTTAGATGCAGTGGGGGAGGGAGGACAGTGCATGGTATGAGGGGATTTGGAGATAATTTCCTGTCGGATCTGGTCAATTTTTTCTTTGAAGTAATTGGCCAGATCGTCAGCTCGGAGCTCCGTGGTTGGGGCCTGTACTCTTGGATTGAGTAGGGAATGAAAAGTGTCAAAGAGACATTTCGGGTTATTGGACAGTGAGATGATGAGGGTGTTGAAATAGGTTTGTTTGGAGAGGTGAAGGGCAGTGTTGTATGTTCTAAGCATAAACTTAAAATGGATGAAATCTTCGTGTTCGTGTTCTTCGTGTTCTAAGCATAAACTTAAAATGGATGAAATCTTCGTGTAGATTGGATTTTCTCCACAGACGTTCGGCGCACCTGGAGCACCGCTGCAGGAAACGTGTTTGCACCGTGTGCCAGGGTTGTCGCCATCTGCGTTGTGGTGTTCTATTTATAGGGGGTGCAAATTCATCCAGGGCACTTTGAAGTGTTTCATTGTAATGCTTCAATGCAGAATCAGGACATGAGAGGGAGGAGATAGGGGCCAATGAAGACTGCAAGTTCTTCAGAAGTTTCTGGGTGTTAATGGCCTGTATGTTTCTATAAGTCTGGACAGTGGGGGTGACCTGAGCAGCCTGGCAGTTCTTTATAGAGAATGAAAGAAGATTGTGGTCAGAGAGCGGGAGAGGGGAGTTTGCAAAATCATCCACTGCACAAAGCCGAGAGAAGACCAAGTCGAGGGAGTTTCCGTCTTCATGCGTTGGAGAATTAGTAAGCTGCGAAAGGCCAAATGAGGAGGTTAGAGATAAAAGGTGAGTAGCAGATGGGGAGAGGGGAAGAGCAATGGGGATGTTGAAATCTCCCATGATGAGGGTAGGGATGTCACAGGAGAGAAAATGTGGAAGCCAAGTGGCAAAATGATCCAGGAACTGATGGGAGGGGCCGGGAGGACGATACACCACCGCCACTCGCATGGAGAAGGGGGTGTAGAGTCTGACGGCATGGACCTCAAAAGAAGGGAAGACAAGTGAGGGTACTTGAGGGATAACCTGAAAGGTACATTTTGGTGATAGGAGCAGACCAACGCCTCCACCAGCTCTATTGTCTGATCTTGGGGTATGAGAGAAGTGTAGCCCCCCGTATGAAAGAGCAGCAGCAGCGGTAGTATCTGAGTGCTGGATCCAGGTTTCAGTAAGAGCCAGGAGGTTAAGAGAATTAGAAAGGAAGAAGTCATGAATGAAGGAGAGTTTGTTACACACTGAGCGAGAATTCCAAAGTGCACAATTAAGAGAGACAGATGGCATGCAGGAAATATTAATAAGATTAGAGGGGTTTAGATTAAGATTAGGTTAAGATTAGAGGGAATAACTGTACCATTTGTAGTAAAATTATCTTCATGAATGAAAATGCATCATCTCATGCTGAAAAGAGTAAATCTGAGTCATTGGCTGATATGGGCATAAAAGGAGAGAAATTTCTTGGTGTGGCTACCATCCACAATAGAACTCAATCCTATTGAGAACCTTTGGAGCATAATACAGCAAAGGATCTATGATGGTGGCTGGCAGCTCACATCAAAACAGTACATCTGGTAGGCAATTCAGAAATCCTGCAAAGAAATTCAAGCAGAAACTAGCCATAAAATTCAAAAGTTTAATTGATGCAAGAAATGTGAAGGTGATATCAAAGTAGGGGTTGTATGCGAACATGTTAATTGGCCTGTTAGGATGTTTTTGATTGAAAAAGCTTTTGATTTCAGTAAATGTGACCAGTCAATGCTGCAAATTCAACAAATAACCATTTTCAGTTAATTACAACCTATAAAATGCTTGGAGAATTTTGATGTGCAAAATAATTTGAAACCGTGCATTTTGATTTTTTTGTTTTGAACAAAATACTTTTATCATTGTAATCCTTAACAGTTGATGATTTGAACATTTCTCTGATTTATGTGCATCAATCATTTAGGAAAATCAGAAATCTACCAGCCTCAAGCTGTCTGCTTTATACTTGGCTGGTTGTCAAAAATAAAGGGGACCCCACACCGTTTTTTAAAATGATTTATTTAAAGGGAACCTGTCAGCAGTACTGTGCACAATATCCTACAGACAATTTCAGGTCGGTGCTTTATACAAAAAATGATACCTTGGTTAATGAAATCTGTCTTCTGGTTGTTGTTTAATCTTTATTTTCTTTTTCGAGCTATTGATATGCTTTTGCTCTAGGGCGGGGCTGTGGTGTGAGGGTTGTCTTGTGGTGCTCTGCTTATGTATTCAAGTGTTTGGCTTCTGAAAGGTCTCTGATCCATCAGTGACCTGTCCCCTAGTTTACATAATGAATATAATATATATAGCTTGTAAAAAAAAAACTTTCCTGCAGGCAGGTGGCAGCGGTGGTGCCTGCACTGCAGCCTGATCACATATTTAATTAGTTATAAACACATTTGTTTCATTTAATCCTGAAGTTCCTAAAAAAATAAAAAATTCATTTGAAAATGGCACCATTTGCGACTGCACAGTCGCAGCTATCAGTGATCCCATAGCTGCAACTGTGCAGGCGCTAGCAGCACCATCTTGCTAGAGTAAAAAATAATTTCCTCCTCCAACATGGCACCACTGATGTCCGTGCAGTAGCAGCTACCAGTGATCAATTTTTTCAAAACTGAATATAAAGATTAATCAACAACTACAAGACGGATTTCATCAACCAAGGTATCATTTTAATTAGTATAACAGCACCAAACTTACACTTTCTGTAGGTTACTGTGAACAATCCTCCTGACAGGTTCCCCTTGAATAATTAAAAAATATGGCATGGGGACCACTTTATTTTTGATAACTAGCCAATATAAAGTTGATAGCTGGGGACTGCAACACGCAGCTGTCAGTGTTACCTGCACAGGTAATCAATAATAAAGGGGAACCCACATCATTTGTTTTAATTTATTTATTTTTTGCACAGCTAATAAATACTCTCATCAGCTTTGCCTGCTCTTGCTGTTTTCAGCAAGAGCAGCTGTAGGATGATGAGAGTAGCACTCTTATCAGCTGACACCTGTGACTGGCAGTATCCTTTTTACTGGCAGTCACAGCTGCTGACTTACATGCTGTCATCTGACAGCATGGTTACCGCAACGCTCTGGCCGGTGGTAGCAAACTTACTTTGGATCAGAGGTGCTGATGAGGGGAACAGCTGTTGTTCGGGCTGCCGTACCCAAACAGTAACATGGACTTCCTCTGAAAGTCTATCAAGTTTGAATTGTCTTTCCCAAGAAAGACCCCAGTATATCGTATGGTTGCCAAATTAGGTAAGCTTCGATCGGAGCAGGGTGATGCGACGAATGAACACAGAAGACAAGCATCTGAATCAAAATCGCATACTGTTTATTCATACCTGTCTAGCTTATATACCCTGCTGGGAGGTTGTACATATTATCTCATCTCTATGCTCTGCACATGTCAGAATTTGTTAGGAAATCATTTGTTACAGTACAATATCCTAGCTGGTCATTACACAGATAAGTATATTTTAATATCCATCAGGTGATTTTTCGCTAACCGGTAAAGAGGGGCCAGGTGTTCCATTATGTAAAGTCCAATTATCAATACAATTAGTTCTATCTTACTAAGGTTTATAGTTTTATCTGATTAATTATATTACTACCTGCTATTAGCTACCTCGATCAATACTGTGCAATGTGGTGGCATGGCACTAAAGAGAGATTGTGAGGGGTAATTTCAGCCATGTCATATTGACCCAGGGAGATGTACAACTGACCTAACATGTCAAAGTCTCTTATGAGCAAATAGTGTCATTCTGTGTCTTTATATATGATTCTGTATATGAGAGAAATGTTTTAGAGGGGTCTCTGAATACCCTATCAAGTCCATGTTCGGGGTCCATGCCTGACCACTAGATGCTTGGTATGGTTTCTGAACATTACTGTTTGGGTTTGCCCATCACTAATAATAACTTAAGGAGC
Organism: Dendrobates tinctorius; assembly: GCF_039654945.1. NCBI lineage: Eukaryota > Metazoa > Chordata > Amphibia > Anura > Dendrobatidae > Dendrobates > Dendrobates tinctorius. The sequence continues at coordinate 33,246,519 of NW_027361732.1, read as the reverse complement.
CATGCAAAGCATTACACAATATAATTACAGCAGCACTTAATCACTTAATGACATGCAGAAGCAACATGACCTCTGTTAAAAAAAGGTTATGGATGTGTGATATATCAGGAGGACAAAAATGATTATTTATAATATATATATATTACAAATAAAGGAATTGTCTAACTAGTTTTCCAAATGGTGCTAAACTTCAGGGTTCTTCGATGATTTCAATGACAACCTCCTGGATAACAGGGCATCAGGATAAGTAAATGACATGTTGAACCCTGCAAGAAAGGTTATCTCCCTCTGAACACCAGGTGCTTCTGTCCAAAGAAGAACAGCCACAGTTTTTGTATTGAAAGCTTGTCCTAGGTGTTCCTGTTGGTTTTCAAATGTGTTCCTTTCATGAAGGATTCATCAGTGAAAATATGACAGCCCAATCGTAGAGGTGTCCAGATTGACAGAAGTCTAGATCTATCTAGAATTTGTGAGTGTAGTGGAAAAAAACCCTTAATAGATAATACAGAGGTAAGCTCACCCAACCATGGGCATTCAAACTTTTCAATTCAGAAAATGAGAGACAAAAAGTGCCTACTCTGGTCTTTGACACTGAACAATCACAAAGGAGTTCCTTTCAATCTTTGGAACATAAAGCAGGTGTGATATTCAAGGCTGCGGAATGCAAATCAAGTCACTGCTAAGTAGTTATCCACCCACAATTAGTAAGTCACATCAAAAGCAGTGACAGGCTTTATGTCATCAGCTTAATAATTTAGTCTCTGAATACATAGAACAAGCACTGAGGTTTTAAGCGCAACCCATATTTTATAGTCTGGCTCTGTATAAAAGGTAATCTGTGCTGTGTTTTATGCAAAAATGGACAGAGATGTTCCATTTGATCACATGTAAATCAGTTACATATAAGATTTAAAAGAGTAAACAGTGTTAGGAGAAGGTGGGATACAAAACAAAAATGTTTCAGAAGAGAAATATATTATTAAGACAGCAAAGTGTTGCATATAATATTAACCTCTTTCTGACATGAGACGTACTATCCCGTCCACGGTACCCGGGCCCATATGACCGGGGACGGGATAGTATATCTAAGCTCCCGGGGGGTGCCGCTGATCGCGATGCAATAATAATTATTTTTTATATAAAATTGTTTTCATTGCATAAAAGCACCAAAACATAAAAAATGACATAAGTGAGGTAACGCTGTAATCATACTGACCTGAAGAATAAAATCGCTTTATCAATTTTACCACACGCGGAACGGTGTAAGCGCACCCTCCAAAAGAAATTCATGAAATGCTGGTTTTTGTTCCTTCTGCGTCCCGAAAATCGGAATAAAAATTGATCAAAAAATGTCACGTGCCCGAAAATGGTACCAATAAAAACATCAACCCGTCCCACAAAAAATAATACCTCACATGACTCGGTGGGTCAAAATATGTAAAAATTATAGCTCTCAAAATGTGGTTATTAGAGTTGAGCAAAACAGGTCAGCCAGATTCATAAGTCGCCAACTTATGCCAAAGTGGGGTTCGCCGGTTGGCAAAACGAGCGCCAAAGTCGAATTTCCCAGAATGCTTGCAGGTGTCTTTTTTCAGCCAATAAGCAAGGACGTACTCTGTGTGCAACGAGATGACATGTGCGGCATCCACCACCATCGTACAGAAGGGCATTGCAGTGATTGGCTTGTTTTGGGAGGCGTCATAGTGTCTATAAAAGCCCTGACCGCCGACCTCCATTTTACTTCTGCCGATCTTAACAGTAGGGAGAGGTTGCTGTTTATCAGTAGGGAGAGAGTTAGGGCTGTAAAGATATAAGAAGTTCTTATGTGCTTGTGCTGATAGCAATTGTGCTGTACAGTTAGTGTGCATTGACAGGGGAGGACTTTCTTGTGTGCAGCCGCGCTGGTTATTAGGCTGCCTGATAGCTGTGTGTACACTGCTGTGCAGACTGCTTTTTAAACAGCACTAACACTTTTCACTTGTATTCTTTTTTTATGCACAGTTACCGACCGTTCATTTTTTCCCACACCGTATAGAGCTGTACGCTCTTCACACACTACCGTGTACCGGCTGGTATCACGTACAAATACATGTTAATTATCTGTGTGTGACTCCAGAAATAAATACGGAGATTTAAATTTTCCCCTACACCATATACAGCTGTACGCTCCTCATACAGTACCGTATATCTGCTGTTTGTATTACGATCAAATACATACTGAGTGAGCGTCTGTGTGTGACTCCGGAAATATATACGGAGATTTAAATTTTTCTCTTCACCGTATACAGCTGTACGCTTCTGATACAGTACCGCATATCTGCTGTTTGTATTTTGGTGAAATCCATACTGAGAGAGCATCTGTGTGTGACTCCGGAAATAAATATGGAGATTTAAATTTTCCCATACACCATATACAGCTGTACGCTCCTCATACAGTACCGTATATCTGCTGTTTGTATTACGGTCAAATACAGACTGAGTGAGCATCTGGGTTTGACTCCGGAAATAAATACAGAGATTTAAATTTTCCCCTACACCGTATACAGCTGTACACTCCTCATACAGTACCGTATATCTGCTGTTTGTATTACGGTCAAATACATACTGAGTGAGCGTCTGTGTGTGACTCCAGAAATATATATGGAGATTTAAATTTTTCTCTTCACCGTATACAGCTGTACGCTTCTGATACAGTACCGCATATCTGCTGTTTGTATTTTGGTGAAATCCATACTGAGAGAGCATCTGTGTGTGACTCCGGAAATAAATATGGAGATTTAAATTTTCCCCTACACCATATACAGCTGTATACAGTACAGTATATCTGCTGTTTGTATTACGGTCAAATAAAGACTGAGTGAGCATCTGGGTGTGACTCCGGAAATAAATACGGAGATTTAAATTTTACCCTACACCATAGACAGCTGTAAACTCCTTATACAGTACCATATATCTACTGATATTTTTGGTACATTTTCCCAAACATGAGGAAGTATGGTGGAAGAGTCCGCGGACGTGGGCGGGGGGGCAGCTGGTACTGATGGTGGTGGTGGTGCATCTGCTGGTAGTGCAAAAATCACAATAGCACCTAAGGCAGGAGGAGTTGAGCCTGCATCATTGTCTGGCTCCAGAAGGCCTGGAAGTCTCCCTGTTGTGAGCTCATTTTCTCGTTCACCTTTGATGTCTGATGAACTTCCTCTGCTGGTGAAAGGAGGTGGTGAAACTGATTTGGATGGGAGAGACTTGTCACCTGAACAGGTGGATTGCGATTGGACATCCGGAATCTCTGAGTGGATATAAGGCAGCCGACGCCCTGTAGGGTTGCTGGTGATTTCTCTGCTCTGAGCTCTGGCCTCCAGTTCTATTCCTGTCTTCTAAAGCTAAGTTTTGCTCTGTTATTGTTCCATGAGATTTTATCTGATTTGCTTAGTTTTGTGTTCAGCCAGCCCCGGCTGGGGCTCTGCTGAATTTCCATTTTTGTCCCGGATCGGTTAAATCTTTTTTGCTCTGTCTTCAGAATATATCAGAGTGCTGATATAGGGATTTTGAAGTTTAGTGACTTCAGGGTCGTTTTTCCTATCAGACGTGTTGGGACATTTTTGGTAGGGTTTTTGCGGATTGCAGCCAGCACCTTTTCTGTCCTTTCCTATCTAGTTAGTTGGGCCCCATCGTTTGCTCTGCCTGTCTTTCTGTCTGTGTTTGTGCTTTCATCTGTTTTCACTGACAATATATGTTGGGGGCTGTCTATTGCTTTGGGTCTGCTCTGGGGCAGTTTAGATTTCCCCTTTTTTTCTTTAGGCTTATTTAGTTCTCAGGCTGTGAAGAGGCGTCTAGGACCACCGTAGGAATGCTCCACGGCTACTGTTAGTTGTTGTGAATAGGATCAGGGGTCTGCAATCCGCTAGCTACCAACCTCTCCGGCTTTCTGGACTTAGCTTGCATTTTTGTTTTTTCCTCCTCTGGTGACTCATTCATAACAGCTCCCTTTTCTGGGAGTAGGTAACCCGCTTTTAAAGCCGGAGCATCAGGAACAGGTTTTGGCTTACATTGCCGAAACAGCCTCCAGCTCTATCGCCTCCTCTTCTGTCGTCAGTGCAGGCTCCTGGTCAGGAACAACACATTTCCTTGTGTCTTTCACCCCCACCAAAAGTGAAGGATGTGGCAGGCCACACTTCAGATTACTCCATGGAGCTCTTTTCATATACCATGCCTAAGTTATCAAGTGAAATCCTGAATTCCCCACTCCAAGATGAATATGACATGGAGTGCACTGATGCACAACCAGTACTCTATGATTCTGCTGGTACATTCACCCAGAGCACTGCATTGCCCTCGCAGTCTACTGAGCCACATTCTGACCCTGATGAAACTCAGGTGCCCCTTCCCGTATACTATACCACCTTACACGGTGACACAGAGGAAGGTGCAGATGAAATTGAAGAGGAGGCGATGGATGACCCAGTTGTTGACCCGGATTGGCATCCATTGGGGGAAGAGGGTGCCGCTGGCAATAGCTCAGAAGAGGAGGAGGATCCGCAGCAGGCATCGACATCGCAGCTGCGGTTATCTGGTAGGCCCGTAGCAGCCCAAAAACATGTTAAAAAAACAAAAAGAGTTGCAGGACAGCTTGGCCAGATGGTCAAATTAGCACAGCGTGCAAACCCTGAAAAATTTTCCCATGGTAGGAAGAGTGCAGTGTGACACTTTTTTGACCAAAATCCAATTGATCAGGCAAAGGTTATCTGTAAGAAGTGTGGAAGGACCTTTAGCCGAGGGAAAAATCTCTGAAATTTGAATCCCAGTTGCATCCTTAGACATGTAAACTCCATTCACTTGCAAGCGTGGACAGACTACAAAACCTCAGGTAGCACATGTGCACCTGCTCTGACAGAAGGTAGCCAGCATGGCTACATCGCTTCCCCCACTGTAAGGCCACCGGTTAGCACACCACCAGCAAGAAATGTTGAGGTGTCGTCGCAAGGCCAAAGCAGTCATGGAATCACAATGTTTTTCCAACGAAAAACTGCATCTACGCCATCACCACCACCACCACCATCACCAAACCCCTCTCAGTCCGCCATGTCCACCACTAGTTCCACCATATGCAGCTCTCAAGTCCAACTCACCCTAACAGAGACTCTGAGTAGGACAAGAAAGTACTCACCCTCTCATCCGAGTACACTGGCTTTGAATGCCTACATTGCCAAACTGATCTCATTACAGATGATGCCCTTCCATTTGTTTGAAAACGAAGCATTCCAAGAGCTCATGGCCTACACTGTCCCACGCTATGACCTACCCAGTCGGCACTTCTTTTCTAGAAAAGCCATCCCTGCCTTCCACCTGCATGTGAAAGACCGCATTGTCCATGCACTCAAACAATCAGTGAGTGGAAAGGTGCACCTCACAACAGATGCTTGGGCCAGTAGGCATGGCCAGGGCCATTACGTGTCCATCACTGTGCACTAGTGAATGTGGTGGATTCAGGGTCCACAGGGGACAGCGGCGGTGGGACAGTGCTGCCTAGCCCACGGTATAGGCAACAGTTGGCTGTAGGCGTTAGACCCTCCGCCTCCTCCTCCTCCAGAAGTGAAAGCTCGTTGGCAGAGTGCAGTCGCACGAGCACTCCATCCGCAGCTGCCAGTGTTGCACATGAGCTGTCCCACTGTCGAACAGCTAGTGGTAAGCGTCAGCAGGCTATTTTAAAGATGATCTCTTTGGGTGACAACAGACACACCGTGAAGGTACTGGCCGACTACTTGCAGCAAGAAACTGAGTCATGACTGTGCAGTAGGGTGACCGGATCTCAATTGGGGGGGAAAAAAATGTTGGAATCTTGTCCGTCTGGACCCCACAAAACGATTCCCCTTTCCAGATATTGAGATAGCCAAAATTTGAGCTCGATCAAACGACGTTAACCCATGCCGCTCGTTGCTCAAAGTTTGAAAAAATCCAAATTGAGGTTTTTTAAGATTTAGGTATTTTGCATAGTCTGTTAGACTATAAAGAATGTGACAACAACATTGCAGAAATAGCCCTGACCAAATTTTCGAACCATTTGTGGTATTTGAATGCAGAGTTGGTGGGATTATCGTTTTTTGATCCCACCATTACAGACAATGAAAAGTTGTTAATGGCTAATAAATTGCTCAGTAGCACAGATGAACCATCAGAGCACGCTAACCTACATGAATTGATAATTTTACATAGTTATCTAATCTATTCTAGAGCTTTTGTTAAAGTAGTTTTTGAAACGTCAGAATATAATGCTCGGCATTTGCTTACAACTTTCAGGACATATTGCTTTTGTTCTTCATCTTTTGTCAGAAGGTCGTTAAAGTCGGTTACTTCCTACCTCTTTTAATTTTTCTTTCCTAACTTTTGGCTTTACAACCCTAGCATGCTCTGATGGTTCATCTGTGCTACTGAGCAATTTATTAGCCATTAACAACTTTTCATTGTCTGTAATGGTGGGATCAAAAAACGATATTCCCACCAACTCTGCATTCAAATACCAAAAATGGTTCGAAAATTTGGTCAGGGCTATTTCTGCAATGTTGTTGTCACATTCTTTATAGTCTAACAGACTATGCAAAATACCTAAATCTTAAAAAACCTCAATTTGGATTTTTTCAAACTTTGAGCGACGAGCGGCACGGGTTAACGTCGTTTGATTGAGCTCAAATTTTGGCTATCTCAATATCTGGAAAGGGGAATCGTTTTGTGGGGTCCAGACGGACAAAATTCCGACATCGATTTTTTGCGGTCACCCTACTGTGCAGTCTACATCTTGAGCCAGGCAAGGTAGTCAGTGATAACTAGAGTTGAGCGAAATGGGTCGGTCAAATTCATAAGTCGCCGACTTTCGCTAAAGTCGGGTTTCGCCGGTCAAAACCTGACCATAGCGTGAGGTCGGCCATGAGGTCGCCGACCCGCGCGCCAAAGTCGCATTTCCTATAACGCTTCCAGCACGTTTTGTCAGCCAAACATCAAGGACGCACACTGTGGGCAACGAGATGACATCGGCAGCGGCCACGACCATCTTAGAGAAGGGCATTCGTGTGATTGGCTTGCTTTGTGTGGCATCACAGTGGCTATAAAAGCCCTGACAGCTGACCGCCATTTTACTTCTGCAGATCTTAGCATAGGGAGAGGTTGCTGCCGCTGATTCTCAACAGGGAGAGCATTAGGCAACAAAGAAAAAAAAATCGTGCTTCTCCTGATAGCGATTTCAACTGTACAGTTAGTGTGCAGTGACAGGGGAGGATTTTTGTGTATGCAGCAGCGCTGGTGGTTATTAGGCTGCCTTATAAGGCTACCTGATAGCTGCATTGCTGTGTGCACACTGCTGTGCAGACTGCTTTTTTAAAAGCAAAAAAACTTTTATTCTGATTTTCTGCATAGTTACAGAGCGTTCATTTTTTCACACACCTTATAGAGGTATACGCTCCTCACACACTACCGTGTACTGGCTGGTATCACGTACATATACCTGCTATCTGTGTGTGACTCCTTAAAAAAATAGACGGAGATTTAAAATTTTCCATACATACACCGTATGGAGCTGTCCGCTTCTCAAACAGTATCGTATATCTGCTGTTTGTATTGCGTTCAAATCTATGCAGAGACAGAGTGTGTGTGTGAGACTCCGTAAATACATATACGGACATTTCAATTTTTCCATACACCGTATAGAGCTGTCCACTTCTCAAACAGTATCGTATATCTGCTGTTTGATTATGGTCAAATCTATACAGAGACAGCGTGTGTGTGTGTGACTCCATAAAAATATTGACGGAGATTTAAAATTTTCCATACATACACCGTATAGAGCTGTCCGCTTGTCAAACAGTATCATATATCTGCTGTTTGATTACGGTCAAATCTATACAGAGACAGCGCGTGTGTGTGAGTCCCTAAATACATAGACGAAAATTTCCATTTTTCCATACACCGTAACGAGCTGTCCGCTTCTCTAACAGTATCGCATATCTGCTGTTGACTCCATCAAAAATAGACAGAGATTTAAAATTTTCCATACATACATCGTATAGAGCTGTCCGCTTCTCAAACAGTATTGTATATCTGCTGTTTGGCTTATGGTCCAATCTATACAGAGACAACGCGTTTGTGTGTGAGTCCATAAATACATAGACGGACATGTCCATTTTTCCGTACACCGTAACGAGCTGCCCGCTTCTCTACAGTATAGTATATCTGCTGTTGACTCCGTCAAAAAATAGACATAGATTTAAAATTTTCCATACATACATCGTATAGAGCTGTCCGCTTCTCAAACAGTATCGTATATCTGGTGTTTGTCTTACGGTCAAATCTATACAGAGACAGAGTGTGTATGTGACTCCGTAAAAAAATAGACGAAGATTTAAAATTTTCCATACATACACCGTATAGAGCTGTACGCTCCTCACACACTACCTTGTCCTGGATGAGGTAGAGGAAGAGGAGGAGGATGAGGGGGATGATTATTTTGGGGAGGAGGATGCTTCTCTGGGGGCAATTGAAAATGTTGGCGTGGTAGGGTCAGGTTCAGGGTTTGTGCGTGACAGGAGGGATGTGGATTTGCCAGAAAGTGCTCCTCCACCCACCACTGCCAGTGCATCATTGACACCTGGAACATTGGCCCACATGTGTGACTATGCCTTGCGGATTCAAAAAAGGGACTCCCGCATTGCCAAAATGATGAAGGATGATGACTACTGGTTGGCCAGCATCCTCGATCCACACTATAAAGGCAAATTACACAACATCATGGCACAGGAGAACCTAGAGATAATATTGGCTAACAAACAAGCAACTCTAGTAACCCGTTTGTTTGAGGCATTCCCAGCACACAGCAGCGGTGCTGGTTCTCCCTCGAGCCGAAGTGGGCAAAATGGAAGAGGTGTTCGTGGTGCACACAGCCGAAGGGGTGTTGGAGACAGGGGTTTCATGACCATGTTGTGGACTGATTTCTCAAGTACCGAACGACTGGTAATACTGCATTGATTGCAAGTGACAGGAGACAGCGGTTGTCAACTATGGTTACAAACTACTTCTCCTCCCATATCGATGTTCTCCCTCAAAGCTAATTCTCCTTTGACTATTGGGCCTGTAAACTGAACACCTGGCCTGAATTGGCACAATATTCCTTACAGGAGCTCGCTTGCCCTGCTACTAGTGTGCTATCTGAAAGAGTCTTCAGTGCTGCTGGATCAATCCTGACAGAAAAAAGGACCCATTTGTCGACCCAAAATGTTGATGATCTAACCTTCATTAAAATGAACCATGCATGGGTTTCAAAGGATTTTGTCCCACCTTCCACTGATGACACATAGGTTGCCAGAAATTTGGCTTGCTTTTGTCCTCCTCTTCCTCGGACTTGTCAAATTTCTCCATTTGCAGCTTCTAAATGTACAGCCTACACATCAACATGTGCCATTTTTTAAACCTCCCTAACTGGGCTGCCCCCCCAAAGGCTGGGGTCATGACCTGGTGCACCCGGGCAAGTGCTGTTGCTCTGAACAGGTGCGTGAGGCCCACTCTCGGCCGACGGCACTGGCACAGGGCCCCTCATAGTACAAGACAGTGTCTCTGATGGTGGGGGGCCCACTCGCCGTCAGACACACCGGCGTACTATGAGGGGCCCTGTGCCAGTACCGTCACCCATGAGCGAGCCCCCCCTGCTTGCTCATGGCCACAGCACTTGCAAGTTGCAATACTTATCTCTCCCTGCTCCACCGCTGTGTAGTCTGGGCAGTTAAATCCTTCACAGGGATGGCCACTACAAATTTGGTGAACTGATGGATGATGGTTAAGATGTAGCTATAGCCTGTCCTGCTGGCCTCTACCTTCAGATGATCAATAGCTACCATTTGTAATGGATGTCAACTCACAATCGGATGCAGTGGTGCATTATGATCAGCTTTCACAGTTTTCCTAGTCACAGACGTGTGACATTCCTGCCACCATTTTTAAATGTCTCCTCTCATGCCAATCCAATAGAATCGCCTACGGCCTGTGGCTTCTGTCTTTTGCGCTCCAAAGTGACCAGACACATCATGATAGGCAATGAGGACCATATCTACATCTCTCCCTGTGATCACAATTTGATGGAGACGAGTAACGGTGATGGGATCCACGCTACTGCGATACAGCAATCCTTTCTTCACAAATAACCGTTTTCGCTGTCTCCACAGGCAAAGTAATTGAGGGTCGGCATCGCCTCTGCGAAATCTACCGGGAGGTTTTCCCGTGATTAGTAATTCCCAACTTTATGCAAACACTCGACTTTCCGTCTGTACTTGTATTCATCTACTTTCCAGTAGCAGAGAGTCTGGACTGTCATAGTGAGACTTAAATACATACGAAGATTTAAAAGTACCCCAACAATGTATACTGGTGTACGCTTCGATTACATTTCCCTTTTTCTACTTTTTATATTCTGGTGTAATCCATACTGAGCCTGTTAGTATCTGTGTCTGACTCTGGAAATATAGATGGAAATTTACAATTACCCCTAGACTGGATACACCTGGTATCTGCTGATACAGTACCTTTGTTCTAAATTTTTATTACGGTATAATCCATACTGAGTGAGCGTGTGCGGTTTCCTCCATCTATATATATGGAGATAAAAATTTTACCCTATGCTATATACAGCTTCTATCTTGTTATACAGTACCTTTGTTCGACATTTAGTATTACGGTCAAATCCATACTGAGTGAGCGTCTCAAGGTGACTACAGAAATATCTATACGGAGATTTAAATTGTACCCTATAATATATATACTTGCTATCTTGTTATCCAGTACCTTTTTTTCAACATTTTGTATTATGGTCAAATCCAGACTGAGTGAGCATCTGAGGGTGACTCCGGAAATATATACCGAGATTTCAAATTTGCCCAACACTGTATACAGCTCTACGATTCTGATACAGTACCTTTTTTGCTATTTTGATTCTGGTGTAATCCATAATGAGCCTGTGAACGTCTGTCTGTTACTCCGGAAATATATTTGGAGATTTAAGAATATACCAACACTGTATACAGCTGTATTCTTGTGATACATTACCCGTTTACTGCTTTTTATATTCTTGTCTAATCCATACTGGGCCTGAGAGCGTTTGTGTCTGCCTCCTGAAATATATACGGAGATTTAGAATGTTTAAACTATACTATATATACCTTGTATCTGGTGATACTGTTCCCTTTTTCAACTTTTTATATTATTGTGTAATCCATAATGAGCCTGTGAGCATCTGTGTATGACTCATGAATTATATATGGAGATTTACAATTATCCCTAGACTGTATAGAGCTGTACGCTTCTGATACAGTACCATATGTCTGCTGGTATTTTGGGTACATTTTCACAAAAATTAGTATGTATGGTGGAAGAGGCCACGGACGTGGGCGTGGGGGGCCAGCTGATACTGATGGTGGTGGTGGTGCATCTGCTGGTAGTGCCAAAAGCACAATAACAGCTAAGGCAGGAGGTGTTGAGCCTGCATCATGGTTTGGCTCCGGAAGGCCTGTAAAGCTTCCTTTTTTGGGAGTAGGCAAACTGCTTTTAAAGCCGGAGCATCAGGAACTGGTTTTGCCTTACATTGCTGAAACAGCTTCCAACTCTATCGCCTCCTCTTCTGAAGTTTCAAAAAATGCAAGCACTGAGTCATCAGTGCAAGCTTCTGGTCAGGATCAACCCCTTTCCTTGGTTCCTTCACCCTTCAAGAGTGAAGGATGCGGCAGCCCACACTTCAGATTACTCCATAGAGCTCTTTTCACATACCATGCCTGGGTTCATTCTAAATGGGGCACATTATATGGAGCATTATTTTGGCCTATAAGACACTGGAGCATCATCCATGAGGCCCATCATATACTGGAGCATTCCAAATGGGGGACATCAGACACTGGAGCAGCATTTATGGGGCCCATTATACACTGGAGCATTAGAAATTGGGCTCATTATATAAGGAGCATTATTTGGGCCCATAAGACACTGAGGCATCATCCATGGGGCCCATCATAGACTGGAGCATTCTAAATGGGGCAAATCAGACACTGGAGCAGCATCTATGGGGCCCATTATACACTGGAGCTTTAGAAATGGGGCCCATTTTATATGGAGCATTATTTGGGCCCATAAGGCACTGGAGCATCATCCATGAGGCCCATCATATACTGGAGCATTCCAAATGGGGGACATCAGACACTGGAGCAGCATTTACGGGGCCCATTATACACTGGAGCATTAGAAATGAGGCTCATTATACATGGAGCATTATTTGGGCCCATAAGACACTAGAGCATCATCCATGGGGCCCATCATATACTGGAGCATTCTAAATGGGGAAGAACAGACACTGGAGCAGCATCTAAGGGGCCCATTATACACTGGAGCATTAGAAATGGGGCCCATTATATATGGAGCATTATTTGGGCCCATAGCACACTGGAGCATCATCCATGGAGACCATCATATACTGTAGCATTATGTGGAGCTCATTATGTACTGTATGGAAAATTAAATGGGACCAATTATTCTGTATAAAGAAATATATTGGGCTCATTATTCTATATGGCGCACCATGTGGTGGCCATAATACTGTATGAATGTAATATAATATACTATTTGTTTTTTTAGCTATTGTAGAATTTTAAATAGATATCAGTCACGTCATGTAAGAAGTGAAGTATTTTTCATTGTACTATACCTATATTTATGTGTCGTATCGGAGCATCATGAATTGTGGCATGTGTTAAAGGGTCGCACTGACACTCTTTGGCCCGGGGCACACGAAAACCTGGAGCCAGCCCTACCCCCCACAACTTTAGCCAAATAACCCCCAGTTTTCAATGCGTAACTATTATTATAAAGTAAATTAAGGTTGACAAGCTTAAGCAATAAGAATTGATGTTGTTGGCATTGAAATGGGCACTGTAGGTGTGTTTACTGTCCTCCACTCCCTGACGACTTTGCTTCCCCATTGACTTGCATTAGGTTTCGTGTTTCAGTCGGACCTCCTACTTTTCCCTATAGTCGGCCGATTTAGTTCGACTCAACTTTTGAAAAAGTTTCATGAAACCTGACTCGACCCTAAAAAAGGCAAAGTCGCTCATCTCTAGTGATAACGGATGTAATTTTATGGTGGCCATAACCCTGGCAAAACTCAGACACATACTTTGCCTGGCTCACACCTTGAACCTGGTGGTGCAATGCTTCATAAATAATTATCCGGAGTTACCAGCCCTGCTCCATAAGGTGCGAAGACTATGCTCGCACATCCGTCACTCGCCCGTAGACTCCAGTCATATGCAGGGGCTGCAGCGATCGCTCCCCCTCCCCAAGCACCGCCTAATCATAGACGTTGGAACAAGGTGGAACTCCACCGCGCACATGGTTAAGAGGCTGTGCGAACAGAAGCAAGCTGTAATGCATTTGTGGGAGGATTCATGGGCAGGCAGTTTGAGGGCAGACATGGAGTTGCCGGGTGTGCAGTGGTCAAAGCTGAAAGACCTCTGTAAAGTCCTCAGTGTTTTGAGGAATGCACACGGCTGGTAAGCGCAGACGACACCATCCTAAGCATGAGCATCCCAATTATGCGTCTGCTCATGCAAACTTTGACGCACATTAAGGATCAGGCGTCTGCAGCGGAGGAGGAGGAGGGAAGCCTTGATGACAGTCAGGCATTGTCTGCTCTGGGGACTGTCCTGGACGAGGAAGAAGAGGAAGAGGAGGAGGAGGATGAGGGAGATGATTACTTTGGGGAGGATGCTTCTCAGGGGGCAAGAGAAAATGTTGGCTTACCAAGGTCAGGTACAGGGTTTTTGCGTGATTGGAGGGATGTGGATTTGGCAGAAAGTGCTCCTTATCCCACCACTGACAGTGCATCATTGACACCTGGGACATTGGCCCACATGTGTGATTATCTCTTGCGGATACTAAAAAGGGATCCCCGCATTGCCAAAATTATGAAGTATGATGACTACTAGTTGGCCAGCATCCTCTATCCACTCTATAAAGGCAAATTACAGAACATCATGCCACAGGAGAACCTAGAGCTAATATTGGCGAACAAACAAGCAACTCTGGTAAACCGTTTGTTAGAGGCATTTACTAGCACACAGCAGCGGTGTAGGTTCTACCAGGAGCCGCACTGGGCAACATGGAAGAGGTGTTCATGGTGCACACAGCCAAAGTGGTGTTGGAGACAGGGGTTTCATGACCATGTTGTGGACTGATTTCTCGAGTACCGCTCACACGACTGGTAATACTGAATCGATTGCAACAGACAGGAGACAGCAGTTGTCAACTATGGTTCAAAATTACCTCTCCTCCCCTATCAATGTTCTCCCTCACAGTTCATTCCCCTTTGACTACTGGGCCTGTAAACTGGACACCTGGCCTGAATTGGCACAATATGCCTTACAGGAGCTCGCTTGCCCTGCTGGTAGTGTGCTATCAGAAAGAGTCTTCAGTGCTGCTGGATCAATCCTGACAGAAAGTATGACCCGACTGACGACCCAAAATTTAGGTGATCTCACCTTCATTAAAATGAACCATGGCTGGGTTTTAAAAGATTTTGTACCACCTTCCCCTGATGACACATAGGTTGCCAGCAAAATGGCTCGCTTTGTCCTCCTCTTCCTCCGACTTGTCCAATTCCTCCATTTGCAACTGCTGAACATCCAGCCTACATCTCAACATATGCCAGTTTTTCCACCCCCGTTTTTCTAACTGGGCTGTACCCCCACCCACAACTTTAGCCAAATAACCCCCAGTTTTCAATGTGTTACTATAATTATAACACAAATTAAGGTTGACAAGCTTAAGTAATAAGAATTGATATCGCTGCCATTGAAATGGGCACTGTAGGTGTATTTACTGTCCTCCACTCACTCCCGACTTTTATTCCTCATTGGCTTGCACTGGGGTTGGGTTTCGGTCGGAACTCCGACTTTTGCCGATAGTCGGCCGATTTCGTTCGACTCGACTTTTGGTAAAGTCGGGTGGTCCGAAACCCTACACAACCCTCCCGGAGGCAAAGTCGCTCATCTCTAGTCGTGATGCAAAAACGTTTTTTGTAATAAAAGGGTCTTTTAGCGTATGACAGTTGCCAAACATAAAAACCCGCCATAAATACTAAATCAAACCCACCTTTTTCACCCCCTTAGTTAGGGAAAAATAATAAAATTAAAAAAAAGTATTTATTTCCATTTTCCCATTATGGTTAGGGTTAGGGCTAGGGTTAGGGTTAGGGCTAGGGATAGGGTTAGGGTTAGGACTAGGGTTAGGGCTGAGATTAGGGTCAGGGGTGTGCTGGGGTTAGGGTTGGAGTTAGAATTGGGGGGTTTCCACTGTTTAGGCACATAAGGGGCTCTCCAAATGCAGCATGGTGTCTGATCTCAATTCCAGCCAATTCTGCATTGAAAAAGTCAAACGGTGCTCCTTCCCTTCCATGCTCTGCCATGAGCCCAAACAGTGGTTTACCCCCACATATGGGGTATCAGCCTACTCAGGACAAATTGTACAACAACTTTTGGGGTCCAATTTCTCCTGATACCCTTGGGAAAATAAAAATTTGGGGCAAAAATATAATTTTTGTGGAAAAAAATATGATTTTTTTTATTTTTATGGCTCTACATTATAAACTTCTGTGAAGCACTTGGGGATTTAAAGTGCTCACCACACATCTAGATAAGTTCCTTGGGGGGTCTAGTTTCCAAAATGGGGTCACTTGTGGGGGATTTCAACAGTTTAGGCACATCAGAGGCTCTCCAAACGCGACATGACACCCACAGACCATTCCATCAAAGTCTGCATTCCAAAACGTCACTTCTCTTCCAAGCCCCGACGTGTGCCCATACAGTAGTTTTCTCCCACATATGGGGTATCAGCATACTCAGGACAAATTGGACAACAACTTTGGGGTCTAATTTCTCCCGTTACCCTTGGGAAAATAAAAAAACTGGGGACTAAATGATCATGTTTGCGGAAAAAAATTATTTTTTTATTTTCACACCCGGGCGTAATAAACTACTGTGAAGAACTTAGGGGTTCAAAGTGCTCACCACAAATCTAGATAAGTTCCTTGGAGCATGTAGTTTCCAAAATAGGGTCACTTGTGGGGGGTTTCCACAGTTTAGGCACTTCAGGGGCTCTACAAAGGCAACATGACACCTGCGGACCATTCCATCAAAGTCTGCTTTCCAAAACGTCACTACATCCCTTCCGAGCCCCGACGTGTGCCCATACAGTAGTTTTATCCCACATACGGGATATAAGTGTAGTCAGGACAAATTGGACAACAACTTTTGGGGTTCAATTTCTCCTGTTACTCTTGGCAAAATAAAACCTTGGTGACTAAAAGATTATGTTTGTGGAAAAAATATGATTTTTTTATTTTCATGCCCGGGCATTATAAACTTCTGTGAAGCCCTTGGGGGTTCAAAGTGCTCACCACACATCTAAATAAGTTCTCTGGAGGGTCTAGTTTCCAAAATGGTGTCATTTGTGGGGGGTTTCCACTGCTTAGGCTTTCCAAACCCGTCATGGCGTCCGATCTCAATTCCAGCCAAAAAGGTAAAATGGCGCTGCTTCCCTTCCGAGCTCTGCCATGTGCCCAAATAGTGGCTTATCCCCACATGTAGGGTAACAGCGTACTCAGGACAAATTGCTCAATAACTTTTGGGGTCCTATTACCCTTGGAAAAATAAAAATTGGGGGTGAAAAGATCATTTTTGGAGAAAAAATATGACTTTTTAATTGAATGGCTGTACATTATAAACTTCTGTGAACCCCTTGGGGGTTCAAAGTTCTCACTACATATCTAGATAAGTTCCTTGGGAGGTTCTAGTTTCCAAAATGGGATCACTTATGGGGGTTTCCACTGTTTAGGCACATCAGGGGCTCTCCAAACGTGACATGGCGTCCGATCTGATGTCCAGCCAATTTTGCATTGAAAAAGTCAAACGGCGCTCCTTCCCTTCTGACCTCTGCCATGTGCCGAAACAGTGGTTCCCTCCCACATATCAGGTATCAGTGTACTCAGGACAAATTGCACAATAACTTTTGCAGGCCAATTTCTCCAGTTACCCTTGGTAAAAAAAAATGGACCTGAAGTAATTTTTTTGTGAAAAAAGTTAAATGTTCATTTTTTTAACATTTAAAAAATTCCTGTGAAGCACCTGAAGGGTTAATAAACTTCTTGAATGTGGTTTTGAGCACCTTCAGAGGTGCAGTTTTAAGAATGGTGTTATTATTGGCTATTTTCTATCATATAGACCCCTCAAAGTGACTTCAAATGTGATGTGGACTCTAAAAATAAAATGATGTTGTAAAAATGAGAAATTGCTGGTCAATTTTTAACCCTTATAACTTCCTAACAAAAAAAAGTTTGTTCCCAAATTGTGCTGATGTAAAGTAAACATATGGGAAATGTTATTTATTAAGTTTTTTGCATGCCATATCACTGTGATTTAAGGGCATAAAAATTCAAAGTTGGAAAATTGTGAAATTTTCAAAATTTTCGCCAAATTTCCATTTTTTTCACAAATAAAAGCAAATCAATGAAATTTTACCACTATCATGAATTACAATATGTCACAAGAAAACAATGTCAGAATCACCAAGATCCATGGAAGTGTTCCAGAGTTATTACCTCATAAAGGGACAGTGGTCAGAATTGTAAAAATTGGCCCGGTCATGAACGTGCAAACCACCCTTGGGGGTAAAGGGGTTAAGAAGGTGTAAGTGAAACAATGATAGCTCAGTTGTTCATTAAAGCCATCAGGAGTTATGGTTCTTAAACAAACTATCCATTTGTCTCTGCAAAATTACTCTGGCAGTCATCACGATTTTCTTGTTCCTCCACCATATCACCTAATCAATCCTGTTAATTTTATTGAGATGCATGCATCCTGGTGTAGGGGGCATGCATTTTCTGTATGATGTCATTAAATTGTACAACAACCTTCCTCCTGCATTTCCATTTATTTTTTCTCTAGGGTTCTTCAAGTAATGGAGATATTAATGTCATATTGCTCCCTGTGACCAAGCTCTTAAATATTTGATTTTGGACACACAGAGACATGCCACACAGTCACCACATGTATGGCATTCTCCAGCCTTAAAGTGCAGCCACATTTTGGGTTTTGGATTGTTAAAATGGTGGATCACCGATTTATCTTTAATGGATCTACATATTTTGTATGTTTTTTGTGAGTACATAGAACATCTCTTATATCTGCCTCCGTTTCAAGAATGGGCATGTATTTTTCAACAATCGTTCAAACTGCTTGAACCCTATTACCAAAACTATTAATAAACTCTTTTTTTTCTTCTTCATTAGGATTAGGTCTTGGGACAAGACTAGTTATGCTCTCTTTATGTGGTCCAAGCTTCATTTCATGCCTTCCTCAACAATCCTCTGGGGTACCCCATTCTAAGTAACCTATTCTCCAGATTTTTGGCTTCTACTTTCTATCTTCCGACAATCGAACAATTTTTATGTGTTTTTAATTATTGTTCCTTAGATATTGTTCTTTTAAGTGGCACCGATTGGCTGTTTTCTGACCTAAGAAGTGATTTAGCTAAAGTAGGTTTTCTGTAGACCTGATTGTCAAGAATGCCCTATATTGGTCTCTTGATCAATATGTCCAGAAATGGTAAGGACATAGTCTTAACCTCATATGTGAAAAAGAGGCTCAGTATGCTCAGTATATTATACTTTAATATTTACAGATATTCCGAGAACTGTGTAGCTGTCCCTTTCCAGATGGCAAAATGTAATTTATATTGTGTGCCCAGAATTCAATCTTGTCCGTGTCCACATACTTGTTTATGTCTAAAACAAAGGTCTCCTTCCACCAACCCAGGAGCAGATTAGCAAAGGCACTTCACAACTGTGTCCCTAACCTGGTTGAAGACTATCTCATTAAAGAGAAAATAGCTTCTAATACGACAGAGAGTAAAAATCTTCAAATACAAAAAAAACACATTAGGAGCACGGTATTGGCAGCCCCTTGAGTCCAGAAAATATTTAACGACCCCCCACACTCTTGTCATTGGGTTAGACCCCCAATGTAAGGAAATGAAAAGATTGGTTGTGTCACATGTATATGACTGAAATGCAGTCACAAGTGGTCTAAGAACCTTATCCAAATATATACCAAAGCCCTGGCCCAGATTGTAAATCTCTGACACAATCAGTTTGACCCTAAGCAATTAAACATAACTATCTCAAGACTTTTTGGCAACAGAAAATCAAATTCCTGATTGAGTTTGAGTCCTGAGTTCTCTCCAGTATCCAAGTGTAGGATTGCATGTAAGGACTTTTTACCCCCTTTGACTCTCAAAAGAAACTCACACAGCTGTTTTTAAACCGTCTGGTCAAGGATAACCAGATTACCTCCCTAGTTCAAAAATTTTATGGTGATTTTGAGATCCCTTTCTAGGCTATTAATTCTCCATGTCTTCTCTTTTGTATTAGTAAATCTTATATTTATCCCTTTCTCTTCGAACCCTATTACTTTCCAAAACACCATGTTAATAAACACATCAATTAACAATTGTTCATCTTGTTCAGGGGGTGCATCTTTTTGCTTTTGTTTTGTAGGTCAGGTCAGTAAAGAACCTTTTTAAATTTTAAGATTTTTTCATTCTCACACTTTTGCTGGAAAATAAGACAAATCTGACATGTAGCGTTAAATAAATATTTACAAATGTGGTAAAAATTATTTTTTAACATGCTTTTCTAGCTTTGACAAACCTTTTTGAAAGTGATGTCAGATGTACAATAACTTGATCAATGAGTGTATAGCTTCCAAAAATAGCACTTGAATAGAAAGTTTAGTTTTTTTTAAATGCCATCAAAATTATTGCAATACATGATTAATTCAGATTTAAAAAAATTGGAGTCAATAAGCCATTTGGCATTTCTCTGTTCTAGCTAATGACATCATCATTGGAAGAATAGAAGGAACAAGATAAAGAGGAAGACGAGCAAGCCGATGATTTGAAACTATCAAGATAGCGACAGAGAACACCATGGTGGACCTTAAACCAAAAAAGACTACTTAGAAATAAGATATTTACAATAATTTTTTTTCAATTAGACAATTTTTTATTTGATCAACAACACCAACAAAAAATTAAAAAAATTTTTAAACATTAAAAATTCCTATAGAGGAAACAGGTCAACATACACGATAGAGGGTATAATAGATAGTAAATTTTATATTATCCAGGATATGTGATGTTTTCCAACATGTTGGAAAGCAAAATATGCTTAAAATTTTTTTTAATTTTTTGTTGGTGTTGTTGCTCAAATAAAAATTTGTCTAATTGAAAGAAAATTATTTGTAAATATCTTATTTCTAAGTAGTCTTTTTTGGTTTATGATTCTAGTGTGTCTACTTAAAACTATACTCTAAACATTTTTTTAGGGTAGATATACATTTTTTCTCCTTTTGTTTAGAATAACCATGGTGGACCTGTCTAGGCTTGTACAAGATTGATCTTCCTAGAGATGAATACAAAGGCCTTTAAAATAACAATAATATAAGGGCGATTCTCCTTTTTTATATGCTTTAAAATGGTGATACAACAAGATGTACACCTATCAATCTTCTATAATGTGTTTGCCAAGATTTAGGTGAATGTCATAAAACCCTTTACTGTTCCCCATTCTGGAAAATAAAAATAAATGTTAAAAAAAACTGTTGCCTGCATTGATGATCCACTTTTTAAAATAAAAGTAAGTGAAATAACCTCCATGTTCATCATCTGGCTATGACAGAATATCATGACTGAAGGGTTCAATAAGTAAAAATATCAGTCTGTTCAAATTTTTGATAGTTTTCTCAGTCAGGTCTTCATTAATTTCTGATGGTCATTATTAGAGATGAGCGAATTTCTTTTGATTTTCACATATTCAGGCCATATTCAAAGACTATTCGGGCCGAATGTATGTCTTATGATCGGCTCCAAACATATTCAGTAATTTCTACTCCCATTGACTCTAATGACGTTCGGCTGTGTTCGACGAATATTGCAAAAACAATGTTCAATTACGATCGTATTCAGAACCGAATCCGAACAGATTTCCTCATCTCTAATCATTATTACATACCATGTTGTGCTACTCTACCTAAATATAAGAAAGAAACCTATGTCACCAGCTAACTCTTAGCGGGGTTAAAAAAGGATCATTATCGATCACAATACTATTGCAGATCCATCAAATTTAACATAACCCACCATATTTGATTATTGTGTATCAAAATAAATCTTGGCTAGTGATGAGCGAGTGTGCTCGTTACTCGAGTTTTCCAAGCATGCTCGCATGTTCTCTGAGTATCTTGGGTATGCTTGTAGATTACGTTTGTGTATCCGCAGCGGCATGATTTGCGGCTGTTAGACAACCTGAATACATGCAGGGATTGCCTGTTTATTAGGCAATCCCCATTGTATTCAGGCTATCTAGCAGCTGCAAATCATGCAGCTGCGGAGACACCAACATAATCTACGAGCACGCTGAAGATACTCGGAGAACACTTGAGCATGCTCAGAAAACTCAAGTAATGAGCACAATGGCTCATCAATCATCACTAATCTTGACTAATCAAGTCATAAAGATTATGTTAAATCTCTCTTGGAACCTGTAAAAGCAACTGTGACAGCCATGTATATTTGACATAATGAAGAATAACTAACTATTTAAATATACAAATTTGCCATAAAACAAATACTGTGCCATTCCCATTTTTTAGTGTATTGCTACTGTACCTTCTCAAATTGTACAATAAGTATTGTTTTAAAATCTAGTAAAAATTCAACCTTTACTGTGTAGCATTACTTGCTAATTTAATTTCTCCTTGCTATGAGTCATAGCTTGCCAGGCTGACTTTGTCCAAATTACTATACTGTGATAATACATTCTTTAGTTTGCAGCTCTATAGTAAGCATAAAGAAGATACTGTACTGACCTTAAGAACCTAATATAATTTATTTATTCCATCGGAGATTGAAAGCAGCTGTTTGAATTTTAACCCCTTCCTGACATGAGACGTACTATCCCGTCCATGGTACCCAGGCCCGTATGACCGGGGACGGGATAGTACGTCTACCGCGATCAGCTGCGCCCACGTGGTGAGCGCCGCTAATCGCGGCCGGGTGTCAGCTGATTATCACAGCTGACACCCGGCACAATGTGTCAGGGGCGGTCACGGACCGCCCCCGACACATTAACCCCTTGCACACCGCGATCAAAAGCGATCGCGGTGTACCGGGAGTTAAAGGGAAGCATCGGCAGGGAGGGGGCTCCCTCCGTGCTTCCCTGAGCCCCCCACGGCAGCGCAATGTGCAGCGCTGCTGCGGGGGGCTCCTTTCCTCCAGGCCCCCGAATCCAAGATGGCGACGGGGGCCTTCGGGGGCCTGGGGAAGCTGGCTTCCTCAGTGCCTGCAAAGCGCAGGCATGAGGAAGCCTTGTGCACTGCGTGTGACAGATTGCTGATCTGTCACAGTGATCTGTGATGTGACAGATCAGCGATCTGTCACAGGACAGTGATGTCCCACCTGGGACTATGTAATAAAGTAAAAAAAAAATTAAAAAAAGTGTAAAAATAAATTTAAAAAAATCGCCAAATAAATTAGTAAAAAAAAAAAAAATATTCCCCAATAAATTCATTTTTTGCAAATAATAAAAAAAAAACAATAAAAGTACACATATTAGGTATCGCCACGTCCGTAACGACCTGCCCTATAAAACTGTCCCATTAGTTAACCCCTTTAGCGAACCCCTTAAAAAATAAAAATAAAAAACGAAGCAAAAAATAATGATTTATTATCATACCGCCAAACAAAAAGTGCAATAACGCGCGATCAAAAAGACGCATATAAATATCCATGGTACCACTGAAAACGTCATCTTGTCCCGCAAAAAACAAGCCACAACACAGCAACATCAGCAAAAAAATAAAAAAGTTATAACTCGCAGAATAAAGCGATGCAAAAATAATTATTTTTTATATAAAATAGTTTTCATTGCATAAAACCGACAAAAACATAAAAAAAGACCTAAATGAGGTATCGCTGTAACCGTACTGACCCGAAGAATAAAACCGCTTTATCAATTTTACCGCACGCAGAACGGTGTAAACGCGCCCCCCCAAAAGAAATTCATGAAACGCTGGTTTTTGTTCATTCTGCGTCCCAAAAATCGGAATAAAAAGCGATCGAAAAATTTCACGTGCCCAAAAATGGTAACAATAAAAACGTCAACTCGTCCCGCAAAAAATAAGACCTCACATGACTCGGTGGGTCAAAATACGGAAAAATTATAGCTCTCAATATGTGGTGATGCAAAAACTATTTTTACAATAAAAAGCGTCTTTTAGCGTGCGACAGCCGCCAAACATAAAAACCGCCATAAATAGTAAATCAAACCCCCCGTTATCACCCCCTTAGTTAGGGAAAAATAATAAAATAAAAAAAATGTATTTATTTCCATTTTTCCATTAGGATTATGGCTAGGGTTAGGGCTAGGGGTGTGTTGGGGTTGGGTTAGGGTAGGGTTAGGGTTAGGGCTAGGGCTAGGGTTAGGGCTAGGGTTAGGGCTAGGGTTAGGGCTAGGGCTAGGGTTAGGGCTAGGGTTAGGGCTAGGGTTAGGGGCGTGTTGGGGTTCGGGTTGGAGTTAGAATTGGGGGTTTCCACTGTTTGGGCACATCAGGGGCTCTCCAAATGCAACATGGCGTCTGATCTCAATTCCAGCCAATTCTGAGTTGAAAAAGTCAAATGGTGCTCCTTCCATTCCAAGCTCTGCTATGCGCCCAAACAGTGTTTTACCCCCACATGTAGGGTATCAGCCTACTCAGGACAAATTGCAAAACAATTTTTGGGGTCCAATTTCTCCTGTTACCCTTAGGAAAATAAAAAATTGGGGGCAAAAATATCATTTTTGTGGAAAAAAATGATTTTTTTATTTTCACGTCCGAGTGTTATAAACTTCTGTGAAGCACTTGGGGGTTCAAAGTGCTCACCACACATCTAGATAAGTTCCATGGGGGGTCTAGTGTCCAAAATGGGGTCACTTGTGGGGAGTTTCAATAGTTTAGGTACATCAGGGGCTCTCCAAACGCACATGACACCCGCAGACCATTCCATCAAAGTCTGCATTCCAAAACGTCACTGCTTCCCTTCCGAGCCCCGACGTGTGTCCATACAGTAGTTTTCTCCCACATATGGGGTGTCAGCGTACTCAGGACAAATTGGACAGCAACTTTTGGGGTCCAATTTCTCCTGGTACCCTTGGGAAAATAAAAAAATGGTGACTAAAAGATCATGTTTGTGGAAAAAATACGAATTTTTTATTTTCACGCCCGGGCGTTGTAAACTTCTGTGAAGCACTGGGGGGGTCAAAGTGCTCACCACACATCTAGATAAGTTCCTTGGGGGTCTAGTTTACAAAATGGTGTCATTTGTGGGGGGTTTCCACTGTTTAGGTACATTAGGGGCTCTCCAAAGGCAATATGACACCCGCAGACCATTCCATCAAAGTCTGCATTCCAAAACGTCACTACTTCCCTTCCGAGCCCCGACGTGTGCCCATTCAGTAGTTTTCTCCCACATATGGGGTATCAGCATACTCAGGACAAATTGGACAACAACTTTTGGGGTCCAATTTCTCCTGGTACCCTTGGGAAAATAAAAAAATGGTGACTAAAAGATCATGTTTGTGGAAAAAATACGAATTTTTTATTTTCACGCCCGGGCGTTGTAAACTTCTGTGAAGCACTGGGGGGGTCAAAGTGCTCACCACACATCTAGATAAGTTCCTTGGGGGGTCTAGTTTACAAAATGGTGTCATTTGTGGGGGGTTTCCACTGTTTAGGTACATTAGGGGCTCTCCAAAGGCAACATGACACCCGCAGACCATTCCATCAAAGTCTACATTCCAAAACGTCACTACTTCCCTTCCGAGACCCGACGTGTGCCCATACAGTAGTTTTCTCCCACATATGGGGTATCAGCATACTCAGGACAAATTGGACAACAACTTTTGGGGTCCAATTTCTCCTGGTACCCTTGGGAAAATAAAAAAATGGTGACTAAAAGATCATGTTTGTGGAAAAAATACGAATTTTTTATTTTCACGCCCGGGCGTTGTAAACTTCTGTGAAGCACTGGGGGGGTCAAAGTGCTCACCACACATCTAGATAAGTTCCTTGGGGGGTCTAGTTTACAAAATGGTGTCATTTGTGGGGGGTTTCCACTGTTTAGGTACATTAGGGGCTCTCCAAAGGCAACATGACACCCGCAGACCATTCCATCAAAGTCTGCATTCCAAAACGTCACTACTTCCCTTCCAACCCCCGACGTGTGCCCATACAGTAGTTTTCTCCCACATATGGGGTAGCAGCGTACTCAGGACAAATTGGGCAACAACTTTTGGGGT
Organism: Dendrobates tinctorius; assembly: GCF_039654945.1. Classification (NCBI taxonomy): domain Eukaryota; kingdom Metazoa; phylum Chordata; class Amphibia; order Anura; family Dendrobatidae; genus Dendrobates; species Dendrobates tinctorius. The sequence continues at coordinate 33,221,057 of NW_027361732.1, read as the reverse complement.
CCAATTTCTCCTGGTACCCTTGGGAAAATAAAAAAATGGTGACTAAAAGATCATGTTTGTGGAAAAAATACGAATTTTTTATTTTCACGCCCGGGCGTTGTAAACTTCTGTGAAGCACTGGTGGGGTCAAAGTGCTCACCACACATCTAGATAAGTTCCTTGGGGGTCTAGTTTACAAAATGGTGTCATTTGTGGGGGGTTTCCACTGTTTAGGTACATTAGGGGCTCTCCAAAGGCAATATGACACCCGCAGACCATTCCATCAAAGTCTGCATTCCAAAACGTCACTACTTCCCTTCCGAGCCCCGACGTGTGCCCATACAGTAGTTTTCTCCCACATATGGGGTATCAGCATACTCAGGACAAATTGGACAACAACTTTTGGGGTCCAATTTCTCCTGGTACCCTTGGGAAAATAAAAAAATGGTGACTAAAAGATCATGTTTGTGGAAAAAATACGAATTTTTTATTTTCACGCCCGGGCGTTGTAAACTTCTGTGAAGCACTGGGGGGGTCAAAGTGCTCACCACACATCTAGATAAGTTCCTTGGGGGGTCTAGTTTACAAAATGGTGTCATTTGTGGGGGGTTTCCACTGTTTAGGTACATTAGGGGCTCTCCAAAGGCAACATGACACCCGCAGACCATTCCATCAAAGTCTGCATTCCAAAACGTCACTACTTCCCTTCCGAGCCCCGACGTGTGCCCATACAGTAGTTTTCTCCCACATATGGGGTATCAGCATACTCAGGACAAATTGGACAACAACTTTTGGGGTCCAATTTCTCCTGGTACCCTTGGGAAAATAAAAAAATGGTGACTAAAAGATCATGTTTGTGGAAAAAATACGAATTTTTTATTTTCACACCCGGGCGTTGTAAACTTCTGTAAAGCACTGGGGGGGTCAAAGTGCTCACCACACATCTAGATAAGTTCCTTAGGGGGTCTAGTTTCCAAAATGGTGTCATTTGTGGGGGGGTTCCACTGTTTTGGTACATCAGGAGTTTTCCAAACGCGACATGGTGTCCGATCTCAATTCCAGCCAAAAACGTCAAATGGCGCTGCTTCCCTTCCGAGCTCTGCCATGCGCCCAAATAGTGGTTTACCCCCACATGTGGGGTATCAGCTTACTCAGGACAAATTGCACAATAACTTTTAAGGTCCTGTTACCCTTGGAAAAATAAGAATTGAGGGTGAAAAGATCATTTTTGTTGAAAAAAATATGATTTTTTAATTGTATGTCTTTATGTTATAAACTTCTATGAAGCCCATGGGGGTTCAAAGTTCTCACCACACATCTAGATAAGTTCCTTAGGGGGTCTATTTTCCAAAATGATGTCATTTGTGGGGGTTTCCACTGTTTTGGTACATCAGGGGTTTTCCAAACGCGACATGGTGTCCGATCTCAATTCCAGCCAAAAACGTCATATGGCGCTGCTTCCCTTCCGAGCTCTGCCATGCACCCAAATAGTGGTTTACCCCCACATGTGGGGTATCAGCGTACTCAGGACAAATTGCACAATAACTTTTAGGGTCCTGTTACCCTTGGGAAAATAAAAATTGGGGTGAAAAGATCATTTTTGTGGAAAAAATATGATTTTTTAATTGTACCGCTGTACGTTATAAACTTCTGTAAAGCCCTTGTGGGTTCAAAGTTCTCACCACATATCTAGATAAGTTCCTTGGGGGGTCTAGTTTCCAAAATGGGGTCACTTGTAGGGGGTTTCCACTGTTTAGGTACATCAGGGACTCTCCAAACGTGACATGGCGTCCAATCTGAATTCCAGCCAATTTTGCATTGAAAAAGTCAAACGGTGCTCCTTCCATTCTGAGCTCTGCCATGCGCCGAAACAGTCGTTCCCCCCCACATATCAGGTATCTGCGTACTCAGGACAAATTGCACAATAACTTTTGCAGTTCAATTTCTCCTGTTACCCTTGGTAAAATAAAAAAAATTGAACCTGAAGTATTTTTTTTATGAAAAAAAGTTAGATGTTCATTTTTTTTTAAATATTCAAAAAAATTCCTGTGACGCACCTAAAGGGTTAATAAACTTCTTGAATGTGGTTTTGAGCACCTTAAGGGGTGCAGTTTTTAGGATGGTGTCACTTTTGGGTATTTTCTATCATATAGACCCCTCAAAGTGGCTTCAAATGTGATGTGGTCCTAAAAATAAAATGGTGTTGTAAAAATGAGAAATCGCTGGTCAACTTTTAACCCTTATAACTTCCTAACAAAAAAAAATTATGGTTCCAAAATTGTGCTGATGTAAAGTAAACATGTGGGAAATGTTAGTTATCAAGTTTTTTGTGTGCCGTATCTCTGTGATTTAAGGGCATAAAAATTCAAAGTTGGAAAATTGCGAAATTTTCAAAATTTTTGCCAAATTTCCGTTTTTCTCACAAATAAACGCAAGTTATTTGAATGAAATTTTACCACTAACATGAAGTACAATATGTCATGAGAAAACAATGTCAGAATCACCGGGATCCATGGAAGCGTTCGAGAGTTATGACCTCATAAACGTACAGTGGTAAAAATTGGCCCGGTCATGAACGTGCAAACCACCCTTGGGGGTGAAGGGGTTTAAGCACCAATTACAAAATTGTATTTTGGAACTTTGCTAAAATAGAACAAATTCTATTATCATGGTAGCTTTATCTCTATTGTTGGAATTATTTAAAATTTTACATTTGAATCTAAATAGATGTTCATTAAATGCATGCATTTGGCATTTAAATGGACAATCTTCTCTGGCATTTGCTATGATGTCTGAACATTGTACTGTTTTTACATGTTTGCTGCACATGAAATAGGCATTGTGCTCCACAATAGGAGCTTGATTTTTGCAATTAACACTTATCTTATAACAATGCAAAGCACAATGAGCTACTGATATATTTGTTCTAGAAATGAGAAAATGTTAACTTCAGAACCATAAAGGAAATGTTTTGCATCAGTAACATGATGTAGAGAAGACAAATTGTGTGAATGTAATGCAATGTCTAAAAAAATAAGTGTGGAAACATATTTGCTTGGATAGTGTTTTTAAAAAGAGATGGTGACTAGAGATGAGCGAACGTATTCTGAAAGATTGCCAATCTCAAATTCGACAAAAAGGTAGCACATTTGGATTTGTGTTCACTTTCACAAGCATTTTTACTCAAAGTCGGCAAAAGTTTGTCATAATTCAGTAAATCATTGCGTTTCCACTAATACTTTTGTATGAATTTAGCTATGATAGTGCTGCTGTTTGATGAGCAGGGAGGATAGGGGAACATGTTTGATGAAGGGAGAGGTTGTGTGGAGGTATAAAAGAAGTGTCTGAAGAGATCACAGGAGTGGCTCGTTTTTTTTTCTCACTTAACTTTATGTGCATTGATTCCGGCAAACAATCAGGGTGCAGAAACCATCCACCACACTGTGACACAAGCTTTGTGACTGTTTGCTGAAGTCACATGTTACTGGCCATATAAGAAGCAGAAATCTTGTTTTGCTGGTGCCACTTGCTCAGGGTCATAGCGTAGAGAAGCCTCTCCTGTCCTAGTGCTGTTGCTGCTGAAAGGGAACTTGCTCTGTATGAAACTGATGTTCCAGCATTGAAGTAGATTGTGCAAATACTGTGTGGCAGTCTCTGGAAGCTCTATTTGCTACTCCAAATCATTGTTGCTAAAACTATGTTTCAGCGGCAAATCAGAAGGACAGATTTCCACTTAAAAATCATTAGGCCTAACATAGTGTTAAAAATAGCTTGTGCTAAAGTTGTGATTCAGTGGCCAATCAGAAAGCCAGATTTCCATTTAAAAATTGTTAGGCCTAGCATAGTAGTGCAACCACCAGGTGCAATGAGCTACTCTAAATAGTTTGTGTTAAAACTGTGTTTCAGTGGCAAATCAGAACAACAGATTTCCACTTAAAAATCATTAGGCCTACTATAGTGTTGCATCCACGAGGTCCAATTAGCCACTCCTAATTAGAGTTGAGCGACTTTAGTCAGATCGGGTTTCATGAAACAAAATTCGTTTCAGATGAAACTGGTCTGACAAGGGCAAAAAAAGTCGGAGTTTCGTCCGACACCCGACCCCAATGCAAGTCAATGGGGAATAAAAGTCGGCATTGAGTGGATGAATTTCATCCGCTCAATGCCGACTTTTATTTCCCATTGACTTGCATTGGGGTTGGGTTCCCGATGAAACTCCGACTTTTTTTGCCCTAGTCGGACCAGTTTCATCTGAAACAAATTTTGTTTCATGAAACCCGATCCGACTAAAGTCGCTCAACTCTACTCCTAATCATTTATGCTAAAGCTGTGTTTCAGTGGCAAGTCAGAAGGCCAGATTTCCACTTAAAAATCATTAGGCCTAGTGTAACGCCCACAGGGCATGATGATGTATAGTGGACTCACTAGACCACTGAATGTGCAATGGTAGCTGTATACCCAATACTCAAGAGACAGGAGAATGAGTTCTTAAAACCAAAGATATTTATTAAAAGAAGTTTAACCAAAGGGAAAAGGTGCCTGAGGGGAGGACCTTCTGGATCATGACACTGTACCACGTAGTGGGGCACTGGGTAAGGTATACCCCTATACAGGGATTCCCCATCACAACACCCTGAGGCCTAAATTCTGCGAATCCCAGACCAAAGAGACAACCTGTACAGACCGGATAGAAGAGACTGTAGAATACTGTCTCTGTCGGTGGAGGGAATCCCGAAAGTTCCACGTAATCCAGGAAAGATGGATGCAGTCGGTAGTAGTATCTGGGTAAATCCCAGAGGAGTCCAGGATAGGGAACTGCCAGCAGAGAATTCTGTGGAGACAGAGGTATTATTATAATGCAAAGCAACAGTCTTCCAAACGCAGAGCACAGCAGAGTGTGGGCTGAGCAGGAGGCAACAATCCTACAGAAGGAACATGCTGCCCAGGCACCTCCATTAAGGGGAGGATTCCTTTTATGCACAGAGCATTACAGTACAGATAGCCCTAATAGCGAACAGGTGCCCTGCTGCTTTAAGTATGAGGCGCGGTTTCTAAGAGCATTTCCAGAAGATCTGCCAAGGGGATGCAGGTTTCTAGCATAGAAAGGTGCTACTGATCATCTGTAGCCACCTACAGGTTGAGCAGTACCAGTGAAGCTGCGTGATAGATGCCGGTCTCCCTGTCCGTGAGAGACCGGGCCATGGCAGAGGGCATGACACCTAGTATAGTGGTGCAGAAACTAGGTGCAATTAGCTACTCCAAATCGTTTGTGCTAAAATTGTAGGCCTAAGTTTGTGAAACAGCAGGGTACATTAGGGAAGGCTACTTACAACATGAGTGGCAAAAAGCAAGGTTGTGGTGGAAGGGTGGGAAATAGGCATGGTGTTCAATATGTACGTGGGTTAAATGTTAAAGTGAATGAAATCTCAACTGAACAAACACAGTCTCATCCTATTCAAAGACCACTGACAGCACCTTTACTGGCCGGCCTACTCAACTCCTTTTTTTGACAGCGGCACAGTGGTACACCTTGTACATGAGGCTAAGAAAGAGCATGTGCTCGAGTGGATGGCAAGCACTGCATCAAGTTGCCTCTTCTCCTCTTCCTCCACCTTAGCATTGCACACAGTACAATCCTCAGAGGTGGCACCCCAAACACGATTGTTTCCCCCCGCATCAAAAAATTGACTGTAGGGACCCTCAGATGGATCATTCTGAAGAGCTGTTCACACATTGTATTACATGGGCATCAGAGGTCTGCTCCGAAGAATCATAGAATCCAGAGGAGGAAAGATTCTGCATTGATGCCCAAAATTTTTTCATGTTTGTTCCTGGGTCAGGCTAAGTAGGGTCTGAGCAGAATCCAGACCCTCATCAACAGACATTAACCACCAAAGATGGAGGTGATCCTGATGAGACTCAGATACCAGAGGTACATGTGGCCTGTACTGTGATGTCAGGGCAGGAAGAGGAGGAGGGTGACTCACAGGGTGAGGAATGTGAAAACAGAGAGCTTGAGAATGAGGTTTTAGATCCCACTTGGTGTGAACCCAGAGGTATGCAGCTGAGTAGCTCAGCAGAGGAGGTGGAGGAGGAGGAAGATGAGTAGGTCACATTGCTGCTTCCCACACAGACATGAAGTGATTCATCCATGACAAGCACTGCATCGTCAGCCCCAACTCTTCCTGTGGCCAGCACGTGTCATGAGTGTGCAGTTTGCAGAGGCGGCAATGGTTACCTAGCCTAGGTGTTTTTTGAGGCTGCAAAGATCTGTCAAATTTGCAAAAAAAACTCTGTCGAGGCAAAAAGTTCAATAATTTGACAACTGCATGCATGAACCAACAAATGCACAATCAAAATGCCTTAGTGTGGCTATCTCACTGTGCTAAAATGTGGACTAGCAGGCCTCTCCAATCATGGCCATCCCATCAACCCCATCTGCTGCTTTTTCCTCCACCGTCACCAATTCAAGTGTTCACACACAGGTCTCCAGCCACAGAAACTGCAATTGCTTAACCACCACAGTCGGGGTGAGTGAAAGCCGGTCCGCTTTTATGGAAGTAGACATGACTGATGCTTTTGTGACACCTAGCACAACACATCTTTTTCAATCCACCATAACATCTCCACCTGCATCTCCCTTACAGTCCAACATTTTGTCCTGTTCTCCATACTCCACCCTTTCTCAACACAACAGTCAGTTGTGGTCATGTAAAAAAAAAGTTTCCTCTTACACATTGCATAGCTAAGAGCTTGAACTCCACCATCTCCAATCTTTTGACCACAGAAATGCAACCTTTCTACCTGGTGGATACAGATGGTTTCCAAAAGTTGATGACCATCACAGTCCCCCAGTACCAGTTGCTCAGTTGCCATTACTTCTCAAAGAAAGCTGTGACTGAGCTATGCCAGCATGTTGCTGATAACATCATGCGTACCCTGAAAAAATCTATGTCTTACAGGGTGCATTTCACCACTGACACCTGAATTAGCACACATAGGCATAAGCATTACATTTCGCTGACTGGGCACCAGGTGACTCTGGCGGCTGTGGGGGCAGTCAGTCAAGGGGCTGCTCCACAAGTCTTTAAATCTCCAAGGCTTGCAGGACATATCTCTTAATCTAACAGTTCTTCCACTGCTTCTGCCTCCTCCACCTACTCTAGGGACTCAACTTCTCGCTTAATCAGACACTTGATCCAACAGTGCAGATACATTTCCTTTGTTCTGCACAGGTGGGTACCATGGGAAGGTCGCTAACAGCGATCAAGGAGGCTCAGGTTACCAGAAAAACTGTTAGTGAAGATGCAGAAGTGAAGGAATAAATTGAGGAGGACAAGGTGATGGATGCGCAACAGTCAGGAAATGAAGAGGATAATGATACTCTCTCTGTTTTTTTTGGTTGGCGGGGGGGGGATGAAGGAAGCAATTTTGAGTATTACCCCACCTCCAACACAGAATGGACTTGGACGTCATAGAAGTGCCTGACACATGAGCACCTTCTTGCTGCACTATCTTCAACATGAAGCCCATATTTTATGGTTAGAAATAGTGGTGAATACTGGGTTGCCACTCTGTTAGATCCATGGTACAAGAGTAAATTAAGCCAAATGCTTCCCTCCTGGAAATGGATGCGCACATACTAGACTATTGAAATATACTTGTAGAAAATATTAAGAGTGGTTTTCTTCAAGACAGCAGTGAGGCACATAGTGTGCATTCTAGTTGTAGACGTACAACTCTGGGAACATCAAGATGTCATTGCCAAAACATTAGCTGCAGCAACAGCAGTAGTGTAAGTGGCATAAGCAAATTCTGTGAGTCATTTTACAGATTTTTTAGACCAGCTTGTGCACCAGCAGAACAGAGTACAAGTGTGTCACGTTGTATACGACTGGAGAGGATGGTGCAGTAGTATCAGGGGCTCAATATCAATGCCATTTTGGGGGATTTGGACCATTTTACATTTTGGTCTTCAAAAATGGATGAGTGGCCTGAGATTGCCTGGCATGCCTTGGTGGTTTTGTCATGCCCGGCAGCCAGCATTCTCTCAGAACATGTCTTCAGTGCTGCAGGAGGCAACCTGATGGATAAGTGCATCTGGCTGTCCCCTCAAAGTGTAGATCGCCTAACTTTCATTAAAGTGAACAAGTCATGGATCTCTGATGACTTATGCACCCCATTTGCAGATTGGGCAAACTAGGTGATGGTGTCGCTTTTAGTGTCATGTATTGATCTTGCTTTTTTGCAGTCTGTGCCACCATCTTTGTGGTGTCTTCTGTGCCTGCTGTTGCTACAAATATTTTTTTGAAATGTGGAGATTCCAAGTTGGGTCTCCATCTGGTGGGTTGCCTGTAGTAGAACGTGCTTCACAGGGCTATTATGCTGTTTCTACTCTGAATTAATTGATGCCAAATTAGTGGTGTGTGACAAATATTTTTTGAAATGTGTATGCCCCCATCCATGTATATGCTCACCTATTTTTGTATATGCTCTCCTCATTCATGTGTATGCTCCCCAAATCCATGTATATGCTTCCACATTCTAGTATAAGTTCCTCCATCCTTGTATATGCCCCCATTCTTGCATATGCCCCCCTCCTTGTATATGCACCCCATCCATGTACATGCTCCCACATCCTAGTATATGCTCCCACATCCTTGTATATGCACCCCCTCCTGGTATATGCTCCCCCATCCATATATACTCCCCCATCCCTGTATATGCCTACTATCCTAGTATATGCTTTTAGGCACAAGGATTCTCCCTCTGCACAAGGTAGATCCCAAGCCTTATCTCCCTCTGTGGTCACCATTCAGCTTCGACCGCAGAATGTGCTGCTTAGCAGAGAAGTTGGTCTCAGCGTCTTGCTCTGACTCGTGCTGTTCATTTTGTTACTGCTGGCTCTCCAGCTTCAGCTATTGTGACTAGCAATAGGTAGCGGCGAATAGACATTTTTGAGGCTAAATCTGGGAATCACCCTACTGGGCATGTTCGTGAGGTGGCGACCTCTCATTGGTGGTCTGTTATCAGCTGCTACGGTGATGTAGTAGTCCCGGATTGGTCCACGAGCAAGGTTCTGTCCGACTGGACTTAAGCGCAGTCTATAAAAGGGTATTTGGGGCACCCGGTGGGGAGCTCAGATCATTTTCGGTCGTGTGTGTGTTTTTGGAGACTCTGCTGCTCCGTTGGCGTGTGTGAATGTCTAATTTTACCTAGAGAGGCAGGTTTTTCCTTGGCTTGGCATAGCACGTGTCTTGGCCACATGTGCTGTTAGTATGGGCTGTTTACAGGGCACAGTCAAACCCACGTGCTTTAACCCTTTTGTTTTGGGAATAGCGCATACCTCTTTTGGTACCGCTCGGTGGTTAGCTGAGCTTGGTACTCTTATCTTTGCGCCAATCAGTGGAGCTGAATTAGCTAGTTGTATTTTTGTTGCCACTGGGCAGTTAGCTGAGCTGGCATTCCTCGGCCACTGCAAAAAAAAAAACCTCCAAAAAATATTTTGGGATCAAAGACAAGAAAAGAAACCAAGGTAGCAACAGAAAAATGATCCCTAAAACTTCACTTTTAATCAATGTTTAAAATCTGGACAATCCCAGTGCATAAGGACTAGGGTAATATTTAAACAGACACCTAGACAAAAAATAGTAATAAATACTCCAGGTCACTAAACTCGCCCTAGTGGGCCCTGGCAATCCCTGCCTAGCCGCGGAGGTTGGCAACCTAGTTGTAGACGATAGTGGCGCCCCCGCTCAATGTCGGTGACCCTAACACACCCTACAAAACCCTAGTCCACGACGAGGATACACAAAAAAACACACACAAACACACAGTAACCACCCGAAAAAAACCCTGGTGGAGAGACTGTATAACGTCTCAGAAGATGTTTAACTTATCTCGTACTAAAATCATGGGTAAATAAACCCATCCCAGATATTATCTCATAGTAAAAAATACAGATATATAGCAGCTTATATTGACTTATCTCGTAATAAAAAGGCTTATGCTGCAAAAATGACAGACCTGATATAGCCCCCCCCAAAAAAAAGGGAAAAAGAAAAAACGTATACAGTAAGAGGTGCAACCACAGGGATGCACAATCCAAGCACCTCAGATTACAAAATTATCCACCAGATAAAGATTAGTGGCATAAAAATAATATACACAACGCTTAAATAATGGACATAATAGTCCTACATATAAACAATGGTGGCAGCAAAAAACAATCCCTGATTGCCAGGTTGCCCTAATACAGAAACATTTTGCCAACCATCAAACAATAGGTCTGTCAGCGTTATGAAAATACTTATCAGCCATCAGAAGATATGAGGCCCAGCCCGACGCGTTTCCCCCTCCTGGATATTGAGGGTTCATCAGGGGCAAAGAAGGAAAGGGGATTCCATCCCCTCTGGCCGAAAGATCAGTGCAGTGTGCGGCGTCCTCGGCCACTGCTCATCCCCCTGAGAAGCTATCAGAGTAGGATAATCAGCACTCAGTCCACATAGGGTGATGTTTAACCCCGTGTGTTCTTGGTGATCACTTGCCGCACTGCTCCGCCATTGCTCACCAGCATCAGGTTAATATCTCTGCATGGTGGATGCCGGGTTGCGATCGCACTAAATAAAGTAACTAATAAAGTGCGATCCTTCATCCCTAACATATGCCTTCCCACCCTTGTACTTGCTGCCCATCCATGTATATCGCCCATCATTGTATATGCCCTTCATCCTGGTATATATCTCTCTTTCTGATATATGCTGTCCATCTTGGTATATGCTCTCCCATCCAGATATATATCCCCATCCTGGTATTTGCCCCTTATCCTTATATATGCTTCCTATATCCTTGTATATGCCCCCATTCTTGTATATGTTCCCCATCCTTGCATAAGCTCCCCCGATCCATGTGTATGCTCCCACTTTCCATGTATATGCTCCCAATTCAATGTACATGCCACCATTCATGTACAGTTGAAACTAGAAGATTACATACAGTATAAAAAGACACATACAGTCATGGCCAAAAGGATTGACACCCCTGCAATTCTGTCAGATAATATTCAGTTTCTTCCTGAAAATGATTGCAAACACAAATTCTTTGGTATTATTATCTTCAATTAATTTGTCTTAAATGAAAAAACACAAAAGAGAATGAAGCAAAAAGCAAAACATTGATCATTTCACACAAAACTCCAAAAATGGTCCGGACAAAAGTATTGGCACCCTCAGCCTAATACTTGGTTGCACAACCTTTAGCCAAAATAACTGCGACCAACCGCTTCCGGTAACCATCAATGAGTTTCTTACAATGCTCTGCTGGAATTTTAGACCATTCTTCTTTGGCAAACTACTCCAGGTCCCTGATATTAGAAGGGTGCCTTCTCCAAACTGCGATTTTTAGATCTCTCCACAGGTGTTCTATGGGATTCAGGTCTGGACTCATTGCTGGCCACCTTAGAAGTCTCCAGTGCTTTCTCTCAAACCATTTTCTAGTGCTTTTTGAAGTGTGTTTTGGGTTATTGTCCTGCTGGAAGACCCATGACCTCTGAGGTAGACCCAGCTTTCTCACACTGGGCCCTAAATTATGCTGCAAAATTTGTTGGTAGTCTTCTGACTTCATAATGCCATGCACACGGTCAAGCAGTCCAGTGCCAGAGGCAGCAAATCAACCCCAAAACATCAGGGAACCTCCGCCATGTTTGACTGTAGGGACCGTGTACTTTTCTTTGAATGCCTCTTTTTTCTCCTGTAAATTCTATGTTGATGCTTTTGCCCTAAAAGCTCTACTTTTGTCTCATCTGACCAGAGAAAATTCTTCCAAAATGTTTTAGGCTTTTTCAGGTAAGTTTTGGCAAACTCCAGCCTGGCTTTTTTATTTCTCCGGGTAAGAAGTGAAGTCTTCCTGGGTCTCCTACCATACAGTCCCTTTTCATTCAGATGCCGACAGATAGTACGGGTTGACACCGTTGTACTCTCGGACTGCAGGGCAGCTTGAACTTGTTTGGATGTTAGTGGAGGTTCTTTATCGAACATCCGCACAATCTTGCGTTGAAATCTCTTGTCAATTTTTCTTTTCCGTCCACATCTAGGGAGGTTAGCCACAGTGCCATGGGCTTTAAACTTCTTGATGACACTGCGCACGGTAGACACAGGAACATTCTGGTCTTTGGAGATGGACTTGTAGCCTTGAGATTGCTCATGCTTCCTCACAATTTGGTTTCTCAAGTCCTCAGACAGTTCTTTGGTCTTCTTTCTTTTCTCCATGCTCAATGTGGTACGCACAAGGACACAGGACAGAGGTTGAGTCAACTTTAATCCATGTCAACTGGCTGCAAGTGTGATTTAGTTATTGCCAACACCTGTTAGGTGCCACAGATAAGTTATAGGTGCTGTTAATTACACAAATTAGAGAAGCATCACATGATTTTTCGAACAGTGCCAATACTTTTGTCCACCCTCTTTGTTATGTTTGGTGTGGAATTATATCCAATTTGGCTTTAGGACAATTCTTTTTGTGTTTTTTCATTTAAGACAAATTAAATGAAGATAATAATACCAAAGAATTTGTGTTTGCAATCATTTTCAGGAAGAAACTGAGTATTATCTGACAGAATTGCAGGGGTGTCAATACATTTGGCCATGACTGTATGCATGTCTTTCTCAATATCTGACATGAAATCAGAATAAACCTTTCCCATTTTAGATTTATTAGGATTACCATAATAATTAATATTTGCCAAATGCAAGAATAATGAGAGAGAAAATGCTTTTAGTCATTTTTATTTCTTAGTGCAAAGTCAAAAGTTTACATAAATTTCATTAGTATTTAGCACCATTGAGCTTAAACTGAATGACTTTGGTCAAACATTTAAGATAAGCTTCTCACAATAGTTTGTCGGAATTTGGGCTCATTCCTCTTAACAAAACGGGTGTAACTGATCCAGGTTTGTAAGTCGCCTTGCTCGCACCTGCCTTTTCAGCTTTGCCCATAAAATTTCAATACGATTGAGATCAGGGCTTTGTGATGGTCACTCCAAAATATTGATTTTATTATCCATAAGCCACTTTTACCATTCTGGCAGTATGATTTGGGTCTTTGTCCATTTGGAAGAACCATTTCCGCCCAAGTTTTAACTTCCTGGCTGATTTCTTGAGATGTTGCTTCAGTATTGCCACATAAACTTCTTTTCTCATTATGACATTTATTTTGTGAAGTGCAGCAGTCCCTCCTGCAGCAAAACAGCCCCACAACCTGATGCTGCCACCCCCTGTGTTTCACAGTTGGGTTGGTGTTCTTAGGCTTCCAAGCGTCTCCCTTTTTCCTCCAAATGCAATTATGGTCATTTAGCCCCAAAATTTCAATTTTAGTTTCACCAGACCAAAGGACATGTCTCCAAAAATTAAGGTCTTTGTTCCTGTGTGCGTTTGCAAACATTAATCTGGCTTTTTTATGATTTTTTTTGAGTCATGGCTTCTTGCTCTTAGAGTGGCCTGTCAGCCCATGTTGATACTGCACTCGTTTCACTGTGGATATTGACACAATCTTGCCAGCTTCTACCATCATCTTCACAAGATCTTTGCTTTTGTCTTTTAGGTTGATATGCACACATCGGACAAAAGAACGTTCATCTCTGGGACACAGATCTCGTCTCCTTCATGAGTGGTATGATGGCTACACGTTTCCATCTTGTTTGTAGTTGCGTATAATTATTTGTACATATGAACGAGGCACCTTCAGGTATCTTGATATCATACCCAAGGATGAGACAAACTTGTGCAAGTCAACAATTCTCTTCCTGATAGCTTGGCTGATTTATTTATACTTTCCCATGATGCTACACAAAACCTGTGCTTCTAGTGTGCCTTAAAATACATCCATAGATGTGTCTCTATTTAACTCAGATGTTGCCAGAAAACAATCAGAAGCTTCCAAACACATGACATCATCATATGGGCAGCCCAGAATTGCTTAAAGGCATAGTAATTTTAGTGTATGTAAACTTTTTACTTTGTAGTAAGTAAAAAAAAATGCCTTAAAACATTCTCTTTCTCTCATTATTCTGGCATTTGGCAAATATTAACAAATAATTATGGTAATCCTAATTGACCTAAAAAGGTTTATTCTGATTTCATGTCAGATATTGAGAAAAACATGCATATGTGTCTTTTTATATAGTGTATGTAATCTTCTAGCTTCAACTGCATATGTTTCCCCATCCTTTTATATGCTTCCCCAATGCATGTATATGTCCCCCGAATCCATGTATCCATGTATACGCCCCCCATCCATGTATATGCTTCTCCAATCCATGTTTATGCCCCCCCCATCCTTGTATATGTTCCCCCATCCTGGTATATATGCACCCATCCTGCCAGCACTGCTGTTTTTCAACACAAAGAAAAAACCACAATGAACACTCCTACTGACCTTCCTTCATCTCCCTTGATGCGCTACCTTCTGAAGCCAGCACCCAACTTCAGCATCTATGCAACAGGTGCACATGATGCCGATGACATACTCCCAGTCACGTGTACTCTGACGTCAGCTGCTGGCCTCTGATTGGCCAGCAGCGTGTATTGCTGTGCAAGCTGCAATACACTTCAGCTGTATGTTTCTGAGGATGCAGATTTAGCTGAAATAGGGGCTAGTGTTGCTTGCCCACAGGGAGGCCTTTGCGTGCCCTTTGGGCACGCATGCCATAGGCTTCCCACCACTGCCCTAGGCATTAATATCCATAAAAAGGATAATAATAATAATAAAAATGAGTAAAACAAATGACCACACACAGTCCATCAATCAAGGGAAGAGGAATAGCAGACATTATAAATGAATGAACAGGTGTTATAAGTCATTCTTCAGGAGTAAATGGGGATAGTGCTTACGCTTCTAAAAACATCTATTGAAGATTCAGTTTTTGAAGTACTTTCGCATTACTTGTGACTACCAAGCCATCGGGTGCTCCACATTCTCTTTAAAAGCTATTCCATTAACATCATGGCTAAAGATTTAAAGTGTTTTTGCCACAGAAATGAAAAAGCAATGTGAACTACATAATCTGTGTTTGAATTGCATTATATAAAAATTCTTTGCGCTTAAAACTTTATAAAGTTTTCTATAATCAAAACATAAAGAGAAGGAATGCATACAGCGGTATTCTCCTGGATGGCATAACATGATTAGGTTTGATATTTCACATTAGCAACAACATTTGAGCAAACAAATGCAAGTATGAAAGGGGAAAATAAATGATGTGATTTTAATGGTTGTGAAAGCAAGACAGAGAATGGTCCATTAATGCATTTACTCTCCTAATGTGCATAGAGATGGGCCATCTAGGGTTCTCATTTAATTGCTTAATGAAAGATTTAACAAAAGAGCATTTAAATACTTGAACTTGTTCTAGTTAACAGTTAAAAATTAAAGTATATGTTATAGAAGACAGTTTTTAGAATATGGAAGATAGTTATATATTGCCAATGTATGTTCTTAGTTTTTTTTTTATAAAAAATTGATCTAGCATTACAAAGAAATTAAGGAGCTGCTGCACATTTGTTATTAATGTACAAAAATCATGTAATTGTGATTGAAAAAGGAGAATGAAGTATCTACTACAATAGTCCAGCCCTACATTTCCTTTCCAAATTTCAGATCCCTTGTAATGATGAAGTGATTGTAGAACTGAGTGATATGTAGTCATTTGATTATATTTAATACAGCAATATTACAATGCTTAGATACAGCAATGCATTCATACATGAAAACTTTAATAATCAAAGAAGCTTGGCTAGCGGATTCTCAATCTGTTACAGTTGTGGCCAAAAGTATTGACACCCCTGCAATTCTGTCAGATAATACATCCTGAAAATGATTGCAAACACAAATTCTTTGTTATTGTTATCTTCATTTAATTTGTCTTAAATGAAAAAACACAAAAAGAATTGTACTAAAGCCAAATTGGATATAATTCCACACCAAACATAAAAAAGAGGGTGGACAAAAGTATTGGCACTGTTCGAAAAATCATGTGATGCTTCTCTAATTTGTGTAATTAACAGCACCTGTAACTTACCTGTGGCACCTAACAGGTGTTGGCAATAACTAAATCACACTTGCAGCCAGTTGACATGGATTAAAGTTGACTCAACCTCTGTCCTGTGTCCTTGTGTGTACCACATTGAGCATGGAGAAAAGAAAGAAGACCAAAGAACTGTCTGAGGACTTGAGAAACCAAATTGTGAGGAAGCATGAGCAATCTCAAGGCTACAAGTCAATCTCCAAAGACCTGAATGTTCCTGTGTCTACCGTGCGCAGTGTCATCAAGAAGTTTAAAGCCCATGGCACTGTGGCAAATCTCCCTAGATGTGGACAGAAAAGAAAAATTGACAGGAGATTTCAACGCAAGATTGTGCGGATGTTGGATAAATAACCTCAACTAACATCCAAACAAGTTCAAGCTGCCCTGCAGTCCGAGGGTACAACAGTGTCAACCCGTACTATCCGTCAGCATCTGAATGAAAAGGGACTGTATGGTAGGAGACCCAGGAAGACCCCACTTCTTACCCCGAGACATAAAAAAGCCAGGCTGGAGTTTGCCAAAACTTACCTGAAAAAGCCTAAAACGTTTTGGAAGAATGTTCTCTGATCAGATGAGACAAAAGTAGAGCTTTTTGGGCAAAGGCATCAACATAGAGTTTACAGGAGAAAAAAGGCATTCAAAGAAAAAAACACGGTCCCTACAGTCAAACATGGCGGAGTTTCCCTGATGTTTTGGGGTTGCTTTGCTGCCTCTGGCACTGGACTGCTTGACCGTGTGCATGGCATTATGAAGTCTGAAGACTGCCAACAAATTTTGCAGCATAATGTAGGGCCCAGTGTGAGAAAGCTGGGTCTCCCTCAGAGGTCATGGGTCTTCCAGCAGGACAATAACCCACAACACACTTCAAAAAGCACTAGAAAATGGTTTGAGAGAAAGCACTGGAGACTTCTAAGGTGGCCAGCAATGAGTCCAGACCTGAATCCCATAGAACACCTAAAAATGGCAGTTTGGAGAAGGCACCCTTCAAATATCAGGGACCTGGAGCAGTTTGCCAAAGAAGAATAGTCTAAAATTCCAGCAAAGCATTGTAAGAAACTCATTGATGGTTAAAAGAAGCGGTTGGTCTCAGTTATTTTGGCTAAAGGTAGTGCAACCAAGTATTAGGCTGAGGGGTGCCAATACTTTTGTCTGGCCCATTTTTGGAGTTTTGTGTGAAATGATCAATGTTTTGCTTTTTACTTCATTCTCTTTTGTGTTTTTTCATTTAAGACAAATTAAATGAAGATAATAATACCAAAGAATTTGTGTTTGCAATCATTTTCAGGAAGAAACTGAGTATTATCTGACGGAATTGCAGGGGTGTTAATACTTTTGGCCACAACTGTATATGTTGATAATAACACATTTCACATAGAAGGTGGAGAAAAAATTCCAGCATCCAGGTCTTCATAAAAAAACACTTTATTGTAAATAATATTAAAAAGTCACAAACATATTCTCTTCTACTTTCCTATTTTTCTGCACAGCATGTTTCCTCTGCATTGGATCTTCATCATTCAGTGAGCTGACCTTTTTACTCTTGTTTTCTCATAGAAGGTGGTTTAGGGTTCTTATCTCTGGTGCTACTCATCGCTCACAGTTCTAGCTGGCTTGTGTCATGCTTAAATAGTTTACATTTCTACTACAACGGAATCATGTTCTAAATAGAGTAGAATTGAGCGAATATTTAAAAATTAGGTTCCAATTACGATCGGATATGAATATTGTATTTGCAATATTCACTAAACACAGCATTGGAGTCAATGGGAGTATAAATGAGCAAATATGTTTGGAATCATCATCAAACATAAATTTGGCATGAATAGGGTACCAATATGGAAAAAATATGGCAATTTCAGATTCGGCAACTTATCCCAAACAAATTCGCTCAACTCTAGTCATGAGCTACCGAGGTCAGTTAAAACTAAACAAATTAAGGCTGTGTGCCCACGATGCAATTTTTAAGCGTTTTTGCCGCGATTTTTGGTGCGAAAACGCTGTGAAAACGTTTAAAAATCGTGTACAGAATGCCCCCCATGCATTCCTATGGCATTCCGCACATGCTGTGCTAATGCTGTGCTTTTTTCCGTGGCGGAAACGCATCGCGGAAAAAATCTTAGCATGGTTATTCTTTTGTGCGGAATCGCAAAGAATTGCTGCGATTCGGCACCCATAGGAATGCATGAGAATCGCTTACTTCCTGCATGTGGTTATGCCCACCATGCGCGAAGTTAAGCGTCTCATGTGCGGTTAGTACCCACGGTGTGGAGGAGAGGAGACTGTCCTCCAGGCCCTGGGTACCATACCCCTGTAAAGAAAAGAATAAAAAATAAAAAATCGGGGTATATTTACCTTCCGACGTCCCGCGCTGCATTCCCGGCCTAAGCGTTCCCAGTAATGCCTTGCGGCAAGGTCCTATGATGACGTAGTCTCGCGTGACTCTAGCGGTCTCACGAGATCGCTATACTAACGCGAGACCAACGTCATCACAGGTCTCGCAAGGCATTACTGGGAACGCTGTGGCCCGGGATGGCAGCGCGGGACGTCGGAAGGTAAATATACCCCTATTTTTTATTTTTTTATCATTTTTAAGATTTTATCTTTTACTATTGAGGCCGCATAGGCGGCCTCAATAGTAAAAAGCTGGTCACACTTGTCAAACACTATGTTTGATGAGTGTGACCAACCTGTCAATCACTTTCCAAGCGATGCTTCAAATCGCTTGGAAAGTGCTTGAGAAAATCGCGGCAAAATCGCGAACAGAATCACGGTAAAATCGCGGTGAAATTGCGCAGAAAAAAACGCTCGATTTCTGGGAAGGAGTCCGGTTTTTAGTGTGCGTTTTAACACGCAACGTGGGCACATAGCCTTAAGCTGTAAAACCAATGTGGCATCATGTATATAGATTTGCAAGTTTGTTAAATATTCGTTGAATGTCAACTTGTAAAAGTAAATAGTGACCTAAAGATATATTCTTATTAAGCCTGTAAAATGATAACTCTGATCCCATTTTACACATATTGACTGTTATGGACCATAAAGCAGTTTTGCGAATATAGTTCATCTCTATCTACTATTGAATTATATTACCTGCAACATCAGGACGTTTCTGCTTTCAAATTTATCCCACTAACGAATTGTATAGCCAGCAACATCAGTAGTTGTTTGCTTTTATACTTCCCCCTCTCCATGACCTTCTTTAATCATGTAATCACTTTCATTTGTGTGTCTCCTTAGTCTTCTGGTGTGCTGTCAGATGAACTGAACTTCCCTGTTGTGTTCTGGGTGTGATGCCATCACATCACAAAGTCATAGGTCTCTGACTTTCTTCAGCTTAAAGCTCCAGCCTATCAATGCAATGTTATCAGTGTCAGGACGAGCATTCAGCCCTTTGTCTATATCACATATACAAAGCCAGCAACAGCGGCTTCTTCTGTGTATGCAGTGTGATGGGCAAGAGAGAAGATGGTAGATCATCTCAATACTTAAATCAGAATCTCTCTACTTTCACCTTGACTCTTATAGTGAATCAACCTGTAGGCAAAAGCAAAAGGATGTTCTCCAATCCAAAGTGAGCTGAATTTGTGTTCTGCTTAGCATAGTAGAGCTGCCTGTGTGTTGTGTCTGGTGTAAAAGAGCAAAATTGTGTGCTTTGTAGGGTGTTGTAGAGCTGACTGTGATTTGTATCTCCACTACAGAGAAGAACAGAGAATTCAATTTGGATGAAAGGGCAGGCTGGAATGAAATATGCATAGTACACATTATGTTTACCTTTTTGCAGATGAAAGAACACCTTCAAGAGAGAGTTAGATCATGCAGAAAGATGAGAAACTAGGAAGTAATAATGAAGGACTTGAAGGTGTGGAGGAAGTATGAGTGGGTGAGTCTAGGTGATACTTTGTACAGCCTGCTAGTGAAACGTCCCATTTCTGCTGCCTAAGGCCTCTTTCATACTTCAGTTTTTTGCAATCAGTCAAAATCCGCCAAAACTTTTTTTGTTGCGGATCCGCCATTTTTTCCCATTGGGATACATTAGTGGCGGATTTTGATGGATGGTCGTCCGTTGCGTCCGCTATTCGGCGGATCCGCAAAATTCCTTGCGGATTCTGTCTGAGGGGGACGGAGTTTGCAACATTTTTTTTCGCCGTCAAAATGGCGGGTGACGGCGGATCCGCCGTCATCGGCCATGCGGTAGAATGGCCGTCTATGGGCGGCGGATCCGCCGGGAACCGCGATTTTGCGGAATCCGCTGGCAGAATCCGCAAAATCGCACTGCGAATGCCCAGAAAAAAAGATACTTTTCCAAACAGTCCCAAAACTATATAAGGTGGGCTAATTGGGCCCAGACATGCAGTAGCAGCCAGCCAGCAAGCCAGCCAGCAAGCAAGCCAGCAAGCCTGACAGACAGACAGACAGACAGCCAGCAAGCCTGCCAGCCAGACAGCGACACACACAGCCAGCAAGCCTGCCAGCCAGATAGCCACACAGACAGCCAGCAAGCCTGCCAGCCAACATCAAGAGGCCTGCCAGTTACAGCACCAGCACGCCTGAAAGTGTGAGTATGCCTATTTGTTTATGACATTTCTGTGTGTGTGTGTATGGCCTGCTAGTGTGTAGCCTGCCTGTGTATGTGTGTGTGGTCTGCGAGTGTTGCATGTCTGTGTGTATATTTATTTTTTTTCATACTTTTTTTCTGTTGCATGTGTACTGCATTTTATTTTCATACAACTGTAATATTATTGTATTATTTATGCTGTGATTGTGTGGTGTATGGTATGTGGTGTAATTGGGCCCAGACAATCCGGCACCAGCCACACTGAAGACACCAAGCTAGACATCCGACCTCAGCCTGACTGAAAGAAGACTGAACTAGAGCTATAAAACCTGCCTGCCCAGCTGCAAGTCTACCACCTGCAAGACCCCTGGAGCGTGTGTGTGTGTGTGTATGGCCTGTCTGTGTGTGTGTGTGTGTAATACGCCTTTTTTTTTTTCATACTTTAATTTTTTTTTCTGTTGCATGTGTACTGCATTTTATTTTCATACAACTGTAATATTATTGTATTATTTATGCTGTGATTGTGTGGTGTATGGTATGTGGTGTAATTGGGCCCACACAATCCGGCACCAGCCACACTGAAGACACCAAGCTAGACATCCGACCGCAGCCTGACTGATAGAAGACTGAACTAGAGCTATAAAACCTGCCTGCCCAGCTGCAAGTCTACCACCTGCAAGACCCCTGGAGCGTGTGTGTGTGTATGGCCTGTCTGTGTGTGTGTGTGTAATGCATTTTTTTTTTTCCATACTTTAATTTTTTTTTTCTGTTGCATGTGTACTGCATTTTTTTCTTCATATTTCTGTAATTTTATTGTATTATTTATGCTGTGATTGTGTGGTGTAAGGCCGGTTTCACATTTGTGCTTTATAGCGCAGCGACGACATGCGCACGGCCGCCGCTAATCCCCGCCCCCCTGCCTGCTCCATCCGGTCATCGCCGCCTACTAGCGCACATGGACGCTTGGGATCTGCGCACCCTATCTTTAGCATAGGGTGCGCAGATCATGCGCTGGCCGTGCGCTAGCAGGATTTTACCGTGCGCTGCGCACTTTTGAAGGTGTGCCATGCGCGCCAAAATGCAACATGCTGCGTTTGGCGCACACAGGCACACCTTCAAAAGTGCGCAGCGCACGGCAAAATCATGCTAGCGCGTGGCCAGCGCACGATCTGCGCACCCTATGCTAAAGATAGGGTGCGCAGATCGCAAGCGTTCATGTGCGCTAGTAGGTGGCGATGACCGGATGGGGCGGGCAGGGAGGGGGCGGGGATTAGCGGCGGCCGTGTGCAGGCCATCGCTGCGCTATAAAGTGCAAAAGTGAAACCGGCCTAACCGGTATTGTATGCGGTGTAATTGGGCCCAGACATCCGGCACCAGCCACACTGAAGACACCGAGCCAGACATCCAACACCAGCACGACTGATAGAAGACCGAACTAGAGCTATAAAACCTGCCTGCCCAGCTGCAAATCTTCCACCTGCAAGACCCCTGGAGCATGTGTGTGTGTGTGGCCTGCCTGTGTGTGTGTGTGGCCTGCCTGTGTGTTATGCGTGTTTGTGTGGGTTTTTTTTCATATTTTAATTGTTTTTCTTTTGCATGTTTATTGTATTTTATTTTCATATTTGCAATTGTGGTGTGATTAATGTATCTGTTGTATATCAGTGTTTTTTTATTTTTCATTTATTGTGGTATTTAAAATAAAGAGCAGAGTAGCTCCTATTTGTGGGAAAAAAAAAATATAAATTAAAAAAAAAAATAAACTGTTTTGAAACAATCTCCGTAGTATCATTTTAAAAAAAGGTAAAATTAAGTTACCATAAAGGTACATTAATTTTTTGGTATACAAGTGTGGTTATACTCAAGTGAGATATTGCAATATGCCATCAAAAAATTCTGGGTATACACAGCAATTACACACCTTAAATCACAGGTTAAACTCTCGGTGACTGTTTTTCAGGGAATTCAAAAACATGCAAACACAGTGTGGGTATACACAGAAATTAGACACCTTCAATCACTGGTTACACTCTCGGTGAGACCTTCAATCACTGTGGTTACACTCGGTGAGAGTTTTTGAGGGAATGCAAACACAAAGTGGGTATACACAGCAATTACACACCTTCAATCACTGGTTACACTCAGTTACACTTTTTCAGGGAATTCAAACACATGCAAAGACAAAGTGTGGGTATACACAGAAATTACACACCTTCAATCACTGTGGCTACACTCGGTTACACTTTTTCAGGGAATTCAAACACATGCAAAGATAAAGTGTGGGTTTACACAAAAAATTACACACCTTCAATCACTGTGGTTACACTCAGTGAGAGATAAGGGAATTTACACATGCAAACACTTAAAACTGCGTATACTTAGTTTCAGGGAATTACACTAATTATATACAAATGAAGATTTTTTTTTATGTTTTTTTTTTTAAACTTTCATATCATTTTCTTTATACTTGCAGATCACTTCATGAAACACCGCCAACCAGGCAGCAGCAGAGACTGCCAGCCAGGCAGCAGCAGAGACCACCAGCCAGGCCGCAGCAGAGACCGCCAGCCAGGCCGCAGCAGAGGACAGGCAACCATTTCTAGTTTCCCTGTAAGTATAAAGGCCTGAAAGCTTATTATGATCCTTTGTATAGTAGCTTAACAAGTGTCTTTATACTTGCAGATCACTTCAGGAAGCACCGCCAGCCAGGCCGCAGCAGAGACCGCCAGCCAGGCTGCAGCAGAGACCGCCAGCCAGGCCGCAGCAGAGACCGCCAGCCAGGCTGCAGCAGAGGACAGGCAACCATTTCTAGTTTCCCTGTAAGTATAAAGGCCTGAAAGCTTATTATGATCCTTTGTTTAGTAGCTTAACAAGTGTCTTTATACTTGCAGATCACTTCAGGAAGCACCGCAGCAGCCACCGCAGCTGACCCAGACCGTAATCTCTTCTCCTGAAAGCTCCCCCTCACATCATCAGCAAGCTGAGGTAAATAATTTGTTGTTTTTTTTTTTTAACTCTTATTTTTTTTTTTGTTTAAACACTATATCCATGTATTATGTTTTGACAGGAAGCTGATTCAGAGGAGCTTCCAGGAGGAGACTTGCAGGGTGGAGAGACACAAGGAGGGGGTGCGCAGAGTGTAAGTTTAGCACATACACACATACATAATGCTACACCCAACACAAACATTCATCACAGTGCACATACAATAACTACGCATCCATCCAAACAAAAATTTTTTTTTGTTCTACAGTCTTCAGAATCGGGTGCCCGCACTAGAGTGACTCCCAGGACATCCCAGGGTCGTCGAGGTGATGCCTCTGGTGGTCGGCAAACGGTAAGTAACCCTATTTGGATAATTGATTAAATGAACATCATGTGTTTGAATAGAATGTAATTTTTTTTTTTTTTTTATCTTCACAGGTTTCACAGCGTGCTCCCCGGAGACATCTGGAGGAGGGTCGAACTATAGATACAGATGAGCTCATCCGTGAGGTGGAAAACCGGGAGCCGCTGTGGAACATGGCAAACCGTTTACACGCCGACCAACCAGTTATAGAGAACTGGGAGGAGCTCAATGCGAGGGCCAGGGATTTTGTGCGTAAGTATTACAACTTCAGTAACTTATATTCCAGCATGTGAAGTGTTGAATACTAAACCCCTTTTTTTTTTTGCTTCACAGGTGACAGGGTTATCACACGGTGGCGGTCGCTCCGGGATCACTTCAAGAGGGACTACAACAAGGAGATGCAGACCCCGAGTGGATCGGGAGGATGACGGGGACCCCAGTACAAGAACTACAGAGCCCTGGGGTTCCTCCGATCAACAATGGTGTGCAGAAGGTAAATCTTCCACAAACCATTTCTGTAGTAGAAATGTTTAACCAAATTTTTTTTCAGCAGAGTTAAATTAAATATCAATATTTTTAATATATATTTTTTCTCCTTTTTTTAGCACCATCTGCAGCACTCGGGAGCCTGCATCAGAGTTGCGTCTCTCTGGAGTGATCCCTAGTGAGACCGACCCCGGAGACCACATCGAGGTATCCGACCCCTCTGTACCTACCCTCTTGTCTCATACCTCTATCCCCTCCACCAGCACTGGAGCAGCAGGGCAGACTTCATCATATGAAGCTGCTGGTGACGACTTGTTCCCTGTTCCCCACCCCTCAGACACTGCCGCAACATCTCGACCAACTTTTGGTTCTGGCCGGCAGCGTCTGAGGAGTCAGAAAAGGATGACCTTGTCTGACTGTTTGAGTCTAAACTCATCTGTCCAGCATGGTTTCCACACTTATGGACAACAGTTATCTTCTGGGTTGACCATGATCAATCAAAGTATCATGGAACTCAGAAGATACATGGAACAGATGAATTTAGAATCAAACCAGACACCGAGACATACCTTTTTCAATCCGTTGTCCGGCAAATGGAAGGTTTAAGTACTCACCAGCAGATGCGTGTGATGCAAGCCTGTCAGAATGCTCTAGTGGAAGTACTTGCAGAAGCATCCCATCCTCCCCTTGTCCATCCTCCCCCTGTCCATCCTCCCCCTGTCCATCCTTCCCCTGTCTATCCTTCCACAGTCCATCCTTCCCCCGTCCATCCTTCCACCACCATCCATCATACAACCGTCCCTCCTCCTACCACTCCCTCTCCTTTCTCTAGTTCCCCATTCCATTCTTCCCAGTATCTTCTTATCTTCTTTCCCTATTGCATTATACCCCAATGCCCTCACAATACCCACCCCCACATACACCTTCAATGTACCCACAAACCTCGTCTGTCCATCCATTCCTGTCCCAACCACATGTGTTAAACCCCCCTTCCACTTCTGATCCTCACCAACTCCCTCCCCAGTCCTCTCCCCCCCTTCGATGTGGTCAACCCTGTTAACCCCTCCAATACTATCTCCACCCAACATTATCACAATTTGTAAAGTGATTTGTTTTTTCCAAAAGAACAGGTAATATATACCAAAAAAAAAAATTTAAAAATTTTACAAAAAAGGTTTAAGATACAAAAAAAAAAAAAAACTTAAAAAAATTATTAAAAATTCACAAAAAAAATAAAGTTATTACAAATTCACAAATAAACAATGTTTTTTTTTAAAAAGAACTTTATTGTGTTGTTTCTTTTTTCTTCTTTCTTTCTTGGGAAATATTCAAAGTACACCAGTGGTGTAAAAGGTAAACAAAACACAACACTTGGTAACACAACACTGGGTAATATTTCGCAGTACACCGGTGGTGTACAAGGTACAAAAAACCAACACTTGGTAACACAACATTTGGTACCCAACACTTGGTAACATTTCAAAGTGTAAAACAACGCTTGGTATACAACACTTGGTAACATTTCAAAGTGTAAAGCAATGCTTGGTACGCAACAATTGGTAACATTGCAAAGTGTAAAACTTAAAAAAAAAACAACACTTGGTAAAACAAATCACATGGTAACACAATGCTTGGGAAAACCAAACACTTGGTAACATTTCAGTATAAAAGTAAAAAAAAAAAAAAAAAAAAAATTGGTACTCACAATTGGTATATTAAGAAGAAAATTATATCATGTCATCTTGCCAGTCCACTTGTCCCTCTGGTGTCAGAAAATAGTCTGCAAAGGTGTCCCTCATTCTTGACACTGAGCCAGTACTCCGAAAAGTTTGCTGCTCATAATCCCACAAGGTGGTTTCAGACAGATTTTCATCGATGGAAACAGGTACCTTTGAAAGGACAAAATTGTGCAGGATTACACAGGCCTTCACCACCTCATCCACAGTCTCTGTTTTCATTTTAATGGCCGTTAACAGGACTCTCCATTTGGCAGTTAAAATTCCAAACGCGCACTCCACCACTCTGCGCGCTCTGGTTAACCGATAGTTATAGATTTTTTTCCAGTGTGTTAATCCACGACTACCATATGGTTTGAGTAGGTGTTTAGAAAGCTGAAAAGCATCGTCACCAACGCACACAAAAGGCATTGGTGGGCCTGTTGTTCCAGGGAGTGGTCTTGGAGGTGGGAAGTCAAAATTGTCTCCATACAAGCGACGGTCCATGGTGGACATCTTGAATACCTGAGAGTCATTAGAACGACCGTATGCACCAATCTCCACGGCAATGAATTTGCAGTTTGCATCCAAAATGGCCATAAGCACAATAGAAAAGTATTTCTTATAGTTGTAAAACTGTGAACCAGATCCCATGGGTTTCACAATCCTGATATGCTTGCCATCCACGGCACCGATGCAGTTTGGAAACTGGCAGATTTCTTGAAACTTGTCGGCAATCTCCAGCCACCTCTCCTGTGTTGGCTCTGGGATGTATTCCTCCTGTAGAGAATCCCACAATGCCCGGCAGGTCTGTTGTACAATTCCAGCAATAGTTGAAATCCCAATCCGGAACTGGAAATGGAGGGAGGTGAATGATTCTCCAGTTGCCAGGAATCTGTTAAAAAAAGGGAAAAAAGTAAGATTAATACAAACTACAAGCCATAACATAACAATAAAAGCCTGCAGAATCTGAAACATTTTAGAAAGTAGATAACTTACCGAAGGGTCACCATTAAACCCTCCGCCGGTGATATAGAAAACCGCATTTGTGTGTCCCTTCTCCGGATTTGTTCTCCAACATGATCCACCAATATCTCGAACAATTCCAGCCTCATGCGCACGTAGTTGAAGAACTTGTCCGGATTATCCAGGTACAGTGTGGGAAAAAACGCCACGGGTAAACCTCTGCGCATTAATGGGATGAATCCACTGGCGCCGTCTCCTCATACGCAGGATTCGCAATCTTCTTTTCTCCCTCTGGAGAGTAATAATTGCCAACCGATTCAAGTGAAGATCAAATTCCACACAGAAGCTGTCAATACTCGCAATAACTCCTTCCAGACTCGCACTAACTCCTTCCATCGCTGCCACTAGCTCTAAAACCTTTCAAAGAAATTGTATCACAACACCCTAGATATATTTCTCCCTAGTTTCCAGTATCCAATCACATTTGGGAGCATTCTCCAAGAGCGAATCATATTTGGGAGCATCCCATTTTGGAGGAGTGGAAAAACGGATCCTCAAGAAAACAGATCCAACGGATGTGAAAAACGGATGCCAACGGATGGTACGGATCCGTTTTGTTAAGGATCCGCACAAAAATCGGTATAGCGGATCCTTAAAAAAATGGATCCGTTCCATCAGCTGGCATCCGTTTTTATACATTTTTAGCAGATCCGCCATTTTCGAATTTTGGCGGATTTTTACTGCAAAAAACTGAAGTGTGAAAGAGACCTAAGGATGTAAAAAGGCAGATCTGCAGATTGAATGGGACTACATGGAAATGGGCAACGGTAGTTTATGGTATGTAAGCACTAAGCAACATGGTTAATAACATTTTTCTTAGATGTTTTTAACGAAACACAAAACTTTTTAAAGCTGTAAATCAGAAAATATCGTACAAATCATCATAAGGAACAAAATTATTAGACATTCTGCAATACAGGGTATCAGAAATGAGGCAGAGCAATATAACAATAGAGCACATTTTATACAGATTGTATATGTATTTAATTTTTATGATGTTATTCAGTTTCTTGTAGGGCATGTTTACAAAATACAAGATGAGTGGCTTTCTATATTTCAAGTATCAGTCATGTTGATAAGTTATATACAGCCATGGCCAAATGTTTTGGCCACCTCGAAATTGTTCCATAAATTGAAGTATTTCCCAGAAAATTATTGCAATTACACATGTTTTGTTATATGCATGTTATATGCATGTTTATGTCCTTTGTGTATATTGGATCAACACAAAGAAATGAGAAAAAAAGGCAAATTGGACATACAAAACTCCAAAAATAGGTCAGACAAATTGTTGTTGGCACCTTCAACTTAATATTTGGTTGCCCCCCTTTTGGAATAAATAACTGCAATCAATCATTTCCTATAACTATCAACAAGTTTCTTACACCTGTCAACTGGAATTTTGGACCACTCTTCTTTTGCAAATTGCTCCAAGCTTCTCATATTTGAACGGTGGCTTCTTCCAACAGCAATTTAAACATCTATTCACAGGTGTTCAGTGGCATTTAGATCTGAACTAATTGCTAGCCACCTAAAACTCTCCAGTGATTTGTTTCCATCCATTTCTGGGTATTTCTTGAAGTATGTTTGGGGTCATTGTCCTGATGGAAGACCCATGTCCTAGGACGCAAATCCTGCTTTCTGACACAGGGCATTACTTTGCAACCCAATATCCTTTGGTTATCTTCAGATTTCATGCTGAAAACAGTTAAGGCACCCAGTGCCAGAAGCAGCAAAACAGCCCCAAAACATTTTTGAACCTCCACCATATTTGCCTGTAATTACTGTGTATTTTTCTTTGTAGGTCTCTTTCTGTTCTTGCTAAACAGTAGAATTATGTGCTTTACAGAAATGCTCTATCTTGGTCTCATCTGTCAGTCTAGCTTTTTTATGTCTTTGTGACAGCAATGAGAACCTCCTGGATCTCGTGCCATAGTGTTTTATTGTATTCAGATGTCCACTTACGAGTGGCGATCCAAAAGTAATGATAATCGGTTATTTCTTTTGCACACAGAAATTAAAATAAAATGTTTTCTTCTCTCTTAGGTACCCACTAGTCCAGGAAAAATATCACTTAAATAGGCCACGATTCCCAGGACCTACATTCATTTGAATATGAAATGCCAAGGAGTGAACATCAAAATGGAAAAAAACAAGCTCAGAGCTGTCATTAAATACCTCTGCTTGAAAAAAATGTCTACCAAAGACATACAACAGCGACTTGGTGGAAACATTGGGGGACTCTTCTCCTCCATATTCCACAGTTGCACGTTGGGCCAAGGAATTTAAGCTGGGAAGAACATCGACGGAAGATGAACATCGCGAAGGATGCCCATCCACGTCCCTCAATGAAGAAAACGTGAAAAAAGTTGAAGAAGTTGTGTTGGCAGATCGAAGAGTGACTATCAGGCATGTAGCTGAGGTCACAGGGATCTCATATGGCAGTATTCAAAGAATCCTTGCAAAAGAATTGCATATGAGAAAGGTCTCCGCGCGTTGGGTGCCAAAAATGTTAACCGACGAGCAAAAGAAGAAACGAGTTGACATTTCAATAGCAAATCTCAAAAAGTTCCAAGCAGACAAGGAGAATTTTTTGTCACGTTTTTTGACCATGGATGAGACCTGGATCCACCACTTTGATCCCGAAATGAAACAACAATCGATGACATGGAAACGAGCCGACAAGCCGACGCCGAAGAAATTCAAAGTGTCAAGCTCAGCAGGGAAGGTTATGGCGTCCTTTTTTTGGACGCTGAAGGAATTATTATGGTGGACTATTTGGAGAAGGGAGCCACTATTACGGGCTCCTACTACGCAGAACAAATAAGAAGATTGTGGGAGGCTATCAAGGAGAAAAGGCACGGCAAACTGCAGGCTGGAGTGCTGTTTCACCAAGATAACGCACCGGCTCACAAAGCTGCAGTTGCCATGGCTACCATTCAAGAAGCGGGCTTTGAACTGGTGGAACACCCCCCCTATTCGCCAGATCTAGCCCCCCAGTGACTTCTTTCACTTTCATCGGCTCAAGGAACACCTTCGGGGCAAGAAATTTGACAACAATAGCGACGTGATAACCGCTGTTGGGGAGTTTTTTGAGGGTCAAGATCAAGAATTTTTTTCGAAGGAATTCTAAGTTTAGAAAAGAGATGGACTAAATGTATAAACTTGTTAGGAGACTATGTAGAAAAATAAAAAAAATGTTTGACTATATTCATTGTGTTTATTATTGATTATCATTACTTTTGGATCGCCCCTCGTATAGTTCATGCTTACACTGATGCACCCTGAGCCTTCAGGAGAGCTTGAATTTCTGTGGAACTTGATTGGGGCTGCTTTTCCACTATCCGGACTATCCTGCATTTCAAGCTTCCATCAATTTTTCTCTGCCATTTGCTTCCAGGGAGATTAAGTAGAGTTCCATGGGTAATACACTTCTTGATTTTGTTGCACACCGTGGACAAAGGAACTTCAAGATCTCTGGAGGCGCATTTGATATTTTTCAACAATTTTGGTTCTCAAGTCCTCAGACAGTTTTCTTATCTTCTGCTCTCCATGATTAGCGTGGCACAAACAGAAATATAATGCAAACACTGTGTCAACTTCTCCCCTTTTTATCTGGTTTCAGGAGTGATTTTGTTATTGCTCACACCTGTTACTTTCCACACGTGAGTTTGATTGTGCAACACATGACTGAAACAAAGTTATTTACCAACAATTTTAGAAAGGTGCCAACAATTTTATTCTGCCCATTTTTGGAGATTTGTGTGAAATTAGATCAAATTGGCCATCTTTTCTCTGTTTTTTTTTGTTTTTTCAATATGCACAAAGATGAAATACAAGTGTATAACAAAACATTTGCAATTGCAATAAAACTTCTGGGAGAAATACTTCATTTTCTGGAATTATTTCAAGAGTGCCATCACAGTAGGCCATGACTGCATCACTAGGAACATACATAGCGTATTGTCATAGGCCTAACTCAAGATTTTTGGCTAAAAAAACTAGCACTTTTTTTGCATAAAAATTCTGAGACTTTTTGAGGTTTTACAATCAAACCATTATATGATAACTTTTGATACCTAAGTCTGTTCTTTAATATGGCCTAGATATCATAATACACTTTATCGTACTGACAAGGATACAAGTGATAGATAATATTAGTATATTCCTCAAAATAATAATCTGATCAAAAACACACAAAAAATGTTAATTAAAATTTACCAGTGTATAAAGGAGAACATGAAATGCAATATGCATGTGTGATCTATTGTAGCTGAATTTAGCATATTTTCAAAATGCAGCTGCTGTCAAAAATGTACTCCCACTCACTTATATAAATGTGTAAATTATTCACAGGTTTAAGTAAATGGAAACATTACATTGATTTTTCACATTGGACTTTGATGGTATATCAAGTTATTATTGTCTGGGAAGATGGATTTCTACAATGACTTCAAGAAAAATAAGCTGTAGATTATTATAGCTAGCTTGAAACATCCTGAAAGGTAAAATTTTAGCAGAAGGCACCTACATAAATTCTATATTTGCAGCAAAAATAATTTATGTTGTGTGCCCATACTTTATATATACAGTATAAAGAAGTAAACTTTACTACTTTGGAAAGTTCCCTAACATCAGCAAATAAGAGAAATTAAAAAAACACAAGATAAATAGGATGTAGCCAAGATTCAGGGAATATTGCACAAATATCACTCCAAGTAAGTGCAATGCACAGGATAGTGTAAGATTGAGTAGATGCTAATAAAAAAGGGTATGAGTGCAAAATACTGACTAGGGCCACCATCAGGACATTACTACCCATACTGGTTCATAGGGCCCGTTGAGCAGAAGCAAAGAGGGGGTGCTCAGAGCCAGTCCCGGCAACCCCTTATTTGCTCCATGTTTAATCCTGCTTCAAACATTCCTCAATCACACCCACTCTTAAAAAGCACTTGCTTGACCCATCCTCTGTATCTAGCTATCGCCCCATATCACTTCTCCCTTATGCCTCAAAACTCCTGGATCAAGTCCATGTCCATTTTGAACTGTCCTGCCATGTCTCTTCCAGCTCCCTCTTCAACCACTTCCAACCTTGTCACGCCACTGAAACTGCCCTAACAAAAGTCACCAATGACCTACTGACTGCCAGAGCTAAGGTACACTACTGTGTCCTTCTCCTCCTGGACATGTGTTCTGCCTTTGACACAGTGAACCACTCCCTATTACTACAGATGCTCTCATCTCTTGGCATCACTGACTTGGCCCTATCTTGGATCGCTTCATACCTAATAGACCGGACATTCAGTGTCTCCCACTCACACACCACCTTCTCACCTTGCCCCCTGTCTTTCAGAATCCTGCAAGGTTCAGTCCTAAGGCCCCTGCTCTTCTTCATTTACACCTTTGGCCCGAGACAGCTCATAGCATGCAGTGTCACCTCTATGCTGATGACAAACAGATCTACCGTTCTGCACCAGATATCACCTCCCTACTAACGAAAATTCCAGAATGTCTGTCTGCGATTTCATCCTTCTTCTCTGCCAGAATTCTAAAACTTAACATGGACAAAGGAGGATTAGCCATCTTTCCCCCATCTCACTCGACTCCCTCAACAAACCTATCCATTAAAGTAAATGGCTGCTCACTATCCCCAGTCCCACAAGCTTGCTGCCTTGGAGTAATCCTTTACTCTGATCTCTCCTTCAAACCAAATATTCAAGCCCTTCCATTTCCTGCTGACTTCAACTCAAAAACATTTCCCGGATCTGTACATTCTTCAACCTAGAATCTGCAAAAACTCTAGTCCACGCCCTCATCTCCCGTAGTGACTACAGCAACCTCCTCCTTTGTTCCACGCTAGTTTGTGGTCTACCCTACTAATCTACCTGTCCCCCCGCTATTGCCCAGCCTCTCCTCTCTGTCAATCCCTTCACTGGCTCTCTATTACCCAGAGACAACAGTTCAAAACCCTAACGAAGGCATACAAAGCTATCCACAACCTGTCTCCTCCTCCTGTCAGCCTCCAATCCTCACAAGATTTCCTCCTCCACTCTCCTCTTATCTCCTCTTCCCACAATCACATACAAGCTTTCTCCAACACAGCCCCCCTACTCAGGAACTCTCTACTCCAACATATCAAACTTTTGCCGTCCGTGGAAACCTTAAAAATGAACTTGAAGACTCACCTATTCTGACAAGCCTTCAACCTGCAGTAGCTATTGATCCACCAAACCACTGCACAAACAGCTTTGCCCTTGCCTACTGAATCCTCACACTTCCCTTGTAGATTCTGAGCCCTCGTGGGCAGGGTCCTCTCTCTGCCTGTAACAGTCATGACTTGTATTCATGAAGAGAGAAGGAAGATCCGGCACTGGAGACTTATTAAAATCCACGATAAGTTTTATTCACATAATTTCATGATAAAACCATAAAGGGGAAAACAGACCCCCCACGCCTGACGCGTTTCGAACCTTACACCAGGTTCTTCCTCAGAGACATGAAACAAAACAGTTCACAAAATGATTATAAACATTCCTAATCAGCAGAGGGACTCCACACATGTGTATAATCAAAGAGGCAGACAACTAAGCCCTCAAATCACTGGTGGAGTCACTCCCTTGCAAGAAGAAAGAAAAAAAAAAAAAAGGAAAAGACCAATACAACAATGGACAAGACATAGAATAAATAAAAACATGTGCAATACACACGTATAAATGCATAAATACATAGCAACTATCAAATGACAAACAGAAAAAAAAAAACCCCCCCCCCCAAAAAAAAATAAAATAAAAAAATAAAAAACAGCAAAAATCTCAGCACTCAATAGAAATACATAAGATCATTTCTATAATTTAGACCTTGCGGATATCGTGCATCAAGCGCAAGTATCCAGAAGGCTTCCAGACAGTGTAGTAAATGTTCCCAGTCACCCCCTCTGGGGGGTTTCAATACCCGTTCTATTCCCTTAACTTTAAGACTGCATAAATTACCCTTGTGTATTTCAAGGAAATGTTTGGACAAGCCAGACACATTCCTACGACTGGACATAGACTCTGGATTAGAAGCGGTGATGTGCTCACTTAGTCTCCTCTTCAGGCTGCGTGTGGTACAGCCAATGTAATATAAACTGCACAATGTGCACTCTGCCATATACACTAAGTGTGTGGTGTTACAATTCATGTAGGTTTTAATTTTGTAGGTTTGTTGTGTACTAAAATTAACAAATCTATCTGTAATATCCATATAGCGGCACAAACCACACAATTTTTCACCACACTTATAATTGCCCAAGTAATTTAACCATGTAGGTTTAGTGCAATCAGACAAATACAATGAGGGGGACAAAAAATGACTCAAATTTTTAGCTCTCTTTGGAACACACCTATGTCCACCAGCCAATATCTGCGATAAGACTGGATCTTGATGCAGTAAGGGAAGATGTTTATTTATGATTTTAATAACACCCTTGTAATCTGAACTGAAAGCGGTAGAAAAAGTGGGAATATTTTTATTTTGATTAGTGTGTACCATGTCATTCTGCAATAAACTACTCCTAGTTTTGTTATCCACTTTCTTAATAGCCCTGTTTAACATCCAGTTCTTATAACCCCTTTTTGATAACCTGGTGCAAATTTTACGACGCTCGGATTCATAAAGAGCATCATTAGAGCATGATCTTTTGGCACGGATTAATTCACCCAACGGTAAATTTCGTATCACATGTGGCGGGTGACAACTATCCGCATGCAATATGGCATTACCACTGGTATCTTTTCTATATAGGGAAGTATTTATATTCCCCGTTTTGACATCTCCCATAATTTTAACATCCAGATATGTGGCACAAATGCCATGTATTTCGTGGGTGAATTTAATATTCAAAGAATTAGTCCCAATATACTCAAAAAACTTAAGCATGCCAGGAGAGGGAGATACATCACAACGATCAAACCACAATAGGATCACGTCATCAATGTATCTCCCCCACCACAATACATTGTCTAAATAGGGATTATCCATAGTATATATATATTTGTTCTCCCAAAAGGACATATATAAGTTGGCCAGAGTAGGAGAGAATTTTGACCCCATCGGGCAGCCACACACCTGAAGATAGTACTTAGTGTCAAATTTGAAAAAATTGGTGTTCAAAAGATGTTGTAACGCCATAATGATAAATTTTTTAAGATCAGAACTGAAATTACTTTCTTCAGTCAAAATGGTGGAAACAGCAGATAATGCCAAATCATGAGGTATACATGAATATAGAGCAACAACATCACATGTTATCCATGTGTGGTGAGGCCCCCATGCAACCTCCTGAAGTGCCTGCAGAAGCTGTTTGGTGTCTCTAATGTGACCTGGTGTTTTCAAAACCAAAGGTTGTAATTTTCTGTCTATCCACTCGGAGAGTTTTTCATTAACCCCTCCAATACCGGCCACTATGGGCCTGAAAGGTGGAGGAAACACGCCTTTATGAATTTTGGGTAAGGCGTGAAATACAGGACACACTGGTTTATCCACATATAAAAAATCAGCCATGCGCTTGTCCAATACTCCCAAAGCAAGACCCTCCTGCAAAATCACAGATAAACCCTGCTGAATACAGCTTGTAGGATCATTGTTGAGAGGATGATATGTATTAATATCAGATAACATGGATAAAATTTCATTGCGATATAGTAGTGAGTCTAGAATCACCACTGACCCCCCTTTGTCTGATTGGCGGACTACTATATGTTGGTTCTTACTTAGTAAATGAAGCGCATGCTGCTCAATTACAGATAAATTCATACAAGACTGCACATCTGAATCCAACAGAGATTTAACATCACGTTCTATTGCCCTCTGGAAAGTATCCATAATGGGCACTCTAGATATCAGGGGATAAAAAGTGGGGTTAGATATCTGTACATTTGTGTCACATTGTACTGCTGTATGTTGATTTGTGTTCTCCAAACTAGACAACATGTCAAACAAAATTTGATCTCTAACAGGAGCAGCAAGTGGCAACAAATCAACATTGTTTGAACTCAAGGATGATATATCAGAAAATTGATTACCAATACCAGAATCAGGAGTAAAGAAATGTCTCTTAACTGTTAATAATCGCACGAATCGATTGACATCACATAATGTTTGAAACAAATCCCCTCTACATGTAGGAACAAAGGAAAGTCCTCTCTTCAAAACGCTCAGCTGAGCATCACTCAGTATGGTAGCTGAAATGTTTATAACTGTAAACTCATCAGACGCAGCAATGTTACCGTTTATTTCCTCCAATGATTCACATTCCGCAGACCATATTGATGCTTTCTTCTTACGTCGACGTCCACCTCGCCTTGTTTTCTTTGATCGTTTTTTGCATGTGATGTTAAAGGTAACACCGACCATGACTTGTATTGTTTAAGATTACTGTACTTGTTTTTTATTATGTATACCCTTTTCACATGTAAAGCGCCATGGAATAAATAGCGCTATAATAATAAATAATAATAATTGAGCCTCAGTAGCAGGTATGGTTTGTCGAACACATCTCGCCGGAGAAGCGAGCTTTTCTGGAGCTTGTCGACTGTCTAAAGAATGACAGTGCGTGCAGCTCGATGCTCCCTCCACCTATTCTGTGATGGTGCCTTACGTGATGATGTCATCGTACCAGCATGTAAACACCCTGGACACCAGAAATGTTTTTTTAAAAATAAAATTAATTATATGCATGTGGGGAGGAGGGAGCAAATGATGATGAGTTTAGACTGGGGGATGGGGAAAAGAAAATGGTTATGAATTGACACCAGAAAAGAATGGGACTATGTCACTTTTTTCTTCATCTGTTGGGAAAAAGTGGGAATGTGCTCTATATAACTGTGTGTTGTTTTCTACAGATAAGAATCCTTACTGGAGGAAGTGATGGTGGTCTGTGCTAGATGAAGAAAGGCGAAGGTGAAGGACTTCAACTAGGGACATTACTGATGAGTCAGTGTGTTACCTGTACACTTACATTATACAATATATACGATGCACAGGGCTACTGTGTATAATGTCACTGGTGATCCCTGTATTACATGTACACTAACACTACTTACAGAGCTCCTGTGTTTAATATCACTGGTGATCACTATATTACCTGTATATTATATACAGAGTTCCTGTGTATTATGTCACCAGTGATAACTTTATTACCTGTATACTGACACAATACACTATGTACAATGTACACAGCTCCTGTGTTTAATGTCACTGGTCATCCCTGTTTTACCGGTAAACAGACACGATGCACAGAGCTCCTGTGTACAATGTCACTGGGGATCAATTTGTTATCGGTACACTATACACTATATACAGAGTTCCTGTGTTTAATGCCACTGGTGATCATTGTATTTCCTGTTCACTGACACCCAGGGCTGGTTATAGACAATGTGGGTCCCCGGACAAAAGCTTAACGTGCAGCCCCAAATGCTTAGATACTGTTACATCACACAGAAACATTTCTGGTGTATCTACTTGCACATAATTCAGGCCGTTAAACGAGCGCGATCGACAATATTGAAGTCATTTGATGCTTGTTTCTCAGCCCCATTAGGGTACGTGCACACGTTCACTATTTGGCAGCACTTTGAACGCAGCACATGTCCACTGCTGGCTATTGAACACAAGTGAATTCTCATCTGTTCATTGAATTGTGTGGAATCACCACATCCATTACATTGTATGGGTGAGATTTATTTTGCTGAGGCTCACGTCTCCACAAGTAGACATGCTGCGGTCTGGAGAGACACATGTCTGTCTCCGGGTAATCCGAGGGTGTCTGTGCACACATAGTGGGCATGGGATTTCTTGAAATCCCATCCACTATGCTGTAACATCTGGACACTGCGCCGGTATGCAGCATCCAACCCACAGCATTTACTGACCGTGTGCACCTACCCTTACTCTGGCTGAGGAAGAATGATTGGTACAGATAGTCCTTGATACGGTATAATGTAGGTCCCTTATAGTACATATAGTAAAGTGCACTCCCCATGGTCCTTGATAGAGTATAATGCAGTCCCCCTCAGAGTATACTGCAACCTCCCTCTGAGTATAATGCAGCCCCCATAGAGTATAACACAATTCCCTCAGAGTATACTGCAGCCTCCCTCAGAGTATGCTGCAGCCACCTACAGAGTGGACTGAAGCCCACCTCAGAATATCATGCAGCCCCCACAAAGTATAATTCAGCCCCCCACAAGCACACACAGTATAGTGCAGCCCCTCACACACAGTATAATGCAGCCCCCCACATAAACAGTAGAATGCAACCCCTTCAGAGAATAATGCAGCCCCCTCAGAGTATAATGCACCCCCCACATACACAGTATAATTCAGCCCCCCACAAACACACACATAGTATAGTGCAGCCCCCCACACACAGTATAATGCAGCCCCCACTCACAGTACAGTGTAGCTCCCACACACAGTATAATGCAGCCCCCACACATACACAGTATTTTGCAGTCCCCCCACACAGTATAATGCAGCCCCCCATACACAGTATAGTGCATTCCCTCAAACACAGTATAGTGCAGACACACACACAGACACAACACAGTATAGTGCAGTCTCCCCAAATACAGTATAGTAAAGCAGACACACACACACCACAGTATAGTGCAGTCCCACATATACAATATAGTGCAGCCGACACACACCACAGTATAGTGCAGTCATCCATACATGGTGTAGTGCAGCATACACACACACCACAGTATAGTGCAGTCCCCCCACACACAGTATCATGCAGCAGACACATACACACACTCATACACACACAAGCAATACTTACTTCTCCTCATTCTCCCTGCTGCTCTGTCTTCTGCAGAGCATCTCAGCATCTCATTGGATGCACTGCTGGCACACGCTGAGTCAGAGGCAGAGGGGAGTGTTGGGATAGGGAGCATCACATGACATTCTCTCCTCCATCACTGCTTTCAAATTTATCGGCACTTACGATACCGATAAGTTGAATGTGTGATGCGGGGGGTGAGCGGCGCAGGGGCCCCTGGAGGAGTGGGGACCCTAGGCAGCTGCCTGGTCTGCCTACCCCTAATGTCAGCCCTGCTGACACCACTATACACTATATACCATGTACAGAGCTCCTATGTATAATGGCACTGGTGATCCTTGCAATATCCGTATACTATATTCAGTGCTCCTCTGTATAATGTCAACATTGATAACTGTATTACTGGTACACTGACACGATATACAGAAGTCCTTTCTATGATGTCACTGGTGATCACTGTATTACCTTTACACTGACACTATATATAGATCTTCTGTGTATAATGTCACTGGTGAGTCAGTGTGTTACCTGTACACTGACACTATACACTGTATACTATGTACAGAGCTCCTATGTATAATGGCACTCATGGTAATATTAGTATTATTATATTGTAGTATTCGGTCACAATAAGCTGGTAATATGTGGTCTGGTCATGATGTGGTGGTATTTGTTCCTTATACGTGGTATTATTCAGTCACTGTGTGGTGGTAATATGTGGTCCATCCATAGTGTGAGGGTATTTGTCCCTTGTATTTGGTATTATTGATCATTTTAAAAAATTTATGTAACACATTTCTTTAAAGAAAAAAAATAAAATATACCTAAAGGAGTATTACGCATTTTAACAAATGTTTAATAGGTTAGAGTAGAGTAGGGCCCGACCAAAAGAGTCAAGCTTGTCGTGGTGGCAGACTTAAAATTTTTTTTGACCAAATGAAAAGCTGATGGCTATGTCTGTGATATGGCGTTTGATGGGAACTGTTAATGTGTGATTTGTGAGAACGTTGTGCAGAAGTGGAGTTTTTCCAACAGTGTGCCTGTGGAAGGTTCGAGGTGCAGAGTTAAAGCTGGGGTGGAGCTTCGGTGGAGTCTCAGAGGGGCCTGAAAATTTTGCCAGTATGGGGCCCTGAAATTCTTGGTGGCAACCTGATACTGAGAATTAGCCAAAATATAAATAGATTAATCTTGCACTGAGCAGAAGCTAATAATACATGTATATAGAATTGTAAATGATAGCTAAAAAAAGTATCTTATTTGTAAAATATCACATTTTTTGAGGACAGATCAGACTGTAGGATTCTGCATGATGACCCTGTCATGTCTAAGACTATTCATGCCTTATATATCCATCAATTCTTCTTTTTCTGACCTGAAATGTAAGGGAATTTAATTCCCTGACGAGAAAATGCAGCAGTTCTCAACTGTACTCTATAACTAATACCCTGCTGCATCCATTATGATCAGTATTTGGCAATGATCATGGTTGTTTAACCAACCAAATACTGCTTTCAATAGTGAAACAGTTTCTAGATAGTTAACAAAGCATGGGGCTCCCTATTGTCACCTAGAGATCATGAGTATGTGGCCCTGATGTTTGCTATGACAATCTACGACCAAGTAATGAAATTGGAGTCTGACAGGCATAGTAGCCTGTTCAGATGTTAGCAACATTTTAGTGGTAAAAATGTATTTAATTTTTTCTGTCATTCCACTGAAAAGCACATGAAGGCTTAATAAACTACCTGACAGCAGTTCTGAATTTGTTAAGGGGTGCTGCTCCAAATATGATTCAAGGAGCACCCAGAAATGGATGAAAACAAAGTGCTGGAGATTTCTGAAGCGGCCAGCAATGAGTCTAACTCTAAATCCATTTAAGCATCTGTGGAGAGACTGCTGCTTGGAAAAAGCATTCTTCAAATATGATAAACCTGGAGCATTTTTCAAAAGAAGAGTGGTCAATTAGTGTGTGAATCCAAACATTAAGTTGAGGGATACAACAATTTTGTTCAGAACATTTTTTGGGGTTTTGTGTGAAATTATGTCCAACTTTGCTTTTTTTCCTCTTTTTTGTGTTGTTCCAAAACACGCAAAGGAAACAAACATTTGTATAACAAAATATTTGTAATTACAATAATTTTCTGAGAGAAACACTTCATTTTCTGGCACAATTTCAAGGGTACCAACACTTTCAGTGATAACTATATTGTACTGTAGCAGACATCATATTGTACATAAAAGGAGCTGTAGCAACCATGTTGTATATGCAGCTGAAGCCAAAAGTTTACATACACAACATAAAAAGACACAAATGCATGTTTTTCTCAATATTTGACAAGAAATCAGAATAAACCTTTCCCGTTTTAGGTCATTTAGGATTACCATAATTATTAATATTTGTCAAATGCTAGAATAATGATACATAATGTTTTAAGGCATTTTTATTACTTACTGCAATATCAAAAGTTTACATACACTAAGATTACTATGCCTTTAAACAATTCTGGAAAACTCATATGATGAAGTCGTGTTTAGACGCTTCGGAATGTTTTTAATGAACACATGAAATACAATGCTTCTTTGTGTAGCATCATGGGAAACTCTAAAGAAATCAGTCAAGATAACAGGCAGAGAATTGAGGACTAGCACCAGTCTAGCTCATTCTTGGGCCCAATTTCAAGATACCTGAAGGTTCGTCCTTCATGTGCACAAACAATTATACGCAAGTACAAACAAGATGGTAATGTTCAGCCATCACACTGCTCAGGAAAGAGACAAGTTCTGCGTCCCAGAGATGAACATGCTTTAGTCCGACATGTGCATATCAACCCAAGGACAAAAGCAAAAGACGTTGTGAATATGATGGTGGAAGCTGGTAAGATTGTGTCAATATCTCACAGTGAAGTGAGTATTATATCAACATGGACTGAAAGGCCATTCTGCCAGGAAGAGGCCATTTCTCCAAAAGAAACATAAAATAGCCAGATTAATGTTTGCAAATGCATAAAGAAACAAAGGCCTCAATTTTTGGAGACATGGCCTGTGGTCTGATGAAACTAAAATTGAACTTTTTG
The DNA here is from genome assembly GCF_039654945.1 of Dendrobates tinctorius. Taxonomy (NCBI): domain Eukaryota; kingdom Metazoa; phylum Chordata; class Amphibia; order Anura; family Dendrobatidae; genus Dendrobates; species Dendrobates tinctorius. The sequence goes on along the minus strand of NW_027361732.1, from coordinate 33,178,977 downwards.
GGCATAATGACCATCATTGCATTTGGAGGAAAAAGGGAGAAGCTTGAAAGCCTAAGAACACCATCCCAACTGTGAAACATAGGGGTGGCAGCATCATGTTGTGGGGTTGTTTTGCTGCAGGAGGGATTGGTGCACTTCACAAAATAGATAGCATCATGAGAAAAGAAGACTATGTGGCAATCCTGAAGCAACATCTCAAGAAATCAGTCAGGATGTTAAAGCTTGGGCTGAAATGGGTCTTCCAAATGGACAAAGACCTAAAGTATACTGCCAAAATGGATAAAAAAGTAAATATTTTGGAGTGACCATCACGAAGCCCTGCCAAAATGGCAGCAAAAAGGCTTAAGGATAACAAAATCAATCTATTGGAGTGGCCATCACAAAGCCCTGATCCCAATCGTAGTTAAAATTTATGGACAAAGATGAAAAGGCAGGTTTGAGCAAGGCAGCCTACAAACCAGTATTAGTTACACCAGTGTCATGACGAATGGGCCCAAAGCTACACCAATTATTGTGAGAAACTTGAGGAAGGATATCCCAAACATTTGACACATTCAGTTTAAGGGCATAGGTATCAAATACTAATGAAATTTATTTAAACGTTTGACTTTGCAATAAGTAATAAAAGTGCCTTAAAACTGTAGGGAAGGTGACCTGATGGACGGACGGACTAGTCAGAGTGAAGAAAGATAGGTTTGCACAGTGTAGGTAGGAGACAGTGATTACAGTGGGGAAACAACTAGAAAAGTGTAGTGGACGTGCAGTACCTTGGGATGACCATTAGATGGCAGGGTGGAGTGTGAGCAAAGGACTTTACAGCAGCTTAGGGCTTTAGAAACCGTTGGTCATGGGGGGCGTGGTGACAGTTAGTGACAGTTTCAAGGAACCGGGGAAGTTATAAATTCTAGGGAGGGTTCCAGAAGGTTCCAGTCCCCAGGGGGAGCCCAGGTGACAGGAGGACCACGCCAGTCTGTGTTCCCTGAGGAGAATCCGACCAAGGGGACTGAGGAGAGGAAACGTCAGGGGGGTGGTCCTGACAGGGAAGGACCGCAGCAGAGACAAGGCTCTGGGTGGAAGACACCGTATGTGTTACGACAAAACTGACCAGTAAAGTGCTGTTGGTGTACGGGCCTAAGGCGGCCACAGTAACCGAGCTGTCAGGATTGTCACAGTGTGAGACGGGACGTGACGTATAAATACGTCCCTAGTGTAACATACGGTGTTGGAGCGGCCCTGAACACGGAGGGCAGAGAGAGATATCGCGGTGTACCGCGAGGACCGTCAGTCGGACGGTGAGCAATAAACTTGGACCTGTTGCACCCAGAATCTGCCTCATCGTGTCTCTGTATCATCTCTGCACGGTATAAAAGTAGGACCACCCCCCCCAGCTCGGCACCCCACCACCGGCACTACATTTGGCGTAGTCGGCAGGATCGCCGCCGCTAATACGCTATCTTCTGCGGCAGGCCTGCAACTGAAGGACTGAGGAAAACTTGGACTGCTCTATTTCGGATTATAAACACCTGTGGACTAAAAATTACTGACCTGTGGATTACAAATTGGGACGCTGTGTCGGATCTGTGTTGCTTGCAGAGGATCCAAGGCAGTAGCTGATTCTGCCCAAGATGGCGGTATTACTTCAGCGCAGAGGAGAGGTCCGGGTGTTTGCAGTTGTTCAGAATGGACTGGGACCCCCTCCAACGTACCCCAAAAGGAAGCAATATATGCCCGGAGACCGACGTTTCCATATATTGGACCCTGGCAGATGGATGGAAAGGTCTGCCAACGCCCCACCCAGCAGGAGGAGTGGCACAGAAGAAAAACTTGGCTGCGGCTGTCTGACGCCATTCGAGTGCTGCCCAACGGACGGTATGAGATGCTGCGGGTGCCGGCGCATCGGCCGCCTAGAGTGGCAATGGCGGCGAGAGATGGAGCTGCACCAGAAGTCATCTTCAGATTTACGGGCAGGCAGCGGGATGCTGAGCCGGGGAGCGGAGCCTGAGGGGAGTCAGCGAGAACGGCTGCCACCAATACCAGCAGAGGACTTCTCAGCGGAGCCCCCGAGTCTGGAGGGAAGGCCCGCAGGACAGTGGAGCAAGGAACGGAGGCTGCGGGGGAAACTGCGTGATGATGAAACGGAGGCCGCAGCGCCGGGGAAGGTGAGAGTACCCCCGGCCCTACCAGTGCCTCCGCAAGCGGCCCCCACCATTCTGCTGCAGCACGCGGCCCCCTGCGCACCGGAAGGCCTAGTTACCACGGGCCCCGTGGTGTATGCAGAGCTGAGCGAGGCCCCCGCTCATGTCCCCGAACTACCCCGCCCGGAGTCACCAGTGCAGAGCTCACCCAAAGAAGACGCTGCTGCGCTTTCCCTGCTAATAGCAGCTGCATCGTTGAAATCGGCCGTTACTCCAGCTCCGTTGGAAGTAGTGGATGCGGCCTGTCCTGAGGCCGCGGTTATGCCGCTGCTGGAGTCGGCTGCGACCGATTTAGCGGGCCCTGTGATTCCAGCCCCCGAGGACCCGGTTCTCCCCATTTGCCACCTGACCCCAGCGGCTGCTGGGCCGCAGAAATCATCGGCCGTTTCTGTCTTGCGGTCTTTTTCAGCGGAGTCCCGCCCACCGGACTCCAGGGCCCGTGCTGTTCCCTCCGTGTGGGAAGCGGAGGTGATCAGGAAGAAAAAGGCCCGGGAGCAGGAAGTGTGGAACCTGCTCCACACTCAAGGAGAGGCCGTCATGGAAAAGAAGAAGACTTGAATGGACACCCTCAGTATCCCCGTGGAGCCCTCACCTCTGTCCATTGAGAGTGGTATAGACTGTCAGGAGTTCGATGCACCGTTGTGCAGATTATAAGGACAGTTGCATTTAGAAAAAAGTTTTGTTGTTGTTTAACTGATGCAACTATTTTCTCTCTCTTTCTTTCTTCTTTCTATGTTCTTTATATACGAAAATATGTTTACCTGACAGAACGGGGATACGGAAAAGTGGAGGAGTGTCCAGGTCCAAGGAAGGGGGGGAGGAAGAAAGAGGAAATGCAATGTTATGTTATATTTTGGTTTTAAAAGTAAGAGAAAATGAAAAAAAAAAATTATAAAAAATGGGTACTTGTGCTATTATAAAGTTGTATGATGTATAATATGCAAAGTAAAATGCAACAGGTCCGGGTAAGGGAAGGTCTGCGGGACCAAAGGAAAGTGTGAGATCCGGTAGGGATCTAAGAGTTGAGGTCTGGGAGACCGGGACGCCGACCATGACATGTAATTGAAAGAAGGAAAATGAATGGGAAGATGTGAGAAAGACAGCCGTCCTAGGTCAGGTCCCCCGACACCACGGACACCCCTGAAGAAGGAAAGGCGGGCGCCGGCAATGATCTGGTAGGTGAGTGGCCTCGATCATGGCGTACCGGATAGTGAAAGGTAACAGTAGGGGAGAGTAGGGGAAAGATACACGCCGTAGAGAGAATACGGGTGTACCTTGCCCAATTTGAAAGACGTTGTCATGTGGCGTGCGCGCTGGTGAGTAGCAGTAGGCTGCTCAGAGCATAGTGCTCCCAGTGTGGTTCGGCCCCCGCAGATAGTGGGTTTGGCTCAACTTCTGGTCCGACAACAGAATGTAGGTGTAGATTCAGAACGACGAAGGCAGGGATGACGATTGTCGAGGACGACAATGGACAAAGGAAGGGGGAGTGTAGGGAAGGTGACCTGACGGACGGACGGACTAGTCAGAGTGAAGAAAGATAGGTTTGCACAGTGTAGGTAGGAGACAGTGATTACAGTGGGGAAACAACTAGAAAAGTGTAGTGGACGTGCAGTACCTTGGGATGACCATTAGATGGCAGGGTGGAGTGTGAGCAAAGGACTTTACAGCAGCTTAGGGCTTTAGAAACCGTTGGTCATGGGGGGCGTGGTGACAGTTAGTGACAGTTTCAAGGAACCGGGGAAGTTATAAATTCTAGGGAGGGTTCCAGAAGGTTCCAGTCCCCAGGGGGAGCCCAGGTGACAGGAGGACCACGCCAGTCTGTGTTCCCTGAGGAGAATCCGACCAAGGGGACTGAGGAGAGGAAACGTCAGGGGGGTGGTCCTGACAGGGAAGGACCGCAGCAGAGACAAGGCTCTGGGTGGAAGACACCGTATGTGTTACGACGAAACTGACCAGTAAAGTGCTGTTGGTGTACGGGCCTAAGGCGGCCACAGTAACCGAGCTGTCAGGATTGTCACAGTGTGAGACGGGACGTGACGTATAAATACGTCCCTAGTGTAACATACGGTGTTGGAGTGGCCCTGAACACGGAGGGCAGAGAGAGATATCGCGGTGTACCGCGAGGACCGTCAGTCGGACGGTGAGCAATAAACTTGGACCTGTTGCACCCAGAATCTGCCTCATCGTGTCTCTGTATCATCTCTGCGCGGTATAAAAGTAGGACCACCCCCCCAGCTCGGCACCCCACCACCAGCACTACAAAACATTCTCTTTGTTGCATTATTCTGGCATTTTGCAAATAATAATTATGGTAATCCTAAAATGCAAAAGTTTTATTCTGATTTCATGTCTGATTGTCGTGACACCTATGGTGTCACTGGCGCTGCCTTGGGGCGCTATCAGTGGGCACGTGAATAAACGTAGGGAGTGTGTAAACAAGGCACCCAAAGCTCAAGGACCTTAAACTAATGCAGATATTAGGACCTGGCACTGAGCAGTCATGTAACCAGGGGGTGGAGCCACCGCATGCAAACACAGGGAAAGACAATGAACCCACAAGATGCAGGGCACAAGCAGAAAATGCAGTCAAGGAAAGCTAGGGTCGAAGCCAGAAGGGAGCGAAGTACCTAAGAATAATACAAAGAGTAAACAGGGAAAAGCCAAGGGGTCTGATTACCAGGAGAGACAGAGCAGTACAAAGCAGAATGCAAAGACAGAAGTCAGGGAACAGAATCGAGTCATACACAGCAAGGCACACAAGCACAAAGGCACAATGTTCACGGACAAGTAAACCTGGATCAAGCAACCACAAGCCGAGTATGCAGAAGTGTTACCGAGACGACACCATCCTGTCCAGAGTCATGACACAGATATTGAAAAAGATATGCATTTGTGTGTTTTTATATAGTGCATGTAAACTTCTGGATTCAAATGTAGGTAGCTGTGGAGGCCATAATAAAAGTATAAAGATTTGTGTTTTGATCCATGGAGGATAGAGTTTAAGTCAAATTTCCTGAAATTCGCAGTTTCATCTAATTTCCAAAATTTTGTGATTTGATTCATGGTTTGCACAATTTAAATTTGCCGGGCACCATTTCCCACACTGGTGAAGAATGAGAAAATCAAAGGTATGATCTGAAAGCATGTAACTGCCCAGAGCATACGAAGATAACCACTTACAAAGATACTTTGATGAAAAAGTATTATAATGTTTTATTAGAATATTTTAAAATCATCAAAAATAAATCACAAACAAAGTTTATACAGAAATTGATAATGCCAAGATGCATCTTGTGTCAGGGAAGGCATGCCAGAAAAAGAATCTCATTTATAAACAGTTGTGTATAGTGTAATCCTATTGGAACAATCCCATTCCTGTTTGAATAGGCTTTACAATATGTGCCCAGTGGCTGATTGCCTAACACAAAGTATGGATGTCAAAAAAATAGACAATAAAATAGGGAAGGAACTATTTACCTATTTCTGTAGGTTTTCAAAGAGTATCCAGTGTGCTTCTGCAGATTCTGGGAATGTCTCCCTCCACCCCACTGTTGAGGAATCATAAGGCAGGCTAACATAATTTTGCAATGCCATGCTGGCCTTCACTAAATGCCCTACAACTAAGACATATTACGGATTATCGTACCTTGTATAGTGGAAGTCAGTAGCTGGGCCATCACAGATCAGTGATTCACAGGAGAGCTCAATTTGCATGGCCGTTTTCCAGATAGAGAGTCACTGGGTAAGTCGTCTCTCTCTCCAGTAGGGTGTAAGGGCTTATGTTCAATAGGGTTCCCTTTCTCCTGTAGAGTCTTAATTCTTATGATGACCCAGGCCCTCTCTTTCTCCTGTAGAGTGTAAGCTCTTTTGGTCAGAAGGGTCATCTCTTTGTCTCATTTTTGGGGATATCATACTACATGTAAGAAGTTGTGAAGGCCATTGTAAGGATTCCAGACTTTCCTTTGTCCCTATTTGCCCTTATCAAAGATGGAGTCTTGTATCCCGCCTTGTCATGGAACTTCCTGTCTGTTCTGACTATTTAAGTCTGGGCCATCTGTTTCTCTTTGCCTGAGTATTTTGTTGCTGTTGCCTCCTGAGCTCCTGCCTGTCTACTGGTGGCTCCCTGCTCCTGCTGCTTGTTACTTGGTGCTCTGCCTCTCCATGTTATGCTGCCTACAGTCCTGTTAGGCATTGGGTTTCTGTCACTGCACAGCAGGAATCCCGAGCTTTGCCTTCGGCGGTTTCCATTCTCCCATTCCTCTCCGGCCGCAGAGGAGCCTGCTCAGCAGACTCATCGATCCCAGAGCTCTGCTCAGACTAGCATAGTGGGTTTGGTTGTTGCTGCCACTTCTGGTCCAGCTATAGCAATGCATGCTGGTCAGCAACAAACAACTCCAGGGACTAAGTCCTCCTTTTGATCCACTGAGCATGCCCGTGGGACGATCTCTCATTGGAGATCGGAGGTCACATGCTCAGGTCCTTCTCCAGCTCGGATTGGACCATCAGGAAGGTCCCGGAAGGACGCTGCTATAAAAGGTTTGCATGGCCACCCCGCCATGTGCTATGATAGACATTGATTCTATATTGTTTAGTGATGTGTGTGATGATGGATGTATGAGACTGGTGACTGACTCATTAAGACTCCCTCCCTTTGATACGCATGAGTTAGGGTCTTAGTCAGAGTTAGCACCGAGTACTAGCACTCCTTAGCACCACAGTGTAGTCAGCTTTCCTTCCTATAGCGCCTGTGAGCTTCGGTCAGTACAGGCTTCACATACCACTGATACCGCAGTGTCTGCCAGAGCGGCGCCATGTGCAGATACGTGCACTTTCCAGCATGGTTCTTATGCTGGTTAGTGGTGACCACCAGGATAGACATTGTACCTGCTCTGAGCGGTAGTTTACACTGAGTCGTGACCTGTGACGGTTAACAGGTCACGCTTATATGCTGGCTAGTACAAACTCTGTGAAGTAACAGAGTCTGCTCTTGAACACACCTGGTCTGTGTCCGGCTACCTCCTGTTATATCCCATTCATCATTGCCTAGCTTACATCTCTGCATGGTGGACCCTGGGCTGCGAACGCACCATATACCATATACCATCTTCATTATTTGGTGCATTCCACCAGCCCTTAACAAGTCCTCTGTGCATCTCCCTGATGCTTTCTGTGCTTAACTGCTGTCTGGACTTCTAGTGTGGAACTATTCTTCTCTTGATCTGCTGTGGCCTATACAGAATCCCGACATCACCTTCTCCTCTAGGCCTGTGTTTGTTGAGCAGCGGTGCTGGACTTGTGCAGGACTTTCAGCCCCAAAAGGTACATATAGTGAACTTCTGTTAATGCCACTCCAGTATAATGCTGGTTTTCTATGTTTAAGTGCCTTGTGCATTTCCACCCATATGATTGCTGGACTTCTACACTTTAGTGCTGTGTGTTCTCATCCCTAATATAGCTGGACTTCCTTATTAAACACAGTGTACTTACTCTCATACTTACTGCTGGACTCCCATGTTTAGTACCTTGTGCACAGCTGTGTCATATTACTGTTGGGCTGGTTCATATTAGCGGTCGCGCCCCTTTCTTCAGTTACACTGGACATTTCCATATTGTGCTGTGCATTTGTTACTGTTGCAGGAAGTGCTCTGATAGTTTTTCTTACTTGCATCATTCTATCTTGTGCTGTGTTTTCGTTACTATTGCAGGAAGTGCTCTATTAGTTTTGTTTCACTTGCATTATTCTATATTGTGCTGTGTTTTCGTTACTATTGCAGGAAGTGCTCCGTTAGTTTTGTTTCCCTTGTTAATATGCTCATTTGCATCAACATTGATCCCTGTTAAATTGCAGAATCCTGGAATCAGAATAATAGACCCTGTTGGCATTTTTCATGGACCTATTGCTTTTTTGGTATTGTTTATGATAGCAGGCTGTTTCAGGTCTGTGATCAGCTTGTTATATTGAATTTTGTGATACTATAAACAGGGGAGATGACATACAGGTATATACAATATACAGGGTAGATTACATACAGGTATATATCATATAGAGGAGGAGATGACACACAGGTATATACTATATACAGGGGATACTTTGCCCGGGCAACACCGGGCTTTTAAGCTAGTAAACGATAAAACTGATTTCACAGCCATCTGACTGCTTGAAAGTAGACTCCGGAGTTAAATCCCAGTTGATATCATCAAGACGATATGTACAATTGTTGTATTTGGTAAGAACTATCTGTCCAATCTGTTCTTTATTGGAAGCATCATAGAGGGCATGTGATCCAATTTTCAAGTGAAAATTGTACATTACATCCAGAACAGTTTCACTTCGAAGTACTTTTTGGCTCACATCAATGCACAACATGATACTAGTCTTATACTGCAAAATTGAGGTGGTAAATCCTTGCCACACAGATAGGTTGTGTGTTCTGACTTCTGTAACATCATTTGGGTGATAATGATTCAGACATATTTGCTTCATATTCATCATCTTCAGAAGCCTTTGGAATATAATGTAAAGTGAAAGCAGGTTGTTGAAGTTGATGGTAACTCATTTTTCAAAGTAATAGTAATCTTTACTATTTGTCAATTGGATGTGTGGCTAGCCACTTCATAACTAAATAAGAAAAAAAAGCACTACTGGAATAATGCACACCAAAGAAAAATATATATAGAAAATATAAATCAAAGCAATTTTGTTGGCACACAATTACAATTAAAACACACTTAAAAACATAGAATTGTGTCCACAGAGAAAAATTGATGCATAATGACTCCCATGCATGACAGTAGACAGTAAATGACCCCAAAATAACCCCTCTCCTAGCGACTCATGAGGCTAAAGCAATACATATGAATGTTACCTGTCCAATAAGACATGAAAAGCATGATAGAATAATAATCCCAAAGGGAGAATCATCCCAAGGGGAGAGCGAGGAAAAATACAAACTGTCTCACCAGTCTAATAACTGGTGGACAATATGAACCAAGAAGGAAAGCTCAAACAATGAAGACACCTTCCAAAAAAAGCTCCAATGTCAGCATATTACCAGGAGAGCGTCAGGAACCCACTGCCCCCAAGGGTCAGAGATCTAAGTGGACCGTAGATGTAACCCCACGCGTATCTCCCCCTCAAGTGAGGCTTCGTCAGGGGGGCTAGCCACCTCATTGACCTTATTATTATTATTATTATTATTCATTTTTATAGCGCTATTTATTCCATTCTTATATTGACCTGATGACGCTGCATGGCCAACCAATCACTGTAATGCGATAACCATCATGGCTGTGACAGTGCATGGCTGACAATCCCTGCATGTTGATTGGCGCTCTAAAGCGCAAACATGCAGGGTTGGGACCCGAGCTCCCGCCGAAAAATCAAAGAAATACTCGGTCATCACTAGTTATAGTGTGTTGTTTGCAATGAGGGAGAACCACAGGACATCAGGTAATATGTTCTAAGGACTCAGGAAATATGAAGAGTTATTTGACAAAGACAATTGATGGAATTATTTAACACATTGGAACCAAGGCCATGGAGACCATATAACTGGTGCAGAGATTAATCCAAGGGAAGTAGAAGGTTCATATAAAAGGGATTGAATGAAAAGGAATTATAAGAGCAGTTGTCTACAGTGAAAGGAAACTCAATTGTCTGTATTGAAAGAAAGCAATAGTAACCATATTGGGACTTCAATATATAATAAGAGAAAAAAGCTTTGATGGGAGTGCTTCTTTAAGTAGCCTAAAAGGTCCAGTATGCAGCGTATTGTCAAACAGGCTGTTGTTTATCACTTCTACCATTTCTTATCCCTTATCCAGATACTGTAGATTGGCATCACTTGGACATTACAAAGACTGTGTTTTGCTTTTATGCTCTCAAAAGGGGTTCAATACAATTTTAGGGGAGCTCAGAGTATTATACATGTCTTTTCCAGTCAATTTGAGGCTTTGTAGTATTGAGATTCAAATTTTGGGGGAAAATTTGGCATAGCTGGTGAACTCAAGTTTTCAAATATTTCATAGGTCTACTTTTTGAAATGATGTTAAATAGTTTCTTTGAATGCAATCAATAACTTAAAGTGCAGCTCTTTTTATATACAATGTTGCACATTACACAATATTTGCAGTGTCCCTTTGGTTAGTTGTGAAACTAAGTTATCATAACTAGAAATAAAGCAAAAAAGGAATTAAAGGAATTAATAGTTCATTTTAAGGGTGTTATTTAGATTTATACATTGTTAGGTCTGTGACAAGGGTGCACACGTATAATGTTCACACATACAAAAAAATGCACCACATTTTCTCTGCTATTGAAAACTGAAAAGGCATTAACACTATCAAGTCTAATTGTACTTCGCACATTATAAATTAATTTTGAAGCAAGAATCACTGAAACTAACAAATGTAAGCAAGCGAAACTAACACCCGGCAGTGCTGTGATACTATAGATGGCTTGTCTCATTCTATATACAGTATATCTGTAAAATAGATAATATTTAAGTAATAACATAATAACAAGTTTTGTTAACTACAATTGTTTTCCCTTCTTAAAAGTAAAAAATATAGTAAACCTTTATACTAATGCTTCATGCAAACCAAGTGGGAAATACTTTGGATTTTATTGACTTATATGTAATTACACATAAGCAAGCCTCATTAGGAATCTTGTTGCTGGATTTTGTTGCTTAAGTTGCAGTTTTAAGTCTGCTCATAATTTGTCCATGTGGATTTTCCACAAAAGCAGGCGTTTTTTACAGCTTTCCTGGGAAACCATTAAATATAGAATGCAATTACAGTGCAAAAAAGAGGATACAAATATCATACACATTATTTAGAGCAGTCATCCATTCAATGCAGTTTTATGAATCAACTATAAATACTAAAGATGAGTGAACTAATTAGATCATATCGAATTTTATGAAATTCACAGGTCCTGGCGAATTTCATCGATTTGCATTTTGATCTGCGCTCATAGCTACAAAAATGCCGCAGAATGCTCACGTGACTTCAGGTGTAACCACGTGGACTTCCGCACAATGCCTTGTAACTTTCACATCACATGCTACAGATAGGAAGAGAAAGCTATACAATATTGGACAAATTCTCCAAACAGTGATATGTTGTAAAACTACAGCATAGAAGAAGATGAGAGTAGCTGTGTTTGAATAGTACAGAGATTCATTTGATAGAAGGAAAGAGATAGCAGAGGTGCCAGCAGCAGCAGCTGACTGATTAATCAGTGACATAGTGTAGCTTGCATCTTTCCTGCTGCATTTAAACTACAATTTCAAATTTTTTTTCTACATTTTTAAGACACTAAAAAGCAGCAGAAAGCAAGAGTAAAAAAAATAAATCTGAAGTCAGTGTTGGTTAGACATTGAGGGCTTTTGAGTAGAGATGAGCGAATTTGTTCGGATTTTGGCCCCAAATCTGATTTTGACATATTTGAGCCATATTCAAGCACTATTTGTGCTGAACGTATGTCTTATGGTTGGTTCCGAAAATATTCGTTAATTTCTCCTCCCATTGACTGTAGTGACGGTCGGCTGTGTTCGAAAAATATTGCAAAAGCAATATTCGAATCTGATCGTATTTGGAACCAAATCCGAACAAATACGCTCATCTCTACTTTTGAGTCACAAGCGACAATATTGAGTTGTTTCATTTTTTTATACATTCCTTTTTGTGAAGGGAGGAATACTTGTTTTTTTAAATAATACAAAAAAAGTTCACCAAAAAACAAATATTTAAAGGGGATCTTGTTTCATATCCCAAACTATTCGCATGTAGCTTTTTCAAAGACAAGTTGAGTAATTCTTATACCTAGACAGACAGTTCCTCCATTAATTGGAAATCAGTGTTTGAATTAATATGCAAATAAGGCTGTATATTTAAAAACACTGTCAGTCCAGCTCTCCTTTTGCCCTGTGCTTCCACCTCTTGCTTGAATGACTTGTTCCTTTGAATGAAGTCACACAGCATAGAGACCAACAATTAAGCAGGCGGAGTGGTGCAAAGCAGGGAATAGAGATGGAGTGACAGAAACTGCACATCTTCAGACTCATTTGCATATCAATTTCAATATTTAAGTCTCAAAGGGCTGGTACAATTTGTGAAACTTTATACACCACCCAATCATAGTGAACTGCATCAGCCCCGACACTGGAGCTCTTAAGTGCCCTGGCTGAACAGGACCGAAGTAGAGCATGCACATATCCAGTACATTTGCTCCAAATGAGCATGTAATAACGTTCAGGAGAGGTATATGTCACCACGGAACAGGCAGACCAACAGTAAAAGGGGAGGTTTATTGACAGGAGATAATACTGGTACAATGTACAGTATAACAGAGAAAATAATGTGAACAGGTTATATCAACAGCAGGAGAAGTATACGAGTACAAACAGTAGAAAAGTTATTCTCTTATGAGGCAAAACTTATCAGTTCTCGGGGATCTTGATTGGAGGGATCACACTTTTCCCACATTGGCACCGAGGCACCAGCAGTGCTTGATGTCATCCGTCTCTGGGTTCCTTGATATAGTCCAGCTGTAGTATGGGGGGTTTACGTGGGAGCCCAAGGGGTATGAGGATGGCGCTATCCCCCTGTGGTCAAGGTCCTTGCCTCTGCCATGACAACGGTATTCTCCCCCCGGGGTCAGGGGCTCTGTCTCACACAGTCTCTCTTTGAAGGTCAGTGTCTCATTACTGAACGCCCCTTGGTCACAGAGGAGCGTCTCAGCATATATTCCGGTCTCTCTGCAAAGGAGCGTCTTGTCGAGGTATGCGGTATGTCTCTGGGGCAAGGTCTCTTCAAGGAGGGGAGTCAACAGCCTTCCTGCCAGTGCAGTAACAGGCTTCATGTACTCACTGCCCACTGCCTGTGTCAACGGTCTCGCAGTCTCCAGCCGCTGCACATGTCTCCTCTCCCCTCCTGCATCAGCGTCCTCTCGCTTCTCCTCCCTGCTCTGCTCTGCTGAAAGCCCATGCAGAACTCCCGCTCCCAGTCCTGACCTCTTCCTGTTCCTGGTATGCATCCGGTCCCCTAAAGCATCCACCGGGGGAACTTAACGCCCTGCTCGATGGTTCCGGGCACGGATCTAAGAAGGCAACTCTCTCTCGGCTCCTTCGGTGCTTCACCCCCTTACAAGAGTGTCAGAGACAGCCGTTAATAGAATGTGGCAGAAATTTTTTTCCCCATATCCTAGCATCCTAGCCTTTTTTAGGCCATGCCCTTGATATGTTCCTTGCCACACCTTTTCTCTATTCCCTACTTGGAAGTAACCTTTTGGAAATGCTTCTGGAAATCTTGGGCCCCCTCTAGAAAATGATTTAGTAATACATTTTTAATTTTCCAAACAAAATTGGTAATAAAGCAATTATTTGTATTAATCTAAACAAAAATTACATTAATGTAACTTTATCATAGCCAAGAAAAGGCAATTTACTAATGTCGGCAACTAGCGTAAGTTTATGTATACTCATTTGTGTTCAGGGAGCTTCTATTCATGAATGTTCTAATGTGATCTAGAGCCAGTGAGAACTTGTGAACACATAGTTATCCTCTATTTTTACTCACTGTTCTGACCAATGGTACAGTTGCCACGTCTGGTCGCATATATGCCATCCTCGAATATACCAGTTTCATGCTATGTAGTTTCATGCTATGGATGTTTTGCAATATATTTGCTAAACTTTTTTATATAGAACAAGCTGAAGAGCCCAGCGTTGCCTGAGCATAGTATCCCCTATATATAGTATATACCTGTATCTTCTTTTGTATATAGTATATACATCTGTATTTCATCTCCTCCTGTATATACTATATATAGCTCTGGCAAAAATTAAGAGACCACTGCACAGTTTTATAAAAATCAGCTTCTCTACATGTCTGACAGCCATTCCAGTGTCAGTTGAATTCCAACCAGAGTACACCTCATTCTACTTAATGTGCTTCTGATTAGGAGATCACCTGAACCAAACCTTATTTAACGAAGGAAAGTATAAAAAAACCCTGCTGTGGTGTTCGCAATCCTCTTGCATTAGAACAAGCTGGATGGCAAAACAAGTGCTAGTAATATCCCAAAAGTAATAGGAATGAAAAAATAACTTTTAACCATGCCAAGGGAGTTGAAAAGAAAAGTCTTCAGTGAGGAAATAGGGGCTCAATTCTGGATTTACTAGCAGAGGGATACAGTGAGCATTATGTTGCCTCCATCCTTTAAATTTCTAACTGGGATGACCGTCATCTTATTCGAATGTCACTCAACAACCGCTGAATGATATCACGTGACCTACAAAAGGAATGGCAAATGGCAGCTGGGGTGAAGTGCACAGCAAGAACAGTTCATAACAAGCTCCTAGAGGCAGGGCTCAAGTCATGTAAAGGTAGAAAAATCCTTTATCAAAGAGAAGCAAAGGAGAGCCAGGCTGAAGTTTTCCATACATCATAAGGACTGAACCGTAGAGGACTAGAGTAAGTTAATCTTCTCTGATGAGTCTACTTTTCAGCTTTGGCCAACACCTGGTCGTCTATTGGTTAGACGGAGACCTGTAGAGGCATGCAAGCTACAGTGTCTTGCACCCACTGTGAAATTTGGTGGAGGATCAATGATAATCTGGGGATGCTTCTACAAGGCTGGAATTGGTTAATCTTTGTGAAGGACGTATGAATCAAGCCGCATACAAGGTAATCCTGGAAAAACAGTTGATGCCTTCTGCTCAGGAAATGTTCACCAACTCTGAGGACTGTTTTTTTCCAGCAGGACAATGCACACAGCAGGACAATCAGGAGGACAATCAGCAGGACAATCCACACAGCTTGGTCAATCAATGTGTGTATTAAGGACCACCACATCAAATCCCTGTCAATGCCAACCCAATCTCCAGACCAGAACCCCATTAAAAACCTTTGGAATGTAATCAAGAGGAGATAGTCACAAGCCATCAAACAAAGAGGAACTGCTTAAATTTTTGAACCAGGAGTGGCATAAAGTCACCTAAAAGTGTGTGAAAGTGTGGAAAGCATGCCAAGACGCATGAAAGCTGTGATTAAAAGTCATGGTTATTCCGCAAAATATTGATTTTTGAACTCTTCCTGAGTTAAAACATTAGTATTGTTGTATTATTGTTTTTAAATGATTATGAACTTGTTTTCTTAGCATTATTTGAGGTCTGCAAGCATTGCCGTTTTTTGTTTTTTGATCATTTCTCATGTTCTGAAAATAAATACAAAATTTAGTGCTTGGAAATTTGAAGACATGTTGTCAGCAGTTTATAGAATAAAAGAGCAAGTTTATATACCTATAAAGAGAAAAATCAGGCAAAATGGAAATTTTGCAGTGGTCTCTTAATTTTTGCCAGAGCTGTACATGTATGTCATCTCCTCCTGTATATAGTATACACCTCTATGTCATATTCCCCTGTATATAGTATATACCTGTATGTCATCTCCCCTTGTATATAGTATATACCTGTATGTCATCTCCTCCTGTACATAGTATATACTTGTATGTCATCTCCCTCTGTATAAAGAATATACATGTATGTCATCTCCATTGTATATAGTATATACCTGTACATCATCTCCAACTGTATATAGTATATACCTGTATGTAATGACCCTGTATATAGTATATACCTGTATGTCATCTCCTCCTGCATATAGTACATACCTGTATGTCATCTCCCCTGTATACAGTATATACCTGTACATCTCACAAGTTCGGTGCAGTGGAGGCGCAGGCTCTGCTGAAATGTTTCAGTGGACATTGAGGAAGCAGCTCTTGCCTCCCTTTCTTCCATTTCTGTACTCCTTTCTGTAAGTATTAACTCCTTTTCTTCTTTCTGTAACTCTTGCTCATTAAAGCGTAATACTGATTTTCTCTTAGATAAAGCAGATTTCAACCTTGTGAGAGTGTAATACCATTTAGTTAGACATTATAAAGATGGACTAATTTAGAGTGGCATTAGTTCTAGCTGTATAAATAAGTTTAAAGCGAACCAGGCATAGTCAGGTTGGCACTGTTACACCGATTGAAATGATAACCGGGTAGGAGAAATCCATCTTGTGTTTCTTTTTTTTAATCTGTGTTTGAATTTTTAATGAGATGCCTCATGCCAGACAAAGAGAAGATCCTGATTCTGTGCTCCCCTGCAGTCTGTGTCAGAGGGTGGTCTGTGTCAGCACAGTAATAAATTGTGTTATTTCCAGCTTTACAGAAGGACGACGACACCATAGAAATGATAAGAATAATAGGCCTCAGTTGCCACAACTGTCTACAAAGAAAACTGCTGCTCATAGCAACCAATCACAGCTCAGCTTTTTTTTCTATAATTCTTTATTTATGGAATTTTACTTCAGAAAAATCAGAACAATATAACAAATACTTCACAGCAATAAAAATCAGTGACTGGACCATCAATATTCTTACATATTGTCTGTATAAACAATACCAAATAACTAATCACCTTTATACTGCATTAGAAGAAATAAAGAAAAGAGATGGAAAGAGAAGATAAACTACTCAATAAAGAAATTTAATAAGAAGAGAGAAGAAAAAAAGGATAAGAGAGGGTAACAGGGGGAGGGAAGAATACCACTGTTCAATGCTCACTGTCTTCTTTCTTTTGATAATCACTGTTCATATAATCTCTCTATGATAAGATCTATATTCCTTTGATTGTTGATATTCTAACCAGCTAAACCAAGTATCTCTGAACTTTGCATAGGTATCATGTAAGGACGCAGTACAGCTCAGCTTTTATCATCTAAACATCTCTGGTGAAATGAATGTTGCTTAGTGATTGGTTGCTTTGGGCAACACAGGCAGTGTAACCTGTTGTGGTCAAGAAGGTATATATACTGTTTATATATAATAATATATATATATCAAATTAAATATTACAGTACATGTACATCTAATATATAAAGCCCAATGTGTGTATGTATGTATGTGTGTGTATGTGTGTGTGTATGTCCGGGATTGGTATCCACACCGTCGCAGCTACAGCCACAAAATTTGGCACAGTCACACGTCTGGACCCCGAGAGAATATGTATGATGGGTATATTGGCACGGGACTATGGGATGGAGAATAATTATAATTTGTTATAACTAACCACAGTTAGTTACTATGCCCGGGCTCTTCAGCTAGTATTAGATATTTATTATATGGGGCTTTGCGTGTGGCGTGAGTGTGGCGATGTGGAGTGGGCGAAGCTATGTTGAGTGGGCGTGGCTTGATACACACACATACATACACTCACTTTTGTATATATATAGTTTTTTCAATATCTAAATGTATTTTTCAACAAGTGTTAAAACTTCCGAAAAAGTAATGCAAACAATAATATCCAATTATTTGTCACTACAAAATAATTTTTGCCATGCTTGATACAAATGGATTCATCCTCTTCAACCAGAGTAATGAGACTTTCAATCCATATACTCAGTCCTATCATTGCACAATAAATGCTGAAATATATTTCATAGCGCAGCTCAGTAAGTAGCATTATATATGGTCTCTGATGTTAAAATAATATCATATTTCATGGGATGTATTTCATTTTGCATTACCTGCCTAAACTGTGACTATTCTGAGAGAAGAAGCGGCACTTGGATACAAGCCCAGCATTCATCTCTGACTTTTATGCCTTTTTTCACTTGGATCCGCTTTAATACATTCTTTTAAATCATTGCTGTCACAGTTCACCAGAGCTTTGGTATGGTTATTTATTGTGCTCTGTTGTAGTCTAGTACATGCACTTAAACTTTCTTGCAATGTTCTTAACAAATCTGACATACAGAAAATAACATTGGTTAGAATTTATCAGCTGAAAGCTACAATAATTCCCACTAAAAGGGGCTATGGAGGATAAAACTCTCAAATTATTTTACATGAACTTCAGGTTGCATGCAAAATTAATCATTAGCTAATTACCAAGGAAGCAGTTATAACTAGAGTTGAGCGGCTTTTGGTTATTTAGGGTCGCGTTTCGTTTCATGAAACCCGACTTTTCCAAAAGTCGGGTCGAGCAAAATCGGCCGACTATAGGGAAAAGTCGGGGGTCCGACCGAAACACGAAACCCAATGTAAGTCAATGGGGAATTAAAGTCGGCAGTGAGAGGAGGACAGGAAACACACCTACAGTGCCCATTTGAATGCCAAAAGCATCAATTCTTATTACTTAAGCTTGTCATCCTTAATTTACTTCATAATACTAGTTACACACTGAAAAATGGGGGTTATTTGGCTACAGTTGTGGGGGGGTAGGGCTGGCTCCAGGTTTTCGCGGGCCCAGGGCCAAAGAGCGCCCCTTTAACACATACCACAACTCATGATGCTCCGATACGGCAGAGAGATAGCAGTATAGTACAATGAAAAATACTTCACTTCTTACATCTCATGACTGATATCCATTTTAAATTCTCCAATACCTCCAAAAATGGACAGTATATAGCTCCATACAGTATTATGGCCAGCGCTTAGTGCACTATACAGAGTAATGAGGCCCATATATTTCTCCATATGGAATCATTGATCCCATATAATGTTTCAAACCGTATATGATGAGCTCCACATAATGCTATAGTATATGTTGGTCCCAATGGATGAAGCTCCACTGTCTTATGGGCCCAAATAATGCTCCATATATAATGGGCCCCATTTCTACTGCTCTAGTGTATAATGGGCCCTGTAAATGCTGCTCCAGTGTCTGATGTCCACCTTTGGAATGCTCCAGTGTATGGTGGGCCCCATATATCATTCACCAGAGTATAGTGCTCCCCAAAAATTACTGTCCCAACATTGAAAACAATTACATAAGTCTCCTTGCTAGGGAATCCCAGCACTACTCTGAACTCCTTGTCGTCCCCATCTTCCATCTCACAGCACTTGGCTGTTTAGGCCCTCCCACCGGCAGAGACACTTTTGCGCACCATGCGGTGCCCTGTGCCAGTGCCATCACCCATGAGTATGCCCCCCACCTGCTCAAGCAACCTGCACTTTCATATGCACCTTCCTGTTTGTCACCGTGTAAGGTGGTATAGTATGTGGGAAGGGGAACCTGAGTTTCCTCTGGGTCAGATTCTGGCAGTGTAGAGTGCGAGGGGAATGTAGTGGTATGGGTCAATGTACCAGCAGCATCATCCAGCAGTGGCTGGGCCTCAGTGCACTTGTGGCGTCCCCAAGAGTACGGTCGCCACTGTGGCATTACCTTCCTCCTAGGGAGTGTGTTGTCAAGCTTGGGAGCAACGAAGGATCTCTCTAGCAGTGAAACCAACACACAACACATTTCCCACTCCAGGCTAGCAGGGAAACCTCTGAACCTGACTGCTGAGGAGCTGCTCTCTGTGGTCGGGAGGAGGTAAGTTAGGGCACTCTGTGCAGGGAAGGGGAAGTGTGTGGACGTGAGAAGGGGAGCTGGAGGATGAGCAGAGTTAAGGCTCACTCCTAGCTGGAGCGCATGGTCCCGATTCCGGTCTCCGAGATTGTAGGGACACTGACGTTCCTGCAGCAGAAACCGGGGGAAGTAGCAGCTATAAATGCTCTGTACCCAACTAAGGCTCGGAGGCCCCAGCATCGACGTGTGGGAGCTAGAAGGAAAAGGCTACAGCTGTCTGCCATACAAATAAAGTCTGAGGAACATCTGTTAGACAGGAGGCGCTTCAGTGAACCCCGGTCCTGTGAGTGCTTCCCCCACAAGCGCTAGAAAAGAGACGTTCAGGAAGGTACATGTTGGCGGAGTGTTGGAAGGGAGCTTTCCATTTTGGTCCCGGAGGTTGGCTGAGGTCCTGACCCGGAGGACACAGCACGGAGGCAGGCATCTGTGTAACCTGCAGACTGTGAGTAAAGCTTTGGAACTGCACGCTCTGGTGTCCTACAGTTATTCCAGCACCGCTACATCTGGGTACCAGCACCTACACCGCCTGTGCCTTTCCCCCATCACTACATCTACACTTCCCTGGGACTCCAGCTCCACCTGTGGGGAGCTTCACCATCTTTGCTGCACAACACCATCAGTCCCAGAGGATCTGCATGCAGCGTCGGCCTAACATCTATGTTGCCGAACACCACAGGTGGTGTCAAACTAGCTACAGTGGGGAAAAAAAGTATTTAGTCAGTCAGCAATAGTGCAAGTTCCACCACTTAAAAAGATGAGAGGCGTCTGTAATTTACATCATAGGTAGACCTCAACTATGGGAGACAAACTGAGAAAAAAAAATCCAGAAAATCACATTGTCTGTTTTTTTTTCATTTTATTTGCATATTATGGTGGAAAATAAGTATTTGGTCAGAAACAAAATTTCATCTCAATACTTTGTGATATATCCTTTGTTGGCAATGACAGAGGTCAAACGTTTTCTGTAAGTCTTCATAAGGTTGCCACACACTGTTGTTGGTATGTTGGCCCATTCCTCCATGCAGATCTCCTCTAGAGCAGTGATGTTTTTGGCTTTTCGCTTGGCAACACGGACTTTCAACTCCCTCCAAAGGTTTTCTATAGGGTTGAGATCTGGAGACTGGCTAGGCCACTCCAGGACCTTGAAATGCTTCTTACGAAGCCACTCCTTCGTTGCCCTGGCGGTGTGCTTTGGATCATTGTCATGTTGAAAGACCCAGCCACGTTTCATCTTCAATGCCCTTGCTGATGGAAGGAGGTTTGCACTCAAAATCTCACGATACATGGCCCCATTCATTCTTTCATGTACCCGGATCAGTCGTCCTGGCCCCTTTGCAGAGAAACAGCCCCAAAGCATGATGTTTCCACCACCATGCTTTACAGTAGGTATGGTGTTTGATGGATGCAACTCAGTATTCTTTTTCCTCCAAACACGACAAGTTGTGTTTCTACCAAACAGTTCCAGTTTGGTTTCATCAGACCATAGGACATTCTCCCAAAACTCCTCTGGATCATCCAAATGCTCTCTAGCAAACTTCAGACGGGCCCGGACATGTACAGGCTTAAGCAGTGGGACACGTCTGGCACTGCAGGATCTGAGTCCCTGGTGGCGTAGTGTGTTACTTATGGTAGGCCTTGTTACATTGGTCCCAGCTCTCTGCAGTTCATTCACTAGGTCCCCCCGCGTGGTTCTGGGATTTTTGCTCACCGTTCTTGTGATCATTCTGACCCCACAGGGTGGGATTTTGCGTGGAGCACCAGATCGAGGGAGATTATCAGTGGTCTTGTATGTCTTCCATTTTCTAATTATTGCTCCCACAGTTGATTTCTTCACTCCAAGCTGGTTGGCTATTGCAGATTCAGTCTTCCCAGCCTGGTGCAGGGCTACAATTTTGTTTCTGGTGTCCTTTGACAGCTCTTTGGTCTTCACCATAGTGGAGTTTGGAGTCAGACTGTTTGAGGGTGTGCACAGGTGTCTTTTTATACTGATAACAAGTTTAAACAGGTGCCATTACTACAGGTAATGAGTGGAGGAAATAGGAGATTCTTAAAGAAGAAGTTACAGGTCTGTGAGAGCCAGAAATCTTGATTGCTTGTTTCTGACCAAATACTTATTTTCCACCATAATATGCAAATAAAATGAAAAAAAAACAGACAATGTGATTTTCTGGATTTTTTTTTCTCAGTTTGTCTCCCATAGTTGAGGTCTACCTATGATGTAAATTACAGACGCCTCTCATCTTTTTAAGTGGTGGAACTTGCACTATTGCTGACTGACTAAATACTTTTTTGCCCCACTGTATATAAACTCTTTACCATTATACCACGCCATTTACATGGGCGCCCAGGGCCACCGTCCGGGTCACCGCTGCTGTGACACATCCCACTGACACCGGCCCGGTACCGAGTACCTCACAGCCCTGGGAGGGCGACCCATATGCCAACTGCTGATCGGGCGGCATTATTCCCACCAACCTCCAAACAGCGTCCATGAAGGCAAAGTTTTTGGTTTCTGGGGGCAGTATGATTGCAAAGCTGAACCTTAAAGGAATGTCCAAAAGGGCACCGCCAGGAGTGGAGCCTGTGGCTTAATTGGACTCCACCCGGGAAACCACAACCATTCCACCTAAAGAAAAGATGCACACTTTGAAAGCTTTGTCGATTCTGTGTGTGGTGTGGTATGTGTGTTTGTAGTTGTGCTAGC
This sequence comes from Dendrobates tinctorius, assembly GCF_039654945.1. Lineage (NCBI taxonomy): Eukaryota > Metazoa > Chordata > Amphibia > Anura > Dendrobatidae > Dendrobates > Dendrobates tinctorius. Next base: position 33,156,670 of record NW_027361732.1, on the reverse strand, counting down.
GATTTCTCAGCTTTATTCCGTTAACAACCGAGACTCCGGCATGCCCCCGCAGTACGCGTCAAGCTTACTAGAGGGATAAGCGAGGCTCTGGCACGTGAGATCGAGCAATAACAGGTCTAGCATTCCCGTACATGTCCAGGGCTGCATGCACGCTACACGGAAAGGACCAGCTTTTGTCGCTTACAGGTGCAGATAACCTGCTGAACTCCGTTAGTGATGGGGATCTGGGATTCAGATTATTCCCCGCGAACGAACGATGATTTCCCAGTAAGTTCAGGTCAACCGCAATTCCGGAGTTAGGCCTAACCATCATTCCTGAAAAAATTACGTGTCCAAACCACAGGTGCTGTAGCTTGCTTAACAGCTCGGCAGCCGTTCTCAGGCCCAGTATGGATTCAACAACATTGTAGAAAGTTGATAAAGGGTACAGTTTCACCGGATAACACATATATATGTAGCCTAGTTTACACATTAAAAATATATGTCTATAGATCAGGAGGCAGACTCAGATGTTCTCAGGCCCAGTATGGATTTGACCAGATTGTACAAAGTTGAGAAAGGGTACTTTATCACTGGATAGCAGGTATATATAGCATAGTTTAAACATGTAAAATCTCCGTGTTCTCAGTATGGATTACACAGCAATCTAAAAAGTGGAAAAAAGGAAATGCATTTGAGGCGTACACAACTATATACTTTTGGTGTTATTTTTAAATCTTCATATATATTTCTGTCTCAGTAATACAGTCCAGCCTCTCCGCAATAGGAAATGAGATGCATACAATTACTGACATAAAGGCTAGTGATTGCAGAAATCTAGGAATTACTATTCACGGGAAAAACTTCCGTCACAATTCTCATAGGCGATGCTGACCCTAAATTAATTTGTGTGTTGAGACAGTGAAAACATTTTTTTGTGAATAAAGTCTTGCTGTATCGCACTTCCGTTGATTCCATCACTGTTACTCATCTCAATCAAATTTTTATCACAGGGAGCGATGTAAACATGGTGCTCACTGGCTATCATGATCTGTCACGTAACTTTGGACTGCAAAAGACAGAAGCCACAGGCCGTAGGCGATTCTATTTGATTGGCATGAGAGGGCACATTTTAAAATGTGCGCCGGAATGTCACACGTTTGTGAGTAGGAAAACTGTGAAAGCTGATGATAAACCACCACTGCATGTCATTGTGAGTCGACGGCCATAAGAAATGGAAGTCATTGATCATCTGGAGCTAGAGCCCGGCCAGCAGGACAGGGCATAGCTACATCTTAACCATCATCATTCAGTTCAATCAATTTGTAGTGGCACTCCCAGTGAAGGATTTGACAGCCCAGACTACACAGCGGAGGAGCAGGGAGAGGTAAACATTGCAAATGCTGGGGCCCGCCCAAGCAAGGGGGGCACACTCGTGGGTGTCGGTACTGGCACTGGGCCCCTCATAGTACGGTGGTGTGTCTGACGGCGGGTGTGCACCACCACCGTCAGAGACACTTGATTGCACTATGAGGGACCCTGTGCCAGTGCCCGCGCCCAAGAGTCGGCCTACCCACCTGTCCAGGGCAACGGCACTCGCACGGTTTCGTGCGCTAGGTGGTGATCCCGGCCATGGGGGGGGGGGCAGCCCAGTTAGGGCGGTTTACAAAGTGGCATATGTTGATGTGGGACATTCAGCTGCTGCAAAAGGTGAAATAGGTCAAGTTCGCGGAATAGGAGGAGGACCAAAGCAAGCCATTTTTCTGGCAACCTATGTGTCATCAAGGGAAGGTGGGACAAAATCCTTGGAAACCCATGCATGGTTCATTTTAATGAAGGTTAGATCATTCACATTTTGGGTTGACAGACGGGTCCTTTTTTCTGTCAGGATTGATCCAGCTGCACTGAAGACTCTTTCCCATAGCACACTTGCAGCTGGGCAAGCGAGCTCCTGTAAGGCATAATGTGCCAATTCAGGCCAGGTGTCCAGTTTAGTGGCCCAATAGTCAAAGGGGAATGACCTGTGCGGGAGAACATCGTTATGGGAGGAAAAGTAGTTTGTAACCATAGTTGACAACTGCTGTCTCCTGTCACTTTCCATCGATGCAGTATTACCAGTTGTGTGAGCGGTACTTGAAAAATCAGTCCACAACATTGTCATGAAACCCCTGTCTCCAACGCCACTTCTGCTGTGTGCACCACGAACACCTCTGCCAAGCTGCCCCCGGCCCGTACGGCTCGTGTGAGAACCATCACCGCTGCTGTGTGCTGGGAATGCCTCAACCAACCGGTTTACCAGATTTGCTTGTTTATTAGCCAATATTAGGTGTCAATGATGCACTGCGAGTGCTGGTTGGAGGAGCACTTTCTGGCAAATCCACATCCCTCCAGTCACGCACAAACCCTGTACCAGACCTTGCCACGCCAACATTTTCACTTGCCCCACGAGATGCATCCTCCTCCCCTAAGTAATCATCCCCATCATCCTCCTCCTCCTCTTCCTCCACCTCGTCCAGGAGAGGTCCCTGAGCAGACAATGGCTGAATGTCATCAAGGATTCCCTCCTCCTCTTCCTCCTCGTCAACATTGGCTGCAGACGCCTGCTCCTTAAGGGGCGTCAAAGTTTGCATGAGCAGACACATAAGTGAGATTCTCATGCTTAGGATGGCGTCGTCTGCGCTTACCAGCCGTGTGCATTCCTCAAAACACTGAAGGACTTTACAGAGGTCTTTCAGCTTCGACCACTGCACACCTGTCAACTCCATGTCTGCTCTCAAAGTGCCTGAGCGAGGATGTGGAAACCACAATAAAAGTTGCGACCATAGATTCATATTGATAAGATTACAAATTATCTTTATTAAACCATATTAAACCAATAGTGCAAGTGCTAAAACGAGCAGGACCTGCCAAAGTCCACCTGAGCTGTCATATTTAATGTTTATTATATAACTTCTCCATATAAAGAGCGGCACATATTAGATCCAAATAGCTCAAAAACGGAGTTTATCATACATCAAAAGAGGGCCGATGCCCATCATATATTATATATAATATACATGTGCCATCCCAATGAGGTAACTGGAATGTTAACCAAAAGCTATCACTGTTGCCCTCGGGCAATACTTAACACGGCTCCTATATGTGGGGAGAGAAAAATGGTGCAGTGAACGATGCCTAATACTGCACCAACGGGCAAACAACCCGCCCTAATAGGGTAAAGACCCCGAAACACATTACCTCACTACAGCCTCAGGATGACCAGGCGGTACGCTCGTCTCCCCGACGCGCGTTTCGGAGCAATGAGCTCCTTACTCAGGGGACGTAAGTATCTACCACAGCGTGCATCTATTTAAATGCGCCTACCAGAAATACCGCAGAACGCGCCGTCTGTCCGTCCCACTGCGGGCACACCTCCCACCGGTGAAGCAGCCGGAAACACATGGGCCCACGTGATCCGGCACCCGACGTCGGCAGGGCACGCCATGCAGGGGGACCAGAGGGCGCGCATGCGCGGTATGAATGAAGCTCCGGCGGCCATATTGCAAAAGGGCCAATGAAATAAATCAGACCGCAGCATAATACATAGATGCAAGGACACAAAAAATGAAATAAACGACAAGGGAAACGAAAAAAGACAAACATTACATTAAAAATTGTATATAGGATCGTAAACCATGCTAAAATCTAATCCTCGATTACTATTGGCAACCTTAGTGAGAGGCAATAAGTAATAAAGGAGGGGAGGCATGAAAATTATGGGCAAATGTATAAAATTATTAATAGAATACCCCACTGTCACAACTATCTAGATACTCATTATTACTCAGTGACTCCCCACTCCGATAATATATCTGAACCAGGATTACCCATATTCAATGGAATATCCCATGCAATCACCCCAGATGCTTAAAAAGCCACAGTACCAAAACCAAATGATCCCATACAAATAGACATCATATCCACAGATTCAAGGCCCTCAAAAGGCCCAAAATTATCCCCTTATTAGCACTCAGTGTCCGATATAGGTGTGTTATATCACAAAATACCTATAGGGTACAATATCTAATACACATATATAAACAAAGGGGAACAGAAACAAGGGTCATATGAAAAGTCCATTTAAATTGATGCCCATTTAAGGTGCCTTAATAGATGGGCCAAAGTTCACACCACCTTCTCCATGAATAAGAATGTACACCACGATGTCCAGAGTAAAAATATCTGGGATTCTTCTCCATACTGTTCCATAAATGTTACTGGGTTGCCAGGAATTCTTTTCTTCTTCACCGAGAATAATACTTATAGGTTTCCCAAACCAGCACCTTTAAACCGACCCTAATATCAAATTGAAACAACGTATATTAAAAGCAAAGATTAAAAACAAGACAACTACTGCACCAATGCATGTCCCCGCACAGTCCCAAACCGAGGGACTGTCATCACAGGAAAGGAACATAGGATAGACTTTCATTTAGCCCCTTGGGATACACCGTATTAAGCATCCAAATCCAACACGTTTCTTTTTGAGCTAGCCATTGAGAAATTTCTCAACGGCTAGCTAAAAAAGAAACGCGTTGGATTTGGGACTGTGCGGGGACATGCATTGGTGCAGTAGTTGTCTTGTTTTTAATTTATGCCTATTATAGGGCCCACCATTGTAATTGTTTCCCCGGTGTCCACTTGTCTGTCTTGTTGTTTTCTGACTGACCGATCGTCGGGTCGCGTCACGCAGAGCCAGACATGCCATGACATTATTACCAACCTACCCATTTTGTCTGGTAAGCCATGACCCAAATGCAGACCTTTGCCCAACTGCTTCAACCCCTCATTGATGAGCTTTGGGTGCTGCGTGGTGAGGTGGTGCAACAGCTGCAGCAGTTGATGGGGTTTGGGGGTTTGGGTTCAGGTATAGGTCCAACCAGAACCCAAGATATCTCTCCCTAACAGGTTTGCTGGAGGGAGAGATAAATTCTTGGTTTTTCAGGAGGCCTGGAAGTTATACTTCAGGCTCCGTCCTCGTTCATCAGGGAGTGAGGAACAACAGGTGGGAATCATTATGTCCCTTCTTAAGGGTGATCCCCAATCCTGGGCCTTCTCCCTGCTGGTCATTTCACCATCTCAACGATCAGTGGACGAGTTTTTTGCATCATTGGCGCTGGTGTATAGCGTTCCTGATGGCGTCTCCCTGGCGGAATCCCGACTCCGTAAGATCAAGCAGGGAAGCAGGCCGGCTGAGGAGTACTGCTCAGAGTTTAGGAGGTGGGCAACTGACACACAATGGAATGATCCTGCACTTAGGAGTCATTTTGTGCAGGGTCTGTCCCCAAAGTTGCAGGATACTTTGGTGCAGTACGCCACCCCCAGGTCGTTGGAGGCCTCCATGTCCCTTGCCATCCAGGTGGATAGATGCCTCAGGGAGAGTCATACACCAAATGTGCCCCCTGTAGTCCTTGCTATGGAGTAGGAGTCGGACACACCAGTGCTGATGGAGGAACCCATGCAGATCGAAGTAGCGGATTTCAAAAGAGGTTTGCCTGTGATTCGCCATGGTGTGGGAACATGTTTTTTCAGTGGGCAGACTGGCCATTTTTTAAAACTCTGCTCAGCGCGCGCCAAATCTGCTGTAGAACCTAAGCAGCCGCGTTTCCTTAGTCGTGTGGAGGGCGGCGACCAGGGAGGGTATATTTCCTCCATTTTGCCCTCTCAGTGTACTTTTTCAGCAGAAGTGGTGATTGCCAGCGTACCTGAGGGCATAACGGTGTTGGTGGACAGTGGAGCGGGAGTCAATCTGGTGGACGCTCACTTTGTCCAGACTCATGACCTGAGGTGTAGGATGCTAGCCAAAACCCTAGGCATTCAGGCCCTTGACTTTGTCCCACTGAGCCAGTGGAGGTTGACCCAAGTCGTGGAAAATATATATCTGCAAATAGGGACTCATCATGTAGAGTCCCTCTCATGCTACATCTTGGGGGGAATGCCATCACCTATCGTTTTAGGCCTCCCTTGGTTAAAAAAACACAACCCGGTCATATATTGGCGGTCTAAGGAAGTAGTCAGCTGGGATCAGTCGTGTGAGGACTGCTGCGTGGGGGCTACTGTCTCTGCCATCTTTCTACAGCCATCCCCTTCTACTCCAGTGGGGGCAGCAGAGGTGCTCCCAGGGAGTAGAGGCAAGTCTCAACCCTCACCATTAGGCAACCCTGAGAGGCGGAGTCCTCGTAGGAGGAGGGGTCAGAGGAGGGTGGTGACTCCTTCTGAGCATTGTGGCGGTGTGAGTGTGACGACACAGGAGGATGCCTCTGTTGTCGGTTCTGTGAAGAGTTCACCAACTTGTGGCAAATGTGTGCATGGCAATAAACGTTCTGGTCTGGACCTGTTTGTGAATGAGTACATATGGGTGTCCACCAAAAACATCTGGTGGAAGTGTGCTGCAGGGGTCTGGAGTTCTCAGGTGATCGGGCCATATCGGGTGTCGGCCATCCTCAGCCCAGGGACTTACCAGCTGGAGCTACCCCCAATAATGCCCATACACAACTCATTCCCCAGGACGGCGCTCTGGAGATTTGTGGTGCCTCCGGAACATACATTGCCACTTCCATCTGCCCACGTTTGCCATAAACCTGAGAGTCAGGTAGTTGCTGAAGTGAACTCTGGTGTGGTGCTGTGTTGAGGGTCCAGAGGCCACTCATTGAAGGAGAGGTACTGTCACGATCCATTTTAGGATCTGTGGCAGAGTCTGGACTCTCTTATATGAACCTTTTTCCTTTCTGGCCTCTGGGGTTAATATGGAGTTTTGCCCTCTGTGGCCACTGGTGTTACTACAACTGTAGTTGGTCGGCTGCTGGGTTTTTGCCCCCGGTGGCCGCTGGTGTTACTACATGTTTAATTAGTCAGCAGGTGGTGACCTCTCCCTTCCTTCCTATAAAAGGTCATCAGCTGCTGCTGCTCCCTGTTGGTAATAGTGGTCATTCACTAACCAACCTAGGAGAAGAGAGGAGTTATTTGGAGCAGTGCTGTTGCAGCTTATCTGGAACCTTGGTGTTTCAGCTGGAAGCTGTGTCCGGGTGCTGTACTCTGCTGCCTCAGGAGCATTGGCAGAAGCAGAGAAAGCTAAGTTGTGTGTTATTCCCTGTCTGTTATTTTCCCTGGTGTGTTTATTAGTACAGCGGTGAGGACCAGTGTCCGCATTTGCCAGTTCCCTAGTGAGGGATAGGTGCAGGGCAAGTGAGGGACTGAGGTATCCTGGTCGGCGACAGGTTGAAGGAACCTGTATAGGGAACGTGAGGAGAGTTCAGGGCTCTTCCTTAGGATGCAGGAGGTGTCCACTTCCCTGTTCCCTATTATAGGGCCCACCATTGTAATTGTTTCCCTGGTGCCCCCTTGTCTGTCTTGTTGTTTTCTGACCAACTGATCATCGGGTCGCGTCACGCAGAGCCAGACATACCGTGACACTCTGGAGTATTAATTATATCTCTGGTGGCATATTCTCCAAGTGATGCAATAGAGGTTTTTGGATTGTTCATTGTCCAGTTCATCTGTTCCTGCATGCTCTGTCACACACCCCATCCTACTGTCATTTCAGATAAGGGTGTTAACCTGTAAGAATTGTGTTAATTATGCTGAGTGTGCAGCACACAGGAGATAATGAACTTTATTTCTCCCTGCATTTTTCGACTTTCAGTCCTACAGATGTGTCAGCATAGTCACAGTACTGTAAGGCACGGGTGTAAGCATGCCCTGACACTAAAGATGACCTACAGAGCCTGCTTTCCTTCAAAGTGTCAGGTGTGCTTAAGGCAGCTGCTTGCAGTGCTGTGAGTGGTGACTGTAGTTTTTGTGTTTTCAATTTATTGTAAGAGTTGTTGGTTTCTCAGAAAATTACTCCACGTGTCACTGTTAGACTCCCTTGAAGACCTTAGCATGGGTGGGAAGGCTATATTGATTGATTCAGGATTAGAGTTGAGCGATACCGTCCGATACTTCAAAGTATCGTATCGGATGGTATCGGCCGATCTTTAAAAAAAGTATCGGTATCGCCGATTCCGATACCGGAAGTCCCATTCAAGTCTATGGGACTTCCGGTATCGGAATAAGAAAAACCCTTTCCTGCCCTTGTACAGCCTCTCTGGGGTCTGTACGGGCCTTTCGGGGGGCTGTGCCGGCCTGCCAGGGGGTCTGTGCAGGCTCCGGTGGTCTGTGCCGGCCTGCCGGTGGTCTGTGCAGGCTCCGGGGGGCTGTGCCGGCCTGCCGGGGGGCTGTGCCGGCCTGCCGGGGGGCTGTGCAGGCTCCGGGGGGCTGTGCCGGCCTGCCGGGGGGCTGTGCCGGCCTGCCGGGGGGCTGTGCAGGCTCCGGGGGTCTGTGCAGGCATCGTCCGATGGGACTACAAGTCCCATCGGGCGATGCCTGCTAACATGACAGTGATTGACACATTAGCCAATGATGGGACAGTAGTAGTCCCATCATCCGGCTAATGTGTTAAATGTAAAAAAAAAAAATTACATGCTACATACATACAACATGCATACTACATACATGCTACATTCATACTACATACTACATACATGCTACATACATACTGCATGCTACATACATACCACATATATACTACATACATACTACATGCATGCTACATGCATGCTACATGCTACATACATAACACATATATACTACATGCATGCTACATACATACTACATGCTACATACTACATATATACTACATGCATGCTACATACTACATGCTACATACATACTACATATATACTACATGCATGCTACATACATACTGCATGCTACATGCATGCTACATACATACTACATACATGCTACATACATACTACATATATACTACATACATACTACATACATACTACATGCATGCTACATGCATGCTACATACATACCACATATATACTACATGCATGCTACATACATACTACATGCATGCTACATACATACTACATGCTACATACATACTACATATATACTACATGCATGCTACATACATACTACATGCTACATACATACTACATATATACTACATGCATGCTACATACATACTACATGCTACATACATACTACATATATACTACATGCATGCTACATACATACTACATGCTACATACATACTACATACATGCTACATACATACTACATACATGCTACATACATACTACATACATACTACATGCATGCTACATACATACTACATGCATGCTACATACATACTACATGCATGCTACATGCATGCTACATACATACTACATGCTACATACATACCACATATATACTACATACATACAATACATTCATACAATACATACATAGACATACAGTACATATAACATAGAGTAACATACTTACCAATACTTGTCACATTGTTCCCCGAAGCCATTGTCTTTTCCGGGATAAATATTAACATAACAAACCACAAAAATACTCACCCACGATCCGAAGCAGTCCACGAGTGTGTCCCACGACGATCTTGGGTAGAGAACTGCAGCATCAGATGATGCTGCCGTTCTCTACGGGCTGCAGGAATCCAATGACGGAAGGTAGGTATCCTTCCGCACTGTATTCCTCCGCCACTTAAAAAAAAAAAAGTCCCTAGTCTCACTTTATGCCATTGCTGTGTGGGAAATTCCCACACAGCAATGGCATAAAGTGAGACTAGGGACTTTTTTTTTTTAAGTGGCGGAGGAATACAGTGCGGAAGGATACCTACCTTCCGTCATTGGATTCCTGCAGCCCGTAGAGAACGGCAGCATCATCTGATGCTGCAGTTCTCTACCCAAGATCGTCGTGGGACACACTCGTGGACTGCTTCGGATCGTGGGTGAGTATTTTTGTGGTTTGTTATGTTAATATTTATCCCGGAAAAGACAATGGCTTCGGGGAACAATGTGACAAGTATTGGTAAGTATGTTACTCTATGTTATATGTACTGTATGTCTATGTATGTATTGTATGAATGTATTGTATGTATGTAGTATATATGTGGTATGTATGTAGCATGTAGTATGTATGTAGCATGCATGTAGCATGCATGTAGTATGTATGTAGCATGTATGTAGTATGTATGTAGCATGTATGTAGCATGTATGTAGTATGTATGTAGCATGTAGTATGTATGTAGCATGCATGTAGTATATATGTAGTATGTATGTAGCATGCATGTAGTATGTATGTAGCATGCATGTAGTATGTATGTAGCATGCATGTAGTATGTATGTAGTATGTATGTAGCATGTATGTAGTATGTATGTAGTATATATGTAGTATGTATGTAGTATGTATGTAGCATGCATGTAGTATATATGTAGTATGTATGTAGCATGCATGTAGTATGTATGTAGTATGTATGTAGTATGTATGTAGCATGCAGTATGTATGTAGTATGTATGCAGTATGTATGTAGCATGCATGTAGTATGTATGTAGCATGCATGTAGTATGTATGTAGTATGTATGTAGCATGCAGTATGTATGTAGTATGTATGTAGTATGTATGTAGCATGCATGTAGTATGTATGTAGCATGCATGTAGTATGTATGTAGTATGTATGTAGCATGCAGTATGTATGTAGCAAGTATGTAGTATGTATGTAGTATATATGTAGTATGTATGTAGCATGCATGTAGTATGTATGTAGTATGTATGTAGCATGCAGTATGTATGTAGCATGTATGTAGCATGTATGTAGTATATATGTAGTATGTATGTAGCATGCATGTAGCATGTATGTAGCATGCATGTAGTATGTATGTAGTATTTTTTTTTTTTTTTTTTTAACATTTAACACATTAGCCGGATGATGGGACTACTACTGTCCCATCATTGGCTAATGTGTCAATCACTGTCATGGTAGCAGGCATCGCCCGATGGGACTTGTAGTCCCATCGGACGATGCTTGCACAGACCCCCGGACATCAGCACAGCCCCCCGGCAGGCCGGCACAGCCCCCCGGCAGGCCGGTACAGACCCCCACAGGGTGCACAGACCACCGGCAGGCCGGCACAGCCCCCCGGCAGGCCGGTACAGACCCCGGGCAGTCCACACAGCCCCCCGGCAGGCCGGCACAGCCCCCCGGCAGGCCGGCAGAGACCCCCGGAAGGCCCGAAATGACGGCGCATCATGATGCGCACACACCGCGCATCATGATGACGTCAGGCCGTCAATCAACTGAACTTCCGATTCCGATGCCGAATTCCGATATTGAAAAAATATCGGAAGTCGGTATCGGAATTCCGATACAGCAAGTATCGGCCGATACCCGATACTTGCGGTATCGGAATGCTCAACACTATTCAGGATCGCAAAAGAGCACAGTCATGCAGAGAAGAGCACATGGCATGCATCCATAAAATACTTTATTTCAGAAAACAGTTCATCCTGCTGTAAAGGGGTTGTCCACTGTTCTGACAAAACCCTTCTATAATATTATCCCTTGTAAAATAACTCAGTTCTCGAACCAGGGATGTCAGCACCAGATTTCCCAAGGCTCACATGACATTATTTTTTACAGCCAATCAGCGGTCACTAATGGGCTGCAGTGCTCACACCTCCATCCAAGGTTTGTCTGAAAGAAGTAAGAATACAGCAGCTTATCAACAGCCACTATTTGGCATGTGAGCAACGGGAAACCAGGTGCAAACTATGCTGGAGCTATTTCACTATGGAAGGCTAGTACATGGTGTATTTATATTACAAGGGGAATACAGTATTTAAAAGGAACATGTCGGCAGAATTTTGCACAGTAAGCTACAGACAGTGTCAGGTTGGCACTGTTACACTGATTAAAATGATACCTTGGTTGATGAAATCCATCTTGTGGTTGTTTAATCTTCATTTTCAGTTTTCAGTTAATGATATGCTTGTGCTCCATCATGGCCAATGGGTGGGCCTTTATGTGGTTCTCTGCTTACATATTCATCTGTATGGCTTATGACAGGTCACTGGTACCTCAGTGACCTGTCCCCTAGTTTACATAATGAATACTATATTTATTTTGGGGAAAATAACTCTTCTGCAGGCGAGCACCATAGGTGGTGCTTACGCTGCAGCCTGATCGCAAATGTACTGTGTGTAAAATCCAATGTCAAAAATCACAAGCGCATTTGCGCTGGACCTACTCTGGTCCCAGGTGTCCTTTGCAAACAGAATATCTTTTATACCACTCAGTGAACCTTGCCAAAAGCAACTATATGAATAAGACCCTATGAGGGTCGAAACGTTATGTTCTTGTCGCCTCACCATTTTCTCTATCCCTGCATCAATTCCGTATTCATGAATTGTGTTATTGCTGCATCTGTATCTGTACAATAAAGTCCTCAAAAGCATCTATCAAGAGTGTGCAGTGATTGAACTTTAGGCCGGCGTTACACTAAGCGACGCAAAATACGGTCCGTATTTTACATGCGTAAAATACGGAGAAATGTGTGGTCGCGTATTTTGCACATGTAAGCATTCGTATGTAATCCGTATGCCATCCATAAGCTGAGATTTTCTCGCAGGCTTACATAATGGATGTTTAATGGTTTTGAGGCCTGCTATCTATTTAAATATATGTGGACTAAGATGAGGGCAACAAAATTATTCTCTAATCCAAAACAAAACATACATTGGGCAACACATCATAAACATAGAGATCATAATCATCACATCATAAACATGTGGTTGTGTAGTACATACCGTAATGTGAGGAGAAGTTGCTCCTCTGCAGATATAGCTATGCGCATCCTTGTGTCCTGAAGTTGCTAGAAGCAAAAGATTAGGCGTCCCAAAAAAAGAACATTGGTAGATAATGGGTTCATACCAGAATGTTATGTGAAATATGTACTGAATATCACAAAGTCATTATGCTAGAAAATATATGTGTGTTAGTAGATATGAAACAAAAAAAAGTTTGGCATGTATGTAGCTGGTATTCATATCATTTTTCCCTTGTAAAATGTTCCATTTCTGTTGTTCTTCAGCTTCCTGTCCACTGGCCTGTCTTATGCCGCCCTCCACCATGAGTTTCTCATTGGAAGATCTACCATTTCTAGCATAGTCAGGTCAACATGTATTCAAATATGGTCAAGACTCCATCAACTCGTCATGCCCGAGCCCAGGATGGAAGACTGGTTGAGGATATCAAGGGACTTTGAGGAGGAATGCCAGTTTCCTAATTGCATTGGGGCCCTTGATGGCAAACATATCCGGGTGCGTAAGCTGCCAAACTCTGGCTCCCAATTCTTCAATTATAAACAATACTTTTCTGTTGTATTGTTGGCTCTGGCCAACCCTCAATACAAGTTTATAATTGTCGACATTGGGGCCTATGGAAGGACGGGAGACTCTCGAGTCTTCAATACTTCCATAATGGGTCGATGGCTGTGCACCAACCAGTTGGATCTGCCCCAACCACGGCAGCTTTCAGGCTCCACTCAAGAATCAGTCCCTTAGGTCCTTGTGACAGATGAGGCATTTCAGTTAACGCGCAATGTCATGAGGCCATATCCCCGGCGCAACCTGGACCACAGGCGCAGAATTTTTAACTTACGTCTATCACGTGCTCGGCGACTGGTGGAGTATTCCTTTGGCATTCTTTGTGCCAAATGGCGGGTCCTACAGTCTGCCATTCAGCTGAGTGAACAAAATGTGAATGAAGTTATCAAAGCATGTATCGTTCTTCATAACTTCATCAGGATACATGATTGTTCCTGTTCTGCTGGTGTTTTGCGTGGGTTGGACAGTGTGTGTAGCGCGAGACCACCTATGAACCCTCAACCTAGACCAGGGTTCCCCAACTCCAGTCCTCAAGGCCCACCAACAGATCATGTTTTCAGGATTCCCTTAGGATTGCTCAAGTGATAATTGCTTCACCTGTGCAATACAAAGGAAATCCTCAAAATATGATCTGTTGGTGGGCCTTGAGGACTGGAGTTGGGGAACCCTGACCTAGACCACTCTCTGAGCTCAAATTGCATGATATTTTCACAAATTATTTTATGTCACCTGAGGGGAAAACTTCTTCACAACAGCATGCTGTGTCTGTTATAATTTTTTTGTTTATGTCTGTCTAAATATATATATTTAAACCCCTTATGATTCTCTCGCTGTTTAATTGCCTTGGTAAGTGTATGTTAGTATGCTGACACCTTTTTTTATAATTGAGACACAGACGTAAAATGTAGTAGACAAATGTTTACTTTTGCCTTATTTTTTTGTTTTGAAAATCATATTATTGCCATATGATAAATGTGGCAATGGCCCAAAGTGGCCTGTTGTGAGCTCATCTGTTCATTCATCTTTTGTGTCCGAGGATCTCCCTCTTCTGGTGAAGGAAGGTAGTGAGGATGATTTGGATGAAAGAAACCAAACACCTGATCAGGTGGATCGTGACTGGGTAACGGGAACTACAGACTGGATATAAGGCAGCCAACGCCCTTTTGAGTCGCTGGTGATTTCTCTGCTGGATTCCTGGAGACCAGTCTGATTCCTGCTTCCCAAATATAAGTTTTTGCTCTGCTATTGAACTTATTAGTTTTGGTTTTGTTTACCTTGCTTTTTAAGTTCAGCCATCCCCGGCCGGGGGTGTGCTGGATTCTTTTTCCTTGATCAGTGTTCTCTTTTGCTCTGCTTCCAAAATATTCTGAGTGCTGATATAGGGTTTGAAGTCTAGTGACTTCAGGGTCCTTTTTGCTTATCAGTTGTGTTGGTAGTATTTTTTGGCAGGGTTTTCTCGGATTGCAGACAGCAGCTTTTCTGTCCTGTCCTTTTTAGTTAGCTTGGACCCCATCGTTTGCTCAACCTATCTTTCTATCTGTGTTAGTGTTTTCATCTTGCTTCACCGTCATTATATGTTGGGGGCTGCCTATTGCTTTGGGGTCTGCTCTGGGGCAGTTTTTCTCTCTTTAGGCTTGTGTAGATCTCCGGCTGTGACGAGGTGTCTAGAATCACCGTAGGAACACTCCAACGCTACTGCTAGTTGTGTGATAGGATCAGGGTCTGCAATCTGCTAGTTTCCAACCTCTCTGATTTTCTGGGCTGAGCTTGTGTTTTGTTTTTTCCTCCTCGGTGACTCAATCATAACAGTGTCCTTTTTGCAGATGTGAAAATTTAGAAACAAAACATTTTCAGAAAAACAAAAATACAACAAAACCATTATGCAAGACCAAAATGGCTACATTACAAATTTGTTTGCTGCTGGCTACTTTGGCCAACTTGGCCATCGCCCTGTGTGGGGGGCATACTGTTGCCCATGATGTGGTCCGAAGATAACGGGCCAGGCTGCGTGAGTACGCCTCCTCGCCATCATCATTATTGACTCTAGCCAGATAGTTCAGTACCCCTGTGTCAACATTGGTACAGGTATCTTGGGCTGGGATCTGGTGCCTTCTTCTTCCTCGCCGGGATGGTCCAGCAGGCTGTGGGGAGCCCTGGATCTAGGCAGTTGGGCTGGTGCTGATGTTGCCCTGCTCCTCCTGTATGGCGGATGGTGCTGCAGCAGACGGTCCTGCTTGTGGATGTAGTCCTGGTGGTGGGGTTTGTGGTGCAGGCACTGGGTTTTCCAGAGAGGAATCTTCACCCATGATTCTTGGTGGGTGAGAAGATGGGCCAGCCACCTCTTCTCCTCCAGCCACAGGATCAATTATGGCCTCTGTATCTGAGTTAGTTTCTCTCTCTGTAAGGTTGGACTGAGTTCTGCTATGAAATCGAACAGAGCCAAAATTCTAAACATTAGTTTTGTCCCTGTATAGTATCTGTATAATGTGGTATGACTTATCTACTTACGGTCTCAGATCCAGAATTGGAGCGAGGAAGGAGAGGTGATCATAATAAATATATTTTTGCTTTCTGTGGCCCGCATCACCACTCCTGGTCCGCTGCTGACGTTCCCGCCTGTATTGGTCGCGGATACTGCGCCAGCATCTCATCACATCTTCCACTGCAATGTGACAGGAAATATTCTAAATTGCACATATTTGCTTGCTAAAATTTGCTACAAGTAGCCTAGGCATGTGGCCTTCTAGGGTGTGCTTTCTACCTAAGGTGGCATATATAGTTGGGGCATACAGGCCAGATACAAAGAGTCACAATAGTTCAGGGGTCAAGTAACTACACTTAATAACTTAGTTGGCTAAGAGGATGAGGAGTTTGTGGCCTGGGCCAAATTATGTCAGTGTAAAACAATGGATCACATAAAAATCTACACGCCTCATGAGGTAAAAAGGCCAAGCACAGGAAGGGGGGGCTGATTCTAAATGCCTTTTTTGATGTGAGGTAATTTTAAACACTTTTTGGGTTGTACTTACTGATTTGCTGCTGCTCCTCATGTGGCCGATCACCAAACTCGTGGAACATCTGGCGACATATGCACCTCCATGATGCCTCCTTTCTGGCCCAGTTGGCATAATGGGAATCACGTTGGTCCCAGATTTCTGGGCGCTCCTGCACTAGTACAATTAACATCTTCACATTGAGGAAGCATGGTGCTATTGCACTGCAGGACTCCGTGGAGGCATACTTCCTGGATGCTTGGAGCGCTTTTTGAGCTAATTAGCATGTCTAAGCTTCCTGATGATGGATTGGCCCATTTCCTGTCACCTGCCAAAAGACCTGCGTATTTCTCGCAAATCACACGTGTGGTCCGTGTGTAATGCGTATTTTTTGCGCACCCATAGACTTGCATTGGCGTACTACGGGCTTAGTACGCTAACAATCGCAGCATGCTGCGATTGGCACGGACCGTAGAATATGGACGAGAAATACACGGCTGATGGGAGCTGCCCCATAGAGAAGCATTTGTCTGTGTGTAATGTGTGGTTTAACCCCTTCCTGACATGAGACGTACTATCCCGTCCACGGTACCCGGGCCCGTATGTCCGGGGACGGGATAGTACGTCTAACGCGATCAGCGGCGCCCACGTGGTGAGCGCCGCTGATCGCGGCCGGGTGTCAGCTGACTATCACAGCTGACACCCGGCACAATGTGTCAGGGGCGGTCACGGACCGCCCCCGACACGTTAACCCCTTGCACACCGCGATCAAACATGATCGCGGTGTACCGGGGGTTAAAGGGAAGCATCGGCAGGGAGGGGGCTCCCTCCGTGCTTCCCTGAGCCCCCCACGGCAGCGCAATGTGCAGCGCTGCTGCGGGGGGCTCCTTTCCTCCAGGCCCCCGAATCCAAGATGGCGACGGGGGCCTTCGGGGGCCTGGGGAAGCTGGCTTCCTCAGTGCCTGCAAAGCGCAGGCATGAGGAAGCCTTGTGCACTGCCTGTGACAGATTGCTGATCTGTCACAGTGATCTGTGATGTGACAGATCAGCGATCTGTCACAGGACAGTGATGTCCCACCTGGGACTATGTAATAAAGTAAAAAAAAAATTAAAAAAAAGTGTAAAAATAAATTTAAAAAAATCGCCAAATAAATTAGTAAAAAAAAAAAAAAATATTCCCCAATAAATTCATTTTTTGAAAATAATAAAAAAAAAAACAATAAAAGTACACATATTAGGTATCGCCGCGTCCGTAACGACCTGCCCTATAAAACTGTCCCAATAGTTAACCCCTTTAGCGAACCCCTTAAAAAACAAAAATAAAAAACGAAGCAAAAAATAATGATTTATTATCATACCGCCAAACAAAAAGTGCAATAACGCGCGATCAAAAAGACGCATATAAATATCCATGGTACCGCTGAAAACATCATCTTGTCCTGCAAAAAACAAGCCGCCATACAGCATCATCAGTGAAAAAATAAAAAAGTTATAACTCGCAGAATAAAGCGATGCAAAAATAATTATTTTTTATATAAAATAGTTTTCATTGCATAAAACAGACAAAAACATAAAAAAACGACCTAAATGAGGTATCGCTGTAACCGTACTGACCCGAAGAATAAAACCGCTTTATCAATTTTACCGCACGCGGAACGGTGTAAACGCACCCCCCCAAAAGATATTCATGAAACGCTGGTTTTTGTTCATTCTGCGTCACAAAAATCGGAATAAAAAGCGATCAAAAAATTTCACGTGCCCGAAAATGGTACCAATAAAAATGTCAACTCGTCCCGCAAAAAATAAGACCTCACATGACTCGGTGGGTCAAAATACGGAAAAATTATAGCTCTCAATATGTGGTGATGCAAAAACTATTTTTACAATAAAAAGCGTCTTTTAGCGTGCGACAGCCGCCAAACATAAAAACCGCCATAAATAGTAAATCAAACCCCCCGTTATCACCCCCTTAGTTAGGGAAAAATAATAAAATAAAAAAAATGTATTTATTTCCATTTTTCCATTAGGGTTAGGGCTAGGGTTAGGGCTAGGGGTGTGTTGGGGTAGGGTTAGGGTAGGGTTAGGGTTAGGGCTAGGGTTAGGGCTAGGGTTAGGGCTAGGGTTAGGGCTAGGGCTAGGGTTAGGGCTAGGGTTAGGGCTAGGGTTAGGGGCATGTTGGGGTTCGGGTTGGAGTTAGAATTGGGGGTTTCCACTGTTTGGGCACATCAGGGGCTCTCCAAATGCAACATGGCGTCTGATCTCAATTCCAGCCAATTCTGAGTTGAAAAAGTCAAATGGTGCTCCTTCCCTTCC
The DNA here is from genome assembly GCF_039654945.1 of Dendrobates tinctorius. Lineage (NCBI taxonomy): Eukaryota > Metazoa > Chordata > Amphibia > Anura > Dendrobatidae > Dendrobates > Dendrobates tinctorius. The sequence goes on along the minus strand of NW_027361732.1, from coordinate 33,138,119 downwards.
AAGCTCTGCTATGCGCCCAAACAGTGTTTTACCCCCACATGTAGGGTATCAGCCTACTCAGAACAAATTGCAAAACAATTTTTGGGGTCCAATTTCTCCTGTTACCCTTAGGAAAATAAAAAATTGGGGGCAAAAATATCATTTTTGTGGAAAAAAATGATTTTTTTATTTTCACGTCCGAGCGTTATAAACTTCTGTGAAGCACTTGGGGGTTCAAAGTGCTCACCACACATCTAGAAAAGTTCCGTGGGGGGTCTAGTGTCCAAAATGGGGTCACTTGTGGGGAGTTTCAATAGTTTAGGTACATCAGGGGCTCTCCAAACGCACATGACACCCGCAGACCATTCCATCAAAGTCTGCATTCCAAAACGTCACTGCTTCCCTTCCGAGCCCCGACGTGTGTCCATACAGTAGTTTTCTCCCACATATGGGAAATCAGCGTACTCAGGACAAATTGGACAACAACTTTTGGGGTCCAATTTCTCCTGGTACCCTTGGGAAAATAAAAAAATGGTGACTAAAAGATCATGTTTGTGGAAAAAATACGAATTTTTTATTTTCACGCCCGGGCGTTGTAAACTTCTGTGAAGCACTGGGGGGGTCAAAGTGCTCACCACACATCTAGATAAGTTCCTTGGGGGGTCTAGTTTACAAAATGGTGTCATTTGTGGGGGGTTTCCACTGTTTAGGTACATTAGGGGCTCTCCAAAGGCAACATGACACCCGCAGACCATTCCATCAAAGTCTGCATTCCAAAACATCACTACTTCCCTTCCGAGCCCCGACGTGTGCCCATACAGTAGTTTTCTCCCACATATGGGGTATTGATACTCAGGACAAATTGGACAACAACTTTTGGGGTCCAATTTCTCCTGGTACCCTTGGGAAAATAAAAAAATGGTGACTAAAAGATCATGTTTGTGGAAAAAATACGAATTTTTTATTTTCGCGCCCGGGCGTTGTAAACTTCTGTGAAGCACTGGGGGGGTCAAAGTGCTCACCACACATCTAGATAAGTTCCTTGGGGGGTCTAGTTTACAAAATGGTGTCATTTGTGGGGGGTTTCCACTGTTTAGGTACATTAGGGGCTCTCCAAAGGCAACATGACACCCGCAGACCATTCCATCAAAGTCTGCATTCCAAAACGTCACTACTTCCCTTCCGAGCCCCGACGTGTGCCCATACAGTAGTTTTCTCCCACATATGGGGTATCAGCATACTCAGGACAAATTGGACAACAACTTTTGGGGTCCAATTTCTCCTGGTACCCTTGGGAAAATAAAAAAATGGTGACTAAAAGATCATGTTTGTGGAAAAAATACGAATTTTTTATTTTCACGCCTGGGCGTTGTAAACTTCTGTGAAGCACTGGGGGGGTCAAAGTGCTCACCACACATCTAGATAAGTTCCTTAGGGGGTCTAGTTTCCAAAATGGTGTCATTTGTGGGGGGTTTCCACTGTTTTGGTACATCAGGGGTTTTCCAAACGTGACATGGTGTCCGATCTCAATTCCAGCCAAAAACGTCAAGTGGCGCTGCTTCCCTTCCGAGCTCTGCCATGCGCCCAAATAGTGGTTTACCCCCACATGTGGGGTATCAGCGTACTCAGGACAAATTGCACAATAACTTTTAGGGTCCTGTTACCCTTGGGAAAATAAGAATTGAGGGTGAAAAGATCATTTTTGTGGAAAAAAATATGATTTTTTAATTGTATGGCTTTATGTTATAAACTTCTGTGAAGCCCATGGGGGTTCAAAGTTCTCACCACACATCTAGATAAGTTCCTTAGGGGGTCTATTTTCCAAAATGGTGTCATTTGTGGGGGGTTTCCACTGTTTTGGTACATCAGGGGTTTTCCAAACGCGACATGGTGTCCAATCTCAATTCCAGCCAAAAACGTCAAATGGCGCTGCTTCCCTTCCGAGCTCTGCCATGCGCCCAAATAGTGGTTTACCCCCACATGTGGGGTACCAGCGTACTCAGGACAAATTGCACAATAACTTTTAGGGTCCTGTTACCCTTGGGAAGCTAAAAATTGGGGTGAAAAGATCATTTTTGTGGAAAAAATATGATTTTTTAATTGTACCGCTGTACGTTATAAACTTCTGTAAAGCCCTTGTGGGTTCAAAGTTCTCACCACATATCTAGATAAGTTCCTTGGGGGGTCTAGTTTCCAAAATGGGGTCACTTGTAGGGGGTTTCCACTGTTTAGGTACATCAGGGACTCTCCAAACGTGACATGGCGTCCAATCTGAATTCCAGCCAATTTTGCATTGAAAAAGTCAAACTGCGCTCCTTCCATTCTGAGCTCTGCCATGCGCCGAAACAGTCGTTCCCCCCCACATATCAGGTATCTGCGTACTCAGGACAAATTGCACAATAACTTTTGCAGTTCAATTTCTCCTGTTACCCTTGGTAAAATAAAAAAAATTGAACCTGAAGTATTTTTTTTATGAAAAAAAGTTAGATGTTCATTTTTTTTTAAATATTCAAAAAATTTCATGTGACGCACCTAAAGGGTTAATAAACTTCTTGAATGTGGCTTTGAGCACCTTAAGGGGTGCAGTTTTTAGAATGGTGTCACTTTTGGGTATTTTCTATCATATAGACCCCTCAAAGTGGCTTCAAATGTGATGTGGTCCTAAAAATAAAATGGTGTTGTAAAAATGAGAAATGGCTGGTCAACTTTTAACCCTTATAACTTCCTAACAAAAAGAATTTTGGTTCCAAAATTGTGCTGATGTAAAGTAATCATGTGGGAAATGTTAGTTATGAAGTTTTTTTTGTGCCATATCTCTGTGATTTAAGGGCATAAAAATTCAAAGTTGGAAAATTGCGAAATTTTCAAAATTTTCGCCAAATTTCCGTTTTTCTCACAAATAAACGCAAGTTATTTGAATGAAATTTTACCACTAACATGAAGTACAATATGTCTCGAGAAAACAATGTCAGAATCACCGGGATCCATGGAAGCGTTCGAGAGTTATGACCTCATAAAGGTACAGTGGTCAGAATTGTAAAAATTGGCCCAGTCATGAACGTGCAAACCACCCTTGGGGGTGAAGGGGTTAAACTCCTCTCACTTGTCCATATTTCACTCTAGTGTGACCCCGGCCTTACTCTATTACGGGGTTTGCCATCCCACATCACCAGCACCTCGGATCTCAGCAAGAACGCTCACCACACTGCCCGTTCATGCATACTTTGTAGTGGTGTGTGGCGGGAAGTTGACTTGGTGCTCCGATTAGCTATTCATAATGCAGACTGCTGAAAAGTCTCTGATCCTGCAGTGACCTGCCCCCTAGTTTACATAATGAATATATGTACTTCTGAAAAAAACCCTTCTGTAGTCAGGTGGCAGCCATGGCACCTGCGCTACAGAATAATCGCATGTTTAGTGCATTAATAATAAATGTGCTTGAGGTTATCCTGATAATATGGAAAAACCCTTTTGAAATATCCATTGGCAGCTATCGGTAAATATAGAGGTGATCCGATAGCTGCTATTGCGCAGGCACTGGCAGCACCATCTTGTTAGAGAAGAAAAAAAAATTCCTAAAGATGGCACCGCCACCTTCTGCACTGTAGCTTCTATCGACAATCACCTCTATATACCGATAGCTCCTACTGTGTAGACACAGCGGGCACTATTTTCAAATTGATTTTTTCATACCATCAGCATAACCATCAGCATAACCTAAAGCACATTTATTAATATTATTTATTAACAGATTAAACATGTGAATATTCTGCAATGTTTATTTATATTATATATAATGGTCCCATATTCTGTTTCCGTAGACTCCACAATCATGGGGAAGACTGCTGATTTGTCAGATTTCCAGAAGGCAGACATTGACATACTCCACAAGGAGGGTAAACGACAAAAGGTCATTGCTAAAGAAGCTGGCTGTTTACACAGTGTTGTATCCAAGCATAACAATGGAAAGTTGAGAGGTATAAACAGTATGGTAGAAAAAGGTGCACAAGCAACCGGGATAATAATAATAATAATTTTTTCTATAGCGCTGACATATTCCGCAGCACTTTACATTTCAGAGGGGACTTGTACAGACAATAGACATTACAGCATAACAATAATCACATAGATTATAACAAATACCAAGAGGAATGAGGGCCCTGCTCGCAAGCTTACAATCTATGAGGAAAAAAGGGGAGACACAAAAGGTGGGTGGTAACAGTTGCCCTGATTGTGTGGACCAGCCATAATGTCAAGTGTGTAACAGTACAGACACAAAGGGCTAATGGATGCATAAAGCATGTGGGAACATGATGCGGGGAACCTGGTTATGGTAAAACTTTTGGCTGTGCCACACAGGGATAGATTAGGTTAATGTGTTGAGGTGATAGGCCAGTCTGAATAAATGCATTTTCAGGGCACGCTTAAAACTCTGGGGATTGGGGACTACTCGTATTGACCTGGGAAGTGCATTGAAAAGAATTGGCGCAGCACGTATATAGTCTTGGAGACGGGAGTGGGAGGTTCTGATTATTGAGGATGCTAAGCTCACGTCATCAGCAGAACGGAAGGCGCGGACAGGATGGTATACTGAAACAAGGGAGGAGATGTAGGGTGGTGCTGAGCCTTGAAGAGCTTTGTGGGTGAGGGTAATAAGTTTGTACTGAATTCTGGAGTGGATGGGTAGCCAGTGTAATGACTGGCACAAGGTAGAGGCATCGGTGTAACGATTGGCGAGGAATATAATCCTGGCAGCAGCATTCAAGACAGATTGGAGGGGGGAGAGTTTGGTAAGAGGGAGACCGATTAGAAGGGAGTTACAATAGTCGAGACAAGAATGAATAAGAGAAACAGTCAGAGTTTTTGCGGAGTCAAAATTAAGATATGTTTTTGAGGTGCAGATAACAAGAGCGAGCCAGTTATTGTATGTGGGGGACAAAGGAAAGCTCGGAGTCAAGTATGACCCCAACACAGCAGGCATGTTGCTGGGGAGTAATAGTGGAACCACACACGGAAATGGCAATGTCGGGTATAGGTACATAAGTACCTGGAGGAAACACAAGGAGTTCAGTCTTTGACAGGTTCAGTTTCAGATATAGTGAGGACATGATGTTAGACACAGCATTTAGACAATCGCCGGTGTTTTCTAGAAAGGCTGGCGTGATGTCTGGAGAAGAAGCGCATAATTGGGTGTTGTCAGCATAGAGATGGTACTGGAAACCAAATCTACTGATTGTTTGACCAATAGGGGCAGTATACAAAGAGAAGAGGAGGGGGCCTAGGACTGATCCTTCAGAAACCTCAACAGTAAGGGGAAGGTGAGAGGAGGAGGAGCCAGCAAAAGATACAGTAAAGGAACTGTCAGAGAGATAGGAGGAGAACCAGGAGAGAACGGTGTCCTTGAGGCCAATGGAATGGAGCATAGTGAGGAGGAGCTGATGATCCACAGTGTCGAATGCTGCAGTGAGATCAAAGAGAATTAGCATGGAGTAATGACCATTTGATTTAGCTGTTAGTAGATCATTAGAGACTTTGGTGAGGGCAGTTCCAGTAAAGTGTAAAGAGTAGAGTTGAGCGATACCGTCCGATACTTCAAAGTATCGGATCGGAATGGATCGGCCGATCTTAAAAAAAAGTATCGGTATCACCGATTCCGATACCGGAAGTCCCATTCAAGTCTATGGGACTTCCGGTATCGGAATAAGAAAAACCCTGTTTTTGCCTTGTACAGCCTCTCTGGGGTCTGTACGGGCCTTTCGGGGGGCTGTGCCGGCCTGTCAGGGGGTCTGTGCAGGCTCCGGTGGTCTGTGCCGGCCTGCCGGGGGGCTGTGCCGGCCTGCCTGTGGTCTGTGCAGGCTCCGGTGGGCTGTGCCGGCCTGCCGGGGGGATGTGCCGGCCTGCCGGTGGTCTGTGCAGGCTCCGGTGGGCTGTGCCGGATTGCCGGGGGGCTGTGCCGGCCTGCCGGTGGGCTGTGCCGGCCTGCCGGGGGGCTGTGCCGGCCTGCCGGGGGGCTGTGCTGGCCTGCCGGTGGTCTGTGCAGGCTTCGGGGGTCTGTGCAGGCATCGTCCGATGGGACTACAAGTCCCATCGGGCGATGCCTGCTACCATGACAGTGATTGACACATTAGCCAATGATGGGACAGTAGTAGTCCCATCATCCGGCTAATGTGTTGAATGTAAAAAAAAAAAAAAAAAAATTACATGCTACATACATGCTACATACATACAACATGCTACATACATACCACATATATACTACATGCATGCTACATGCTACATACATGCTACATATATACTACATGCAACATACATACTACATATATACTACATGCATGCAACATACATACTACATATATACTACATGCAACATACATACTACATATATACTACATGCATGCAACATGCATACTACATATATACTACATGCAACATACATACTACATATATACTACATGCATGCAACATGCATACTACATATATACTACATGCTACATACATACTACATATATGCTACATACATACTACATATATACTACATGCATGCTACATACATACTGCATGCTACATACATACTACATGCTACATACATACTACATATATGCTACATACATACTACATATATACTACATGCATGCAACATGCATACTACATATATACTACATGCTACATACATACTACATATATGCTACATACATACTACATATATACTACATGCATGCTACATACATACTGCATGCTACATACATACTACATGCTACATACATACTACATATATGCTACATACATACTACATATATACTACATGCATGCTACATACATACTGCATGCTACATACATACTACATGCTACATACATACTACATACATACTACATGCATGCTACATGCTACATACATACCACATACATACTACATACATACTACATACATACTACATGCATGCTACATGCATGCTACATGCTACATACATAACACATATATACTACATGCATGCTACATACATACTACATGCTACATACATACTACATATATACTACATACATACTACATACATACTACATGCATGCTACATACATACTACATGCTACATACATACTACATATATACTACATGCATGCTACATACATACTACATGCTACATACATACTACATATGGTTTGTTATGTTAATATTTATTCCGTAAAGGACAATGGCTTCGGGGAACAATGTGACAAGTATTGGTAAGTATGTTACTCTATGTTATATGTACTGTATGTCTATGTATGTATTGTATGAATGTATTGCATGTAGTATGTATGTAGAATATATGTGGTATGTATGTAGCATGTAGTATGTATGTAGTATGTATGTAGCATGCATGTAGCATGCAGTATGTATGTAGCATGCATGTAGTATATATGTAGTATGTATGTAGCATGTAGCATGTAGTATGTATGTAGTATGTATGTGGTATGTATGTAGCATGTAGTATGTATGTAGCATGCATGTAGTATGTATGTAGTATGTATGTAGTATGTATGTAGCATGTAGTATGTATGTAGCATGCATGTAGTATATATGTAGTATGTATGTAGCATGTAGTATGTATGTAGCATGCATGTAGTATGTATGTAGTATGTATGTAGTATATATGTAGTATGTATGTAGCATGTAGTATGTATGTAGCATGCATGTAGTATATATGTGTTATGTATGTAGCATGCATGTAGTATGTATGTAGTATGTATGTAGTATGTATGTAGCATGCATGTAGTATGTATGTAGTATATATGTGGTATGTATGTAGTATGTATGTAGTATGTATGTAGTATGTATGTAGCATGCATGTAGTATGTATGTAGTATATATGTGGTATGTATGTAGTATGTATGTAGTATGTATGTAGCATGCAGTATGTATGTAGCATGCATGTAGTATATATGTAGTATGTATGTAGCATGTAGTATGTATGTAGCATGCATGTAGTATGTATGTAGTATGTATGTAGTATTTTTTTTTTTAACATTTAACACATTAGCCGGATGATGGGACTACTACTGTCCCATCATTGGCTAATGTGTCAATCACTGTCATGGTAGCAGGCATCGCCTGATGGGACTTATAGTCCCATCGGACGATGCTTGCACAGACCCCCGGACATCAGCACAGCCCCCCGGCAGGCCGGCACAACCCCCCGGCAGGCCGGTACAGACCCCCACAGGGTGCACAGACCACCGGCAGGCCAGCACAGCCCCCCGGCAGGCCGGTACAGACCCCCACAGGGTGCACAGACCACCGGCAGGCCGGCACAGCCCCCCGGCAGGCCGGTACAGACCCCGGGCAGTCCACACAGCCCCCCGGCAGGCCGGCAGAGACCCCCGGAAGGCCCGAAATGACGGTGCATCATGATGCGCACACACCGTGCATCATGATGACGTCATTTCGGCTGTCAATCAACTTTGAACTTCCGATTCCGATGCCGACTTCCGATATTGAAAAAATATCGGAAGTCGGTATCGGAATTCCGATACAGCAAGTATCGGCCGATACCCGATACTTGCGGTATCGGAATGCTCAACACTAGTAAAGAGCGGAAACCGGATTGGAGAGGGTCGAGAAGAGAGTTATCAAAGAGATAGCGGATAAGACGGGAGTGGACCAGGCGTTCCAGGAGTTTAGAGATGAAGGGAAGATTAGAGACAAGTCTACAGTTAGCGGCACAGTTTTGGTTGAGGGATGGTTTTTTAAGTAGTGGATGTATGACGGCATGCTTAAATGAGGAGGGAAAGATACCAGAAGAGAGAGAGAGAGGTTAAATATTTTAGTTAGGTGAGGGGTGACAGCAGGGGAAAGGGGCTAGAGTAGATGTAACGGAAATGGGTCACTGGTGCAAGTGGTTGGGCGAGAAGATGCAAGAAGCCTGCTTACTTCTTCTTCTGTGACTGGTTCAAAATCAGAGAGTGAGCTAGATGCAGTGGGTAACGGAGGACAGTGCATGGTATGAGGGGATTGGGAGATAATTTCCTGTCAGAACTGGTCAATTTTTTCTTTGAAGTAATTGGCCAGATCGTCAGCTTGAAGCTCCGTGGTTGGGGCCTGTACTCTTGGGTTGAGTAGAGAATGAAAAGTGTCAAAGAGACGTTTAGGGTTATTGGACAGTGAAGTGATGAGGGTGTTGAAATAGGTTTGCTTTGAGAGGTGAAGGGCAGTGTTGTATGTTCGAAGCATAAACTTATAATGGATGAAATCTTTCGGTAGGTTGGATTTTCTACACAGACGTTCGGCGCACCTGGAGCACCGCTGCAGGAAACGTGTTTGCAGGGTGTGCAAGGGTTGTAGCCGTCTGTGTTGTGGTGTTCTATGTATAGGAGGAGCAAATTCATCCAGGGCACTTTGAAGTGTTTCATTGTAATGCTTCAATGCAGAATCAGGACAAGAGAGGGAGGAGATAGGGGCCAATGAAGACTGCAAGTTCTTCATAAGTTTCTGGGTGTTAATGGCCTGTATGTTTCTATAAATATGGACAGTGGGGGTGACCTGAGCAGCCTGGCAGTTCTTGATGGAGAATGAAAGAAGGTTTTGGTCAGAGTGCGGGAGAGGGGAGTTTGCAAAATCATCCACTGCACAAAGCCGAGAGAAGACCAAGTTGAGGGAGTTTCCGTCTTCATGCGTTGGAGAATTAGTAAGCTGCAAAAGGCCAAATGAGGAGGTTAGAGATAAAAGGTGAGTAGCAGATGGGGAGAGGGGAAAAGCAATGGGGATGTTGAAATCACCCCTGATGAGGGTAGGGATGTCACAGGAGAGAAAATGTGGAAACCAAGTGGCAAAATGATCCAGGAACTGATGGGAGGGGCCGGGAGGATGATATACCACCACCACTCGCATGGAGAAGGGGGTGTAGAGTCTGGTGGCATGGACCTCAAAAGAAGGGAAGACAAGTGAGGGTACTTGAGGGATAACCTGAAAGGTACATTTTGATGATGGGAGCAGACCAACGCCTCCACCTGCTCTATTGTCTAATCCTGGGGTATGAGAGAAGTGTAGTCCACCATATGAAAGAGCAGCAGCAGCAGTAGTGTCTGACTGCTGAATCCAGGTTTCAGTAAGAGCCAGAAGGTTAAGAGAATTAGAAAGCAAAAAGTCATGAATGAAGGAGAGTTTGTTGCACACTGAGGGAGAATTCCAAAGGGCACAATTAAGAGAGACAGATGGCAGGCAGGGAATATTGATGAGATTAGAGGGGTTTCTGAGTGTAGCAGTTGGGGGGTTTGACTTTCCATAACATGGGGGACCAGGGTTGGGAGCAATGTCTCCTGTGACTAGGAGAAGGAGGACAGAAAGAGTGAGCAGATGGTTAAGTGATTTGTGAGAGCGTCTCTGATGTTGAATGGTGGGACTGAATGGATCTGTGCTGTGTAGCAATGTGTAAAGAGCGTGAGTGCTATACATAGGAGAGGAAAGGAGTGAGGGGCCAATATGGACAGAGTGTAGAGAGTTAATACCAGGGCGGTGGATGTGTGTAAATGCAGCGGCCAGGATATAAATTAGACAAATGCATATGGTAAATATTTGGGGTTGCCCAAATGTGCAGTTAATAGATTTATTTATTTGTTTTATCTGTCTCATGCCCTGTCTAACTGCCATGTTATAACTGCCAGCATACTTTGATACATGTACTTAGATTATATGTATATAAATGCCCCCCTGCATAAATGATAACTGCAGACTTGAAAGGATTGTTAAGAAAAGGCCATACAAAAATTTGGGGGAGATTCACAAAGAGTGGACTGCTGCTGGAGTCATTACTTCAAGAGCCACCACACACAGATGTATGCAGGACATGGGCTACAATTGTCACATTCTTTGTGCCAAGTCACTCATAACCAATAGACAACGCCAGAAGTATCTTACCTGGGCCAAGGAGAACAAGAACTAGACTGTTTCACAGTTGTCTAAGGTGTTGTTTTCAGATAAAAGTAAATTTTGCATTTTATTTGGAAATCAAGGTCTCTGAGTCTGTAGGAAGAGTGGAGAGGCACAAAATCCAAGCTGCTTGAGGTCTAATGTGAAGTTTCCACAATCAGTGATGGCTTGGGGAGCCATGTCATCTGCTGGTGTAGGGCCACTGTGTTTTATCAAGACCAAAGTCAGCACAGCCGTCTACCGGGAAATTTTAGAGCACTTCATGCTTCCCTCTGCCAACAAGCTTTTTGGAGATGGAAATCGAATTCTCCAGCACTTCTTGGCAGCTGTCCACATTGCCAAAAGTACCAATACCTGGTTTAAAAACAACAGTATCACTGTGCTTGATTGGTCAGCAAACTCACCTGACCTTAACCCCATAAAGAATCTATGGGGTATTATCAAGAGGATGATGAGAGACACCAGACCCAGCAATACAGATGAGCTGAAGGCTGCTATCAAAGTAACCTGGGCTTCCATAACACCTCAGCAGTGCCACAGGCTGATCGCCTCCATGCCATGCCGCATTGATGCAGTAATTGATGTAATAGGAGCCCTGAACAAGTATTGAGTGCATTTGTGGAACAAACATTTCAGTAGGCCAATATTTCAGATTTTAAAATAATTTTTCAAGCTGGTGTTATAAAGTATTCTAATTTACTGAGATAATGACTTTTGGGTTTTCATTGGCTGTAAGCCATAATAATCAACATTAACAGAAATAAACGCTCTGTTTGTAATGACTCTATATAATTTTTGATGATTTTCTAATTTTGTGAGAAGCACCTGTATATTCGTTATTTAAACTGGGCTGCAGGTCAATGAGGGATCATTAACCTGTCAGCAGTTTGCATTATAATTACCATAGCAAAGCACCACAGGCCACCCCAAAGCACAAACATATCAATAACTCTAAATTGAAAATAAAGATTAAACAAGACAGATTTCATCAGCCAAGATATCATTTTAATCAGTATAATGGCACTGACCTGACACTGTGTGTAGGCTACTGTGCTCAATCCTGCAGACAGCTTCCCTTTAAGAAGGAGTTTTCTGAATATTGGACAACTATTTAAAAGAGTTGGAATTTCGGAGATTGAGTGAGGGAGCAGCATTGCTACGATTAGAAGCAGTGAGCAAGTGTAGCTGGCTTTATAGCCCAGATATCCCTAATGCATTGAGGATACGAACACATATGAAGCACTGCATATAGATGTGTGAGGGATCACCACTGTTACTTGTCCACATGGTCATTTATGAGTGTTTATCTACCATAGTCTTTAAGTGACTGAGCCACTAGTTAAGTGATCATTTATTGCTTTTGTTTAGAAATATTGCTTATTTTCCAAGTTCTTAAGGAAAGATTTTTCTCATGTTAAACCCGAGCCAACTTGTGCAATTTTTGTGCACCTTTGTTTTACAACACTACAAAACTTCAAGCTAAGCAGCTCTAACCTCTGAGGCCAAATGATTGCATAGGCGGCCACGTTTCTGATTCTCTCAGCTACGTCTTCCATAATCAGGTTTAAACTTCCGACAGTTGACCCTGCCATAGCAGTAACCGGAGAAATACCTTAAGAAGCAAAAATTAACTTTATGGGAGAAATGCATAAAATGATACTCGTAAAGTTTATGCGATAGTTAAAATATTTATGTAAACTTTTTTACATTCGAGACCCGAGAGTTATTTGTGATGCTTGAATTTAATGCACCAAAGATATATGTCAATTCCAACCCTGGAAATATTACCAAAATGCATAGTTTAGCTGCACTCAGCAGTTTTATTTACTTTGCACTAGTGACATCTTGTGGATTTGTGCGCTCATTGACTGATTTAGAGCAAAGTGTTTTATTACGGCCCGACAATCGTTGCCTGTGTTACTGCTGTTTAATATATTACTTTCTCCGAGTGATGTCATTAGTCCTGCTTGCTTCATCTGTTGTCTCGGAATGTATTTCTCCATCTCCTAATTTATTTTTCATAGATTTTTTTTCCTTTTGTTTTGTTTTTGAGCTCTGAGGAGCTAATGTGTGATTTTTTGATAAATTCACATTCATCGCAAACTTCTTCCAGTCTCATCACGAGTGAAATTAAAATAAATTGATTTTTTTTGATACTTGCAGGTGAAGAGAAAAGATCTTTGGGTACCAAATATAATATTTATTCTTGCATCTCTTGAATGATGAAAAAAGTATACATTAAAGTATACAAACAATAATTGGTACAATAAGTCATATTTGAGTTAGAGGTCTACTGAACGTTACTCATACTAGAGGGAAGAAAAAAAAATAACTCAAATATAGCCATACAAAGAAGTTTTGGTTTTAAACCGCAAGTAATCTGCATTCTATTCTTCCTCTGCAAGTCCTTTGTTATACAGTGCTTTACTGCTATAATGTACATGCAAAAGCTAAGGATAGGATCTCATTTCCAGTTTTTTGTTTTTTTTAAATCATTTATAGTACTCGCTGTGCTCAATTTAAGCATGCTGTCAATTTAGTCACAAAAAATATTATTCAAAATTATTCACAGCAGGCAAATTAATCCAGAAAATAATATATCACTACGGTAAATTTTCCTACATTTTAGAGGTCATTGGGGAGCAGTGTAACCATTTCAATAAATAGGTCCTCTATATAGAGTCATGATTTCATGTTTTTGTAAACTATGTATTAGTCTCTGGCTCCCTCAAGTGGACAAATGGATACTGTCACGAACCTTAGAAATTTGTAATAAAAAAAAATTAGTGATCAGAAAATGTCTTTTGTTTCTCCACAATGCATGTCATGCTAATTTGTTGCAAATCTCGAACCTTGCTAATAGACTATAGATTTGACACCCTCTAGGTTTAATGTTAAGACCGCTGTTCCATCTACGCTGAAATACCTAGAATGAATACAACGTAATAAATTAAAAGGGAGAAGCACTCAATGTAGAATTTTTGCGCATCTTTTTGTGAATTATTTTATATATTTTCCTGAAACATATATCTAAAGTCTTTTGATTTTTCTTAAAATAATTTCTTTGTCATTCTCTCTATCTATCTATCTATCTATCTATCTATCTATCTATCTATCTATCTATCTATCTATCTATCATTCAGATATTCATCCTTGCTTGCATAGTTAATATTATTTTGCCTTTTCTTGTACATTCCCTTGACCAGAATCCTTGGAGTGCAATGCTATCATATACTGTGTATAAGCTCTGGATGATTTTTGTGTCTATGTGCTCCAAGCTGACATTTGGAGGTTTTATTATTTACTAGTTGTGGTTTTTTTCTCTGTCTTATTACATTATAATATATGCCCTCCGGCTTGCAGCACTTTTCTCTTTGCTGCCAGTGGTCTCTTATCTTAGCTGCATTCTGTCTTCAGACAGCAATTTTGGCTGCTTGCAACTCACTAACCCGGCACACCGTCACAATTTACTGTCTGCTCTTCTGTCAAGTTTCCTTCTGCCCTGATTCCCAGGGAGATGACTTGTCCCAAGTGGTAAACATAATGAAAGCAGGACAGAAAAGGAGAGGCGGCGAGACAGGAGACGGCAGACACAGATCAATAGGATATTTTACTAGCATTTCTTATCACAGCTGCGAAGCACAGGTTTATGTCCAAGGTGTTGCATAAAGCATCTGTCCTGGGTACTAAATCTATTTGACTTAGATTGTTACTATTAATTTATTATTATTATTAGTTAGATAAGGAATGACTTGAAGAAAATATTTAAGTCCAGGTTTGGTAAGGTTGTGTGCACACGCTGCGGATTAGGTGCGGCTCCATCCGCAATCCGTGCGGCTCCATCCGCAATCCGTCAATTCTTTCTGCGGATTGAAAACCGCAGATAATCCGCGCTGAAAATTCCACACCGTCTGCATTGCGGTTTTTGATTCCCATAGGGAATCATGGTACTGTACACCGTAGCAAAAACTGCTGCAGGTCCGCAGCAGCCAAAACTACTGCGGAACCGCAGCAAAATCCGCAGCGTGTGCACACACCCTAAGGGGCTGTATTTTTATGTTACATGGATAAATATATCGCATAACGTGGGATAGACCATTTAAATGATACTGGTGCAATTCTATAGAAAATAGAATGATTTATAACTTATGTCATATTCCTAATTTTCGAGACTGAATTGCAAGATTTTTTTCCCCAGGTAATAAAATTATTATGGTTGACAACAGAGGAGAGTTACCCACCAGAGCAAATGGCGGTCGAAAAAATGTGAATTTGCCAACTTCAACAAATTTTTCCCATTTGCCAAAAATTTGAATTGCAGCAAATAAGCTCCACTCCTCCGAAAAAGAGAGTGACTTAGCCCAGGACTTTGGAGATGGAAAACGTATCTGTAGTCCAAACTGGCCTAAGTCTGAACCACTGTTCTGTGATGGACAAAGTACTATCTCCCGTACAACACATAAGATGTCATAGCTGCAAGAAATCACGGGGAAGCAAATGAGACAATGCAAAATGACATTAGAGTGCTCTCTGATGCACTGAGGGAAATGGTGTCAGACAAGTTTTTTTTGTGAGTGTATGTGAATTTCAAATTGAATTTCAAAATGTGCGAATTCATGTGAGACCGCAAATGTCAAGAAATTGTACACAAACTGAATCCTCTGTGGATTGATCCGCTCATATCTAGTGACAGTAATACAATTGGAGTTAGTTCTTAAGTCAGGTCATCAATCAAGGAATTAAAGATGACAATAAATTAAAGGAAAAATTGAAGATATTATCAGGCATGGCTGGCAGATAAGCAACAATTGTTCAAACCATTACAATTATCTGCCCAATATTGTGTTTGTTCCCGTCCAAGCCCTAGAAATTCACAAGCACTAGACATTAGCAGCAGATTAGTAAAATGGGTTTTCCCATGAACAAAAGTTTATTTTAATTAATAGATCTTGGAATAATAATAACTTCCATATTTGGATGCGTTTAAAATAAAATGTTCCTGTGCTGAGATAATCTTATAAATATGTCCCTGCTGTGTACTGAGTGGCTGTGTCTGACTTTTGTTTTTGTGAAAACACCTTTAGGCTATGTGCACACGTAGATTTTGGTCCTACAAATTTTTGTTTTCTCAGGTCAAAAGACCTGCGGTTTACCTGCGGATTAGCCTGCGGTTTAGCCCTGCGGTCACACCTCTACAATGGAGAAGGTGTGAAACTGCAGCGGAATCTGCACAAAGAATTGACATGCTGTGGATTTGAACCCACAGCAAATCCGCATGGAAAAATCCGCAGCATGTGCACAGCGTTTTTCAGATTATCATTGAAAACAATGGTACTGTACAACGCACCTAAATCTGCTGCGGACCCACAGAGCCTGAAACGCTGCTGATCCGCAGCAGAATCCGCACCGTGTGCACATAGCCTTAAGTGCTCATACCCATATGCAGGATGGAGAAACGCTGGCTCCCGCTAGGGCAATGGACTGGTTTATGGTTGGCTGGAAGCCCCGGGGGATTGAGAGGCGTCTTCCCGGCTGATAGCCAAAGTTGGTGCGCATGATTGAATGTCGTGCGCTAGAGACTGAGTGAAACCAAGTGATGGCGGAACTCCAGCTCTGTCTTAGGCAATGAACTGGTGGTTGAATTGGCTGGAAGCCCTGGGGAATGGGTGTCCCTGGCTGATAACCTCTGAAGAAGCATGCAACTTTTGGCGTTTGTCGTGTGCCCAATCTTGCCTATCAGGATTCTGCATTGCATCAGGCCCCTCTGATGTGGATGTGAAAAGTGATTGAGATGCGCAAGATCTGCAACGGCTCATATATGAGTTGTGTCTGCGGTGGTATAGGGAGGGATGACTTTTAGAGGGGTAGTGGGAATGGTGGCGGGAATCATCTGAGGAGGATCGGGAGGACGTGTGTTGGAACATTGAAATCGGCGGCCGGGAGTGGGTTAATGGGCATAGCTGGTAATGTTGTGCTGTTGAACACGGGGGTATTATAACCCTATCATATTCAAAATTGTTGGTGGAATGTGATGGGGCGATGGTTAATACAAATTCTTTATTAGGTATTTGGGTAACATAGTAACATAGTTTTGAAGGCTGAAGGAAGACTTTATGTCCATCTAGTTCAGCCTACTTTTAGTGCAGTTGTTCTGCATTGTTGATCCTGGGGAAGGCAAAAAACCCTCAGAGTAGAAGCCAATTTTCTCCATAGGGAAAAAAATTCCTTCCCCTAAGCTGGGTCAACCATTTACCTATAATATTATGTTATTCGTAACCTCCTATACTGTTACTCACAAGAAAAGCTCACCAGAAAGCCTCACAAGAAAGCTCACAAGAAAAGTTCACAAGAAAAGCATCCATTCCTTTCTTAAATTCATTCAGTGAGTTGGCCATCGCCACTTCCTCAGGAAGAGAATTCCAGAGCCTCACTGCTCTTACCGTGAAGAACCCTCTTCTATGCTGGTGCAGAAATTGTCTTTCCTCCAAACGAAGAGAATGCCCCCTTGTTCTTGTCACAGTCCTTGTTACAAACAGTTCATTGGAGAGATCTCTGTATTGCCCTCTGATATACTTGTACATATATATTAGGTACAGTTGTGGCCAAAAGTATTGACACCCCTGCAATTCTGTCAGATAATACTCAGTTTCTTCTTGAAAATGATTGCAAACACAAATTCTTTGGTATTGTTATCTTCATTAAATTTGTCTTAAATGAAAAAACACAAAAGAGAATGAAGCAAAAAGCAAAACATTGATCATTTCACAGAAAACTCCAAAAATGTGCCAGACAAAAGTATTGGTACCCTCAGCCTAATACTTGGTTGCACAACCTTTAGCCAAAATAACTGCGAACAACTGCTTCCGGTAACCATCAATGAGTTTCTTACAATGCTCTGCTGGAATTTTAGACCATTCTTCTTTGGCAAACTGCTCCAGGTCCCTGATATTTGAAGGGTGCCTTCTCCAAACTGCCATTTTTAGATCTCTCCACAGGTGTTCTAAGGGATTCAGGTCTGGACTCATTGCTGGCCACCTTAGAAGTCTCCAGTGCTTTCTCTCAAACCATTTTCTAGTCCTTTTTGAAGTGTGTTTTGGGTCATTGTCCTGCTAGAAGACCCATGACCTCTGAGGGAGACCCAGCTTTCTCACACTGGGCCCTACATTATGCTGCAAAATTTGTTGGTAGTCTTCAGACTTCAATACGCCATGCACACGGTCAAGCAGTCCAGTGCCAGAGGCAGCAAAGCAACCCCAAAACATCAGGGAACCTCCGCCATGTTTGACTATAGGGACCGTGTTCTTTTCTTTGAATGCCTCTTTTTTTCTCCTGTAAACAATGTTGATGCCTTTGCCCAAAAAGCTCTACTTTTGTCTCATCTGACCAGAGAACATTCTTCCAAAACGTTTTTGGCTTTTTCAGGTAAGTTTTGGCAAACTCCAGCCTGGCTTTTTTTTGTCTCGGGGTAAGAAGTGGGGTCTTCCTTGGTCTCCTACCATAAAGTTCCTTTTCATTCAGATGCCGACGGATAGTACGGGTTGACATTGTTGTACCCTCGGACTGCAGGGCAGCTTGAACTTGTTTGGATGTTAGTCGAGGTTCTTTAGCCAACATCCGCACAATCTTGCGTTGAAATCTCTTGTCAATTTTTCTTTTCCGTCCACATCTAGCGAGGTTAGCCACAGTGCCGTGGGCTTTAAACTTCTTGATGACACTGTGCACAGTAGGCACAGGAAGATTCAGGTCTTTGGAAATGGACTTGTAGCCTTGAGATTGCTCATGCTTCCTCACAATTTGGTTTCTCAAGTCCTCAGACAGTTCTTTGGTCTTCTTTCTTTTCTCCATGCTCAATGTGGTACACACAAGGACACAGGACAGAGGTTGAGTCAACTTTAATCCATGTCAACTGGCTGAAAGTGTGATTTAGTTATTGCCAACACCTGTTAGGTGCCACAGGTAAGTTACAGGTGCTGTTCATTACACAAATTAGAGAAGCATCACATGATTTTTCGAACAGTGCCAATACTTTTGTCCACCCTCTTTTTTATGTTTGGTGTGGAATTATATCCAATTTGGCTTTAGGACAATTCTTTTGTGTTTTTTCATTTAAGACAAATTAAATGAAGATAATAATACCAAAGAATTGTGTCTGCAATCATTTTCAGGAAGAAACTGAGTATTATCTGACAGAATTGCAGGGGTGTCAATACTTTTGGCCACAACTGTATCCCCTAAGTCTTCTCTTTTCTAGAGTAAATAGACCTAATTTTGATAACCTTTCTGGGTAGTTAGAGGGGTTGATGCTGGTTTATGAACAGTGTTTGGTGCAATTACAGTAGTGTTATAACTGTATTCAGCCATAGAAAAAAGAAATATCTGGCACTGTCCCTTGGAAAGAAATACCTGCATAGCTACTTGTGACCGCTAACAGTGTAGCACCTGTAACCCTTGTGGAACGGGTGCTCTATCCATGTAAAGAAAGACATGAAAAATGTGATAAAAAAGCAGCAGGATGGCACTCACCGTTCTATGAAATAACTCACTTTATTTCATGTTAACAAAGCATAGGCGTCGGCACGGGAAGAATGTAAGAAGTCCGTCTTCTTACATTCTTCCCGTGCCGACGCCTATGCTTTGTTAACATGAAATAAAGTGAGTGCCATCCTGCTGCTTTTTTATCACAGTGTTATAACTGTGTACATTGATCAGCCATGGAGCGCTCTGATCGGTCGGGTTGGACTGCGCGCTCCGCCGCTGCGTTTAGGGGTCTGTGACCAGTCTCCAAGTACACTCTTGCAGGCATTGTGGCAGCGCCTGTAGGAGATACTATGGAGACTTGGCCTTGGTGGAGTGGGCAGAGTGTGGCCGTGATGCGCCGGAAGCCGGGAGGGGACAACAGGCGCCAAGGCCCGGCATGTCCCGGCCCACTGCTGAGGGCCACGGCGAGTAGAAGTGGCTAGCACTGATGGATCACCCACCTGGATCTGCTCTGGATGGTAGGGGTACCGCACAGACCATCTGCCCCCCGCATTGGAGACACGACTTTGAAAGTGGGAGCGGGCGCTGGGGACGAAGGAGCGGCGTGTGGCCGGGGACCAGAGACAGGAACACGGCACTGACAGTATTTTATTATCCCAGTCAGAGGCACGTTCCTTATGCAGTACCGTGCCTGCCATTTGTATGAGTTTCACAGACAATAGCATTAAAAATGAAAAAAGGCATTAGAATGTCAACCATTCAGAAATGTGTTAAAGCAAATGAATGAAAATTAGTGTGGTGGTGCCCAGAAGCTTTAATATATATTAATTTTTTAGTTATGTAACACCCTTTTGTGTCTTGTGGTTTTCAACTCATCATGGTCAATGCCTTCCCCTGGATCTTGTTGGGAGCTTTCTTGTTTACCAGGGCCTGATTTAGGAAATCTCCCCCTACTGCACAAGAAATAGGCTTCAAACTGCTGGCATTACTTACTTGTAGGAAGATAAACTGTTGTGAGCCAAGTGAAAACAATACTCCAAAAGCGCTGCTACTTCCAGATCGTGGGCACCTGGCCTTAAATCAGGGATGTAAACACTTTTTTTTTTAGCTCAGATGCAACATTGTCATCTTTTTCTACTTTAATGGGCCACCATAAAATTTAGGCAACTTTGTGTCATACTAATATGACATTGGTACTCAAGTGGTGGTAAATAATGAAAATGTGCATGTATTCTTAATTGTAGAACAGCTTACTTATGTGACACATGCAGCACACAAACACTGCTCACATATCAGACACATGCAGAATACACATAACTCACAAATCAGACACATGCAACACAAACCACTCACATATCGGACACATGATGCACACAAATCGCCAGAGGTGTATCTAGGCTTTCTGGCACTCGGGGCAAGAATTCGGTTTGGCGTCCCACCAATGCGATTTCCACACTTAGTCATGCTCTCCCTAATGCTCTCAATGTTCAGTGAAAAACTGAAAAAGCAGGAAGAGAATCTCATTGTAAAAGGACCATTAGTATTAAAATCGCACATGAGTGAAGTGTCCATGTGATGACTACTGGAACCTGCAGAGCTAAATCCTGACTTTGCAGCTTCTGAATTCTCACAATTAATGCACTGCACACTTTTAGGATTCTCCCGTACCGGTGGTAAGAGTACACGGTCATGTCAGCACAAGCATGTGATTTGTATACTTCTGGCGACATTCCGACTAGACGTGCCCGGCCTCACTCAGTTCATTTTCATTGAGTGAGGCCACACATGTCTAGTCAGCATGTGACCGCATGTATGTAAATTACCGGCATGAGAGAATCCTAACAGCGTTCAATGAGCACTGTGAGAATTCAGAAGTCTGCAGTCACATAGAATGTCTGCATACTCAGCATAAACCTGGACAGCCCCTTTAATGTTCCTAACATAAATAAAAGCATGAGAATAAGTCAATATCACAAATAACATTTACATCCAGGTACCTCACGTCGTCTCTGGAGTCATTCTCCTTTTCTTCTTCTTGTCCAGAACCTATGATGAGTTTTCTCATCCACATCTCATCTCTGCAGACTTCCATCTTCTCCGGTCTTCTGCACCAACTCTCCACGCGATGCCCTTAAAGATAGAAGTGTCATTATAATGCTCCTAAATAAAAATATCTGCAATATACTGTCGCCTCACACTATTCCCCTCCCTCCTCATACTGTCTCCTCTAACATCCCACCTGTTCACCATACTGTCTCCTCATATATTTACCCCCTCACTCTCTATACTGTCTGCTCACACATACCCCTGACTCCCCATACTGTGTCTGCACACATCCCATCACCCTCACTCCCCATACTGTGTCCACATACATTTTTCCCATCGCTACTCATACTGTGTCCACATACATTTACCCGTTTGCTCCCCATACTGTCTGCACCCATCCCCCATACTGTATCCTCATACATGCCCTCATACATACTCTTCATTTTGTGTCCTCAAATCTCCCCGCACACATTAAATCCCCCCATCCACACTGCAAATACCACCACACATTAAATCCCCCCATCCCCATGCCAAATCCCCCATCCCCATGCCAAATCCCCCACACACATTATGTACCCCTCATCCCCACTCCAAATCCCCCCAGACATGAAATCCCCCCAATTCCCACTCCAAATCTTCCCACACATTAAATAACCCCCCATCCCCACTCCAAATCCCTCAAACACATTATATATCCCCCCACTCAAAATCTCCCCACACATTATGAACCCCCCACTCCAAATCCTGCCCTCCCATCTTCAGTGGTTTCTTTAGCTCCTCAGTGGAGCACACTTAGGGCTCACTCTCACTTGCGAGAGACTCGCACGATTCCCATGCGAGTCTCTCGCATGAAAAACCGGCACTGCCACTCGCACTGGGACCGGAGCATGTGGCTACATAGAAATACATGTAGCCACTCACACTGGTCTTAGTGCGGGCAGCAGTCCCAGGTTTCATGCGAGAGACTCGCACAAGAATCGTACGAGTCTCTCACAGGTGAGTATGAGCCTTTACCACCAGTATTCGCTTTGTGCGCCAGCGAGTGAAGTCAGCAGTGTGATCACATGACATGATCACGTTGCTGGCATTGCTCTGACCCGGCTGTCAGAGCTTCAATTGTACTGGCTTCTGTACAGACGCCAGTACAATTGATCCCTGGGAGCCGGCGCACTGCAGCTTCTCTGCGCCAGCTGTCAGCTTGACAACCGACACAAAGAACGGCCGACTCTCAGCCTGTGGGGCTGCAGAATGCAGCCGCTGGGGGAGACACTGCGGACCACCGCATTAGGTGGCCCGAATGTGCCTCTCTGCCGGTTGCCCCCCCTAGAAATGCCTCTGGCCCCCATAATGTCCTCAGATTTCTGCCCCCATATGTTCCTCATATTTCTCCCCCCTCGCCCCCCATATGTTCCTCATATTTCTCTTCCCTCGCCCCCCATATGTTCCTCATATTTCTCCCCCCTCGCCCCCATATGTTCCTCATAGTTCTCCCTCCTTGCTCTCCTATATGTTCCTCATATTTCTCCCCCCTCGCTTACAATATGTTCCTCAAATTTCTCCCCCCTCGCCCCCAATATGTTCCTCTTATTTCTTCCCCCTGGCCCCCAATATGTTCCTCATATTTCCCCCCCTCGTCCCTATATTTTCCTCATAGTTCTCCCAACTCGCCCACATATGTTCCTCATATTTCTCCCCCCTCGCCCCCCATATGTTCCTCATATTTCTTCAGCTCCATTACCCCATATGGAGCTGGAGCACTTACTACCAACCACAATGCTGCCTCAGTCTCACTGCATGCCCTGTGTCTTCGCCTCTGAAGAGCCAGCGAGTGACATCAGCAACGTGATCATGTGACCTGATCACGCTGCTGGCGCTTCACTGATGCGGAAGTGCCGGCGGCGTCAGGGCTTAGAGATCAACAAGTGAGTGTACTAGCATCTGAAGATGCTAGTACAATCCTTGGGAACCGACGCTCAGCACTTTCTCTGAGCCGGCTGTCAGTTAGCCGGCTTACAGAGCGGGAGAATCTAATTGTGGGGGGCGGCAGAATGCCGCTTGGGGGGAGCCTCCTTCTGGACCGCCGCATCAGACGGCCCGATGGCACCCCTTTGTGGGCTGCGCCCGGGGCAAATGCCCTGGCTGCCCCCCCTGGATACGCCCCTGTACATCGCTCACATATCAGACACATGCAGGACACACACCGCTTACAAGCAGGACACACTGCTCACAAACAAGATACATGTATGACACACCACTGATGTATCAGACACATGCAGCACACAAATCGCTCACATATCAGACACATGCAGGACACACCACTCACATATCAGACACATGCGGAACACACCACTCACAAAACAGACACATGCAGGACACACCACTCACATTTCAGATACATGCAGCACACAAATCACTCAAATATCAGACACATGCAGGATGCACGGCACTCACATATCAGACACATACAGCACACACCATTCACATACCAGACACATGCAGGACATGCCACTCACATATCAGACACATGCAGCACACACAGCTCACATACCAGACACATGTAGCACACACCGCTCACATATCAGACACATGCAGCACACACACCATTCACATATCAGACACATGCGGCTCACACACCACTCACATAACATACACATGCAGTACACACCATTCACATACCATACACATGCAGCACACACTGCTCCATAGGTCCCAACCCTCCTGATTCCCGCGGGACAGACCCGATTTCTGGTCCTTATCCCGCCATCCCGGCCGGGAAGCTCTCTATCCCGTGATCGCATGACAGCAAAATACAGCAGAGGCCAGCCAGCACCGTGCTGGGATCGCCGCGTCACATCCACAGGGAGCACAGAGCTCACCTCCAGCCCAGCCCCAGGAAGCAAGAACTCGGAACTACAGCTACCGTATATCACCAAGGAGACGCGCCCCGTCCTGCAGCAAGTGCCCAGAGAGCGTGTGGTGCTGTGAGGATGCGGTCAGGCGCTCAGGTACACATGGAACATGCTGAGTCTGGGGGGGACAGTGGAGTCTCGGGGACAGAGAGGTCTGGAGGGGACAGAGAGGAGTCCGGAGGGGACAAAGAGGTCTGGAGGGGACAGTGGAGTCTGAGGGAGATAGGAGTCCAGAGGGGACAGTGGAGTCTGGGGGAGAGAGAGAAGTCCGGAGGGGACAGAAGAGACAGAGGACTAGAGGGGTCAGATGAGTCCAGAGGGGACTGAGGAGTCTGAGGGAGAGAAAGGAGTCCAGAGAGGACTGGAGGGGTCAGAGGAGTCTGGGGTGGACAGAAGGGACAGAGGCATCTGGGGTGGACAGAGGAGTACAGAGGGGACACAGGAGTCTGGGGTGGACAGAGGAGTACAGAGGGGACACAGAAGTCTGGGGTGGACAGAGGAGAACAGAGGAGTCTGGGGTAGACACAGGAGTTTTGGGGTGGACAGAGGAGTACAAAGGGGACAGAGGAGTCTGGGGTGGACAGAGGAGTACAGAGGGGACACAGGAGTAAATGGATGTGGCTTAGAAATGGGTGTGGCTAGGGGCATGGCCTAAAATTTGCCACGGCGAGCGTAGCGCGCCGCCTTTTTCCCTCTTTACCTTCTTCAAAAGTTGGGAGGTATGCTGCTCACATACCTGACACATGAAACACACACACCACTCACATATCATATATGTGCAGCATACACACCACTCACATATCAGACATATGAAGCACACATATTGCTTACACACCAGACATGTGCAGCTCACACTCTGCTCACATGTCAGACACATGCAGCACACACACACTGTTCACGAGGTGAACCGACATCAATGCTGTTGGAATGGTGCTGGCAATGGAGGTGAAAATAGGCTGGTTTTATCTTAGACTGAGTAATATAGCAATTGAGAAGGGATTTTCTGATGTGAGGACAACTCCATTAAGACCCATTTACTCTGGCTGGTCTAAGCAGGTTACCCAAACACTTGTTGTTCAAGTAAATTCTGCTGAATCATTATATGTAATACCCACTCTTTCATGATTCCCCACTATGCTTTGTGTGAGTAGTGTAGTCTCATCTTGCTTCTTTCAATAGAAGAGAATGGGTCTATTTGATATGTGACTACAAGTCTGCAAATCTCACACATGTCCTCAATATGGGGGATTGTGAAAGCGAACACATTGCACACTATCAAGATTCGGCTGGCTGCAGTAACATAGATTGACACTATTCTTCTTAGATTGACAACCCCTTTAAACTTACGTTGTATGCACACAGGGTAATTCCTTCTCTGCCCTTGAAAGTGCAGTTGGCCTCCTGACACCATTTGTATTTCTTTCAACTGCAACAACGGGCCTTTGTAGGGCTAATTATAATCAAAATTTATACTGCTCTTAGCAGCACTTAGGGAGAGATGGTGCTGAAGGGATAATGTAGGACAAGATAGGGTTAATTGCACATCATTTCTGATGCAACTCAATCCAAATCCCTTCTCAGGGATAATATTATTTTTATGCTCTTAATCCTGAAAATTGTTCTGAGCAGGGAAATATTATACGCCATTAAAACTGCACCAGTTGTGAGTCAAAAGCATACAGCCAGACTTCTTTTTTTATCAATAGCATCGCTATATTGCTACTGCAGTGTAACAAGTCCATCTAAGGTGCCCAAATTTTCAGTCAATACTAATCCTGCAAAGTTTTTTCAACAGGGAAATATTATATGCTATTTTTACTACACCAGTTGTGCATCAGAAGCATTCAGCCAGATTTATTTGGTTGGCAATAGGATGGCTATACTGTTAATACAGTGTAACAAGTTCATCAGAGGTGGACAATAGAGTTGAGCGAAACGGGTCGAAAAAATTCAAAAGTCACCGACTTTTGGCAAAGTCGGGTTTCATGAAACGAAACCCGACCCTAGGATGAGGTCGGCCACGAGGTCGGCGACTTACGCGCCAAAGTCGCGTTTCAAAAGTTTGTTTTGCGCTCTTTTTCAGCCAATCAGGATCCACGGACACTGTGGGCAACGTGATGACATAGGCACGGGTCACCACCATCTTTCAGAAGGGCATGCAAGTGATTGGCTTGCTTTGGTGGGCGTCACAGGGGGTATAAAAGGGCGTGCACGCCGACCGCCATCTTACTTCTGCAGATCTTAGTATAGGGAGAGGTTGCTGCTGATTCTGTAGGGAGAGCGTTAGGCAGGGAAGAAGACCAAAAAACTGCTTCTGCTGCTAGCGATTTGGCCTGCACAACACACCAGTCACTGTGTGTGCAGTGCAAGGGGAGGCTATATAGTGGTGTATCAGTGGTGTTGGTTGTTGGGCTGCCTTCTAAGGCTTCCTGACAGGCTGGCATTGCTGTTTACCCACTGCTCCGCAAACTGCTTTTTTAAAAGCAATCCAATCTCCCTTATCCTCTAGTCACTTTGGTCACAGCTGTGCCATCGAGCCTGTCACATAGCGCTCAGATATTCATTGGGCCTCACACAATCCAAAAGTGTCCAGTGTCCAAAAGTGTGTGCAGAGATTCAAAATCTCACTTATCCTCTAGTCACTTAGGTCACAACTGTGCCATCGAGCCTGTCACATAGCGCTCACATATTCATTGGGCCTCACACAATCCAAAAGTGTCCAGTGTCCAAAAGTGTGTGCAGAGATTCAAAATCTCACTTATCCTCTAGTCACTTAGGTCACAGCTGTGCCATCGAGCCTGTCACATAGCGCTCAGATATTCATTGGGCCTCACACAATCCAAAAGTGTCCAGTGTCCAAAAGTGTGTGCAGAGATTCAAAATCTCACTTATCCTCTAGTCACTTAGGTCACAGCTGTGCCATCGAGCCTGTCACATAGCGCTCAGATATTCATTGGGCCTCACACAATCCAAAAGTGTCCAGTGTCCAAAAGTGTGTGCAGAGATTCAAAATCTCACTTATCCTCTAGTCACTTAGGTCACAGCTGTGCCATCGAGCCTGTCACATAGCGCTCAGATATTCATTGGGCCTCACACAATCCAAAAGTGTCCAGTGTCCAAAAGTGTGTGCAGAGATTCAAAATCTCACTTATCCTCTAGTCACTTAGGTCACAGCTGTGCCATCGAGCCTGTCACATAGCGCTCAGATATTCATTGGGCCTCACACAATCCAAAAGTGTCCAGTGTCCAAAAGTGTGTGCAGAGATTCAAAATCTCACTTATCCTCTAGTCACTTAGGTCACAGCTGTGCCATCGAGCCTGTCACATAGCGCTCAGATATTCATTGGGCCTCACACAATCCAAAAGTGTCCAGTGTCCAAAAGTGTGTGCAGAGATTCAAAATCTCACTTATCCTCTAGTCACTTAGGTCACAGCTGTGCCATCGAGCCTGTCACATAGCGCTCAGATATTCATTGGGCCTCACACAATCCAAAAGTGTCCAGTGTCCAAAAGTGTGTGCAGAGATTCAAAATCTCACTTATCCTCTAGTCACTTAGGTCACAGCTGTGCCATCGAGCCTGTCACATAGCGCTCAGATATTCATTGGGCCTCACACAATCCAAAAGTGTCCAGTGTCCAAAAGTGTGTGCAGAGATTCAAAATCTCACTTATCCTCTAGTCACTTAGGTCACAGCTGTGCCATCGAGTCTGTCACATAGCGCTCAGATATTCATTGGGCATCACACAATCCAAAAGTGTCCAGTGTCCAAAAGTGTGTGCAGAGATTCAAAATCTCACTTATCCTCTAGTCACTTAGGTCACAGCTGTGCCATCGAGCCTGTCACATAGCGCTCAGATATTCATTGGGCCTCACACAATCCAATAGTGTCCAGTGTCCAAAAGTGTGTGCAGAGATTCAAAATCTTACTTATTCTCTAGTCATTTAGGTCACAGCTGTGCCATCGAGCCTGTCACATAGCGCTCAGATATCAGTGGGCCTCACACAATCCAAAAGTGTCCAGTGTCCAAAAGTGTGTGCAGAGATTCAAAATCTCACTTATCCTCTAGTCACTTAGGTCACAGCTGTGCCATCAAGCCTGTCACATAGCGCTCAGATATCAGTGGGCCTCACACAATCCAAAAGTGTCCAGTGTCCAAAAGTGTGTGCAGAAATTCAAAATCTCCCCTGTCCTATAGACACCTTGTACCTTGTTTTACATACTATATAGTTTGTTGGATTTTGTCTACATTTCTACCAAAAATGAGGAAGGCTGGTGGAAGAGGCCGTGTAATTGGGCGGGGGTTGGCAGCTGGTAATGATGGTGTTGGTGGTGGATCTGATGGTAGTGGCAAGAGCAAAATAGGACCGAATGCAGGAGGTGTTGAGCCTGCGTCATCGTCTGGCTACATAAGGCCTCGAACGCTTAGTTTTCTAGGAGTTGGCAAACCGCTTTTAAAGCCAGAGCATCAGGAAAAAGTTTTGTCTTACATTGCTGACTCAGCCTCCAGCTCTATCGCCTCCTCTTCTTCAGTTGTAAAAAGTAAAAGCACTGAGTCGTCATTGGAGGCTCATGTTCATGAACCACACCTTTCCTTGTGTCCTTCACCCCAACCAAGATTGAAGGATGACGCAGGCCATACTACTGATTACTCCATGGAGCTGTTTTCACATACCATGCCTGGATTATCAAGTGAAATGATGAATTACCCAGGCCAAGATGAATCTGACATGGAGTGCACTGATGCACAGCCGCTGATGGATGATTCTGCTGGTACATTCACTCAGAGCACTACATTGTCCTCGTAGTGTACAGAGCCAGATTCTGACCCTGATGAGACTCAGGTGCCCCTTCCCGCACACTATACCACCATACACGGTGACACAGAGGAAGGTGCACATGACATAGAAGAGGAGGTGATGGATGACTCAGTTGTTGACCCAGATTGGCATCCATTGGGGGAAGAGGGTGCTGCTTCCAATAGCTCAGATGAGGAGCATCCACAGCAGACATCGACATCGCAACAGCTGTTATCTGGCAGGCCCGGAGCACTCCAAAGACAGGTTCCAAACATCAAAAGAGTTGCTGGACAGCTTGTCCAGAGGGTCAAAAGATCACAGCGTGCTAGGCCGCAAAATGTCTGCCAAAGTAGGAAGAGTGCAGTGTGGCACTTTTTTGAACAAAATCCTCATGATCAGGCCAAGGTTATCTGTAAGAAGTGCGCAAAGACCTTTAGCCGAGGGAAAAATCTGAAAAATTTGAATACCAGTTGCATGCTTAGACATTTAACCAGCATGCACTTGCAAGCGTGGACACAACACCAAACCTCAAGTGCCACATGTGCAACTGATCACAACGAAGGTAGTCATCAACGCTACATTGTTTCCCCCACTGTAAGCCCACCGGTTAGCACAGCAGCAAATGTTGAGGTGTCGTTGCAAGGCCACAGCAGTCAGGGAATCCCACTGTTATATCAACGAAAGACTGATTCTAGGCCATCAGAAAGAACACCAACTCCATCACCATCATCAACCCTCTCTCAGTCCGCCCTGCCCACCGCTACTTCCACCATATGCAGCTCTCAAGTCCAGCTCACCCTCCCAGACACTATGAGTAGGTCAAGAAAGTACTCAGTCTCTCATCCGCGTACACTGGGTTTGAACGCCCACATTGCCAAACTAATCTCGTTTGAGATGATGCCCTTTCGGTTGGTGGAAAGCACAGCTTTCCGCGAACTCATGGCCTATGCAGTACCACGCTATGACCTACCCAGTCGCCACTTCTTCTCTCGCAAAGCCATCCCAGCCCTCCACCATCATGTGAAAGACCGCATTGTCCATGCACTCAAGCAGTCAGTGAGCGGAAAGGTGCACCTCACAACTGATGCATGGTCCAGTCGGCATGGCCAGGGCCGTTACGTGTCCATCACTGTGCACTGGGTTAATGTGGTGGATGCAGGGTCCACAGGGGACAGCGGTGGTGGGACAGTGCTGCCTAGCCCACGGTATAGGAAACAGTTGGCTGTAGGCGTTCCACCCTCCTCCTCCTCCTCCAGAAGCGAAAGCTCGTCCACAGAGCGCAGTCGTACGAGCACTCCATCTGCAGCTGCCACTGTTGCACACGATGTGTCCCCCTATCGAGCAGCTAGTGGAAAGTGTCAGCAGGCTGTGTTGCAGATGATGTGTTTGGGCGACAGACATACCGCCGAGGTGCTGGCCGAGTACTTGAAGCGACAAACTGAGTCATGGCTGGGCAGTGTACATCTTGAGGCAGGCAAGGTAGTTAGTGATAACGGCCGTAATTTTGTGGCAGCCATAGCCCTTTCAGAACTCAGCCACATACCTTGCTTGGCTCACACCTTGAACCTGGTGGTGCAGTGCTTCCTCAAAAACTATCCAGAGTTAACAGCCCTGCTCCAGAAGGTGCGAAGACTGTGCGCGCACATCCGCCGGTCGCCTGTACACTCCGTTCGTATGCAGAAGCTGCAGCGATTGCTCCACCTTCCCAACCACCGCCTCTTTATCGACATTGCAACAAGGTGGAACTCCACCCTGCACATGGTGGAGCGGCTGTGCGAGCAGAGGCAGGCCATAATGCATTTGTGGGAGGATACACAGCCAGGCACTTTGAGAGCAGACATGGAGTTGACAGGTGTACAGTGGTCGAAGCTGAAAGACCTCTGTAAAGTCCTTCAGTGTTTTGAGGAATGCACACGGCTGGTAAGCGCAGACGACGCCATCCTAAGCATGAGCATCCCACTTATGCGTCTGCTCATGCAAACTTTGACGCACCTTAAGGAGCAGGCGTCTGCAGCCAATGTTGATGAGGAGGAAGAGGAGGAGGGAATCCTTGATGACATTCAGCCATTGTCTGCTCAGGGACCTCTCCTGGACGAGGTGGAGGAAGAAGAGGAGGAGGAGGATGATGATGAGGATGATTACTTAGGGGAGGAGGATGCATCTCGTGGGGCAAGTGAAAATGTTGGCGTGGCAAGGTCTGGTACAGGGTTTGTGCGTGACTGGAGGGATGTGGATTTGCCAGAAAGTGCTCCTCCAACCAGCACTCGCAGTGCATCATTGACACCGGGAACATTGGCCCATATGTCAGATTATGCCTTGCGGATCCTAAAAAGGGACCCCCGCATTGCCAAAATGATGAACGATGACGACTACTGGTTGGCCAGCATCCTGGATCCACGCTATAAAGGCAAATTACAAAACATCATGCCACAGGAGAACCTTGACCTAATATTGGCTAATAAACAAGCAACTCTGGTAAATCGGTTGCTTGAGGCATTCCCAGCACACAGCAGCGGTGATGGTTCTCACACGAGCCGTACGGGCCGGGGGCAGCTTGGCAGAGGTGTTCGTGGTGCACACAGCAGAAGTGGCGTTGGAGACAGGGGTTTCATGACAATGTTGTGGGCTGATTTTTCAAATACCGCTCACACAACTGGTAATACTGCATCGATGGAAAGTGACAGGAGACAGCAGTTGTCAACCATGGTTATAAACTACTTTTCCTCCCATATCGATGTTCTCCCACACAGGTCATTCCCCTTTGACTATTGGGCTGCTAAACTGGACACCTGGCCTGAATTGGCACAATATGCCTTACAGGAGCTCGCTTGCACAGCTGCAAGTGTGCTATCGGAAAGAGTCTTCAGTGCAGCTGGATCAATCCTGACAGAAAAAAGGACCCATCTGTCAACCCAAAATGTGGATGATCTAACCTTCATTAAAATGAACCATGCATGGGTTTCCAAGGATTTTGTCCCACCTTCCCCTGATGACACATAGGGTGACAGAAAAATGGCTTGCTCTGGTCCACCTCTTCCTGGGACTTGACCTATTTCGCCTTTTGCATCAGCTGAATGTCCAACATCAACATATGCCACTTTCTAAAACTCCCTAACTGTGCTGCCTCCCCCCCCATGGCCGGGGTCACCACCTAGCGCACGACACCGTGCGAGTGCCGTTGCCCTGGACAGGTGGGTAGGCCGACTCTTGGTCGCGGGCACTGGCACAGGGTCCCTCATAGTGCAATCAAGTGTCTCTGACGGTGGTGGTGCACACCCGCCGTCAGACACACCGCTGTACTATGAGGGGCCCAGTGCCAGTACCGACGCCCACGAGTGGGCCCCCCTTGCTTGGGCAGGGCCCCAGCATTTGCAATCTTTACTTCTCCCTGCTCCTCCGCTGTGTAATCTGGGCCGTCAAATCCATACTGTGCCTGACACCGTCTGAGCCTGCCTCCTGAGACATATATTTTGAATGTGTACGCTATCCATACATGTTATCCGGGGATACGGTACCCTTTCTAACCTTTGTGCAATCACGTGCAATCCATACTGGGCCTAACACCGTCTGAGCCTGCCTCCTGAGACATATATTTTGAATGTGTACGCTATCCATACATGTTATCCGGGGATACGGTACCCTTTCTAACCTTTGTGCAATCACGTGCAATCCATACTGGGTCTAACACCGTCTGAGCCTGCCTCCTGAGACATATATTTTGAATGTGTACACTATCCATACATGTTATCCGGGGATACGGTACCCTTTCTAACCTTTGTGCAATCACGTGCAATCCATACTGGGCCTAACACCGTCTGAGCCTGCCTCCTGAGACATATATTTTGAATGTGTACGCTATCCATACATGTTATCCGGGGATACGGTACCCTTTCTAACCTTTGTGCAATCACGTGCAATCCATACTGGGCCTAACACCGTCTGAGCCTGCCTCCTGAGACATATATTTTGAATGTGTACGCTATCCATACATGTTATCCAGGGATACGGTACCCTTTCTAACCTTTGTGCAATCACGTGCAATCCATACTGGGCCTAACACCGTCTGAGCCTGCCTCCTGAGACATATATTTTGAATGTGTACGCTATCCATACATGTTATCCGGGGATACGGTACCCTTTCTAACCTTTGTGCAATCAAGTGCAATCCATACTGGGCCTAACACCGTCTGAGCCTGCCTCCTGAGACATATATTTTGAATGTGTACGCTATCCATACATGTTATCCGGGGATACGGTACCCTTTCTAACCTTTGTGCAATCACGTGCAATCCATACTGGGCCTAACACCGTCTGAGCCTGCCTCCTGAGACATATATTTTGAATGTGTACGCTATCCATACATGTTATCTGGGGATACGGTACCCTTTCTAACCTTTGTGCAATCACGTGTAATCCATACTGGGCGTGAGAACGGCTGGCGAGCTGTTAAGCAAGCTACAGCACCTGTGGTTTGCACACGTAAGTTTTTCATTTTTTCAGGAATGACGGTTAGGCCTAATTCCGGAACTGCAGTTGACCTGCACTTACTGGGAAATCATTGTTCGCGGGTAATAATTGTAATCAGTGATCCCCATCACTAACGTTGTTCAGCGGGTTATCTGCACCTGTAAGCGACAAACGCTGGCCTTTTCAGTGTAGCGCACATGCAGCCACGGACATGTAAGGGCATGACACACCAGTTATTGGCCAATCTCATGTTCTAGAGCCTCACGTGTACCGCGGGGCATGACGGAGTCTCGTTCGTTAACGGAATTAAGCTTGCAATGTGTGCATCTGTTCTGTAGCTGGCATGGTTGAGGTTTCCCAGGTGGAGTCGAATTTAACCGTAGGCTCCACTCCTGGTGGTGCCCTTCTGGACATTCCTTTAAGGTTCAGCTTTGCAACCATACTGCCCATGTAAAACAAACACTTTGCCTTCATGAACGCTGTTTGGAGGGTCATGACTCGTGGGAATAACGCCGCCCAATCAGTTAACCTGCTAGAGAGATCCTTCGTTGCTCCCAAGCATGACATCACACTCCCTAGGAGGAAGGTAATGCCACTGTGGCGACCGTACTCCTGGGGGCGACACAAGTGCACTGATGCCCAGCCACTGCTCGATGAATCTGCTGGTACATTGACCCAGACCACTACATTCCCCTCGCACGCTACACGGCCTGAATCTGACCCTGATGAAACTCAGGTTACCCTTCCCATATACAGTTCCATCTTACACGGTGACAAAGAGGAAGCTGCAGATGAAAGTGCAGGTTCGGCCCACCCGCCATCAGACACACCACCGTACTATCA
This sequence comes from Dendrobates tinctorius, assembly GCF_039654945.1. Taxonomy (NCBI): domain Eukaryota; kingdom Metazoa; phylum Chordata; class Amphibia; order Anura; family Dendrobatidae; genus Dendrobates; species Dendrobates tinctorius. The sequence goes on along the minus strand of NW_027361732.1, from coordinate 33,103,699 downwards.
GGGGCCCTGTGCCAGTGCCGTCGCCAACGAGTGGGCCCCCCCTGCTTGCTCAGGATCACAGCACTTGCAAGGTTGAAATACTGTGCAGTGAGATGGAAGATGGGGACGACGAGGAGTCCAGAGTAGTACAGGGATTCCCTAGCGAGGAGACTTATTTGATTGTTTTCAATGTTGGGACAGCAATTTTTGGGGAGCACTATACTCTGGAGAATGATAGATGGGGCCCACCATACACTGGAACATTCCAAAGGTGGACATCAGACACTGGAGCAGCATTTACAGGGCCCATTATACACTAGAGCATTAGAAATGGGGCCCATTATGTTTGGAGCATTATTTGGGCCCATAAGACAGTGGAGCTTCATCCATTGGGACCAACATATACTGTAGCATTATGTGGAGCTCATCATATACTGTTTCAAACATTATATGGGACCAATGATTCTGTATGGAGAAATAGATGGGCCTCGTCATGAGATGTAAAAAGTGAAGTATTTTTCATTGTACTATACCGCTATTTCTCTGCCGTATCGGAGCATGATCATTGATGAGTTGTGGTATGTGTTAAAGGGGCGCTCTTTCGCCCAGGGCACATGAAAACCTGCAGCCAGCCCTCCCCCCCACAACTTTAGCCAAATAACCCCCATTTTTCAGTGCGTAACTTGTATTATGAAGTTAATTAAGGTTGACAAGCTTAAGTAAGAAGAATTGATGCTTTTGGCATTCAAATGGGCACTGTAGGTGTGTTTCCTGTCCTCCTCTCACTGCCGACTTTTATTCCCCATTGACTTACATTGGGTTTCGTGTTTCGGGACGACCCCGACTTTTCCCTATAATCGGACGATCTTGCTCGACCCGACTTTTGGAAAAGTCGGGTTTCACGAAACGAAACACGACCCTAAAAAACCAAAAGTCGCTCAACTCTAGTGGACAAATGTTCCTGCGATACTAATCTTGCAAAGTTTTACCAGCAGGGAAATATTATACGCCATTTATACTGTACCAGTTGTGAGTCAAAAGCATATAGCCAGACATGGTTGGTTAGCAATATTTTCGCTAAACTGCTTGTTCTCACCCACAAATCCCTCCACAGTGCAGCACCACCCTACACCTCCTCCCTCATTTCTGTTTATAGATCTAACAACTTGTTACGGTCAACCAGCGACTTTTGACTTACATCCGTACTAATTCATACCTCCCACTCTCAGCTCCAAAACTTCTCACAAGTTGAACCAATTCTCTGGAATGCTCTACCCTAAGAAAACAGAACAAACCACAACTTACAGTTTTAGGCACTACCTAAAAATACATCTGATTAGAGCGGCCTATCATGTTTCCTAATCAAAGTTCATAAATATATATAGCCCAATTACTTTCTCTGAACATAACTCTCCATCAAAATTCACTGCACCCAAAAGCACTACACATGCTGGCTGGTGACAATGTCATGCAGTCTTTATTTATCCTCATTCCCTCAAGATGGCTGGACCATCATTTTAAGTATACCCCTGTACATAGTGTCTGCCCCCACCTTACTGTAGATTGTAATCTCTTACAGGCAAGGTCATTATCTTTGCTTTATTATTGTTTTATCTTTAAAGTTGTTACTTATGACTTGTATATGAACTATTGAATTGTAAGGCTATGGGCCCACGTAGCGTTTTAAAACGCACAGTGAAAACCGGACTCCTTCCCAGAAATCGCGTGTTTTTTTCCGCGCGATCTCACCGCGATTTTACCGTGATTTTGCCGCGATTTTCTCAAGCACTTTCCAAGCGATTTGAAGCATCGCTTGGAAAGTGATTGACAGGTTGGTCACACTCATCAAATATAGTGTTTGACAAGTGTGAGCAGCTTTTTGCTATTGAGGCTGCCTATGAGGCATCAATAGTAAAAGATAAAATGTTAAAAATGATAAAAAAATAAAAAATCGGGGTATATTTACCTTCCGACATCCCGCGCTGCCATCCCGGGCCTCAGCGTTCCCAGCGATGCCTTGCGAGACCTGTGATGATGTTGTCACCGCTAGAGTCACGCGAGACTACGTCATCACAGGACCTTGCCACAAGGCATTACTGGGAACGCTGAGGCCCGGGAATGCAGTGCGGGACGTCGGAAGGTAAATATACCCCGATTTTTTTTTTTTTTTTTTTTTTTTTACAGGGGCATGGTACCCAGGGCCTGGAGGACAGTCTCCTCTCCTCCACACCGTGGGTACCAACCGCACATGAGACGCTTAACTTCCCGCATGGTGGGCATAGCCACATGCGGGAAGTAAGCGATTCTCCTGCATTCCTATGTGGCGGAATCGCGGCAATTCTTTGCGATTCCGCACAAAAGAATGATCATGCTGCGATTTTTTCCACGATGCGATTCCGCCGCGGAAAAAAGCGCAGCGTTAGCACAGCATGTGCGGAATGCCATAGGAATGCATGGGGTGCGTCATGTACAAGATTTTTAAACGTTTTCGCGCCGAAAATCGAGGCAAAAATGCTTAAAAATCGCATCGTGGGCACACAGCCTTAAGCACTGCAGAATATTTTGGATGCTATATAAATAAATATTATTATTAATATTAGTGCTATTTTGTTATTGCAGTGTAACAAGTCTATCTGAGGTGGGAAAAATTTTCTTGCATACTAATCCTGCAAGGTTTTTTCTGCAGGGAAATATTACATGCTATTTATACTGCACCAGTTGTGCGTCAAAAGCATACAGCCAGACTTGGTTGGTAAGCGATAGCATCACTTTCTTTCTGCTGCAATGTAACAAGTCTATCGGGAGTGAGCACATTTTCCTGCAATACTAATCCTGCAAAGGTTTTTTCAGCAGGGAAATATTATGCACCATTTACAGTGGGGAAAAGAAGTATTTGAAACTCTGCCGGTACACTTCAACTGTGAGAGACATAATCTTTTATAAAAAAAAAGCAGAAAATTACAGTGTATAATTAAAACATAATTAATTTACATTTTATTGCATGAAATAAGTGTTTGATATAGTGGAAAAACAGAACTTAATATTTGAGACAGAAACTTTTGTTTACAATTTCAGAGCTCAGTCATTTCCTGTAGTTCTTGACTAAGTTTGCACATACTACAGCACAGATTTTGTCTCTCTCTTCCATACAGATCTTCAAATCTTTCAGGTTTTGGGGCTGTCACTGGGCAACATTGAGTTTCAGCTACCTCCAAAGGTTTTCTATTTGGTTCAGGTCTGGAGACTGTCTAGGTCACTGCAAGATTTTGGAGTGCTTCTTACAGAGATTCTAAGTTGCCCTGGCTTTGTGCTTTGGGTCATTATCATACTGGAAGATCCAGCCACAGCCCATCATTAATACTCTTACTGAGGTAAGGAGGCTGTTGGCCAAAATGTCAAGATATATGATCTATTCCTCCTCCCTTCAATATGGTGCAGTCATCCTGTACACTCTGCAGAAAAGTACCCCCAAAGCATGATGTTTCCCCCACCATGCATCACTGTTACCATGGTGTTCTTGGAGTTGTACTTATCCTTCTTCTTCCTCCAAATATGACATGTGGAGTTCATACTAAAAAGTTCTATTTTTGTCTCCTCTGACCTCATAACCTTCTCCCATGCCTCCTCTGGATCATACAGATTGTCATTGGTGAACTTCAAATGGGCCTGGACATGTGCTGGTGTGTTCATGAAGACCTTGCCAAGGAGGATTTTAATCTTTGACAACGTAGTGTGTTATTAACAGTAATGTTTGAGACTGTGGTCTCAACTTTCTTAAGGTTATTGACCAGGTCCTCCTGTGAAGTTTTGGGCTGATTCCTGACCTTTCTAAGATTCTTCCATATCCTAAGATGTGAGATATTGCATGGAGTTCCAGACCAAGGAAGATTGAAGTCATCTTGTGTTTCTTCCATTTTCTAATAATTGTGACAATAATTGCTGCCTTCTCTCCAAGCTGCTTGCCAACTGTAGCCCATCCCAGCTTTGTGTAAAGGTACTGTCACACTTAGCGATGCACCAGCGATCCCGACCAGCGATATGGTGCGGTCCGGATCGCTGGTGCATCGCTAAGTGGTCGCTAGTGAGCTGCCACACAGGCAGATCTCATCAGCGACATAGCAGCGGTCGGTGGTCGTTACTTACCTGTCAGACGAGGCGATCCTGACGTCCTCCCGCGTCCATGCGTCTCTCGTCGGCACCACAGGAAGCCCAGCAGGAAGCTGATGACGAGAAACAGTCCAGGACGTTCTCGCGCAATCAGCGATAATCAGCGAGGGAGCCGGTCGGAGGTAAGTATCAGACGTAGCGATATCACTAGCAATATCGCTATAATGTCACAAAAACCAGTGACGTTATAGTGATATTGCTAGCGATATCGCTTAGTGTGACAGGCCCTTAAGTCTACAATTCTGTCCCTGGTGTTTTTAGATAGCTCTTTAGTATTGGCCTTGGAGGAAAGGTTGGAGTGTGATCGATTGAGTGTGTTGACAGCTGTCTTTTATACTGATAACAAGATCAAACAGGTGCAATTAATAAAGGTAATGAGGGCAAAGTAGGGGGGCTTCTTAAAGAAACAATAACAGGTCTGTGAGAGACAGAATTCTTGCTAGTTCCTAGGTGATCAAATACTTATTTCATGCCATAAAATGCTATTTAACTATTTAAAAATAATACAATGCAACATGTTTTTTATTTTTAGATTCTGAATCTAACAGCTGAAGTGTACCTATGATAAAAAATACAAACCTCTCCATTATTTGTAGGTGGGGAAACTTGCAAAATTGGCAGTATAGAAAATACTTATTTTCCCCACTATATAGTGCACCAGTTGTGCATCAATAGACTTGGTTGGTTATCAATAGCATCAATATACTGCTACTGCGGCATAACCAGTTATCAATAGTATCACTATACAGCTACTGCACTGTGACAAGTCTATCTAGGGAGGTCAAATTTTCCTGCAAAACTAATCCCGCAATGTTTTTTTTCAGCAGGGAAATATTTTAAAAGCTATTTATACTGCGCCAGTTGTGAGTCAAAAGCATACAGCCAGATGTATTTGGTTGCAATAGCATCATTATATAGCGGAAGCAGTGAAATAAGTGCATCTGGGGAGTGAAAACACTCAAAACATGTTGACCTTGCTTCATGTCCCAGTTTGTAGGGAGGGAGCGGTACACCACTCTTGAAGCAAGACCTTTGTTAAAACACTGTTGAATGCATAGCAGATAATGCTTCCAGTCACTTTGCCAGCACCACCCTTCTACATGGTACAGTCTCAGTAACTATGATTCTGGACCAGATAATCCTCACCCTGATCATCTGTCCTCTTACTATGCTGAGTGCCAGGAGACAAATGATCTCACTCTTGGACACTTTGAAAGCTGTTCATATTTCCATTTATAAATTCTGTTCTCTAGCCCAGACTGTTTCGAGTGGGACATGAGTAGTAAAGATGTGCAAACCTTTTAAGTTTCAGTTTGGTTCAGTTTTTTAGCTGGGAGCACTGATCCATTACCTCCACATTTTTTTCCCCAGCAATACTCAGATGGCACACACATTACTTTCCTGCAGTACTATTGGTAGAAAAATGTAAATAAAGTAATACAGGTAGTTGACTGAAAAATTAACCTTTTCTAATGGCTTAAAACCAGTCAGCCTTGGGCCATGCATGAGACATCAGAGTCTGGCTGAGAATATACAGCTTTGAATTTACGTTTCAATTAGGACCTGGTGGTTAAGGGAGCAGTATAAAACTTTTTACCTGGGAGCCCTGATATCTCATGCATCACCACCATTTTTTTTTCCAGCCACACTCAGGTGGTACAAACATCAGTTTCATGCAGTACTATTCATAGAAAAATGCAAGTAAAGTAACACAGGTAGTTGACTGAAACTACTGTAAGTGCAGGCCTGCCTGTCTGGGAGCGCAACTTACACAGGCAACCCACCAGATGGAGACCCCACTTGGAATCTCCATATTTCAAAAAAATTGTCACACACCACAAAAGTGGCATCAATTTCCACAGAGTTGAAATAGTATAATAGGCATCTGGCACTCCTTCCACTTTAAGCAACCCACCAGATTGAGACCCAGCTTTGAATTTTCACATTTCAAAAATTTGTTTGCAACATCAGCAGTAGTAGCCACAGCATGCACAGAATCTAAGACAAAGGTGTCACAAACTGTAATAACGCAAGATTAATGCATGACACTAAAAGCGACAACACTGCCTAGTCTGCCCTGTCTGTGACTAGAGTTCAAAAGTCATTGGAGATGGAATACTTGTTTATTTTGATGAAATTTAGCTGGTCTGCACTTTCAGAGGTCAGCCATAAGCACTTATCTGTAAGGACACCACCTGCAGCGCAGAAGACACGTTCTGAGAAATAGCTGCCAGGCACCACAAAACCTCTACAATGTGACAGGTGAGCTCAGGCAACTATTCCACTTTTGAAGACCAAAATGCAAAAGGTTCCAAACCACCTGATGGCATTGATATTGAGCTCCAGATACTCTTGAACCATCTCCTCCAGTCATTCACAACGTGTCAGACTTTTACTCTTTTCTACTGGTGCATGGGCTGGTCTAAAAAATATATGAAATGACTCACAAAAATTGCTTTTGCCACTTAAGTTGCTGCTGCTATTACTGTTATAGCGATATATTGATATTCCCAGGGATGGACAGGGACATTTGATGTGCATCCCAAACTAGATTTGGGATGAACACTGTGTGCCTCACTGCAATGTTTGGGAAAGCCACTCTTAAGATTGTCTACAAGTGTATATCAATACTTAAGATACTCGGCTATTGCACCTTCACTAATAGTTTGCCTGGTAAGATGAGTCCCCCTGGATTACTGTAAGGTTAAACCATCCTTTCATGACACACGCCTGTGCAACAACAGTCCGGAAATTTGACGTATTGTTACCCCTTCTGCATCCTCCTCTGCTTTACTCAGACTATTCAAAATGTGCTCCAGCATGTAGATGATCAGGATAGTGATGCTGATGATGGCATTGTTAGCACTAACCATCTTAGTAGCCATTTCAAAACTGTACAGAAGGGTGCAAAGGACCTTCATCTGTGCCCATTCCACAAGCTTGATTTGCACCACGTCTATACTGCGTTGGTCCAGGCTATGCAAAAAGACATTCTGCACCAGGGCTCAATTTTCTGCAACGGCCTGTATATACAAGGCGGAAAGGTAGCATTTCCATGGCCAACAGATTGGAGATGGTGGAGTTCAAGCTCTTGTTTTGGCATGTGTAGGAGGAATCATTACTTTACATTATCATAACTGCAGGACTGAGAGAAGGCCAATGTGATGAGTATGGTGTAGTACGGAGAACAGGACAAGGTGCTGGACTATGAGTGAGGTGCAGGCGTACATGTTATGGTGGATTGAGAAAAATGTGGTGTGAAACCATCTTCACTTCCATAACAGCTAACGGTCTTTCACTCACCCTGACTTTTTTGGGTAAACAAGTGGATTTTCTACAGCCTGAAACATGTGTGAGAACACTAGGCACAGAGATGGAGGAGGAAGAAAACAGCAGATGTGGTCGATGGAACGGCCGGTAGTTGTCAAGGCCCACTAGTCAGCATTTTAGGACAGTGAGATTCCCAGACTAAAACATGTTGATTGTGCATGTGCCAGTTCATGAATGTAGTTGTCATATTACTGTGTTGTGAATTCTCTCTCTGGCTTTCCTCTGGTGATTACTGAAGGTAGTGGAGCTGGTCAGATTGACAGAGGGGTTGCGAGTTCTCTTTCTGGGCTCCCTCTGGTGGTTACTGGAGGTAGTGGAGCTGATCTGATTGACAGAGGCTTGCCACCTGATAATGAGGAAGACGATTGGAGATCTGGGGTTTCAGATTGGGATTTAAGACAGCTGACTCCATCTATCCCTGCTGGTGATTTTCTTCCAGTGCCTCCTGAGGTCTGATGTCTCCTGCTCTGTCCCTGCATGTTCAGCTAAGTGGTTCATTTGCTAGTCTGTTTGCATTTCATCTGGTTTTGTCTATCTCTGCTTTGTGTGGGTCAGCCAGCTCCGGCTGGGGCTGTGCTGAATCACCGCCCATATGTTACTGCTTGTGCCAGTTTGTTTTGTCACCTGTTATATTGGTCTCTTTTTGCTTTGCTTTCAGAATATACCAGAGTGCTGATATAGTGGGGGCAAAGTCGTGCGACTTCATTGTTTTTTGTGCATCAGACGTGTTGGACTTTTGCAGGGTTTTTTGCGTGATTGCAGACAGTGTCTCTCCTTTCCTGTCCTGTCTAGTCAGTTTGGGCCCCATCATTTGCTCAGTCTATTTTTCTGCCTGCGTTTGTGTTTTCATCTTGTCTCACCAACAATATATGTTTGGGGGCTATCTATTCCTTTGGGGTCTGCTCCGGGGCAGGTTAGATTTCCCCTTTCTTGCTTTAGGCTTAGTTAGCTCTCCGACTGTGCCGAGGCATCTAGGATCATCGTAGGTACTCTCCACGGCTACTGCTAGTATTGTGAACAGGATCAGGGGTCTGCAATCTGCTTAGTTACCAACCTCTCTGGTTTTCTGTGGCTTAGCCTGGGCCTGCTATCCTCCTCGGTGACCCATTCATAACATTACTGCATCTTTTGTTCATACTGAGGTTTTTTTTTCAAATTTGGCAGATAAGATGAGTTGGGTCATCCTTTGCGGTCTCAAAAAAGGCCATGCTTGGCAACACTTGACACCCCTGCAAACTGCTTGACACTCACGACTGCTGCTGGCCACAGCCAGAGTTTTGGCTCAGAGTGCAGTGTTTGTCATGATTGCATTACTTCATGTCGTTGCGAGAAGCCGCAGTATAACCTCCATGTTTTCCTCCTCCTCTGCTGAGCTACTCATCTGTGTACCTCTGGGTTCATATCAAGTGGGATATAAAACCTCATTGTCATCCTCTCTGTCCTCATACTCCTCATTCTGAGAGTCACCCTTATCCCCTTCCTGCTATAACACCACAGTACAGTCCCATGCATCTCTGGTATCTGAGTCTACTCAAGATCACTTCCAAACCCAGTGCACATGGAATAGAATGTATGAATGGCTCTGCAGCATCGCTCATCTGTGGTTCCCCACAGTCAGTTGGGCATTTGGAAAGTTGTGATGCAGGGAGATACAATGGTTTTTCGGGTGCCACCTCGGAGGATTGTACTGTGTGTGATGTTAAGGTGCAGGAATAGGAGGAGAGAGACCACTTGATGCAGCGCTTGACATCCACTGGAGCAGATGCTTTTTCTGGCCCTCATCTACAAAGCTTACTGCTTTGTGGCTGCCAAAGAAAGAGTGTGGAATATTGCTTCCAGTAACAGATGTTGTCAGTAGTCTTTGGATCGGACAAGACGGTGTTTGTTCAGTTGAGCTTTCATTACCATTAACTCCTAACCCAGGTACACCTTGAACACCAAGCCTATTCCTCTTTCCCCTACAACCTCACTCTTTCCTACTCATGTTGTATATACCCTTCGCTTCTTGTATCCTGCCATTACCCGACCTTAGGCCCACACCTATCAGTCGCCTGTCACTAAATGAACAATCAATATTTATTTTCTTAGATAGTGTGCCTGATCAACACTGTTTTATCACAAACGATTTGGATTGACAAATTGGGTCTCCTGGCTGCACACCAATATTAGGACTAATGACTTTTAACTGGAAATCTGACCTTCTGATTTCTCTCTGAAATACAGTTTTATCACAATTGATGTAGAGTAGCAAATGGTGGCCTCCTGAGACTTCAGCACAGATTTAGCACAATCTAGCTAGATGCCGGAACATCTATTTCCAACAGGACAGGATGCTATCTAGCTGAAATGTTCACTTTCAGCAGCTGCATCACTAGCAGGAGTGTGCACTGTGACAATGAGAAAATGGTGCCAGCAAAACAAGATGACTGGTTTTTATATGGACAGGGACATGTGACTTCAGCAGCCAATCACAGAAGACCTAGTGTTATGATGTTGTAGATGGGTTCTGCATCTTGATTGGCTTCCGGAATGTACACTCATTAATAATAACAATAAACCTGAGGCTACAGTAATAATATGGGGCATTGTGTGACTGCTATTTATAATAAAAAACAACGCATATTGAAAGAATCTTTTGTAGCCTCAGGTTTATTGTTGTTATTATACTGTTTTTTTTCCTGATGGCTTGGTTGTCTTTTCCCATTTACTATAAAATAATGTACACTCATTAAGTTATTAAAAGAAAAAAAAAAGAAAAAAAATTACACTCCACAGTTCCTCTGACCTAGACACACCCCCTCTCCTCATAAAACATGTGCACAGTAGCACTATCCTAGCTAAAGACATAACAAAAGCATTAGTTTACCGAACTGTGACCGAATTTGCCATATTTGAGTAAAAATTCTGGGGAAACCGAGTACGAATCCGAATGTGCTATGTGTGTGCTGAATTTGAGATTGGCGAAAGTTTTCCAAACAAGTTCGCTCATCTCTACTTTCAGATTCCTTTTAAGCTGACCAATTGTTAACATGTTGTTAAATGCGAGTTTCCCTATCATATAATGTTAAAGAGTATTGGTAGGATATACTATGTTATTAAAATTAGTGGGATACTTTTCTCAGGGACACTAAATGCTATAGATATCAGAAGCCCTTTAGCTGACACTACAGACTACACAATGCAAGGAACGGCAAGACAATTCTATTTCAACTAACACAGCCTTACTGTGTTTTAGTTCCATACAGTACCTAGCTAAAATCAAGTCATATTTGAAATAATAGCTGGAGAAATTGAAGGTTGGCATTAACAATTTAAAAATAATAATATTTATTGTATATATCACTGTTTACTAAACAATATTTTCCAGAGTGACTTGTTATAACTCCTTTACTGTGTACATATGATCAAAGAACCTTCAAAGTAATGATACACATTCTGGTATCTCACTAAACTCTATGACAAGGGTAAATGCAGCATATCTCACATCAATGTGATGTTAGGAATCCTCGGCTGGCACAGTTCCCTTTTAGGAGTGTTTTTGCACAAGGTGCCTTTGTGGCTTTTGTCAGAAAGGTTAAGGGAATAACAATGCTGTAAAAGCTAATGTACAGAAACAGTGCATTGAAGTTTTCCTAATAGCTTTAAATGCCTCTTACAGCACAACTGTGGAGAGAAGAGTTTTCAAGTACTCTCTAAACCCATCAACAAAGACTTGAAAAACATTTTACTCACATTTTTTGTAAGACTAAAAACACAAAATAAAGAGGCAGAAAAAATGATTTATATTGTTGCCATTACTTGGCATTTCCATTTTTATAAGTGCTTAAATATTTTTATTTTTTATCTAAAATCCAACCATAGACTGGATTTGTCATATACAGTATAAATACACTGCTCAAAAAAATAAAGGGAACACTCAAACAACACTAGATCTGAATGAATGAAGTATTCTCATTGAATACTTTGTTCTGTACAAAGTTGAATGTGCTGACAACAAAATCACACAAAAATCATCAATGGAAATCAAATTTATTAACCAATGGAGGACTGGATTGGAGTTCCACACAAAATTAAAGTGGAATGTAATGTCCTTAAAACAAGTCAAAATGATGCTCAGTATTGTGTGTAGCCTCCACGTGCCTGTATGACCCCCTACAATGTCTGGGCGTGCTCCTGATGGTCTCCTGAGGGATCTCCTCCCAGACCTGGACTAAAGCATCCGCCAACTCCTGGACAGTCTGTTGTGCAACGTGTCGTTGTTGGATGGAGCGAGACAAGATGTCCCAGATGTGCTCAATTGGATTCAGGTCTGGGAAACGGTCATGCCAATCCATAGCTTCAATGCCTTCATCTTGCAGGAACTGCTGACACACTCCAGCCACATGAGGTCTGGCATTGTCCTGCGTTAGGAGGAACCCAGGGTCAACCGCACCAGCATACAGTTGTGGCCAAAAGTATTGACACCCCTGCAATTTTGTCAGATAATATTCAGTTTCTTCTTGAAAATGATTGCAAACACAAATTATTTGGTATTATTATCTTGATTTAATTTGTCTTAAATGAAAAAACACAAAAAGAATTATCCTAAAGCCAAATAGGATATAATTCCACATCAAACATAAAAAAGAGGGTGGACAAAAGTATTGGCACTGTTCGAAAAATCATGCGATGCTTTTCTAATTTGTGTAATTAACAGCACCTGTAACTTACCTGTGGCACCTAACAGGTGTTAGCAATAACGAAATCACACTTGCAGCCAGTTGACATGGATTAAAGTTGACTCAACCTCTGTCCTGTGTCCTTGTGTGTACCACATTGAGCATGGAGAAAAGAAAGAAGACCAAAGAACTGTCTGAGGACTTGAGAAACCAAATTGTGAGGAAGCATGAGCAATCTGAAGGCTACAAGTCCATCTCCAAAGATCTGAATGTTCCTGTGTCTACCGTGTGCAGCGTCATCAAGAAGTTTAAAGCCCATGGCACTGTGGCTAACCTCCCTAGATGTGGACGGAAAAGAAAAATTGACAAGAGATTTCAACACAAGATTGTGCGGATGTTGGATAAAGAACCTCGACTAACATCCAAACAAGTTCAAGCTGCCCTGCAGTCCGAGGGTACAACAGTGTCAACCCGTGCTATCCGTCGGCGTCTGAGTGAAAAGGGACTGTATGGTAGGAGACCCAGGAAGACCCCACTTCTTACCCCGAGACATAAAAAGGAAAGGCTGGAGTTTGCCAAAACTTACCTGAAAAAGCCTAAAACGTTTTGGAAGAATGTTCTCTGGTCAGATGAGACATAAGTAGAGCTTTTTGGGCAAAGGCATCAACATAGAGTTTACAGGAGAAAAAAAGAGGCATTCAAAGAAAAAACCACGGTCCCTACAGTCAAACATGGCTGAGGTTCCCTGATGTTTTGGGGTTGCTTTGCTGCCTCTGGCACTGGACTGCTTGACCGTGTGCATGGCGTTATGAAGTCTGAAGACTACCAACAAATTTTGCAGCATAATGTAGGGCCCAGTGTGAGAAAGCTGGGTCTCCCTCAGAGGTCATGGGTCTTCCAGCAGGACAATGACCCAAAACACACTTCAAAAAGAGCTAGAAAATGGTTTGAGAGAAAGCACTGGAGACTTCTAAGTTGGCCAGCAATGAGTTCAGACCTGAATCCCATAGAACACATGTGGAGAGATCTAAAAATGGCAGTTTGGAGAAGGTACCCTTCTAATATCAGGGACCTGGAGCAGTTTGCCAAAGAAGAATGATCTAAAATTCCAGCAGAGCATTGTAAGAAACCCATTGATGGTTACCGGAAGCGGTTGGTCGCAGTTATTTTGGCTAAAGGTTGTGCAACCAAGTATTAGGCTGAGGGTGCAAATACTTTTGTCTGGCCCATTTTTGGAGTTTTGTGTGAAATGATCAATGTTTTGCATTTTGCTTCATTCGATTTTGTGCTTTTTCATTTAAGACAAATTAAATGAAGATAATAATACCAAATAATTTGTGCTTACAATCATTTTCAGGAAGAACCTGAGTATTATCTGACAAAATTGCAGGGGTGTCAATACTTTTGGCCACAACTGTATGGTCTCACAAGGGGTCTGAGGATATCATCTTGGTACCTAATGGCAGTCAGGCTACCTCTGGCGAGCACATGGAGGGCTGTGTGGCCCTCCAAAGAAATGCCACTCAACACCATTACTGACCCACTGCCAAACTGGTCATGCTGAAGGATGTTGCAGGCAGCAGATCGCTCTCCAAGCCATCTCTAGACTTTGTCAAGTCTGTCACATGTGCTCAGTTTGAACCTGCTTTCATCTGTGAAGCTCACAGTATGCCAGTGGCGAATTTGCCAATCCTGGTGTTCTGTGGCAAATGCCAAGTGTCCTGCATGGTGTTGGGCTGTGAGCACAACCCCCATCTGTGGACGTGAGGCACTCAGACCATCCTCATGTAGTCGGTTTATAACCATTTGTGCAGACGCATGCACATTTGTGATCTGCTGTAGGTCAATTTGCAGGGCTCCAGCAGTGTTAATCCAGTTTCTCCTTGCACAAAGGTAGAGGTAGTGGTCTTGCTGCTGGGTTGTTGCCCTCCTACGGCCCCCTCCACATCCACATCTCCTGGTGTACTGGCATGTCTCCTGGTAGTGCCTCCAGCCTCTGGACACTATGCTGACAGACATAGCAAACCTTCTTGTCACAGCTCGCATTGATGGCCATCCTGGATGAGCTGCACTACCTGAGCCACTTGTGTGGGTTGTAGAGTCCGTATCATGCTACCAGGAGTGTGAAAGCACAACCAATATTCAAAAGGGACCAAAACATCAGCCAGAAAGCATTGGTACTGAGATGCGGTCTGTGGTCCCCACCTGCAAAACCACTCCTTTATTGAGGGTGTCTTGATAATTGCCAATAATTTCCATCTGTTGTCTATCCATTTTCACAACAGCATGTGAAATTGATTGTCAATCAGTGTTGCTTCCTAAGTGGAAAGTTTGATTTCACAGAAGTTTGACTTACTTGGAGTTATATTCTGTTGTTTAAGTGTTCTCTTTATTTTTTTGAGCAGTGTGTATGTATACACTATATATCTAATATATAAAGCTGAATGTGTGTGTATGTATGTATGTATATGTCCAAGATTGGCATCTGCACCGTCGCAGCTACAGCCACAAAATTTTGCACAGTCACACGTCTGGACCCCGAGAGCGTCATAGGCTATGTTGTGAGGTGAAATTTTAACCCCACGTGTTCCAATTCACCAAACAATTTTGCCCCTAGGTACATAATGGGGAAAAAGTGAATGTATGTATGTATGTGTGTATGTCCGGGATTGGCATCTGCACCGTGGCAGCTACAGCCTCAAAATTTTGCACAGACACACGTCTGGACAGCGAGAGCATCATAGGCTATGCTGTGAGGTGAAATTTTAACCCCGCACGTTCCAATTCACCAAACAATTTGGCCTATTATTCTTATTTCTATGGTGTTATCTTCCTTCTGTAAAGCTGGAAATAACTCAATTTATTACCATGCCAACACAGGCCACCCTCTGACACAGACTGCAGGGGGAGCCCAGTATCACACAGGATAGGATTATATACACGGCTCAGCAGTCAGTATCACACAGGATAGGATTAGATACACAGCTCAGTAGTCAGTATCACACAGGAGAGGATTAGACACATGGCTCAGCAGTCATTATCACACAGGATAGGATTAGATACACAGCTCAGGAGTCAATATCACACAGGATAGGATTAGATACATGGCTCAGCAGTCAGAATCACACAGAATAGGATTAGATACATGGCACAGCAGTCAGTAACACACAGGATAGGATTAGATACACGGCTGAGCAGTCAGTAACACACAGGAGAGGATTAGGTAAACAGCTCAGCAGTCAGTATCACACAGGATAGGGTTAGATACATGGCTCAGCAGACGGTATCACACAGGTTTGGATTAGATACATTTCTCAGCAGTCAGTATCACACAGGATAGGATTAGATACACAGCTCAGCAGTCAGTATCACACAGGAGAGGATTAGACACATGGCTCAGCAGTCAGTATCACACAGGATAAGATTAGATACACAGCTCAGCAGTCAGTATTACACAGGATAGGATTAGATACACAGCTCAGTAGTCAGTATCACAAAGGAGAGGATTAGACACATGGCTCAGCAGTCATTATCACACAGGATAGGATTAGATACACAGCTCAGCAGTCAATATCACACAGGATAGGATTAGATACAGAGCTCAGCAGTCAGAATCACACAGAATAGAATTAGATACATGGCACAGCAGTCAGTAACACACAGGATAGGATTAGATACACGGCTGAGCAGTCAGTAACACACAGGAGAGGATTAGGTAAACAGCTCAGCAGTCAGTATCACACAGGATAGGGTTAGATACATGGCTCAGCAGACGGTATCACACAGGTTTGGATTAGATACATTTCTCAGCAGTCAGTATCACACAGGATAGGATTAGATACACAGCTCAGCAGTCAGTATCACACAGGAGAGGATTAGACACATGG
This sequence comes from Dendrobates tinctorius, assembly GCF_039654945.1. Lineage (NCBI taxonomy): Eukaryota > Metazoa > Chordata > Amphibia > Anura > Dendrobatidae > Dendrobates > Dendrobates tinctorius. The sequence continues at coordinate 33,087,678 of NW_027361732.1, read as the reverse complement.
CTCAGCAGTCAGTATCACACAGGATAAGATTAGATACACAGCTCAGCAGTCAGTATCACACAGGATAGGATTAGATACAGAGCTCAGCAGTCAGTATCACACAGGCTAGGAATAGATACACTGCTCAGCAGACAGTATCACACAGGATAGGATTAGATACACAGCTCAGCACACAGTATCACACAGAATAGTATTAGATACACGGCTCAGCAGACGGTATCACACAGAAAAGGATTAGATACATGGCTCTGCAGTCAGTATCACACAGGATTGGATTAGATACACAGCTCAGCAGTCAGTATCACACAGGATAGGATTAGATACACGGCTGAGCAGTCAGTAACAGACATGATAGGATTAGATACACAGCTCAGCAGTCAGTATCACACAGGATAGGGTTAGATACACGGCTCAGCAGACGGTATCACACAGGATAGGATTAGATACACGGCTGACCAGTCAGTAACACACGATAGGATTAGATACACAGCTCATCAGAAAGTATAACACAGGAGAGGATTAGGTACACAGCTCAGCAGACATTATCACACAGGATGGGGTTAGATGCACAGCTCAGAAACAGGATGTGCCAAAGGAGAGGACATTTTCATTCCAAGAATTCCACTCATTCCATCTGATTTGTTTTTGATTTTAAATGCCTCCAGTTTCCAGTTCAACTGCTATTTGCAATGTCCATTAACAATTCTCAGGGACAGTCCTTGAAAGTAGTAGGGATCGATTTGCAATCTCCATGCTTTTCTCATGGTCAACTTTACGTGGTCTGTTCAAAAGTTGGAGCTGCCAAAAATCTGTTCATCTTTGCACCGAAAGGAAAAAACAAAAATCTTAAATGAGTTGAAAATAAAATACTATCAATACTTGGGTAATCGTTTAGTTAATTTGTGTTGCAAATCTGTAGTGTTGAATATATGATGTGGAATGTTTTTATGTGCAATATAATCATTATAATTTGTTATAACTAACCACAGTGGGTTACTTTGCCGAGGCAACGCCGGGCTCTTCAGCTAGTATATATATACACTGTATATTGTGGTGTGACTGGTGGTCGTGTGGTTAATGAGAGGTATATGTCAAAGTGATGGATGCTCCCTGCAATGCAACCTGGAGTGTTTTGTCTTTAGTGAACATGAGCACTCATATGTCACTTAGTGCACCTGGGTCTGGGTTGCGGGTAGCTATGAGAGATGGGAGGGTCCGGCTACCTATATTACCTCCCCTCTGGGTGACGGTGCTCACTGTACCCTTGTTTTTCTTCAGGACCTGCAGGTGTTTGAGGAGGTCATGACCATGTGACCAGCCCATTTGATCCATACCTCACCTGTGGGTGTGGTTACAAGTTATGTAATCGAGGTGTGATTGGCACATGGAAGTGAGTGTTTGGGAGCCTGCCAGTGTGGACAGATTTTCATGTGTCCAGGCTGGACATTACAGAGTGGTCTGTGTGCAGAGAGCGAGAGGCCACCCTCTGTCTGTGGCTCCAGATAGAGCTCTGCTATGGACATTCATGCTGTGTCTGCCTGACGTAAAGACTGTTTATCTTTTGTTGCTGATTGGATGGTTAATGGAGCAAATAAACCCACATGGATGTTGAAGAGAATGTGCCTTCTGTTTCCCCCTACGCAACAGAATGAGAACAATCCTTATATATGTGGCAGGGCTGAGGGTCGTGTAATCGATGGGAGATATGTATCTCATAAATGACTTGTCTCCATAATGTAAGGCATAACAAATATTGCTGTATTATTATTGTTTGAAGGACCTGTGGTGAGGTCACAGTCATGTGACCAGTCAGCTGCTGGGTTCGTGGATGTGGCTACACCTTTATAATGTGGCCTGCTCTTGAACCAGGCAGCTGTGTGTGAGGGGGTATACACCTCCTGTGCGCTCTGAGGCTCGCAGACTGAGCCTGAAGGAAAAGATATTTGATGTTACTTTGTCTCCTGAACTGAAGGCTGTTTATTTTGATGACGTGCAGTTTGGTTTATGACATAATAAACAGCATGAACTTTAAGGAAACCTGTCTCCTGACTGTCTCCTGTTGCACCTGAGTAGAATCCCTACTATATATATATATATATATATATGTACTGCTCAAAAAAATAAAGGGAACACTAATACCACATTGGAGATATCACTGAATAAAATATCGCAGCTGCAAATCTTTATTCATTACATGCGTTCAGAACAAGAAAACATAAAAATGATCAATTTAAATCAAAATTAATATCCCATGGAGGTCTGGATTTGGAAGGATGCTCAAAATCAAAGTGGAAAATCAAATTACAGGCTGATCCAACTTCAGTGGAAATGACTCAAGACAAGGAAATAATTCTCAGCAGTGTGTGTGACCTCCTCATGCCTGTATGACCTCCCTACAATGCCTGGGCATGCTCCTGATGAGGCAGCGGATGGTCTCCTGAGCGATCCCCTCCCAGACCTGGACTAAAGCATCTTCCAACTCCTGGACAGTCTATGGTGCAATGTGACATTGGATGATGGAGCAAGACATGATATCCCAAATGTGCTCAATTGGATTCAGATCTGGGGAACGGGTGGGCCAGTCCATAGCTTCAATGCCTTCATCTTGCAGGAACTGCTGACACACTCCAGCCACATGAGGTCTGGCATTGTCCGGCATTAGGAGGAACCCAGGGCCAACTGCACCAGCATATGGTCTCACAAGGGGTCTGAGGATCTCATCTCGGTACCTAGTGGCAGTCAGGCTACCTCTGGTGAGCACATGGAGGGCTGTGCGGCCCTCCAAAGAAATGCCACCCCACACCATTACTGACCCACTGTCAAACCGGTCATGCTGAAGGATGTTGCAGGCAGCAGATTGCTCTCCATGGTGTCTCCAGACTCTGTCACGTCTGTCACATGTGCTCAGTGTGAACCTGGTTTCATCTGTGAATAGCCAGGGCACCAGTGGTGAATTTGCCTATTCTGGTGTTCTGTGGCAAATGCCAAGCGTCCTGCATGGTGTTGGGCTGTGAGAAAAAACCCCATTTGTGGACTTCGGGCACTCAGACCATCCTCATGTAGTCGGTTTCTAACCGTTTGTGCTGATACATGCATATTTGTGGCCTGCTGGAGGTAATTTTGAAGGGCTCTGTCAGTGTTCTGTTATGATTAGGTAACCGAGGAGGATAACAAGGTAATAGGCGAGGCAACCAGATAGCCAGAGAGGTTGGTAACTTAGCGGATTGCAGACCACTAAACTGACAACACAACTAGAATTAGCCGTGGGATCTACCTACGATGCCCTAGATGCCTCGGCACAACCAAAGAATTAACTAAGCCTAAAGAGAGAAAGGGGGTATCTAAACTGCCCTGGAGTAGAGCCCCAAAGAAATAGATAGTCCCCGAACATATATTGTCAGTGAGACAAGATGAAGCACAAACACAGGCAGAAAATAAAGTAAGAAAATGATGGGGCCCAAACTGAGTAGATAGAATAGGACAGAAAAGGATACTGTCTGCAATCACGCACAAAACCCTAAGAAAAACTCGAACACGTCTGATATGCAAAAATACTGAGGCCACACGACCTCTCCCCCACTAAATCAGAACTCTGGTGTAACTGGATGCAAACAAAAGATACTGATATAAGGCCTCTTTCACACATCAGGTTTTCGCCGTCAGGCGCGATCCGGCGCTTTTGACAGAAACCGGATCCGGCGAAATGCAATGCAGGATCCGGTTTCCCCCCCATTGACTTGCATTTGCGCCGGATCGTGCCGGATGGCCATGCGTTTCATCCGGTTTTCGCCGGATCCGGCAATGTGTCGCGATCCGGCGTCTGGAAAAAACGGCTACTGTAACGTTTTTTGTCTCCGGCGAAAAAGCCAGACACGCCGGATCCGGCGCGTCCGTCTTTTTCACACAATGAAAGCCTATGAGCGCCGCAATGCGCCTGATCCGGCGAAAGCCGGATCCGGTGGCCGGATCCGGTTTTTTTGGTCTAAGCATGCTCAGTAGCTCTGCCCACAAGACATATATAAAAGCAAGACAGTGGGACCCACAGCCACACCCAACATGCCACCCAAGAAAGCAACCAAGCGCAGCAGGAGAAGGCAGGAGACCACTGCAGCACCATCAGCACCACCACCACCCCAAATGGAGCAGCAAATGGAACATGCTGAGGAGGGGAGGCCAGCAGCAGATGAGAGACGGTAATTATCAAATCCCCCATTCCTCCAAACTAGGGCTATTGAATATCAAGATATTCATTGGCCCTTTGTTTCTCTTTATTCAACAGCCGCCCAATAGATGCAGCAGCAGCAGCAATGGCAGCAGCTGGAACACCACCCACAGGCATGGAGTGTGGCCACCAGGAAGACAGCACATCATCTTCTGGGAGCCCTCCCTCGCATTGTCAGCGTTTGACGGTAAGTTTTTATTTCCAAAATCCATCATCTCTGTAATATATGTCTATTCATTGCCTTTTATTTCAAAACAGGATTCACAAGATGAAGAGGAGCTCCCAGAAGAAGAAGGAAGGGGTGGACAGACACCTGGAGTGGGCTCACAATTGGTAAGTTTTTTGCATCAAACGCAGAAACACAACATCACACTACACACAACTAGTGTTGAGCATTCCGATACCGCAAGTATCGGGTATCGGCCGATACTTGCTGTATCGGAATTCCGATACCGACTTCCGATATTTTTTCAATATCGGAAGTCGGAATCGGATGTTCAAAGTTGATTGACAGCCTGACGTCATCATGATGCGCGGTGTGTGCGCAGCATGATGCGCCGTCATTTCGGGCCTTCCTGGGGTCTCTGCCGGCCTGCCGGGGGGCTGTGTGGACTGCCCGGGGTCTGTACCAGCCTGCCGGGGGGCTGTGCCGGCCTGCCGGTGGTCTGTGCACCCTGTGGGGGTCTGTACCGGCCTGCCGGGGGGCTGTGCCGGCCTGCCGGTGGTCTGTGCACCCTGTGGGGGTCTGTACCGGCCTGCCGGGGGGCTGTGCCGGCCTGCCGGGGGGCTGCGCTGATGTCCGGGGGTCTGTGCAAGCATCGTCCGATGGGACTACAAGTCCCATCTGGCGATGCCTGCTACCATGACAGTGATTGACACATTAGCCAATGATGGGACAGTAGTAGTCCCATCATCCGGCTAATGTGTTAAATGTTAAAAAAAAAAAAAAAAAATACTACATACATACTACATGCATGCTACATACATACTACATGCTACATACATACTACATACATACCACATACATACTACATACATACCACATACATACTACATACATACTACATACATAACACATATATACTACATGCATGCTACATACATACTACATGCTACATATATACTACATACATACTACATACATACTACATATATACTACATGCATGCTACATACTACATGCTACATACATACTACATATATACTACATGCATACTACATACATACTACATGCATGCTACATACATACTACATGCTACATACATACCACATACATACTACATGCATGCTACATACATACTACATGCTACATACATACCACATACATACTACATACATACTACATACATACTACATGCATGCTACATACATACTACATGCTACATACATACTACATATATACTACATGCATGCTACATACATACTACATGCTACATACATACTACATATATACTACATGCATGCTACATACATACTGCATGCTACATACATACTACATATATACTACATACTACATACATACTACATATATACTACATACATACTACATGCTACATACATACTACATGCTACATACATACTACATATATACTACATGCATGCTACATACATACTACATGCTACATACATACTACATATATACTACATACATACTACATGCATGCTACATACATACTACATGCTACATACATACCACATATATACTACATACATACTACATACAATACATTCATACAATACATACATAGACATACAGTACATATAACATAGAGTAACATACTTACCAATACTTGTCACATTGTTCCCCGAAGCCATTGTCTTTTACGGAATAAATATTAACATAACAAACCACAAAAATACTCACCCACGATCCGAAGCAGTCCACAAGTGTGTCCCACGACGATCTTGGGTAGAGAACTGCAGCATCAGCTGTTGCTGCCGTTCTCTACGGGCTGCAGGAATCCAATGACGGAAGGTAGGTATCCTTCCGCACTGTATTCCTCCGCCACTTAAAAAAAAAAAAGTCCCTAGTCTCACTTTATGCCATTGCTGTGTGGGAAATTCCCACGCAGCAATGGCATAAAGTGAGACTAGGGACTTTTTATTTTTTAAGTGGCGGAGGAATACAGTGCGGAAGGATACCTACCTTCCGTCATTGGATTCCTGCAGCCCGTAGAGAACGGCAGCAACAGCTGATGCTGCAGTTCTCTACCCAAGATCGTCGTGGGACACACTCGTGGACTGCTTCGGATCGTGGGTGAGTATTTTTGTGGTTTGTTATGTTAATATTTATTCTGTAAAAGACAATGGCTTCGGGGAACAATGTGACAAGTATTGGTAAGTATGTTACTCTATGTTATATGTACTGTATGTCTATGTATGTATTGTATGAATGTATTGTATGTAGTATGTATGTAGTATATATGTGGTATGTATGTAGCATGTAGTATGTATGTAGTATGTATGTAGCATGCATGTAGCATGCAGTATGTATGTAGCATGCATGTAGTATATATGTAGTATGTATGTAGCATGTAGTATGTATGTAGTATGTATGTGGTATGTATGTAGCATGTAGTATGTATGTAGCATGCATGTAGTATGTATGTAGTATGTATGTAGTATATATGTAGTATGTATGTAGCATGTAGTATGTATGTAGTATGTATGTAGCATGCATGTAGCATGCAGTATGTATGTAGCATGCATGTAGTATATATGTAGTATGTATGTAGCATGTAGTATGTATGTAGTATGTATGTGGTATGTATGTAGCATGTAGTATGTATGTAGCATGCATGTAGTATGTATGTAGTATGTATGTAGTATATATGTAGTATGTATGTAGCATGTAGTATGTATGTAGTATGTATGTAGCATATATGTAGTATGTATGTAGCATGTAGTATATATGTAGTATATATGTAGCATGTAGTATGTATGTAGTATGTATGTGGTATGTATGTAGCATGTAGTATGTATGTAGCATGCAGTATGTATGTAGTATATATGTAGTATGTATGTAGCATGTAGTATATATGTAGTATGCATGTTGCATGCATGTAGTATATATGTAGTATGTATGTTGCATGTAGTATATATGTAATATGTATGTTGCATGTAGTATATATGTAGTATGCATGTTGCATGCATGTAGTATATATGTAGTATGTATGTAGTATGAATGTAGCATGTATGTAGTATGTAGCATGAATGTAGCATGTATGTAGTATGCATGTTGTATGTATGTAGCATGTATGTAGCATGTAATTTTTTTTTTTTTTTTTTTTTTTTTTTACATTCAACACATTAGCCGGATGATGGGACTACTACTGTCCCATCATTGGCTAATGTGTCAATCACTGTCATGGTAGCAGGCATCGCCCGATGGGACTTGTAGTCCCATCGGACGATGCCTGCACAGACCCCCGAAGCCTGCACAGCCCCCCGGCAGGCCGGCACAGCCCCCCGGCAGGCCGGCACAGCCCCCCGGCAGGCCGGCACAGCCCACCGGAGCCTGCACAGCCCCCCGGCAGGCCGGCACAGACCACCGGAGCCTGCACAGACCCCCTGGCAGGCCGGCACAGCCCCCCGAAAGGCCCGTACAGACCCCAGAGAGGCTGTACAAGGGAAAAACAGGATTTTTCTTATTCCGATACCGGAAGTCCCATAGACTTGAATGGGACTTCCGGTATCGGAATCGGCGATACCGATACTTTTTTTTTAAGATCGGCCGATCCATTCCGATCCGATACTTTGAAGTATCGGACGGTATCGCTCAACTCTACACACAACACATAGAAAACAATGTTCTGCAGACCACACACAGCAAACAAATGCCTACATCCAAAGACATAACATTTTTTGTTTTCTTCTCTAGTCTTCCCAATCTGGTGCTCGGCCAAGAGGTCCTCGCAGTGCCTCCCAGGGTCGTCGGCGACAGCAACGCGGCGGTCACCAGCGTGTAAGTATAAATATTTTTGCTTTGTTTTTTTGCACTTTTTATTTCATTTCTTTTGTGGAGGCTAATGTTATTTTTGTCTTTTTCTTTAACAGCCTTCACAGCGTGCTCCCGACTCTGACGGTGAGGATGGAGGACTCGATGTGGACCACCTCATCGATCTCGTCAGAGAAAGGGAGCCGCTCTGGAATATGGCTGACCGCCGCCACGCTGACCTTATCGTTACCCGACGACTCTGGGAGGAAATCTGTTCGCTCCTTGTGGGCCGCTGGGAGGACCTCGATGTTCGGGCCCAGATTAAAGAGCGTAAGTATATACAGTACCGGTTGCTTGATGTAAACCAGTGTTTCCCGAACGACAAGTCCACGTGGTCCCCACTGATCATGTGTTCAGGATTTCTATTTACTATGGAAATCCTGAAAACATGACCCCTGGGGACCATGAGGACTGGAGTTTGTGAAACACTGATGTTGTATACTAACCACTCCTTTCTCGTTTCAGGGAACAGAATTGTGAATCGGTGGCGGTCTGTGAGGGATCGTTTCAAGAAGGAGTTCAATAAAGAGATGCGGGCCCCGAGTGGATCTGGAGGACGCAGGAGCAAGTACAAGTACGCACAAGCCCTGTCGTTCCTCCGGGAAACAATGGTCACTAGAAGGTAAATATTACACACCACATGTGAAAAAAAATGTTAGATGTAACTTTTTTTTTTCAGCCAGGGCCATACCATGTCAGTATTTTAATTGTTTTTTTTTCTCTTTATTCCACAGCACGGTGAGCAGCACTCGGGAGCCTGCACGATTGGACCCTTCTGAGGCGATCCCTGAGGAGACCGGCACCGAGGGACACTTCGACCGCCCCGGTACATCTGCACCTTCCCAGCCTTCCCACACATTCGACCCATCTGTCCCATCCACCAGCACAGGAGCATCGTGGCCGCCTACATTACATGAAGCTGCTGGTGAGGAGATTGCTTTCCCTTTACCCCACCCTTCTGCCCCTGCCACCTCTAGTACACCTGCGGGTACTGGGTGGCAGCGGCAGAGGGGTCAGGAAAAGAGTTATGCGCCAGAGTTCTTGCATCTGAATGCATCTTTCCAGAACTGTCTAAAAGTCTTGTCAGAGCAAATCTCCGCAGGCTTTCAGCAGATCAACTCCAGCATTCTGGAGGTGAAGACACTTCTGCAAACCATGCATTCAGAAGCAAGATCTTCGCCAAACCACACCTTTTTCAGGTCTGTTGTGGAGCGCATGGCAACACTATCTCCTACCCAGCAGATGCATGTAATGCATTCGTGCCACGGTGCTCTACAGCAGGTTACAGTACCTCCCAACCTCCACCTCCCACCACTGTAGTCCCTCCACCTGCACCCCCTCCAGCCACTTTCCATCCTCCCCCTCCTATTACATCTGCACCCCCTCCAGCCACTTTCCATCCTCCCCCTCCTATTACATCTGCACCCCCTCCAGCCACTTTCCATCCTCCCCCTCCTATTACATACCAGCAACCTCACCAGTACCAGCAACCTTCCCAGTACCAGCAACCTCCCCAGTACCAGACATCTCCCCACTTCCAGCAACCTGCCCCGTACCAAACTCCTTCCCCGTACCAAACTCCTTCCCCGTACCAAACTCCTTCCCCATGCAACTTTCCATCAACATAATCTGCTCCTACAGTCCCTGCCCAACCCTCCACTCCACCGCCCACCACCTCTTCTGCCTCCCACATGTCCACCCATTCTGTAGCTTTTTCCACACCATCACCTCTAACTGTTCCTTCCCCACCACGATCCCAGTCCTCTCTCCACACTCCCATTGTCGAAGTGTCCCGCAGCCCCTCCAGCAGTATTTCCACCCCACACTACACCGAGTTATAATGTTTTTTTTGTAATAAAAATGCCCATTTGGTTGGTTTCAAACCTTTATTAAAAAAGTTTTTTTAACTTTAAAAACAGTTTACACAAAAAAAAATATTTTAAATAAAAGTTAAATTATTGTTTACACTGGTTGTCTGTCATTTCTTTCTGCGGCGAAATATGTTTAAAAAAAAGGTTAAATACAGGGTATTTAAAAGGTAAAAAGGTATTAAAAACCAGGTATATAACTGTGGGTAAATTTTAGCTTTTTGCCACAGTTGTGTTCCTGGTTGTGTTTGAAGCAAAGTATTTCACCTGAAAAGTTGTGTTTATTGTTGGTGATTTCCTAACAATGTACACAACTTTTGTTAAAAGGTGAAATACTTTGCATAAAACACAACCAGGTACACACCTGTGGCCTAAAGCTAAAAATAGTAAGACCATGACAAGATAGCCAACTTTGGTTGGCAAAGGTATATACTGTTGGTCCAGAAGGTACACAAGTTTGGTTAGGGCACAAATCTTTCACACTCTGTCATCCTGCCAGTGTACTCTGCCTTGAGGTGACATAAAGTATAGTGCAAAATTGTCCCTCATTACTGAAACCGTCACAGAACTTCTAGTGGTAATATTTCCAATGACAACATCCATCTTCGCCAGTAACTTGCTCTTCTCTCCAACCTGCACTTTCTCCTCTACAACCTGTCAAAGAAGGGCTGTAGGAACATGCTATATATAGTTTTCCAGTAGCCAATCCCGTTCGGAAAGCCACAAGGGTCAATTTTAAAAACCAGATCCGGTGTAATCCGTCGAAAAACGGATAGAAAAACGGATGAACCGGATGAGACGGATCCGGTTTTGTCTGTCAAGAACAAGACGGATCCGGCAGAAAACCGGATCCGGCACATCAGGTTTTACAAAACATTTGCCGGATCCGGCATTCCGGCACGACGCCGGATTGCGCCTGACGCCGAAAACCTGATGTGTGAAAGTAGCCTAACAGGGGATTAGAAATACTGCAAAGACTGACATAAGTTGTGGCAAATGAAAGAGTCCAGCACAGATCCCAGCAGGGAACCAGGCTGGGCTCACACCAGCAAGGCAGAAATCAGAGAAAAGCAAAAAATGGATTAAATGCAAAAAGATTCAAGCAGACAAATAACTTATCTGAAAGATGCAGGACGAAGCAGGAGGCAAGCAGACTTGCAAAAAGCTCAGGAAGAAAACCAAATCGCTGGCAAGAGCTGAGGGAAGGTTGCTCACTTAGGGTACCATTACACTTAGCGATGCACCAGTGATCCCAACAACGATATGACCCAGTCAGGATCGCTGGTGCATCACTAAGTGGTCACTAGTGAGCTGCCAAACAGGCAGATCACACCAGCGACATAGCAGCGGTCGGCGGTCGCTACTTACCTGTCAGACGAGGCGATGAAGACGTCCTCCCGCCCGCGTCCACGCTTCGCTCGTCGCCACAGCTGGAAGCCCAGCAGGAAGCGGCCAATGAGAAAGAACTCAGGATGTAGTCGCACGATCAGCGATAACCAGCGGGGGAGCCGGTCGGAGGTAAGTATCACACATAGCGATATCGCTAGCAATATCGCTGCTGCGTCACAAAACCAGTGACGTTATAGCGATATTGCTAGTGATATCGCTTAGTGTAACGGGCCCTTTAAATCACTCCAGTCTGTAACACTTGACCTCCAATCATCCTGGTCAGGTGATTGACTTCTGTCAGACAGACCAGCTCCATTACCAGCAGCAACCACCAAAGGCAGCCCAAACTCAGAAGCCAGGTCAAAAGTGTTCACAACAGTGCTCCTCCTGTTCCTCCTTGCATAAAGGCTGAGGTAGCGGTCCTGCTGCTGGGTTGTTGTCCTCCTACGGCCCCTCCACGTCTCCTAGTGTACTGGCCTGTCTCCTGGTAGCGCCTCCAGCCTCTGGACACTACGCTGACAGACAAAACAAACCTTCTTGCCACAGCTCGCATTGATGTGCCATCCTGGATAGCAGCAATACCTGAGCCACTTGTGTGGTTTGTAGAGTCAGTCTCATGGTACCACGAGTGTGGAAGCACAACCAACAATCAAAAGTGACCAAAACATCAAACAGAAAGCGTTGGTACTGAGTTGTGGTCTGTGGTCCCCACCTGCAGAACCACTCCTTTATTGAGGGTGTCTTGATAATTGCCAGTAATTTCCATCTGTTGTCTATTCCAATTGCACAACAGCATGTGAAATTGATTGTCAGTCAGTGTTGCTTCCTAAGTGGACAGTTTGATTGCACAGAAGTTTGATTTACTTGGAGTTATATTCTGTTGTTTAAGTGTTCTCTTTAATTTTTTGAGCAGTGTATATATATATATATATATATATATATCAAGAAAAAGGGCAGCACTACCAAAATAATACAGCAGGTGCAAAACCTATTCAGCAGTGTCCAAACAGCCAAAATGACAAAAGGAAAAAAAAATAGGCAGCACTCAAATTAAATGTGAAAAAAGTGGATACTTTACCGATCCTCTGATGGCAACGTTTCAATGGTGACCCGTCTTTGTCAAGCCTATATATATATATATATATATATATATATATATATATATATATATACCGTATATATATATATAGTAATTTTTTATTTTTAAAAATTAGAAAAATGGAATTGGGATGATGCAAGAGTTTGGACACCCTTAAAGATTTGTGTGCTCAGATTACTTTGAACAACATTTCAGACCATAATTAGTCCATTAGGGTTATGGCCTGTTCACGATATTCTTCATTAGCGAACGCCAGGTGATGCACATTTCCAAGCTTTATAAAAACCTAGCTTCCTTTAACTTTGTGCCAAAAATAAGACAAAGAGGGGAGGAAAAATGCCAAAGAGCAATCATGTAGTCCAGAGTAGTAAAATATGTAATCTTTATTAATCACATGATCAGGTAAAAGACAAACAGAGCGAAAATGAATGGTAACAAAAATAATATCCATAATTTAAAGGGCAGGTTAGACCACACACCTAATGGAAAAATCAAAGAATGGTCAGCATACAAAATATAATGAGGTTCATGTTGCAAGAGTATATCAAGATCCAAGACCTTATGGATCATAAGGGTACAATAATGTGCCAAAGACACAGTATCAAAAAATATGCCGCATATATAAGCAAAATAAAAGAAAACATTAGGGACTAGAGAAAATACCTTGCAGAGTGCACAGCATGATCTCCCGTGGTAAGCCCGCCCACCCCGACGTGTGTTTCAGATGTGACTCCTTCCTCGGGGGGGTGTGCAAATAACAGATGCTCATATATAAATATACAACCAACCAGAAATAGGTTTGCAGCAGAAATAACGCTGCGCTGCCATGGCAACTACAATGCCGCCAGATCACATATCGCACAGCAGCCGACGCCGGAAACACGCGGGCCCCACGTCATCAAGTGCCGGGTACATCGCAAGAGCAAGGGTTTGCAGGAGCAGCAGTGGCAGGGCAGCGCAAGTGCAGAGGGTCGGGATGTCAAAGTGGCCATAGTAAGTATTGACAAAAAAAGAATAATAAACAGGACAATGGCAAAACTGTAATGCTTATGTGGTAGCGAGAACGGTAAACAGAGGAACATTAAGACAGAAGCACAAGAATCATACAGAATACTGAGTATATAGATATCAAAATGGAAAATAGACCAATGAATAAATACGAAAATACATGTGTGTACACACATACTCTCTCCCAATTCTAAACGACTCGATCCATATGGGTTTACAGTAATGTACTGTATAGTGTTGAGTATTGTTGAGCATTCCGATACTGCAAATTTCGGGTATCGGCCGATATTCGCTGTATTGGAATTCCGATACCGAGTACCGATATTTTTACAATATCGGATACCGGAATCGGAAGTTCCCATAATGCAATGAGCCAGTGTTGTGGCTGTGATTGGCTGCTGAAATGATGTCATCATGATGCGCGGTCTGTGCGCATCATGATGCGCGGTCTGTACGGGCCTGCCAGGGGTCTGTGCGTGTTGCTGGGGGTCCGTGCGGGCCTGCCGGGGGTCTGTGTGGGCCTGCCGGGGGTCTGTGCGGGCTGCTGGGGGTCTGTGCTGGCCTGCCGGGGGTCTGTACGGGCTGCCGGAGGTCTGTGTGGGCCTGCCGTGGGTCTGTGCGGGCTGCCGTGGGTCTGTACGGGCCTGCTGGGGGGTCTGTATGGGCCTGCCGGGGTCTGTGAGGGCTGCCGGGGGTCTGTGCGGGCCTGCCGGGGGTCTGTACGGGCTGCCGGGAGTCTGTGCAGGCTGCTGGGGGTCTGTGCGGGCCTGCCGGGGGTTGTTTGTGTGCTATGCCTGCTACAATGACACATTAGCCAATGATGGGACAGTAGTAGTCCCATCATCCGGCTAATGTGTTGAATGTAAAAAAAAAAGCATACATACTACATATATACAACATTAATACAACATACATGCATACAAACTACATACATACTACATTCATACAACATACATACATACTACATATATACTGCATTCATACAACATACATACATACTACATACATACTAAATATATACGACATTCATACAACATACATACATACTACATGCATACTACACATATACTACATTCATACAGCACACATACATACATACTACATACATACTGCATTCATACAACATACATACATACTACATATATACAACATTCATACAAAATACATACATACTACATACATACTACATATATACTACATTCATACAGCATATATACATACATACTACATACATACTACATATATACTACATTCATACAACATACATACATACTACAAACTACATATATGCTACATTCATACAACATACATACATATATAATACATACTACATATATAATACATTCATACATACATGCATGCATACATAATACATGCTACATACATACTACATACATACATACATTCTACATACATACTACATATATACTACATACAACATACATACATACTACATATATACTACATTCATACAACATACATACATACATACTACATACATGCTACATACAATACATTCATACATTCATACAATACATACATACATTTAGACATACAGTACATATAACATAGAGTACATACTCACCATCACGTGTCACTTTGATCCCCAAAGCCTGTGTCATCTTTAAAAAATATTAAAATAACAAACAAGCGATATACTCCCTGATCTGCAGAAATCCACGAGTGTCCCACGACGATCTCCTGCACTGCATCACTGAGAGGTTACTATAATTCACTGGTCTCAATTTATGGCAAAAGCCGCGTGGGAACTTTCTCACACAGCAATGCCAAAAGAGAGACTAGGGACTATTTTT
This sequence comes from Dendrobates tinctorius, assembly GCF_039654945.1. Taxonomy (NCBI): domain Eukaryota; kingdom Metazoa; phylum Chordata; class Amphibia; order Anura; family Dendrobatidae; genus Dendrobates; species Dendrobates tinctorius. Next base: position 33,072,282 of record NW_027361732.1, on the reverse strand, counting down.
TTTATAGTGGCGGAGGAATACAGTGCGGAAGGATACCTACCTGCCGTCATTGTATTCCTGGGGCCCCTAGAGAGCGGTGGCATCAGCTGATGCTGCTGTTCTCCATGGGACATCGTCGTGGGACACTCGTGGATTTCTGCGGATCAGGGAGTATATCGCTTGTTTGTTATTTTAATATTTTTTAAAGATGACACTGACTTCGGGGATCAAAGTGACAAGTGATGGTGAGTATGTACTCTATGTTATATGTACTGTATGTCTATATGTATGTATTGCATGAATGTATGAATGTATTGTATGTAGTATGTATGTTGTATGTCTGTAGCATGTTTTATGTATGTTGTATGAATGTAGTATATATGTAGTATGTATGTAGCATGTAGTATGTATGTATGTATGCTGTATGAATGTAGTATATATGTAGTATGTATGTAGTACATATGTTGTATGAATGTAGTATATATGAAGTATGTATGTAGTATGTAGTATGTGTGTGTTGTACGAATGTAGTATATATGTAGCATGTATGTAGTATGTATGTATGTTGTATGAATGTAGTATATATGAAGTATGCATGTCGTTTTGTAGTATGTATGTATGTTGTATGAATGAAGTATATATGTAGTATGTAAGTAGTATGTATGTATGTTGTATGAATGTAGTATATATGAAGTATGTATGTAGTATGTATGTATGTTGTAAGAATGTAGTATATATGAAGTATGTATGCATGTTGCATGAATGTAGTATATATGTAGTTTGTATGTAGTATATATGTATGTTGCATGAATGTAGTATATATGAAGTATGTATGTAGTATTTAGTATGTATATATATTGTATGAATGCAGTATATAAGAAGTATGTATGTAGTATGTATGTATGTATGTATGTTGTATATATGTAGTATGTATGTAGTATGTATGTTTTTTTTTTTACATTCAACACATTAGCCGGATGATGGGACTACTACTTTCTCATTATTGACTAATGTGTCAACCACTGTCTTTGTAGCAGGCAAAGCCCGATGGGACTTGTAGTCCCATCGGACGATGCCTGCACACACACACAACCCCCGGCAGGCCCGCACAGACACCCAGCAGGCCCGTACAGACCCCCGACAGCCCGCACAGACCCCCGGCAGGCCCGCACAGACCCCCCGGCAGGCCCGCACAGACCCCCAGCAGCCTGCACAGACCCCTGGCAGGCCCGCACAGACCCCATGGCAGGCCCGCACAGACCCCCGGCAGCCCGCACAGACCCCCGACAGGCCCGCACAGACCCCCGAGAGGCCCGCACAGACCCCGCCCGCACACACAGACACGCACAGTGTCCGCCCACGCACCGCCCACACTCTTCCCCCCTCCCGAACTGGATGTACAAGTAAAGAAAGGGTTTTTTTATTCCAATATTTCTGTCCCATTGACTTGAATGGGGTTTCCGGTATCGGAATCGGCGATACCCGATACTTTTTGGGTATCGGTCCGATCCAATCTGATCTGATACTTCACGGTATCGGATGGTATCGCTCAACACTAGTACTGTATACAGAATTTAAATATCAAAATACCCCATACATTGAAATAATATAATAGATAGGGGAGATGGCTAAATATATCAACACATGACCATACAGTGTTAACAGATTATTATATTCCAATATACTTGGCCATATAGTAGACCATATATAGCAATGGTAGGGTGGCAATATATTACAGTCACCACATGTATTCTTCTTACTTCCTGGGTTCATCTTAATTAGTTCAGAGTCGATCCCTACGTAGCAGGGTATACAGCCATTTGGTTGGAACAAAAGGTAATGACCTATATGTCAAAAAAATACAGTAAATATTAAGAAAAAAACCTAGAACATATTAAAAAAGTGGATGTGCAGCAATCGAGAATCACAAAAAGGAACAAAACTGATATTCTCATTTAATCCCTGAGGTTGTATAGTTTGGAGGGTCCAGATCCACCATGTTTCCATTTGACCCAGATGCTGAGATAGCTTACCACCTCTGATGTTAATATCCCAGGCATCAATACCTGTCACAGGGTGCTATCACGTTGATGGAAGGCCCTGAAATGGCGTGGTATTGTTTTAAGGGTAGAAGTGCCTATGTGGATAGCAGCAGCCTGTGTACCCATTACATGCTCACTTATGCTGACTTTTAATTGTCGTGTAGTAAGGCCAACATATATATGTCCACATGGGCAGGTGGCATAATATGTGACATATCTAGTGGTACATGAAATCCGTTGTTTGATCTTAAAGGTTTTAGTGCCACTAGAGTCTGCCAAAGAGTTACAATGATCCACATTGGAACAGGCTATACAGCGACCACATGGAGAGCAACCACCCTCACAAGGAAAGTTGTCTAGACAAGTTGTCACATGCTGGCCAGTATAGTGACCACGAGTAAGGTGATCGTGCAAGTTTCTTGCACGTCTAAATATAGTAGAAAGTTTATCAGGCAGAAACTTACTAATAACACTAGTCAACAGCAAAATTGGTTCAGACATGAAAACAGTACAACTTGGGGTGATGAAAATGAAAATGATGCTTAAATATTGAAATTGGCTCTAGTTTTTATGATACAGGGGGTGTGTCAATATTTCTCACAGCCTTTGATACAATGCTAAGCAAGGAATACATCATCAGCCTTGCAGCATCAGTTTTGCATCATCCAACTGAATAATCCAACTTCATCAATATTGCATCTTCTCCAAATGACTAATGAATTGAGTCATCAGTATTTCATCATCTCTAAATCATAAATGCCAAAGAAAGATGGTGCAATCCTAATTATACTTGCATCACACAATTCTATAAAAGGCACATATTCTCCATCTATCAGTCACAAAGCAATTTCAGCTGTCGACTGATATCATCGTGCCTCGGACTTGCATTAATAAGGCTGGCTTCACACTTGCATTGTGTAGCACTGCGGATGGCAGCCTACTTCCTCCTTTCTTCCTCTGTTAAGGCTACTTTCACACTTGCGTTTTTTTGTGGTGCGTTTTTTGCGCACACAAACGCATGAAAAAAGCATACAAACGCTGCGGTTTTTTCAAGCATTTTAATGCGCATGCACGAAAAAAATGCAGCGTTTGTATGCGTTTGTATGCGTTTTTAGTGCATTTGCGGTTTTTTGAACATTGTTTGTCCTCACCCAAAAAAAATACAGAAATATTAATTTTACTTCTTTCTCTGTTTCGCAGATTCCTGGCGACTGGAGAAAACCCTATCTTCACTACACTTCCAGTACCGTATTGGAATCTCTATCTTGTCGGGAATCGTTGCGGACACCTACCGGGCTCTCTGGAACATTCTTTGTCCCGAAATTATATCCCTGCCCACCGCTGAAAAGTTGATGGAAATTGCTGACAAATTCTGGACAGTCTGCAATTTCCCCAACTGTTTGGGAGCTGTTGATGGTAAACACATACGGATCATCAAACCCAAAAGAACTGGATCTGAGTACTATAATTACAAAAAGTTCTTTTCAATAGTAATGGCCATTGCGGATGCCGGATGTATGTTTGTAGCAGTGGACATTGAAGCATTTGGCCGTGGTAATGACTCCCAGGCTTTTAAAAACTCAGACATGGGCCGGAGGTTGTATGGCAACCAATTTAATTTCCCTATACCACGGCCTCTTCCCCACACCGAATCTCTGCCACTGCCCTTTGTAATAGTTGGGGATGAGGCTTTTCAAATGTGCGCAAGCCTACTGAAACCCTACTCCAGCCGTGACTTGGACCACACCAATAAAATCTTTAATTACAGGCTGACCAGGGCCAGAAGAACGGTAGAGTGTACTTTTGGGATTCTTGTCTCCAGATGGCGAATTCTCGGCACAGCCATTAATCTTAAACTTGAAACAGTGGATGAGGTGGTGAAGGCATGTGTGGTTCTACATAATTTTGTGATGGCTAAAGAGCACCTGAATTTTGAACTCGATGATGCTGCTTCTTACCCATTGCCTGAATTCACTCTGCACCCTCTCAGGTCATCCATTGAAGTTGGCCAAATGAGGGACCAATTTGCGGCCTACTTTATCTCTGATGTAGGACAGGTGCACTGGCAAGATGAAATGGTGTAAAAATGTTTTCGTGTGTGTATGTTAATAAAAAACCTGTTTTGATACCAGTACCGAGTGCACTATGTTTTTTACACTCCAATAAAATAAAAAACTTCCCATGTATACCTGTGAATTCATGATGTTCTCAAACCTGGGCAGGTAAATACACATATGAGTTAAACTGCAGCATCGCTAGTCTGAGTGAAATATATTGGTACGTAAGCAACGCTGCAGGTTAAATATGATATGTGTATTAACCAGGCCATGACTAATAAATAGTTATGATTAGAGTTGAGCGACTTTGGTAGGATCGGGTTTCATGAAACCAAATTCGTTTCAAATGAAACTGGTCCGACTAGTGGAAAAAAAGTTGGAGTTTCGTTCAAAACCCGACCCCAATGCAAGTCAATGGGGAATAAAAGTCTGCATTGAGTGGATAAATGTATTCCGCTCAATGCCGACTTTTATTTCCCATTAACTAACATTGTGGTAGGGTTTCGAACGAAACTCGATTTTTCTTGCCCGAGTTTCACCAGTTTGTGTTTCATGAAACCAGATCCTAGTCGGTCAACTCTAGTTAGTATACTAGGCCTTGGTATTTAACATATGACGTGTATTTTACCCATCGCTGGATTCAACACACACGTAATAAGAGTATGTTGTTAATTACAAGGGATATTAATAATTCCCCTTGCCTAGTATCACAATAAGTGAAATGAGGATGGTAAAAACAGCCAATCCTTAAAACACTTTTTATGACACCTTGCAAAGTTTAAGGCGCATTGTGTGTACGGCGCAGTGTGCGTAGGCGGCGCCAAAAACATTAATCAAACTTTGTTATGGTGAACCAGAAATTTAAATTTATTTTTAACCAAAAAAATTATAAAAAACTTTATTTTTTTCTGCGTTTGGGGTCAGATGGATGCAAGTTGGGGGTGTGCAGTGAAGATGAACAGCTTATAGTCGATGAAGGTGTTCTAGGGGAAGGGGCAACAAAACTTGTGGGGAAAGGAAGTCCAGTTATGGGAATGGAACTAGACACTCTAGGAGGAGAGGACAGAGGTTCAGTTACAGTGGGCCTAACTGTTTGTCTCCTTAAGCTGGCCTGCCTGGACCTACTTGGGCCCAATGCCCGCCATGATTGTTGGCGCTGCCTGGAACTTTGAGCAAATAAGGAATGTGGGTCCCCCGTCTGCTGCTGTGGCTGTTGCTGTGCCTGCTGCTGTGCATGCTGCTGCTGCTGTGGCTGCTGCTGCTGTGGCTGCTGCTGATGCTCTGTGGTGGCGGTGGCAGTGCTCATCCTTGCAGGAGGACTGGTGGCAGCAGTGATGGTCCAGGTTTGCGGACTGGTGGTGGCAGGGCTACTACATGCTGTAGTGTTTGCAGCAGGGCTGTTCCACGTTTGAGGAGTGGTTACTGTGGCTGTGCTCCAAGCATGCATGGGGGTGGTGGTGGTGCTCCAGACAGGAGCAGTGCTTGCCATGGTGGTGTCGGTGAAGTGACCAGCAGCACTCAGAATTGTGGTGGTGTAATGGTGGGTGTCCTGGCTTTGAATAGAGGTGTCCGTACAGTGGTATGCAGCACAAGTCGGTAGTGTGGTGAAGCGAGTAAATGGTAGCACAGTTGGAAATGACACCACTGACTGCTGCCCATACCGATTATGCTGCATAGCCTGCAAGAAAGCATTGTTGCAGGCCTGCAGTACACTCAGCTGTTGCTCAGGACTAAGGTGTTCCGCCATGCCCTTTTCAATCTTACTAAAAAAATGGTGCGCTGGTCTGTTGAGGTCGGCCTCCAGATGGTCAAGGCGCTGTTCGACAGAATGGAAGCGGTGTTCCATGTGGTTAAAACCACATTCCATGAGTGAAAAACCGCTTTCCATTAAAGGCGTCGCTCAAGTGAATAAACTCAGACAAGACATTCCTGTCCAAGGCCCTCTGCCGCTGGTGGGTAGTGCCCGCATAACCAGTGGCAGAGACCTGGGACAGGGGAACACCTGATGGACCAGCTTCCTGGTCACCAGCTGTCTGTGTGGCTGACCAGCAAGGTGCTTCCTGGCTGTCGGATGGCTGGGACGGGTTAGAGGATGTCCGATGAAGGACCACTCCAGGGCCAGGTTGCAGGGTGCTGCTCCAGGTGCTGTGGAGGAAAGGAAAATTATTACTATCATGCCTTTACAAGAAGCATCAGTTGTGGATTAGAAAAACACAGATTAATAAAAATAAAAACCAAAAAATTATAATACTTGCGATCTGGTAGCAAGGACCGGTCTTAGGAACTGCAATGCTTGATAGTACCGGTATCTTGCTCTTGTCCTTGACGTTGAACCACTGAGAACCTGGCTCTCAGCAGGAACATCACTGTTGAAGCGGTCCTTGATCGAGCGCCAATGTGTTAGGACTTTGTAGACTGTTGGAAAAACAAACAACATTTAACAATTATGTTTGATGCACGATCTATGCTATCACTAAACCCAACAGTGCCATCATGAACAAGAGTCAATGCGGCACAAGACAACAATACAATACCCAAAGCAGTCACTGTTGAGCCAGATGACACTGTTGGGTTTCCTGCTAGAATATATCTAGCACGAAACCCAACAGTGCCATCAAGGACAATAATCACTGCGGCACAAGACAGCAATACAATACCCAAAGCAGTCACTGTTGAGTGTTATGAATGGGTCACCGAGGAGGAAAAAATAAACAACACGCTAAGTCTCAGAAAACCAGAGAAGTTGGTAACTATGCAGATTTCAGATCCATGAACTTAACCGCACAACTAGTAGCAGTCGTGGAGCGTGCCTACGTTGGTCCTAGACGCCTCATCACAACCGGAGAGCTACATAAGCCTAAAGCAGGAAAAGAGGAAAACTAACTGCCCCAGAGCAGACCCCAAAAGAAAGACAGCCCCCCCACATGTATTGACGGTGAAACAAGATGAAATTACAAACAAAGGCAGTAAAATAGGCTGAGCAAACGATGGGGCCCGGCTAACTAAAAAGGACAGGTAAGGAAAGACACTGTCTGCAATCTGCCAAAAAAACCTACAAAAATATTGTCCAACACTTCTGATAGCAAAATTAACCCTGAAGTCACTAGACTTCTAAACCTATACCAGCACTCTGAAATATTCTGAGACAGAGCAAAAAAGAGGCCAATCTAATAAGGAACAAAAAGCAGATTGGCAAATACTGATCAATAGGGGTAGAAATTCAGCATAGCCCCAGCAGGGGCAAGCTGATTACATAAAACTGAATTGACCAACAAGCGCAAGTGTGAACATTTGCAAAAAACAAACAACTTGAGAAGACTGGAAGAGAGCTGAAGTCCAGGACCTGAGAAGCAGACTGAATCACCAACACCCGGATAGGGCATCGGCTGTCTTATATCCAGGCTGATACTCCAGAGATCCAATCGTTATCTTCCTCATCAGGTGGCAGATCACTACCACTTAAAACAACAGCACTACCTCCTGTCACCACCAGAGGGAGAACAGAAGGGGAACTCTCAACTGGTGGAGCAGAAAATGAGTTCATGACAGTACCCCCCCTTGAGGAGGGGTCACCAAACCCTCATCCATGCCACCAGGCCGATCAGGATGGGCCCGGTGAAAAGCACAAACCAATTTATTGGCATGATTATCAGAGGCAGAGACCCAAGAATTATCCTCTTGGCCATAACCCTTCCATTTGACCAAATACTGGAGTCTCCGTCTAACCAAACGAGAATCCAATATTTTCTCTACCTCATATTCTACATTGCCTTTAACCAATACAGGATCAGGAGGTGCCGCCACAGGAACTACTGGCTCATCAAACCTCTTCAATAGTGACTTGTGAAATACGTTATGGATTTTGAACATAACTGGAAGAGCCAATCGAAAAGAAACAGGATTAAGAATCTCCAAAATCTTTTAAGGTCCAATAAATCTTGGCTTAAATTTTGGAGATGCGACCTTCATAGGAATATTCTTAGACGACAACCAAACCATATCACCCACTTTAAACCGGGGACCAATGGTCCTACGCCTGTTGGAAAAATGCTGGGCCTTTTCCTGAGAGAGTGACAACTTATCCACCACTTGGTCCCATATCTGCTGCATTCTCACAACCACAGTGTCCACACCTGTGCAGGACGAAGATTCCACTTGCCCTGAAGAGAATTGAGGATGAAACCCAAAATTACAGAAAAAGGGTGACATCAGAGTGGCAGAACTAGCTCTATTGTTCAGCACAAATTCGGCCAAGGGCAAAAATGAGACCCAATCATCTTGATCAGCAGATATAAAACATCTTAAATAAGACTCCAGGGTCTGGTTTGTTCTCTCAGTCTGCCCATTGGTCTGTGGATGAAACGCGGAGGAGAAGGATAACTGAATTCCCAGATTGGAACAAAAGGCTTTCCAGAATCTGGAAACAAACTGGACCCCTCTATCGGACACAATGTTCGCAGGAATCCCATGTAACCGAACCACCTGTTGTAAAAACAAGGGCACCAACTCAGCGGAAGATGGCAACTTTGGGAGTGGTACAAGATGGACCATCTTCGAAAATCTATCACAAATCACCCAGATAACAGTCATTCTCTGAGAGACAGGAAGATCAGAAATAAAATCCATTGAGATATGGGTCCATGGCCTCTTGGGCACGGGCAGGGGCATCAGCAACCCACTAGAATGAGAACAGGGTTTAGACCGAGAACAAGTCCCACAGGACTGTACAAAATTCCTGACATCACGAGATAAGGCAGGCCACCAAAACGACTGACTCACCAAATCTCTGGTACCAAAAATACCCGGATGGCCAGCCAATTTGAAGCAATAGACTTCAGACATCACTCTCTTTCTCCACTGGTCAGGAACATACAATCTTCCCTTAGGGCAACGCTCAGGATTATCCTCCTGAAATTCCTCCAGGGCGCGTCTCAAATCCGGAGAAATGGCAGAAAGAACTACCCCCTCACCTAGGATTGTAGTAGGCTCGGTCACATTAAGAGAATCAGCAAAGTAACTCCTAGAATTGGCGTCTGCCTTAACGTTCTTAGTGCCCGGAAGAAAAGAGACCACAAAATTAAAACGCGTGAAAAACAAAGCCCATCTAGCCTGTCTAGGATTCAAGCATTTGGCCGACTCCAGATAAATCAGATTCTTGTGATTGGTGAGGACCACAAATTGATGTCTAGCTCCCTCCAGCCAATGTCTCCACTCCTCAAATGCCCATTTCATGGCCAACAATTCCCGATTCCTCACGTCATAGTTGCGTTCAGATGGGGAAAACTTTCGAGAAAAGAAGGCACAGGGATTCATCTTAGAAGTCACAGGGTCTTTTTGGGACAACACAGCTCCTGCACCAATCTCAGAAGCATCCACCTCCACTTGAAATGGAAGTGAGACATCAGGTTGCCGTAAAACTAGAGCTGAAGTAAATCTCCGCTTAAGCTCCTGAAATGCTGAGCCAGCTTCAGGAGACCAATTCAGCACATCAGCTCCCTTCTTGGTCAGATCAGTCAGTGGTTTGACAATACTAGAAAAATTACTAATAAATTTATGATAGAAATTAGAAAAACCCAAAAACTTCTGGAGAGCCTTCAAAGAAGTAGGCTGAACCCAATCATAAAAGGCCTGTTTCTTGGCCTGGTCCATTTCAATAGTCGATGGAGACAAGATAAATCCCAAAAATGAAATCCTCTGTACACCAAAGAGGCACTTCGATCCCTTAACAAACAGGGAATTCTCCCTCAAAATCCGGAACAGTCCGGACATGTTCCACATGGGAATCCCAATCACAAGAAAAGACCAAAATATCATCCAGATAGATGATCAAAAACTTATCCACAAAGTCTCGGAAAATATAATTCATAAAGGACTGGAAGACAGAATGGGCATTAGAGAGCCCAAAAGGCATCACCAGGTACTCAAAATGTCCCTCCGGAGTATTAAACGCCGTCTTCCATTCATCCCCGTACTTGATGCGAATAAGATTATACGCCCCCTGAGGTCAAACTTAGTAAACCAGCAGGCACTCTTAACTCTGGAGAATAAATCAGACATCAGAGGTAACGGGTACTGATATTTAACCGTCATCTTGTTAAGGGAACGATAATCAATACGCAGTCTTAACCCCTTCACTACCAAGGGTGGTTTGCACGTTAACTCCCGGGCCAATTTTTACAATTCTGACCACTGTCCTTTTATGAGGCCATAACTCTGGAATGCTTCCATGGATCCCAGTGATTCTGACATTGTTATCTCATGACATATTGTACTTCATGTTAGTCATAAAATTTCATTCATATAACTTGCGTTTAATTGTGCAAAAAATGGAAATTTGACAAAAATTTAGAAAATTTCGCAATTTCCCACCTTTGAATTTTTATGCCCTTAAATCACAGAGATACAGCACGCAAAAAACTTAATAAGTAACATTTCCCACATATTTACTTTATATCAGCACAATTTTGGAACCAAATTTTTTTTTTGTTAGGAAGTTATAAGGGTTAAAAGTTGACCAGCGATTTCTCATTTTTGCAACACCATTTTATTTTTACAGACCATATCACATTTGAAGCCACTTTGAGGGGTCTATATAATAGAAAATACCCAAAAGTGACACCATTCTAAAAACTGCACCCCTTAAGGTGCTCAAAACCACATTCAAGGAGTTTATTAACCCTTGAAGTTGTTCACAGGAATTTTTTGAATATTTAAAAAAAATGGACATTTAACTTTTTTTCACAAAAAAAATATTTCAGGTTCAATTTTTTTTATTTTACCAAGGGTAACAGGAGAAATTGGACTGCAAAAATTATTGTGCAATTTGTCCTGAGTACGCTGATATCTGATATGTGGGGGGGAACCACTGCTTCGGCGCATGGCAGAGCTCAGAAGGGAAGGAGCGCCGTTTGACTTTTACAATGCAAAATTGGCTGGAATTCAGATTGGACGCCATGTCACGTTTGGAGAGCCCTGATGTACCTAAACAGTGGAAACTCCCCACAAGTGACCCCATTTTGGAAACTAGACCCCCCAAGGAACTTATCTAGATATGTGGTGAGAAATTTGAACCCACAAGGGCTTCACAGAAGTTTATAACGTACAGCGGTACAATTAAAAAATCATATTTTTTCCACAAAATGATCTTTTCACCCCCAATTTTTATTTTCCCAAGGGTAACAGGGCCCTAAAAGTTATTGTGCAATTTGTCCTGAGTACGCTGATACCCCATATGTGGGGGTAGACCACTATTTGGGCGTATGGCAGACCTCGAAAGGGAAGCAGCGCCATTTGACGATTTGGGCAGGAATTGAGATCGGACACCATGTCGCGTTTGGAAAGCCCCTGATGTACCAAAACAGTGGAATCCCCCCACAAATGACACCATTTTGGAAACTAGACCCCCAAGGAACTTATCTAGATGTGTGGTGAGCACTTTGAACCCCCAAGGGCTTCACAGAAGTTTATAACGCCCAGGTGTGAAAATAAAAAAATCATTTTTTTTTCCACAAAAATGATATTTTTGCCCCCAACTTTTTATTTTCCTAAGGGCAACAGGAGAACTTGGACCCAAAAGTTGTTTTGCAAATTGTCCTGAATAGGCTGATATCCCATATGTGGCTGTAAAACACTGTTTGGGCGCATGGCAGAGCTTGGAAGGGAAGGACCACCATTTGACTTTTTCAACACAGAATTGGCTGGAATTGAGATCAGACACCATGTTGCGTTTGGAGAGCACCTGATGTGCGCAAATAGTGGAAACCCCCAATTCTAACTCCAACCCTAATGCCAACACACCCCTAACCCTAACCCTAACCCTAGCCCTAATCCTAGCCCTAGCCCTAACCCTAGACCTAGCCCTAACCCTAATGGGAAAATGGAAATAAATACATTTTTTTAATTTTATTATTTTTCCCTAATTAAGGGGGTGATAACGGGGGGTTTGATTTACTCTTTATGGCAGTATTTATATTTGGCAGCTGTCACACGCTAAAAGACTCTTTTTATTGTAAAAATAGTTTTTGCATCACCACATATTGAGAGCTATAATTTGTCCATATTTTGACCCACCGAGTCATATGCAGTCTTATTTTTTGTGGGACGAGTTGAGGTTTTTATTGGTACCATTTTCGGGCACGTGACACTTTTTGATCGCTTTTTATTTTGTTTTTTTGGGACGCAGAACTTACAAAAACCAGCGTTTCATGAATTTCTTTTGGGTGGTGCGTTTACGCCGTTCTGCGTGCAGTAAAATTGATAAAGCGGTTTTCTTCTTTGGGTCAGTACGGTTACAGCGATACCCCATTTATATCTTTTTTTATGTTTTGGCGCTTTTATGCAATGAAAACAATTGTATATAAAAAATAATTATTTTTGCATCGCTTTATTCTGTGAGCTATAACTTTTTTATATTTTCGCTGATAATGCTGTGTTGTGGCTCATTTTTTGCGGGACAAGATGACGTTTTCAGCCGTACCATGGATATTTATATGCGTGTTTTTGATCGCGCGTTATTGCACTTTTTGTTTGGCGGTATGATAATAAATCATTATTTTTTGCTTCGTTTTTTATTTTTATTTTTTAAGGGGTTCACTTAAGGGGTTAACTAATGGGACCATTTTATAGGGCGGGTCGTTACGGACGCGGCGATACCAAATATGTGTACTTTTACTGTTTTTTTTTTGTTTCCAAAAAATGAATTTATTGGGGAATATTTTTTTTTTCTTGAATTTATTTAGCGATTTTTTAAAAATTATTTTTACACTTTTTTTTTACTTTATTACAATGTCCCAGAGGGGACATAACTGTCCTGTGACAGATCGCTGATCTGTCACATCACAAATCGCTGTGACAGATCAGCAATCTGTCACAGGCAGTGTGCAGGTTTCCTCCTTGCCTGCGCTTTGCAGGCACTGAGGAAGCCAGCTTCCTGCAGGCCCCCGGAGGTCCCCGCCGCCATATTGGATCCGGGGACCTGCAGGAAGGGAGACCCCCGCAGCAGCACTGCACATTGCGCTGCTGTGGGGGCTCAGGTAAGCACGTAGGGAGCCCCCTCCCTGCCGATGCATCCCTTTAACCCCCGGTACACCGCGATCGTGTTTGATCGCGGTGTACAAGGGGTTAACGTGTCGGGGGCGGTCCGTGACTGCCCCTGACACATTGTGCCGGGTGTCAGCTATGATAATTAGCTGACACCTGGCTGCGATAAGCGGCGCTCACCACGTGGGCGCCGCTTATCGCTATGATGTAATATTCCGTCCATGGTAATTAGGGCCCAGGGCACATGGACGGAATATTACATCCAATGAAGGAAAGGGGTTAATGAACCGCCATTCTTGGCCACAAAAAAAAAAGCGCCTAAAGGTGACGAGGATGGTCTAATATAACCCTTCTCCAAAGACTCCTTAATATAGGATCTCATAGCATCATGTTCGGGTACAGATAAGTTGAAAAGCTGACCCTTGGGAAATTTACACCCAGGCATCAACTCAATTGCACAGTCATAACACCTATGAGGACTCAAAGACGCAGACTTACTCTCACTAAAAACATCAGAGAAATCAGCCAGATAATCAGGAATATCATGAGACTGAGGAGAGGTGGAGAAAACAGGAGCATCCCTAAGAGCACACTGACAACCCCAACTCACCACAGACACAGATTTCCAATCCAAAACTGGGTTATGAGTTTGCAACCAGGGGAACCCCAGAACAATACTATCATGCAAATTGTGCAGCACCAAAAATTTACACTTTTCTTGGTGGTCTGGAGCAACTTGCATTATCACCTGGGTCCAAAACTGAGGTTTTTTCTCCGCCAAAGGAGTGGCATCAATACCCCTCAAAGGAATAGGCATCTGCAGAGGCGTCATGGACAGACCACAACATTTAGCAAAGTCCAAATCCATCAGATTCAGAGCTGCTCCTGAATCCACAAAAGCCTTAGTGGAAAATGTGGACAAGGAGCAGATCAGAGTAATTGCCAAAAGGAACTTAGGTTGTACGCTGCCCACAGCAAATGTGTGTGCAAAACGTTTCTCTCATTTAGGGCAGGCAGAAATAGTATGAGAGGCGTCTCCACAGAAAAAACACAGCTTATTACGCCTTCTAAACTCCCGACGTTGCACCCTAGACAAAACCCCATCACATTGCATAGGTTCAGACATTTGTTCAAAAGGTGGCAGCGCCTCCCGTGTAGTTTTACGTTCACGTAAACGCCCATCAACTTGAATGGCTAATGACATAGAGCCATCCAGACCAGAGGGAAGAGGAAATCCCACCATAACATCTTTTACGGTCTCTGACAAACCTTTCCGAAAGAGAGCTGCCAATGCACTATCATTCCATGTAGTAAGGACCGCCCACTTTTGGAATTTTTGACAGTACAACTCTGCAGGATCCTGACCCTGGTTTAATGCCAACAGGGTTCTCTCAGCTTGATCAACGGCATTAGGTTCATCATACAACAACCCCAAGGCCTGAAAAAATGCATCCACATTAGTCAGAATAGGATTTTTAGGTGTCAGAAAAAAAGCCCCATCTTGGGGATCGCCGCGCCGCAAGGAGATGACAATTTTAACCTGCTGCACAGAGCTCCCCGATGAGTTAGGCTTCAAAGCAAGAAATAATTTACAATTATTCTTAAAATTCAGAAATTTAGACCGATCCCCAGAAAACACATCAGGAGTAGGGATCTTGGGTTCAGCAGCATGTGACTGAATAAGGTAGGTGGAAATTCCCTGCAGTTCAGCAGCAAGCTGCTCCACACGATCAGACAGTTGCTTATTCTCCATTAGGAAAAAAATCCTCCTACGGCCCCAGAGAAAAAGAGGAAAAAAAACATAATAATAATAAAATAATCCTGACACTTTTTTTTCTCTTTCTCCAACAATTCTTTCCTGCTTTTGAGTATCCTAGAATCTGCGGTATGGCTGGTGATTCTGTTATGAATGGGTCACCAAGGAGGAAAAAATAAACAACATGCTAAGTCTCAGAAAACCAGAGAAGTTGGTAACTATGCAGATTGCAGATCCCTGAACTTAACCGCACAACTAGCAGCAGTCGTGGAGCGTGCCTACGTTGGTCCTAGACGCCTCGTCACAACCGGAGAGCTACATAAGCCTAAAGCAGGAAAAGAGGAAAACTAACTGCCCCAGAGCAGACCCCAAAACAAAGACAGCCCCCCCACATGTATTGACGGTGAAACAAGATGAAATTACAAACAAAGGCAGGAAAATAGGCTGAGCAAATGATGGGGCCCGGCTAACTAAAAAGGACAGGAAAGGAAAGACACTGTCTGCAATCTGCCAAAAAACCTACAAAAATATTGTCCAACATTTCTGATAGCAAAATTAACCCTGAAGTCACTAGACTTCTAAACCTATATCAGCACTCTGAAATATTCTGAGACAGAGCAATAAAGAGGCCAATCTAATAAGGAACAAAAAGCAGATTGGCAAATACTGATTAATAGGAGTAGAAATTCAGCATAGCCCCAGTAGGGGCAAGCTGATTACACAAAAACTGAATTGACCAACAAGCGCAAGTGTGAACATTAGCAAAAAACAAACTTAACTTGAGAAGACTGGAAGAGAGCTGAAGTCCAGGACCTGAGAAGCAGACTGAATCACCAGCACCCGGATAGGGCATCGGCTGTCTTATATCCAGTCTGATACTCCAGAGATTCAATCGTTATCTTCCTCATCAGGTGGCAGATCACTACCACTTAAACCAACAGCACTACCTCCTGTCACCACCAGAGGGAGAACGGAAGGGGAACTCTCAACTGGTGGAGCAGAAAATGAGTTCATGACAGTTGAGCCAGATGACACTGTTGGGTTTCCTGCTAGAATATATCTAGCACGAAACCCAACAGTGCCATCAAGGACAATAGTCACTGCGGCACAAGACAGCAATACAATACCCAAAGCAGTCACTGTTGAGCCAGATGGCACTGTTGGGTTTCATGCTAAAATATATCTAGCACGAAACCCAACAGTGCCATCAAGGACAATAGTCACTGTGGCATAACAGAGCAGCAAAATACTTACTAAACGCCTTTTTGGAGGATGCAGTGGCGCTGTCCCAGCCATCCGTCAACGCTGTGGCCACCTCATTCCATAGCCGCCGGTTCATAACATTGTCCTTGTACAGCCGGTCACTGCTGTCCCACAACGGGGCACGCTCCTGGACCAGGCGGATAAGGTGCTCATTATCCAGGTAGACGTCTTCATCCCGTTGTGGAACCTAGACAAAACACATTCATTAGAGTGTGAATAAAAATTTACAAAAATATCCAGAAAAGAGGAAATATAGAAGATAAAAAATAAATAACATTACAAATCATTTGATACTTACATTCCGTATCACCACTGGGACTTGGCTCGGCTGCTCATGCCGTTCACCCTCACTAGTCGCGTCCGCTGAAGATGACGATGTCTGAAAAAAACAACAAACGTTAGAGATTTTGAAAAGCAGCAGATACACTTACTTAGTTCCTGCCAGGATGGTGAATATTCCGATTCTGAAGACATACTGCATGTAAAAGTAATACAAAGCATTAGTACATATACAATTTAAAAGGACAGGCATACATTTTTTAGATGTAATAATACTCACATTCTTGCCGCTGAAGCTGGAATTGAAAATGGGGTCTTCATTTGCAGTCTTTCTACTCTCCAGGCTGTCTCTATAGTTACAGTACAGTGCTGGCAGACACCTCCTTTTATATAGATATGAAGTTTTCTTAGGTGGGGATTTTTATAACTAGTCTAACCAATGGACACCAAAAAAACGCATGCGCAAAAAAATGCATACATAGACCATAATGGTAATTTTTTGCGCAAAACGTGCGCATACGCGCGCATGCTTTTTTTTTAAGCAGCTGGGCAGACCAAAAAATGCAGCATGTAGCATCTGGAAAGTAAGGACGCACACTGGAAAAAAACACAGTGCATGAAAAACGCATACGTGCACATGCCAAAGCGCATGTTAAATATAGGGGGAAAAACCGCATGCGCACGTATGCGCAAAAATGCAGCGCAAAAAAACACAAATGTGAAACCAGCCTAAGCCCCACCCACAACAGCACCTCTTCCTTCAGCTCCGCCTACGTCTGCATGCGTCCTGCGTACCTATTTTTAACATTGGCCATGCGGATGTATGCTGCTTTGATGCAGCGCCGAACGCAACATGTTGCATTTTGTTGCGGTCGGCGGGCGCATCAAAACGATGCATGTGGATTCATCAGCATATGCATGGCCTGCGTACCAAATATTAAAAATAGGTACGCAGGACGCATGCAGACGTAGTCGGAGCTGAAGGAAGAGGTGCGGCAGTGGAAGGGGCTTAATGGAGGAAGTAGGCTGCCATCCGCAGCGCTACACAAGGCAAGTGTGAAGCCAATCTAAAGCCGATAATTTCTGTTATATCGGTGGTGAGGTGACTTTTGAATCACAAAAACGAAACTTGACTCATGGTTAAGAAAGCCTGCAACCTGTATTTTGGCTGCAAAATAGGGGATCAGGACAAGAGTTGGGCTCGACATACATGCTGCAATCAATATTCATCGCATCTCATACAGTGGTTGAATGGGAAAAGGCAATCAATGCCTTTTGCAGTGCCAATGGTATGGAGAGAGGCAACTGAACATACTACCAATTGTTACTTCTGCAGGGTGCCTCCAATTGGGAAAGGAATTTCTATGAAAAAGAAGTGGACTATAAACTACACAAATATTCCATCTCCAATGCGCCCAGTAGCTCATTCAGAACAATTTGCAAAGTACTGTTGTTTCCTATGTGAATGGGACAGTCGAGCAAGACAAGAACTCTACAAGAAAAGAGACTGCCCCTCAGAAATGCACTGCAGCCGGGGACAAAAAATGTTCTTCATCCAGCACTTGTCGAACCACAGAAAATTCTGTTCTCTCCATTGCATATCAAGTTGGGTCTCATGAAAAACTTCGTAAAGGCAATGGACAAAAATGCAGAGGCATTCAAGTAACTAATTTGAAAATTTCCAAGGTTGAGATAAAGGAAGGAGTCTACTAATAGTTAAAATTAAAATTGTGCAAAGTACGCAGACATGTGAATTAATTAATTATATAGTAGATTTAAATACACTTGAGTTTTCTCAGAATACATCTAATAAAATTTGTTTGACAATACAGGTGCAGTTTTATATTTGTAGAAGTAATAACTACATGTTATAATTATTTATTAATTTGCGAAAAAGTAAAATGCAAACTCTTCTATTTCATGGAAACAAGAACCAAATAATAGTTTTCCTTGTTATATTTGAATTCAGCACATCAAAATAATTAAGAAATGGCTAATTTGATTTCTGAATCAGACAACATTTGACATTTTGTTGCCTAGAGTTAATCGGATCAACTTTCAGAATCGGCCACGCCATTTCCAAGGCCATCCACACCCTCTTGGAGTGAGAGCAATAGGTAGTAATAAATCTTATTTGTCTATCAGTGTTTGGCCTAGCCCACGACTGAGTTTTATACAACAGATCATTATAAGATGAACATTTTGCCCTATGATAGGCTTTTTTAACTATACGTCTACTGTAACCGTGTGCCAAAAATCGCATTTTTAGTTCCTCCGCCCGTTTCTCAAAATCACTATCGGTGGAACAAATGCGATGCAAGTGAGGGAACTGCTTTTTGACTGTCAAAGCTAAAACAGCAGCCATGGGTTCTTCTAAGCAGCTACCTAGCATTCTGAAAATGAAAATAATGGAGGTTCACAAATCAGGAGGCTATAAGAAGATAGCAAAGAGCTTTCAAGTTTAAATTTCCTCAGTTAGAAATTTAATTTAGAAATTACAGTTAATAAGAACAGTTGAGGTCAAGATAAGGTCTAGAATACTAAGAAAATTTTCAGCAAGAACTGCTGGTAGTATTGTTAGAAAGCGAAATCAGAAATCCTGCTTGAATAAAAAAGACATTCAGAAGGATTTTGCAGACTTTGGAGTTGTAGTACATTGTTCTACTGTTCAGAGACATCTGCAAAAACATAGATTTCATGGAAGAGTCATCAGAAGAAAACCTCTCCCATGTCTTCACCAAAATATTCAGCATCAGAAGTATGCAAAATAATGTCTAAACAAGCCTGATGCATTTTGAACCGATAAGTTTAAAATAGATCTTTTTAGCCACAATGATCAAATTTACGTGTGCAGAAAAAAGGCACATAATTTCAGTAAAAGAACATCTCGCTAACAAGCATGGAGATGGATCAATCATGCTTTGGGATTGTATTGCAGCTAATGGCACAGGTAATATTTCATGGGCAGAGGGAAGAATGGATTTAATGAAATTTAACAAAAAAATATGCAAACATAACACCATCTTTAAAAAACAAAGCTGAAGTTGAAGAGAGGATGTCTTCTACAAATGGATAATCATCCTAATTACACATTTTATAATGACCCTCTTAGCCCCCTTAACTGAACATCATTGAAAATCTGTGGCTAGACCTCAAAATAGCAGTGTATGCAAGATGACCCATGAATCTCAAAGAGCTGGAAGAATATTCCAAGAAAGAAATGTTTGAAAATTTCTCAAACAAAAATTGAAAAACTCTTGTCTGACTACGAAAATGTTTTCAAGCTGTGATACTTTGAAAAGGGTGTTACTAGGTACTGACCATGCAGGGTGCCCAAACTTTTACATCAGTCCATTTTCCTTTTTGCAATTTTTAAAATGTTAAAGTTGAAAATAAATCTATTTTTTGCCTAAAATTAAATGGAAATGCGCCATCTTTAACTTTAGGCCTTTTAGAGATCATTTCACCTTCAACTTCCTTAACTGTTCATAATAACAGTAATTTTGACCAGAGGTGACCAAATATTTACATGCCACTGTACATATACACATTCAATAGCTTCTGAAAAGAAAAGGCTAAAAATTAAAAAGAGGATCAGGTTTAGTTATTTCATTCATAATAATATTGAGAACTGTTAAAAATCCATTTTTAGGGAGGAAGGATATATTGAGCACTTGCCAAGCTTCTTTTTAACCCTAATTGATTTAGAGTTTGTTTGGCAATGTAGAGAAAAGTTATTGAATAGCTTCACTGATTATCCTATGGAAAATATACTGCAAGTATGTACTTGTCAAGACTGAATTTAAGAATTTGGACAGTTGAGTTTAATTCAATTTGCTATACAGAAATCATACAGAATGTAATATAATGATATGCAGTAAAATATGGTTTACTTTTAAACATCTATGCTTCTTTACAAGAAAAAATATATGTGTTGCAGATAGCAATATAATTATTTGTCAGTTAAATCAATACCTAACAGAAGCCTTGGACTTGTTGATATAGAAAGGGAAACGATTATTGTTATCAGTGCACAACATATGGATCATTTAAGTCGGATCGATTTGGGTTGACATCTTAAGATGACAATTTAATAATTCTCTGCTTATCATGAATGACCATGATTAGTCATAGTTTAAAGGAAATATATTTTAATTACAAAAATCTTAAATTATTACTTTGCAACCTTATTGTCAGCACAAAATTAAATCTGTGATCTGTTTAATCCTCTTTACAAACCTTCTCTTAAGCTTTTTCTTTTTCACAGAGTAAAAATATTCTTTCAGTAAATCTGTAATTGAAGTTTCACAGATCCTTAAATCTCTTTAAGTTAAAGCAGTTGCGCTTGAAAGTTATTTGGCAGAAGTGTGGCAGTATTATTATCTCATAATTTCTCTTTTTTAACATTTAAGGAAGTTCATCCTTCATTCTATGCATTTTATTCCTTGTATTCAATGATTTCTATTATAAGAGTTATTACGAATTAACAGTAAAAAGTAGTTTGATTATTTTCCATGTTAGTGTATAAATCTGTAAGGATTTTCCACAAACAATGAAATATCATGGTTTAAAGGGAAATTCATCTGATTTTTATTCCAATGCCATCTATATAAAGGTGCTACACAGCTGAGTACATTCATACCATAAAAATCTAGGTTTACATTTTAGATAAATTTTTTGATCAACTTTTATGCTAATGAGCCGTAAGTGCAATGGGCAGGCACTGCATTATAGCTCTTCTGAACCTTTTCTCTACTCTCCGCCTACCACCTGTCTTCTGTCAGTGATTGACAGATCATTCTTCTTTCAATTACAAACCTTTCCAGCCCAAGGTCTAATGTAAGCATAGTCATTCCCCTGGCCGGTGCATGAAGACTAATGTCATGAGGAAGAAGATTCTCAGTATCTCTCACAATCGGCATTGCTTGCCGATTGTTCCCGATAATTATCTTTTTATTCACTCATTTTGCTTGTTTCCATGCAGGCTGTTCTATTGAAGAATTTTTAAAATGTGAATCCTCCTGGTTCGGTGTCCATCTGCTGGATTGAGTGTAGTGAAAGACCTATCGGTACTTATTAGACTATTTCTACCGTGGTGAAATTGATGCCACTTTGATGGTGTCTGCCAATAATTTTTGAAAATGTGAACACTCATAGTTGGGAGTCCATCTGCTGGACTAGGTGCAGAGAAAGACCAATCAGTCCCTATTATAACTATTTCTACAGTGTTGAAGTTGATGCCACTTTTTTGGTGTAAGGCCCTCATTTCTTTAAATGCAAACACTACTTGTAGGGTGTCCATCTGCTGGATTGGGTGTAGTGAAAGACCTGTTGGTCCCTATTAGACTATTTCTACTGTGTTGAAATTGATGCCGCTTTTTGGTGTAAGGCCCTCATTTCTTTAAATGCAAACACTACTTGTAGGGTGTCCATCTGCTGGATTGGGTGTAGTGAAAGACCTGTCGGTCCCTATTAGGCTATTTCTACTGTGGTGAAATTGATGCCACTTTGGTGGTGTCTGCCAGTAATTTTTGGAAATGTGAACACTCATGGTTGGGTGTCCATCTGCTGGATTGGATGTAGAGAAAGACCAGTCGGTCCCTATTTTACTATTTCTACTGTGGTGAAATTGATGCCACTTCTGTGGTGCAAGGCCCTCATTTCTTTAAATGTGATCACTAGTGATGAGCGACTACCGTAATATTCATATACTCGTAACGAGTACTTTGTAAAAATTGTGCATTCATTCCCAATAGCGAGTACAATGTAAGTCAATGGGAAATGCGAGTAATTTTCTCCTGGACCCTACAAAGGGGTCTGGGGATCTGAGGGAAAGGCTGAAATGGATGGGAAAGTGATGACAAAGGAAGGGGAAAAGCCTGGACAATATGCCTGCATGCAGTTCTGACTCACATATGGTTTCTTGGAATAAGATTGTAACAGTATTAAGCCACTTTTACAGATACACAAGAACAACTACCAAACCTAGATTTGTATTGAATATGTATCCCCTATCACAGTCACAATGTGGAAGAACCTGTCACTAGGACCTCCAATGACAAATATTAGTTTGGTAGGACCACTCTACATTCAAGATTTGTCCACTGTACAATGTGCATAGGGCTTGTACATATTAGCCCTTTGGGGTGAGTCATGGTTGATGCAGGAAGACATGATCCCAAGGGCCTCCAATCACAAATAGTAGTTAGGCTGGAGTAGGAGCAATGTCCTGGTTTGTCCACTGCACAATGTGCATAGGGTTTGGAAAAATTATCTCTGTGGGCTGAGTCATGGTTGATGCAGGAAGTCACCATCCCAAGGGCCTTCAATTACAAATAGTAGTTAGGATGGAGTAGGAATATTGTCTTAGTTTTTCCACTGCACAATGTGCATGGGGCTTGTAAAAATTAGCTCTATGCGCTGAGTAATGGTTGCCAAAGGAAGGAAACAGGTTTTTAAGGGAAAGGGTTAATGTTAACATCAGTAGAAAGAATCAGCATTTTTGATGAAATTAGGTTGTCTTGCTGTCATCTGGAGGAATTGCAAACTGTGGATATATCCAGTCCTTGCAGAACTTAATCATAGCAAGTTTGTCTGCATTTTCAGGGGAGAGGCATTTGCGCCTATCAGTGCTGATTGACCCAGCGGAATTGAAAATACGCTCTGACATCACACTAGCAGCCGGGCATGCCAGCACCTCCAAGGCGTATAATGAGATGTCAGACCAAGTGTTCAGCTTGGACACCCAATAATTAAAGGTAACTGAAGCATCAGAAAGAATTCACTTATGGTCACTTACTGTAATTGACAATGGTCTGCAACTTCTCCCTCCTTGGCATTGTTATAGGCTCAGAGGGCCCTTGCTGTTGTGCTGGTTTATTGAATATTGCCCAATTTACGCACATTTTCCCTTCACCTCTGTTGTAACCTGGTGTTCATGTTTCTCCTCATTATCCCTTGTTGAAAATAGCCACTACCTCTGCCAAAAGCATAGTCTGTGAGTAATGTATTCAGCAACTGATCTACAAAGGCCCTCTTGAATGATTCCATTGTGAAACTCTTTGGTGACTCCAAAAGGAGAGAAAGATATTTCTCCTTGTACCGTTGATCGAGAATGGTGGCTAACCAGTCTTGGTTGTTGGATAAAATGTGTATCACGCAAGAGTAGTGTTGAGCGATACCACCCGATATTGAAAAATATTGGATCGGATTGGATCGGCCGATATGAAAAAAGTATCGGGTATCGCCGATTCCGATCCCGGAAGTCCCATTCAAGTCAATGGAACAGAAATATTGGAATTAAAAAAACCCTTTCTTTCCTTGTAGTTTAATTCTACATGAAAAAAAACAACTAAGAATAATGTAGAATGTATTGGGGGAGGTGGAGGAGACATTAAAGGCATAGAAGTTTAGCCCAATCAAATGGAATAGCAGGAATAAATTTTTTTTTAAAGATGTTCGGAGTTACAAAGATATTGACTATGTTAACCTTTTGTATATTTTGTTAGATATGTATGTTTCACTACTTCCATGCTCTTCACCTTCTTTTTTACTTCTCCAACACTTTCTCCTTCATCATCCTCAGCAGCAGCATCTTTTTCATCAACTTCTTCTTCACCTTATTCATCTTCTTCTTCTTCACCTTCTTCCTATTATTCTTTTTTTTTACATTCTTCATCTTCTTCCTATTATTCTTTTTTTGTACATTCTTCATATTCTTCTTCTTCATCTTCTTCCTATTCTTCTTCTTCATCATATTCTTATTTGTGACAGGCATTCCTGTAGTTGTTATCTATAAAAGTTTGAAGATTACACCTTCCGTTCTGCCTGTCACAAAAGATTTACAACAGG
The DNA here is from genome assembly GCF_039654945.1 of Dendrobates tinctorius. Classification (NCBI taxonomy): domain Eukaryota; kingdom Metazoa; phylum Chordata; class Amphibia; order Anura; family Dendrobatidae; genus Dendrobates; species Dendrobates tinctorius. Next base: position 33,048,016 of record NW_027361732.1, on the reverse strand, counting down.
ATTTGTCCGCATTCAGTTTGACCTGCAGCAGCAGGCATTTTCCAGGGGCACCACGAGGAGGAACGGACTCACCCCCATACACTGCTTAGTCTTCTTCTGCTTAGAATTTAGATAATATCATTTGCTCTGATTTTTAGTCATATGCTTAATGTTCTTCTGCTTTTGGTCCTTCTGCTTTTTGTTCTTCTGCTTCTTGGTCTTCTGTCTCTTGCTGTTCTGCATCTTGGTGGTTGTCTTCATGTTCTTTGTCCTCTTGGTCATCTTCTTCAGGGTCATCTTTTTGGTCTTCTTCGGTGTGGTCTTCAGTGTCGTCGTCTTCAGGGTCATCATCAGGGAGATCCAGAGTGAGAACCAAAAACCATTTCCACAAGCGTGAACTTTGAAAAGTAGCAGAAGGTACAAGAAGGCTGAGGAACTGCCGAGAACCAGCTGATGGTACTGGAACCCGGAAGGGCAGCAGAAGGAACAAGAGCCAATGGCACAACCGTGGACCAGCTGACGGTGCTGGAACACGGTTACTAAGCAGGAGGTACCTGTGCTACAAAGCACTACCATGGACCAGCAGACGTTGCTGGAACTCAGATACCATGAAGGAGGCACCTAGGCCAAAGGCACTGCCGAGAACCAGCTGAAGGTGCTGGAACCCGGATGGGTAGCAGAAGCTACAAGAGTCAATGGAACTAACGAGAACCAGCTGACGATGCTGATACCAAGAGTGGCAGCAGAAGGAACAAGAGCCAATGGCACAACCGTGGACCAGCTGACAGTGCTGGAACACGGTTACTAAGCTGGAGGTACCTGTGCTACAAAGCACTACCATGGACCAGCAGACGTTGCTGGAACTCGGATACCGAGAAGGAGGCACCTAGGCCAAAGGAACTGCCGAGAACCAGCTGAAGGTGCTGGAACCCGGATGGGTAGCAGAAGGTACCCCTGAAAAACAACGTTGCAAGGCCGCGAGCCGGCCGCAGTTACCGAAACCCACAGTCCTACAGGGTGTGCTTGTCCTATTGGCACTATGGAACCAGCCTTTATTACCAGAACCCGCAGCCACATAGGAAGCACCTAAACTGCAGGCACCATAGACTCAGCTAACCCGACCGCAACACGACAGGACTATGTATTGGTGGCAAAGTGACGTTGACACTACCCAGAAACAGCAGGCATACCGGAACCAGGCTGGGCAGGAGGGAGTACCCGTGCCAAAGACACTTTTGAGCAGCAACTGGCGATGTTGGAGCCCAGGGTCAATCATGCAGCAGGCTGAGGCCTACTTGGAGCAAAAATAAAGTAAGATGTAGTGTGATTTTGGAGGCAGCAGGAGACATTGTCGTCCACACAGCAGGGGAACAGCAGACGTTACTGAACCCCACTAGCACAGGAGCTAGTGTTTTTCTCTGTGCGGACAGCACTTCTGAGCGACAACTGACTGTGTTGAAGCCCAGGATCAATCATGCAGCAGTCGGAGGCCAACTTGCAGCAAGTTTTATATAGGTTGTAGACTACTACTGATTGTAACCGTGCTCCACTATGGCCTCTGGCTCCACTGTCTCTAGTATTTCCCCTGGCCTCCAACCACGCCAGTTACTGCTCTGAAGTGGCGTCTGCACAATCCACACTTGTTCCTGAGTTACTGAGGCTCAGTCACGTCAGTTGATCCCCTGATGTGTGTCCGGCAATGCCTCCTGCTCTGTCCACATTCCCACTACTAGTAATGGGAATGTGGACAGAGCAGGAGACATTGCCGGACACACATCAGGAGATCAGCTGACGTGACTGAGCCCCAGGAACACAGGAACAAGAATGGATTGTGCAGACACCACTTCAGAGCAGCAACTGGCTGGGTTGGAGGCCAGGGGAAATACTAGAGACAGTGGAGCCAGAGGTCTTAGTGGAGCACGGTTAAAAAACAGTAGTAGTTCGATTGTGGAGGGAGCAGGAGACTTTGCCGTCCACACAGCAGGGGAGCAGATGGCGTTACTGAACTCCACTAACACAGAAGCTAGTGTTTTTCTCTGTCCAGACGGCACTTCTAAGCGACAACTGGCTGTGTTGAAGCCCATGGATTACAGTTCAGGTGGTAGAAACAAGAACACAACAGGAGACCTGGATACTGTTGCCAACCAATTATTTATTCTGGTAGAGGACTGGCAAATTCTGGCGAGATCCAGGCCTTGTTCATTTTCAGAAAAGTAAGACGGTCAACATTATCAGAGGATAGTCACGTGCGACGGTCTGTTAGTACACCACCTGCGGCACTAAAGACGCATTCCGATAATACACTGGCAGCAGGGCAAGCCAGCACCTCCAATGCATACTGGCTAAGCTCTGGCCATGTATCCAGCTTTGAGACCCAAAACTTGAAGGGGAAGAACCATCTGGGAGTACACTGACAGGGCAAGACATGCAGTCTGTCACCATCTGACGGAAACGTTGCCTCCTGCTGACTGGAGCCATCTGTGATGGTGTAGACATTTGTGGCGGACACACAATAGTTTGCCACATTTGGGCCATAGTGGTCTTGCATTGTGCTGAGGCGCTGCCTCTGCTCCCTCTTTGTGCCGAGCTTCCTCCACTGCCTCGACGAACAGAGCTGCTTTGTAAAGCTCTAGCAGCACTGCTGTCGGTTGGAATGGAGAACATGATGGACTGCACCAGTGTGTCTTGGTACTCCCGCAGTTTACGCTCCCGGTTCAACGGTGGTATGAGGCTTTGTAAGTTGTCCCGGTAGCGAGGATCTAGGAGGGTGTACACCCAATAATCAGTCGTGTTGAGAATGTGGGCGATGCGGCGGTCGTTTCTCAGGCACAGCAGCATGAAATCAACCATGTGCTGCAGACTCCCAACTGCCAAAGAAACGCTGTCCCCTGCTTGAGTCGTCATCTCTGCCTGCTCTGCATCACCCCACCCTCGCTGTACATACTGACTAGAGCATTGTGTACCTCCCTCCTCTGGAGAGATGTCTTCCTCCTCCATTGACTCCTCCTCATCCTCCTCACAAAGTGCCCCCTGCCTAGGCCTTTGTGAGGAACCACGTAGCGCAGACTGTCCAGAAGCAGATGGCATTTGTGACTCCTCATCCTCCACCTCTTCCAAAACCTCCTCCCTTAGTGCTTGCAGTGTTTTTTGAAGCAGGCAGATAAGGGGGACAGTCATGCTGACTAGTGCATCATCTGCACTTGTCATCTGCGTGGAATCATCGAAGGCACGCCAAGCGAGGCAGATGTCTTTCATAGAGGCCCACTCAGTGGTGCTGAAGTGTGACCGGCGTACAGTGCGACTTGTTTGCGCCTGATGCAGCTGGTACTCCATGACTGCTGCCTGCTGCTCATACAACCGCTCCAACATATGTAACGTTGAATTCCACCTGGTGGGTAGGTCACATGTGATGCGATGTTCCGGAAGGCGTAATCGGTGCTGCAGAGCAGCAAGGCGTGATCTTGCCATGCTGGAACGCCACAAGTGAGTGCACTCTATGCGGACCTTGTGCAGCAGTGCATCAAGATCCGGATAGTCCCTCAGAAAGCTCTGCACGACCAAGTTCAGCACATGTGCCAGACATGGGATGTGAGTGAGGTTGCCTAGGCCAAGAGATGCCACCAGATTTCGGCCATTGTCACACACTACCAAGCCCGGCTGTAAATTCGCTGGCACAAACCACACGTCACTCTCCTGCTTGATGGCATTCCAGAGCCCCTGCGCTGTGTGGCTTCGATTCCCCAAAGAAATTAATTTGGTTACGGCCTGTTGACGTTTGGCCACGGCTGTGTTCATATCGGTCGTAACAGGCTCCTGCAGCGCTGTTTCTGAGGAACTTGAGTAGGAGGAGGAGTCAATGTGTAGAGACTGGATTACTGCAATCCGTGGAGTTGGCAGAACACGTACAGTGCCACTCTCCAGATCTGTACCCAGCTTCACAACATTGACCCAATGGGCAGTGAGGGAAAGGGATCGTCCCTGTCCATGGTTACTGGTCCAAGCATCGGTGGTCAGGTGGACCTTGCTACTGACGGCGTTTAGTAGCTCATGTTTTATTTTTCCCTCCACATGTTTTTGCAGGGCAGGGACGGCTTGCCTGCTGAAATAAAAGCGGCTTGGCACGGTGTATTGTGGGACTGCCAATGCCATGAAGTTCCGGAAGGTGTCAGTCTCCACCAGCCTCAATGAGAGCATTTCAAGGGCCAGTAGTTTGGCAATGCCAGCATTCAGAGCCTGTGCTCGGGGATGGTTTGCTGAGTATGGCCGCCTTTTATCCCAGGCCTGTGCTACCGATGGCTGTAGAGTGTCCTGGGAGTGTGAGGATGACTGGGAACGTTGTGCTGCGGGTGGAATGTCACTGGGTCTCCAGACAACAGTGCCAGAGGTTCTTCCTTGGCGATCCTGTGAGGAAGCCGAACCAGCTGTGTGTGAGCTGGAGGAAGAGGCCCCAACACAAGCTGAAGAGGTGGTAGGTGGTGCTGTACGTTGGCCTACATCTTCAGTGTGTCTGTGTAACTCCACCTCGTGCTTGGTCCGCACATGTTTCCACATATTTGTGATATTGAGGTTGCTGACATTTTTCCCTCTTTTAACTTTCTGATGAGACTGCTTGCATTTGACAAAGCAAATGTCATCTGCAACTGTGTCAAAAAAGGACCACGCACTGCAAGTTTTGGGAGCGCCCGTTTTGGCTTTTGAAAGAGGAATGCTCCTAACGGGTGCTGAAGTGGAGGCTACAGGCAACCAAGTCTGCCCCCTCCCTCTCCCTCCTGTTTTGGCCGTTCGGGGAATCTCTTCCTCAGAGCTGCTCCCACCACCTTCCTGTTCCTCACGCCATGATGGGTCAAGGACCTCATCATCTACACTCCCCTCTTCAAACACCTGCTACTCCTGGGTTGTCTCGCCAGCACCGTGCGCACCAGAAAGTGGCACCTGAGTCTCGTCATCATCTGATGCATACTGAGTTGTGCTGACCATAGGCACTGGCCCATCCACCTCTTCAGATTCAGAGGGACAAAGAAGTTGCGCATCACTGCATACTCCCTCTTCTTCACATTCTTGAATGCTGCTTGGCTGGCCCCCTCTTTCCAAGCCAACAGATTCAGAGAACAGAAGTAGAGACTGTGATGGCTCCTGTCCAGGGCTCTCTGACTGTCTGGGCACTTTGGCAAGTGGTGAAGAGACAGATGGTTGCTCTTCAGTGCCCTGGCCCTGAGAGGACGTGGAAGTCATTGAAGCTGCCATCCATCCGACAACGGCTTCAATTTGTTCCTCCCGCAGCAGTGGGGTATGGCGAGGTCCTACAAAGCTGCGCATAAAGGACTGTTGCCTGGTAAAACTGGGGGGATGCTGACTCACTGGTGCCAGCAGCAAGCACAGAATCCCCACATCCTCTCCATGCAGAATCCCCTCGTCCTCTCCATGCTGAAACTCCACACCCACACCCACGTGCCTTACTCCCTGCCTTCTTCTTCTTGGTAGACTGATAAAGATAGGCAGAAAAGTACAAAGGGGGGGCTTAGTGTGCTTATTCCTGAACAGCTGGTAACAGGTATAAGAATCACTAATTTTATGAAGTGTGTGTGTGGACTACACTTTAATAGGAGCTAATGTGGCCTACACAACTGTCAAATGGAGTGTTTGGTGAACTTTATTTTGTTTTTTTTTAAAAAAAAAACTAAAAGGATGTGACCAAAGATTTGAAAGCGAAAGTATCACTAACTTTTTGGAGCTATTACAATGCAGGAAGGTAACCTACAATGCAAAAGATGAGGCTCCAAAAAATAGGGTAATACTAATCTGGCTGCAGATGAAGGGCACAAGCCAGAAAAAAGGCTCCTCTATCTACTCCTATATAGTGTTTGCAACCAACTAATGTAGATGGATACGGATGGATGCACACTAATAGGAGAATAAAAAATGAGCTGCAAGAAAAGAAAAATATGTGTGAGGCAGTGATGCACGCTGAGCGGCCTACAACCAGATGGAGCTGAAGGACACACTATTCAGCGTGAGCTGCACTCACACACAGTCAGAGACCTCTCAGACAGCCGTGAACAGTGCAGCAAACTGGGCACTAGCACTGAAAGGCTGCAGAGAGGCTCCGCTGTCTACTCCTAGAGTGTTTGCAACCACCGTATATGGATACGGATGGATGCACACTAATAGGAGAATAAAAAATGAGCTGCAATAAAAGAAAAATATGTGTGAGGCAGTGACACGCACTGAGCGGCCTACAACCAGACGTAGCTGAAGGACACACTACTCAGCGTGAGCTGCACTCACACACAGTCAGAGACCTCTCACACAGCCATGAACAGTGCAGCAAACTGGGCACTAGCACTGAAAGGCTGCAGAGAGGCTCCGCTGTCTACTCCTATAGTGTTTGCAACCAACGTATATGGATACGGATGGATGCACAGTGCACACTAATAGGAGAAGGAAAAATGAGCAGCAAAAAATGAAAAATATGTATGAGGCAGTGACACGCTGAGCGTACTACAACCAGATGTGGCTGCAGGACACACTACTCAGCGTGAGCTGCACTCACACAAACCTTGCAGACAGCTGTGAACACTGCTGCAAGGCAAACGAAAGCTACACTTATTGAGAATGTAGCCTGGGTAAAGCACAATGTGATTTGTAAAATCGCTCTCTAACTGTCCCTCACAGTCTTGAAAAGCAGCCTGTCCCTAGCTGAATTCACAGCAGAGTGAACCAGAAATGGAGGCTGCGGCGGCTTTTATAGTGCATCATGACATCATTTCAGCAGCCAATCACAGCCATGCCATTAGTTAACATGCCTATATGCCTAACAGGATGTTCCCACACTTCTGAGGATTGTCATTGGTTGAATCAAATCAAACTGGCTCATAGCATTATGGGAACTTCCGATTCCGGTATTCGATATGATAAAAGTATCGGAACTCAGTATCGGAATTCCGATACAGTGAATACTCAAACACTGCTCAACACTACGCAAGAGTCATGCCACAGACACTTGCACATGAACTGTGCCATGTGCAAGAAGGCAAATGTTCTCTGTCTCCAACAGTAGGAACAGTACGCATCCTCTCCTCATGTTGACTCGCCTTCTCTTCCTTCTTCATATCCTCCTCTCCAGGCCATCCAGGCTGCACAGACATGAAACTTGGGTTGGGTGCTCCCTCTGTAGCATTAGGAGTCCCCTCGGTAGCACAGAAAAACAAGTCCTCTTCCTCCTCATCCTCCTCATCTTCTTCCTCATCACCCAATGTTGCCTCAGAATATTGGCTGGGCTGGGTAGTATCATCCATTGTGAAATCTGACACCATACCAACATGCTGGGCACTCAAAGCTTCCTCTTTGAGAATATGCAGTGATTGTTTCAAGAGACACAGCAACATTATGGTTACGCTGCTAATAGCCTGATCACCGCACACGAGGTTGGTGCAGTACTCAAAGTTCTCAAGAATCTCACAAATATCAGTGATCCACACCCATTTGACAGTTGTTATGTGTGGTGGCTGACTCTCAGTCTGACAGGCGTGTTGAAGCTGGTATTCAGCTACTGTCCTCTGTTGTTTACTAATATTTGCCCAATATATGATAGGTTGATGTCTACCGTGTGGGCAGGTCGCAAATGAGTCAGATACTAGGCAAATTCAAGTGCTTTTGCAGTGTGGTAAGACCAGCAAAAGTGGTAGCAAAATGGTGGAAATGGCCCTTACACGGCGCACCTTCTCAAGTAAGTATGGCAAGGCAGGGTAACTTTTCAGAAATCTCAGAACAACTAGCTTCAGCACATGAGCCATGCATGGCAAGTGTACCAGCTTTTCCAATCTTTAAAGCCGCCACCAGGTTACGCCCATTATTACAGACAACCAGACCTGGTTTGAGGTGCAGCGGGGAGAGCTACTGATCAGTCTGTTGTTTTAAAGCTTGCAACAGCTCTGATAACGTTTGGACTACTGCTTTGCATAGGGCACTATTCACCTTTTTCAGCGGACTAATGTTGACAGCAGAAGGCAGGCTGTGACCACAAAAAGAGCGGGGAAAGTGGCCTGGTACGAGCTTGGTAGCAGGCAGTAGGAAATTTTTGGACTACTGCTTTGCACAGCGCACTAACCCAGAAACAGCAGGGAAAATGGCCTGGTGTATGCTTGGTAGCTGGCAGTAGGAAATGTTTGGACTACTGCTTTGTGTAGGGCACTAAACACTTTTTTCAGTGGACTAATATGGATAGCAGAAGGCAGGCTGTGACCACAAAAGCAGTGGGGGAAATGGCCTGGTGCGTGCTTGGTAGCAGGCAGTAGGAAATGTTTGGACTACTGCTTTGCATAGGACACTACACGCCTTTTTTTAAGTGGACTAATGTAGACAGCAGAAGACATTCTGTGACCACAAAAACAGAGGGAAAATGGCCTGGTGCATGCATGGTAGCTGGTAGTAGGAAATATTTGGACTACTACTTTGCATAGGAAACTAAATGACTTTTAAGTGGACTAATGTGGACAGCAGAAAGCAGTCTGTGATCACAAAACATCAGGGAAAATGGCCTGGTCTGTGCTTTGTAGGCAGTAGGAAATATTTGGACTATTGCTTTGCATAGGGCACTAAATGCGTTTTTAAGTGGACGAATGTGGACAGCAGAAGGCAGGCTGTGACCACAAAAACAGTGGGGAAAATGGCAAGGTGTGTGTTTGGTAGGCAATAGGAAATGTTTTGACTACTGCTTTGCATAGGAGACTTAACATCTTTATAAGTGGACTAATGTGGACAACAGAAGCAAGGCTCTGACCCCAAAAACAGCAGGAAAGAAAAGACTGATGCGTTAGAGAAAAAGGCAGCACAAAATGCTAGTACTTTGTGTCCTGGAAAATTATTGCTTTGCCTCTAACAAGAGCTGTTTTAAGATGGACAGTGGAAGAACACTTTAACCTCTCCCTACCTATTACTCAATCTCTCTCTCCCTGTGCTCTGATTTTTTTGTGCATCTTCAGCTCTGAAAAGAGCTATTTTTTGTGGTATTATGGAGGTAGTTACCGATTCCTTTAAACTGTTCCTGCTTGAATATCTCTCTTTCCCTACTCTACACTGACCTAGTATACACTGCAGGTTGCCCTGAAAAGGGTTTCTGTGTTATCAAGAGGCCTAAAGACTCTCCCTAGCAGCTGAGTGATTTCTCCCTATGCTTTTAGAATGCAGGCTCCGGATGCAATGTACGCATAATGGTGGCGGCAGGACTTAAATAGACCCTAAGATACTGGGCGACCAGCCAATTCCAGTAATGCCGCAACAAAGTAGTCTGGAGCATTACTGTGATTGGTTAAGAAGCCCAGCATGTTTATTGGCTGCAAAGGAGGCACCAAAACTGCAGGGCGGGACATTCGAATATAGCGAGACTAGCACACAAATGCTCGAATGTAACAAGTAACCCGAATACTGTACTATCCGTGCGAATAGCGAATAGTAACGAATATACTCACTTATAACTGTCGGTCCCTAAAAGACTATTTCTACTGTGGTGAAATTGATGCCACTTCTGTGTTGTAAGGCCCTTACTTTAAATGTGAACACTCCTTGTAGGGTGTCCATCTGCTGAATTGGGTGTAGTGAAAGACCTGTCGGTCCCTATTAGACTATTTCTACTGTGGTGAAATTGATGCCACTTCTGTAGTGTATGGCCCTCATTTCTTTAAATGTGAACGCTCTTGGTAGGGTGTCCATCTACTGAATTGGGTGTAGTGAAAGACCTGTCGGTCAGTATTAGACTATTTCTACTGTCGTGAAATTGATGCCACTTTGGTGGTGTCTGTCAATAATTTTTGGAAATGTGAACACTCAAAGTTGGGTGTCCATCTGCTGGATCAACATAGTAACATAGTTTTTTAAGGTTGAAGGAAGACTTTAAGTCCATCTAGTTAAACCCATAGCTTAACATGTTGATCCAGAAGAAGGCAAAAAAAACTCATGCGACAAACACTCAGCTCCACATTGGGGAAAAAAATTCCTTCCTGACTCCACATATGGCAATCAGATTAGTTCCCTGGATCAACGCCCTATCAAAGAATCTAGTATATATTACCTGTTATATATACTTTTAAAGAAAGGTATGCAGGCACTTCTTAAATTTTACTAGTGAATTACTCATTACAACATCATATGGCAGAGAGTTCCATAGTTTCACTGCTCTTACATTAAAGTATCTGCGTCTGTGATTATGATTAAACCTTCTTTCCTCCACACGTAGAGGATGTCCCCCTTGTCCCTGTCTCAGGTCTAATAGTAAAAAGATTATTAGAAAGGTCTTTGTACTGTCCTCTCATATATTTATGCATTGTAATAAGATCACCCCCTAAGCCTTGGTTTTTCCAAGCTAAATAACCCCAAGCGTAGTAACCAGTTTTCGTATTGCAGACCCCCCAGTATCCTATAACCTTTGTCGCTCTTCCCTGCATCCGCTCTAGTTTAGCTATGTCTTACTTATACACCAGAGACCAGAACTGTACACTAGGGTGACCGCAAAAAAATCGATGTCGGAATTTTGTCCATCTGGACCCCACAAAACGATTCCCCTTTCCAGATATTGAGATAGCCAAAATTTGAGCTCGATCAAACGACGTTAACCCGTGCCGCTCGTCGCTCAAAGTTTGAAAAAATCCAAATTGAGGTATTTTAAGATTTAGGTATTTTGCATAGTCTGTTAGACTATAAAGAATGACATTTCAAAAACTACTTTAACAAAAGCTCTAGAATAGATTAGATAACTATGTAAAATTATCAACTCATGTAGGTTAGCGTGCTCTGATGGTTCATCTGTGCTACTGAGCAATTTATTAGCCATTAACAACTTTTCATTGTCTGTAATGGTGGGATCAAAAAACGATAATCCCACCAACTCTGCATTCAAATACCACAAATGGTTCGAAAATTTGGTCAGGGCTATTTCTGCAATGTTGTTGTCACATTCTTTATAGTCTAACAGACTATGCAAAATACCTAAATCTTAAAATACCTCAATTTGGATTTTTTCAAACTTTGAGCGACGAGCGGCACGGGTTAACGTCGTTTGATCGAGCTCAAATTTTGGCTATCTCAATATCTGGAAAGGGGAATCGTTTTGTGGGGTCCAGACGAACTAGATTCTGACATTTTTTCCCCCCCATATGAGATCCGGTCACCCTACTGTACACAGTATTCTAAATGTGGTCACACTAGTGACTTATATAGAGGTAAAATTATGTTCTCCTCATGAGCATCTATGCCTCTTTTAATGCATCCCATTATTTTATCTGCCTTTGCAGCAGCTGCCTGTCAATGGCCACTGAATGTGAGTTTTTCTTCCACCCACACACCCAGGTCTTTTTTTCCACTATGGTGAAATTGATGCCAGTTCTGTGGTGTAAGGCCCTCATTTCTTTAAATGTGAAAACTCATTTTGGGTGTCCATCTGCTGCATTGGGTGTAGTGGAAGAACTGTCGGTCCCTATTATACAATTTCTACTCTGGTGAAATTGATGCCACTTTTGTGGTGTCTGCCAATAATTTTTATAAATGTGAACACTCCTGGTTGGGTCTCCTTCATGCGTGTTGCCTGTAGCAGTAGGCCTCCAGGACCATCAGGCCCCCACTTCCTTGTACTCAACTACCCGTATTGCTATCCTTAAATTTTATTGACAATGGTAGTCTACAAAACTTATATTTGTGCCCCCTAAGTGTGGCTCAGCATGAAAGCAGGTAGAGGTGTTGCATGTGGTATCACGGCCTGCAGCAAAGGGGGCCTACACCGATCCCTCACGCACCTCATCTTAATGTGACGTTCAATTGAAAGCTGTAAATGCTATTCCTGACCTCGATACCTAATGCCTGGCTGATTGCTGCAGTTCCTTGCTGCAATTTGTACTGTGGGTGAATTGAGGCCACTTTCCTGGTGTCTGTCCCTCATTTAATGTGTTTTGGCAGCATTTGTGGCCGTTCTAAGGTCTTGTGCATATGTTTGCTTTTGCCCCACATTGAGGTGAATGGCGTTCAGTAATGTTTGGTGAATATTCGATGAATTAATAAGCGAATATTGCAAATTCGGGGAACGTAATATGAATTGAACATTGAAATATTTGCTCAACTCTAATACGGATCCCACTTCACCAATTACAAAACCCACTTTCTCTCTCAGCTCCAACACACTGTCTTGCCAGTGCAATCTTGATGCTTCTTGTAATACTCCTCATAAAAACAGCTGCATATTTTCTATGGACACAGCGTTCCTCTAAATCATTTGGCCTTGAATTAATTCTGGAAGGCCCCAATCTGAATTTTTGCTATATATCATAAACAGATAAAAATTAAATAATTAGCTTATGCAATTGCTTTAAAATGATTTGCTAACATTAAATATATTATGGAGTTATATAGTGTCAGATTTGGGTGGGCCTCCTGGGACCTTTTTAGTGTATTGGAAGGTGCCAGATCAGATAGGCTTTGATCGGAGCAGAATGAGACTAGATGAACACAGGAGATGTATCTCTGGGTGCAAATCATCTGAAGTTTTAATTGAAACTGGCTGCTTATATCCACAACCGAAAGAGGCGTACACATTACATCATTACATCATCTTTATGCATATCAGAATTAGATTAGTAAGTAAATCATTAATTACAGTGAAATATACTAAAATGCATTAGTAATTCAGTAAATATGTAGATAACTGTTTTCTTATCATCAGGTGACTCATCTTAGAGGTAGATGAGAGTCTAAAATCTAATCATCATCATTGGCCTCCATAGTTACTAAGCCTTTATCTGACTGATTATATGCTAACTGCCTTTAGCTACCTTAATCGATACGGTGCTAAGTGGTGACATGGTGTTTATCAGTTAGAAGCTAGGAGAAAGGTCTTAGGTACCGTTACACTTAGCGATGCACCAGCGATCCCGACAACGATATGAATCGCTGGTGCATCGCTAAGTGGTCGCTAGTGAGCTGCCACACAGGCAGATCTCCCCAGCGACATAGCAGGGGTCGGGGGTCTCTACTTACCTGTCAGACGCGGTGATCCTGATGTCCTCCCGTCCGTGTCACTCGTCGGCGCCACAGGAAGCCCAGCAGGAAGCGCCCAACGAGAAATCGTCCAGGACCTTCTCGCGCGATCAGCGATAACCAGCGGGGGAGCAGGTCGGAGGTAAGTATCACATGTAGCGATATCGCTAGCAATATCGCTGCTACGTCACAAAATCGGTGACATTACAGCGATATTGCTAGCGATATCGCTATGTGTAACGGGCGCTTTAGAAATATGTACAACTCATCTAATATTTCGAAGTTCTTAATAAGCAAATATTATCTTGAATCAACAAGTACTGTTTTAATATGATTCTAGCTATGAGAGTCATAGTGTATAAGAGATATTCTTAAAGGGTCTCTATGTGTGTGTTAGAAGGGTCTCTGAATACCCTATCAATAGTCATGCAGCATTTAAAATATGTCAAATGAATTGGACCTCTATTAATATAACGTGTTTAACACTTTCTAGTTGGGACAACAACATCAGGACAAGAGTAGAAAGAATTTTCTGGCAGGGTACTTTCTATTACAATTCCTTACACATGCTGCGTGTCAGCTTGTATCTATCGCCGTCACTCTGCTATGATTTTCATCAATTGACTGTTCAGCATTGTCACATTTCATACAACAGAAATCCAGCAGTTCTTGGATAAGAATGAGAACAAAAGTGACATTAATCGAATTCTAATAAACTGAATTATGGATAGTAAGTATGCACACATGTATCTCAGAGAAAATTCATGACCTCGGGGCAAATAGTCATTTCTGTTTTAGGCAGCATTCATTTTCATGATCTGGGAATTAAACATTTGAAATAAAAAGACTAAAAATAACGATACCTTCTCTCATTTGTCATTGAGGTGACTCCAGACTGTTCAAGTGAATTTATTTTACTGTACTTTCTAAACTTACTAATTGGTCAAAGTCTCTAAACGTGAACACATGAGAAGCTACATTTTAAAAAGAATGAGGCAAAATTTCAGCAATGCTGACTTGATTTGGACTACTTTCTGCAAATCCAGGATCCAATGACATAAAGCATTGCTCAGCTACATGCAATTGAAGGTCAGTTGTACATGTCTGTCATTCACGGTCTGAATACAGATCATGATGTTCCCACTGTCTGTGGGTCTTTTGGTCCAAATTCTACTGCCTCATAAACACATATGAAACTGTTGAATTTGGGTGAGGAAATCCAAGGCTGGTTCTAACATTATTGTCTGCCCTTGGCACATAAATGTGAGACGTCTAAACCTGGCCTTAATGTATATGCACACCTGTATAGTTTTTGAAGCAAACACACTTCATGAAATTAACAACGACATGTTTCTTGAAGCATCTTTTTTTTATGTTTTCTTTGAAAAAAATCTGGGCGTCTTTGCTACTGACTCTTTTTTTTTTAAATTCCATATATAACATGGAAGCTACCAAAATGACAGATCGGTAATTTCTTTTAGCCACTGCTTTTAAAGCCTGGAGTGGTGTAAAGAAAATACAATAGATTGAGTGTATGTGTTAACAGGTACACAGATGCAACAGGGCAGACACTAAGGAGACAGTGTTACTTGAACCAACAGCTATTTATTTGATTAACACAATTACATAAAGGAGTGTGTGATGGTTATGTGTGACTGGACACACCGCCTCCAGCAGGGCGAATTTCTCTGACACATGTGACCCTGGATACACCGTCTCCAGTAGGGTGAATTTAAATAATATGACGTGCAGCCGGATACACCGCCTCCAGCAGGCGAATTTCAGAATTACACATGTATCTGGATACACCGCCTCCAGCAGGGCGAATTTAAATAATATAGGGAAACACCAGGGAAACCGATACAATGGAGGGCCTTGCGATAGGGAACGGGGACGTGGAGACCTCCTGCACTCCCCTGAGTCAGTGTCTCTACACTCCTGACAGTCCCTATGCAGGTTCCCCACCTGGCGCCGAGCAGGATACCTAAAAACTCTAGCTCGCCCTGCACCTAGCCCTTTCTAGTGAAATGGACGGTGCAGAAACTAATCCCACCACTGCACTGAAACACACAAAAGGAAAGGTACAAACAGGTATAACACCACTTAGCTTTGCTCTGTTGCTCTTGCTCCCAGCAACAGAGTCCAGCAGCAGAATGCAGCTTTCCTCTTGAATAGCTGCTCCTTCACCAAGCTTTGTCAGAGCTGCAAGGAACTCTTCTCTGTGACTCCTTCCACACCAGGACTCTGACTGAGCTGCCAGGAACTCTCTCTAGATCCTTCCTCCACCCACAGTGAGTGAGAGCACATGACACACCTTTCTAGTTAAGCCAGAGGAATCACACCTGTTAGTGATTTCCGTGCAATAATGTTAACCACCACGGGGGCAAAATAGAACAAAAGGCACCACTGTGTACCCTAACGGCCACCGGGGGCAAAACTAACTTTAAGCAACCAGCTTAAAGAAAAAAAAGGTTACAAGTGCTTTATCTGTCACAATCCAGCATGGATCATGACAGAGTGCCTTTGTGAGGCTAGTTACTTAATGTGAAGCTAATCACTTCTCATGGCCAAGTCGTGAGTCAGAGTGGCCAAGGAGTCCAAAGTCAGAAGCCAGGAGGGTACGTCATAAACAGAAGGAAGAGATAAAAGTGTAGTCAGGTAATGTTCTGAGGTCAGGGTACCATGAGGATACCGGATCAGAGCTGAAGGGGTTAAACAGGCGGATGGTCAGAACGAAGTCCAAGGTCAGGCAACAGATTAAGTATACAGAACTCAAGGCACAGGAAAGCACAGCACAAACCTCACAAGATGAATGTACGTCTGGCATTGTTCTGGGAAACACAGCTCAGCTAAAAAGCATCGCCATTAACAGGAATAATGAACACATGAGACAGCTGACGCCTCACAGTCTCAGATTGGATAGTCGAGCTGTCAATCAACACACTGACAGCTCAGCACTCCCCTGTACTAGGTTGGATAGCCAAGCTGTCAGTCAAAGTACTGACAGCTTCAGCACACCCCTATACCAGATTAAACGGCTGAGCTGTCAGTAACCACATCCCAGATACACTGAGCTATGTAATGTTACAAAAAGAATACAGTAATTCAGATTAATAGTATATTGACACAATGATTTTTACACACTATTATTCTATTATTACCACTAAATGCCCTCTTTTCTTCCTCATATGCTACTATTGTAATATTACGATGCAATAAAGATTGTCATGTAGTTTTGTTGTGATGGTGCTCCTATACTGCTATATGGCAATTGGTATATTTTTAATCACAATTTTGTGTAGGTATTGCTGCCTAGATAATACCATGGATTTGGTAACGATGGACCTATGATCATGTGGTTTAGTTAGGCTTGCTGGCGTCCTGTTGGTGATGGTAGGTTGTTTACATGACTGGTCATGTGACCTGTCATGTGATGGCCCCTATGATCTGACGGGCACCTGCGGCCTTGCTGGCGTACATGAGTCTTGTATCTGGTTCACATTGTGAAGATGGTAGCTTGTGCGTGGTCAAGGGTGAGTGGAGCGGGGCCGACTCTTGTTGATTGCGTCCTGTCTGGGAGACCGGGCATGCGCGGTGCCTCTGATGTGGTTGCATCGCGAGATTTCACCTGTGTCTCTGTCCTATCTGCAGCTGCATAGCGTTACTGCATGCCATCCGGAACCGGTGTTACAGGTAACTAAGGCAGCCTTCCTGTTCCCCTCCATATGTGTGGGCATCTGCTATAGGCTGCCTGCTTTGGCGCCAACGCTAAGAAGCGCTTTCATTGCTTGAGGGGAGTAGATATGTATGCAGGAAAGTGATTGGTGTTTTATCACCATATTGATCACTATGCTGTATGGTGATTGGGGGATTGTTTTTTTGAACATTGTTTACAATGATTATACACCACTGTCTGTGATATTTTTGATACTTCCATGTCTGTGTAATCAGAATTCACACATTAGAGAAGCATCCAGCCCTACATAGACCATGACAAAAATAGTATATAAAAATATTCCTTTTATTAGTCATTAAATAAAACCACAATAAACATAGTAATGATAGATGAAGTGGTCGGTGTTGAGAGACAAACAGAAATCCTGGAGATACTCACAACCAGGGTACTACAATCTGCACCATACAGAAAAAATCTCCAGAAGGGAGAGTAGAATGATAAGTAAAACACAAGATCTGACTATACTACAATTTCAGACTCAAAACATCACCCTGCCAATAGTAATATGTCTCCAAAATCCCATATAACCAGGGAAGGAAGGTCCAATCCAGGGTGACAGGACTATAAGGGAATGGTACATGTGATTGTCCTAAAGTAATTCTCCCATAAAGTTATGGTGCAGACTAAAGTGCCCTTTAGTGCTTACCCATGTGGGTGAGTATCTGTCTCCAGGAACGTGCCCCGACGCACGTTTCGCCATGTTGGCTTCCTCGGGGGGCAGTGTGGAAAAGTGTACTCAGCCAGGTATAAATACCCCCAGCTCCAGGTGCATGGTATCAGCCGCGGTGTCACGGCGCATGAGGGGCGGGATTTAACAGACACCACGTCACCGCCGGCCTCCCAATAACCGCGCGGGTCTGGGAAAATCACCCATGACGTCAGGGACTCGCACAGTCACCGTATGGAGGCCTTAGGAAATGTGAGACTGCGAAGCCACCCGCGCATGAGCACCCCCGCGGCGGACATGTTGGTAATTGGCAACAGAATGGGCAAAAGGACCCGGTACATGGCCGTGTTAATGTTTACATTTACGCTCAAAAACTTAGAGCGACCAACCCGTGAGAGCATATAATGGGAGGAGGAGCAAAGAAAGAGAAAGAAAAAGAGGAAAAAAAGAGATGTATATAAAACAAAAACACAAACAACAAAACCACAAAAAACAGAAAAGAAAAAAAGGGAGAAAAAGAAAAAAGAAAAGACAAGGAAAATACCAGGGGATGGAAGGATTTAACCCATAATATCAGTGTACCACATATACGCTCCATAGGTGCCTTTAGGGAAACAAATCCTTTTAACTGCCTGCGCGTATACATCCCTACCACAAACATATTAGTGGTTGGCAAGGGAACGAAATAAAACATACCTAATCTATAAGTCTGTAAGATATTTGCATGTAACGCTCTTATAATAAGGGACAGAACATCAATCCAATATAAAGCAGATAAATATAAATCAGCATAAGAATAAATAAGACATAAATGAAAATGAAAATAAAAATAACAGTTTAACCCCTTATTAGTAAATGGTATGGTTACTACATTAATAGGGTATTGGTATTAGACGCATAGTTCGATATTCCATAATATTTCTTAAGTAGTCAACGAACGATAATTGCAAAGAAAAGTAAAAATTAAAGACTGCACACCATTAAAACAAAAAAGAAGAAACAGGGTATAAGAGATCCAATTATAGGAAACAGGCGAATGACAATTTTTCATTTAGGCCCTTGGGCACCATAGTTTTCAAATTGACGATCCACCGACACTCCAGCTGCACCAGTGTGCGTTTGAGATCACCTCCTCTGATTCCCCCACGCACACGATCAATGCCAATAAATGTATTAATGTCTGTGTAATGTATTGTGTATTATGCACGGATGGTTTTATACACTTGATGTCTTATATGATGTAATTTATATATATTTTGACTAAGGGGCGTTACCTGAAAGGTGATTGGTTTGTCCACACCATATAAGGTCGCTCTAGCTGCTATTTGATGTACTTGAAAAAGATCATGTTGTGGTCGAAATGTTGTACTGATGTATTGATGGCAGAATAAAGCAACAAAAATTCTTTTTCACCTGGATGGGATGCTGCTCTTCCTTTATGTTTTTTAAATGGCCGAGCTGTCAGTAACCACATCCCAGATACACTGAGGGGTGTAACTGTGATAGCCTTCAGCACAATACCATGGGATAGCGCAAACAATGAAAATGAAATAAGCTATGTAATGTTACAAAAGAATACAGTAATTCAGATTAATAGTATATTGACACAATGATTTTTACACACTATTATTCTATTATTACCACTAAATCTCTGCTATAGTTAGTGATGTCTTGGTTCTAATGCGCCAACCTAAAGGGTGTCACTGTCATTACAGGCCTGTTATCATCATTCTCTAAATAACACATAACGCCATACAGGCCTTAACGGGGGTCAACGATACTATCTGCTAGTTTGTACATCCCATGTTGGTGAGTTACTTAGCCCATTCGTTACAATGTCTGCCTTTTCTCTCTGAAGTACAGCTCCATCTCCATATTGTACCATACTGCTGAAGGGGGGTACAGGGCCAGTTTGCTGTGGGCCGGAACTGAGTTCTGGTTGCCCTGAAACCCCTCTTCTATACAGGAATCAGTAATGTGTGCATCATTCAGACAAAAAACTTAGAATGTGTCCTCATGCTTTGGGGAAACCTGTCTGACAGCACCCGTTCAGCTCTGCTGCATCTGCCTTTTCTTGCTGCAGCTACCACTGTCTTGTCCAGCTTTGCTTCCACTCTCCCTCCTCACTCTCTTAGAAATTGCATTTGACTGAGTCCTGGAGTCTGATTAGACTCAACTAACCCGGAAAATTTTTTCTATAAAACCTGGTCTGACCCCTCCCAAAATGAGGGCTAATCCCAACTCTATTAACTATCTAATCCCTAGTGTATTGTAAGCTATATTCCTGCACTTAGTGTGGCTTCCCTAGTGGAAAGACTTCCTGCATTCACATAGATGGCCCTAGTCATAGCCTAAAGGAGAACCGAACACACAACACTGGCCATAGGGATAAAACATAACATACACTTTTATATAACCATAGCATACCAACACATTAAATATAATAACCCTTCTATTGCCATGGCATCTTCATCACCCAGCCTCCCCCTACATGTCTCTGCTGGAAGCAACGACTCACACGATTGTCCCTCCGCTGTTTCCTAGTCATTTTTTCTCTCTGCTCTGACTCTGTCGACTCGGCTCAGAATAGCCCCATTTCATATAATTGGTCCTAGTGCTATTACATAAAAATATCAGATAGCACTCATCCAATATATACAGCTGTGTGAGTGAATGCTAGATCGCTGCTGAGTTACAAGTTTTGTGATGCAACAGCGATCTCACCAGCGAGATCACTGTGTGTGACACTTATCAGCGACTGGGCCCCCCTACCGGATATCGCTGATTGTGCTGGAATGACCTGGACTTTTTTTGGTTGTTGGTCTCCCGCTGGCCAACACGCATCGCTGCGTTTGGCAGGCGGGAGACCAGTGATCAGCAAGCTGGAGCTGGTAACCAAGGTAAACATCGGGTTTCTAAGCACTGCGCGGCGCTTAAAAACCCGATGTTTACCTTGGTTACCAGCTCCCTGCACCAGCGCTCTGTTTTCTAACATACACAGCGGGTAACTAAGCGACATGCGTCGCTTGTTACCCGCGTGTCACTGTCTTGATCGCTGCTGAGATCTGCCTCTTTGGCAGCTCACCAGCGATCATGTAGTGACACACCAGCGATCCTGACAAATTCATATCATTGCTGGGATCGCTGGTGAGTCGCTATGTGTGACAGGGCCCTAAGAGCTTAAACTCTACAGGAGGGAGAAAGAAAGGATCCTTCTGATAAGTTAGAGGTCTATGAGAGCTTATACTCTACAGCAAGGTTCCCCAACTCCAGTCCTCAAGGCCCACCAACAGGTCATGTTTTCAGGATTTCCTTAGTATTGCTCAAGTGATAATTGCTCTCTACAGGAGAGACTTACTCTGTGACTCTGGAGATGGAAAATGATTCTGCCATACAAATTAAGCTCCGATGGGAACCCTTGATCTGTGATGACCCAGGTAGTGCCCAACACTGTGCAAGGCATGATAATCCATAAGATGTAATAGTTGCAGGGCATTATGGACAGGCCCAAGCAACAACTCAAAATTACATTAAGTCATCTTACTTCAGCAGTATGACAAATGGTAATGGCAAGATTTTTTTTAAGAATCGTAAATTGAATCTCAAAATGATGGAAATAGCAGTAAACCATGAATTTAAGGAAATCTGACATGAGCTCAGTACTTTAAGGATCAATACGCTCATGTCTGGTCATCAATCTACAGTAATCTTTCAAAATGATGAGTAAAAATCTATATATCTTTGTACCATGTTAGCCAGTAGATAAAAGAAGAATATTTAGAATTGAGAGTCTATAATTCTAATGGGGAAAATTTAAGAGCTCATGTCCATATTCATAATTTGGATTCATATTGTACAGATACAAAATTTGTCACTCATAGCAATCTATGAAGTCAAACTGTACACTCATTAGAGTGCCACTCAACAAATAGAGACACAAATTTCAAGAATTGCCATATTTTGCATTGTGCACCAAGACTTTAAAGTACATCACCCTGAAGAGTTGAAATTGTCATAAATCAGGTTTTTATATTTGAGCTATTCAATGGACACAAATTTATACAGTACTGAAATAAGAGACAGTGGTTGGTTTTAATAAGATCCTATGTAAAAGGAAAAATTCTGTCTAAAGTTCCTCCTTCTCTCCCTTATACATAGAATCGTATCAGTAGCAACTACTTTCTCAGTAATATAAAAATTTGTCTTTACTAAAACAGATTTTACCTGTGAATTGAGAATTTTGATAACGAATGATTGGTCCTGGTAGAGAAAAAAGCAGGTTTCCCTGATAAAATGTATAAAAAAGTTTCTTAATTTTATGGGCACTGATTTATAATATAAAAATTAAAACATCAGTAGAGATGGGCAGAGACCAGGATGTTCGGGTCCGGCGGGTTCAGCCGAACCGTTACAAAAAGTTAGGGTTCGGGTACTAGAACAGTACCCAAACTCGGACCTGAACATCCAGTGTTTGCGATGCTGTAGTGTGCATGACAGCATGGCAAACACCGCATCTGATTGGCGGGGAAATCATCCCCGCCGGTCAGAGAGCCGCGGTTTCCACGCTGTCAAAAGAAAGCGGGAGCACTCAGCTGTGATCAGAGGTATAAAGATCACCTCCGGTCACATGTGTCTGTTGATGGGACAACAGATCCCATCATCCGACACCTGCTACTGCTAATTACAGTGAGAGCAGGAGCTGCTGATGGGAGAATTCATTAGCCACTCTTGTGCTGTAAGTAAATAATTAAAAAAATCGAGTGTGGGTTCCCCTGTATTTTTGCTAACCAGCCAGGCAAAACTCACAGCTGGGGGCGGCAACCCTCAGTTGTCAGCTTCAGCAAGGATAGTTATCAATAATAGAGGAGCCCCCATGCTGTTTTTTTAATTATTTAGATAAATGATTAAAAAGAAAAGGCTTGGAGTCCCCCATTTTTGACAACCACCTTGCTAATGCAGACAAACTCTCACGGTGCTAGCTGGAATGTCACTGAGGTCATCGCAGTTCAGCCTGGCTGGGAACGGAGCCTCACTGACCGGACGTATCCTCTATGACGTTATTACTGGTCTCTGAGGCTGCGTTCGCAGCAGTTCAGTCACCAGTGATTTTCAGCCTGTATGGTCGCATCTTGGCACTGTTCAAGTTGAAAACTGTTTATCCCCCAGACATGGATTACGGCGTGGGACAGAATGACAAACAGGTATGGTATATTGTGTTTTTTTTATTTTACTTTCATTACAGGAGAACGAGGGCTTCACTGGAATTAGGCGTTTAAATAAAAATGGAAAACTGTGTTTAGTGTTATTTCAAATAAAGGAATTATATAGATTATATAAGTTCTTTAGTTGAAATAAGACTTATAGGATTAGTAATGGATGGGTGTCTTATAGATACCTCTCCATTACTAAGCCATGTGCTTGATGTCACCTGATAATACAAAGGTAACATCAACCCCACAAATATGAACCCCACTTGCTACCGCTACAGGCAAGTGGGAAGAGTCAGGTAAAGCTCCAAAATTGGCGCATCTAATAGATGTGCCTTTTCTGGGCTGCTGCAGGCTGCTATTTTTAGGCTGGGGGGCCAATATCCATGGCCCCTTACCAGCCTGAGAATACCAGCCCCCAGCTGTCTGCTTTAGTAAGGTTGGTTGTCAAAAATGTTGGTCCCCACCCGATTGTTTAAATTATTTATTTAAATAATTAAAAACCAGCATGGGGGACCCCCTCTATTCTTGATTACTAGCCTTGATGAAGCTGACAGGTGAAGGTTGCAGCCCCCAGCTGTGAATTTTGTCTGACTGGTTAGAAAAAATACAGGGGAACCCATGCCAGTTTTCCTTAATTATTTACTTACAGCGCAGGAGCGGCTAATAAATACCCCCATCAGCTGCTCCTGCTGTCACTGTAATTACCAGTAGCAGGTGTCTGATGATGGGATCAGTAGTCCTCCCACTGCATTTCGATCGACAGCATGGGAACCACAGCACTCTGACCAGCGGGGATGATTTCCCTGCCGATCAGAAGCGGTGTTTGTCGTGCTGTCATGCACATGACAGCATGACAAACACCTGGTGTTTTTGCATTCAAACCCGATCAGTAACACGAACTTTCTGGTGAAGTCTGTGTTCAGTTTCTGTGCCCGAACAGTAGGTGTTCGGTACAGATGCCGAACTTTACTTTTCAGGTTCGCCCATCTCTAAACACCAGTTAACTTTTAGATTTATCAGTGCATTCCTTCAAAAAAATAATGATAATATACTGCGTTGGCATTTTGGCAAAAAACTTGACAGCCCCTCTGGGCGCTGTAATGATTGTCATTATTTGTTACTTGTGATAATCCTGGATCTGTTACACCAAGATAACACAGAAACCACTAAAGAGAATATGTAAAATGTCACAAAAAAGGACAACTAAGGAAAATAGATTTCCATTTCTATTTTCGATCCTTAATGGAGAATGTTCTTCTATTAATGTATCTGCCTTGAAAAAATACAGACCGTAAACGTAAAAGGTAAATGTTAAACAGCATAGGTACAACAGCATTTTTAAAAAAAATACATTTAAAGTCAAATTTATTCTGTTCCTAGAGGCAAGGGTAAAAGATGCAGAGTATGGATGAAATCGCTAGCTTTGAAAGTATGTTTCAAACATCTCTTGTTTTCTTTCCATTCTGAGATTGTAAACACCTCATTAGATGGTTAGAGAAGTGTCATTACTTACATTGTCAAGGTGATTTCAACCAATTCTCAGGCATTCTGAGTGTTTCATTATTAATAGTCATCTAGTTGTTTTTAAACATAAAATTAATAAGCGATGACAGAACAAAATTACAAGTGACTTCAGTCACTGTTGTAATTAAGCTGAAAATACTTACATTTAGCTACTTCTCACATGTTGAATGTCCTCAAATTATTTTATTGTTGCTCTAGATATGTTGTTAAAGTTCATGGAGCTGGATTCTGTTTTGTGATTGTGCCACACCTTGACACATTTCCAGTGCTCCGAACACCTAAGGATGTCTATTATGGTGAACTGGACTCCTTTCTATTATATTTTTATACCTAAAATAGAAGAAAATATCTACTGATCTTTTGGGAAAAGCAAAAGAAAAGGAGTAAGCACTCCAACAAGCTGGGCAAATAGTGGACCTTTTATGAGCCCATGTGATATAGTTGCCAACTGTCCAAAAATTCCTGTTCGTAAAAAATAGAACACTTTTTTGCCCTTTCTGTAAAAAATTTAGTTTTCCATGATTTTTTTGAGGCTGAAGAAAATTACAGATGAATTTGATTGTAATTATCGTTATTTTACAGTTAACAGTGAATGGAGCTGATTTCTCCATATCACAATTTTGGGCTGCATCATGGATCACTTAAAATAATAAGTAATAAGATTTACTATGGTTTTCGAATGTGTCCATTAAAAAATTGTCTGTCCGTAATTTTTTAATAAGCCGTAAAAAAAAATTAATAAAAAGTCAAGTTGAAAACCCGGCCATGTAGCCACATTTTGGCTCTATCACAGAACCTCTCTTAAGCAACAAATAGGTATGCAATAAGAACATATGGAGGTGTCAATCAATCACATAATCAGGATATTATTAACCCCTTTCTGACATTGAGCATAACAGTACGCCAATGCAGGACTCCCCCTGTTCAGCGCCGGAGCCCACACCTTTCTGTGTACGTAACAGCTGATCTATGCAGCTGACATGTGCACGCAACAAAAGGGGGTGGATTGCAATTCTGTTAACTAGCTAAATGCTGCTGTCAATCTCTGACAATCGCATTTAACTCGTCCTTACCGGTAACGCGTTGCTAATCCCGCCCATCGGTGACACCGTCACATGATTGTGGATCACAGATGGATTGTCATGGCAACCAGAGGTCTGCAGCAGACCTTTCATTGAAAGATTGCTATGAGCATCTCCCCGTGGCCAATGCCCTTAGCAAGTGAGCGCTTCAGTTCTGCTACACACAGGTGATCTGATCATCGCCTGTGTGTGGGCAGAGGCAATCAAAGTACTGCAGCTTCTAATCTCCCATGGAGAGTCATGAAGCATGCAAAAAGTAAAAATAAAATGTTTTAAAAAATATAAAAGCAAATAAAAAAAACTATAGGTTCAAATGACCCACCTTTCACCCCATTAAAAATAAAACAATAAAAAAGCACATATTTGGTATCGCCGCGTACAGAATTGCGGCAATGCCTTTTGTCCAACGCATTTCAGGTGTTTGACCAGACATGGCCAGCTGGCAATCTGACAGCACTGTTCACTTACAAGTCCAGCACGGGTCCAGAACTTGGAAATCCTGCATCTGTTATCCAGCATTTGGATTGGTAGGCTAAAACAACGTACATAATCAACTTTGCAATGATGTAAGAGTGAATTTTCTGCTCAGTTGTTTTTTTAGAGCATGCCACATTTATATATGTATTATGCTACTGCACTGTATGAAAGCTAAGATTATTTATGATATTTATGAAATAATGCTAATGATATCATGATTATATGGTTGACTGACACCGCTTTATACATTCTCATTGCATATTTATCTGTTGCTTGAGAAAGATTCTGTGAAAGAAAAACTTTGCAACATGTGCTAATAATGAGCCCACTTTTTTTTTACTGCCTTCTGTTCTTTTTCTGTATGGTTGGAAGATTTCTTTTTTTTTTCTAAAAGATCTTGACCTCACAATAAAATATTTTATGCTGTTCCCCTACCACTTTTCATAGGTCTTTTTGATATGTTGTTAATAATTTGACCACATGATGGCAGTGTAGTCCTAGAATGCATGACTAGATGACTATTGTAATGATGTAAGGCTAAGTAGATGATTGTACTAATATGGGTGCTACTGCTTACATAAAGTAAGTCTATTTATTTTGAATTTATTCTCCAATTTATTAAAGTTAATCTGAATTTTATGCTGTTAATAGTTATTGCTTAGTTTTTATTATTTTTGCATTTCTTGAATAAATAAAGCTTGCAAACAAGTTTTGTTTTGCTACATTAGTATGTATACCATAGCTGGATCTCCCACCAATGTATTGAAGAAGTCATAGCTGTGGTCACAGGCTGAGCAACTCTATTCAAGCATTGTTCTTCTCAAGAAGGAGATTCCTCAGGATAATAATATTAGTGATGACCATAAACATAATAATGGCATATGTTTGAAAGATCAATCTGACAAGGCATTAATATGTTGTCATCTCAAAGCAGGACACTTTTATATTCCGGTCCATGTAGAAAGTTCATGTGAAAAGACACATTAATTGTGAAGAGTCCATGATAGTTTCTGACTCGGTTCATCTGACCATTCTCTCATCACTTGGGACACCTGTGCGGTTGCTCAGTGTTGCTACAGTTAGTGATAATGTAGTGAAACCTCCACCAGGGGGAGCTGGTGAGGGAAGAGAGGTTACACACTAAGCGTAGGAATGCTGAGCAACCGCCCAGGTGTCCCAGGTAATGAGAGAAGGGTCAGACGAACCAAGACAGGTATATTTTCGATTGTTACCATTGTGAAAATAAAAAATTTGGGTCTAAAGTAAAATTTGTGCGAAAAAAAATAAAATGTTATTTGAATGTAGTTTTTAAGACCTTGAGGGATGCAATTTTTAGAATGTTGTCACTTTGGGGCATTTTCTGTCTTATAGACTGCTCAAAGTCTTGAAGTGACATTTGAAGTATGTGATGTGGCCTCTAAAAATAATTGTTTTGTAAATTTTGTTGGAAAATGAGAAATTGCTGGTCAACATTTGACCCTTCTAAATTCCTAACAACAAAAATGTTTAAAAAATGATGCAGATGTAAAGTAGATTTGTGTTAAATGTTATTTATAAACTATTTTGTGTGACATAACTCTCTAATTTAAGGGTATGAGAATTAAAAGTTTGAATATTGCGCATTTTTTTTAAACCTTCATCAAATTTCCAATATTTTTACAAATAAACACAAGTGATGAATTTTAAAACTATCATTATGTTTAAAAAAAAGCAGTCTCAGAATTAGTGGGATCTGTTGAAGCGCTCCAGAATTAGTACTATATAGAGTGACACAGGACTGTATTGTAAAATTTGACCTGGCTATTAAGGTGAAAATAGGCCTGGGGCAAAGGGGTTAAAGTCTATAGTGCAATTCACTTGTCTGTGGTTTTTGCAGATCCTGTGTCCACAAAAGAACCTCTAAAGAATCACAAAAGATTGACAGAAACATGTATATTTTTCATCTGAATCACGATTTCAAATTACCGATACAAGTCTATGACTTTGAGAAATGCACGGACAGCACACGGATAGCATGGCAATTGATAGAAGAAGCATTGTATTTTATTTATTTAATTTTTTTACCATGTGAAAATCACTGATGGTAAAAACTGACATATAAACCAAATACTGAAGAAACTCAGATCCAAAATACTGATGAAGCGGTGACTTTTTTTTCCGTATGTGAAAAATCACTGACACCTGAATGAGGTCTAAAATAGCTTGTCGCCAACTAGAGATGAACAAATACATTCAAGCGGAATTTAATGCTAATTGAATATTACAAAAATCTGCATTCACCAAAATGCAGATTTTTTTGCAGTTTACGTTTGAAATTCTTAATTTGTTTCCAAATTTTTGGCAATTTACTTCTCTGGTTACCATTTTTCTGAACCATAAAGGGCCATCTAAAGGTTAAAAAAAATTCTTATACTTACCTCACGGCTCATGTCTCCCACCCTTTCACTCATCATGGTCACTTTTCTGGTCCTCTTTGCATATTGTATTCACAGCTGAGAGAGTTGAAATCTCCTGGTCTATCCCGGGATGGTTCTGCCCATACGGTCATTCCTCATGTCTTGATTGGTGACCGTGATATGATGTTGTGATGTTTTGCGTGCTTGCGGATGAGCCTCTGAGCCTCATCAGAGCATGAGTGACCCTAGTGTCTAACAATGAGCATTACATTTCCAGATAATAATTCCTGCATCTCTGTAAATTGAATTTGTTGGGAAAATTTGCTAGACCGGAAAATTCTAATTTTGTTTGATCTACTCATCTCTAGGAGCCACAGAAATTAATTGGAAAACATGTCAGTCTACAGCAACAAATTATGACACATTTTGTCTTGATTTTCTTTTTAGACACATTAGGTTGCTTATTTGTCCACTATTCACTGTAACGTCTTACTATAACAGAATATCTACGCTTACATAGGTTTCAAGAAAGATGAATGCCTGAAATATAAAATTAGTGCAATCATTTCAATTCTGTGAGCAAGTAAATAAGGCAAGACGTTGTTTTGGGGGAAAAATGCTTCAGCATGACCTTTTCAGTTTTCAGTAGAATCTTAGTAGCAGCGCTCTTTGAAAATAGTACAGCAAAGTCTTTCCATTCACTGCATGTCAAATTGTTTAGTTTAATTGGCTTATCTAGAACACATTCTGACAAATATACAAATAAATGTTTGCCAAAATGTCCTTGCTCTTCTCTTCAAACATGAAAGTACTAGATTTATTGAAATGTAAGGGTGCTGATTCTTGTTTACCATCTATGTAAGAATGTTTAAAAGCTCAAGTTGTATGCTGAGTTAAGATGCAAATCATATCACATAGTAAAAAATGCCTAACAAATTATAATTAGTTTCATTACACTCAATGAGGATCTCTGATGAACCTGCAAACATTGTTCCAGTAGAACTTTTAGTATTTATCCACATAATACTCTAGGAATATAAATAGTTACTTCATCTAATCAAGTAAATGTTTGTACTGAAATTTATTGAACTCGCCCCTTTGGAAAAGAAATCAATGGGTTGTCCAGGATTTAAAAAAAAAAAAAATCGGATAAGTGTATTAAGTTCATATAATGATAAAATAAATTTAAAAAAATTCAACTTTTCAATTAACCCCTTCACGACCTTTGACGCCACATAGGCATCATGAAAAGTATTGCCAAAACGACCCATGACGCCTATGCGGCGTCATGAAAAGATCTCCCTCCTGCGGGTCGGGTGAGCGGGTTCAATGAAGGTTCACCCGACCCGCAGTTACAGGAGGACCTAGACTTGACCCCATGGGGGTAGTTTCGCCCCCCCCGGGGATATGATCACTCCCAGTGACCTTTTTGTCACCCCCCTCACATCTGATAGGAGCTAGTGTCCATGTGACGCTAGCCCTCCAATCAGATGTGGAGGGGCGGAGTAAAATCATGGCTGCCTCGTTCCTCAACCTCATCCCGTCCGTGGAAGCTGAGGAGCGAGGTGCCTGACTGCCGCCCTGACCTGCGATCACCGCCGCCGCAGCCGCTGTTATCGCAGCTGCCACCACAACTCTCCTGTAATATACAGTCATATGTAAAAGTTTGGGCACCCCTATTAATGTTAACCTTTTTTCTTAATAGCAATTTTGGTTTTTGCAACAGGTATTTCAGTTTCATATATCTAATAACTGATGGACTCAGTTATATTTCTGGATTCAAATGAGGTTTATTGTACTAACGAAAATGTGCAATCTGCATTTAAACAAAATTTGACCGGTGCAAAAGTATGGGCACCCTTATCATTTTCTTGATTTGAACACTCCTAACTACTTTTTACTGACTTCCTGAAGCACTAAATTGGTTTTGTAACCTCATTGAGCTTTGAACTTCATAGCCAGGTGTATCAAATCATGAGAAAAGGTATTTAAAGTGGCCACTTGCAAGTAGTTCTCCTATTTGATTCTCCTATGAAGAGTGGCATCATGGGCTCCTCAAAACAACTCTCAAATGATCTGAAAACAAAGATTATTCAACATAGCTTTTCAGGGGAAGGATACAAAAAGTTGTCTCAGAGATTTAACCTGTCAGTTTCCACTGTGAGGAACATAGTAAGGAAATGGAAGAACACAGGTACAGTTCTTGTTAAGCCCAGAAGTGGCAGGCCAAGAAAAATATCAGAAAGGCAGAGAAGAAGAATGGTGAGAACAGTCAAGGACAATCCACAGACCACCTCCAAAGACCTGCAGCATCATCTTGCTGCAGATGGTGTCACTGTGCATCGGTCAACAATACAGCGCACTTTGCACAAGGAGAAGCTGTATGGGAGAGTGATGCGAAAGAAGCCGTTTCTGCAAGCACGCCACAAACAGTCACCTGAGGTATGCAAAAGCACATTGGGACAAGCCAGTTACATTTTGGAAGAAGGTCCTGTGGACTGATGAAACAAAGATTGAGTTGTTTGGTCATACAAAAAGGCGTTATGCATGCGCTGTATTGTTAACCGATGCACAGTGACACCATCTGCAGCAAGATGATGCTGCAGGTCTTTGGAGGTGGTCTGTGGATTGTCCTTGACTGTTCTCACCATTCTTCTTCTCTGCCTTTCTGATATTTTTCTTGGCCTGCCACTTCTGGGCTTAACAAGAACTGTACCTGTGTTCTTCCATTTCCTTACTATGTTCCTCACAGTGGAAACTGACAGGTTAAATCTCTGAGACAACTTTTTGTATCCTTCCCCTGAAAAGCTATGTTGAATAATCTTTGTTTTCAGATCATTTGAGAGTTGTTTTGAGGAGCCCATGATGCCACTCTTCATAGGAGAATCAAATAGGAGAACTACTTGCAAGTGGCCACTTTAAATACCTTTTCTCATGATTTGATACACCTGGCTATGAAGTTCAAAGCTCAATGAGGTTACAAAACCAATTTAGTGCTTCAGGAAGTCAGTAAAAAGTAGTTAGGAGTGTTCAAATCAAGAAGATGATAAGGGTGCCCATACTTTTGCACCGGTCAAATTTTGTTTAAATGCAGATTGCACATTTTCTGTTAGTACAATAAACCTCATTTGAATCCAGAAATATAACTGAGTCCATCAGTTATTAGATATATGAAACTGAAATAGCTGTTGCAAAAACCAAAATTGTTATAAAGAAAAAAGGTTAACATTAATAGGGGTGCCCAAACTTTTACATATGACTGTATGTTACTGCCCCGCCGCCTAATTCCAGCCACTCCCACCTCGGCTCACTCTCCCCTGCCCCTGATCATCTCCTGCTCCCCTGATCCTCCCCCAGCACCCCCGATCTCCCCCAGCACCCCGATCATCCACCTGCTGTCTCCAGCTCTGCCAGCACCTCAGCCGCCTACTGCCTCCTGTGCCTGAGAGCCCTTTCCTGTGCCCCCCCGTGATCACCACTCAGCCCCAGTGATCACCCTCCTTAACCCCTGCCCCCCATCAACCCCTGCCCCCCTGATTAACCCCTGCCCCCTGATTAACCCCTGCTGCTGCAGGTTTTTATTTGCTTATCTCCTCAGCCACCTCCTGCCCCCCCATGCATGACAGCCCCCCTCTGCCCCTGGTGATCCCCCAGCACCCCTGATCATCCCCCAGCACCGCTGATCATTTCCCCTGCTGCTGCAGGCTTCTCAGCCGCCTCCTGTGCCTAACAGCCCCCTCCTGCCCCCCGTGATCATCCCTCAGTCCTAGTGATCACCCCCATCAACCCCTGCCCCCCCTGATTAACCCCTGCCCCCCATGATTAACCCCTGCTGGTTTTTATTTCCTTATCTCCTCAGCCACCTCCTGCCCCCCCGTGCCTGACAGCCCCTCTGCCCCTGGTGATCCCCCAGCACCCCTGATCATCCCCCAGCATCCCTGATCATCCCCCCAGCACCCCTGATCATCCCCCAGCACCCCTGATCATCCCCCAGCACCGTTGATCATCTCCCAGCACCGCTGATCATTTCCCCTGCTGCTGCAGGCTCTTCAGCCGCCTCCTTTGCCTAACAGCCCCCTCCTGCCCCCCGTGATCACCCCTCAGCCCTAGTGATCACCGCCATCAACCCCTGCCCCCCCTGATCAACCCCTGCCCCCCTTATTAACCCCTTCTGCTGCTGTTTTTTATATCCACCTCCATCTCCTCAGCCATCTCCTTCTCGCCCCACGCCTGACAGCCTCCTTCTGCCCCTGGTGATCATCCCCTGTACCCCTGATCATCCCCCTGCACCCCTGATCATCCCCCTGCACCTCTGATCATCGCCCTGCACCTCTGATCACCCCAACTGTTGCTGCCGCTGGTTCCAGCTCCACCTAATTCTCCTCAGCGCCCTCCTGCGCCTGACAGCCCCTTTCTGCCCCCGGGGACCATCCCACAGCCCCAGTGATCACCCCTGATCACCCTCTGCCCCCTTGATCACCCCCCCTGCTGCTGCCACTGGTTCCATCTCCACTTCCATCTCCTCAGTCCCCTCCTGCCCTCCGTGCGCCCGACAGTCCACTCCTGCCCTCCGTGCCTGACAGTCCCCTCCTGCACCCCGCGCGCCTAACAGTCCCCTCCTGCCCCCCGCACGCCTGACAGACCCCTCCTGCCCCCCGTGTGCCTGACAGTCCCCTCCTGCCCCCGCATGCCTGACAGTCCCGTCATGACAGCACATTCCTCCAGTAAAAAGTTTTACTAAACACTCGCAGATACACACGCACACTATAGTAAAGGTTTTTTACACATGCACACACACCACACGCACAATGTCCCGCTCATCCCAGTCATCCCAGTCCCAAAGGGTCTACTCAGTTGAGGAGGCATATGAAATTATTGCCTCTGATACTGATAGTGAGAGAGAGGACCCCACCTTTCTCTTTTCCTCCCACTCTTCCTCTTCCAGCGACACAGACTTGCCACCACCGAGATGTCGCAGGACGAGAAATCGTCCGGAGCCCAGGGAGGAAGAGTCGGAGGCCTTAGAGGAAGAGTTGGAGACCTTGGAGGAAGTCTCACAGCCAAGTGTGAGTTTCCCCCAACCTAGTGCTAGTCAAGCCCAACCTAGCACTAGGTCTCCATCCTGGACCCCCGTCCCTGAAAATTTTGCTTCACGGATTCCTGATTTTGTTCCCCAATCAGGAATCCAATTTGAGACTGCCAACTTCAGGGAAATAGACTTTTTCAAAGTCTTTTTCTCGGAGTCAATCGTCAGTCTCATGGTGGAGCAAACTAACTTGTACGCCCAGCAATTTTTGGAGGAACACCCAATTTCTTCATTCTCTGCTTGGAGTCCCGTGGACTCTGTAGAAATGATTAAATATTGGGGACTGGTCCTTCACATTGGGATTGTGAAGAAACCAGAAATTCGCCAATACTGGAGTACTGATATTTTATATCAAACTCCAGTATTTGGCATGGTGTTGACTCGGAAACGTTTTGAGGCTATTCATAAATTTCTTCATTTCAGGGACAACACTGAAAGCCTTCCCCGCGATGACCCGAATTTTGATACACTGTTCAAAATTCTGCCAGTCGTCAAATACTTCAGCAACAAGTTTGCTGAAGTGTACATTCCCGAAAGGGAAATTTGTGTGGATGAATCCCTCATCCACTTCAAAGGGAGGCTTCAGTTTCGTCAGTACCTGCCCACCAAAAGGGCAAGGTACGGGATGAAACTCTACAAGCTGTGTGAGAGTACCTCAGGGTACATTCTCAGCTTTAAAGTTTACCAAGGAAAGGACAGTAGGATCCAGCCCCCAGAATGTCCACCTGCTCTGGGGGTGAGTGGGAAAATAGTGTGGGATTTGGTCCACCCTCTGCTTGATAAAGGTTACCATCTGTACGTTGATAACTTTTATACAGGCATCACACTATTTCAATCCCTGTCTGCCAGAGCTACCGTCGCTTGCGGTACCGTGCGCAGAAACCAGAGGGGTCTCCCTTTGCCGCTAATTGAGCAGCCTCTCCGAAAGGGTGAGACCCGAGCCCAATGTAGCGGCAACATGCTTGTGGTCAAGTTCAAAGACAAAAGAGACGTCTTTGTCTTGACCATAATCCATGGTCCCGGCACCACGGCCACCACCGTTCGATATACCCCAGCACCGGTCCACAAACCTGACTGTGTCCTGGTGTACAACCATCACATGGGGGGAGCTGATCTTTCTGATCAAGTCCTCCAGCCCTATAGTGCCATGCGCAAAGCGAAGGTGTGGTACAAAAAACTGGCTGTGCACCTCG
The DNA here is from genome assembly GCF_039654945.1 of Dendrobates tinctorius. Classification (NCBI taxonomy): domain Eukaryota; kingdom Metazoa; phylum Chordata; class Amphibia; order Anura; family Dendrobatidae; genus Dendrobates; species Dendrobates tinctorius. Next base: position 33,013,649 of record NW_027361732.1, on the reverse strand, counting down.
TACAAATGGCTCTGTATAACGCATGCGTGCTATCACGATGTGCAGGCCAGAACCACTCCTTCCTTGACTTCCAGGAGGCAGTGATAAAGGCCATGATTTTTGGAGAGGAGGACGGAGCGCGCCCCAGCACCCCTGGAACTCAAGTGTCCCGTATGATACCAGGGCAACATTTTCCCCATGAGGAGAGGAAAAAAAAAGGTACCTGGTATGCTATAAAAGGGGGACAAGAAGGGAAACTCATTTCCAATGTGAAACGTGTCCCGACAAACCTGGACTGTGTTTGAATGAATGCTTCAGAATTCATCACACGTCCATGGACTAAACACATCCTGACACTCCACTACAGAACTCACCCACACCAGTCTGACATACACAACACAACACCACACACACCAACCTGACGTACACTACACCACACACCAACCTGATGTACACTACGCCACACACACCAACCTGATGTAGTATCAGGTTGGCATGTGTGGCGTAGTGTACGTCAGGTTGGTGTGTGTGTGTGTGGCATAGTGTAGGTCAGGTTGGTGTGTGTGGTGTATGCTATACCACTCACACCAACCTGACGTACACTACACTACACTACACCACACCACATACCAACCAGATGTACACTACGCCACACACACCAACCTGATGTAGTGTCAGGTTGGTATGTGTGGCGTAGTCTACATCAGGTTGGTGTGTGTGTGTGGTGTAGTGTACGTCAGGTTGGTGTGTGTGTGTGGGGAGTGTACTACTCCACACACACCAACCTGACGTACACTACACCACACACCAACCTGACATACACTACGCCACACACACCAACCTGATGTAGTGTCAGGTTGGTATGTGTGGCGTAGTGTACGTCAGGTTGGTGTGTGTGTGTGTGGCGCAGTGTACGTCAGGTTGGTGTGTGTGTGTGTTGTATACTACACCACACACAGCAACCTGATGTATACTACATCACACACCAACCTGACATACACTACGCCACACATACCAACCTGATGTAGTGTCAGGTTGGTATGTGTGGTGCAGTGTACGTCAGGTTGGTGTGTGTGGTGTAGTGTACGTCAGTTTGGTGTGTGTGTGGTGTGTACTACACCACACACAGCAACCTGATGTACACTACACCACACACCAACCTGACATACACTACGTCACACACCAACCTGATGTAGTGTCAGGTTGGTATGTGTGGCGTAGTGTACGTCAGGTTGGTGTGTGTGTGTGGTGTAGTGTAAGTCAGGTTGGTGTGTGTGTGTGTGTGTGGTGTGTACTACACCACACACACCAACCTGATGTACACTACACCACACACCAACCTGACATACACTACGCCACACACACCAACCTGATGTAGTGTCAGGTTGGTATGTGTGGCGTAGTGTACGTCAGGTTGGTGTGTGTGTGTGCCGTAGTTTACGTCAGGTTGGTGTGTGTGTGTGGTGTGTACTACACCACAAACACCAACCTGACGTACACTACACCACACACCAACCTGACATACACTACGCCACACACACCAACCTGATGTAGTGTCAGGTTGGTAGGTGTGGCGTAGTGTACGTCAGGTTGGTGTGTGTGTGTGGCGTAGTTTACGTCAGGTTGGTGTGTGTGTGTGGTGTGTACTACACCACAAACACCAACCTGACGTACACTACACCACACACCAACCTGACATACACTACGCCACACACACCAACCTGATGTAGTGTCAGGTTGGTATGTGTGGCGTAGTGTACTTCAGGTTGGTGTGTGTGTGTGGCGTAGTTTACGTCAGGTTGGTGTGTGTGTGGTGTGTGGTGCACACTATACCACATACACCAACCTGACGTACACTACATACTTTCCATAAGCAACCTGGTGTCCGCTAATGATTGGAGCTAACTTTCCATTCAAAAAGTCAAACGGCGCTTCTTCCCTTCAGGGCCCTGTCGTGCGCCCAAACAGTGGTTTATGACCACATATGAGGTATCGGTGTACTCAGGAGAAATTGACCAACAAATTTTAGGATCCAATTTATCCTGTTGCCCATGTAAAAATGAAAAAATGTAGGCGAAAAGAAATTTTTTGTGAAAAAAAAAGTACTTTTTCATTTTTACAGATCAATTTGTGAAGTACCTGGGGGTTCAAAGTGCTAACTATGCTTCTAGATAAGTTCCTTGGGGTGTCTAGTTTCCAAAATGGGGTCATTTGTGGGGGTACTCCAATGTTTAGGCACACAGGGGCTCTCCAAACACGACATGGTGTCTGCTAACTATTGGAGCTAATTTTCCATAAGCAAAAGTCAAATGGCGCGCCTTCCCTTCAGGGCCCTGCCGTGCGCCCAAACAGTGGTTTATGACCACATATGAGGTATCGGTGTACTCAGGAGAAATTGCCCAACAAATTTTAGGATCAATTTTATCCTGTTGCCCATGTAAAAATGAAAAAATGTAGGCGAAAATAAATTTTCTGTGAAAAAAAAAGTTCTTTTTCATTTTTACAGATCAATTTGTGAAGTACCTGGGGGTTCAAAGTGCTAACTATGCATCTAGATAAGTTCCTTGGGGTGTCTAGTTTCCAAAATGGGGTCACTTGTGGGGGTACTCCAATGTTTAGGCACACAGGGGCTCTCCAAACACGACATGGTGTCCGCTAACTATTGGAGCTAATTTTCCATTCCAAAAGTCAAATGGCGCCCCTTCCCTTCAGGGCCCTGCCGTGCGCCCAAACAGTGATTTATGACCACATATGTGGTATCGGTAAACTCAGGAGAAATTGCCCAACAAATTTTAGGATCCATTTTATCCTGTTGCCCAGGTGAAAATGAAAAAATTGATGCTAAAAAAAATTTTGTTGGAAAAATTAACATGTCCATTTTTTCCTTTAACGCTGCTTTACTTCCTGTGAAGCACCTGAAGGGTTAATACTCTTTTTGAATGTAGTTTTGAGTAGCTTGAGGGGTGCAGTTTTTAGAATGGTGTCACTTCTGGGTATTTTCTGCCAAGTAGACCCTTCAAAATCACTTTAAATACGATGTGGTCCCTAAAAAAATGGTTTTGTAAATTTTGATGTAAAAATGAGAAATCACTGGTCAAATTTAACCCATCTAACTTCCTAATAAAAAAATATTTTGTTTCCAAAATTGTGCTGATGTAAAGTAGACATGTGGGAAATGTTATTTATTAACTAGTTTGTGTCAGATAACTCTCTGGTTTAACAGAATAAAAATTCAAAATTTGAAAATTGTGAAATTTTCAAAATTTTCGCCAAATTTCCGCTTTTTTCACAAATAAGTGCAAAAATTATCAACCTAAATTTACCACTAACATGAAACCCAATATGTCATGAAAAAACACTCTCGGAATCGCTAGGATGCGTTGAAGCATTCCTGAGTTATTACCTCATAAAGGGACACTGGTGAGAATTGCAAAAAATGGCCAGGTCATTAAGGTCAAAATAGGCTGGGTCATGAAGGGGTTAAATGCAGGTCCCACACTACTCATCTGCTTATTCTGTCATTATTTACCTATTGTACAATGATAGCATGCTATTCATACATTTTATTACTGAGCATCACCACTGAGTCAAATGTTTGGCGGTAAAAGTCATTTACATGTCATTAACGTAGGGAAGTAAACATTAACACACAAGGGGCAAGGACTACTGGCCTCTATTTTGATGAACACAGTCTTTCCTGAATCATTATCAGCAGGCAAAAGTTTCAATATTTTACTAACTTCACCGCTCATCTGTATGGCTCCTTTGCTGCTCATAGCAAACTGTTCCGTCCTTTTTTCCCCCGGTGTGCACCGTACCTCCATGCCTGAAAACTCCAGTCTGAGACTTCTGGTCAAGAATAGAAAGGAAAGGTATTGTTAGGAACGGCGGAACGCACTAAATAAAAATAATAATAAAGTGCGTTCGCCGCTCGGGGTCCACCGTGCAGTAGGTGTTACAACTGCTGCTGAGTAATGGCAGACGAGCAATATGGCGATATAATGCGCACGGGTTCAACTTCACCGGAAGTGCGCAGAGCGAGCTCTGTTCATACACAGAGGCGCCGCAACAAAAACATACAAAAGGCTGAGCCTGTTAGAGTCACAGGCCTCAGATAAATGCACACACGGTATATGGTCACAGGAGCGGGAACTAAGACAGAGGTGCTGCGTCCGTCTAGACCTACCATATGTGCAGCGTCGCTACTGCGAACGCCAAGAAGGGCTGCAACTGCAGCGTGGCGCAGGACACTGCCGCTTGACGACACAGCTACAAAGCAGGCACTATGTCGGATGTTAGCGCAGAGGTGCGGTGTGCACAGCCACAGACTGGCGCAGACTACTGAACTAATTCCCTAACCACATGCGTAATATCAGAGGGAAGCGGTTTCATAATAAGTCAGTCACCAGAATCTTACATCCGTCACCATTCACACATTGCAAGTATAGTCTATACTAGCGCATGGCGTAACGGCCATGTGCGCATTTTATAGCAGCCGGGACCTTCCGGAAGCTTCCAGATCTCCGAGATGGACCAATGAGATCTGGAGCAGGACCTGAGCACATGACTCCCGATCTCCAATGGGAAACCGCCTCATAAGCATGCTCAGTAGGAGGACAGAGGGACTTAGCCCCTGGAGAGATTAGCTGCAAGGCAATCTCCTCTTATAAATAAAAATGACAGACCACAAGGCTAAAACAGTATAACATCATATATTACATGTGGGTGCAGATAAAAAGAAAACCAACACAATCAGCCCATGGAAAATCAGTGTAGGACACACTGTAATCAATAAGAAGCAGCAAAAGGAAATCAGTGCATAGATGTCCAAGGTATGATAAAATCACAAATCTTTATTAGATAACACAGGTAGAAAAGCACAAACAATGACAAACAAAAGGTGACACAAACAGAAGCAGAGCAAAGGGGTATACAGTGTCAAAAACCTCACTCTGACCCTTATCGTGAGTAAACACCTGGTGGTAAAGATAAATAAGTATCCAAGTATAAACACCCAATATATAACAGGCAGACCAGTGAAAAGCAGTAAGGGTGGTCATCAACCGCTCAAGGTCGACGGGCGTGCCCTGCCAGATGAAGAAGACACCATCAATGTACCGCGTCCAAAAGGGGACGCGGCACATTGACGAAACCTCATCTGACAGAAAGAGGTCCCTCTCCCACAGCCCCAGGAATAGGCCCGCATAGGAAGGCACGAAGGCCGCTCCCATTGCGGTACCCTGGAGCTGCAGGTAGAAGGACTTTATGTATTTAAAATCATGTATTCGATTATATATGATAGGTATGGGCACTGAACATTGGTTATTGTTATTAACTCTGTAATATTATGTGCTCTGCCTCTCATCTTACCGATTATTCTTGCTGCCTAGGTGTAATTTATACACTTAGTTTACATTTCCATTTCTTGTTAATGCCTTATTTGCGCTTCCCTATATATTAATGAATTTGTATATCATTGGTGATGCATTACTACATTGTTATATTAGGGTACTTCATTAGTTGTAGCGCTATTCAGCCCGCTTCTATCTTGTAAGGTCTTTTCAGGGACGCTCACTATTCCCCTTCACAGTTCTGGCAGATTTCCTGCCTTTTGCCCATATCCAAGATGGCCGCGGCCGTCTTTCCTGTTCCTGTACATGTGTGGGTGGACGCGCTTCCTGTCCCGCCCCCATCTGCCTGTGGTCTGGCGTCTGACATCATGGGGCCCCATGCTGATCAGCGCCAGCTAAGGCAGTGATGGGGATGTGGGGGGATTGGTCAGCATCACCCCTCATGATTGGTGCTTGTTTTTACTTCCCCTATTTAAACCGCAATTAACACCCCATTGACACGCCCCCTGAGGAAGGAAGATCATTTCCGAAACGTACATCGGGGTCAGATGAGCTTTGGATTCAGTGTCTCTCCCCTCTCCCCTCCTGGTATGTACCTTGCTTTTGTGTCTTTGTAACTTCACCCCTGATTATATGGCTGTCCAGCTGGGGATTTTACCCCTTTCTGCTTTTCACTGGTCTGCCTGTTATATATTGGGTGTTTATACTTGGATACTTATTTATCTTTACCACCAGGTGTTTACTCACGATAAGGGTCAGAGTGAGGTTTTTGACACTGCATACCCCTTTGCTCTGCTTCTGTTTGTGTCACCCTTTGTTTGTCATTGTTTGTGCTTTTCTACCTGTGTTATCTAATAAAGATTTGTGATTTTATCATACCTTGGACATCTATGCACTGATTTCCTTTTGCTGCTTCTCAAGGCAATCTCCTCTGCGGTAGATAAAGAGCAAGAGACCGCAGAATGTAAGGGCCTTGGTTCCTGCAGAGCAGACGCAGGAACCTGACTCCTAACATTACTCCCCCTCCTAGGGCCCCCTCCTCTCTGAGCCTTCCAATCCACCACCCTGTGCTCATCAGAGGCATAGGCCTCAGACTCGTCCGAAGGCAAGTCTGATGTCCTGGTAGGTGACGCGGAAAACCGGGACACGTGGAAGGTATCAGAGGCGGCAAGATCACTAGGTTTAAGAAGGGACACATGGGAGACAACGGGAGCGGCAAAACCGCCCGGAGCATAAGTTGAAGTGGGACACCGCTGTGTGTCGGCGAACGTCTCCACTCTCTGTTTAAGGAAGCTTACCCGAGCACACGAGGGGCATGCCTGAATATATTTCTTAATGTCCCGAGCCCTGTGCGGCCACCAATACGACCCTGCCAGGAGTTTTGTGGTCTGCATGTAGCCACAGTGACCACCCGCCCTGGTCGCGTGTGCCCACGTTAGGACCTTCGGCCGAAGGCGAGGGGGGACAAAGGTCTTGCACGGCGGCACAGAGTTTGGCCATTGCGGGGCCCCGTTATCCTGGTGAACAGAGTGCTGACAGAGGCAGCCGCAAGTGGAACTTAGTGTCGGACGCACCTCGAGACTGGCACGAGACACCTCCTTAGGCTCTGGGAGTGAACACTTTGACTCGGGTGATTCCAGAGGTTCAAAGAGGTTGGGAGCTGGAGTAACCTTCTGTCTGGATTGAGCACGCTCCAGCCCGCGCTCCGAAAAATGGAGATCAATACGGGTGGCAATGGCAATCAGCTTCTCCAGACTTGCAGGAACCTCTCTGGTAGAAAGAGCATCCTTAACATGCTCAGCTAAGCCTCTCCAAAATACAGGGATGAGGGCTTTGTCAGGCCACTCCAGCTCGGAAGCCAGTGTCCGAAAACGAACGGCAAACTGACTAACCGAGAGGGATCCCTGAGTCAAAGCCAGTAGCTGTAGAGAGGTGTCGTGCGTTACCCGTGGTCCCAGGAAGACCTGCTTAATAGCTGTTAAAAACTGAGCAGCGGTCCGAACCTCTTGATCACCACGCTCCCATAGTGGCGTAGCCCACTCCAACGCCTTGCCCGACAGAAGGGAAACAATAAACCCCACCTTGGCCCGCTCCGTAGGGAATCGCGCAGCCAGTAACTCCAGCTGGATAGAGCACTGGCTGATGAAACCCCTACATTAGGTGCCATCACCAGAAAATTTATCGGGCAACGGGAGGCGGGTAACTGTCGGCGCGTGGGAGGGCATGGACATACGAGAAACTGCCTCTGCAATCGCCTGTACAGCAGCCACCAAAGACTTCGCCGGTGCGATATCACTCTCAAGAGTAGCAAACCGGCCCTCTAGCTGGTGAGTGCACTGAAGGAGTTGCTGCTGATCTGTCATCACTAGCCAGACCCTGGCTAGTTAGGAACGGCGGAATGCACTAAATGAAAATAATAATAAAGTGCGTTCGCCGCTCGGGGTCCATCGTGCAGTAGGTGTTACAACCGCTGCTGAGTAATGGCAGACGAGCAATATGGCGATATAATGCGCACGGGTTCAACTTCACCGGAAGTGCGCAGAGCGGGCTCTGTTCACACACAGAAGCGCTGCAGCAAAACATACAAAAGGCTGAGCCTGTAAGAGTAACAGGCCTCAGATAAATGTACACATGGTATAAGGTCACAGGAGCAGGAACTAAGACAGAGGGGCTGCGTCCATCTAGACCTACTGTGTGTGCAGCGTCACTACTGTGAGCGCCAAGAAGGGCTGCAACTGCAGCGCGGTGCAGGACACAGCCGCTGGATGACACAGCTACAAAGCAGGCGCTATGTCGGATGCTAGCGCAGAGGTGCAGTGTGCACAGTGGCCTTAAGGCTTGCCACAGACTCGCGCAGACTACTGAACTAATTCCCTAACCACATGCGTAATATCAGAGGGAAGGGGTTTCATAATAAATCAGTCACCAGAATTATACATTCGTCACCATTCACACATAGCAAGTATAGTCTATACTAGCGCATGGCGGAACGGCCATGCACACTTTTTATAGCAGCCGGGACCTTCCGGAAGCTTCCAGATCTCCGAGATGGACCAATGAGATCTGGAGCAGGACCTGAGCACATGACTCCTGATCTCCAATGGGAAACCGTCTCATGAGCATGCTCAGTAGGAGGACAGAGGGACTTAGCCCCTGGAGAGATTAGCTGCAAGGCAATCTCCTCTGCGGTACATAAAGAGCCAGAGACCGCAGAATGTAAGGGTCTGGGTTCCTGTAGAGCAGACGCAGGAACCTGATTCCTAACAGGTATGATGATCAGCTCACTTATCCATGAGTGCATAGGATCCCAAATCCAAGGAAAGGCAGTCCATAAAGAGAAAGAAGGTGGTAGATCCAGCACTTCAAATAAAATCCCAAATTTTTATTTCCAATTTTCCATCAATTAAAACATTATTCCAGGGAAAATTCACTTTTTACAATGGATGAATAAAACGTTGGAGGAGAAAGTCCTAAGATAAATTTAATGTCCAGGAAGTGGTGATAAGCAAATTTGGAAAACGATCACCAAACATAAATACGGCACAAATATGGCACATTCGGATTCATGATCGGAAACCAAGCAAAATTTTATAAAATCGGTAAAAATCAGTATTATTCGGTAAAAGTGCTGGAAAATGGTTGCCACAAAAATATTTTCAGCACTTTTGGGGGTCTGCAGAGCATAGAGGCATGGCATTCTTGTAAACACAGCACAGCAGTAATTTTTTTTCCCTAACTTTATGTGTGCACATTGTGGCTAGCCAATCACGGCGCAAGAAACATCCACAAATCTCCTGACAAAACGGCTTGTGTCATTGGCTACTGAAATCACATGTCCCTCTCAATATTAATAGTGGACATCTTGTTTTAGCACCATTTTGACATTGTAACAGCTCAGAGAGGCTGCTCCTTATGCTACCAATGTTAACAGCAAGATTTTAGCTAGTTAGTTAGGCAGTTGTATATCAGTCAGATAGTGTAGCTAGATAGTGTCCAGTGTGGATGTAAAATTTACCTTCTGGAATTATTTTTTTTTTGGGGGGGCATTACTGAGGTCCACAGTCAAAGCCAGCAGGGCACAAGTCCTATGAGTGTGTTGTGCACTGCTTCTGTAGTGCTCCAGGCACAAGTATAGCATTCTAAATAATATTTTTTCTGTAGATAAATGTGAAAAAGCCTGCTGTATCCTACATGTTAGCTAGTTAGATAGGTGGTTGTACATCAGTCAGATAGTGTAGCTAGATAGTGACGGTAAAAAATTTTTTTGGGGGGGCTATTATTGAGGTCCACAGACAAAGCCAGCAGGGAACATGTCCTACAAGTATGTTGTGCGATGCTTCTATTGTGATCCATGCAGAAGCACAGCATTTTAAATAATATTTTTAAAATAGCTAAATGTGAAACAGCCTGCTGTATCCCAAACTTGTCATTTATTGCTGTGGTGATATGAAACTGTCTGCAGACCTATGGCACATAAAGAAAATTCTAATTTTTTTCTAATGCTAAATGTGAAACAGCCTTCCGTATCTCATATTGTCATTTTGTGGCGTTAATATGAAGCTTTTTTTGCATAGAATTTCTCACAGCCATCTTTTATACCTAGCATGAGATGTGCAACTCTTACACCTAGCTTCTGACGATCACCAAACGGTCTCTGGTTATTGGTGTTGGGTAGATGAGTATTATTTGTAGGCTGCATCCTGGATCTCGTACTTCCCATAGCTGCCCTGTTATTGATCCTGTTGTACGTTCCCATTCCTGCCCAAAAACAATTTTCTCTTACTAACGTCATACGGTTGGGGAATCACTTTTAAATTTTTGGGAGAATTTAGTCAATGTTATATAGGCCTTATCGACAAGCCCCCAAAAGTTCTTCTGTTAGTTACGTCATACAGTAGGGGACATGTCACTTTGAAATTGTTTGGAGCATCTCGTCAATCATATACAGGCTTTATCAACAGGCGCAAAACATTCTTCTGTTAGTAACGTCATATAGTAGGGGACATGTCACTTTGAAATTGTTTGGAGCATCTAATCAATGTGGCAAAACATGCGAAATCCAGCTCAACGAACTAGTGAAAATACTTCTTTATTCACCAAAAAGTGCTCAGCAGAGGATAAAATAACATAAGCATTGCCAGTTACATGATATGCGACATCAATGAGTTTGGACATTGGACATCATGATTAAGGGTGTGTAGCCACCTGAAACTTGTCAATATCGATTATCATGTAACTGTCAATGCTGATGTTGTTTTATCCTCTGCTGAGCACATTTCGGTGAACAAAGAAGATGTTTTTTCACTAGGTCATTGAGCTGGATTTCCCATGTTTTGATTGATCCACGCCTTGACATAGTGTTCCCCGTGCACTGAACACCTAAGGATGTCTACTATGGTGAGCTGGACTTTTTTCTACAATGTTATACAGGCCTTATCGACAGGCCCAAAAAAATTCTTCTGATACTAAAGTCATACAGTAAGGGACATGTCACTTCTATATTGTTTGGAGCATCTCATCAATGTTAGACAGGCCTTATCGACAGACCCAAAAAATTCTACAATTACAAATGTAATACAGTAGGGGACATGTCATTTTGACATTTTTTGTAGCATCTAGTCAATGTTATACAGGCCTCATTGACACTGAAACAATTCTTTCTGCTGTGAGTAACGTGATTAATCATGCCATATTTTACCTTCTAATTTTGTGCTGCTGAAATTCAGCTGTGTGCAGAGGTTATGCAGAGTAAAATAATCTATTTTTAGTTGCTAATAGTGTGCTCCTCGAACACTATCTGAGCAATATGACTGTGAAAAAGCGAGGTTGTGCAGGAAGGGGGATTAAGTTTGGTGTTCAAGGTGTATGTGGGGTAGATGTTAATTTTTCTGAAATTACTTGTGACCTGGTAACATGATGTTGTCATGGTTCTGGACAGGGTTCCTTCCCTGTCCTCTCAGGGGGGGCTATATTTACCCGCCTTCGTCTAGGGATCCTTGTCAGTGATATATCTGTCTTGGCTGTGTGTCTGACCCCCTGGTGTGCTTGCGTACTGTTTAGTCCGATTGATTTCTTGTGTATGACACGGTCTGTTTTCTCATTCTGTGCATTGCCTTGTGACTCTGTGCTAGCTGTCTGTTTCTGGCTCTGAACTTCGGCTTGGTACTTTAACTTCCCACATATCTGCCCCATTTGTACTGCACCGCTATCTCCAGATTCTTTATCAACCTTCCAGCTTGACTTTGGCACTTTCAGGCTACTCTTCGGCTTTGCCGGTCACTGCCACTACTCTGCGTCTGGCTCTGCCTCCGGCCACTCCCACGGTGCTCACATGTCTCAGGTCCTACGCTCCAGCAGGTAAACTCACCGCAGCGCATATCACACACTCTCTGTCCTTCTGTAACACGTGCACAGACTCCTGCTGTAAGTCTGCAGCAGGGTTCTTGATATTATCTCTGACCGGAGCATTTAAATGAGATTTTGCACCTTTTTTTCCATTTGGTTATGGATCTGCTGCATGCTCTCTCTGAGAAAGTGAATAGCCTCACTCAAATTATGCAAAAACTATCTGTGGAGCAGTGAACCTGGCTCAGTCGCATCAACAGGTTCAGAGAGAGGTTGCTGAAGCCAAGCAGGGTTCTTTTCCTTCTGGGGCTCGGGGTGAGGGTATCACAGATGTATCCTTAATCTCCCCTGAACCACCTGTTAAGTTGCCTGACACCTTTTCTGGGGACAAAAAATTATTCAGGGTGTTCAAAGAGGGGTTCAAATTGTTATTCTCTCTGCGTCCGTGCGCCTCTGAGAATGAAAGCGAGAGGGTGGGAATTATTATTTCTTTATTAAGGAGGGCTCCTGTTGTGAGTTCATTTTCCCCTTCATTACTGAGGCCCGAGGAACTCCCTCTTCTGGTAAAGAAAGGTAGTGAGCCTGATTGTCAAACACCTGAGGCTGATGATGATGACTGGCTGAGTGGAGTTACGGACTGGATATAAGGCTGACGACGCCCTTCTGCCCTGCGGGTGATTTCTCTGTGGGATCCTTGGAGACCAGTCTGAATTCCTGCTCCTCCAAAGCTAAGTTTGCTGCTCGGCCTTTTGCTTTTGTGCTTTGACTTTGTTTTTGCTTTGTTTTTCTGGATTTCTGCCATTCCCTGCTGGGGTGTGCTGAATTCATTTAGCTTTGTCTTCTGAAAATACCTGAGTGCTGATTCAGTTTTTGAAGCCAAGCTGCTTCAGGGCCTTTTTCATATCAGCTGGTTGGCTTATGTCTTTGATAGGGTTTTGGCAGATTGCAGACAGCAGCCTTCCTGTCCTTTCCTATCTAGGTAGTTTTGGGGCCCCGTCTTTGCTCAGTCTATCTTTCTGTCTGTGTTAGTATTTTCATCTTGCTTCACCGTCATTATATGTTGGGGGCTTCCTATTGCTTTGGGGTCTGCTCTGGGGCAGTTTAGATTTCCCCTTTCTTTCTTTAGGCCTATGTATTTCTCCGGCTGTGATCGAGGGGTCTAGGGCATCGTAGGAACCCCCCACGGCTACTGCTAGTTGTGTTGATAGGTTCAGGGGTCTGCAATCTGATAGTTGCCAACTTCTCTGGTTTTCTGGACTTAGCTTGTATTTCTGCTTTTGCCTCCTACGGTGACTCATTCATAACAGAATCACCCACCTTACCGCAGATTCTAGGGTACTCTATAGCAGGAAAGAATTGTAAAAAAAAAAAAAAAAAAGTGTGTATATTTTTTCCTCTATGTCTCTGAGGCCGTAGGGGGAATTTTTTTTTTTTCTCTCAATGGAGATAAAGCAATTGTCTGATCGTGGGGAGCAGCTCGCTGCGGAAGTGCGGGGAATTTCCGCCTACCTTGCTCATTCACATGTTGCTGAACCAAAGATTCCTACACCTGATGTATTTTTTGGGGATCGGTCTAAATTTTTGAATTTCAAAAATAATTGGAAATTATTTTTTGCCTTGAAGCCTAACTCGTCAGGGAACGCCGTGCAGCAGGTTAAAATTGTCATCTCTTTGCTGCGTGGCGATCCCCAGGATTGGGCGTTTTCTTTGAAACCCCATTTTTATATGAAAATCCCTATTATAATTGCCAGACCTGAATTAACAAGCATTTCTCACCTACTGTGTCCCCCCATTTCCTTGTAGATTGTAAGCTTGCGAGCAGGGACCTCACTCCTAATGTCACTGTTTGAATTGTCTTAACTTGTATTGAATTTATTGTCTGTACATGTCCCCGCTTAATTGTAAAGTGCTGCGGAATATGTTGGCGCTATATAAATAAAAATTATTATTAATTATTATATAAACCAGATGATCCTATTCTGACTAATGTGAACGCATTCTTTCAAGCTTTGGGGTTGTTGTATGACGAACCTAATGCCATTGATCAGGCTGAAAAGACCCTGCTGGCATTGAGCCAGGGTCGTGATTCTGCAGAATTGTACTGTCAAAAATTCCGAAAGTGGGCAGTACTTACTACCTGGAATGATAATGCCTTGGCTGCTCTCTTTCGGAAGGGGTTGTCAGAAGCCGTAAAAGATACTATGGTGGGATTTCCTGTTCCCTCTGGTCTTGACGATTCTATGTCATTAGTCATTCAGGTTGATCGGCGTTTGCGCGAACGCAAAGCTGCACGAGAGGTGTTGCCACCTGTTGAACAAATGTCTGAACCTATGCAATGTGATAGAGTTTTTTCCAGAGAGCAGCGTCAGGAGTTCAGAAGGCGTAATAAGTTGTGTTTTTTCTGTGGAGATGCCTCGCATATTATTTCTGTCTGTCCCAAACGAGAGAAACGCTTTGCACACACGTTTTCTGTTGGGGGTGTTCAACCTAAGTTTCTTCTGGCTATTACTCTGATCTGCTCCCTGTCCACATTTTCCGCCAAGGCTTTTGTGGATTCGAGAGCAGCCCTAAACCTAATGGACTTGGATTTTGCTAAACGTTGTGGATTTCCGATGACACCTCTGCAGACGCCTATCCCTTTGAGGGGAATTGATGCTACTCCTTTGGCTAAAAATAAACCCCAGTTTTGAACCCAGGTGGTAATGCGGGTCGCCCCAGACCATCAAGAAAATTGCAGATTTCTGGTGTTGCATAATCTGCATGATACTATTGTTCTGGGGTTTCCCTGGTTACAGATTCATAATCCAGTTTTGGATTGGAAATCTGTGTCTGTGGTGAGTTGGGGTTGTCGGTGTGCCTTTAGTGAGGCTCCGGTGTTTTCCACCTCTCCTCAGTCGCATGATGTTCCTGATTATTTGGCGGACTTTTATGATGTATTTAGTGAGAATGAGTCTGCGTCTCTGCCTCCTCATAGGAGTTATGACTGTGCAATTGAACTGAGCCCGGGGTGTAAATTTCCCAAGGGTCGGCTCTTCAATTTATCTGTACCCGAGCACGAGGCTATGCGATCCTATATTAAGGAGGCGTTGGAGAAGGGTCATATAAGACCATCCTCGTCACCCTTAAGTGCCGGTTTTTTTTTTGTAGCCAAAAAAGATGGATCATTAAGACCTTGTATTGATTATCGTGCCCTCAACAAAATTACTGTTAAATATCAGTATCCGTTACCCCTGATTTCTGATCTATTCTCCAGAGTTAAAGGTGCTTGCTGGTTTACCAAGCTTGACCTCAGGGGGGCGTATAATCTTATTCGCATTAAGCATGGGGATGAATGGAAGATGGCGTTTAATACTCCAGAGGGACATTTTGAGTACCTGGTGATGCCTTTTGGGCTCACTAATGCCCCTTCTGTCTTCCAGTGCTTCATGAACGATATTTTCCGAGATTTTGTCGATAAATTTTTGATTATCTATCTGGATGATATTTTGATCTTCTCCAAGGATTGGGATTCTCATGTGGAACATATTCGGACTGTGTTCCGGATCTTGAGGGAGAATTCCCTGTATGTCAAGGGATCTAAATGCCTTTTTGGAGTACAGAGGATTTCTTTTTTGGGATTTATTTTGTCCCCGTCAACTATTGAAATGGACCCGGCCAAGGTACAGGCCATTCACGATTGGGTTCAGCCCACTTCTTTGAAGGCCCTCCAGAAGTTTTTGGGTTTTGCTAATTTTTATCAGAAATTTATAGCAAAATTTTCTAGTATTGCCAAGCCATTGACTGATTTGACTAAAAAGGGTGCTGATGTGTTAAATTGGTCTCCGGAGGCTGTTTCTTCCTTTCAGGAGCTGAAGCGAAGATTCACCTCCGCCCCGGTTTTGCGGCAACCTGATGTTTCATTTCCATTCCAGGTAGAGGTGGATGCTTCTGAGATTGGTGCAGGAGCTGTTTTGTCCCAAAAGGATCCTGTAACATCTAAAATGAATCCCTGTGCTTTCTTTTCCCGAAAGTTCTCTCCATCTGAACGTAACTATGATGTGGGGAATAGGGAACTGTTGGCCATGAAATGGGCATTTGAGGAGTGGAGACATTGGTTGGAGGGAGCTAAGCATCAAGTCGTGGTCCTCACTGACCACAAGAATTTGATTTACCTAGAGTCGGCTAAGCGCTTGAACCCTAGACAGGCTAGGTGGGCCTTGTTTTTTACACGTTTTGATTTTGTGGTTTCTCTTCTTCCTGGAACAAAGAATGTCAAGGCAGACGCCCTCTCTAGGAGCTTCCTTGCTGATTCTCCTGTGGTGACCAAGCCTGCTACCATCTTAGGCGAAGGGGTAGTTCTTTCTGCCATCTCGCCCGATTTGAGACGTGCTCTGGAAGAGTTCCAGGAGGACAAACTTGAGCGTTGTCCCAGAGGAAAGTTGTATGTTCCTGACCAGTGGAAGAAGAGAGTGATGTCTGAAGTTCATTACTCTGCTTTGGCTGGCCATTCAGGTATTTTTGGTACTAGAGATCTGGTGAGTCGGTTTTTTTGGTGGCCCTCCTTGTCTCGTGATGTCAGGAATTTTGTGCAGTCCTGTGGGACGTGCTCCCGGTCTAAATCGTGCTCTCGCTTTAGTGGGTTGTTGATGCCTTTGCCTGTCCCCAAGAGGCCATGGACCCATATTTCAATGGATTTCATCTCTGATATGCCTCTCTCTCAGAGGATGACTGTTATTTGGGTGATTTGTGATAGGTTCTCTAAGATGGTTCATCTTGTACCACTCCCTAAGTTGCCGTCTTCCTCTGAGTAGGTGCCCCTGTTTTTACAACAGGTGGTTCGTTTGCACGGGATTCCTGAGAACATTGTATCTGACAGAGGAGTCCAGTTTGTGTCTAGATTTTGGAGAACTTTCTGTTCCAGGCTGGGAATTCAGTTGTCCTTCTTCTCTGCTTTTCAACCTCAGACCAATGGGCAGACAGAGAGAACAAACCAAACCTTGGAGTCATATTTGAGATGTTTTATTTCTGCTGATCAGGATGATTGGGTTTCATTTTTGCCCTTGGCCGAATTTGCTTTGAATAGTAGAGCTAGTTCTGCCATTTTGATGTCACCTTTTTTTTGTAACTTTGGGTTTCATCCTCGATTTTCTTCAGGGCAGGTGGAGCCCTCTGCCTGCCCAGGTGTTGACACTGTGGTGGAGAGAATGCACCAGATCTGGGACCAAGTGGTGGATAAGTTATCTCTCTCCCAGGAGAAGGCCCAGCGGTTTTCCAACCGACATAGGACCATTGGTCCCCAGTTTAAGGTTGGTGATATGGTGTGGTTATCATCAAAAAATATTGCTATGAAGGTGGCTTCTCCTAAATTTAAGCCTAGATTTATTGGACCTTACAAGATTGTGGAGATTATTAATCCGGTCTCTTTTCGTTTGGCTCTTCCTGTCACATTTAAAATCCATAATGTGTTCCATAAATCTTTGTTGAAGAGGTTTGTTGAACCTGTTGTTCCGGGGGTGGCACCTCCAGACCCTGTATTGGTTGAAGGTAACATGGAGTATGAGGTAGAGAAAGTACTGGATTCCCGTCTGGCTAGACGGAGACTCCAGTATTTGGTTAAGTGGAAGGGTTATGGTCAGGAGGATAACTCCTGGGTCTCTGCCTCTGATATTCATGCCAAACGATTGCTGCGTGCCTTTCATCGGGCTCACCCTGATTGCCCTGGTGGCGTAGTTGAGGGTTCGGTGACCCCTCCTCAAGGAGGAGGTACTGTTGTGAGTTAATTTTCCCCTTCATTACTGAGGCCCGAGGAACTCCCTCTTCTGGTAAAGAAACGTAGTGAGCCTGATTGTCAAACACCTGAGGCTGATTATGATGACTGGCTGAGTGGAGTTACGGACTGGATATAAGGCTGACGACGCCCTTCTGCCCTGCGGGTGATTTCTCTGTGGGATCCTTGGAGACCAGTCTGAATTCCTGCTCCTCCAAAGCTAAGTTTGCTGCTTGGCCTTTTGCTTTTGTGCTTTGACTTTGTTTTTGCTTTGTTTTTCTGGATTTCTACCATTCCCTGCTGGGGTGTGCTGAATTCATTTAGCTCTGTCTTCTGAAAATACCTGAGTGCTGATTCAGTTTTTGAAGCCTAGCTGCTTCAGGGCCTTTTTCATATCAGCTGGTTGGCTTATGTCTTTGATAGGGTTTTGGCAGATTGCAGACAGCAGCCTTCCTGTCCTTTCCTATCTAGGTAGTTTTGGGGCCCCGTCTTTGCTCAGTCTATCTTTCTGTCTGTGTTAGTATTTTCATCTTGCTTCACCGTCATTATATGTTGGGGGCTGCCTATTGCTTTGGGGTCTGCTCTGGGGCAGTTTAGATTTCCCCTTTCTTTCTTTAGGCCTATGTATTTCTCCGGCTGTGATCGAGGGGTCTAGGGCATCGTAGGAACCCCCCACGGCTACTGCTAGTTGTGTTGATAGGTTCTGGGGTCTGCAATCTGATAGTTGCCAACTTCTCTGGTTTTCTGGACTTAGCTTGTATTTCTGCTTTTGCCTCCTACGGAGACTCATTCATAACAGGCTCCACAGGCTTGGTCTTTTTCTCTCTCTCCCTCCACTCCAGAACGTATGTCTGTGGATCTGTTTTTTGAGGCTCTTGGGCATATTTATGATGAGCCTGATAGAGTGCATCTGGCTGATGATATGTTGATGAGTGTGACACAAGGGAAGCACTCAGCTGAGTGGTTTTGTTCCGAGTTCAGACGCTGGGATATCCTGGAATGATGCCGCTTTAAGAGGGCTGTTCTGCAGAGGCCTTTCAAACCATTTGCAGGATGCTTTGGCCTTGTATCCTCCCCCCCAGATTCCCTGGAGGACACCATGACCCAGGCTGTCCAAATGGACCATAGGCTCTGTGCCAGAGGGGTGATGCAGCAGGAATCCACTTTATACTCCAGCTCAGGGGACACTGCTTCACCTCCAGAACCCATGGGAGCAATCTCGGTCAAAGAAAGAGGAAATGCCGCAGATATAACCAGCTGTGCTTTTACTGTGGATCCCTGGGACACTGGAAAAAGAACTGTCCTTCTTGTCCCTCCTCATCTAAGCTGTCAGGAAATGCCTAAGTATGGGTAACGAAAGAGGAGGTTGCCTAGACTCCCAGGTTCAATATTCCTCATTTGTTAAAATCCTTCTCCAAGTGGAGTTGGAGGTTGTTGGTGGCCCCGTTTTGACCACTGCTTTTGTTGACTGTGGATCTACCATCAATTTAATTGATTCTCGTGTTGTGACTCTTTATAAGGTCAGGACAGATAGGTTTGAATCCCCTGTCAAGGTGGTGGCCATTGACTCCTCTCCTCGATGAGGGAATCTATTTTGTGTCAGAGGTTTTCTCACTAAGAGTGGGTCCTGCTCATGTGAAAAACATAAGCTGTTTTGTCTTGAATAATTTGCAGCGGGTCTGGTTTTAGGTATGCCTTGGCTTTAGCACCATAACCCCATTATTGATTGGGTAAGTGGGGAAATTGTCCAATGGGAGTCCAATTGTACCAGACAGTGTTGCAATTCTGTGCCATTGTCTACCCCTTTAAAATCTGTATCTGTGACATCTGTCGGTCTGGGGGGTATTCTGGAGTACCTAAAAGACTTTGAAGACGTGTTCTCCGAAAGCGAGGCTGAGGCGCTACCACCACATAAATCTTTCAATTGTGGAATTGACTTAGTTCATGGGGCTAAACTTTCCAAGGCTCGTTTGTTTAATCTGTCCGTGCCCGAGCGCCAAGCCATGAAGGAGTATATTGTGGAGAGTCTCTGCAAAGGGCATATTCGCCCTTCTGTCTCACCTGTAGCCTCTGGGTTTTTTTCGTTAAGAAAAAAGATGGTGATTTGTGGCCGTGCCTCGACTTTCGGGAACTCAGCAAGATTACCATGAGATGCATGTATCCACTCGACTCTCATTCCGGATTTGTGTAACCAACTCTCGGAGGCCAAATGGTTTTCCAAGCTTGATTTACGGGGGGCCTATAACCTTATAAGGGTTCGTGAAGGGGATGAGTGGAAAACGGCTTTTCTCACATCTGAAGGACTGTTTGAAAATCTCGTCATACCTGTCACGGCACCGCCAGACTCAGGGCCTGCTGTCCCGGCCTCAGCCAGTAGGAGGCACCGGACTATCACATCACCGTCAGACTCAGGGCCTGCTGTTCCGGCCTCGACCACTAGGAGGCGCCGGACTGTCCTATCACCATCTGACCCGTGGCCTGCAGTCTCGGCCTTGGTCTCTGGGAGGCGTTGTGGTTCAACCCCGAGTGATGGCGGCGATAGTCATGAGGCTCCTGCGCAGGCGTCCGCTGGACGCAGGCTTCGCTCCTCGGTCAGTCATGAAGGGGCTGGTGCATTACCATCCAGCCTGGTCCTGGGGGCGGTCCGGATGACATCATCAGGCCACGGGCCTGTAAGGGATGACCTGATCCCTCAAATACCTTGGGACTGCTCTTGCAGGCCGCCGGATATATTCTTGGTTCCCCTGCGTGTTACTGTGTGAATTACTGTTGACTGACTCTGACTTTTGCCTGGACTTCTGACCCTTCTTCTGCCTAACGATTCTGTACCTCTGCGACTCTCCTGGTTTATGACACTGACTTCGGCCTGGATTCTGACTCTGCTTCTGTCTAACGATTCGGTACCTCTGCGACTCTCCTGGTTTATGACACTGACTTCGGCCTGGATTCTGACTCTGCTTCTGTCTAACGATTCGGTACCTCTGCGACTCTCCTGGTTTATGACTCTGGCTTCGACCTGGTATCTGTCTTTGCTGCTGTCTACCGTGCTTATACCATTTCTGCCTGACTGGTTTAGTCTCAGATATCATTGCCTTTGTGTCCTGTGTTGGAACACCTTTCTGGCGACCGTCCAGCTCTGGTCTTTGCTCCTATTCAGACAGCACCTCCTGGGCTCTGCTATAAATCCAGATCCCTGTATAGGGGTAAAGGGTATCAGTGTTTCTCGGGGTGTTGTCCAGCTGCAGCCCAGACCGCAGGCAGACGTCACATTATATCCGGCCCAAAAAATAAAATGGCTTTTTGTGTCTATACTTAACACATATAAAAGCAGTTTTCCTCACCTTTTTTTTTTCCTTCCTCCTGACTGAGCTGATTCTTGGCCCAAACACCTGTTACATTGCACAGCCTGGAAGGTCACTCTCAGGCTCAAGCATGCTGCAGCCTGGAAGCTTCAAGGAAAATGCTGGCTGTTGGAAATCCACATTCCTGGATCATCACCCCCTGGACAGCGCTGGGGGTCAGGTATTGCCCGCAAATGCGGCCAAACTGTTGTTACCAGTTTCCCTTTCTTTTGCTAAGAAACGTCTGTGTGTGAAGGCTTATGTGGATTGTGGTGCTGCCGGCAACCTTATGGATTTTTTATTTGCTAAGAGCCATGGTGTACCTCTGTCAAGGCTTAAAGCGCCTATTCAGACTACAGCGATTAATGGTACATCTATATTCCAAGGAGGCGTGGAATTCGTTACTGCCGAAATTTCTATGTCAGTGGGGACATTACATAACGAACAAATGTCATTTTTTGTTATATACAATTTATCAGATCCAGTTGTGTTAGGCATGCCATGGTTGCACCAACATAATCCGGTTATTGACTGGCGCATAGGTGACGTTGTGCGCTGGAGTCCACGGTGTCAGAGTAACTGTATGTCTTTTTCAGTAAACCAGATTAGAATTAAAACACCTTCTATTCCATATGCGTTTAGGGATTATGAAGATGTTTTCTCTATAGCGGAGTCGGAGAAACTACCTCCTCACAGAGAATACTATTGTCCTATTGAATTGGTCCCTGGTGCCCGTCTCCCTAAGGGGAGAATATTCAACCTCTCTGGTCCTGAGCGTGTAGCCATGAAGGAATACATAGCAGACAGCCTTCGAAAAGGCTTCATTAGACCTTGCACCTCACCTGTAGGAGCTGGGTTTTTCTTTGTAGAGAAAAAAGATGGTGGACTCAGACCATGCATTGACTACCGTGAGCTGAACGCCATAACCGTAAAAAATCAATACCCGCTGCCACTCATTCCTGATCTGTTTAATCAGTTACTGGGAGCTCGCTGGTTTACTAAGCTTGACCTCCGGGGGGCATATAACCTGGTCCGCATAAGAGATGGGGACGAATGGAAAACGGCCTTTAATACACCCCTTGGCCATTTTGAGTACCTGGTAATGCCCTTCGAACTCAGTAACGCTCCTGCAGTATTTCAGCACTTCGTCAATGATATTTTCAGAGATATTTGTGGGGTGTATGTCGTCGTATATCTGGACGACATTTTGATTTATTCTGCTGACCCTGTGAGACATGCTCAACACGTCCGTTCAGTACTGCAAAGACTGCGCGAAAACTCTTTGTTCGCGAAATTTGAAAAATGTGGTTTTTTTGCCGAAGAGGTGCAGTTCTTAGGATACATGGTCTCAGGCAAGGGGTTCTGCATGGATCCCGCCAAGATTCAACCCATTAAGGATTGGGTACAACCCAAATCGCTGAAAGCACTACAGCGATTTTTGGGATTTGCGAATTATTATCGCAAATTCATCAGGTGATTCTCAGAGATTGCCAAGCCACTCACGGACCTTACCCGGAAAGGGGCGGACGTGACTAATTGGAATCCTGAGGCAACCAGGGCTTTTTCTACACTAAAAGAGTGCTTCGTGGCCAACCCGGTGTTGATTCAACCAAACTTGGACCACCCATTTATTGTGGAAGTAGATGCCTCCGAAGTCGGAGTGGGAGCAGTGCTCTCACAAGGCACTGCATCCCTCACTCAGCTTCGTCCATGTGCCTTTTTCTCCTGCAAATTCTCTGCCACAGAGAGAAACTATGACATCGGCAACCGAGAATTATTGGCAATTAAGTGGGCCTTCGAGGAATGGCGCCACTTCCTCGAAGGCGCCAAACACAAAGTTACTGTTATTACCGATCACAAAAACCTAACCTACCTAGAGTCGGCTAAAAGACTAAACCCTAGGCAGGCCAGGTGGGCCTTGTTTTTCTCCAGGTTCGATTTTTTAATCACCTTTCTCCCTGGAACCAAAAATGTGAGGGCAGATGCCCTCTCCCGCAGCTTTTGTCACACACACACTGAGGACTATGAACCAGCTCCCATATTGGCTAATGGCATTGTCATGACGGCAGTATCTCTGGACCTTCTGGAGGAGATCCGTAGGTCATCAGAACAAGCTCCTGACACTACGCCCCCAAAAAAATTATTCGTCCCAGCTACCTTTCGCTTACGAGTGTTAAAAGAATCTCACGACTCCGTCCTGGCAGGCCACCCTGGTCTCAATACTACCACTAGGCTGGTAACCAGGAACTTTTGGTGGCCAACGGTGGCCAAGGACTGTAAGGAGTACGTCTCAGCGTGTGAAGTCTGTGCCCGCGCCAAGTCACCCATAACCGTCCTGCCGGCTGGCTTCAGCCCTTGCCCACCCCTGAAAGTCCATGGACCCACATCTCCATGGACTTCATTACAGACCTGCCACCCTCCGAGGGGAAAACTTGTATTTGGGTGGTGGTGGACAGGTTCAGTAAACAGTCTCACTTTGTTCCCCTGTCCGGCTTACCCAACTCTGAAACCTTAAGTAAGTTGTTTGTTCTTCACGTTGTACGTTTGCACAGCGTTCCGGCAAATATCGTATCCGACAGGGATACCCAGTTCGTCTCGAAGTTCTGGAGGGCGTTCTGTAGACGTATTGGTGTTGAGTTGTCCTTTTCCTCGGCATACCATCCCGAGACGAATGGTCAAACTGAGCGTGCCAACTAAACGCTGGAGCAATACCTCCGCTGCTATGTCTCAGCACATCAGTCAGATTGGGTGGAACATTTGCCATTGGCAGAGTTCGCTCTCAATAATAGATACCAAGACTCCATCAAAACCACCCCCTTCTTCTGTAACCTTGGACTACATCCGCGCTTTGGATCATTTTCGGCCAAGATGTCGGAAATCCCAGGCGTTGAGCAAAATATACATCGTCTAAAGACTATTTGGTCCGAAGTAAACTCTAATTTAAAAGGGGCTCAAATTAGACAGACTTCGGCAGCTAATAGACGACGATCCCAGGGGCCGCACCTGGGAGTTGGTGACAAGGTTTGGCTCTCTACAAGAAACATCAAACTTAAGGTGCCGTCGGCCAAACTGGGTCCCAGGTTCATTGGCCCATATGAAATATTAGAAGTAATTAACCCGGTAGCGTTTCGGTTAAAGCTCCCGCAGTCTTTTAAAATTCCTAACGTTTTTCATAAGTCCCTCCTCAAGGTATACCGCTCCCCAATTCATCCCGTCCGGTCCCCTCCTCCTCCAGTTTTGGTCAAGGGCGCCTTGGAGTACGGTTTGATTCCCGTCTAGTGAGAAACTCGGTACAATATTTGATGCATTGGAAGGGCTACGGCCCAGAGAATCATAGAATCATAGAATCATAGAATCGTAGAGTTGGAAGGGACCTCCTGGGCCATCTGGTCCAACCCCCTGCTCAAAGCAGGATTCGCTAAATCATCCCAGTTAGATGTCTGTCCAGCCTCTGTTTGAAGACTTCCATTGAAGGAGAACTCACCACTTCTCGTGGCAGCCTGTTCCACTCATTGATTACTCTAACTGTCAAAAAGTTTTTTCTAATATCTAATCTGTGTCTCCTCCCATTCAGCTTCATCCCATTGCTTCTAGTCTTTCCTTGTGCAAATGAGAGGAGAGGTCCTGGGTCCCCGCTAGTGACATTCGTGCAATGCGGTTGATTAGGAGGTTTCACCTCCTCCACCCTGACAAACTGGGTTTTGAGGGTCCGGAGGCCCCTCTTAGAGGGGGGGTACTGTCACGGCACCGCCAGACTCAGGGCCTGCTGTCCCGGCCTCGGCCAGTAGGAGGCGCCGGACTATCACATCACCGTCAGACTCAGGGCCTCCTGTTCCGGCCTTGACCACTAGGAGGCGCCGGGCTGTCCTATCACCGTCTGACCCGTGGCCTGCAGTCTCGGCCTTGGTCTCTGGGAGGCGTTGTGCTTCAACCCCGAGTGATGGCGGCGATAGTCATGAGGCTCCTGCGCAGGCATCCGCTGGACGCAGGCTTCGCTACTCGGTCAGTCATGAAGGGGCTGGTGCATTACCATCCAGCCTGGTCCTGGGGGCGGTCCGGATGACATCATCAGGCCACGGGCCTGTAAGGGATGACCTGATCCCTCAAATACCTTGGGACTGCTCTTGCAGGCCGCCGGATATATTCTTGGTTCCCCTGCGTGTTACTGTGTGAATTGCTGTTGACTGACTCTGACTTTTGCCTGGACTTCTGACCCTTCTTCTGCCTAACGATTCTGTACCTCTGCGACTCTCCTGGTTTATGACACTGACTTCTGCCTGGATTCTGACTCTTCTTCTGCCTAACGATTCTGTACCTCTGCGACTCTCCTGGTTTATGACACTGACTTCGGCCTGGATTCTGACTCTGCTTCTGTCTAATGATTCGGTACCTCTGCGACTCTCCTGGTTTATGACACTGACTTCGGCCTGGATTCTGACTCTGCGTCTGTCTAACGATTCGGTACCTCTGCGACTCTCCTGGTTTATGACTCTGGCTTCGACCTGGTATCTGTCTTTGCTGCTGTCTACCGTGCTTATACCATTTCTGCCTGACTGGTTTAGTCTCAGATATCATTGCCTTTGTGTCCTGTGTTGGAACACCTTTCTGGCGACCATCCTGCTCTGGTCTTTGCTCCTATTCAGACAGCACCTCCTGGGCTCTGCTATATATCCAGATCCCTGTATAGGGGTAAAGGGTATCAGTGTTTCTCGGGGTGTTGTCCGGCTGCAGCCCAGACCGCAGGCAGACGTCACAATACCCTGCTTTCTGACTAATGCTCCTGCTGTTTTTCAAAATTATATTAATGTCATTTTTTCTGATCTGAATGGGTGTTTTGTGGTCATTTATTTTGATGACATTTTAGTGTACTCACCTGATAGTCAATCCCACATGCACCATCTGCGAACTGTACTTCTGAAACTTAGAGAAAACCATTTGTATCCATGCAAAGAGAAAAGGTCGCACTCATCGAGATGGAAGTTTCACTGATTTATTGACATATCATGAACATGTCAAGTTTGGGGAGTGACATAAGGAGTGCAAGAAAGGCTGACAACGGCCGTTTCGTGCTGCTCGAGCGCTTCAACGGGTCCGTTGTGTTGATAGGTTCAGGGGTCTGATCCCCTGGTGTGCTTGCTTACTGTTTAGTCTGATTGCTTTCTTGTGTATGATCCAGTCTGTTTTCTCATTCTGTGCATTGCCTTGTGCTTGTCTGTTTCTGGCTCTGACCTTCGGCTTGGTACTTTAACTTTCCACCTGTCTGACCCGTTTGTACTGCACCACTATCTCCAGCTTCCCAACCTTTTGGCTACATCCTGACCATTCTTAGCGTCTCACCCTTTGGCACTATATGGACCTCCCGGCTTGACTTCGACATGTTCAGACTACTCTCCGGCTTTGCCTTTCACTTCCGCTACTCGGTGTCTGGCTCCGCCTCCGGCCACTCCACTGGTGGTCACGTGTCTCAGGTCCTGCGCTCCGGCAGGTAAGCTCACTGCAGTGCTCGCCACACACTCTCTGTCCCTCTGTAACATGTGCACAGACTCCTGCTGTAAGTTTGCAGCATGGTTCTTGATAGATGTCCTATCAATAGACAACTGACAAATTCTGTCACAGGATATTGTAGTTTTTAGTGTGCTTCATTGTTCTTGCATAATTGTAGTATCTCATATCCTTAGTGGGACTAATATGCCTTCTGTTGCTGCTGCTGGAGATGTTAATTATAATTTGTGAAAATGTAAACAGTCCTGCTTGGGTGTCCATCTGCTGGATTGCGTGTAGTGGAAGACCTGTTGGTCCCAATTATACTATTTCTACTGTGGATAAATTGATGCCACTTTGTTAGTGTCTGATACTAATTTTTGTAAATGTGTAGATTCCGCATTGGGTCTCCTTCATGTGTGTTGCCTGTGTGATACCAGCAGTCCTCAAATGTCTTTGAGTCAACTACCAGTGTTACTATCCTTACATTTTTCTGACAATAATAATCTACGAAACTGATGTGTGTGCCACCTGAGTGTGGCTGAGCATCATTTTCAATTTTTGGGGAGGTTTTATCACTTATATAGCACTAATAATTCAACATTCGCTTTACAGACATTACTAGACTATCATCATTGGGACTCACAATCCAAATTTACTATCTCTATGTCTTTGTAGTGTGGGTAGAAAAATAATTACTGGGAGTAAACTCTCAAAAACAAGGGTAGAACATACAAACTCTGCAGATGCTGTCCTTGGTGGGGTTGTAACATGGGACTACAGCACTGCAAGACTGCTAATGTTTTTGCGTTGACAATAGAACGTTTCTGTGGTTGGAAGGCTATCACTGTGATTCAACCTGTGTGCCTCACTGCTGTGTTGGGGAAAACCACTGTCAAGATTGTCTTCCAGCATGTTTTGATACTGAGGAACAAGGAGAAAAATTAAGTTACGAGTGCTTTGTAGTAAAATATCAAAATTTTATTAAATAAGCACAATAAGAAAATCACAAACAAGACATGATGGGGGTGCAAAATGGTAAAATTATGGGAACAGAGTCACCATTCCATTGCAAAAGTATCAAGGAATAGACATAATAGAGTAACTGGTCTACAGGCAATGCCTGATCATAGCAGTATCAGGTAAAAAAAAGCATTGTAACAATCTAACATGAAGATGATCAGGCTTATCAATAAAGTGCCGAGTGGACGAAGGAAGTGACCCCTGAATAGAGGACCCCGACACGCGGTTTGCTGTAGGGGTACAGCTTTCTCAAGGGGATGACTGGAACCGATGGTTGAGGACCTTAAAATAGTAACACAGGCAGTCACATGTTTCAAAGCGGTCAATGAGAATAATGCTAGCAGAGCATGCGCACTGTGCGCAACAGTTCCTGAGACACGGTACAGGGCGTCATGCAACACCACGCACGCGTGGGCCCAGGAGCCCGCGCATGCACAGAGCACATAAAGACGCCTGTCCATGGGCAGGAGGAGTGCGCAACAGCCTGCATGTGCACCGTCAAATTACGGCCGAAGTAGAACCCACAAGGAAAGGGGAGGGGGTGGAGGGGAGGGAAGGGAAGGGGAAATGTGGCTTGAATATTAAACATTTATATAGTATCCCAGCATGCAAATAAATGAATACATAATATAAGGAAGCACATACAATAATAATCACTTCAATATCTAATGTTCAAAAAGACATAGGGTGGAAAATGATGAATTGACTGTACAGTGTCACAACAATGCCTCCGATCCGTATAGCAATGCCAGACAAGGAAAACACTTGTAAGTCATTGATCCCACACAGACAGAATCGGTATAATGCACAAATGTAAGGAACAGGACAAACCATCGACCATGGGTTATATGATAGCTAAAAATACAAAAAACACAAAGGTTAAAAGTAAAATAAAAAATAAGAAAAAAAAGATGGACAATACATGAGAGCAAGAGTATCACAAGTAAGAACTAAAGCTGATGGGCTCATTTAGGCCCTTAGGTACCACAGCTTCAAGGGTGACGATCCATTTTGCCTCCATCTGGGCAAGCAGCTTTTTGATGTTACCACCCCGGATGCCCAGATGGAGAGCATCAATATCCCTAACCTTGAAGAACCTGTCATCGCAATCACGGAACACCCTAAAATGAAGGGGGATAGTCTAAAGATCACAAATATTGGACACCATCCTGGTCCCGCCAATGTCCCTCACATGCTCCCGCACACGTACACGAAGTTCACGAGTAGTCAAGCCAATGTATATCATGGGGCAGTCACAGGTAGCATAATAGATGACATTAGTGCTGCCACATGATATACGCTGGCGAATGTCAAAAGTTCTTGAGCCATCAGATGATGTGAATGTAGAGCAGCGAATAACATTGGCCCAGGCAAGACAGTGCCCACAAGGGAAGGATCTAGGGATAGGTCCCCGTGTGTTGAATAAATTACTTGGAGTCGGAGTTTAGTGACTCCTGACCAAAATGTCACTCAAGATTTTTGACCTGCTAGCAGTCATGAAGGGACAGTCGCCCAAGACTGGCCCCAAGGAGGGCTCAGCTTTAAGTACGTCCCAGTGTCTCTTTAGAATTCTTTGCGTACTGGACCACTCGTGATTGTAAGTAGTGATGAAGCATATGGGTCCGTCACCAGTCCTACCCGTTTGTTACCAGTTTGCAGTAGATTGCCGCGTGGAGTCCTTCTTGCTCTATCATATCCAAAGCGGATAGATCTGTTACTATACCCATGGGCCTGAAAGCAGTCCTTCAAATCACTGGCACGATTTTCAAAAGTGGTATCTGAGGTGAAAATTCTCCTTATCCTGAGGAACTGTCTGACTGGGACAGCCCTAATAGTGGCAGGATGGTGTGCTGAATCAGCATGTATAAGAGAATTGACTGAGGTCGGCTTACGGAAAATGTCGGTATGAATTCAACGTGAACTATCGACCTCCAAAGTGACATCCAAAAAGTCAATCTTAGTAGGATGACAGGAATAAGTCAAACGTATGTTAACCGGATTATCATTCAAATATATCATGAACTCCTCGAGCTCACGCACAGTCCCGTCCCACAACATCAAAGCATCATCAATATACCTGAGCCAGCACTGCACATGTTTTGATACTGAAGAATAGGCGCGTACCTTTCTAGTGGGGGAAGCAACAGGCAATATTTACTTTGGTATTGTGGCTAGAAGACTCTGGCAACCTAGTAGTCAGTATTATTTGGCATAATAACTATATGGGTAACAATAATGTTGCAGATAGTGCTGCAAGAAGGCGCTCATGGGTCGGCCACTTTCATAAAGTCCAACTGCACAGTGTGTTGTTGGTGGTAGTATAACACTCAAGCTTTCTTCCTCCATCACCTCTTGACAACCATGGACAACATAGAGGGAATCATTATTGTCTTCATCTCCTAACTGTTGCGCATCCATCACCTCTTACTTCTCCTTCTTTTCATGGTCCTTCTCCATTTGTTCCTCCCATAGAAATGTCTGTGAGGTGACAGACCTGAACTTATAGATATTATTAACCCTAAAGGTATCCGCTTCTGCTTCCTCCTCTTCCCCCACGACTACCATCACCCACACTATTTAAACTGTGCTCCAGCATATATATATGACTGTAATAGGGATGGTGATGATTGCATCATCACTGCTAACCATCTTAGTAGCCATTAAAAAATGTACAGAAGGGAGCAGAGGTCCTTCATCTGTATCCAGTATGCAAGTTTGAATTGCATTACGTCCATACTGTGTGTGCCAGGCTATGAAAAATGTAATCATGCACCAGGTCTCTGCGCTGCTGCCATAGTCGATGCAACATGTGCAGAGTTTAATTCCATGGTGTGGTCATATCGCATTTCAACTGGTCAATCAATAGTCCGAAAGATCTCATTTCCAACTGAAGTGGAATGGTGAAATCAGCATGACAGTGGTTTCTGCAGCAGTGCACCCAGGCTAGGACAGTGGCGGAGGAATTGCTGTACCATCAGCTTGAAGATGTGAATCATGTAAACCACGTATGTAAGGTTGGTCCTGCGTAGGGCCGTCACCAGGTTTGCACCATTATCGCACATGGCCTTCTCTGGTTCCAGGTTGAGTGTAGATAGCCATTGCTCAAACTCGGCATGGATAGCTGTCCACAACTGTTGATCTGTATGACCGTGATCTCCAAGGCATATTATTGCAAACACTGCCTGCACAAATGAGTGTTTGTTGCCAGGGGCGTACATAGAAATCATGGGGCCCCATAGCAAAAGTCTGAATGCCCCCCCCCAAAAAAAAAAAAATCAACAGGCGCTCTTAACTCCAGGCATGCATGTTATAGATCACAGATCATGTTATAGATCAATAGATCACAGACTGAATATGAGTCAACAGTGTGATGCAGCAGCAAAAAAGGCAAATGCAATTCTAGGATGTATTAACAGAAGCATACAGTCTAGATCACGTGAAGTCATTACAGGTCAGACCTCATCTGGAATATTGTGTCCAGTTTTGGGCACCACATTTTAAAAAAGACATCAACAAACTGGAGCAAGTTCAGAAAAGAGCGACCAGAATGGTGACCGGTCTGCAAACCCTGTCTTATGAGGAAAGGTTGCAGGATTTGGGAATGTTTAGTTTGCAAAAGAAAAGACTGAGAGGAGACTTAATAGCTGTCTACAAATATCTAAAGGGCTGTCACATTGTAGAAGGATCATCTTTATTCTCATTTGCACAAGGAAAGACTAGAAGCAATGGGATGAAACTGAATGGGAGGAGACACAGATTAGATATTAGAAAAAACTTTTTGACAGTTAGAGTGATCAATGAGTGGAACAAGCTGCCACGAGAAGTGGTGAGTTCTCCTTCAATGGAAGTCTTCAAACAGAGTCTGGACAGACATCTGACTGGGATGATTTAGCGAATCCTGCTTTGAGCAGGGGGTTGGACCAGATGGCCCAGGAGGTCCCTTCCAACTCTACGATTCTATGATTCTATGATTCTATAGGTCAAACAATTAATTTTATAGCTAGTCTTTGATTTTTTTCAGTTCTCAGCATGTATGTGCTGCTGAGAACAATAATAATCTTTGCACACAAAAAAATCTATACTGATCATCCTGTGAGCATAAGAAATGCCAAAATGGGCTATCAGCTATTGGCCAACAAGTAGCTGATTGATTATCAATATATATCACAGACATTTAGCAAGGCAGAATAAATCATTGGTGGCTCAGTGGCGTTTATATATATATATATATATATATATATATATATATATACACACACACACCTGCAGTGCATGCAGGGCCCCCTCCTCCACCCTCCACGGTGTGTGCAGCCGGGCCCCCATCCCTAAGGTGCAAAGTGCAGCCAGAGCCATTGTAAATGTAAAGTGCCAGGCTGCCAGCAGATGCTGAATATCGCACACAGGACGCAGTATATTCCACACAGCACGCTGTATATCGCACACAGGACGCTGTATATCACACACAGGATGCTGTATATTGCACACAGGACGCTGTATATCGCACCCAGGACGCTGTATATCGCACCCAGGACGCTGTATATCGCACCCAGGATGCTGTATATCGCACACAGGACGCTGTATATCGCACACAGGACGCTGTATATCGCACACAGGACGCTGTATATCGCACACAGGATGCTGTATATCGCACAAAGGACACTGTATATCACACACAGGACGCTGTATATAACACACAGGACGCTGTATATAGCACACAGGATGCTGTATATCGCACACAGGACGCTGTATATCACACACGGGACGCTGTATATCGCACACAGGACACTGTATATCACACACAGGCCACTGTATATCACACACAGGATGCTGTATATCGCACACAGGACGCTGTATATCACACACAGGACGCTGTATATAACACACAGGACGCTGTATATCGCACACAGGATGCTGTATATCGCACACAGGACGCTGTATATCGCACAGAGGACGCTGTATATCACACACAGGATGCTGAATATCGCACACAGGACGCTGTATATCACACACAGGATGCTGTATATCGCACACAGGGCACAGTATATCGCACATAGGATGCTGTATATCGCACACAGGACTCTGTATATCGCACACATGACACTGTATATCGCACACAGGATGCTGTTGTGAGTTCATTTTCCCCTTCACCATTGAGGTCTGATGAACTCCCTCTTCTGGTGAAGGAAGGTAGTGAGGCTGCTTACCAAGCACCTGGGTATGATGATGATGACTGGGTGATGGGAATTGCTGACTGGATATAAGGCAGCCGACGCCCTTCTGCCTTGCTGGTGATCTCTCTGAGGGATTCTAGGAGACCAGTCTGATTCCTGCTCCTCAAAAGCTACGTTTTTTGCACTGCTTTTTGCATTTGTGTTTTGTTTTGTTTTGCCTTGTTTTTCTGAATTTCTGCCATTCCCTGCTGGGGTGAGTTGAATTCCTTTTTGCTCTGTCTTCAGAAAATACCTGAGTGCTGATATAGTCTTTTTGAAGCCTAGCGTCTTCAGGGCCTTTTTCCCTATCAGCCTGTTGGCCCTTGTTTTGATAGGGTTTTTGGCGGATTGCAGACAGCAGCTTTCCTATCCTGACCTATTTAGTTAGCTTGGGCCCCATCATTTGCTCAGTCTATCTTTCTATCTGTGTGAGTGTTTTTTCATCTTGCTTCACCATCATTATATGTTGGGGGCTGCCTATTATTTTGGGGTCTGCTCTGGGGCAGTTTAGATTTCCCTTTCTGTATTTAGGCTATGTAGTTCTCCGGCTGTGATCGAGGGGTCTAGGGCACCGTAGGACCCCCCACGGCTACTGCTAGTTGTTGTTGATAGGTTCAGGGGTCTGCAATCCGATAGCTGCCAACTTCTCTGGTTTTCTGGACTCAGCTAGTATTTCTGTTTTTGCCTCCTATGGTGACTCATTCATAGCAGAATCACCAGCCATACCGCAGATCCTAGGGTACTCAATAGCAGGAAAGAATTGTAAAAAAAAAAAAGAAAAAGTGTGTATATTTTTTCCTCTATATTTCTGAGGCCGTAGGGGGAATTTTTATTTCTCTCAATGGAGATAAAGCAATTGTCTGATCGTTTGGAGCAGCTCACTGCGGAAGTGTGGGGAATTTCCGCCTACCTTGCTCATTCACATGCTGCTGAACCAAAGATCCCTACTCCTGATGTGTTTTTTGGGGATCGGTCTAAATTTTTCAATTTCAAAAATAATTGTAAATTATTTTTTGCCTTGAAGCCTAAATCGTCAGGGAGCTTCGCGCAGCGGGTTAAAATTGTCATCTCTTTGCTGCGTGGCGATCCCCAGGATTGGGCGTTTTCTTTGAAACCAGAAGATCCTATTCTGACTAATGTGAACACATTTTTTCAAGCCTTGGGGTTGTTGTATGACGAACCTAATGCTATTGATCAGGCTGAAAAGACCCTGTTGGCATTGAGCCAGGGTCTAGATTCTGCAGAATTGTACTGTCAAAAATTCCGAAAGTGGGCGGTCCTTACTACCTGGAATGATAATGTCTTGACAGCTCTCTTTCGGAAGGGTTTGTCAGAAGCCATAAAAGATACTATGGTGGGATTTCCTGTTCCCTCTGGTCTTGACGATTCTATGTCATTAGCCATTCAGGTTGATCGGCGTTTACGTGAACGCAGGACTGCACGAGAGGTGTTGCCACCTGTTGAACAAGTGTCTGAACCTATGCAATGTGATAGAGTTTTGTCCAGGGAGCAACGTCAGGAGTTCAGAAGGCGAAATAAGCTGTGTTTTTTTTTGTGGAGATGCCTCGCATATTATTTCTGTCTGTACTAAACGAGAGAAACGTTTTGCACACACGTTTTCTGTGGGTGGTGTTCAGCCTAAGTTTCTTCTGGCAATTACTCTGATCTGCTCCCTGTCCACATTTTCCGCCAAGGCTTTTGTGGATTCAGGAGCAGCCCTGAACCTAAAGGACTTGGATTTTGCTAAACGTTGTGGATTTCCAATGACATCTCTGCGGACGCCTATCCCTTTGAAAGGGATTGATGCCACTCCTTAGGCAAAAAATAAACCTCAGTTTGGACCCAGGTGGTAATGCGGGTCGCCCCAAACCATCAAGAAATTTGCAGATTTTTGGTATTGCATAATTTGCATGATACCATTGTTCTGGGGCTTTCCTGGTTGCAAATTCATAATCCAGTTTGTCTGTGGTGAGTTGGGGTTGTCGGTGTGCCCTTAGTGAGGCTCCGGTTTTTTCCACCTCTCCTCAGTCGCATGATGTTCCTGACTATTTGGTGGACTTTTATGATGTATTTAGTGAGAATGAGTCTGCGTCTTTGCCTCCTCATAGGAGTTATGACTGTGCAATTGAACTGAGCCCGGGGTGTAAATTTCCCAAGGGTCGGCTCTTCAATTTATCTGTATCCGAGCACGAGGCTATGCGATCCTATATTAAGGAGGCATTGGAGAAGGGTCATATTAGACCATCCTCTTCACCCTTAGGTGCTGGGTTTTTTTTCGTGGCCAAAAAGGATGGTTCATTAAGGGCTTGTATTGATTATCGTGCCCTCAAAAAATTACTATTAAATATCAGTATCCGTTACCCCTGATTTCGGATCTATTCTCCAGAGTTAAAGGTGCTTGCTGGTTTACCAAGCTTGACCTCAGGGGGGCATATAATCTTATCCGCATTAAGCATGGGGATGAATGGAAGATGGCGTTTAATACTCCGGAGGGACATTTTGAGTACCTGGTGATGCCTTTTGGGCTCACTAATGCCCCTTCTGTCTTCCAGTGCTTCATGAACGATATTTTCCGAGACTTTGTGGATAAATTTTTGATTATCTATCTGGATGATATTTTGATCTTCTCCAAGGATTGGGATTCTCATGTGGAACATGTTCGGACTGTGTTCCGGATCTTGAGGGAGAATTCCCTGTATGTCAAAGGATCGAAATGCCTTTTTGGAGTACAGAGAATTTCTTTTTTGGGATTTATTTTGTCTCCGTCAACTATTGAAATGGACCCGGCCAAGGTACAGGCCA
The DNA here is from genome assembly GCF_039654945.1 of Dendrobates tinctorius. Lineage (NCBI taxonomy): Eukaryota > Metazoa > Chordata > Amphibia > Anura > Dendrobatidae > Dendrobates > Dendrobates tinctorius. The sequence continues at coordinate 32,978,371 of NW_027361732.1, read as the reverse complement.
TTTATGATTGGGTTCAGCCCACTTCTTTGAAGGCCCTCCAGAAGTTTTTGGGTTTTGCTAATTTTTATCGGAAATTTATAGCAAAATTTTCTAGTATTGCCAAGCCATTGACTGATCTGACTAAGAAGGGTGCTGATGTGTTGAATTGGTCTCCGGAGGCTGTTTCTTCCTTTCAGGAGCTGAAGCGAAGATTCACTTCTGCCCCGGTTTTGCGGCAACCTGATGTCTCACTCCCGTTCCAGGTAGAGGTGGACGCTTCTGAGATTGGTGCAGGAGCTGTTTTGTCCCAAAAGGATCCTGTAACATCTAAAATGAATCCCTGTGCTTTCTTTTCGCGAAAGTTCTCTCCATCTGAACGTAACTTTGATGTGGGGAATCGGTTACTGCTAGCCATGAAATGGGCATTTGAGGAGTGGAGACATTGGTTGGAGGGAGCTAAACATCAAGTCGTGGTCCTCACTGACCACAAGAATTTGATTTACCTGGAGTCGGCCAAACGCTTGAACCCTAGACAGGCTAGGTGGGCCTTGTTTTTCACACGTTTTGATTTTGTGGTCTCTTTTATTCCTGGCACTAAGAATGTCAAGGCTGACGCTCTCTCTAGGAGCTTCTTTGCTGATTCTCCTGTGGTGACCAAGCCTGCTACCATCTTAGGTGAAGGGGTAGTTCTTTCTGCCATCTCGCCCGATTTGAGACGTGCTCTGGAAGAGTTCCAGGAGGACAAACCTGAGCGTTGTCCCAGGGGAAAGTTGTATGTTCCTGACCAGTGGAAGAAGAAGGTGATGTCTGAAGTTCATTGCTCTGCATTGGCTGGTCATCCAGGTATTTTTGGTACTAGAGATCTGGTGAGTCGGTCTTTTTGGTGGCCCGCCTTGTCTCGTGATGTCAGGAATTTTGTGCAGTCCTGTGGGACTTGCTCCCGGTCTAAACCTTGTTCTCGCTTTAGTGGGTTGTTTATGCCTTTGCCGGTCCCCAGGAGGCCATGGACCCATATTTCAATGGATTTCATCTCTGATATGCCTGTCTCTCAAAGAATGACTGTTATTTGGGTGATTTGTGATAGGTTCTCTAAGATGGTTCATCTTGTACCACTCCCTAAGTTGCCATCTTCCTCTGAGTTGGTGCCCCTGTTTTTGCAACAGGTGGTTCGCTTGCACGGGATTCCTGAGAACATTGTATCGGACAGAGGAGTTCAGTTTGTGTCTAGATTTTGGAGGACTTTCTGTTCCAAGCTGGGAATTCAGTTGTCCTTCTCCTCTGCTTTTCACCCTCAGACCAATGGGCAGACGGAGAGAACAAACCAGACCTTGGAGTCGTATTTGAGATGTTTTATTTCCGCTGATCAGGATGATTGGGTTTCATTTTTGCCCTTGGCTGAATTTGCTTTAAATAATAGAGCTAGTTCTGCCACTTTGATGTCACCTTTTTTTGTAACTTTGGGTTTCATCCTCGATTTTCTTCAGGACAGGTGGAGCCTTCTGCCTGCCCAGGTGTTGACACTGTGGTGGAGAGAATGCACCAGATCTGGGACCAAGTGTTGGATAAGTTATCTCTCTCCCAGGAAAATGCCCAGCGGTTTTGCAAACGACATAGGACCATTGGTCCCCAGTTTAAGGTTGGTGATATGGTTTGGTTATCATCAAAAAATATCGCTATGAAGGTGGCTTCTCCTAAGTTTAAGCCTAGATTTATTGGACCTTACAAGATTTTGGAGATTATTAATCCGGTCTCTTTTCGTTTGGCTCTTCCTGTCACATTTAAAATCCATAATGTGTTTCATAAGTCCTTGTTGAAGAGGTTTGTTGAACCAGTAGTTGCTGGGGTGGCACCTCCGGACCCTGTGTTGGTTGAAGGTAACATGGAATATGAGGTAGAGAAGATCCTGGATTCCTGTCTGGCTAGAAGGAGACTCCAGTATTTGGTTAAGTGGAAGGGTTATGGTCAGGAGGATAATTCCTGGGTCTCTGCCTCTGATATTCATGCCAAAAGATTGGTGCGTACCTTTCATCGGGCTCACCCTGATCACCCTGGTGGCGTGGATGAGGGTTCGGTGACCCCTCCTCAAGGGGGAGGTACTGTTGTGAGTTCATTTTCCCCTTCACCATTGAGGTCTGATGAACTCCCTCTTCTGGTGAAGGAAGGTAGTGAGGCTGATTACTAAGCACCTGGGTATGATGATGATGGCTGGGTGACGGGAATTGCTGACTGGATATAAGGCAGCCGACGCCCTTCTGCCTTGCTGGTGATCTCTCTGAGGGATTCTAGGAGACCAGTCTGATTCCTGCTCCTCAAAAGCTAAGTTTTCTGCACTGCTTTTTGCATTTGTGTTTTGTTTTATTTTGCCTTGTTTTTCTGAATTTCTGCCATTCCCTGCTTGGGTGAGTTGAATTCCTTTTTGCTCTGTCTTCAGAAAATACCTGAGTGCTGATATTGTCTTTTTGAAGCCTAGCGTCTTCAGGGCCTTTTTCCCTATCAGCCTGTTGGCCCTTGTTTTTTTTATAGGGTTTTTGGCGGATTGCAGACAGCAGCTTTCCTATCCTGTCCTATTTAGTTAGCTTGGGCCCCATCATTTGCTCAGCCTATCTTTCTATCTGTGTGAGTGTTTTTTCATCTTGCTTCACCGTCATTGGGGGCTGCCTATTGCTTTGGGGTCTGCTCTGGGGCAGTTTATATTTCCCTTTCTGTCTTTAGGCTATGTAGTTCTCCGGCTGTGATAGATGGGTCTAGGGCACCGTAGGAACCCCCCACGGCTACTGCTAGTTGTTGTTGATAGGTTCAGGGGTCTGCAATCCAATAGCTGCCAACTTCTCTGGTTTTCTGGACTTAGCTAGTATTTCTGTTTTTGCCTCCTACGGTGACTCATTCATAAGAGGACGCTGTATATCGCACACAGGATGCTGAATATCGCACACAGGACGCTGTATATCGCACACAGGACGCTGTATATAACACACAGGACCTGTATATCGCACACAGGATGCTGTATATCACACACAGGACGCTGTATATCACACACAGGACACTGTATATCGCACACAGGACACTGTATATCGCACACAGGATGCTGTATATCACACACAGGACGCTGTATATCGCACACAGGACGCTGTATATCGCACACAGGATGCTGTATATCGCACACAGGACGCTGTATATCACACACAGGATGCTGTATATCGCACACAGGACGCTGCATATCGCACACAGGATGCTGTATATCGCACACAGGACGCTGTACATCGCACACAGGACGCTGTATATTGCACACAGGATGTTGTATATCACACACAGGACAGGACGCTGTATATCACACACAGGACGCTGTATATCGCACACAGCACAGTGAGGGGACACATTTAACAAAAAAAATCCACCCCCAGCCAGGCTCACCGAGTCACCGTCTTGTGTGTGTCCCTGAGTGAGAGAGGCTCATGATGAATGTTTTCTGCTTTATGCTTCGTGCTTCCAGGAGGCGTGGCATTCTTATGCAAATCCAGCCAGAGACTTCAGCCAACTGCTGACCAGGAAACAAGGAAAGGGGAGCTTCAAGGGGCCCAGCCAGGGAGTATACAGCGGCCGTCGGCGTCACTTACATTTAATTAAAGGAGATAGTACTGTGGCAGCACAGCTGCCAAACCGCAGCAGCCGTCACGGGCCCCCTCACCTCTCCGGGCCCCATAGCAGTTGAGTGGTCTGCTACTATTGGCAGTACGCCCCTGTTTGTTGCTGTGCCAACGCAGGGTAGAGTAGGATGAACATGACAAACTGCTAAACTGCGAGAGAGGTGCAAGCGAGGATGTTACAGTGGATTGAGAAATATGGGGTGTGCCTGATATGTAAGATTAACACTAGCCATGGTGAGGGAGGGGAAGAATCAGAAGATGCGGTTGTTGGGGTGGACGGTGGTTGGCGAAATACGCTAGTCTGCAATTAATTTATGGGGTGCGTGTCTCATGAATCACGAGCTAGGCACAATTGACGGGCACTGCAATTTAGTGGGCACTACAATGGCACATTTACATTTCCACTTAGCAACATCCATTGCTGCTCTTTTCTGGAAAACATCCATGGAATCAAAATCATCACTACACCTGTAGATGATTACCAGGGGGGTGTAATTTCCAATTTGGGTTCACTTGAGGAAGGTTTATGCTCTTCTGGCACTTAGGGGCTCTATATATGAAGTCCGCAAACTACAAGAGTAAAACAGTGCTCCTTCCCTCTGTGGCCAAACTGAACTGTACAGCTACATATAGGGTATTGCAACATTCACAAGAAATTGTGTAAAAAATTAGGTGGCAATTTTTACCTACTTCCTCTTGTGAAATTATAATGGAAAAAATATCTTTTTTTTCTTTATCCCTCAATGGTATAAAATTATGTGACACGCCTGTGATGTCAATATTATCACTGCACCCCTATTTGATTTGATTTCATTTAGAGGTGTAGTATGTTAAATGGGGTCACTTATGGGGATTTTTACTGTTATGGCCCTTAGGGGCTCTTCCAATGTGACATGGCACCTGCAAACCTGTCCAGGCAAATCTGCGCTTTGATAGGGTGCTCCTTCCCTGCTGAGCTTTGAACTGTGCCTGAAAAGATTTTTTACCACATGTGAGGTATTGCAATACTCAGGAGGCATTGCGTAGCAAATGTTGTGTTTCATTTTCTCCTATTATCCCTTTGAAGAATTAAAAACTTGTGGTTAAAACTAAGTTAAAACAAAATTTTAGTGGAGAAAATGGAACTTTGCATTAGCACAGCCCAGTGTTACACAATTATGTGAAATACCCGTTTGTTTAAAATGCTCATTACACCACTAAACTAATTCTTCAAGAGGTGTAGTTTCCAAAATGGGGTCACATGTGGTGGTTACTGCTGTTCTGGAACACTGGCTGCTCTGCAAGTGCAACATGGTGTCCAAACTGTTCCAGACAATTTTGAACTCTAAAAATCAAATAGTGCTTCTTTCCGTCTAAGCTATGCAGTTTGACAAACAAGAGTTTCTGTGCACATATTGGGTATCTGTGTACTCAGAAGAAATTGCACATCAATTTTTGCTGTCCATTTTTTCTTGTTATCTTTGTGATTTTTGAGAAAAAATGTAATTTTTCATTTTCACTGTTGAATATTCAGTGAAGCACCTGTGGGTTCAAGATGCTCTAGACAAATTCCTTGTTGTGTGTAGTTTCCAAAATGGGGTAACTTGTGTTTTTTTATTGCTGCTTAGGCACATCAGGGGCTCTGTAATCACAACATGGCATCCGTTATCTATTCCAGACAATTTTTCCCTCCATAAGTCAAATGGTGCTCCTTCGCCTCCGAGCCCTGCCGTGCACCCAATCAGTAGTTTTCCACCACATATGGGGAATGGGATGTTCTCAAGAGAAATTGCACAACAAACTGTATGATCCCCTTTCTCATGTTATCCTTCCGAAAATAAAAAAAAATTTGCTACAGAAACATTTTTATAGGAAAAATGTTTTTTATTATTTTCACTGCTCAACGTGATGCAATTCTGTGAAGCCCCTATGGGTTTAAGGTGCTCACGGTACTCCTCCATCCTTTTTGAGACTTACCGTGCACCTAAACAAAGGTTTTCCACTACATATGGGGTATTGGTGTACATCATTGGACAATAAATTGCTGGTCCATTTTCTCCTGATATACTTGTGAAAATGAAAAATTTGGGGCTAATGAAATATTTTTGTGATAAAAAGTAATTGTCACGTTGCAGCTCTGAAAGCTCTGCTGGTAAATGTAAACTCCACAAGATGATAGCAGAGTGGAGAGAAGACTGAAATACTGCTCAGAGGAGACCAGCAGCACTGCAGCGAGGCTACCACCTGGTGGCAGCAGAATAGTCAAACAAGCCGGGTAGATGCCATAGAGTAGCGCAGAACCAAGGGAATTACCAAACACAGAGTAAGATACACAACAAGAAGGTCAGTACCGTCCAGAAGCAGAAATACCAGAAGCTAGATACAGGAGCAGGTCAGAGCCAAAGTCGGGTACTGGGGAATCCAAACACACAAGGACACACAGAGGCAAGACGGGCAGGGACAGAGAACACAGACACAGGCAAAGTCAGCTAAGTGCAGCAGGACAAATCAGGGGTTCTCCAGAATCAGCTACACAAGCGATAGGCAGGAAATATAACTGACACTGCCTGTAGGAAGCAGTGCAGAGAAGTAGAATGAGGCCAGAATGAGGCAAAGAAAAGTTAACCCCTGAATGACCAGACCGGAAAAAGGAGAGACAGGAAAAACCCAATCTGGACCATGACAGTAATATTTTCATTTTTTCCTTCCACATTGTTTTAATTCCTGTGATGCACTCAAAGGGTTAATATAATTCTTAAATCTGGTTTTGAGCACCTTGAGGGGTGCAGTTTTTAAGATGGTGTCACTTTTTCATATTTTCTGTCATATATCTCCTCAAAGTCATTTCAAATTGCATGTGATCCCTAAAAAGATTGATTTTGCTGGAAAACTGGAAAATTGCTGATAAACTTTTAAACCTTTTATTTTCATAAATGCAAATAATATAGATCAAAATTTATCACTAACACTAACTAAAACTTTAGCTATAGCAGGATGTGAAACCCATTTATTTTTGTAAGTGTCCCAAGTTTAAATTATAATGTCTTGGTCTCCTCACCTGAGTATGGCTGTCAGTATAGTTTAATTAAATTAGTAATATGTGTGAAAGTAAACAGTGCCTGACCAATTCAATTCCATACCAATGTGAGAAAGTAAACAATACCTTAACTACAGTTGTGGCCAAAAGTATTGACACCCCTGCAATTTTGTCAGATAATACTCAGTTTCTTCCTGAAAATGATTGCAAACACAAATTCTTTGTTATTATTATCTTCATTTAATTTGTCTTAAATGAAAAAACACAAAAAGAATTGTCCTGAAGCCAAATTGGATATAATTCCACACCAAGGGTGGACAAAAGTATTGGCACTGTTCGAAAAATCATGTGATGCTTCTCTAATTTGTGTAATTTACAGCATCTGTAACTTATCTGTGGCACCTAACAGGTGTTGGCAATAACTAAATCACACTTGCAGCCAGTTGACATGGATTAAAGTTGACTCATCCTCTGTCCTGTGTCCTTGTGTGTACCACATTGAGCATGGAGAAAAGAAAGAAGACCAAAGAACTGTCTGAGGACTTGAGAAACCAAATTGTGAGGAAGCATGAGCAATCTCAAGGCTACAAGTCAATCTCCAAAGACCTGAATCTTCCTGTGTCTACCGTGCGCAGTGTCGTCAAGAAGTTTAAAGCCCATGGCACTGTGGCAAATCTCCCTAGATGTGGACGGAAAAGAAAAATTGACAAGAGATTTCAACGCAAGATTGTGCGGATGATGGACAAAGAACCTCGACTAACATCCAAACAAGTTCAAGCTGCCCTGCAGTCTGAGGGTACAACAGTGTCAACCCGTACTATCCATCGGCATCTGAATGAAAAGGGACTGTATGGTAGGAGACCCAGGAAGACCCCACTTCTTACCCCGAGACATAAAAAAGCCAGGCTGGAGTTTGCCAAAACTTACCTGAAAAAGCCTAAAACATTTTGGAAGACTGTTCTCTGGTCTGATGAGACAAAAGTAGAGCTTTTTGGGCAAAGGCAACAACATAGAGTTTACAGGAGAAAGAAAAGGGGCATTCAAAGAAAAAAACACGGTCCCTACAGTCAAACATGGCGGAGGTTCCCTGATGTTTTGGGGTTGCTTTGCTGCCTCTGGCACTGGACTGCTTGACCGTATGCATGGCATTATGAAGTGGGAAGACTACCAACAAATTTTGCAGCATAATGTAGGGCCCAGTGTGAGAAAGTTGGGTCTCCCTCAGAGGTCATGGGTCTTCCAGAAGGACAATGACCCAAAACACACTTCAAAAAGCACTAGAAAATGGTTTGAGAGAAAGCACTGGAGACTTCTAAGGTGGCCAGCAATAAGTCCAGACCTGAATCCCATAGAACACCTGTGGAGAGATCTAAAAATGGCAGTTTGGAGAAGGCACCCTTCCAATATCAGGGACCTTGAGCAGTTTGCCAAAGAAGAATGGTCTAAAATTCCAACAGAGCATTGTAAGAAACTCATTGATGGTTACCGGAAGCGGTTGGTCGCAGTTATTTTGGCTAAAGGTTGTGCAGCCAAGTGTTAGGCTGAGGGTGCCAATACTTTTGTCTGGCCCATTTTTGGAGTTTTGTGTGAAATGATCAATGTTTTGCTTTTTGCTTCATTCTCTTTTGTGTTTTTCATCTAAGACAAATTAAGTGAAGATAATAATACCAAAGAATTTGTGACTGCAATCACTTTCAGGAAGAAACTGAGTATTATCTGACAAAATTGCAGGGGTGTCAATACTTTTGGCCACAACTGTATGTATGAAAATGAACAATGTCCTAAGAATTCAATGCCCTACCAATGTGTTAAAGTAAAATATGCCCAAATATGCCCTACTGTTGTGAGTTCATTTTTCCCTTCACCAGTGAGGTCTGATGAACTCCCTCTTCTGGCGAAGGAAGGTAGTGAGGCTGATTACCAAACAGCTGAGCAAGTAAATGATGACTGGGTCACAGGAACTGATGACTGGATATAAGGCAGCCGACGCCCTGCTGCCTTGCCGGTGATTTTCCTGCTGGATTCTTGGAGACCAGTCTGATTTCTGCTTCTCAAAGCTAAGTTTTGCTCTGCCTTTTGTACACTTTAGTTCTGGTTTTGTTTGCCTTGTTTTTTTTGGAGTTCAGCCATCCCCGGCCGGGGGTGAGCTGAATTCCATTTTTGTCTCTGATCTGTTGATGTGGTCTTTTGAAGCCTAGTGACTTCAGGGCCTGTTTCTCCTATCAGTCTGTTGGTAAATTTTTGGTTAGGGTTTTTGCGGATTGCAGACAGCGGCTTTTCTGTCCTGTCCTGTTTAGTTGGCTTGGGCCCCATCGTTTGTTCAACCTATCTTTCTATCTGTGTTAGTGTTTTTCATCTTGCTTCACAGTCAATATATGTTGGGGGCTGCCTATTGCTTTGGGGTCTGCTCTGGGGCAGTTTAGATTTCCCCTTTCTGTCTTTAGGCTAATTTAGTTCTCAGGCTGTGATCGAGGGGTCTAGGGCATCGTAGGAACCCCCCACAGCTACTGCTAGTTGTTGTGGATAGGTTCAGGGGTCTGCAATCGGATAGCTGCCAACTTCTCTGGTTTTCTGGACTTAGCTATTATTTTTGTTTTTTCCTCCTTCGGTGACTCATCCATAACACCCTACCAACTGAATGTCCTAACAATCTATTAAGTAAACAGTGATCAACCAATTCAACTTCTCCGCTGCTTTTACATTTGCAATTGTTTCATAAACTATGGCTGGTTTGACAGTGGCATTCAGGAGGGCTGCGGATGGCAACCTACTTCCTCCTTTCTTCCTCCGTGAAGCTCCACCCATGCTCCACCCACTGTCTCATGCTGCCAGCGTTTTCCCTGTGTACCTATCTTTAACACTGGGTACACAGGGACATGCATTGTTTGCGGATGCATTTCAGTAAGGTCGCCGCTCACATCAAATCGCGGCATGTGGACACTTCTGCATACAATGCACATCCCTGCCATCCTCAGCCCTCCTGAACACTAGTGTGAAACTAGCCTTAGTTCACGGCTGTGCGTCATTATAGTCACAAATTTTCAGACATAATTTTTTTCCCCTAAATAATTTGATTAAATCCCCCTTTTTTCCAAAAATGTTATAAGGTTTCACATATGTCTTGCATTGGTGGCCTAACACACCATGTATTGTTCCTGCTTGCAAGGTGGAAGCAAAGCTGAACTTTCATATCCTGAAAATGCAGCAAAATAAGCAATAAAAAATGCAGCAAAAAAGCAGCAAACCTGGGTAGGGTCGGTGGGCCGGGCTGGGGGGTGGTCCCTCTGGATACCACGCAGTGACGTACAGACACAAGCTGGAGGCAAGTTTCGGGTGCAACAGGTCCAAGCTGGTCAAACGTCATTCCAAAAACGGTGTCCTACACCCGGAGCCTCGTCTATACTGCGGTACTTTATGTCAGGACCACCCCCCTGACTTCCTTTCTCCTCAGTCCCCTTGGTTAGGTTTTCCTCACAGTGCAGCAACTGTCACAGTCTCCTCGTCACTTGAGCTCCCCCTGGGTACTGGAATCTTCTGGAACCCTCCTGTCAAATTTATAGCTTTCCCGGTTCCCTATAACTCTGCCCCCATGACCAATGGTTTCTTAGCCCTAAGCTGATGTCAAATCCTATGCTCACACTCCTCCCTGCCTTCTAATGTCAGTTCAAGGTACTGCACGTCCTAGCTGTTTTCCCTTTTTAAATCTGACCAGTCAGTCCGTCCGTCAGGTCACCTTCCCTACACTCTCCCTTACTTTGTCTATTGTCGTCCCCGACAATCTTACTCTCCTACTCTTCCTGGGGTGTCTGTGGTGTCTGGGATCTGACCTAGGACTACTGTCTGCTTCACATCTTCCATCTCTTTGTCTTTCTCTTAGTTACCAGTCATGGTCGGCATCCCGGTCTCCCAGACCCTCTCAACTCATAGACCCCTTCGGTCTCACGCTTCCTTCGGTCACCGAGACCTTCCCTTACCCGGATCTGTCGCATTTTCTTGTGCATATCATACATCAGAACAACTCTATAATATCACAAGTACCCCATTTTCTTACATTTTTTCTATTGCTTGTTAAAACCAACATATAATAAACATAAAGAAACAGATTTTCTCCTCCCCCTTCCTTTAACATGGACACTTCCTCTCTCATCACATCCCCGCTTTGCCAGGCTTAATACAAACAAAACCTCAACTTTTATATTAAACTTTTTTTCATTAACTTGGACGCAAACTGTCCTTGTGATTTCCACAATGGTGCAACGAAATTTTGAAAGTTCAAGCCACCTCCTAGTGGCCAGTATCCCATAGTCGAGTGCCCATATACCCATCACACATCCTCCATCCCATAGTCCCATGCCCATATATCCATCATACATATTCACCATCCCATAGTCGAGTGCCCATATACCCATCATACATATCTGGCATCCCATAGTCCTGTGCCCATATACCCATCACACATCCTCCATCCCATAGTCCCGTGCCCATATACCCGTCATCAGCGTCGCCATGGCAACCATTGTGACATCATAATGAGCGGCGGGGCTTGATACGCACACACTGTTTCCCCAGTATGTAGATAGGGGCATTATTACATCATAATGAGGGGCGGGACTTGACGCGCACACACTTTTTCCCCAGTATGTAGATAGGGGCAAAATTGTTTGGTGAATTGGAACGCGTGGGGTTAAAATTTTGCCTCACAACATAGCTTAGGACGCTCTCGGGGTCCAGACGTGTGACTGTGCCAAATTTTGTGGCTGTAGCTGCCACGGTGCGGATGCCTATCCCGGACATACACACATACACACATACATACACACATACATACATACATACATACACACTTTGAGCTTTATATATTAGATGGGGCAAATTGGGGGTCAAATAAAGGAAAACATTTAAAAAAGAAAAATAAAAAAATAATGGATTTTTTAATGGCATAAATGTTCTTAGAAAACTATTATCAAAGTCACTGATAGCATGCCAAGGCATGCAAGTGCATGTATTTCTGTGAATGGCTCTCATTCTCAATATTTAATAATTTGATATTTTATGAAAATATTGCATACATTTTCTTAATATTTGCATACCATGTTTATCAATTCTGCAATTTCAATAATTCCTTAACTTTTTTTCTTGTCAGACAAGTGTTTATATAGTATCAAAATACTGTGTTAAATTGTTAAAGAGTGGAGATGAGCAGATTTGACAATTATAAATTCAGATAAGATAATCCTTTAATCGTCCCACCATGGGGAAAATCACCGAATAACGTGAATTTTACCTCAAAATTCAATTAGCAGTGATTTTTTTTCTTTTCAAATTTAATGTCTCTTATTATGACCTTGGGCCTGGAGAGGCATCAGGGCAATAAAAAGAAGGTGTAGAAAAAAATTAAATAAAATATTCACTTCACCACTTACTTCTGCTGCTTACTGTTCCCCCTATGACAGTGTTTCCCAAACTCCAGTCTTCATGGACCCCAACACATCATGTTTTCAGGATTTCCTTAGTATTTCACAGGTGATGGAAGTATCATCAAGGCATCAGGAATTCTCTCACATGTGTAACACTATGGAAATCCTGAAAACATGACCTGTTGGGGTCCGCAAGGACTGGAGTTTGGGAACCACTGCTCTATGGTCTTGGCTGCTTTTTTTAACCACCTCATTCCATTTTCACACTAGGTCAGAACTGCGGTCATATACGCAAAGTCAAGTGACAAAAAAAGAGGAAAACGTAGCGTGTAAAGGCAAGGATCACCACAAATAGCATGACAAATAATAATTTTAAATTTTTATTGGAGACAATTAAAGTTAGGCAAGCAACAGACAAATTTAAAAACTAAAAAAAACAAAAAATGTTATCAAATGTACAGCAGCATGAAGGGCCTCACACACAGAAAGAACCCCTCCTCCACTATTTGCATTGGGAGTGTGTAACAATGAAACAAACATAGAACCACTGACAATAATGACAAAAATTAATCAAAACACACCAGAGTCACAATAATATATAAACAGTACAATAATCAAAAGTTGCTGCCTAAAGCCCCCTAAAAACACATAAATAGAATCCCAAAAAGGGATAGATGAAAAAAAAACCCTCTGAGAAATAAACAGAGGGTGGGGGAGAGAAGATAATTAACACTGAATAAGACCTGTTGGAGCCTGGAGAAGAGTGTTTTCCTTCCGGCTCTGTGTGTGCACACTGACATGCTTATTTTACATATGATTTTAAAGCTCTGCTGTTCTGCTGCTCTATTTGCTCACCGGACTATTGATACATGCTTTATTAGGTACTGTGCATTGCTCATGGCTACATATGATGCATCACATGCGTCTTTGACTGAGTTGGTCACATGCCCTAAGGTCCTGTTTGCTTTTATTCACTTAACTATCAATGTATTATGTATTCTAAGCATGATCCCTTTTTCCAATTTATATAGGACTTTCACATTCCCTGTTTTTTTCAAACACCTTGGCTTTGTGTCTACATATGGGTTTATAGCCCTTTGAGGGATATTATTCATTTGATTTAACCATCACATGACTGCAAGGTCCTTTTTCTTGTGGTTCTTTTTTTGCATCTGCCTCTATTGATACACAGGTCTCTTGTTCAGGGGTAAGTTTGTTTTTTTGCTGGGTTCCCATGACTATGCTGTGTATTGGCTGTTCTTAACAAGCCTCTCACACCTGACTAATTGAAGATTTACCTAATGACTTTGACTACATAAGGTTGACAAGCCTCTCTCTCCGTCACTTTCCCCTGAGGAAGCCATGCAGTGTGGAGATATGTGTGGGGTCTCTCCCGCTTGTGACCGGTCACTCTTCTTCTCCTGGTTCCAACAGGTCTCATTCAGCCTTAATTACCATTACCTTCTCTCCCCCAGCCTCTGTTTATTTCAGAGAGTTTTTGCTTTCATCCATCCCTTTTCAGGATTCTATTTATGTGCTTTTAGGGGACTTTAGGCAGCAACTATTGATTATTGTACTGTATTATATTTCATTGTGACGCTGTTGGTCTTACCTGGATAATTATTGTTTGCCATTGATATTTCTATTATATTTTTTTTACAAATTTCCAGGTTTTTCTGGTGTGTTTTGATTAATTTTTGTCATTATTGTCAGTGGCTCTATGTGTTTTTCATTATAACACACTCCCAATGCACATAGTGGAGGAGGAGTTCTTTCTGCGTGTGAGGCACTTATAAGGCCCTTCATCCTGTTGTACATTTGATATCCATTTTTGTTTTTTTAATTGTTTTTAAATTTATCTGTTGCTTGTCTATCTTTAGTTGTCTCAATAAATAATAAAAATTGCTATTTGTCATACCGTTTCTGGTGATCCTTGCCTTTACACGCTACTTTTTCCTCTTTTTTTGTCTCTTGATTACTTTTTGGCATGTGGTGGGAGATCCCACATATTTACTCATTGGTAATGCCCTCACTTTTTTGTGTCTTGATCATATACACAAAGTTGTCTTCGGCCTAGTCACAGCAGAAGGTCAAGCCCAGAGTACACTTTTTAAGGTTGTGGGACATGCAATGATGTGATAATGTCGCAGTGATGTTACCTTACTCTGAGGAAAATTTAGAAAAAGGGAACAGGGAAGTGTTACATTAGTGAAGTGAGTTTAAAGGCCTGTCTAAAGAAATATATTTTTAAAACACACTTAAAAATGTGAGGGCTGGGTTTAATCGGATCTGCTGATGTAGTGCATTCCAGAAAACTGGCCCAGCACAAGGGAAATCTATCAAACACTGAAAACCATACCTATTTAGGATTTGAATTTCCTCTTCTTCTTTTAGCTGGTCTAGACATTGAACGAGCTAAGAATCTCTATTTTCATTACTCAATTTATAAAAGATGAACAAGTATTTTTTTGCTCACATAAATGATTTCATGCAGGATGAGGGAGTGTTTATAGACACATTGTCCATTGCTCATCAATTATCTTGAACTGTAAGTCATTAACATTAGAATCTAAAGGAATATTGGCCAGTGTAAATTCGTCTATAGACTCCGCACCTCGCTTTAGTCTCTGACTGTCTGTTTGGAACCTCAAGGTTGTGTTTTCAAGGCACACCAGTTTGACACCATGATATACAGTGAATGAGAACTCTATTCAGGTAAAATAACATGACAGCAATTGCCTTATGGTGGTTTCTCTCCACTACAAAGGATACTATTAACCATTCAAATTGTCACATAAGAGTCACATTAATTGGCACCAGCTACACCTAATAATACAGTTTAAAAAATTAGACCTTTTATTCTTAAATAAAAGTTCTGGGATACAATTTAAATTAGGCTTCATTCGCTGCTAACTAGGCTTTGCCATGGAAAATTAGTGCTAATTGACGTTTGATTGACAGTGCAGATAAAAACAGTCTACTTTGATCAGAAGTATAACTTTGCTGTAGTATATTGTACAAGTACTTCAGAAAAAATGCAAATAGTGCTTTTAGTTGTGACAATGTTGAATGAGCTTTGCTTTTATGACAGCAATAGCTTCAAATAATGTTTTTTTCTTCTTCGATATTCTGACATTTATAAAAGAGACCATATTATAAAAATAAAATGTACCAAACACAAAGTGCTATTCATTTATGCTTACATTTGTTTTATGTTGTGCCCTCAGATAAAGTAAAAAACTGCCATGTTGCCTAGGCATCTATTATTTTGCTAGAGTGCACGGATAATTCTTATTGCCAGGAGTCATTATATTCTTGGGCAATTATGTATTTGAAACTTTATTTCAAATTTGTAAAACAATAGGTTAGTAGGGGTCAAGAGACATTTTTTGTATGGTCTTGCTGAACTGTTATTTTGTTGGAAAAGAAAATGTTCCAGTTTGCACATATTCTCATGTGACTGTATTGAGGCATTCTGTCAACAGTATATGCTGGTACTTTTATTGAAAATGTTAAATAGGCACACATTATACATCCAAATACTGATTTTTCCAGATAACTGAGAACATGTCAACTGAAGCTGGTACCATGATCCTCAGTTAGTTACAAGTGTCTAAATTTCCATGTTTAACTTACAAAAAATGGAGAATATTTAAGATTGAGAAGAAAAGGATTGGTGCTGTATGGATATAATGTACAGCTCACAATGCTCCCCAACTTTGTAATTCTATCCTGTCAACATAAACTAAATACAGGCATATTTCCATAAACTTGCTGTCGCATACAGAAAGAAGGTCAGCATATAAAGGTGCAGGTGGATTCATTCAAGTACCAAGTAGCTATTTGAGACAGTTAAATGATAAGTACACCTTGGGGTGATTTTTGTTTACTTAAATGCATGACTGTTGGGATGAAAATAATATTTCTATTGGGTTCCATTTAAAACGTTGCACCTTTTTCTTTCTATTGGTTCTGTGTTACGCTGTCTGCTTCTGGCTGTAGAATGTGCTAACTACAAAATCCATCAATCTGCCCCATCAATTTTATAACTCTTCTAGTGTGTATACCTTAATTTTTTTTTTACTGAGTTTTCAGAGCAGAAACTTTCAATATGTTGCAGCATCTGTGCGTTGTGAACTATATCATGCAGGAGTCAAACTGGATTGAGACTCTCTAAGATTCCCCATAGGCAGCTGATGAGGGATGTGCATTGCCTACTGAAGTCCTTGAAAGGGGCTATAATATTTGTTAGTAACGAAAACTGTGGTATCACCTGTGCCATGTTCCTCATATTTAGGCTGAAAAAATGTTCACTGGAATGTAACCAGGATTGGAGGAAAAACAGCCACTTGATTTGTGACCTAACACTTTTTGAGTGAAGGATTTGAAGAAGGATCATAGAATCATAGAATCGTACAGTTGGAAGGGACCTCCTGGGCAATCTGGTCCAACCCCCTGCTCAAGGCAGGATTCGCTAAATCATCCCAGACGGATGTCTGTCCAGCCTCTGTTTGAAGACTTCTATTGAAGGAGAATTCACCATCTCTCGTGGCAGCCTGTTCCACGAGAGGTAAAAGAGAAGGAAGAAGGAGGAAAGGGAAAGAAGGAGGAAATGGGAGGAAGAGGAGAATGAAAAGCCTGTGAATGTAAAGGGCAAAATTGTGTTGGCTCAGGCAGGGGTTGAGGCTGACAGAGTGCTAGTGATGAGGTTGATGATAGCTATGAAAAACAATCATTGCAGCAGTGTGTTGAAAGGGAACCTAATGCTCTCCTCAGTAGTGCTGGCAAGAATGGCTAGCTGTATTTTAGAACACTTTTGGAATGACACTGGATAACCATGCATTAGGCCTCCACTATAAAAGCAAAATGTGGGATTATTGCCAGCGTTTGAAACAGAGCATTAATTGTTTTATTGCCAGGATAAGCTTTGTTCCCTTTTTGACAAAGCTTTCACAGAGCACATGCCTGCTGAACACACATTTGACCAGAAGACCCCTCAAGCTTCCGTAAAACCATTGCTTTACTGCCTGTGTCAATATTAGGACTACAGCAAGTAGCTGATTCAACAGCTACATTATATTTGACAAGATGGACCATATGTTTTATCTGCTAATAATTTTATGCGAAGAAGAACAAAAGGGATGGCACTCACCATTCTGAAGTAGTGAATTTTATTGTCGGATAAAAAGCATAGGTTCGGGAGCGATGTAAGATCTGTGGACAATGGCCATTTCACGCACCTATGCTTCAATGGAACCCGTTGAAGCATAGGTGTGTGAAATGGCCATTGTCCACAGTTCTTACATCGCTCCCGAACCTATGCTTTTTATCCGACAATAAAATTCACTACTTCAGAACGGTGAGTGCCATCCCTATTGTTCTTCTTCGCATGAAATAGTTACGTGTAATTTTCTTGGATTGAGCTCCCGTTCAGTGGGTAGATGGCGTGTAGTCCAGGTGTGTGAGTTTGCACCACTATATGGTGCTTCAATAAGGTTGTCGGAACAGTGCTGAATTTTTTTCTACACTGGACATTTATCAGCTAATAAGCCAACTTCATGCTCTTGAGAAAATAGAGTATTATCGGCTGCATAGCCATGTTCAGTCATACCAAAATTGTATCTCTTCTCCAACAGATACCCTGATGTCATGGAGATTTGGCTCAGTAGATTTGACCAGTGGCAAGAACTGGCCCAGTTTGCTGTCGGTGTACTGTCATTTTCAGCATCCAATGTACTTTCAGAGAGAGGAGTCAACTCAGCCAGTGACTTTGTCATACTCAAATAGACCAGGGTATCTACTGCAAACATTGAAAGTTTTACTTTGGTTAAAATAAATCAGGCCTGGATCATTGCTAACTTTAATTCACCTATAGTTGTTGTCAATAATTAGATTGGCCATACCATCTGCATTTTTGACAAGCCATTGCTTTTTCACTTTGAAAACCGCTAACCTGATCTTATACTCTAAATAAAGTGATACTTTTTGGATTACTTGATAAAAAGCCTTTGTAAATATCTAGTCATATTTTGAAAACCAAACCTGTTGCAGATTTTAAAAAAGGAATAATTTTAATTATTTTATAACTCCTTGATGAAAGCCATTGCTTCTTTAATTTCAAAATAGCATACTCATTTTTGTTCCTTAAATAAAGCGATCATTTTTGAATGGCTTATAAAAAAGTTATCACTTTTACCAAAAAACAAGGCTCTTGAGATTCCTTAACCTCTTTCTTCCATTAGACATACTATTCCATCCACGTGCCCTGGGACTTAATTCCCATGGACGGATAGTACCTCATACACGACCATCCGTGCTCATGGGGGAAGCGCAGCTGATTGTGGCTAGGCGTCAGCTGATTCTCACAGCTGACACCTGGCACTAAGTGCCAGGAATGGTCTCATACCGCTACTGGAATTCCCCGGAAAACTGCAATCAAACATAATCGCAGTGTTCCAGGAGTAGGCAGAGGGGCTGTCAGCTCTGACAGCCCCTCTGCCTTTGGATCAGAGACCCCGTGGCATGGCGCGGGGTCCCAATCAGTGCCATGGAGACCCGATATTGTCATGATGACATCCAGGTCTCCAGGCCTGAGAGACTTCCTGTCGTGCGCAGGGAAGACCAGGATGTCTCTCAGGTCAGGGTATTGAAGCTGCAGCGCTGACAGCTTCTATAGCATGCAAATCTGCATGCTATAGAAGAGATCAGCCTGCACAGAATGAGTGTCTCATAGTGGGACAAGGTGTAAAAGTAAGAATTAAGTTAAACATTTTTGTTAAATAATTGTAAAAATATTAAAAAAATATCAAAAATAATAATAAAAAATCAATATTTATTCCAGCAATAAATAAATATTTGACTAAAAAAATCTAAACAATAAAACTATACAAACTTAATATCCCCACATGCATAACAGCCCTACCTATAAAACTGTCCCACTAGTTAACCCCTTTAGTGAAAACCATTAAAAAAAGACAAAAAAATGCTTTATCATCATACTGCCAAACAAAAAGTGGAATAACATGCGATCAAAATGACAGATATAAATAAAAGTGGTACCGCTGAAAACATCATCTTGTCCCACAAAAAACAAGCCCCCAAACAGCTCCATCACCAGAAAAATAAAAAAGTTATAGCTCTCAGAATTAAGCGATGCAAAAATATTTTTTTTATATAAAATAGTTTTTGTGGTAAAAAAGCACCAAAACCTCAAAAAGAAATAAATGAGGAATCGCTGTAATCATACTGACCCAAATAATAAAACTGCTTTATTAATTTTACCACACGTGGAAAGGTGTAAACGCCCCCCAAAAGAAATTCATGAATTGCTGTTTTTTGTTCATTCTTTCTCCCAAAAATTGGAATGAAAAGCGATCAAAACATGTCATGTGCCCAAAATTGGTACCAACAAAAATGTTAACTCTTCCTGCAAAAAACAAGACCTCACATGACTCTGTGTGCCAAAATATGGAAAAATTAAAGCTCTCAAAATGTGGTGATGCAAAAACTATTTTTTGCAATAAAAAGCATCTTTCAATGTGTGACAGCTGCCAAACATAAAAACCCACTATAAAATCCCGCTGTTAATAGTAAATAAGGCCCCCTTTTATCACCCACTTAGTTATGGAAAAATAATAAAATTAAAAAAATGTAATTATTTCCATTTTCCCATTTGGGTTAGGGTTAGGGTTGAGGTTAGGTTTGGGGTTGGGGTTAGGGTTGGAACTGGGGTTAGGGTAAGGGGTAAAGTTAAGGTTAGGGTTGGGGCTAAAGTTAGGGTTAGAAGAAAAGCCAGTCGGCTCCGCTAGCACTGCTGCCAGGTTATGCTGTCAAACTCATGCTGCGTTATAGGCTTGTTACCAAGATCCCTGGTGCTTGTCCAGAAACTACAATGTATATAAATCCATCATCAAGGAAAAAAGAACTATAGCACTCACCGATCCAAATAGAAAGTCCACTTTTATTGGCACACAATTAAAACTTCATGGCAGGGAGACTGAAGGAGAGAGTGAGCACACACTGACACACAGTCTGGACCTGTTGAAGCGTGTATAACACGAAACAGCTGTAGTCTTGTCCTTTCTCTGCATTTTGTTCACGTACCTAGCCCTATGTTTACCTTGTCCAACTGATCCAATAAAGGCATTTGCTTTTGTAAGAGAGTTGAAGAGTGCTCCATTTTTTTCTCCTTCTGGATTTTTGTTTTGATAATACATGTGGTTTCATGCAAGCATCAGATGAACCGGTTTGAAAATCACCCAGACGTCCGGAATTCAGATATCTATAACCCCACCAGTGAGTAGATGGTGCTTAGTGCCGTTTTGCTGTTTCTTATTATATGCTGATATCTCTGTGATTTAAGGGCATGAAAGTTAAAATTTGGAAAATTGCTACATTTTCAAAATTTTTGCCAAATTTCCATTTTTTCACAAATAAATGCAAGTAATATCAAAGAAAGTTTACCATTATCATGAAGTACAATATGTCATGAGAAAACAGTGTCAGAATCACCGGGATGCATGAAAACGTTCCAGAGTTATTACCTCATAAAAGGACAGTGGTCAGAATTGTAAAAATTGGCCTGGTCATTAACATACAAACCACCCTTGGGGGTTAAGGGGTTAAGCAGGGATAATTTTTGTACCAACACTTTTGAAAAAAACTTCAGCATCTTTAATTTTGGCTTAAAGAAAATAAACTTTATGTTATGATGTCTTCATGTTAATTTCTTACGCTGTGTGTCGATAGAAAGATAGTGCATTTTGACAGTGCAACTGTCTTAATCGTAATATACATTAATTATAAAACCACTTCCTTTTAAAATTAAAAAAAAATCATCCATTATAGTGACGTCACATCAAACATGGGTAAATATATAAAATAAAATACACACATATTAAATGGCACTAAATGTACATCGAGTAAATCATGACAAAAGTTCATACAATTGCTTTCAAAATCCAAAGTTTTTCTTCATTTAATAAGTCTTCTTCTATTGCCGGCCCGTTTAAGCATAATGACCCTTTCTATTAAAAAAATGGAAAGAATCTAGACTGCCATAGTGTGTTTCTATACAATGTTTTCCACAAGAAGTATTAAACCTGTTCATTTTTCCTATATCACAACATGTTTACCAGTATGGGATTTTAATTTCCTTATAGTGCATCAGATGTATACCACACTGAAAGTAATCTAACTAATTGAATAAACTAAATAATTGGTATTGCAATTAATAAAACATTTCATTAAATATTCATGTTTTACGCAAAATCAAGTTGCCTAATGGCATTAGCTATAGCACTGAATTAATGGACATTTACAGTATTGACATGTCTTACATATAATTTGTTCTTTCCTTTGTATATATGCCAATGCTTGCATTACTTTAATGTGACATCCATATGGTGGGCATGTTTTTTTTATTTTCAAAAGCAGTGGTTTTATACTGTATGGTTGTTAGTACTAAGACTGTTGCACAGTCGAAACCTGTCAAACTTTCTACTGACCCACTATATACTATTTTTACATAAAGATACAATATAGTAAAGTTTTTATTCTTTTTTTAACTAGTGGAAGACGAACCTGTGGATGTTTGAGTCCTGCGGGTTCAGTCAAAACAAGAGAAAAAGGTCTATGCAAGAAATAGCGCACACCTAAATGGAGAACAATATTAAGTAATGTTTATTGACGACAAGAAAAACACCCACAGATTAAAAACATTTAAAAGAGTAAAAACATGAACACATCACTGATACCCACAGGAATCATATAGAAAGTCAATGCATACAATCACAATAGAATAAGTAATGGAGTAAAAAATATCCCCATTAATATCTATGCAGAGGAAAAGGGACTGTCCCTGAAAATGTTCCACATGTGAAAAAGCAATAATGCCAATGGGAAACATGCAAAATTTACAATATCACATGGCATGATATGAATAATCGAGACTAGGTGTCGCCAGAGTCAATAGGAAAATAAATGCAATTGGGCCCAACAATTAGACAAGCAGAGTTATAATGGTCCTTATACATCTACAAAGCCCAGTATAGAGGAAGACCACTACTAAGACATGTAGTGAAATGTACTGGTGGAATGGTGACCCCCAGAGGGCAAAGGCAATAAAGATGCCCCAAAATGTGATAATCTATGAAGAATGCAAACAAAAAAAGAAACTAAGCTGGAGGTCAAGTCATGATAATAAGCAGTGCAAAAAGAAAAGTGGTCAGCATAGGTCACCATATAAGGCAATCAAATAGTCAGATCAGAGAGCATCAGGGATATCCATGTTTGAAAAGAAAATAGTCCTGGGACTAGGGAAGTGTGGGAAGCCCCACGCGTATTACTACAGGATGTAGCTTCGTCAGGGAAAGTGTACAGGGTGACAGTCAGTCAAAGTTATATAGAAAAAGTCATTAAGTATAATGAGTTACCGGTGTGATTCCAGCTGCAATCAGCTGATAGAGGTTGTTACAGCAGGGGCTGGCACATGCGCAGAGGAAAAGAGGCCAGGTCAGCTGGAAATAACGCTGTGTCTGGGAGTGACGCATGCGTATACAGAGTGGAGGTTCAGCCGAGTCACGTGGGTCCATAGACCGGCGCGTGCGCACCAAAGAAGAGATGGTGAAGGCAGAGATACGGCCAGCTTAGCTAAGAGTGATGAGCTGGCCAGATGTGGTGCATGCGCACATTGGAAACAAAGCTGAGCAAAGCTGCATAGGACCAGAACAGAGATCAGTTCATACAAACATATGAGTCAAAGTCAGCTTAAGTATAAACTACATAGGTAAGTGGTTGTGTCCAACACATCACAGGCATGGGTAAATTTCTGAAATTTGAAGCCCCCCAGAAAAGAGTGACAAATCAGCTGACATAATGTAAACATAACAGAGTGTCAGCAGTATTAGAACCCCCACACAGAATAATGGAGGAGGAGCTGCATGATGTACTCTATATAAATTCTTATGTAAGCAGGATCGATTAAAAGCATAAGAATATTTTAGAATAATAAGGCTGAGTTCACACGTGGCGTTTTTTTCGCGTTTCCGCGGCGGTTTTAACCGTGCGATTTTGCCGCGAAAACGCGAAAAATTAGCATCCCATGCATTCCTATGGGATTCCGCAATGCTGTGCTAATGCTGCGGTTTTTACCACGGCGGAATCGCTTCGCGATAAAAACCGCAGCATGCTCATTAATTTGCGGAATCATGGCGATCCCGCACCCATAGGAATGCATTGTTCCGCTTACTTCCCGCATGTGGCTGTGCACACCATGCGGAAAGTAAGCAGAACAATTGCGGATGGTACCCACGGTCCGGAGGAAAGGAGACTGTCCTCCGGGCTTTGTGTACCATATCCCTGTAAAAAATAGAATTTAAAAATAAAAAATATTGTTATTCTCACCCTCCGACGTCCCGCGCAGTCTTCCCGCTTCTCTTCACGCTCTCATTCCCAGTAGTCCTTTGCGAAAATGCCCGCGATGGCGTCTGTTCTCGCGGGATCGCGAAGTCTCGCGGTCATTCGCGCGACTTCATCGCGAATAACCGCGAGCCATCGCGATCCTGCGAGAACGGACGTCATCGCGGGCATTTTCGCAAAGGATTACTGGGAACGGCTGCGCAGGACGTCGGAGGGTAAGAATAACACCATTTTTTATTTTTTTTTACATTTTATCTTTTACTACTGATGCTCCATAGACAGCCTCAGTAGTAAAAAGTTGGTCACACTTGTCAAACACTATGTTTGACAAGTGTGATCAACCTGTCAATCAGTTCTCCAAGCGATGCTACAGATCGCTTGGAAAACGCTAGCATTTTGCAAGCTAATTACGCTTGCAAAATGCTAGTTTTTCCGCGGGAAAATCGTGGGAATTTAAAATGCGATTTTCCCGCGGACTGGAATTCCGGAATTCTCGCGGTAATTTCCGCGAGAGTTCCGGTACGTGTGCACTTAGCCTAATAGTATATAGCCCATATGACGGGATTGATGCATAAAAATAAAAAGAAAGGGGAGTAAAAAATTAGAAGGAACATATAATACAAGGAAAAGGATGTCAATGCAAGAGAACAAGTGTAGTATGAATGACACAAAAGAGATACAGAAAATGCCTAATGCCTTAACAGAAAGGTTTCGACAATGGGGTTAACCTGAAGAAGGTTATTTCATCAGCTTACCAGAGAGCCAAGGGACACAGCCAGGATTCGCTACTTACTGCCAGTTATCACCAGCAGGATTCGAAGATCAGATTCATTTCCAACTATAACAATAGATGGAACCAGGCGAGGGGCTTACTCAGATTTCATTGGGACATCCTTACTGCTGATGCACAAACATCATCCATTGTCAGTCCACAACCTCTTTTGACAGCTAGAAGGGCACCAAATTTACGGGATATTTTAACCAGAAGCCACTTTGTGCGCCCTACTATAAGGCTTAATTGTGGCTTATGCCTTAGGGGATCTTTCCCATGTGGGGACTGCAGTGTTTGTCACTTTATGCCAGCTACAAGAGATTTTTTCACCAACCCCATTGACTCCAGAACACATCGACTGACATCATATATTAATTGCAAATCTCCAAACATTGTCTATGTAATTATCTGTTCATGTCGCAAGGTCTATGTTGGCC
This sequence comes from Dendrobates tinctorius, assembly GCF_039654945.1. Taxonomy (NCBI): domain Eukaryota; kingdom Metazoa; phylum Chordata; class Amphibia; order Anura; family Dendrobatidae; genus Dendrobates; species Dendrobates tinctorius. The sequence goes on along the minus strand of NW_027361732.1, from coordinate 32,953,688 downwards.
AAACTTCCTAGGAGTTCAGAAAGAGGGCACAGAAACAACTGTCTATCATCCACATGGCAGCCTCAGATCTGAGAAAGGGAAAGAAACTGATGCCTGTGGCCTCTCACTTTTTGTCACAATATGAGGGCACTTCTTTTAACACTCATTTTTTGGGTCTGCAGAAGATCCAAAGTAATGGAAGAGGAGGTAATCATCAGAAACATTTGCTCCAAAAAGATACGCATTGGATCTATAATCTACAGAGCCTGTCCCCATGTGTTCTCAATGAAGAGCTTCTTTTCTCCAGCTTTCTGGGATGATACTCCTGTGACTGGGCCACGTTTGGAAGTATCTTTGACGTTCGTATTCTTACAATTTCTCAAGTTTGGTTTAAGATAATACTTCCTGGACTTTCATCTATTTGGACTTCAGTGATCTCGTCTTGACTAGTGATGAGCGAGCATGTTTGCCACAACTCTGTACTCACCCGAGTTTCACGGTACTCGTGATACTTGGCGAGCACTGATCATTTCCAGGATTATTCAGCTGGAGCTTGGGTCCCCGCCCTGCATTTTTGGAACTCTTTAGAGCACCAATCAACATGCAGAGATTGTCTGCCACGCACTGTAATTCCATAGCCATCTTTGCTGTGGTATAACAGTGATTGGCTGGCCGCACAGCATCATCAGGTCTATATCAGATCTGGCATGGCCCTGCTTAGCCCAGTGGTCTCCGGAATTAGACAGTGTAGGGAGAGATGCTGCTGAGATAGGGAGAGATTTGCACTTTTATTAGTGTGGGTGTACAATCATTGAATCCACATATCCAGCTAAACCAACAGTCTTTCTATGGACTAATTAGGGGGTATATAGATTGCAGTGCTAGGTAGGCAGGGAGTGTATGTGCATTTATACATATCAGTGCAAGGCATGCAGGCACTGTATGTGGCTAAATAGATATCACTGGCAGGCAGGCATTGTATGTGCCATATTTCATTGCATACATCAAGAGGGTCCATTCCATTACTGTCTGCTACTGCTGCCTATCTATCTATCTATATAATCGTTTTATCATGTCTGTCTGTAACCGAAATCGCGGGTCGCTGATTGGTCGCGACCGCCAGGCCGCAACCAATCAGTGACAGGCGCAGCTGTTTATAATGGTAAGCTGCACCTGTCGCTGATTGGTCGCGGCCACCAGGCGCGACCAATCAGCGGCAAGCGCAGTCGGGCACAGGCCTTAATCTGTAAAAAAGAGAATTAAAATTTAAAAAAAAGGTTATTCTCACCTTCCGACTGCCTCCTGTCTTCTCTCCACGCTCCTGGCCTCGCGTTCCCAGTAATGCTTTGCGGCTTAGACCGCTGATGACGTCACTCTCGCGAGAGCGAGAAAGGAGTCCGACGTCACTCTCGCGAGAGCGAGAAAGATGACCGACGTCATCAGCGGTCTAAGCCGAAAAGCATTACTGGGAACGCGAGGCCGGGCACATGGAAAGAAGACAGGAGGCCGTCGGAAGGTGAGAATAACTTTTTAAATTTTTTAATATTATTTTTTTATATCCCAGAGGGCCGCTGCAGTGATTGGTCGTGGCTAGAGTTGAGCGAAACGGGTCGAAAAAATTGAAAGGTCGCAGACTTTCGCCAAAGTCGGGTTTCATGAAACGAAACCCGACCTTAGCATGAGGTCGGCCACGAGGTCGGCGACTTTAGCGCCAAAGTCGCATTTCAAAAGATGCTTGAGCGCCCTTTTTGCAGCCAATCAGGAAGAACGGACACTGTGGGCAACGTGATGACATAGGCAGCGGTCACCACCATCTTGGAGAAGGGCATGCAAGTGATTGGCTTGCTTTGTGGGGCGTCACAGGGGGTATAAAAGGGTGGGGACGCCGACCGCCATGTTACTCATGCTGATTGTCATAATAGGGAGAGCTGCTGCTGATTCTGTAGGGAGAGTGTTAGGCAGGGAAGAAGATACCATTAACTGATTCTGCTGCTAGCGATTTTGCCTGTACTACACATCAGTCACTGTGCAGTGCAAGGGGAGGCTATAATATGGTGCATCAGCTCTGTTGGTTATTAGGCTGCCTTTTAAGGCTACCTGGTAGCTGCATTGCTGTGTGCCCACTGCTGAGCAAACTGTTTTTTTCAAAACAATCCAGCTTTTATTGTTTTGTCCTTGTGAGTTACTGAGCGTTCATTTTTCACACACACTGTACAGCGGTGTACGCTCCTCTCTCAGTACAATGTAACAGCTGTTATCACAGCCACAGTGAAGATATCTGTGTGTGACTCTGTAAGGATAAGTCGAGGAGTTGTTTCGTTCTTACAGACCTCTACCTTATAGTTTTGTCTGGTTTTCAAACAGTTTAGTATATTTGCTGCTTGATTACATTCAAAACTATAGAGAGACAGCATGTGTCAGTCCGTATACTAAAACACGGAGCTTGACAATTTTACATACACTGGACACCTGTGTACATGCACGCTCCTCTCTCAGTTCCATGTAACGGCTGTTATCACGGCCACAGTGAAGCTATCTGTGTGTGACTCTGTAAGGATAAGTCGAGGAGTTGTTCCATTCTTACAGACCTCCACCTTATAGTTTTGTCAGGTTTTCAAACAGTTTAGTATATTTGCTGTTTGATTACATTCAAAACTATAGAGAGACAGCGTGTATCAGTTCGTATACTAAAACACGGAGCTTGACAATTTTACATACACTGGACAGCGGTGTGCGTGCACGCTCTTCTCTCAGTACCGTGTAGCGGCTGTTATCACGGCCACAGTGAAGCTATCTGTGTGTGACTCTGTAAGGATAAATCAAGGAGTTGTTCCGTTCTTACAGACCTCCACCTTATAGTTTTGTCAGGTTTTCAAACAGTTTAGTATATTTGCTGTTTGATTGCATTCAAAACTATAGAGAGACAGCATGTGTCAGTCCATATACTAAAACACGGAGCTTGACAATTTTACATACACTAGACAGTGGTGTATGTGCACGCTCCTCTCTCAGTACCGTGTAACGGCTGTTATCACGGCCACAGTGAAGCTATCTGTGTGTGACTCTGTAAGGATAAGTCGAGGAGTTGTTCCGTTCTTAAAGACCTACACTGTAGGGAGATTCCAGTTCTGCCCAATTCTATATACACCTTGCAGTTTGTCATACACTAGGCAATTTCTGCCGGTCACATTGCGGTGTTAAATAAACAGGGCCTGACTGAATCCCACAGTGTCCTGAAGTGTAGAGACATTCCAATTCTACACAGTCCTCTATACACCCTTCTAACAGCATAGAGAATCTGCCTGTCATATTGCGGTGTTAAATAAACAGGGCCTGACTGATTCCCACAGTGTCCTGAAGTGTAGAGACATTCCAATTCTACACAGTCCTCTATACACCCTTCTAACAGCATAGACAATCTGCCTGTCATATTGCAGTGTTAAATAAACAGGGCCTGACTGAATCCAACAGTGTCCAGTGTCCAATTCTCCCCAGTACTATATACACCTTGTACCTTGTTTTACAGTACTAGAGAGTTAGTGTAAATTTGGGTAAATTTTTCCAAAAAATGAGGAAGTGTGGTGGAAGAGTCCGTGGAAGTGGGCGGGGGTTGGCAGCTGGTAATGATGGTGTTGGTGGTGGATCTGCTGGTAGTGCCACAAGCAAAATATCACCTAATACTGGAGGTGATGAGGCTGTGTCATCGTCTGGCTCCACAAGGTCTCGAAGGCTCCCTTTTCTGGGAGTAGGTAAACCGCTTCTAAAGCTGGAGCTTCAAGAACAAGTTTTGGCTTACATTGCTGACTCAGCCTCCAGCTCTATCGCCTGCTCTTCTGAAGTTTTAAAAAATAAAAGCACTGAGTCGTCATTGGAGGCTCATGGTCATGAACCACACCTTTCCTTGTGTCCTTCACCCCTACCAAAATTGAAGGATGCGGTAGGCCACACTACAGATTACTCCATGGAGCTGTTTTCACATACCATGCCTGGGCTATCAAGTCAAATTGTGAATTACCCAGGCCAAGATGAATCTGACATGGAGTGCACTGATGCACAGCCACTGCTAGATTTATCTGCTGGTATATTCACTCAGAGCACTACATTGTCCTCGCAGCGTACTGAGCCAGAATCTGACCCTGATGAAACTCAGTTGTCCCCTCCCGCATACTATACCACCATACACGGTGACACAGAGGAAGGTGCACATGACATTGAAGAGGAGGTGATGGATGACCCAGTTGTTGACCCAGATTGGCATCCATGGGGGGTAGAGTGTGCCGCTGCCAATAGCTCAGAAGAGGAGGAGGAGCATCCACAGCGGGTATCAACATCGCAACAGTTGTTATCTGGCAGGCCCGGAGCAGTCCAAAAACGGGTTACAAAAACCCAAAAAATTGCAGGACAGCTTTGCCGGACGGTCAAAAAAGCACAGAGTGCAAGGCCTCAAACTGTCTTCCCTAGTAGGAAGAGTGCAGTGTGGCACTTTTTTGAACAAAATCCTAATGATCAGGCAAAGGTAATCTGTAAGAAGTGCACAAAGACCTTTAGCCGAGGGAAAAATCTGAGAAATTTGAATACCAGCTGCATGCTGAGACATTTAACCACCATGCACTTACAAGCGTGGATGGACTACCAAAACTCACGTACCACATGTGCTAGTGCTCCCAAAGAAGGTAGTCAGCAACGCAACATTGTTTACCCCACTGTAAGTCCACCGGTTAGCACACCAACAGCAGCAAATGTTGAGTTGTCGTCGCAAGGGCAAATCATTCAGGGAATCACACTGTTATTGCAACGAAAGACTGAATCTAGGCCATCAGAAAGAACACCAAATCCATCACCATCATCAACCCTCTCTTAGTCCGCCATGTCCACCGCTACTTCCACCATATCCAGCTCTCAAGTCCAGCTCACCCTACCAGAGACTATGAGTAGGACAAAAAAGTACTCATCCTCTCATCCGCGTACACTGGCTTTGAACACCCACATTGCCAAACTAATCTCATTAGAGATGATGCCCTATCGGTTGGTTGAAAGAGCAGCTTTCCGTGAACTAATGGCCTACGCAGTTCCATGCTATGAACTACCCAGTCGCCACTTCTTTTCTCGCAAAGCCATCCCAGCCCCCCACTTTCATGTGAAAGACCGCATTGTCCATGCACTCAAGCTGTCAGTGAATTGAAAGGAGCACCTCACAACTGATGCACGGTCCAGTAGGCATGGCCAGGGCCGTTACGTGTCCATCACTGCGCACTGGGTTAATGTGGTGGATGCAGGGTCCACAGGGGACAGCGGTGGTGGCACAGTGCTGCCTAGCCCACGGTATAGGAAACAGTTGGCTGTAGGCATTCGACCCTCCTCCTCCTCCTCCAGAAGCGAAAGCTGGTCCACAGAGCGCAGTCGCACGAGCACTGCATCCACAGTTAACAGTGTTGCAAACGAGGTGTCCCCCTATCGATCAGCTAGTGGAAAGCGTAAGCAGGCTGTGTTGCAGATGATGTGTTTGGGTGACAGACACACCGCAGAGGTACTGGTCGACTACTTTCAGCGACAAACTGAGTCATGGCTGGGCAGTCTACATCTTGAGGCAGGCAAGGTAGTTAGTGATGACGGACGGAATTTGTGGCAGCCATAGCCCTTTCAAAACTCAGACACATACCTTGCTTGGCTCACACCTTGAACCTGGTGGTGCAGTGCTTCCTCACTAATTATCTGGATTTAACAGGCCTGCTCCTTAAGTTTCGAAGACTGTGCTCGCACATCCTCCGGTCCCCGGTACACTCTAGTCGCTTGCAGAAGCTGCAGCGATTGCTACACCTTCCCAAGCACCGCCTAATTATCGACGTTGCAACAAGGTGGAACTCCACCCTGCACAAGGTTGAGCGGCTGTGCGGACAAAGGCAGGCCATAATGAATTTTTGGGAGGATACATGGGCAGGCACTTTGAGGGCAGACACGGAGTTGACAGGTGTGCAGTGGTCGAAGCTTAAAGACCTCTGTAAAGTCCTTCAGTGTTTTGAGGAATGCACACAGCTGGTAAGCGCAGACGACGCCATCATAAGCATGATTATCCCCCTTATGCGTCTGCTCATGCAAACTTTGATGCACATTAAGGAGCAGGCGTCTGCAGCTGAGGTTGATGAGGAGGAAGAGGAGAAGGGAAGCCTTGATGACAGTCAGCCATTGTCTGGTCAGGGAACTGTCGTGGACGAGGTGGAGGAAGAAGAGGAAGAGGAGAAGGATGATGATGGGGATGATTATTTAGGGGAGATGGATGCTTCTCGTGGGGCAAGAGAAAATGTTGGCTTTGCAAGGTCTGGTACTGGGTTTGTGCATGACTGGAGGAATGTGGATTTGCCAGACAGTGCTCCTCCACCCAGCACTCGCAGTGCATCATTGACACCGGGAACATTGGCCCACATGTCAGATTATGCCTTGCAGATCCTAAAAAGGACCCCCGCATTGCCAAAATGATGAACGATGATGACTGCTGGTTGGCCAGCATCCTGGATCCACGCTATAAAGGCAAATTCCAAAACATCATGCCACAGGAGAACCTTGACCTAATATTGGCTAACAAACAAGCTACTCTGGTAAACCGGTTGGTTGAGGCATTCCCAGCACACAGCAGCGGTGATGGTTCTCACACGAGACGTAGGGGCCTGAGGCAAAGTGGCGTTGGAGACAGGGGTTTCATGACCATGTTGTGGACTGATTTTTCAAGTCCCGCTCACATGACTGGTAATACTGCATCGATTGAAAGTGACAGGAGACAGCACTTGTCAAGCATGGTTACAAACTACTTTTCCTCCCATATCGATGTTCTCCCTCACAGGTCATTCCTATTTGACTATTGGGCAGCTAAACTGGACACCTGGCCTGAATTGGCACAATATGCCTTACAGGAGCTCGCATGCCCAGCTGCAAGTGTGCTATCGGAAAGTCTTCATTGCTGCTGGATCAATACTGACAGAAAAAAAGACCCGTCTGTCGACCCAAAATGTGGATGATCTAACCTTCATTAAAATGAACCATGCATGGGTTTCCATGGATTTTGTCCCACCTTACCCTGATGACACATAGATTGCCAGAAAAATAGTTTTCTTTGGTCCGCCTGTTCCTGGGACTTGACCAATTTCGCCTTTAGCAGCAGGTGAATGTCCCACATCAACATATGCCATTTTGTAAACCTCCCTAACTGGGCAGCCTCCTCCCCCCAATGGCCGGGGTCACCACCGAGTGCACGCAACTGTGTGAGTGCCATTGCCCTGGACAGGTGGGTGGGCCGACTCATGGGCGCGGGCACTGGCACAGGGTCCCTCATAGTGCAATCAAGTGTCTCTGACGGTGGTGGTGCACACCCGCCGTCAGACACACTGCCGTACTATGAGGGGCCCAGTTCCAGTGCCGACGCCCACGAGTGGGCCCCCCTTGCTTGGGCAGGGCCCCAGCATTTGCAATGTTTACCTCTCCCTGCTCCTCCGCTGTATAGTCTGGGCTGTCAAATCCTTCACTGGGACTGGCACTTCAAATTTGGTGAACTGATAGAAGATGTTGTTTAAGACGTAGCTATGCTCTGTCCCGCTGGCCGGGATCCAGCTTCAGATGATCAATGGCTTCCATTTCTTATGGACGTCGACTCATAATGAGATGCAGTGGTGGTTTCTCATCAGCTTTAACAGTTTTCCTACCCACAGACGTGTGACATTCCAGCACACATTTTTAAATGTGCCCTCCCTCTCATGCCAATCCAATTGAACCGCCTATGGCCTGTGGCTTCTGTGTTTTTCACTCCAAAGTTACGTGACAGATCATGATAGGCAGTGAGCACCATGTTTACATCTCTCCCTGTGATCAAAATTGGATGGATATGAGTAACGGCGATGGGATCAACGGTACTGCAATACAGCAACACTTTCTTCACAAAGAAAGGTTTTTTCTGTGTCCACACACTAATTAATTGAGGGTCAGCATCGCCTCTGAGAATTGTGACAGAAGTTGTTCCCGTGAATAGTAATTCGTAGATTTCTGCAATCACTAGACTTTAGGTAAATAATTGTATGCATCTAATTTCCTATTGCAGAGAGTCTGGGCTGTCTTACTGAGACAGAAATATAAATGAAGATTTAAAAATACCACCAAAAGTGTATCATGGTGTATGCTTGAAATACATTTCCTTTTTTCTAGTTTTTAGATTCTTGTGTAATCCATGCAGAGAACACGGAGATTTTAAATGTTTAAACTATGCTCTATATACCTGCTATCCAGTGATAATGTACCCCATCTCAACTTTGTACAATCTGGTCTAATCCATACTGGGCCTGAGACCGTCTGAGCCTGCCTCCTGATCGATACACATAGGTTTTTAATGTGTAAATTATGCAGCATATATACGTGTTATCCGGTGAAACTGTACCCTTTATCAACTTTCTCGAATCTTGTAGAATCCATACTAGGCCTGAGAATGGCTGCAGAGCTGTTAAGCAAGCTACAGCACCTGTGGTTTGGACAGGTAATGTTTTGAATTTTTTCTGGAATGGCGGTTAGGCCGAATTCAGGAATTGCTGTTGACCTGCACTTACTGGGAAATCATCATTCACGGCGAATTATTGGAATCCCAGATCCCCATCACTAACGGTGTTCAGCGGGTTATCTGCACCTGTAAGTGACAAAAGTGTAGCGCGCATGTAGCCCCGGACATGGAAGGCCATGATAGCCCTGTTATTGCTCGATCGCGCGTGCCAGAGCCTCGCGTATCCCTCTAGTAAGCTTTACGCGTACCGCATGGGTATGATGCCGGAGTCTCGTTCGTTAACGGAATAAAGCTGACAAATCGCTAGCACAACTACAAACGGACATACCACACACACACACAATCGACAAAGCTTTCAATGTGTGCATCTTTTTTTGAAGTGGCGTGGTTGTGGTTTCCCGGGTGGAGTCCAATTAAGTCGCAGGCTCCACTCCTGGTGGTGCCCTTTTGGACATTCCTTTAAGGTTCAGCTTTGCAATCATACTGCCCCCGGAAAGCAAACACTTTGGCTTCATGGACGCTGTTTGGAGGTTCATGGGAATAACACCGCCCGATCGCCAGTTGCCATAATTTATTGGTGTGAAGTACGACGGTATATGATCTTGTTCGTTTTCAGATTTTGTTTTTTTGGGTTTGGTTTTTACATTTTTAGTCCAGACTTTGTTGACTTCATAAGGGCATGACAAGCCTAGATCTGTGTCTCCTCCTCCTCCTTTTACTCCTCCACCTCTTTTTTAAATCTACTTGACCTTTTCCATATGTTATTTTTGGCTTCTGAGCATTTTGTCGGCTTTGGGACACCTTTTAAGGTGTTTTGTAATTGTTTTGTATGTGTTAGTATGTGTTTGTGTTTGCCTGCCATTGTTTTCAGTGTGGTTCGACGAACATTCGACGAACTTGCCTCCTGTGCGACGAACCAAAACACTAGCGGGGTGACTCAACACTACTCATGATATATAGACGTACATTGTTAATGTTTAAACTATGCTATGTATACCTGCTATCTGATGATACTGTACACTTAGTCTACTTTTTATATTCTTGTCTAATCCATACTGAGCCTGGGAGTGTCTCTGTGTGACTGATGGAATATATATGGAGATTGACAATTATCCTTTGACTGAATAGAGCTGTACGCTTCTGATACAGTACCATATATGTGATGTTATTTTGTGTCTATTTTGCGCTAAATTTGGAAGTTTGGTGGAAGAGGCTGCGGACGTGGGCGTGGGGGGACCAGCTGGTGCTGATGGTGGTGGTGCATCTGCTGGTAGTGGCAAAAGCACAATAGCAGCTAAGGCAGGAGGTGTTGAGCCTGCGTCATGGTCTGTCTACGGAACGCCTGGAAGGCTACCTTTTCTGGGAGCAGATTAACCGTTTTTAAAGCCGGAGCATGAGGAACTGGTTTGGGCTTACATTGCCGAAACAGACTCCAGCAAATATGCCCTCCTCTTCTGAAGTTTCAAAAAATGCAAGCACTGAGTCATCAAGTGGTCAGGAAGAACCCCTTTCCTTGTCTAATGCACCCCCACCCAAAGTGAATGATGCAGCAGGCCACACTTCACATTAGTCCATGTAGCTCTTTCTATCACACCATGCATGGGTTATCAAATCAAGTCATGAATTCCCCAGTCCAAGATGAATCTGACATGGAGTGTGGGTGGCCAGGCAGGGTAGTGGGGTTAATGGGTACCGGGACGGTGTCTCCCTGGGATGTGTCAGTGTTGGTGACCCGTTCTGTGGCCCTGGGCGTCCATGCAAAGGGGTGAATTACGTTTATAGGTGAATGATACGTGATGCCACCTGTGGTTTCTGAGTAGATTGACCAGCGCTGCAGTGGCGCTTCTCTGGAACAGTAGTTGTGGTGCAGCTAAGATGTAGAAGCCCTGCACAGGTATGGCCATTGTCGCAGGGCACATGAAAGAGTTGGTAGATGGTGTGCAGTGCAGGATGTAGCAGAGCCGTGCGCCAGGCGCAGGAGAAAGAGGACAAACACAGTCGTGCAGTTCCTTTACCTGTACTTGGTAAGTGCCGTCCAGGACCCAGAGTACAGATGGAGAAGGAGTTGGTCAGCCTGGAAGCCAATTTGGAATTCTCTCTCTGCAGATAGGTAGTGTGGCCTCCGTTCTAGCGCTTATCTGAGGTACTCGCAGTACTGAGTTCAATGAAGTTCGCCCTGTTGACTCTCTCTTGGAATTTTCTCGTATGGCAGGCAGCCGTAGCCTTTTCCTTCTGGCTTCCACACGTCGCTGCTGGGGCCTCCGAGCCTTAGTTGGGTACAGAGCATTTACAGCTGCTACTTCCTCCGGTTTCTGCTGCAGGAACGTCAGTGTCCCTACAAACTCGGAGACCGGAATCCAGACAATGCGCTCAAGCTAGGAGTAAGCCTTAACTCTGCTCATCCTCCAGCTCCCCTTCTCATGTCCACACACTTCCCCTTCCCTTCACAGACTGCCCTAACTTACCTCCTCCCGACCACAGACAGCAGCTCCTCAGCAGTCAGGTTCAGAGGTCTCCCTGCTGGCCTGGAGTGGGAAATGTGTTGTGTGTTGGTTTAACTGCTAGAGAGATCCTTCATTGCTCCCAAGCATGACATCACACTTCCTAGGAGGAAGGTAATGCCACTGTGGCGACCGTACTCCTGGGGTGCCACAAGTGCACTGAGGCCCAGCCACTGCAAGATGATTCTGCTGGTACATTGACCCAGACCACTACATGCCCCTCGCACTCTACACAGCCTGAATGTGACCCAGATGAAACTCAGGTTACCCTTCCCATATACTGTACCACCTTAAACGGTGACAAAAAGGAAGGTACAGCTGAAAGTGCAGGTTCGGCCCACCCGCCGTCAGACACACCGCCATACTATGAGGGGCCCTGTGCCAGTGCCGTCGCCAACGAGTGGGTCCCCCTGCTTGCTCTGGATCACAGCACTTGCAAAGTTGAAATACTTACCTCTCCCTGCTCCACTGCCATGACATCTTCCGCGTTTCCTGACAGTGATATTCTGATCAGAGAGCGCAATGACATCACGTCTGTATGCCCAGACTAGTACAGGGATTCCCTAGCAAGGAGACTTATTTGTTTTCAATGTTGGGACAGCAATTTTTGGGGAGCACTATACTCTGGAGAATTATATATGGGGCCCGCCATACACTGGAGCATTACAAAGGTGGACATCAGACACTGGAGCAGCATTTACAGGGCCCATTATACACTAGAGCATTAGAAATGGGGCCCAATATATAGAGAGCATTATTTGGGCCCCTAAGACAGTGCAGCTTCATCCATGGGGACAAACATATACTGTAGCATTATGTGGAGCTCATCATATAATGTTTCAAACATTATATGGGACCAATGATTCTGTATGGAGAAATATATGGGCCTCATTACTCTGTATAGCGCACTATGCGGTGGCCATAATACTGTATGGAGTAAGATACTGTCCGTTTTTGGAGCTATTGGAGAATTTAAAATGGATATCAGTCATGAGATGTAAAAAGTGAAGTATTTTTCATTGTACTATACCGCTATTTCTCTGCCGTATCGGAGCATCATGAGTTGTGGTATGTGTTAAAGGGGCGCTCTTTGGCCCAAGGCACATGAAAACCTGGAGCCAGCCCTACCCCCCCACAAATTTAGCCAAATAACCCCCATTTTTAGTGCGTAACTAGTATTATGAAGTAAATTAAGGTTGAAAAGCTTCAGTAATAAGATTTGATGCTTTTGGCATTCAAAGGCACTGTAGGTGTGTTTCCTGGCCTCCACTCCCTGCCGACTTTGCTTCCCCATTGACTTGCATTGGGTTTCTTGTTTCAGTCGGCCTTCGACTTTTCACAAAAATCGGCCGATTTCGTTCGACCCGATATTTGCGAAAGTGGGGTTTCATGAAACCCGACTCGACCCAAAAAAAGGCAAAGTCGCTCAACTCTATTCGTGGCTACAGGGCCGCGTTGCTGATTGGTCGTGGACAGAGGGCCGCGACGCTGATTGGTTGCAGCTACACGGAAAGGGGAGTGAGGGGACCATGCATACCAGGAAAGGGGGGTGAGAGGACCATGCATACCAGGATTGTGGGGTGAGGGGACCATACATACCAGGAATGGGGGGTGAGGGGACCATGCATGTCAGGATTGGGGGGTGAGGGGACCATGCATACCAGGAAAGGGGGGTGAGGGGACCATGCATACCAGGATTGGGGGGTGAGGGGACCATGCATACCAGGATTGGGGGGTGAGGTGACCATGCATACCAGGATTGGGGGGTGAGGTGACCATGCATACCAGGATTAGGGGGTGAGGGGACCATGCATACCAGGAAAGGGGGGTGAGGGGACCATGCATACCAGGATTGGGGGTGAGGGGACAATGCATACCAGGAAAGGGGGGTGAGGGGACCATGCATACCAGGATTGGGGGGTGAGAGGACCATGCATACCAGCAAAAGGGGGTGAGGGGACCATGCATACCAAGAAAGGTAGATTAGGGGACCATGCATACCAGGAAAGGGGGGTGAGGGGACCATGCATACCAGGATTGAGGGTGAGGGGACCATGCATACCAGGAAAGGGGGGTGAGGGGACCATGCATACCAGGAATGGGGGTGAGAGGACCATGCATACCAGGAAACGGAGGTGATGGTGAGCATACATACCAGGATTGGGGTGTGAGAGGACCATGCATACTAGCAAAAGGGGGTGAGGGGACCATGCATACTAAGAAAGGTGGATTAGGGGACCATGTATACCAGGATAGGGGGGTGAGGGGACCATGCATACCAGGATTGGGGGGTGAGAGGACCATGCGTACCAGGACTGGGGGGGTGAGGGGACCATGCATACCCTGAAAGGGGGGTAAGAAGACCATGCATACCAGGATTAGGGGTGAGTAGACCATGCATATCAGTAAAGGGGGTGAGGGGACCATGCCCATGCATACCAGGATAGGGGGGTGAGGAGACCATGCATACCAGGAAAGGGGGATGAGGATACCATGCATACCAAGATTGGGGGGTGAGGGGACCATGCATACCAGGATTGGGGGGTGAGGGGACCATGCATACCAGGAAAGGGGGGTGAGGGGACCATGCATACCAGGATTGGGGGGTGAGGGGACCATGCATACCAGAAAAGGGAGGTGATGTTGAGCATACATACCAGGATTGGGGTGTGAGAGGACCATGCATACCAAGAAAGGGGGTGAGGGGACCATGCATACCAAAAAAGGGGGGTTAGGGGACCATGCATACCAGGATAGGGGGGTGAGGGGACCATGCATACCAGGATTGGGGGCTGAGAGGATCATGTATACTAGGACTGGGGGGTGAGGGGACCATGCTTCTCCCGAAAGGGGGATAAGAGGACCATGCATACCTGGATTGCGGGCTGAGGGGACCATGCATATCAGAAAAGGGGGGTGAGGGGACCATGCATACCAGGATAGGGGGGTGAGGAGACCATGCATACCAGGATAGGGGGGTGAGGAGACCATGCATACCAGGAAAGGGGGTGAGGATACCATGCATACCAGGATTGGGGGGGTGAGGGGACCATGCATACCAGGAAAGGGGGGTGGTGGTGAGCATGCATACCAGGATTGGGGTGTGAGAGGACCATGCATACCAGCAAAGAGGGGTGTGGGGACCATGCATACCAGGATTGGGGGGTGAGAGGACCATGCATTCCAGGATTGGGGGGTGAGGGGACCATACATACCAGGAATGGGGGGTGAGGGGACCATGCATGTTAGGATTGGGGGGTGAGAGGACCATGCATACCAGCAAAGAGGGGTGAGGGGACCATGCATACCAGGATTGGTGGGGTGAGAGGACCATGCATACCAGGAAAGAGAGGTGAGAGGACCATGCATACCAGGATTGGGGGGTGAGAGGACCATGCATTCCAGGATTGGGGGGTGAGGGGACCATACATACCCCAAAAGGGGAGTAAGAAGACCATGCATACCAGGAAAGAGAGGTGAGAGGACCATGCATACCAGGATTGGGGGGTGAGGGGACCATGCATACCAGGATTGGGGGGTGAGGGGACCATGCATACCAGGATTGGGGTGTGAGAGGACCATGCATACCAGCAAAGAGGGGTGAGGGGACCATGCATACCAGGATTGGTGGGGTGAGAGGACCATGCATACCAGGATTGGGGGGGTGAGGGGACCATGCATACCCCGAAAGGGGGGTAAGAGGACTATGCATACCAAGAAAGAGGGATGAGAGGACCATGCATGCCAGGTTTGGGGGGTGAGAGGACCATGCATTCCAGGATTGGGGGGTGAGGGGACCATACATACCCCGAAAGGGGAGTAAGAAGACCATGCATACCAGGAAAGAGAGGTGAGAGGACCATGCATACCAGGATTGGGGGGTGAGAGGACCATGCATTCCAGGATTGGGGGGTGAGGGGACCATACATACCCCGAAAGGGGAGTAAGAAGACCATGCATACCAGGAAAGAGAGGTGAGAGGACCATGCATACCAGGATTGGGGGGTGAGGGGACCATGCATACCCCGAAAGGGGGGTAAGAAGACCATGCATACCAGGAAAGAGAGGTGAGAGGACCATGCATACCAGGATTGGGGGGTGAGAGGACCATGCATTCCAGGATTGGGGGTTCACGGGACCATGCATACCAGGATAAGGGGTTGAGGGGTAGCATGCATATCAGGATTGGGGGTGAGAGAACCATACAAATCAGTATTGGGGGTGAGAGAACCATACATATCAGGATTGGGGGGTGCATTATTGCATTATAATTAAATCTTCAAAAATAAACTGCATACATACTCTAGAATACCCAATGCGTTAGAATTGGGCCACCATCTAGTTACATATATTGACCGTATATACAGTATATATATATATATATATATATATATATATATATATATATATATATATATATATGAACAAAAAGGAAATCCATCAAGAACTCAGCAAACCAGGATTGGAGTAAAATGGTACTTTTCTTTATTTATTCAATAAGGTTAAACAACGACCCACAAGGAGCAGGAACCAGAGTACATGGCAGAAATAAACGCAAATGGGACAATATATATATATTACCAGGTATCAGTGGGCAGGAATGCATTTTTTGGCATCTTAATGTTGATTATTTAATTCCAAAGCAATCAAGAGCCACCCGTTTTTTTTGTCCATTTGCTTGTTGACACAGCAGAATCTAGCCAGAGCCTTTTTATAGTACAGCATGAAAATCCAGCTACTGTATTTTAAACGGGGTTGCCCAGCCCAGCCATCACATCTGAGTGCACAGAAATTTCTAACATTTTTGCGGTACTGTTAAATTTTTTTGGAGTGTCTTATAGAATTATTTGGCACCATTTAGCTGCCCAAAAAATACTTAGCTGCCAAAAAAAATTTAGCTACAGGGCAGATAATTTACACCGTGTTTTGTCTGTCACACGGATCACATATCATTGCGCTCAAAATTGTGCCATTTCAGGCCTCCATAGAATTTTTTTTGTTGTGTCTTGTCTTAGCCTACTTGTTAACACAATATGGCTGGGCAAAAAAAATAAAAAAAATACAGGCCACATATTGAACAGTGTGGTATCTCCATCAGATGACTGATCTTTCTGTGGGCTACAAATTGTGGCATTTCAGGCCTCCATTCCCCTTCTTTTCCTGTGTCTTACCATAATTCTATACAATATTTTTCTGTAAAAAAACAAACCTGCAGGCCAAATATTGTACAGTGTGGTATCGCCGTCAGATGCCTGATCTCTGTGGGCTACAAATTGTGGCATTTCAGGCCTCCATTCTACTGTATTTGCTGTCTGTTACCCTAGGTCTATAGACTATTTTGGGGTAAAAAATAAATAATTACAGGCCACATATTCAACAGTGTGGTATCTCCGTCAGACACCTGATCTATCTGTGGACTACAAATTGTGGCATTTCAGGCCTACATTCTACTGTTTTTGCTGTGTCTTATCCTAGTTATTGAATAAATTTTTACCTAGTCCACATATTTTAAAGTGTGGTTTTCCCGCACACGGATCACATACAAGTTCGCTCCCAATTCAGCCATTTGTAGTGAACGTGGAAAATATTGTAGTCCATTTAAAATGGGCAAGGCACATGGCAAGGAACGGGGAAGTGGACGTGATGGTGATGGTGCATGCAGACGCCGAGGCTGTGGGCAAGCTGAAATTGTGCCACAAAAAGCACCCACATCTTCTCGCCCGACCTTCATGACCCAATTACTTGGGGTCTGCAGCAGGACATCACTATGGAAACCAGAGCAGTATGAAACGGTTGTTGGTTGGTTAGCGGATAATGCTTCTAGTCAGATTGCCATCGCCACCACTACCACTCTGTCTTCCACATGGTCAAGTCTAAGTAGCTGTGAGTCTGGACTGCATTTTCCTCACCCTGTTCCTTCCTTCCTCCCACCATGCCAAGTGAGAAGAGACAACTGATCCCACACTTGGACACACAGAAGAGCTGTTCAGTTCACTTTTCCATTTATTGAAGGGGGGCAAGATGAGATCGCATGTAGCGATGCCCAAATATTTGAGCAGCCGCAATCACATGAAGGCAACGATGGGAATGTGTCACAAGAGGTTGACGATGATGGGACACATTTTCCAGCATGTCTGGAAGAGGACCAGGGTGCAGAAGTGGAATCTGAGGTGGTGGATGACATAGTAACTGACCCCAATTGGCAGGAGGACATGCAAAGCAAGCACAGCAGTACACAGGGGCAGCAAGGCGCAGCACCCCAACAGGCAAAAAGAAGCAGTGTGGTGGTCACAGTCAGAAGGCAGGCACAGTTACTCATAACACCAACATGATGGAAGTTGGCAGCACAACTGTTAGGTCTTCCCGAGTATGATTGTTCTTTAAAGACTCTGACGATAACCCCAAACAGGCCAATTGCACCACCTGCCATGCCTGCATCAGCAGGGATAGCAAAAGTACTAGCCTGACCACCACCAGCATGGTCAGGCACATGCCAGAAAAGCACCCCACTTTGAGCCGAACCCCAGGCTCCAGGAACAGTGTCTATGGGTGTAAACTCTGCTTCTTCCACTGTTGTACATGCAAGCCAATCCCCTGTCCACGGTGTATGCAAAGATGCCTCCTGCCCTGCACTAGTTGTTGCCCACACTCAACTAGTACCATCAGCAAGCACATCCACGTCCTTGTCCCTGCGCAGCCTTCAGTTGTCCACACCAATTAGTCATTGGAACACAAGCATAAATACGCAGCCAGCACCCCACAGGCCACAGTACTATATTCACACATCTTTCCTCTGCTTGCGGTCGAAAATATGCCTTTTAGAATTGTGGAGATGGAAGTTTTCGGCAACCTGATGGTGGCGGCCGTCCCAAGGTACTCGGTCCCTAGCCGCCACTATTTCTCCCAATGTGCCGTCCCGGCATTACACAAGCACGTGTCTCTCAACATTACCCGGGCTCTGAACAATGCTGTACTGGGAAAGTCCACCTAACCAAGGACACATGGACAAATGCTTGTGGGCAGGGATGTTACATTTCGCTGATGGCACACTGAGTTAACTTAGTGGAAGCCAGGACCCAGACAGACTTTAGAATGGAACACGTCCTCCCAATGCCGAGCATTGCGGACCCTACATCAATCAGGGTTGCCCCACAGTCTGCAGCTCCTGCACCTCATCCTCCTCCTCTTCAGTCTCCATCGCCAAAATGACCACATCAGTCACAAGCTGGAAGCACTGCAGCACTGCCTGAGCCGAGCATCAACAGGCTGTACTGAAGCTAATATGCTTAGGTGAAAAACCGCACAATGCTGGACAGCTCTGAAAGAGCAGGCAGATGTTTGGCTGACACAGCTGAACCTACAACCAGGCATGGTCATGTGTGACAATGGCTGGAACCTGGTGGTGGCTCTGAGGCGAGCTTACACATGTACCATGTCTGGCCCATGTGCTTAACATCGTTGTTCGATGGTTTCTCAAAAGCTATCCAGAGCTGCCGGATCTGCTTGTCAAAGTACACTGCCTGTGTGCCTATTTTAGAAAGTCAGCTACAGCTTATGCCGCCCTTGCCGTACTTCAGCTGCATTTGCAACTTCCGGCTCACTGAATGGTGTGTAATGTCCCCATGCGTTGGAACTCTACACTGCATATGTTGGAAAGGATTTGTGAGCATAAGAGGGCAGTTGTTGACTATCAGCATCAACAAGGCCAACAGTATTCAGTTCAGACTCCACACATAAGACCTCAGGAGTGGATATGGATGTCAGACATATGTACCATCCTACAAAACTTTGAGGTGACCACCAAGATGGTGAGTTGCGATGACGCCAAAATTAGTGTCAGCATCCAGCTTCTCTATATTCTGATAAGTTCTCTGCTCACAATGAAAGAGGATGCATTGCAGGCAGAGCACGATGAGATGGCGCAAGGAACCATGCAGGGTGATTACACACAGCCCAGCCTCATGTCATTCTAGCATGGATTGGTTGACAATAAGGAAGAGGAGGAGGAAGAACAGGAGCTACTTTCATGCGCTATAGATGGTTCTATAAGCTCAATTGTCATACCGTTTGTTTAGCGTGGATGGCCTGAGGACAGGGAGGAGGAGAGCATGGTCAGTTGTCCTTTTGGGGAGGATGCAGAACATCGCTCGTCCTCCTCTGCCCATGGGCTACATTCTGTATTACAGAAGGTACATAAATGATTTGATCATTATTTGGACAGGAGATGCTGAGGAGACAGAAATATTCATACAGCAAGAATTATTGGGGTTAGGATTTTTCACATCATTTTTCCCCATCAGGAATTTAATTCCTATATTTGGCCATACACAAGGGAGACCGGGGCATGGCTCACACTTTGACATTTTTTAAAACCATAGATGTTAATTGTTACCTGAAATTCAACAGTGGCCATTATCCAAAATGGATCACCAACATCCCCTATGGCCAGTATAAGAGAATAAGAAAAAAATTGCACATTTAATGAAGATTTTCTGAAAGAAGCCTGGTTATTAAAAAGATGTTTAGAGAAATAAAGGATCTGAAAAGGATTATAATTGATGCACTCAAATTTACATTCAAATTAAACCAGAGTGTTTACATTCAGATTAAACCAGAGTGTTTGTCTCATCAAATGTGATTCTGCAAAAAAGGCTGATGATGCAGTCGAATTGACCATTATGAATGATGCCGAATTAAGTAAAAATATTAAATACAATTTTGAAACTATATTCAATTAATAACAGAAGTTAATGAGGGATGCCTTGACAAAGCACTGGGCTATGCTCACCAATGATCCCATCCTTTCAGAGAACATCACAGCAAAACCAAACATCATTTTCTGCAGGAGCAGGAATTTAAAAAATCTTATTGCTCCGAGCAGAACAAAATCCAATATGTCACAGATGTCGTCCACATCCATTTACCCTTCACCAGCTGCCAGCAAAGACGTATACTGCTGTGGCACTAGTAAAAGTCTTTGCTGTAAAATTCTCCCCCATGGTTGTAGAGAATTTTCCTTTACAACAACAGGAGAGGTGTTTTATATTTAACAATTTCTCAACTGTAATACCAGTTTTGCAATTTATCTGTTAAACTGTGACTGCAATTTAGAGTATGAAGGTCGCACAACTCAGACAATTAATAAAAGGGTGAACAGCCATAGATATAACATAAGGAAAGGTGTAGCATGCCATAGTTTGTCAAGGCATTTTCTTATGGAATGCAAACAAGATCCCACTAATTTAAAACGTATTATTCTGGAAGAAATAATAAGAAAATGTGTTTAATAGATTCCAGAAACTGATCAATAGGGAATCCTATTAGATGTTCAAATCATCCACACTCATTCCGGAAGGTCTGAATGAGTGTATAGATAACACTGTGCAACAAGGGGTGCTGTGAAGGCAATCCTTGTGTCTTTTTTAATTTGAATATTTTTAAATCAGTATTTTCTAGCATGTACATTTCTAGTATGTATACTTCATAATATTTTTTAGTCAACAATAGTTATTGACAGTGTTTAGTAATTATGTGCCATAGGTGATAATTAATTAACCAACTGGTGTGAAAAACTCACTTCAGATGGTATAAAACAACCTTGGTGTATTATCTGCATGTATAAGGCTACTTTCACATTAGTGTTTTCTAGCGCTGTACTTCGTGCGCAATAGAAACGCATGCAAAAAACGCATCATGCGTTTTGCATGCGTTTGCTTTTTTTAGGCGCATGCGTTTTAACCAGTTTCTAGCCATGTTAACTCTTAAAACGCATGCGTTTTTTAACGCAGGAGTGCGCATGTCCATGCACACGCCTGCGTTCCCATAGACTGTAATGTGTTATTTTAGCACATTCCGTGCTCAAGCGTGCGCATGCGTTTTTTGACACAGGTTGGAAGGACATAAAATGCAACAGGTTGCGTCCGGCGCGCCTAGGCACACACTACAAAAAACCACATGCGCACAAAAACGCATACAAACGCGTGCAAATGCTATACCATGCGCCCCCATGTTAAACATAGGGGCGCATTCGAAAGGACGTGCACGATGCGCTGTGCTAAAAAACACTAATGTGAAACCAGTCTAAGACTGATGAAGGAGCTATATTAGCTCAGAAACGCATAACATTTTAAATAAATAATAAATAACTTTTTACATTAACCATATCCAATTTCTTGAAACTTTGGCAGAGCTATTTTGAACAGCTACATTTTTTCTTAGTTTTTTGCTTCAGTTTTTTAATAAAAATTTAATTTCGGTTTACTTAAACTATAATTTTTTATAAAATGCTTTTTAAATGTTGCCTTATATACAAGTAATTATACAGGAAAAAAATTTTCTTAACCTTTTTTTCCTGTAAACTCCAATTTCTCATCGATTTTAAATGTTTTATTGTCAGTCCTTAAAGTGGAGTAAAAGCCTGACACTATTATTCTTAGCAGCGATCTGGGAGTCAGAGATGTTTCCAGAGGTCTTCCCTATGCTGATCTTCTTCCATACATCACTTTTTCCATCCATTTCAACATTTTCACTGCCCCCCATATTTCCTTGTAGGGTCTGCCAGAAAAATGCTCAGATTTCCCTTTGACTCCCATTGTACTTGTTACTTGAAACGAGCATCTGATCATTAGGAATTCCTCGGTTCGAGCATCCAAGTATTTTAGTGCTAGCTCATCTCGACTAAGAAAATGTAATTTAAAGTCATATTTATATTTTTTGGTGGGGAAGTTTTTTAATAATGTATTACATTTTTTATTTGTAATTTATGTGTGTTGCATAATTAATCCCCCCAAGAAGACTTTTTTTAATATTATGCAGTGGCTGAAGTATCAGTAGTAGCAGAATGTACGAAAATATAGAGTAATAGAAAAAAATTCTACAGTATTTCGTGTTTAAAAATATGCATCTAACAATGTAGTGTTAGGACTGATGTGATACCAAAAAAATACAGAAATCTTGTAGAAAATGACATTTTGAATCTATTGGAAGACCACTTACAATTGTGATAAAAGAAACGTATCAATATACTTTCATGTTCTTGACAATGCATGCAAAATCTTATTACTAGCAGATCGCTTCTTGCCTCTTCAGATTTGAAGTGGAAATCAGAAAAGCTATTTAAGTGCTGCATGTTTATTCGCTAAACCACTTCTAAAACTAGAAACAGGATGAAAATATATGTTTTAGTAGTAGGAAAAATTATAGATTTTACCTTCTATTTCTATTTTGTTAGCCATGTGATTGTGATGCCCTTTAAAGGAGCTTCTCTGAAAGACCTTTCTAAAAGTATTTTTCCCACAAGTAGAAAATTATAGTCACATAGTATTTAGAAGAGCACCCAGCTGGGTTTATTTCTTCTTGTCTTTTCTGTCGGTGCATTTGGGGCACACAACCTTGCCCTAGAGCATCAGAATGAGAATGCTTTATAGTAATTATTATGAAATCCATAGCTATTTACCCTTAAGCAAAGGTGTAATTATTAAGTAGGTGTAGCTTAAACCTACTAATATCCCCGTGAAAATTCAATCTCTATGTGCAAATTACATGTTGTTTTCAAGCTTTCCTTGAATTGCTTTATTCAAACCTTCTCTATCTCTATTATGTACAGTATATCATTTTGTTATCTCAATTATTGCTGACATTGTCTCCATTTATGTCAATGTTTTCATAAGTTCGATATGAAGTATTTTAAGACTTTAAGGTTGAAAAGCAAAGTACTTTTCACAATAATTAATATTTAAGGTTTTTCCATGTTCTCATGTCAGTGTGCAATCCATTTTCTTTTAACAATCATGATTTATGGACTATGTTTTTAATATATTAACTACAGTGTAATGGGCAGTTAAAAGTAAAAAAAGATCACAAAGCTACAAAATTTCAATAACCTTATTGTCTTTATGGCTTTATTTCCACATATTTCTAATGTTTGTGCAGAAGAGGTTCCTTGCAATAGCATGCAATAAAATCTTCAGCTACAAGTCAAGAACACCCAAGGAGGTACATAAATTCTGATAATCTTGGCACATAATTACAACAACCATTTAGATCAAAATGACTCAGTACAGAGTAATTAGAGGGTTTGACCAGGTATTTATCACCTAACTGAATTTAAATGAGTTCATAGTTTCACTCATTTACTCTACTTATGAGAACAGGTGTTGCATACAATAGTTATTGAGACACTGCTGTTGCTTAAATCGAGTACGTTCCGGTCTAGGCATCAAGTATATAAATTTAATAAATGCAAATGTATTATAAATGCCCATTTATCAGTGTGTTGGGCCTCTTCTGGCCTTTTCTGTAGAGAAATAGTGCTAGCAAGATCTCATCGAGGTCACCACAGTTCAGGGGTCTGGCTGTGAACACAGCCTCAGTGACCAGCCGAAACCTCAATGACGTCATCGTTAGTCACTGATGCACATTCTTCCAGTGGTTCTCAGCCTGGATGGTCACATCTTGGCACTGTCCAAGTTGAAAACTGTTTATCTGTTTATCCCAGGACATGGATTACGGCATGGGAAAGAATGCCGGACAGGTGAGGGATATGGTTGTTTTTATTTTTGCTTTATTACAGGAGATGATGACTTCAATGGAATAGGTGATGTCGTGAGTATGGTTTAATCTAGAATCATTAAAGGAGTCTGTGTTATTCTTTCAATTATAGTACTTTATTCATGCTGTGTGTTTATTTCCAATATAACTATAGGATTATTAATGGATAGGTGTCTTAGGCTATTTTCACACTAGCGTTCGGCAGAGCTGCGGAGGGCTGTATAGTGCCTCCGTGAAGCTGCGCCCACTGCAGCAGCATCTCTGTTCAGCTCCGCATACATTCTGCATGCGGCCTGCATACCTATCTTTAACTTTGGGTACACAGGCCGTGCGGATGTATGCGGATGCCTGATAGGAGCAGTAGCCTTATCAGCCGACGCCAATGACTAGAGGTAAATATTTTACCTCAGATCACAGATTCAGGCTCATGCTGTCATTTGACAGAGTAGAAACCATGGCTATCTGACTGGCGGTAATTATTTTACCTCCGATCAGAAGCAGTATTTGCCACAGCATGGCAAACACAGGATGTTTGGGTCCCCCATTCAAGTGAATAGGGTCCGGGTTTGAGCTTGGGTCTGAGTACTGTTCTGGTACTTTTTTTAATTGTTCAGCTGAAACGACCAGAACATCCAGGGGTCTGCCCATTTCTACTTGTGTCCTTAAAATAGACTGGTAATTAAGTGACACATAATTCAAGGTGCTTTTCTATATAATTAGAATAGTTTCCAGTTAGGCAATTCATTTTTCGAATTAATAGGTCATCTGGGTTGATTGGTAATACCTTTATGTAGCTTATGAATAGGAAAATATTGCTAACTTTGATGATCTTGATTTTCATAAAGTAAGATTCCTTTATATTTAAAATAATCTCATAGCGCCCCTTTTGTAGCAATAGTTCAAGGTTCCTAATGAACCTATTTGTGCAGTTCTGTCTAAAACTGTGATAGGCTTGAGTACCACTGAACAAAAGCATAGACTCTGCATTGCAAATAAAAATATTGTGTTGACAATCCTTTCCTATAGCTCTTGTAAGCCATAATACAGCTCACAAAAAAACACCTGAAATGGGTTGTTTCTATGTTTTTGATACAGTACAGAGGTACAGAGAAAGCTGTCAATTAATGGCAGTCAATCAGCATTCAGAGAACTGGTAGATCTGCAGCAGAAAAAATAGATTTTATCAAAACTACACCAATCATCCACAGCAGGTGATTAATTTCTTAATAAGGGTTTCTATCCCTACATCATGCTGCTCTTAGATGGGATATGAAAAACCTGGTAACACATTCCTGTCAAAGAGAGCAATCATTCAAAGGTTGAAATTTGCTAATGCTTTAGAAATTTTTCCCAAATATTTTTATACAAAAATGCAAAGCATGTAGATCTAAATTTATGTCTAACATAAGATACGAGGGGCGATCCAAAAGTAATGATAATCAATAATAAACACAATGAATATAGTAAAAAAAATAATTATTTTTCTACATAGTCTCCTAACAAGTCTATACATTTAGTCCATCTCTTTTCTAAACTTAGAATTCCCTTCGAAAAAAATTATTGATCTTGACCCTCAAAAAACTCCCCAACAGCGGTTATCAAGTCGCTATTGTCGTCAAATTTCTTGCCCCGGAAGTGTTCCTTGAGCTGAGGAAAGAGAAATAAGTCACTGGGGGCTAGATCTGGCGAATAGGGGGGGGTGTTCCAACAGTTCAAAGCCCGCTTCTTGAATGGTAGCCATGGCAACTGCAGCTTTGTGAGCCGGTGCGCTATCTTGGTGAAACAGCACTCCAGCCCGCAGTTTGCCGCGCCTTTTCTCCTTGATTGCCTCCCGCAATCTTCTTATTTGTTCTGCGTAGTAGGAGCCCGTAATAGTGGCTCCCTTCTCCAAATAGTCCACCATAATAATTCCTTCAGCGTCCCAAAAAATGGACGCCATAACCTTCCCTGCTGAGCTTGACACTTTGAACTTCTTCGGCGTCGGTTCGTCGGCTCGTTTCCATGTCATCGATTGTTGTTTAGTTTCGGGATCAAAGTGGTGGATCCAGGTCTCATCCATGATCAAAAAACGTGACAAAAAATTCTCCTTGTCTGCTTGGAACTTTTCGAGATTTGCTATTGAAATGTCAACTCGTTTCTTCTTTTGCTCGTCGGTTAACATTTTTGGCACCCAACGCGCGGAGACCTTTCTCATATGCAATTCTTTTGAATACTGCCATATGAGATCCCTGTGACCTCAGCTACATGCCTGATAGCCACTCTTCGATCTGCCAACACAACTTACTCAACTTTTTTCACGTTTTCTTCATTGAGGGACGTGGATGGGCGTCCTTCGCGATGTTCATCTTCCGTCGATGTTCTGCCCAGTTTAAATTCCTTGGCCCAGCGTGCAACTGTGGAATATGGAGGAGAAGAGTCCCCCAATGTTTCCACCAAGTCGCTGTGTATGTCTTTGGTAGATATTTTTTTCAAGCAGAGGTATTTGATGGCAGCTCTGAGCTCGATTTTTTCCATTTTGATGTTCAATCCTTGGCAGTTCACATTCAAATGAATGTAGCTCCCGGGAATCGTGGCCTACTTAAGTGATTTTTTTTTTTCCTGGACTAGTGGGTACCTAAGAGAGAAGAAAACATTTTATTTTAATTTCTGTGTGCAATAGAAATAAACGATTATCATTACTTTTGGATCGCCCCTCGTACACTAGGTCAAAAAAAGCAGTCTCAAAATCACTAGGATATATTGAAATATTCCAGAGTTATTACCACACAAAGTGACTCATGCCAGAATTTAACAATTTGCCTTAGTCACGAACAATTTGCCTTGGAGACTCCATTGCAAGTTCCATTATTTTCACCAGTCAAAACGAACTGTAGCATGTTGAGCTTTTTTTTTCAATAAAAATCATGCCCACCCAAATGGAAAACAAATGAAACACATTATAGTTAATCTGGTCTTTCTGACATTGTTTTTGTTGATCATTGAACGGAGCCATTTTTTTCAGGAGCTTTGTTTTTGTGTTTATATAATGGAACAGAAAAAGCTCCTCTGAACACCTGTATTTACCTTATATACCTTGTACACCTTACTTTAGTATAACATCACCCATACAATATTGATTAAAAAAAGCAAGTATAATTGTTGATTAATTATATGATGCAGATTATAATGTAACCTACATCAATGAGCAGGCCAGCAATGACAAGCTATGTGTACTGTATGTTAATTGATTTGGCTTTGGTTTAAACATTGTTTGGCATGTGATTTAATAACCTACCAAATAACACTTAATAGCTACAGAATATAATTCACTGCACATTTCACAATGAAATAAATCCTGTCAATCAGTGTAAAAAATTGTGTATTGAAATGCAAAGTACTAAAGAAAAACAATTTGATCTCAAGTGTGGTCTCAGAAGCTACATGCTAATACCAGATGTTTTATACTTTGTTTTTATAAAAGAAAAAAAACCAGTAATTACATTTGAATTACACTAGTCTCTTAGAACTTCATAAATTCTGAAAAATTAAGAGCACAGTTTTTGAATATCTGATTTTGATCATAATGCAAAATATTAAAATGTCATCTGTTGCACAAATGATGTAGGTAAACTGCTGAGCCTTTTCCTCAAGCAGAAGCTTCACAGGAAGGAGTGTGTCACCTGGAAAAATTACTACTAGAGATGAGTGAATATTTCAATGTTCAGTTCGGATTACATTCACCGAATTTGCAATATTCGCCGATTAATTTATCAAATATTCGCCAAACATAGCCGAACGCCATTCACCTCAATGGGAGGCAAAAACCAACGTATGCACAACACCTTATAATGGTACCAAATGCTCAGAAAACACATCAAATGAGGGACAGACACCAGGAAAGTGGCCTCAATTCACCCACAGTACAGATTTTAGTTTGGAACTGCAGCAATGAGCCAGGCATGAGGTATCGGGGTCTGGGACAGCATTTGCAGCTTTCAATTGAACGTCACAGTAAGACAAGGTGGGTGAGGGATAGGTGATACCACATTCAAAACCTCTACCTGCTTTCATGCTGAGCCACACTCAGGTGGCACAAATATCAGGTTTCTAGACTACCATTGTCAGAAAAATTTAAGGAAAGTAACACGTGTAGTTGTGTCCAAGGAAGTGGAGGCCTGATGGTCTCGGAGGCCTACTGCTACAGGCAACACACATGAAGGAGACCCAACTATGAGTGTTCAAATTCCCAAAAATTATTGGCAGACACCACCAAAGTGGCATCAACTTCACCACAGTAGAAATAGTATAATAGTGACCGACAGGTCTTTCTCTACACTCAATGCAGCAGATGAACACCCAACAAAGAGTGTTCACATGTAAAGAAATGTGGGCCTTACACCCCATAAGTGGCATCAATTTCACCACAGTAGAAATAGTATAATAGGGACCATCAGTTCTTGCACTACACCCAATTCAGCATATGGACACCCTACATCGAGTGATCACAATTAATGAAATGTGGGTCTTACAACACAGAAGAAGCATCAATTTTGACACAATAGAAATAGTATAATAGGGACCGACAGGTCTTTCACTACACCCAGTCCAGCAGATGGACACCCAACAAAGAGTGTTCACATTTAAAGAAATGTGGGCCTTACACCACAGAAGTGGCATCAATTTCACCACAGTAGAAATAGTATAATAGGGACCATCAGTTCTTGCACTACACCCAATTCAGCATATGGACACCCTACATCGAGTGATCACAATTAATGAAATGTGGGTCTTACAACACAGAAGAAGCATCAATTTTGACACAATAGAAATAGTATAATAGGGACCGACAGGTCTTTCACTACACCCAGTCCAGCAGATGGACACCCAACAAAGAGTGTTCACATTTAAAGAAATGTGGGCCTTACACCACAGAAGTGGCATCAATTTCACCACAGTAGAAATAGTATAATAGGGACCATCAGTTCTTGCACTACACCCAATTCAGCATATGGACACCCTACATGGAGTGATCACAATTAATGAAATGTGGGTCTTACAACACAGAGGAGGCATCAATTTTGACACAATAGAAATAGTATAATAGGGACCGACAGGTCTTTCACTACACCCAGTCCAGCAGATGGACACCCAACAAGGAGTGTTCACATATAAAGAAATGAGGGCCTTACACCACAGAAGTAGCATCAATTTCACCACAGTACAAATAGTATAATAGAGACTGACAGGTCTTCTACTACACCCAATCCATCAGATGAACATCCAACCAGAAGTCTTCACATTTCCCAAAAAAATTATTGGCAGACGCCACCAAAGAGGCATCAATTTCACCATAGTAGAAATAGTATAAAAAGGACTGACAGATTTTCCACTAAACCCAATCCAGCAGATGGACACCCAACAAGGAGTGTTCACATTTAAAGAAATGAGGGCCTTACATCACAGAACTTGCATCAAATTCATCACAGTAGAAATAGTATAATAGGGACCAAAAGGTCTTACACTACACCCAATCCAGCAGATGAACACCCAACCTGGAGTGTTCACATTCCAAAAAATCATTGGCAGACACCACCAAAGTGGCATCAATTTCACCACAATAGAAATAGTATAATAGGGACCGACCGGTCTTCAACTAAACCCAATGCAGTAGATGAACATCCACCAAGGAGTGTTCACATTTAAAGAAATGTGGGCCTTACACCACATAAGTGGCATCAATTTCACCACAGTAGAAATAGTATAATAGGGACCAACAGCTCTTCCACTACACCCAATTCAGTATATGGATACCCTACAAGTAGAGTTGAGTGAAACGAGTTGGCCAAATTCAGAAGTCGATGACTTTGGCTAAAGTCGGGTTTCGCCTATCGAAACCCGACCATAGCGTGAAGTCAGCCATGAGGTCGCCGACTTGAGCGCCAAAGTCGCGTTTCCCACAGTGCTTCCTGCGCCTTTTCTCAGCCAATCATCCAGGACGCACACTGTGGGCAACGCAATTACATAGGCAGTGGCCTCCACCATCTTAGAGAAGGGCATCCAAGTGATTGGCTGGCTTTGTGTGGCATCACAGTGGCTATAAAAGGTCGTGACCTCTGACCGCCATCTTACTTCAGTCGATCTTAGCATAGGGAGAGGTTGCTGATGCTAGTTCTCAATAGGGAGAGTGTTTAGGCAGGAAAAAAAGTGCTTCTGCTCATAGCGATTTTCACTGTACAACACAACAGTACATTGTGCAGTGACAGGGGAGGCTATATTTGTCTGCAGCAGCTCTGTTGGTGATTAGGCTGCCTTATAAGGCTCCCTGATAGCTGTTTGCACACTACTGTGCAGAGTGCTTTCTTAAAAGCATAAAAACTTTTATTCCTTTTCTCTGCACAGTTACCAAGCATTCATTTTTTCACACTTTTCTGTGCAGCAGCGCTGGTGGTTATTAGGCTGCCTTATAAGGCTACCTGATAGCTGCACTGCTGTGTGCACACTGCTGTGCAGACTGCTTTTTCAAAGCAAAAATACTTTTATTCCTTTTTTTCTGCACAGTAGTTAGTGAGCGTAAATTTTTGCACACACCGTACAGAGGTGTACGCTCCTTACACACTACCGTGTACCGGCTGGTATCATGGACAACTACATACTATATGTGTGTGACTCCGTAAAAAAATACACCGAGATTAACATTTTTCCATACATACACCGTATAAAGGTGTCTGATTCTCAAACATTATTGGATATCTGGTGTTCTTATTACGGTCACATCTACACAGAGTCAGCGTGTGTGTGTGACATTCCGTAAATACATATATGGACATTTCCATTTCTCCATACACCGTATTGAGCTGTCCGATTCTCAAACAGTATCGGATATCTGGTGTTCTTATTACGGTAACATCGACACAGAGTCAGCGTGTGTGTGTGTGACTTTCCGTAAATACATATACGGACATTTCCATTTCTCCATTCACCGTATTGAGCTGTCCGATTCTCAAACAGTATTGTATATCTGCTGTTCTTATTATGGTCACATCTACATAGAGTCAGCGTGTGCCTGTGAGACTCCGTAAATACATATATGGACATTTCCATTTCTCCATACACCGTATTGAGCTGTCCAATTCTCAAACAGTATCAGATATCTGGTGTTGTTATTACGGTCACATCTACACAGAGTCAGCATGTGTGTGACATTCCATTAATACATATATGAACATTTCCATTTCTCCATACACCATATTGAGCTGTCCGATTCTCAAACAGTAATGCATATCTGCTGTTCTTATTACGGTTACATCTACACAGAGTCAGCGTGTGTCTGTGAGACTCCGTAAATACATATACGGACATTTCCATTTCTCCATACACTGTATTGAGCTGTCCGATTCTCAAACAGTATTGTGTATCTGCTGTTCTTATTACGGTCACATCTATACAGCGTCAGCGTGTGTGTGACACTCCGTAAATACATATACGGAGATTGACAGTTTCACCAACAACGTATACAGCTGTACACTTCTGATACAGTTCCGTAAATCTGCTTGTTGGATTATGGTGAAATACATACTGGGTGAGTGTCTGTGACTCACAAAATATATACGGAGATTTCACTTTTTATATACACCTTACACAGCTGTACGCTCCCCATACAGTACCATTTCTCTGTTGGTATTTTTGATACATTTTCCCAAACATGAGGAAGTATGGTGGAAGAGGCCGCAGACGTGGGTGGTGGGGCGTAGCTGGTAATGGTGGTGGTGGTGTATCAGCTGGTTCTGGCAAAAGCACAATAGCAGCTAAGGCAGGAGGTGTTGAGCCTGCAACATCATCTAGCACAATAAGACCTTTAAGGTTCCTTTTTCTGGGAGTAGGTAAACCGCTTTTAAAGCCGGAGCATCAGGAACAGGTTTTAGCTTACATTGCCAAAACAGCCTCCAGCTCTATTGCCTCCTCTTCTGAAGTTACAAAAACTGCAAGTACAGAGTCGTCAGTGCAGGCTTCTGGTCAGCAACAACATCTTTCCTTGTGTCCTTCACCCACACCAAAAATTAAGGATGCCGCAGCACACACTTCAGATTACTCCATGGAGCTATACCATTCCTGGGTTATCAAGTCAAATCCTGAATTCCCCAGTCCAAGATGAATCTGACATGGAGTGCACTGATACACAGCCACTGCTAGATGATTCTGCTGGTACATTCACCCACAGCACTACATTGCCCTCGCAGTCTACTGAGCCCGAATCAGACCCTGATGAAGCTCAGGTGCCCCTTCCCGCATACTATACCACCTTACACAGTGACACAGAGGAAGGTACAGAGGAAGGTGCAGATGACATTGAGGACAAGGTCATGGATGACCCAGTTGTTGACCCGGATTGGCATCCATTGGGGGAAGAGGGTGCCGGTGACAATAGGTCAGAACAGGAGAAGGATCCACAGCAGGCATCGTCATCGCAGCAGCGGTTATCCGGCAGGCCCGTATCTGTCAAAAAACTTGGTAAGAAAACTAAAAGAGTTGCAGGACAGCTTGGCCAGATGGTCAAATTAGCACAGCATGCAAGCCCTGAAAATTTGTACCATAGTAGGAAGAGTGCAGTGTGGCACTTTTTTGAACAAAATCCTACTGATGACGCAAAGGTTATCTGTAAGAACTGCTGAAGGACCTTTAGCAGAGGGAAAAATCTACGAAATTTGAATGCCAGTTGCATGCTTAGACATTTAACCAACATGCACTTGCAAGCGTGGACGGACTACAAAACCTCAGGTAGCACCTGTGCACCTGCTCTGACAGAAGTTAGCCGGCAACGCTCCATCGCTTCCCCCACTGTAAGGCCACCGCTAAGCACACTGCCATCAAGAAATGTTAAGGTGTCGTCGCTAGGCCAAAGCATTCAGGGAATCACAATATTTTCACGAGGAAACACTGAATCTAAGCCATCAACACCCTCACCATCACCAATCCCTTCTCAGTCCGTCAAGTCCAATGCTAGTTCCCCCATATGCAGCTCTCAAGTCCAGCTCACCCTACCAGACTCTCTCAGTAGGACAAGAAAGTACTCATCCTCATCCACGTACACTGGCTTTGAACGCTTACATTGCCAAACTGATCTCATTAGAGATGATGCCCTTCCGTTTGGTTGAAAGCAAAGCTTCCCGAGAGCTCATGGCCTACGCTGTTCCACGCTATGACCTACCCAGTCGACACTTCTTTTCTTGAAAAGTCATCCCTGCCCTCCACCGGCATGTGAAAGACTGCATTGTCCATGCACTAAAACAACAGATGCATGGGCCAGTAGGCATGGCAAGGGCCATTACGTGTCCATCACTGTGCACTGGGTTAATGTGGTGGATGCAGGCTCCACAGGGGACATTGGCGGTGGAACAGTGCTGTCTAGCCCACGGTATAGGAAACAGTTGGCTGTAGGAATTCAACCCGCCTCCTTCTCCAGAAGCGAAAGCTCGTCAAAAGAGCACAGTCGCAAGAGCACTCCATCCACATCTGTCAGTATTGGACACGAAGTGTCCCATTATCGAACAGCTAGTGGTAAGCGGCAGCAGACTGTTTTAAAAATGATGTCTTTGGGCGACAGCAGAAACACCGTGGAGGTACTTGCTGACTACTTGCATCGACTAACTGAGTCATGGCTGGGCAGTCTACATCTTGAGCCAGGCAAGGTAGTCAGTGATAATGGGCGGAATTTTGTGGCAGCCATAGCCCTTGCCAAACTCACACACATACCTTGCTTGGCTCACACCTTGAACCTGGTGGTGCAGTGCTTCCTAAATAATTATCTAGTTAACAGCCCTGCTCCATAAGGTGCAAAGACTGTGCTCGCACATCCGTCGCTCGCCCGTCCACTCCAGTCATATGCAGAAGCTGCAGCGATCACTCCACCTCCCCAAGCACGGCCTTATCATTGACGTTGCTACAGGATGGAACTCCACCATGCACATGGTTGAGAGGCTGTGCGAACAGAGGCAGGCTGTAATGCATTTGTGGGAGGATACACGGGCAGTCAGTTTGAGGGCAGACATGGAGTTGTCGGGTGTGCAGTAGTCAAAGCTGAAAGACCTAGAATCATAGAATCATAGAATCGTAGAGTTGGAAGGGACCTCCTGGGCCATCTGGTCCAACCCCTGCTCAAAGCAGGATTCACTAAATCATCCCAGACAGATATCTGTCCAGCCTCTGTTTGAAGACTTCTATTGAAGGAGAACTCACCACCTCTCATGGCAGCCTGTTCCACTCATTGATCACTCTAACTGTCAAAAAGTTTATTCTGATATCTAATCTGTGTCTCCTCCCATTCAGTTTCATCCCATTGCTTCTAGTCTTTCCTTGTGCAAATGAGAATAAAGATGATCATTCTGCAATATGACAGCCCTTGAGATATTTGTAGACAGTTATTAAGTCTCCTCTTAGTCTTCTCTTTTGCAGGCTAAACATTCCCAAATCCTGCAACCTTTCCTCATAAGACAGGGTTTGCAGAACGGTCACCATTCTGGTCGCTCTTTTCTGAACTTGCTCCAGTTTGTTGATGTCTTTTTTAAAATGTGGCTCCCAAAACAGGACACAGTATTCCAGATGACGTCTGACCAAAGAGGAGTAGAGGGCAATAATGACTTCACATGATCTAGACTGTATGCTTCTGTTAATACATCCTAGAATTGCATTTGCCGTTTTTGCTGCTGCATCACACCGTTGACTCATATTCAGTCTGTGATCTATTAGCATACCCAAGTCTTTTTCACATGTGCTGTTGCTTAGCCCTATTCCTCCCATTCTGTATATGCTTTTCTCATTTTTATTGCCCAGATGTAGTACTTTGCATTTTTCCCTGTTAAAAACCATTCTGTTAGTTGCTGCCCACTGCTCCAGTTTATTTATATCTTTTTGAATCTTCTCTCTCTCTTCACTAGTATTAGCTATCCCTCCTAGCTTTGTGTCATCAGCAAATTTAATCAGTTTACCCTCAATTCCTTCATCTAAATCGTTGATAAAGATGTTGAACAATACAGGGCCCAGGACAGAGCCCTGTGGTACCCCACTTGAGACATTCTTCCAACTGGATATGCAGCCATTTACGACCACTCTTTGGGTCCGATCACTAAGCCAGTTATGAATCCACCTAACAGTTGCCTTGTCCTTTCTATACTTAGTCATTTTTTCAATAAGGATTGTGTGAGATACTTTGTCAAATGCTTTGCTGAACTCAAGATATACTATATCTACAGCATTTCCCTGATTCCCTGATCAGTGATTCTGTCATAGAAGGAAATTAAGTTAGTCTGACATGACTTATTAGTTACAAACCCATGCTGACTCTGTTTAATCACTTCATTCTTATCCAGGAAATGACATATATGTTGTTTAATAATTTGTTCAAAGATCTTTCCTGGTATAGAAGTCAGACTCACCGGCCTATAGTTGCCTGGGTCCACCTTCTTCCCCTTTTTGAAGATAGGAACAACATTTGCTCTTCTCCAGTCTTCTGGGACTTCTCCTGTTCTCCACGAATTTTCAAAGATTATGGAGAGCGGATCAAAAAATTTCTTCTGCTATCTCCTTTAGTACTCTGGGGTGTAATTCATCAGGACCTGGAGACTTGAATTCATTTAGGTTAGCTAAGTGTTTCCTCACAATATTTCTGTTTATAGTTATCCTGGATTCTTCTATTCCCTTAATAGGACAGTGAAGAATAGTTGATGTTACATTTTCTTTCTGAGAGAAAACAGATGCAAAATAGGAATTTAAAAGTTCGGCCTTCTCCTCATCCTGTCTTACCATTTCATCATTTTCATCCTGTAGAAATCTTATAGCATCTTTGACTTTTCTTTTACTTTTGACATATCCCCAAAATCCTATATTATTGCTTTTGCCGTCTCTTGCAAGCCTCAATTCAATGTCAGCTTTAGATAATCTGATTCGTGCCCTGCAGGTTCTGCAGACAGCATTATATTCTTCTTTAGATATGCCTCCCTCTTTCCATTTTGTAAACATTTCTTTCTTCCTTTATAGCATGTGCTTAAGTTCTGTGTTCATCCATCCTGGTTTCCTTAAATGCTTCCTATTCTTCCCTCTTTTCGGAATTGTTAACGATTGTGCTTTAAGAATTTCATTTTTCAAGATTTCCCATCCTTCTTGGACATTTTTGTCCTTAAGGATATCCAGCCAATGGATCCCTCCAATTCTCTTTCTGAATCTCTTAAAATCTGCCTTTCTAAAATCTAACCTTGACGTCTGAGCCTTCACAGGTCTTCCTCCTCTAGTTATCCAAAATTCTAAAATAGCATGGTCGCTACCTCCTAGGGTCCCAGCCACTTTTACCTCCTCAACCATTTCCTCCCTGTTTATAAGGATTAGATCCAAGGTAGCATTTCCCCTTGTTTTCTCCCCTACCTTTTGGAAGATAAAGTTGTCAGCAAGAGAGGATAAGAATTTCCTTGACCTGTTAGTTTTGCCTCAGAGAGATTCCCAACAAATGTCTGGATAGTTGAAATCTCCCATTGCAACTATGTCATATTTTTTCGAGAACTCGGCCATTTGATGCATAAAGAGTTCATCCATATCTTCAGATTGCCCAGGCGGCCTGTAGTAAATGCCTACAATGGTGTCCTTTCCATTGTTCTGTCCTTGTATTCTTACCCAAACAGTTTCCACAGAACTCCCATTCTCTGAAGCTTCAATCTCTGTGCAGATATACGTGTTTCTAGCATACAATGCGACACCTCCTCCTCGTTTATCAAATCTGTTTCTTGCAAATAAGTTGTATCCTTCTAGCCTTGTATTCCAATCATGTGCATTGTCCCACCAAGTTTCAGTGATTCCAATGACGTCATATTTCTTTTCCTGCGTTAGTAGTTCCAATTCTCCTTGTTTGTTGCCCATGCTTTGTGCATTAGTACAGAAACATTTTAGTTTGTTATTGGTTTCTCTTTCTCCAATATTTTTATTATTTAGATTCTTTTGTCTTTGTTCTTCCTTTCCACTTCTAATAGCAGAGTTCTCAATAGCATTCGTCAGGTGTATGACTTTTTCCGGTCTTTTGCTTCCCTTCCCTCATTGTTCTAGTTTAAAGCTCTCCTGATGAGTGTAGCAAGGAGACTTCCAAATACATGCTTTCCAGTCTTCGTAAGGTGCACCCCATCTCTAGCAAGTAGTCCATCGTATAGGTAATTCACTCCGTGATCCAGAAATCCCAATCCTTGCTGATGGCACCATCGACGTAGCCAGTTGTTCACCTGCAGAATCTTATTCCACCTCCTTGTTCCATGGCCATCCACTGGGAGGATGGAAGAGAAGACCACCTGCGCTCCCAGTTTTTTCACTTTCTTACCTAAGTTTTCAAAGTCTCTGCAGATGGTTTCCAGGTCGTTTCTTGCTGTGTCATTAGTCCCCACATGTATTAGCAGGAATGGGTAGTCATCTGTAGGTCTGAAGAGTCCTGATATCCTGTCAGACACATCTTTAATTTTTGCACCTGGAAGACAGCACATTTCTCTTGAGATTATATCCGGTCTGCAGATAGTGGCCTCTGTTCCTCTCAACAGGGAATCCCCCATGACCACCACTCTCCGTTTCTTCTTCACAACATTTTTCTTTTTCCATCCAGGACAACTCTGAGGGCGTAGAAGGTTGCTGTTTGTGGGCAAAGTCTGATCCTGATGTATTTATTCATTGTTCTCCTGTGTAAGAGCCTGGTACTGGTTCCTGAGCGAGCAGTATGGGTGCTGACTGCCTCCCGATCCTCTTGCTTCTCTGGGTCACATTTTTCCATTCCTCTGTTTCTTCAGGTGCACTTCGAATTTCTTCTCTTTCTGTAACATGAAGAGATAATTCTTCTCTGTCTAAGAACTCTTCACCTTCCTTAATGATTTTCAATGTAGCTAACCTCTCTTCGAGATTTTGCAACTTTTCCTCCAACAGGGACACAAGCTTGCATTTGTGGCATGTGAAGTTTGGCTTTTCCACTGGTAAGTCTGTGAACATGTAGCAAGAAATGCAGCTCACCAAATGGCTCCTGGCCTCTTCCATATTGTTACTCTTTACTCTGTAAAGTCCTTCAGTGTTTTGAAGAATGCACATGGCTAGTAAGCGCAGACGACGCCATCATAAGCATGAGCATCCCACTTATGCGTCTGCTCATGCAAACTTTGACGTACATTGAGGATCAGGCATCTGCAGCAGAGGAGGAAGAGGAGGAGGAGGGAAGCCTTGATGACAGTCAGCCATTGTCTGGTCAGGGAACTGTCGTGGACGAGGTGGAGGAAGAAGAGGAAGATGAGGAGGAGGATGAGGGGGATGATTATTTTGGGGAGGAGGATGCTTCTCAGGGGGCAAGAGAAAATGTGGGCATGCCAAGGTCAGGTACAGGGTTTGTGCATGACTGGAGGGATGTGGATTTGCCAGAAAGTGCTCCTCCACTCACCACTGGCAGTGCAGCATTGACACCTGGAACATTGGCCCACATGTGAGATTATGCCTTGCGGATCCTAAAAAGGGACCAAATGATGAGGGATGACGACTACTGGTTTGCCAAAATGATGAGGGATGACGACTACTGGTTTGCCAGCATCCTGGATCCAAGCTATAAAGGCAAATTACACAACATCATGCCACAGGAGAACCTAGAGATAATATTGGTTAACAAACAAGCAACTCTGGTAAACCGTTTGTTTGAGGCATTCCCAGCACACAGCAGCGGACCTAGTTCTCCCACGAGCCATAGTGGACAAAATGGAAGAGGTGTTCGTGGTGCACACAGCTGAACTGGCGTTGGAGACAGAGGTTTCCTGACCATGTTGTGGTCTGATTTCTCAAGTACCGCGCACACGACAGCTAATACAGAATAGATTGCAAGTGATAGGAGACAGCAGTTGTCAACTATGGTTACAAACTACTTCTCCTCCCATATCGAGGTTCTCCCTCACAGGTCATTCCCCTTTGAATATTGGGCCTCAAAATTGGACACATGGCCTGAATTGGCACAATAAGCCTTACAGGAGCTCACTTGCCCTGCTGGTAGTGTGCTATCTGAAAGAGTCTTCAGTGCTGCTGGATTAATCCTGACAGAAAAAAGGACCAGTCTGTCGACCCAAAATGTTGATGATCTAACCTTCATTAAAATGAACCATGCATGGGTTTCAAAGGATTATGTCCCACCTTCCCCTGATAACACATAGGTTGCCAGAAAAAAGGCTCGCTTTTGTCCTCCTCTTCCTCGGACTTCTCCAATTCCTCCATTTGCAGCAGCTGAAAGTCCAGCATACACATCAACATATGCCATTTTTTAAACCTCCCTAACTGGGCTGCCCCCCTAGGACCAGGGTCACCACCTGGCACACCCGGGCAAGTGCTGCTGCCCTGAACAAGTGTGTTGCCCCACCATTGGGCAACAGCACTGTCCCAGGGCTTATCATAGTACAATAAAGTGTCTCTGATGGTGGGGGGGCACACTCGCCATCAGACACACTGGTGTACTATGAGGGGCCCTGTGCCAGTGCCGGCGCCCATGAGTGGGTCCCCCTGCTTGCTCAGGGACACAGCACTTGCAATACTTACCTCTCCCTGCTCCACTGCTGTGTTGTCTGGCCAGTTAAATCCTTCACAGGGTCGGCCACAACAAATATGGTGTACTGATCGATGATGGTTAAGATGCAGCTCTGTCATGTCCTGCTGGACTCTACCTTCAGATTACCAATGGCTACCATTTGTAATGGACGTCAACTCCTCACAATCGGATGCAGTGGTGCTTTATGATTACCTTTCACAGTTTTCATAGTCACAGACATGTGACATTCCTGTTACCATTTTTCAATGTCTCCTCTCATGGCAATCCAATAGAATCCCCTACGGCCTGTGGCTTCTGTGCTTTGCACTCCAAAGTGCCAGACAGATCATGATAGGCAGTGAGGACCATGTCTACAGCTCTCCCTGTGATCACAATTTGATGGAGACGAGTAAGGATGATGGGATCGACGCTACTGCGATACAGCAACCCTTTCTTCACTAATTTGCTTTTTTGCTGTATCCACAGTAAAAGTTATTGAGGGTCAGCATCGCCTCTGCGAATTCTCCCGGGACCTTTTCCCGTGATTAGTAATTCCAACATTTCTGAAATCACTCGACTTTCCATCTGTACTTTTATCCATCTACCTTCCTTTAGCGGAGAGTCTGGACTGGCTTACTGAGACTGAAATATATACAATGATTTCAAAGTACCCCAACAATGTATACTTGTGTACGTTTCAAATACATTTCCGTTTTTCTCATTTTTATATTCTGGTGTAATCCATACTGAGCCTGTGAGAGTTTGTGTCTTACTCTGGTAAAAAATAAGGAGATTTAAAATGACACCAACACTGTATGCAGCTGAACGCTTGTAAAACATTACCCTTTTTCAAGTTTTTATATTCTTGTCTAATCCATACTGAGCCTGTGATTGTCTTTGTCTGAATCCTGAAATATAGATGGAGATTTACTATTACCCCTAGACTGGAAACACCTGGGATCTGCTGATACAGTACCTTTTTCCAACATTTTGTATTACGGTGAAATCCATACTGACTGATAGATCAACCAATTAATAGAAGACAGAGATGCCCGTATGAAAGGTTCTGCAGTCCTGAGACCACCTTCCAAAGCCCGGCTGTACTCAAAGAAGCCCGCTTCTTCCGCATCCGGGGACAATTACCGAAAACGCTACCACTGTGAACGAGATAAAGAATCATCAATGGAATTCCTAATACCTGCCACCTGAGAAGCTGTCACATGAGCATTAAGGATAAACAAGTCAAAATTGACTGCCGCAGGACTTGAATCACTGGAGGAGAGGACGCCCTCAAGCTGTTAATGGAACACATAACGCCCATGTTTGTCACAATAAAAAGGGATCCTTCTGTCCCGAAACTCCTCCTTCCATAGGTTCACAGCCACCAGTATAGGCAAAGTATCCATCAAAGAAATATTCCTAACAAGGCCCAGCTGAAACCACTCCTCAGGCCACGCAGGCACGCACCACAGGCCCCTAAAATATGACTCAAAGCACACTCCATCACACGCATCTGTGAACAACTCCAAGTCATCATTTACAACTGCCTCCTCCATGAGCAAAAAACGTCCATTGTATTGCTCAAAAAATAGTCCCACAATTCCAAATCAGCCTTATTTTCATTGTAAAGCTGAACAAAATGATGTGGAGCCCGCACTCCCGCCATAGCGCTCGCCAACCGCCGAGAAAATACCCGACCTATTGTAATAATGCGACAAGCAAAAGTCAAATTCACAAGTAGTGACTGCACCTATGTCAACGACAATTTCTTCAACCGTCTTGCCCGAGACACCTCATCCCGCAATGCCTTTACTTTTTCCTCCATCAAACGGAACTCACATTTTACCGAATCAATCACGATTCTCAAAAACGATAGGTACGTACAAGGCCCCTTTGTTTTACCGGGAGCAAGCGGTACAGCAAAACGCTCCTCACACAGTACCGTGTCCCAGCTGGTATCACGGAGAAATACATGCTGACTATCTGTATGTGACTCCCGAAATATATAGGGCGATTTAC
Organism: Dendrobates tinctorius; assembly: GCF_039654945.1. NCBI lineage: Eukaryota > Metazoa > Chordata > Amphibia > Anura > Dendrobatidae > Dendrobates > Dendrobates tinctorius. The sequence continues at coordinate 32,912,566 of NW_027361732.1, read as the reverse complement.
ATTTTCACTTATACTAAATACACCTGGGATCTGCTGATACAGTACCTTTGTTCTAAATTTTTTACTACGGTATAATCCATAGTGAGTGAGCGTGTGTGGTTTAGTCCTTCAATATATCCGTAAATAAAAAGTTTACCATATGCTATATACACCTCCTATCTTGTGATACAGTACCTTTGATCGACATTTTGCATAACGGTCAAATCCATACTGAGTGAGCATCTGAGGGTGACTACGGAAATATATACGCAGATTTAAATTGCACCCTATAATATATATACACTTGCTATCTGCTTATCCTGTACCTTTTTTCAACATTTTGTATTATGCTCAAATCCACACTGAGTGAGCATGTGAGGGTGACTCCGGAAATAGATCCCAAGATGTAAAATTCGCCCAACACTGGAAAAAGCTGTATGCTCATGAAACAGTACCCTTTTTTGCAATTTAGATTTTGGTGTAATCCATACTGAGCCTGTGAACATCTGTCTGTAACTCCAGATATATATTTGTAGATTCAAGATTACCCCAACACTGTATACAGCTGTACGCTTGTGATACCTTACCCATTTACTGCTTTTTATATAGTGATCTAATCCATACTGAGCCAGTGAGAGTCTGTTTCTGACTCTTGAAATATATACTGAGATTTACAATGACCTCTACACTGTATACAGCTGTACGCTTCTGATCCATTACCCTTTCACTGCTTTTTATATTGTGTAATCCATACTGACCCTGAGAGCGTCTGTGTCTTCCTCCTGAAATAAATAATGAGATTTATAATGTTTAAAGAATACTATATCTACCTTATAACTGGTGATACAGTAACCTATTTCTACTTTTTATATTCTTGGCTAATGCATACTGTGACTGAGAGCGTCTGTATCTGCCTCCTGAAATGTCTACGGAGATTTAGAATGTTTAAACTATACTATATATACACCTTGTGTCTGGTGATACTGTAGCCTTTTTCAGCTTTTTAGATTATTGTCTAATCCATACTGAGCCTGTGAACATCTGTATTAGAAGTATGAAAAATTGAGAAAGTTTAGCGCATAAAATGGCCAAGTTATGTGTACCTGGAAGCCACGTTAAGGTATTTCTCATTTTCCAGGTCCCTATTCTATGCCAATCCTCACTAAGACTGTAGTCTCCATCTGAATGGGAGCCTATGAAAAATCCTCTGTTAGGACTGAAGTCTATGTCTCTGTGGAGGGGAAATGGCCCTGGTTTGATTAAAAATACCTGCAGCTAACAGGTGGAGTGCTCAGTCAGAAGGTAAATGAATATAAATGTCAAAAACTGACGGTCACATCCAAGCATAAGCATAGAGTGAACAGGTGCTTAACCTAGAGTCACCAACTCATATACATTCAAGCAAAAAAGGAAGCACACTGTAGCGCCAAACCTTGCAAACATGAAAAATGAATAATGAATTGCATTACTGCATTAGAAGTATTGAGTATTGAATGCGGCTGCGACTGAGGCACTTAAAGTTACCTCAGCCTCCGTATTTCTAGCTGAGTCCTGTATTTCTCCACTACGTTCAGGAGCCACCTTCCCCAACGAGGCCTGGTCCTTCCTTCCCCATAAACGGGCTTCACAGGTGGCTTAATGCACTTCCTGTGCTCCCTTCCTTCCAGTCTAGGAGCTTGGACAAGATTTTTCTCTCTTCTCTGACCCTCAGCCCTCTCACAGTAATCCTGCTCTTACTCTGTCCTGTCACCAACTGACAACTCTCTAGAAAGATCTATTTACCTCAGACTACCTCCACCCATCAACTGTCACCTTGCTCTCTCTGATTGGATGTCCACAATCACTCAACTACCTAAGCTCCTCCCACTGTACCTACCTTCCACACTAACCCCAAACACCCTTTCCTAGTCAGTCTGGGATGAGGCCATCCTCCCGCCGGGAACACCCAGAAAGCACTGACTAACTAGTGTGTGTGTTGAGTGCAGGGTTAGGAGTCCTGACTGGTGATCCCTCCTTACCTGAGGGTGGGATATCACACCTTTGGATGAGGTGCAGTACCTCTGTGGTGACCGTACCCTCAGGGGCGTCATAGTACCCTTTCTCAACTTTCTATATTGTTGTCAGATCCATACTGGGCCTGAGAGCATCTCTGTTTGCCTCCTGACATGTATACGGAGATTCAGTATGTTTAAACTATACTATATATACATTGTATCTAGTGATACTGTACCCTTTTGCAAATTTTTATATTATTGTCTAATCCATACTGAGCTGTTATGATGAGTCACCGAAGGAGGAAAAAACAAAATACCAGCTAAGTCCAGAAAAACCAGAGAGGTTGGCAGCTATCGGATTGCAGACCCCTGAACCTATCCACAACAACTAGCAGTAGCCGTGAGGGGTTCCTACAGTGCCCTAGACCCCTCGATCACAGCCGGAGAGCTACATAGCCTAAAGACAGAAAGGGGAAAAACTAAACTGCCCCAGAGCAGACCCCAAAGCAATAGGCAGCCCCCAACATATAATGACGGTGAAGCAAGATGAAAACACTAACACAGATAGAAAGATAGGTTGAGCAAATGATGGGGCCCAAGCTTACTACATAGGACAGGATAGGAAAGCTGCTGTCTGCCATCCGCAAAAACCCTATCAAAATGAGCCAACCGACTGATAGGAAAAACAGGCCCTGAAGTCGCTAGGCTTCAAAAGACTATATCAGCACTCAGGTATATTCTGAAGACAGAGCAAAAGATCAACAGATCACAGACAAAAATGGAATTCAGCTCACCCCCGGCCCGGGGATGGCAGAACTCCCAAAAAACAAGGCAAAACAAAAACAAAACTGGAGTACAAAGCAGAGCAGAAAAACTTAGCTTTGAGACGCAGGAATCAGACTGGTCTCCAAGAATCCAGCAGGAAAATCACCAGACAGGACGAAGGGCGTCGGCAGCCTTATATCCAGTCCTCAATTCCAGCCACCCAGTTATCATCTAGCTGCCCAGGTGTTTGGTAATCAGTCTCACTACCTTCCTTCACCAGAGGAGGGAGGTCATCAGACCTCAATAATGAAGGGAAAAATGAACTCACAACAGTACCTCCCCCTTGAGGAGGGGTCACCGAACCCTCATCCATGCCACCAGGGCGATCCGGGTGAGCCCGATGAAAGGCACGCACCAATCTTTCGGCATGAATATCAGAGGCAGAGACCCAGGAATTATCCTCCTGACCATAACCCTTCCACTTAACCAAATACTGGAGTCTCAGTCTAGTCAGACGGGAATCCAGTATCTTCTCTACCTCATATTCCATGTTACCTTCAACCAATATAGGGTCAGGAGGCGCCACCACAGGAACTACTGGTTCAACAAACCTCTTCAACAAGGACTTAATGAACTCACAACAGTTCCTCTGCGTTTCACCCTCAGACCAATGGGCAGACGGAGATTTTGGAGGACTTTCTGTTCCAAGCTGGGAATTCAGTTGTCCTTCTCCTAAAACAAAACTGAAGAGTACAAAGCAGAGCAGAAAAACTTAGCTTTGAGATGCAGGAATCAGACTGGTCTCCAAGAATCCAGCAGGAAAATCACCAGCCAGGAAGAAGGGCGTCGGCAGCCTTATATCCAGTCCTCAATTCCAGCCACCCAGTTATCATCTAGCTGCCCAGGTGTTTGGTAATCAGTCTTACTACCTTCCTTCACCAGAGGAGGGAGTTCATCAGACCTCAATAATGAAGGGAAAAATGAACTCACAACACTGAGCCTGTGACCGTCTGTGTCTCACTCATGAAATATATACGGAGATTTACAATTTTCCCTAGACTGTATAGAGCTGTCCGCTTCTGAAACAGTACCATATATCTGATGGTATTTTGAGTACATTTTCACAAAAATTATTAAGTACGGTGGAAGAAGCCGCGGTCGTGGGTGGGGGGCCAGCTGGTACTGATGGTGGTGGTGGTGCATCTGCTGGTAGTGCCAAAAGAACAATAGCAGCTAAGGAAGGTGGTGTTGAGCCTGCATCATCGTCTGGCATAAGAAGGCCTTTAAGGCTCCCTTTTCTGGGAGTAGGTAAACTGCTTTTAAAGCCGGAACATCAGGAACTGGTTTTGCCTTACTTTGCCGAAACAGCCTCCAGCTCTATCACCTTCCCTTCGGAAGTGTAAAAAAATGCAAGCACTGAGTCGTCAGTGCAGGCTACTGGTCAGGAACCACCCCTTTCCTTGTCTCCTTCACCCCTACTAAAAGTGAAGGATGCGGCAGCCCACACTTCAGATTACTCCATGAAGCTCTTTTCACATGCCATGCCTGTGCTATAAAGTGAAATTCTGAATTCCCCTGTCCAACATGAATCGGAGATAGAGTGCACTGATGCACAGCCACTGCTAGATGATTCTGCTGTGGCACAGGGCCCCTCATAGTACGCAAAAGTGTCTCTTCCGGTGGGAGGGCCTACTCGCCGTCAGACATGCCGTCATACTAGGAGGAGCCCTGTGCCAGTGCCGTCGCCCACGAGTGGGCCCCCCATGCTTGCTCAGGGCCACAGCCTTGCAATACTTAGCTCTTCCTGCTCCACCGCCATGACTTCTTCAGCCTTTCCTGACAGTGACATTCAGGTTAGAGAGCGCGATGACATCACGTCTGTATGCCCTCTACCGAAACAGTCCAAGTGCAGAGAGCTTGAAGATGGCAATGCTGAGGAGTCCAAGTAGAGCAGTGCCCAGCGAGGAGAGGTATTTAATTTTTTAAATGTTAGGAGCATTTTTTTGGGAGCAATATACACTGGAGAATGATATATGGGGCCATTAATACACTGGAGCATCATCCATTTGGCCCATCATATACTGGAGCATTCCAAATGGGGGACATCAGACACTGGAGCAGCATTTACGGGGCCCATTATACACTGGAGCATTAGAAATGGGGCCCATTATATATGGAGCATTATTTGGGCCCATAACACACTGGAGCATCGTCCATGGGGACCAACATATACTGGAGCATTCCAAATGGGGGACATCAGACACTGAAGCACCATTTATGGGGCCCATTATACACTGGAGCATTAGAAATGGGGCCCATTATATATGGAGCATTATTTGGGCCCATAAGACAGTGGAGCATCATCCTTGGGGACCAACTTATACTGTAGCTTTATGTGGAGCTCATCATATACTGTATGGAACATTATATGGGACCAATTATTCTGTATGGAGAAATGTATGGGGCTCATTATTCTGTATGGCACACTAGGTGGTGGCCATAATACTGTATGGAGTAATATACTGTCCGTTTTTTGAGCTATTGTAGAATTTAAAATAGATGTCAGCCATGTCATGTAAGCAGTGAAGGAAGTATTTTTCATTGTACTATACCTATATTTCTGTGCCGTATTGGAGCATTATAAATTGTGGTATGTGTTAAAAGGGTGCACTGACATTCTTTGGCCGAGGGCACATGAAAATCTGGTGCCAGTCCTACCCCCCCACAACTTTAGCCAAATAACCCCCAGTTTTCAATGAGCAACTATAATTATAAAGTAAATTAAGGCTGATAAGCTTAAGTAATAAGAATTGATGTAGTTGGCATTGAAATGGGCACTGTAGGTGTGTTTACTGTCCTCTACTTCCTGCCAACTTTGCTTCCCCATTGACTTGCATTGGGTTTCGTGTTTCAGTCGGACCTCGACTTTTCCCTATAGTAGGCAGATTTCGTTCGACCCGACAGTGCTATCCGTTGAGCCACTGTGCTGCCCACACTTAACCAGGAGTGTTCACGCTTCAAAAAATTAATGGCAGACACCACTAAAGTGGCATCAATTTCAACACAGTAGAAACAGTATAATAGGGACCAACAGGTCTTTCACTGCACCCAATCTAGCAGATGGACATCCAACCAGGAGTATTTACATTTTAAAAAAATGAGGGCCTGACACCACCGAAGTGGAATAGATGTCACACGAGGATAAAAATAGTATAATTGGGACAGACACATCTTCCACTACAGCTAACCCAGCAGATATAGACAAACCATGACTGTTCACATTTCCACAAGTTTGTGTTAACATCAACAACAGCAGCCACAGAAGCGACACTAAAGATATCACAGAGTGCAGTTACGTGACATTAATGCATCACACTAAAAATGCAAAATCACCTAGTCTGTACAGTCTGCGATTGGGATGCAAAAGTCCTTGGAGATCCATGACTTGTTCATCATGAAAGTTAGGCAGTCTACACTTTCACGGGACAAAACAAAAAGCAAAAAACACAAATATCCTGAACTAAAAAGTAAAAAATATACTGCAGATAATGCATAAAGGTAGTAATAATAATAAGGGTATTTAGTAAACATAATATTGATCAAAATAATGTACAAGCCATCCCGCCACGTCACGGCAACCCTTGTGGGACAATCCCTACTCTAGTATTTAAAACCTTTTCACTTGCCAAGTGACATGAATGTGAATAAGGATTGAGTGGCTGAACCACTAGTAACAGCTTAGGCCAGACTGGATGGCTTTCCCAGCTCAGAAAAAGGGCGGTCACACCCATATATGCACTGAATGCACAATGAAATGAATAAAAAACAAATCTGAACTGAGAAAGTAAGTTAATGTGTATGCACAATGTAAGTACATATTAACACATGACCATTAACCAGAGAAAACAAAAAGCAAAAATCACAAATATCCTGAACTAAAAAGTAAAAAATATACTGCAGATAATGCATAAAGGTAGTAATAATAATAAGGGTATTTAGTAAACATAATATTGATCAAAATAATGTACAAACCATCCCGCCACGTCACGGCAACCCTTGTGGGACAGTCCCTATTCTAGTATTTAAAACCTTTTCACTTGCCAAGTGACGTGAATGTGAATAAGGACCGAGCGGCTGAACCACTAGTAACAGCTTAGGCCAGACTGGCCTAAGCTGTTACTAGTGGTTCAGCCGCTCGATCCTTATGCACTTACATTGTGCATACACATTAACTTACTTCCACGGGACAGCAAGATGTGCATATTCGTCAGGACACCACCAGCAGCGCTGAAGACACGTTCTGGGAGAATGCTGGTTGCTGGGCACAATAAAACCCCCAAGGCATGTGAAGCAAACTCCGGCCACTCATCCATTTTGGAAGACCAAAATGTGAAAGGGTCCAAACCTTCCCTGATGGTATTGATATTTAGTTCTAGATACTACTGCACCATCCTCTACATTCATTCTCCACATGTTAGACTTGGACTAAAAAGTGTCAATGGACTCACAGAAATTGCTTCTTCCACTTCCACTGCTGCTACTAATGTTTTTGGCATAGACAAATTGACGGACTGGAGGTTGGAAGTCTACAGTTGTGATGCGAACTGTATGCTTCACTGCTGTCTTGGGGAAAAGCTATCTTAAGGTTGAATAAAAGTGTGTTTCAATACTCGAGCATTCACGGGTCTCTTTCTAAGATAGGAATAATCTGGCAAAATTTGCTTTTATAATGTGGATCTAATAAAGTGGCTACCCAGTAGTTAACATTATTTCTAATCACAACTATACGAGGATCATGTTGCAGATAGTGCAGCAAGAAGCACTCATATGTCGGGCTCTACCATGAGTTCCAAGCCCATGCTGTGTTGGTGTCTGGGTAACAATGAGGCTCGTTTCCTCCATCCCCTCCTGCCAACCACAAACAACAGAGAGGAGAGGATTATCTTCTTCATCCGACAGCTGCTCGCCCATCATCTCTACCTCCTCCATTTGTTCCTCTGATCTTGCACCTTCGATAACAGTCTGTTATCACCAGCCCCCCTCGATCGGAGTAATCCACCCTCCCTTGACACATGCCTGTGTGATGACAGTCTTGAAATTAAAGGCAATGTTATCCCTTTAAGTAAGCCATCATACATCCATTACTTAAAAAACATCCCTTGACCAAAACTGTGCTGCTAACTATAGACCCGTCTCCATTCTTCTCTTCATCTCTAAATTCCTCCACTCCTATCTTATCCGCTATCTCTTAAATAACTCTCTTCTCAACCCTCTTCAATCTGGTTTTCCACTCTTTGCACTCTACTGAAACTGCTCTCACTAAAGTCTCTAATGATCTACTAACAGCTAAATCTAAAGGTCACTATTCCATGCTAATTCTCCTAGATCTCTCTGCAGCATTCAACACTGTGGATCACCAGCTCCTCCTCACTATGCTCCGTTCTATCGGCATCAAGGACATCGTTCTCTCCTGCTTCTCCTCATACCTCTCTGACCACTCCTTTACTGTATCTTTTGCTGGCTCCTCTTCCTCTCATCTTCCCCTAACTGTTGGGATTCCTCGAGGATCAGTCCTAGGCCACCTCCGCTTCTCTTTGTATACTGCTCCTATTGGACAAACAATCAGTAGATTTGGTTTCCAGTACCATCTCTATGCTGATGACACCCATTATACACCTCCTCTCCTGACATTACACCTGCCTTTTTAGAAAACACCAGTTATCAGTTATTGTCTTACCACTGTCTCCAACATCATGTCCTCCCTCTATCTGAAACTGAACCTGGAAAAACTGAACTCCTTGTGTTTCCTCACTCTACTAACCTACCTATGCATGACATTGCTATTTATGTGTGTGGTTCTACCATTATTCCCAGCAACACACCCGCTGTCTTGGGGTCATACTTGATTCAGAGCTTTTATTCACCCCTCACATCTGATCACTGGTTTGCTCTTGTCCTCTGCACCTCAAAACCTTTCTAGAATTCGACTCTTTCTATCTTTGGACTCTGCAAAAACTCTTACTGTTTCTCTTATCCATTCTCATCTAGACTACTACTGTATTTCTCTACTAATCTGTCTTGAATGCTGCAGCCAGGATCATATTTCTCATCAACTCTTACATCGATGCCTCTACCTTGTGCCAGTCATTACACTGGTTACCCATCTGTGAAGAAACCAGAGTATATCTTAATTGCCCAGACGGCTATGTTTTACCAGGCCTGGAGGAATTGACTTTTTGTCTGTATATTTGGCTTGTGGATTTAAGTGTGGATTCTGGTGGGTCAAGAAGGCTGACTTGCACAATGATATACCATGTAACATAGTGTGTGCTTATCTGATGTTTGTTTATATTCTGGAATCAGTTTGTTGACTTGATTGTAGATAGGGAAAGGGTGAGGGGTACTGAAGGACACTGGGTAATTCTAACAATAGCTTACCTGCTTTGGGTATAAAAGACCCTGGAGACAGAGAGACGGTGTCTCATCTCACCACTTGGAGCTACTAGCCGGACCTCCTGCTCATCACCTAACGGACAAGAAACTCTTCAGGATCCCAGCGGAGGGCACGTTAGACCCGGCTGAAAGAACACTGGACTGCTCTCGGTCATCTCCCTACGCTTGTCGTGACCTCCTCTCTGTGTGTTAACACAGGTGGAATAGCAACCCTGGGAGCTCTGACATAACATCTACTAGCATCTCGGTGAGTCAGCGGAGGGGTGAGACCCTGTGGTTCGCATCATTTTAGGTAATTGCTGAAATTGTTCTGTTTGCTAATGGGTGTTGCGGTTCAATAAAGCTTGCCCACACTGTTTTACCCTAACCCTGTGTTGTCTGTGTAGTGTTCTGCCAACAAGGAGATAGAGCGGACGTTCAGTGGTATGAGCCCTGGTCCATGCCTACTTTCTAAAGGCAGCCAGGCCAGCGGACGAGAGCACCCACTGACCCCGTTTCTCCACACCATCCACTCCAGAATTCAGTATAAACTTATTACCCTCACCCACAAAGAACTCCATGGCTCAGCACCACCCTGCATCTCCTCCCTCGTCTCAGTCTACCACCCTACCAGCACCCTCCATTGTGCTAATGACCTGAGGTTAGCATCCTCAATTATCAGAACCTCTCCCTTCTCCAAGACTTTTCACTTGCTGCGCCAATTTTTTGGAATACACTAAGCAGGCTAATTCTATTAATCCCCAATACCCACAGTTTTAAGCAAACACTAAAAATGCAATTCTTGAAACTGGCCTAACACCTCAACACATTAATCTAACTATCCCTGTGTTGCACATTCAAAATTTTTACCATAACCAGGTTCCTTGTATCATGTTCTCATATGCTTTGTTCACGTAATAGTCCTCTGTGTCTGTAATTTTATGGATTCTGGCTGATAACCTGTTCATGCAGCATTAAATAAACACCTGATTTCCAACATTATGTCTGGTCCATACAACGAAAGCAATTGTTGCCATCCACCTTTTGTGTCTCCCCTATTTCCTCATAAATTGTAAGATTGCGAGAAGGGCCTTCATTCCTCTTAGTGTCTGTTGATCTGTATGTGTTTATTGTTATGCTCAATGTCTATTGTCTGAACAAGTCCACTCTAAAATGTAAAGTGCTGTGGAATATGTTGGCGCAATAGAAATAAAATTATCATTATTATCCCTTCTGCAGCCTCCTCTGCTTCCTCCTCTTCTTCTGGGACCACCATCTTTTCCCTCACGATATTCAAAGTCTTCTCCAGCATACAGATGACCTGAATAGTGATAATGATGACAGCGGTGTCAGCGATAACCATCTTAGTAGTCATTTCAAAACTGTGCAGAAGGGTGCAGAGGTCCTTAATCAGTAAGACACTCTGTAAGTGTGAAATGCGCCATGTCCATACTGCGGTGGCCCAGGTTATACAACATGACATACTGCATCAGGGCTCTTTGCTGCTGCTACAGTCACTGCATAATGTGCAGAGTGGAATTTCACCCTGTTGGCACATTGCATATCAAACTGATTACTGGCATGGTCAAAGTCCTCTGCATCAATGCAAGTCAATGAGCAGAGGGGTGCAAATGGTGGAAATGAGCACACAACTTATGTGCTTTCTGGAGCAGCTCATGCTTGCCAGGGTAATGGCTGAGAAAATGCTGTACCACCAGGTTGAGGACTTGAGCCATGCAAGGCACATGTGTGAGCTTGCCTCACCATAGGGCTGCCACCAGGTTCGCACCATTATCAGAAATGGCCTTCCCTGGATGCAGGTTCAGTGGAGACAGCCACTGATCAAATTCAGCCTGGAGAGCTGTCCACAACTCTTCAGCTGTATGACTGCCATTTCCATGCTATATTAATTTTAAGACTGCCTGATTGTGATGAGCCCTGGCTACACAGTATGGAGGTGGTGGGGGTTTGCTATGTACTGTTAAAATGCATATCTCGTGAAGACAGAGGTTAAGGGTGCAGGTGGAGGCCCTAGAGCAGATAGCGGAGGCAGAGGCAGTGGAGGAAGTGTTAAAGTGTCGAGGTTTGTCCTGCAAGCCTTATAGATTCCAAGACTTGTGGAGCAGCGCCTGTCCCTAAAGCCACCAGAGTCACCCAGTACGCAGTCCGCGAGTTGTAACACCCTTGGCTATGCTTACTCTTCCAAGTGTGTGTGATGAAATGCACCCTGGCAGACAGAGATTTTGTCAAGGAATGGGTGATGTTGTCTGCGACATGCTGGTGTAACGCAGGCACAGCTTTCTTAGAAAAGCTATGGTGACTGGGCAATTGGTACAGGGGGACTGCGACGGCCATCAGTTTTTGGAAACCATCTGTATCCACCATTCGGAAAAGCAGCATTTTCATGGCCAACAAATTGGAGATGGTGGAGTTCAACCTCTGAGCTTTGTCATGCGTAGGAGGAAACAATATTTTATGTGACCACAATTAAAGAACTGTGGGCTAGCTGCAGTGCTGTGAGAGGGTACTGTAAACCGGACAAACTGCTAGACCGTGAGAGAGGTGCAGGCAGAGATGTTACTGTGGATTGAGAAACGAGGTGTGATAGTTCTCTGAGATTGGTCAAATACAGAAGACATGTCGGCTTCCATTACAGCTCAGGGCAGCCTCTCAGTCAGTGTGACTCAAGCAGGTAAAGAACCAGAGGATCTGCGGTCAAAGACTTGCATCTCAATAGTTGGCACGGTAACAGAGGAGTAGGAAGAAGCAGCATATGCAAATGATCGGGCGGCTGATGGTTGATGAGATCCCCTGGCCTGCATTTTTGCACAATGGGATTCACAGAGTCAAGTATGTTGATTGTGCATGTGAAGGTTCATACATGTAGTAGTCAAATTATTGCACTTTTTACCTCGACTCAGTTCTTTTTGCAAAGTTGGCAGATTACGTGACTTGGCTTATCCTTTTCAGTGTCAAAATAGGCCCAGGTTAGGCAACCTTTGCCACCCCTGCAATCTGCAGACCCACAGATGCTGCTGGTCAGAGGCACAGTTGTGGATGAGGATGCATCGCTCATCGCGGCTGCATCACTACATGTCTGCAACAAAACCTCCTTGTCTTCCTCCTCAGATGATCTAATCAGCTGTGCTGGCCTGTGTGGGACTGTGCTGGACTGTGCAGGTACTGTGCGGGGACTAGGCAAGGCTGTGTGGGACTGTGCTGGGCTGTGCAGGTCCTGTACAGGACTGTGCTGGGCTATGCAGGTACTGTGCGGGGACTATGCCAGGCTGCGTGGGACTGTGCTGGGCTGTGCAGGTACTCTGCGGGACTGTGCTAGGCTTTGCAGGTACTTGCAGGGACTATGTCGGGCTGTGTGGGACTGTGCTGGCCTGTGGGGGAATTGTGCTGGGCTGTGCAGGACTGTCCTGGGCTGTGCATGTACTGTGCGTGGACTGTGCCAGGCTGTGTGGGACTGTTCTGGCCTGTGTGGGACTGTGCTAGGCTTTGCGGGACTGTGCTGGACTGTGCTGGACTGTGCTGGACTGTGCAGGACTGTGCTGGGCTGTGCAGGTACTGTGCGGGGACTGTGCCCGGCTGTGCGGGACTGTGCTGGCCTGTGCGGGACTGTGCTGGGCTGTGCTGGGACTGTGCTGGGCTGTGCGGGGACTGTGCAGGCTGTGCCGAATATTGCGAGGTGAGTAGTGAAGTACTCACCAGGATTCGAGTACTGAGAGTACCGCATTACTCGCCGAGTACTGAATCCTAGCGAGTATACTCGCTCATCCCTAATCACTCACACAAAATACCATAAGAGTCTATACTAACGCCGGTGTTATGAATGGGTCACCGAGGAGGATAGCAGGCCCAGGCTAAGCCACAGAAAACCAGAGAGGTTGGTAATTAAGTGGATGCAGACCCCTGATCCTGTCCACACAACTAGCAGTAGCCGTGGAGCGTACCTACGATGATCCTAGAAGCCTCGGCACAGCTGGAGAGCTAACTAAGCCTAAAGCAAGAAAGGGGAAATCTAAACTGCCCAGAAGCAGGCTCCAAAAGAATAGATAGCCCCCAAGCATATATTGTCAGTGAGACAAGATGAAAACACAAACGCAGGCAAAAAAATAGACTGAGCAAACCATTGGGCCCACACTGACTAGACCGGACAGGAAAGGAAAGACACTGTCTGCAATCACGCAAAAAACCCTGCAAAAAGTCCAACACGTCTGATGCACAAAAACACTGAAGTCGCATGACTTCGCCCCACCTAATCAGCACTCTGGTATATTCTGAAAGTAAAGCAAAAAGAGACCAATATAAAAGGGGACAAAACAAACTGGCACATGCAGTAACATATGGGCGGTGATTCAGCACAGCCTCAGCCGGAGCTATCTAACCCGCACAAAGCAGAGATGAACAAAACCAGATCAAATGCAAACAGAAAAACAAATGAACCACTTAGCTGAACATGCAGGAAAAGAGCAGGAGACATCAGACCTCAGGAGGCACAGGAAGAAAATCACCAGCAGGGATAGAGGGAGTCAGCTGTCTTAAATCCGAATCAGAAACCACAGATCTCCAATCATCTTCCTCATTATCAGGTGGCAAGCCTCTGTCAATCAGATAAGCTCCACTACCTCCAGTAACCACCAGAGGGAGCCCAGAAAGAGAACTTTCAATCTGACCAGCTCCACTATCTTCAGTAATCACCAGAGGGAAGCCAGAGAGAGAATTCACAACACGCATGGCTGTGTGGCCATGCAACTCTTTTATAGCAGCGTCCTTCCGGGACATTCCTAATGGTCCAATAGGAGCAACAATAGGACCTGAGCATGTGACCTCAGACCTCCAATGAGAGGACTTCCCACAGGCATGCTCAGTGGACCGAAAGAAGGACTTAGTCCCAGGAGCTGCTCGCTCCTGTCTATTGCAGATTACTATAGCTGAACCCTGATTAGCAGCAGTAACCAAGCCAACAGTAGTAGACTGAGCAAAACGCCGGGAACCATGTCTTTGCTGAGCGGGCACCTCTGTGGCCGGAGAGGAATGGGAGACCGCAGACGGCAAGGCTCGGGATTTCTCCTGTGCGGAGGCAGGAACCCGACGCCTAACACTAGTGCTTTCACTAACGTTACCATATACACCTTGAACACCAAGCCTTATTTCCCTTCCACCATGGCCTCGATTTTTCTCAATCATGTTGCTCAGATTGTGTGGTAGGAGCACAGTATTAGCAACAAAAAATTAGATTTTAAACTTTGCACCACCTCTGCAAACAGCTGAATTTCAGCGACAGTAAATTCTAAGTTTAAATATGGCGTGCTGTAACGTGTTAGTCACAGAAAAAAGAATTGTTTGAGTGTAGATCAGGCCTGTATGACAAAGAAGTAATGCTACAAACAATTTTAAAGTCAAGTCCCTTACTGTATGATGTTAATAACAGAAGAATTTATTTTGTGGCCTATGGATCAGGCCTCTATAACACACTAGATGCTACAAACTATTTTTAAAGTCAGGTCCCTTTCTGTATGACATTATTAATAGAAGGGTTTTTTTTAGGCCTATGGATCAGGCCTCTATAACACACTAGATGCTACAAACTCTTTATAAAGTAAGTTCCCTGACTGTATGTCTCAAATAAAAGAAAGCGTTTTTGAAACTTATGGATCAGGCCTCTATAACACACTAGAAGACGAAGAAAAGGGAAGTACAAAATCCAAAGTAAAATAAAGTAATTTTATTGACAATAAAGATAAAACCAAAAAAATATAGTAAATATTATAAAACAAGGTTACACAGAACAAGGCAACGTGACCTTCAAGCAACCTACACCAAAAAATATCTAATGAAGTCAAGCAAAGATAATACAAATTCACATGACAGCCGCATGCTAAAACACAATCAATGTGCAAATACAAAAGGGTTTAAACACCATTGGCGTAGAAGTATATAAATAAAACAATAAATATCATGATAGAAAAGTGACTATGTGCAAAGACCACAATGTGGTATGTAAAGAAGATCAGGAGGGGATTAAACCCATTAAACTAGGCAATAAGAAGAGTTAAGGTGCAAGTGCATGGTGGATAATTCCACCAGAATATAACATGGCCACTAGGGAGCCATAGTACAAAATCGTATGCCAAGTTATGCATCAAATACTGCCATTACCTATAGTGTAGAGGTTGCCAAGGGAGGGAGAAACCCCAATGCTTGTCGCTCCTTCCAGGGGGCCGTAGATGTTCTTCCAAGTAAAGCATTGTTATAAAATTTGCATTAAAAATTTATTTTAAAAAATGTGTAATTGTCGCATTTCAATTATTATTGCAATTTTTCTAATTCCTTATTTCAACATTCTAAAAATTGCAATAATAATTGAAACGCTACAATTACCGTATTTTTCGCTTTATAAGACGCACCTGATTATAAGACGCACCCCCAAATTTGGTGAAGAAAAAGAGAAAAAAAGTTTTTTTTTATGTTAAATGGAGGTGTGTCTTATAATGTCAGTGTCCATCTTACAAATCATATATATGTCCCTCATCCTGGTATCTATATAACCCCCATCCTGGCACATGGCCCCCTTGTGCTGGCACATAGCCCCCCATCCTATCCTGGATATGGCCCCCCTCTCGCTATATGCCTCCCTGCTGGTACGCACACGGCCCCATCCCTATATTCCCCCTGCTGGCACACATTGTCCCCCTGTCCCTATATTCCCCCTGCTGGCACACATTGTCCGCCCGTCCCTATATTCCCCCCTGCTGACATTCACACATCCCCCCTTCCCTATGTTCCCCCTGCTGGCACATATTGTCCCCCCGGTCCTATAATCCCCCCTGCTGGCACACATTGTCCCCCCCTCCATATATTCCCCCCTTATGGCACACATTGCCCCCTCCCATCCCTACTTTATAATCCCCCCTGCTGGCACACATTGTCCTCCCGGTCCTATAATCCCCCTGCTGGCACACATTGCCCCCCCATATATTCCCCCTGCTGGCACACATTGCCCCCTCCCATCCCTATATTCCCCACTGCTAGCACACATGGCCCCTCGTTCATATATTTCTCTCCTCTTGGCACACATTGTCCCCCATCCCTATATTTCCCCCTGCTGTCACACATGGCCCGCGTCCCTATATTTCCCCCCTGCTGGCAAGCACATGCTAAAAGAATAAACAGTTAACTCACCTACTGATGATCGCTCCTGCTCCCAGCTCCCCCATGGCTTACCTGTGTCTGTGCTGTGTTTGCTGTCATCCTCCTTCTGCAGGGCGCACGCAGCAGCAGCTCATTCAGGCAGCTCTTTGTAGCTACAGGACCTTTCATGATGTGACCAATAGGAGCTGCTCAGCTGCGGTCATATGACTCGCAGTGCACAGTGCGAGTCACGTGACCGCAGGTCCTATGGTCACATCATGGAAGGTCCTGAAGCGATGAGCAGCCTGAATAAGCTGCTGCTGCCGCTCACCCTGCAGGAGGAGGATGACAGCAGACTCGACACAGGAGTCGACGGGGGAGCTTGGAGCAGGAGTGATCATCAGTAAGTGTCTATAGTGACGGGGGAAAATGCAGGTACATGTAATATGCACCGCTCCCCTGTCTACCAATTTGGCGCTGTTTCAGCACCGAGGTGATGGACAGCGGGTGCAGTGAATAGTACATGAGCCTAATGAGCGGGAGCACAGGACCTCCCGCTGTCTCTGCAGCCCCCATCCAGCCCACCCCAGCCCCCTGACTCCATGCCAGAGCCGCCCCCCCCAATCTATAGCACAGCAGCACACAGATTCGCTTTATAAGACGCACCCACCATTTTCCCCCAAAATTTGGGGGAATGAAAGTGCGTCTTATAAAGCGAAAAGTACGGTACACATTGTTTTAAAAGAATTAAAAGGAATTTTTTAATAGAAATTTTATAATAATATTATACTTGGAAGAATTTACATTCACGTTCATATCATAGTATATTTATATCATGTCAATATTAAACACACTTTGGGTTTTTTTATTCTGGTGTAATTTAATTTTTCTTATTTCTACATTTCACTATTGCATGTGTGTGACTTTATTTATATATAATTTTTTCACTTGAACTGTGGAAAAATTCATGGACACTAATGATTTGCAGTTTTGTAATGTCATTATAGTATTTGCTACATCGCTTGTCATATGTAACACTCAATTGTTAAGTGAATTAAGGACATCTGCTTTATAGCTTGTAAAAAAATATATAAATGACTGCATGTTATTTCTTATTCAGCTATTATTAATTTTCATATGCTATTTCTTCATCTTCTTCCTATTCTTCTTTTTCTTCATTTTCTTATGGTGACAGGCATTCCTGTAGTACCTATCTATAAAAGCTATAAGATTACACCTTACGTTCTGCCTGTCACAAAAGATTTACAACAGGATTTGTCCGCGTTCAGTTTGGCCTGCAGCAGCAGGCATTTTCCAGGGGCACCACGAGGAGGAACGGACTCACCCCCATTTACTGCTTAGTCTTCTTCTGCTTATAATTTAAGGCCGAGAAACTGGTGAGAACCAGCTGACAGTACTGGAACCCGTAGTGGCAGCAGAAGGAACAAGAGCCAATGGCACTACTGAGGAACAGCTGACGGTGCTGGACCCCGGTTACTATGCAGGAGGTACCTGTGCTAGAAACCACTACCAAGGACCAGCTGACGTTGCTGGACCTCAGATACCGAGATGGAGGCACCTAGGCCAAAGGCTCTGGCGAGAACCAGCTGACAGTGCTGGCACCCGGATGGGTAGCAGAAGGAACAAGAGCCAATGGCACTACCGAGGACCAACTGACGGTGCAGGACCATGGTTACTAAGCAGAAGGTACCTGTGCTAAAAAGCACTACCAAGGACCAGCTGACGGTGCTGGACTTCGGATACCGAGATGGAGGCACCTAGGCCAAAGGCTCTGGCGAGAACCAGCTGACAGTGTTGGCACCTGGATGGGTAGCAGAAGGAACAAGAGCCAATGGCACTACCGAGGACCAACTGACGGTGCTGGACCACGGTTACTAAGCAGAAGGTACCTGTGCTAAAAAGCACTACCAAGGACCAGCTGACAGTGCTGGACCTTGGATACCGAGATGGAGGCACCTAGGCCAAAGGCTCTGGCGAGAACAAGCTGACAGTGCTGGAACCCGGATGGGGTGGCAGAAGGAACAAGAGCCAATGGCACTACCGAGGACCAACTGACGGTGCTGGACCACGGTTACTAAGCAGAAGGTACCTGTGCTAAAAAGCACTACCAAGGACCAGCTGACGGTGCTGGACCTTGGATACCGAGATGGAGGCACCTAGGCCAAAGGCTCTGGCGAGAACCAGCTGACGGTGCTGGAACCCGGATGGGTAGCAGAAGGAACAAGAGCCAATGGCACTACCGAGGACCAACTGACGGTGCTGGACCACGGTTACTAACCAGAAGGTACCTGTGCTAAAAAGCACTACCAAGGACCAGCTGACGTTGCTGGACCTCGGATACCGAGATGGAGGCACCTAGGCCAAAGGCTCTGGCGAGAACCAGCAGACAGTGCTGGAACCCGGATGAGTAGCAGAAGGTACCCATCCAAAGCAAAGTAGCCAGGCCGCAAGCCGGCCGCAGTTACCGAAACCCACAGTCCTACAGGGGGACCAAGTCCGATTGGCACTACGGATCCAGCCTTCAGTGCCAGTTCCCGCAGACCACATAGGAGTCACCTAAACTGTAGGCACCGTAGAGTCGGCTAACCCGGCCGCAAGACGACAGGACAACGGATTGGTGGCAAAGTGACCTTGACACTACCCGGAAACAGCTGGCGTGCTGAAAACAGGCTGGGCAACAGGGAGTACCCGTGCCAAAGACACTGCCGAGAACCAGCTGACGGTGCAGGTACCCAGATGGGTAGCAAAAGCTACAAGAGCCAATGGCACTACCGAGGAACAGCTGACGGTGCTGGACCACGGATACTAGGCAGGAGGTACCTGTGCTAGAAAGCACTACCAAGGACCAGCTGACGTTGCTGGACCTCAGATACCGAGATGGAGGCACCTAGGCCAAAGGCTCTGGCGAGAACCAGCTGACAGTGCTGGAATCCGGGTGGGTAGCAGAAGGTACCCATCCAAAGCAAAGTAGCCAGGCCGCAAGCCGGCCGCAGTTACCGAAACCCACAGTCCTACAGGGGGTCCATGTCCGATTGGCACTACGGATCCAGCCTTCAGTGCCAGTTCCCACAGCACACATAGGAGTCACCTAAACTGCAGGCACCATAGGGTCGGCTAACCTGGCCGCAAGACGACAGGACAACGGATTGGTGGCAAAGTGAAATTGACACTACCTGGAAACAGCTGGCGTGCTGGAACCAGGCTGGGCAAAAGGGAGTACCCGTGCCAAAGACACTGTCGAGCATCAACTGGGATTGTTGGAGCCCAGGGACAATCATGGTGTAGGCCGAGGCCTACTTGGTGGTAGTTTTATATCGGTTCCGGACTACAGCTGACTGTCAACGTGCTCCAATTAGGCATCTGTCTCCACTCTGTTTCCAGGATTTCACCTGACCACCAACACCTCCAGTTTATGCGTACAGTACAGCAGGGGATCAGCTGACGTTACTGACCACCACTTTCACATGAACGAGTGTTTTTTTCTGTGTGGACAGCACTTCCGAGCACCAACTGGTGTTGTTAGAGCCCAGGGACAATCATGGTGTAGGCTGAGGCCTATTGGAGCCAGGTGTAAATTGGAGGTATTTTGACTTTGGAGGGAGCAGGACACTTTGCCCTCTACACAGCAGGGGATCAGCTGACGTTACTGACCCCCACTTTCACATGAACAAGTGTTTTTTTCTGTGTGGACAGCACTTCCGAGCACCAACTGGTGGTGTTGGAGCCCAGGGACAATCATGGTGTAGGCCGAGGCCTACTTGGTGGCAGCTTTAGATTGTTTGTAGGCTACAACAGACTGTCAATGTGCTCCAATTAGGCATCTGTCTCCACTCTGTTTCCAGGATTTCACGTGACCACCAACACCACCAGTTTATGCGTACAGTAGCCGTCTGCCCAATCCATACGTGTTCCTGTGTTACTGGGGTTCTGTAATGTTAGCAGATCCCCTGATGTGTGTCTGGCAATGTCTCCTGCTCTGTCCACATTCCCACCACTTGTAGTGGGAAGGTGGACAGCGCAGGAGACAGTGCCAGACACACATTGGGGGATCAGCTCACGTAACAGAATACCAGGAACACAGGAACAATTGTGGAATGCGTGGACGGCAACTGTGAGCAGGAACTGGCGGTGTTGGAAGTAAAGGGGGCGGAAATACTAAAGACAGAGTGGAGACAGAGGCCAAATCAGTGAATGTTTAAATCACAAGTAGTTACAATTTGGAGGCAGCAGCAGTTTGCCCTCCACACAGCAGGGGATCAGCTGACGTTACTGACCCCCCACTTTCACATGAACGAGTTTTTTTTTCTGTGTGGACAGCACTTCCGAGCACCAACTGGCGTTGTTGGAGCCCTGGGACAATCATGGTGTAGGCTGAGGCCTACTAGGAGCCAGGTGTAAATCGGAGTTATTTTGAATTTGGAGGGAGCAGGACACTTTGCCCTCCACACAGCAGGGGATCAGCTGACGTTACTGACCCCCACTTTCACATGAACAAGTGTTTTTTTCTGTGTGGACAGCACTTCCGAGCACCAACTGGCGGTGTTGAGGCCCAGGGACAATCATGATGTAGGCCGTGGCCTACTTGGTGGCAGTTTTAGATCGTTTCTAGGCTACAACAGACTGTCAACGTGCTCCAATTAGGCATCCGTCTCCACTCTGTTTCCAGGATTTCACCTGACCACCAACACCACCAGTTTATGCGTACAGTAGCCGTCTGCCCAATCCACACGTGTTCCTGTGTTACTGGGGTTCTGTAATGTCAGCAGATCCCCTGATGTGTGTCTGGCAATGTCTCCTGCTCAGTCCACATTCCCACCACTTGCAGTGGACACCAGGAACACCAGGAACACAGGAACAAGTGTGGAGTGCGTGGATGGCAACTGTGAGCAGGAACTGGCGGTGTTGGAGGTCAGGGGAAATACTAGAGACAGAGTGGAGACAGAGGCCAAATCAGAGAATGTTTAAATCAGAAGTAGTTACAATTTGGAGACAGCAGAAGTTTGCCCTCCACACAGCAGGGGATCAGCTGACATTACTGACCCCTTCTTTCACATGAACGAGTGTTTTTTTCTGTGTGGACAGCACTTCCGATCACCAACTGGCATTGTTGGAGCCCAGGGACAATCATGGTGTAGGCTGAGGCCTATTGGAGCCAGCTGTAAATCGGAGGTATTTTGACTTTGGAGGGAGCAGGACAATTTGCCCTCCACAAAGCATGGGATCAGCTGACATTACTGACCCCCACTTTCACATGAACTAGTGATTTTTTCTGTGTGGACAGCACTTCCGAGCACCAACTGGCGGTTTTGGAGCCCAGGGACTATCATGGTGTAGGCCGAGGCCTACTTGGTGGCAGTTTTAGATCGTTTGTATGCTACAACAGACTGTCAACGTGCTCCAATTAGGCATCTGTCTCCACTCTGTTTCCAGGATTTCACCTGACCACCAACACCGCCAGTTTATGCGTAAAGTAGCCGTCTGCCCAATCCACACGTGTTCCTGTGTTACTGGGGTTCTGTAATGTCAGCAGATCCCCTGATGTGTGTCTGGCAATGTCTCCTGCTCTGTTCACATTCCCACCAATTGTAGTGGGAAGGTGGACAGCGCAGGAGACAGTGCCGGACACACATTGGGGGATCAGCTCACTTAACAGAACACCAGGAACACAGGAACAAGTGTGGAATGCGAGGACAGCAACTGTGAGCAGGAACTGGCGGTGTTGGAGGTGAGGGGAAATACTAGAGACAGAGTGGAGACAGAGGCCAAATCAGAGAATGTTTAAATCAGAAGTAGTTACAATTTGGAGGCAGCATCAGTTTGCCCTCCACACAGCAGGGGATCAGCTGACATTACTGACCCCCACTTTCACATGAACAAGTGTTTTTTTCTGTGTGGACAGCACTTCCGAGCACCAACTGGCGTTGTTGGAGCCCAGGGACAATCATGGTGTAGGCTGAGGCCTACTAGGAGCCAGGTGTAAATCGGAGGTATTTTGACTTTGGAGGGAGCAGGACACTTTGCCCTCCACACAGCAGGGGATCAGCTGACGTTACTGACCCCCACTTTCACATGAACAAGTGTTTTTTTCTGTTTGGACAGCACTTCCGAGCACCAACTGGCGGTGTTGGAGCGACAATCATGGTGTAGGCCGAGGCCTACTTGGTGGCAGTTTTAGATCGTTTGTAGGCTACAGCAGACTGTCAACGTGTTCCAATTAGGCATCTGTCTCCACTCTGTTTCCAGGATTTCACCTGACCATCAACACCGCCAGTTTATGCTTACAGTAGCCGTCTGCCCAATCCACACGTGTTCCTGTGTTACTGGGGTTCTGTAATGTCAACAGATCCCCTGATGTGTGTCTGGCAATGTCTCCTGCTCTGTCCACTTTCCCACCACTTGTAGTGGGAAGGTGGACAGCGCAGGAGACAGTGCCGGACACACATTGGGGGATCAGCTCACGTAACAGAGCACCAGGAACACAGGAACAATTGTGGAATGCGTGGACGGCAACTGTGAGCAGGAACTGGCGGTGTTGGAGGTCAGGGGAAATACTAGAGACAGAGTGGAGACAGAGGCCAAGTCAGAGAATGTTTAAATCAGACGTAGTTACAATTTGGAGGCAGCAGCAGTTTGCCCTCCACACAGCATGGGATCAGCTGACGTTACTGACCCCCACTTTCATATGAACAAGTGTTTTTTTCTGTGTGGACAGCACTTCCGAGCAACAACTGACGATGTTGGAGCCCAGGGATAGTCATTTTGTAGGCTGAGGCCTACTTGGAGGCAGTTTAAGATAAGACGTTGTTTGAATTTCGAGGCAGCAGGAGAGTTTGCCGTACACACAGCAGAGGATAAGCAGACATTACCGAACCCCACTTACACATGAACAAGTGTTTTTTCTGTGTGGACAGCACTTCTGAGCACCAACTGGCGTTGTCGGAACCCAGGGAAAATCAGGTAGTAGGCCGAGGCCTACTTGGAGCCAGGTGTAAATCTGAGGTACTTTGAGTTTGGAGGGAGCAGGACACTTTGCCATACACACAGCAGGGGATCAGCAGACGTTACCGAACCCCACTTACACATGAACAAGTGTTTTTTCTGTGTGGAGAGCACTTCTGAGCACCAACTGGAGGTGTCGGAGCCCAGGGAAAATCAGGTAGTAGGCTGAGGCCTACTTTGTGGCAGTTTTAGATTGTTTCTACACTACTACTAACTGTCAACGTACTCCAATTAGGCCTCTGTCTTCACTCTGTTTCGAGTATTTCCTCTGGCTTCCAACCACGCCAGTTGCTGCTCTGAAATGCCGTCTGCACAACCAACACTTGTTCCTGTGTTACTGGGGTTCTGTAACAGCAGCTTCTCCCTAGAGGTGAGTCAGGCAATGTCTCCTGCTCTGTCCACTTTTCTACTACAAGTAGTGGGAATGTAGACAAAGCAGGAGACCTTACCGGACTCACCTCTGGAGATGAGCAGATGTTACAGGACCCAGATAACACAGGAACAAGTGTGGATTGTGCAGACCGCACTTGAGAGCAGAAACAGTCGGTGTTGTAGGCCGGAGGAAATACTCAAAACAGAGTGAAGACAGAGGGCAAATCAGAGAACATATTAAATCAGAGATAGTCAGAAGTTGTTGGCAGCAGGAGAGTTTGCCGTACCCACAGCAGGGGATCAGCTGATGTTACCGAACCCCACTTACACATGAACAAGTGTTTTGTCTGTGCGTACAGCACTTCTGAGCACCAACTGGCGGTGTCGGAGCCCAGGGAAAATCAGGTAGTAGGCCAAGGCCTACTTGGAGCCAGGTGTAAATCTGAGGTACTTTGAGTTTGGAGGGAGCAGGACACCTTGCCATACACACAGCAGGGGATCAGCAGACGTTACCAAACCCCGCTTACACATGAAGAAGTGTTTTGTCTGTGCGTACAGCACTTCTGAGCACCAACTGGCAGTGTCGGAGCCCAGGGAAAATCAGGTAGTAGGCCGAGGCCTACTTGGAGCCAGGTGTAAATCTGAGGTACTTTGAGTTTGGAGGGAGCAGGACACTTTGCCATACACACAGCAGGGGATCAGCTGACGTTACCAAACCCCACTTACACATGATCGAGTGTTTTGTCTGTGTGGACAGCACTTCTGAGCAACAACGGGCGTTGCTGTAGCCCAGGAAATAAAGTTCAGGTCATAGAAACATGAACACAACAGGAGACCTGGATCCTGTTGCCAGGCAATTATTTATTCTGGAAGAGGACTGGCAAATTCAGGTGAGATCCAGGCCTTTTTCATTTTCCAAAAGTAAGCCGGTCAACATTATCGGCGGATAGTCGTGTGCGACGGTCTGTTACCACACCACCTGCAGCACTAAAGACACGTTCCGATAATACACTGGCAGCAGGGCAAGCCAGCACCTCCAATGCATACTGGCTAAGCTCTGGCCATGTATCCAGCTTAGAGACCCAAAACTTGAATGGGGAAGAGCCGTCTGGGAGTACACTAACAGGGCAAGACAAGTAGTCTGTCACCATCTGACGGAAACGTTGCCTCCTGCTTACTGGAGCTGTCTGTGATCGTGTAGCTGTTTGTGGTGGTCCCACAAAACTTTTCCACATTTGGGCCATACTGGCCTTGCCTTGTCCTGCGGCACTGCCTCTGCTACCTCTTTGTGCAGAGCTTCTTACACTGCCTCTACCCACATGGCTGCTTTGAAAAGCACTACCAGCAACACTTGCGGGGGGAATGGAGAACATGATGGCCTGCACAAGTGTTTCTTGGTACTCCCGCATTTTACGCTCCCGGTTCAACTGTGGTATGAGGCTTTGTAAGTTGTCCCGGTAGCGAGGATCTAGGAGGGTGTACACCCAATAATCAGCCGTGTGGAGAATGTTGGCAATGCGGCGGTCATTAAACAAGCACTGCAGCATGAAATCAACCATGTGCTGCAGACTGCCAACTGGACCGGAAATGCTGTCCCCAGCTTGAGGCAGCATCTCAGCCTTCTCAGCATCACCCCACCCTCGCTGTACACACTGACTACTAGAGCCTTGTGTACCTCTCTCCTCTGGAGAGATGTGTTCCTCCTCCTCCATTGACTCCTCGTCATCCTCCTCACTAAGTGTCCCCTGCCTGGGCCTTTGTGTGGAAGCACATTGCGCAGACTTGCCAGAAGCAAATGGCATTTCTGACTCCTCATCCTCGACCTCTTCAAAAACCTCCTCACTTAGTGCTTGTAAGGTTTTTTGAAGCAGACAGATAAGGAGGACAGTCATGCTGACTAGTGAATCATCTCCACTGGCCATCCGCGTGGAGTCATCGAAGGCAAGTAAAACTTGGCAGATGCCCCTCATAGTGGCCCACTCAGTGGTGGTGAAGTGTGTCTGGCGCACAGTGCGACTTGTTTGCGCCTGATGCAGCTGGTACTCCATTAATGCTGCCTGCTGCTCACACAACCGCTCCAACATATGTAACGTTGAATTCCACCTGGTGGGGAGGTCACATATGATGCGATGTTCTGGCAGGCGGAATCGGCATTGCAGAGATGCAATGCGCGATCTTGCCATGCTGGAACGCCGCAAGTGAGCACACTCTAGGCGAACCTTGTGCAGCAGTGCATCAAGATCCGGATAGTCCCTCAGAAAGCTCTACACGACCAAATTGAGCACGTGTGCCAGACATGGTATGTGAGTGAGGTTGCCTAGGCCCAGAGCTGCAACTAGATTTCGGCCATTGTCACTCACTACCAAACCTGGCTGGAGATTCGCTGGCACAAACCACACATTGCTCTCCTGCTTGATGGCATTCCAGAGCTCCTGTGCTGTGTGGCTCCAATTCCCCAAAGAAATTAATTTAAGGACGGCCTGTTGACGTTTGGCCACATCTGTGCTCATATCTGGCCTAACAGGCTCATGCAGTGCTGATTCCGAGGAACTAGAGTAGGAGGAGGACTCAATATGTACAGACTGCATTCCTGCAATCCTTGGAGTTGGCAGAATACGTACAGAGCCACTCTCCAGATCTGTACCCGGCTCCACAACATTGACCCAATGGACAGTGAGGGAAAGGTATCGTCCCTGTCCATGGCTACTGGTCCACGCATCGGTGGTCAGGTGGACCTTGCTACTGACGGTGTTTAGTAGATCATTTTTAATTTTTCCCTCGCCATGCTTTTGCAGGGCAGGGATGGCTTGCCTGCTGAAATAAAAGAGGCTGGGCACATTGTATTGTGGAACTGCCAATGACATCAAGTTCCGGAAGGTGTCAGTCTCCACCAGCCTGAATGACAGCATTTCAAGGGCCAGTAGTTTGGCAATGCCGGCATTCAGAGCCAGTGCTCGGGGATGGTTTGCCGAGTATGGCCGCTTTTTCTCCCATGCCTGTGCTACCGATTGCTGGAGAGTGGCCTGGGAGTGTGCTGATGACTGAGAACGTGGTTCAGTGGGTGGAATTTCACTGGGTCTCTGGACAACAGTGGCAGAGGTTCTTCCATGGCGTTCCAGTGAGGAAGCCGAACCAGCTGTGTGTGAGCTGGAGGAAGAGGCCCCAACACGAGCTTAAGAGGTGGTAGGTGCTGCTGAAGGTTGGCCTACATCTTCAGTGTGTCTGTGTAACTCCACCTCGTGCTTGGTACGCACATGTTTCCACATATTTGTGGTATTGAGGTTGCTCACATTTTTCCCTCGCTTAACTTTCTGATGACACAGCTTGCATTTGACAAATCAAATGTCATCTGCAACTGTGTCAAAAAAAGACCATGCACTGCAAGTCCTGGGAGCGCCTGTTTTGTGTTTTGGAAGAGGATTGCTCCTCATGGGTGCCAAAGTGGAGGCTACAGGCAACCAAGTCTGCCCCCGCCCTCTCCCTCCTCTTTTGGCCGTTTGGGGAATCTCTTCCTCAGAGCTGCTCCCACCACCTTCCTGTGGCTGACGCCATGATGGGTCAAGGACCTCATCATCTCCACTCCCCTTTTCAAGCACCGGCTGGTCCTGGGTTGTCTCGCCAGCACCGTACACACCAGAAATTGGCAACTGAGTCTCATCATCATCAGATGAGTACTGAGGTGTGCTGACAATAGGCACTGGCCCACCCGCCTCTTCAGATTCAGAGGGACAAAGCAGTTACGCATCACTGCATACTTCCTCTTCTTCATGCTCTAGAATGCTGCTTGGCTGGCCACCTCTTTCCAAGCCAACAGATTCTGAGAACAGAAGTAAAGATTGAGATGGCTCCTGTCCAGGGCTCTCAGACAGCCTGGGCAATTTGGCAGGTGGTGAAGAGACAGATGGTTGCTCTTCAGTGCTCTTGCCCTGAGTGGATGCAGAAGTCATTGAAGTGGATGCGTTAGCTGCCATCCATCCGACAACGGCTTCAATTTGTTCGTCACACAGCAGTGGGGTACGGCGAGGTCCTACAAAGCTATGCATGAAGGACTGTTGCCTGGTAAAAGTGGGGGATGCCGGGTCACTGGTGGCCGCAGCAGACACCGAATCCCCATGTCCTCTCCCTGCTGAATCCCCCCATCCTCTCCCTGCTGAAACTCCACGGCCACGACCACGTGCCTTACTCCCTGCCTTCTTCATCTTGGTAGACTGATAAAGATAGGCAGAAAAGTAAAAAAGTAAAAAAGGGGGGGGCTTAGTGTTCTTATTCCTGAACACCTGCTAACCAGTATAAGAAACACTAATTTTGCTAAGAGTGTGTGTACTACACTTTAATATGATCTAATGTGGCCTACACAACTCTAAAGTGGAGTGTTTGGTGAACTTTATTTCCTTTTTTTTGGGGGGAATAAAAGGATGTGACCAAAGTTTGAAAGCTATAGTATCACAAACTTTTTGGAGCAATTACAATGCAGGAAGCTAACCTACAATGCAATTGATGAGGCTCCAAAAAATAGGGTGATACTAGTCTGGCTGGCACAAGCCAGCAAAAAGGCTCCTCTATCTAATCCTATATAGTGTTTGCAACCAACCAATGACAATGGATGCGGATGGAAGCACACTAATATAGGAGCAAAAATCTGGACAAATTAGCTGCAAAAAAAGGACTATGTATGAGGCAGTGACGCACGCTGAGCGGACTACAACCAGTGGTGGCTGTAGAACACACTGCAACGTGAGCTGTACTCACACACAGAGAGACCTATCAGACAGCCAAAAACAGTGCAGAGAAATGGGCTATAGCACTGAAAGGCTGCTGAAAGGCTCCACTGTCCACTCCTTTAGTGTTTGCAACCAACATATATGGATACGTATGGAAGCACACTATACGGGAGAAAAAAAAGCAGCAATAAAAGAAAAATGTGTATGAGGTAGAGACACACGCTGGGCGGCCTACAAGCAGACGTGCCTGCAGGACACACTACACAGCGTGGGTCTGCACTCACACAGCCCTTGCAGACAGCTATTAAAACAGCGCTGCTGGGCTAAAAAAATGCTACAGTGGTGGATTATGTAGCCTGGGTAGAGCAAAAGATATGTTTGATGATCGCTATTTCTAACTGTCCCTCACAGTCTTCAACAGCAGCCTGTCCCTAACTGAATTCACAGCAGAGTGAATCTGAAATGGCGGCTGCTGCGGTTTTTATAGTGCATCATGACATCATTTCAGCAGCCAATCACAGCCATGCCAGTAGTTAACATGCCTACATGCCTAACAGGATGTACCCACACTTCTGAGGATCTCCATTGGCTGAATCAAATCGAGCGGGCTCCTAGCATTATGGGAACTTCCGATTCTGGTATTCGATATGAAAAAAGTATCGGAACTAAGCATCGGAATTCCAATACAGCTAATATCTGCCAATACCCGATACTTGCGGTATCGGAATGCTCAACACTAGCCAGATTCTTTGGCATGAGAAAATCTATGCCAGTGTGAATGAAAACAAAGTGTGTGTCCCTCACTAATAGATTTCTTTTGGCAGAAAAGAATTATGTCACAAACATACTTACTACATATCTGTTAAGAAACATTGAAAAATTGATAACAAAAAATACAAATAAAACATGGGCATCAGTTGATTAGACGTAAGGTGAGTATTCTTGATTTTTACTATTTTTTACAGGTGACAATGGCTTCAATTGAGTGGGCGTAAGGTGAGTATAAATTTGTTTTTTTAATTTTTATTTCAAATAAAATGTGTCAGTGCCATTATTTCAATTGAAGGACTTTATTCTGGCTGTGTGTTTATTTCAAATCTTACTATGGTTTTAGTAATGGAGAGGCATCTTATACATCTTATAAATGCCTCTCCATTACTAGCTAGTGGGCTTGATGTCAGCAGCCATAAAACAGCTCATATCAACTCCACAAATGCCACCTCACTTGCCACTGCCACAGAGCAAGTGGGAAGATCCAAAGTGCCAGAATTGGCGCATCTAATAGATGTGTCTTTTCCGGGATGGCTGCATGCTGCTATATTTAGGCTGGGGTGGCCTATATCCATGGATCCTTACCAGCCTGAGAATTCCAGCTCCCAGCTGTCTGCTTTAGCTTGGCTGGTTGTTAAAAATGGGGAGGCAAGCCATTTTTTAAAATGATTTTTTTAAATCATTTTCAAAACAGCGTGAGGACTCCTCTATTGTTGATAATCAGCCATGATAAATCTGACAGCTAAAGATTGCAGGCTGCAGCTGTCAGTCTTGCCATGCTGGTTATAAAAAATAGAACAGACCCCATGTCATTTTTTTATGTATTTATTTATTTATAGGTTACGGCTCATGAATGCTCCTATCAGCGGCACCTGCTCTCTGTTTTCAGCTACAGTAGGCAATAATCACATCAGTAATACTCACATAATAAGTAATACTCACATCAGCCGAAGCTTCTCTGACCGGCTCACCTGATCAGAGCCACCGTTATTATTCACACTGCAGATGACATTGTGGGAAACACGATATTTCTGGTGCTGAACCAGAAAAGTAACACAGACTTCCTGGACAAGTCCATATTCGGGATCCATGCCAAAGCTTTTTTGTTTGAGCTTATCCATAAAGAGTTGAAAAGACAAATATCCAATGAAAAATATCAAAACTCTATTAAACACATGAGTTGGTGTATGGTGGCTAAATAGGTGGCAGGCTCCCAGTCAATATTAAAACCAATGAGACAAACTAAATAAAAAAATATATGGATGGAACCTGCAGAGTATATATTTGATTGTATAGATTTGTATACACAATAATTTGAGTCAAAGAGTTTGCAGATGGGGAGAGAGAAATTGGAATAGTAGTGAACTCATTAGTTAAAGTGCTAGAACTGCAGACCACATAAAATTTGTGCAATGGAAACTGGATAGATAGTCAGAAGTAATATTACTACTGTGCTAATCATGGTGAGGACAATGTAATTGGATAGATAGTCAACTCACAACTGATATTACTGCATCAGTTAATGAGAACAGTGAAAATGAAATGGTCAACTCATAGATATTAGTGCTACGGTGCTGTTCAGGGTGAGAACAATTTATTTGGATAAATAGTCAACTCATCACAGTGCAAAGCATTAAGAGACCGTGTGTATGTGTATCATAAATATTCAATTCATTTAAATAATCAGATTTCCATATGTGCCAACAATTATAAGACCAATCTGTTAAGATGAAATAAAAAAAGGGTATAAATACAATACAATTATATGTTGTCTGCATATAGCAGGAGTGAACCAAAGAAAGTGACATTAGTAGGAAACTAGCACCATAATCCTATCATAGTAATATGAGAATATCAGATCTGGGATCTGTAGATTAGATTGCGCATATATGAATAGCAATATACCTTAGTAAGGGTACTGTTACACTTAGCGATGCACCAGCGATCCCGACAACGATATGGATCGCTGGTACTTACCTGTCAGACATGGCGATCCTGACGTCCTCCCGCCCGCTTCCACGCGTCGCTCGTCGGCGCCACAGGAAGCGCCCAACGAGAAATGATCCAGGACGTTCTCGCGCAACCAGCGATGAGCAGCGGGGGATCCGGTCGGAGGTAAGTATCAGACATAGCGATATCGCTAGCAATATCGCTGCTACGTCACAAAATCGGTGACGTTACAGCGATATTGCTAGCAATATCGCTATGTGTAGCGGGGGCTTAAGTCCAGCCAGGAAGTGTGGAGCCAACCTGAAACAATGACACTCTCCTGGCTGTCCATTACATGTGGATCAATTAACTTACTGGTAAAGATTTAGTATCTTACCTTTATGACTTGTTTTCCCTTGCCACATGAGTGGACTCGCATTTTATAGAGTGATTTAAGGAAAAAACACGTCTTCAAAATCTCCGTCCAGAATGATTGCACAGAGTATCTCCCACGGAAAGATCACTTTCACATGGACTCTGTATTGTGGTGAACAGGATCAACATCACACAAATTGTTTGAAACTGAATGCCAAACAGGGGAGAAATTCACACCCTGAATGTAGAACGAGGTATAGCCCTAGAATTAACTCTTTCCTCCACTTAAAAACAATTACTTTTGCCTATGTCTGTTTTTTTAGAGTCCCTCTTTGTCCATGGGACAAGTGCGTATTGATTCCAGAGCAGCAAAGAATTTTATAGACTTTTCTTAGGCCAAAAGGCTTAAAATTCCTTTAATTTCTTTGAAGGCACCCCTGAAGCTAACCTCCACGTATGGCTCAGCAATTCCACGTGGTCATATCCAATTCCAGAAAGTGATTATGCAATCTCTCCAGATTGGTGCACTATATGTGGAGGACATTTGTTTTCTTATTTTTGCCACTTTCTAGTGCTTTTGGAACTTTCGTCT
Organism: Dendrobates tinctorius; assembly: GCF_039654945.1. Lineage (NCBI taxonomy): Eukaryota > Metazoa > Chordata > Amphibia > Anura > Dendrobatidae > Dendrobates > Dendrobates tinctorius. Next base: position 32,880,476 of record NW_027361732.1, on the reverse strand, counting down.
GTGCCATGACTGGTCATCTGACCAGATTGCCTAGTGGGTATCATGTTGTTTTCATACTTGCATTACGATTCCTTCTCAACCATGCTCTCAGAAACTCTGCTCTGCATCTGTGGCCTTTAATGTGCGTGACTCATTAGAACTTTACAGATGTCTTCTCCAAGCTTGAGGCAAGAAATAACCACAGGGAAGATGTAACTAAACCTAAATGTATTCTTCCTTCTACCTCTTTGTTTCCCAACTCTCAATATGCAGGTCATCCTTAGGACCCCAGCAAATACTCTTCTACAAGCAAAACAGTTCCTGCTTTTATTTCTGATCCAATCATAGAGTAAGAAATCAACTATGTTCTGGACTGTGAAATGACTTATGGTCCTAAGGAGAGATACTGGGTGCTTATGGACATGGATGCTGTTATTCTGTACGAGAGATGTCATGCCAAGCATTCTCTTTCTGTTATCATAGATTCATCTGGGACAGGCCCTAAGAGGAGAGGTACCATTATACACCTGTCCTGGGTATTCCAGTGAATGTTTTCTTCCTCTGGGTCAGCTGCCCTCTGTTGTGGTCCTTGTCAGACTTTGTAAGTTACCTGGCATTGATCAATTACATCATCTCTCTAAATCTATTTAAAGCCCACTATCATGCACTTGTGTCTTGAGTTTGAGTTTCTAAGACTCCTAGTCCTATGTTGGGTGAACTTCACCATTTTTGTTGTTTTTTTCTGTGATCATGCTTGCATTAATTCCAGCTGGGTTGCACTACAACCGCTCTTCATCATGGATTCCTGGTGATCCTTTACAGACCTTGATCCCAACATGCCTTACTACTCACTGCATCGATGCCTGGGGTCTGTGTGCCCACACAGACCTGTGGCTTAGCGGCTCCACCTCACCTGGTGAGCTGTTAAATTTGTGTTTGTAACAAATAACATATTTATGCAGTATGGATTGTATCTGTGTAATGTCCATAATATAATGGACCCATTCACTGACATGAGTTTTTAGATTGGTTCGCAAATTAATTTTTTTTGTGGACTACATGTAAAAACTTTTATAAACTATAATTGGTACACATTCTATATGCACAAAAAAAGATAAAATACAAACAAATCAATTGTTTGCAAAAAGTTTTCAAATTTGAAAAAATGGGTAAAATAGGAAAAAAAATATTTAATTTCATTACATTTTATTTTACCATGTTTTATTTTTGGCCTCAGAAAAATTCAAGCAGAGTGGAAATTAGATTATATAAAAGTGCATATGGAACATTTGTAATTTTGTCTATGCAATAAAAAGTAAATAATAAAAATGAACATGAAAATTATTAAGTATTAGATAACTAAAAACAGCTACAGGTAGAAATAAATGCTTGTCAATAGCAGAAAAAAAACTTTTTTTCCCTGAAATAATTGAACCTTATTCTTTTATGCTGGTATTAGTTTTTGTGCATAAATTTACATTTAATTCCAAATGAAAATGCGGGGGATAAATAATGTGAAGACTTTCAGTAGTAGTTGGACTGATTGGACGTAGCAATAGCACATAGCAATACTAAAGAATTTAAAAAGCAATGTGGTTTTTGGCAAGATGAGGTAAGTGAAGGCTAATTGCAATTATTTGTACTTGTAAAGAAAATGCTAGTTTTTTGAAGCAAGTTTGTGTTGTCAAGGATACACTTATTCAGAATGGGCACTCAAAAAAATCATAGGCAAATAATTAGATAGCGCACTCTCATTGTCGCTATGTGGACCTTTATTGAAAAACTAAATTAAAAAGGAAAGAATAACTGTTTTAGAATAAAACATAACTGTAAAGAATAATGTTGGCTTTTAAACACTATGGCTGAAAGCTGACTTATTTATAAAAGTTACATTCTGCAAGTGGTAGATAAACATATTGTAGCGTTTTTTTGTGCCTCTAATAATATGATTGTCATGAAATTATATACATTATGTATATAAATACATAGAAAAAAAAGAAAGTCTGCAACTAGAGATGAGCAAGTTGATTTGATTCGAATTGTGTATTTATTTAGTTTTTTTAATTTATAAGTCCCGTTCAATTTAATTTATATGACATTTGATTTGAGCAAATCATCTTAAAATGCCATTTTACACATTGCAGAAGATTGAATCAGTCACAAAAGTTACATAATCTCAGGTGGGCTTTCCCATAATGCCTTGTAGCTATCACATGGTATAGTGTAGGCAAATAAGAAGGATTATGGGTGCCTGCATAAAAGCTGAGGCAGGGAATACAGCAGCCATTTTTGGGTAATTGAGGATAGTAAGAGGATGATCAGCAACAGAGAAAGTGAGAGAAAGCATTAAAGCATTGAAAAATTCTACAGACAGTAAAATTTTGTACAACTGCATCACTGAAGAAGATGAGTCTGTAAGTAATACCAAGCTTCCATTGATAGGGTTTGGAAGAGATAAGGAATCTAGAATCACTGCCAGACAGTGTGATTGATCAGTAAAATAGTGTAGCTGACTTTTGTCCGCTTGCATTTGAAATGCACATTTTTTTCTTCTTTCTTAAAGCACTACAAAGCAATAGCTAGCCAGCACAATATTGTGTGCAGAAAAAAAATCAAAGTTTGCGCATCATAAAGTGACTGTACTGAGTTTTTACATTTTCTTTAAAATCTTTTTTTGAAAGGGCAAACAATTATTTTTCAACATACATTAGAAAATTCCCCAAAGTCTAAGCATTTAATTGAGATGGTCTATTTCACAAACTGTGCTTGCCATGTCATTTTTTTCCACACTTGTTACACTTGTCAAAATTACATGTACATGTCACAGCAATATAGGGCTATGCTGCAGGTGCTGGAGTTTGGATGTGGACTCCATTTTTTGGCCTCAGAGTTGATGTTTGTGAATAAAAAACACTATGTCTCAAAAAAGAAAGAAATTTAACTGTGCATGTCTATTTTTGGACATTTGTTTTAGCAACCAGTTTGATAACTATATACACCACACCATTACTCTGGACTACTGCCGCACTTTGCTTTGTGTCCATGTTCCTCCCTAGCACTTATTATTTTGTCCATTTTGGGAAAAGAGTCAAATTTTGTTAAAGACATATAATATTTTTTTAGAATCTAGCCATTTAAAAAGAACTTGACAGACAATACATGCAGGCCAAACCAAAAACAGAATGAATAAAACTCTCCGAGTGATTTCTAGCCAATATACTTTCATGGTCAGTCCGGAGACCATATCTGGAAACCACACTAGACTAGCATCAACCCTGACTGACTTCCCAGGGCCATTACACATATTTTGCACTGTCATCGTCACCTACAGCCTTAACAGATGTTTTACATTGTGGACCTTAAATTCCATTAATTGAATGGTCTATCCTTTTTTGCCTAATTCCACAGCATCCTAAAGTGAAGGAAGATATTACACAACAACAACTTCCTGTTTATTTACTGGAGGACATGAACAGCCAGAATCTCTGTTTGGAGGTGTCATGGTTTGGACAGTGTTCTTGCCCTGCACTCACAGGGTTAAGTGTACATGGCCTCTTTCTGGATCTGGGAGGGTTATTCATACTCACTCTTTACCAGGGTTCTCTGTCAGCTATACTGTTGTTCTGATTGTGTGTCTGACCCCCCTGGTGTGCGTGTGCACTGCATTGCTTGTTTGCTTCCCGTATATGACCCGGTCTGTCCCCTCACTCTGTACTCTGTCTCTCGTTTTGGTATTATTGTCTTTTCTGGTTCTGACCTCCTGGCTTGGCTATCGTTACTCCGTTACAGTTTTTCCCTATTGTACCGTCTATTGCCCGTTCTGGTTTTCTGATCTATTGCTATGTCCTGACTATCCATTCTGCCTAACCTTTTGGTACTGTCGTGCTATCTTGTGCTTTGACCCTGACTTCATCTGGTTTCTGTCTTTCTCTATGCCCCTTGGCAACATTGTCCTGTAGTTACCTTTCTAGGAGTTTTCCTCAGCTCCTAGCTCTCTGGAGTTTAGCCTATGCCCTCAGCAGTCACATGCTTCAGGTCCTGTGAGCCTGGAGCATGCATCGTCACCACTGCTGCCCCATTCCACAGGTATCTTTGTGCACAGTTTTGTACTCAGGACACGTGTACTGGCTCAGTGGCAGTGTGGTGTTCCTGACAGGAGGAAGAACATGATTGAAATGACTTATTGTGCAGGTGGTTTTATCTGCTATTGTAGTAGAAGTCTAGAAGTGGGAATCAGGAAGTGAAGGGGTTAAAGAGTTCAGGTCATTTACAACACTAAGGCAACTGTCAGCCAAGTCAAAGTTCATGATGAAGATTGTGTGATGGAAGACCTTAGAGCCAAATAGGGATACCGAGGAGCTTCGGTGTACAGAGGAGAAAGGTGATTTGTGTTGGCGAGAAAAAGCAAAGCCCATGTCTTGCCAAAGTTATTCCAGGGCTGAGTTGTCTCTTCAGTCTGGAGCAGCAACCCTGAAGAGCTTATACACCACCATTTACATCTGTTTTGCTCCCTCATCAATGGATATAACAATTCTCAACAGTCAGAAAGAATGCTGTATCCCCACAATTAATAATCTCAAGCTTATGCACTACAAAGATGTTTTACAGCTTATGAAGATGGGCAGCAAAAGCTATATGGCGAACTGGGAGCTCCACAGCATCAATGTCAGGGTCCTGTCAGCGCCGGCTTGCCGCCTCCACTGAGCAGGGACTCACCCGCACTGTAGGGGGGCCCGGGGTCAGGTACGGCCAGAAAGTACAGACAAACAGGACCTGGGGAAGCTGAAGTTTAGCAAGCAGTGAAGGACCTACGATCATGTGACTGCAAGGGGCGGGACTTAGCGTCCTGCTTCCAGAGATCGTCAGGACACTATACAGAAATACTCAGAGTCAGGCAAAACAGAGGTCATACACAGAGATAGCAGTAAAGTACAAGGGATGAGACAGAACGGATAGTCGGGGCCAAGCAGGGGTCAAAACCAAACAGACATAGAAGGTACCAAGCAGAATCCAACAAGCAATATCCAGAGAACAGACCGAGTCGTGCACAAAGTATCAAGCAACCAGAACACAGCACAAACACACTCAGGGATCAACACAACTCTGCCAAGGGCGAAAGTATAACTGACGGGGATGGGAGCTTCCTGAGGCTATAAGAAGCTTTCCCAGAACCAATGAGAGGCCACCATAATAAGCCCCAGGTGTGCAGGTAAGAGTCTGCATTGAGATCAAAACATTAACCCCAGAAGTGCAGGTCCACCAGCACTGGTATCATGACAGTACCCCCCTCTCAACGGGGGGCCTCTGAAGCCCCAGGCTTGCCCAGGTACCTAGCATGGAAAGCCCGAACCAGGCGAACCACATGCTTCAACCTGGCTGGCACCCAGGATCTGTCCTCCGGCCCATACCCCTTCCAATGAACTAGGTACTGTACTGACCGCCGTACCAACCTGGAATCTACGATATGACTAATCTCATATTCCACATGTCCCTCAGCCGAAACAGGAGGAGCAGCGGACTCAGATTCTCCCCGGACTGCTTCAAAAGGTTTCAGTAGAGATCTATGGAAGACGTTAGGGATCTTGAAAGAGGGTGGAAGGCACAGCCTGTACACCACTGGATTGATTTTTTTCCACAATCTTGTACGGGCCAATGAATTTGGGGCCCAACTTGGCTGATGGAATGTTTAACTTAATGTTTCGCGTGGAGAGCCAAACTTTCTCTCCAACCAGAAACATTGGACCAGGTGTTCGTTTCCTGTCCGCGAAAAACTTATACCTGCCTTGAGACCTAGATATGCGCTGCTGGACTTCTGCCCATGTATCTTTTAACCGCTGAACAGAGTCCTCAGCCCCGGGACACCCCGAATCCAGACAAGAAAACTCACCAAAATGAGGACTGAACCCATAGTTGATCAAGAAAGGGGACATACCAGTGAATTTACTCACCCGACTTTTGAAGGAAAATCAGCCAACGGCAGTATTTCACACCAGTCATTCTGTCTAGCAGAAGTCAGACATCTGAGGATCTGTTCCAGAGACTGATTAGTGCGTTCAGTCTGACCATTACTCTCGGGATGGTATGCAGACGAAAAGAACAGAGACATCCCTAAGTTTTTGCAGAAAGCACGCCAAAACTTAGCCACAAACTGCACACCATGATCAGACACCACATTCAGGGGTACCCCATGCAAGCGGACCATATGCTGCACAAACAATCTGGATAAGGTCTCAGCTGAAGGTAATGCAGATAGGGGTAGAAAATGAGGCTGCTTTGAAAATCTGTCCACCACTACCCATACCACCATATTACCCCTGGAAGAGGGAAGATTGGTAATAAAATCCATGGACAGGTGGGTCCATGGTCTTTCGGGAACTGCCAAGGGCATCAGCTCCCCCGCCGGCCGGCTATGAGAGCTTTTAGAACAAGTACAGACCCCACAACCAGAAATGAATTTCTTTATATCAGAACCAAGGGTAGGCCACCAGAAGATCCTAGCCACCGCCAGATGCGTGGCTGATATACCAGGGTGAACACACAGCTTGGATTCATGGAACTCTTGCAAGAGTTTAAGGCGAAGTTGCTCTGGGACAAACAGCTTGCCCCCTGGCTTGGCTGCAGGAGCCAGCGATTGGGCACCCTCAATTTCCCGTGCCAATTCAGATGAGATCCCTGCTAACACAACCTCAGGGTGAAGAATGGAGGACGGTGGCTCAGGGGCAGACACAGGATGAAAACTGCGAGATAAGGCATCAGCCTTGACATTCTTTGACCCTGGATGGAATGTAATAGTTAACTGGAACCGAGAAAAAAAAAGCGACCAACGGGCCTGTATTGGCGTTAGTCTTTTAGCAGACTCAATGTATGACAAATTTTTGTGATCAGTGATCACAGTAACCGGGTGACTGGCCCCCTCCAAAAAGTGCCTCCACTCGTCAAACGCCAACTTGACCACAAGAAGCTCTCTATTGCCTACATCATAATTTCTTTCAGCAGCAGAGAACTTTCTGGAAAAGAAAGCACATGACCTGAGGTTGGTAAGAGTGGCAGGCCCTTGGGACAACACTTCCCCCACCCCCACCTCTGAGGCATCCACCTCCACCACAAATGGTTTGGACGGATCTGGCTGTACCAATATAGGAGCAGACATAAAACATTTTTTCAGAGTCGCAAAGGCCTCTTTTGCGAACGAGGACCAGTTTCTCACATCCATTTGTTTGCATGTTAGATCTATGAGTGGTTTGACCACCTGCGAAAACCCCCGGATAAATTTGCAGTAATAATTGGCGAAACCCAAGAAGCGCTGAAGACCCTTAAGATCTCGGGGTTGCACCCAATCCGCAATCGCCTGCACCTTCTTGAGGTCCATGCGAAAACCCTCACAGGACACAATTAATCCCAAAAAAGACAATTCCTGAACACAAAATACACATTTCTCCAATTTGGCAAACAGATGATTTTCCCTTAGTTTTTGGAGAACAGTTCGTACATGTTCCAGATGAGAATGCCTGTCGGAGGAGTATATCAAAATATCATCTAAGAAGATAACCACAAAACGACCAATGAGATACGAGAATACCACGTTGATGAAATTCTGAAATATGGCGGGGGCATTGGTAAGACCAAACGGCATGACTAAATTTTGAAACAGTCCCTCGGACGTGAGGAGCGCAGTTTTCCATTCATCCCCCTCTCGGACCCTTATCAAATTATATGCCCCCCGAAGATCAAGTTTAGAGAACCATTTTGCCCCTGATAGTTGGTTACACAAATCGGGAATCAACGGAAGGGGGTACGTATTCCGTACAGTAATCTGATTAAGCTCACGAAAATCGAGATAGGGACGTAACCCGCCATCTTTTTTCTTTACAAAAAAGAAACCTGCCGCCACAGGTGAGACTGAAGGACGTATGTGTCCCTTGCGCAGACTTTCAGCAATGTACTCTTTCATAGCAAAGCGCTCAGGGCCGGATAAATTAAACAGACGGGCTTTAGGTAATTTAGCCCCCGGGACCAGCTCGATAGCGCAGTCAATGGGTCTATGTGTTAGGAGTCAGGTTCCTGCATCTGCTCTGCAGGAATCCAGACCCTTACATTCTGCGGTCTCTTGCTCTTTATCTACCGCAGAGGAGATTGCCTTGCAGCAAATCTCTCCAGGGGCTAAGTCCATCTGTCCTCCTACTGAGCATGCTCATGAGATGGTTTCCCATTGGAGATCGGGAGTCATGTGCTCTGGTCCTGCTCCAGATCTCATTGGTCCATCTTGGAGATCTGGAAGCTTCCGGAAGGTCCAGGCTGCTATAAAAAGTGCGCACGGCCATTCCGCCATGCGCTTGTACAGACTATACTGCTATGTGTGAATGGTGATGGATGTATGATTCTGGTGACTGACTTATTATGAAACCCCTTCCCTTTGATATTATGCATGTGGTTAGGGAATTAGTTCAGTAGTGTGCGCCAGTCTGTGGCAAGCCTTAGGCCACTGTGCATACCGCTCCTCTGCGCTAGCGTCCGACATAGCGCCTGCTTTGTAGCTGTGTCATCCAGTGGCAGTGTCCTGTGCCGCGCTGCAGTTGCAGCCCATCTTGGTGTTCGCAGTAGCGACGTCACACACACAGTAGGTCTAGATGGACCCAGACCCTCTGTCTTAGTTCCTGCTCCTGTGACCTTATACCGTGTGTGCATTTACCTGAGGCTTGTGACTCTAAAAGGCTCAGCCTTTTTGTATGTTTTTGTTGCGGCGCCTCTGTGTGTGAACAGAGCCCGCTCTACACACTTCAGGTGAAGTTGGACCCGTGCGCATTATATCGCCATATTGCTCGTCTGCCATTACTCAGCAGCGGTTGTAGAACCTACTGCACGGTGGACCCAAAGCGGCGAACGCGCTTTATTATTATTTTTATTTAGTGCGTTCCGCCATTCCTAACACTATGTGGCGGTAACGTCTCGGCCTCACTTTCAGAGAATACATCTTTGAAGTCCTTCAGGTATTCCAGAATGCCTTTCAGCTCAACAGATGATACAGACACAGATTTAACAGCTTCAACCAGCAGTGCGGATTTATCACACAACTTAAAATCATTAAACCCCCATTGAATAAGCTCCCCCGTTTTCCAGTTAATAACTGGGTTATGGCGTTGTAACCAAGGCATGCCCAACACCAACCCTGCAGGTAGATTGTCCAGAACCAAACAACTTAGGTTTTCCACATGAGTTGCGCCCACTCTGAGCGCAAATAAATCAGACATGAAAAGAATTCCCTCTTTAGTGAGGGGGAGGAGTCAATGGCCACCACCTTGATCGGAACCTTGAGCCTAACTGTCCCTATCTTGCAGCGCGTGACCAATTGGGAGCCAATGAGATTAATGGATGATCTGCAGTCCATGAAGGCTGTAGAGGGAAAAGATCTACCGTCCATAAGCTGTTCCACATTAAGTAAAACTTTAGAAAATGAGGAAAAGGGTACCTGAGGGTCTGAGTAGTCTCCCCGCTGACAACCCAGAACTAGTCGTTTCCCGCCGACCGGGTCGAAGACGGGCAATCAGGACACTCGCTTTTCCAATGTCCCGTTTTACCGCAGTAAAAGCATAACTGCTTGTCCTTCCGGTGTTTCCTCTCCGTATCCTTCAGGGAAAGGGTGCCTACATCCATGAGCTCAGGGGCAGTCTCTTTTCCACTGGGGAACAATGGAGTCTTCACCTGCATCACCCCTCTGGCCCGCAGCCTGCGGTCCATCCGGACGGCCTGGGTCATGGCGTCCTCGAGAGAGTTAGGTGGGGGATGTAACGCCAAGGCATTCTGCAGCCGCTCGGACAAGCCTCTGGGAAAGAGACCTCGAAGCGCAGCGTCGCCCCAATAGTTCTCTGCAGCCCAGCGGCGGAAATCAGTACAAAACCACTCAGCCGAGTGTTTCCTCTGACAGACGCTCAACACCATGTCCTCTGCCAATCGCACTCGGTCAGGCTCATCATAAATGTGCCTGAGGGCCTCAAAGAATGCATTCACAGACACTCTCTCAGGCGCAGTGGGAGGTAGGGAGAAAGCCCAAGTTTGTGGGGACCCTCTTAATGACCCCTACCTTCTGGTTTTCGTTCCCGAAGGAACGTGGTCTCAAACTAAAAAAAAGTTTGCAACCCTCCATGAAGATCCTGAACTCCTTTTTGTTACCAGAAAAGAAGTCAGGCAGTTGAACAGGTGGTTCCGGGTACACCAGGACAACATCCCTCGCCCCAGCCCCCAGAGACCCAGGAGATAAAGCCCCTCGCACTGTCTCAGAAACCTGCTGCTGAGAATGAGCAAGACTTGCTGTTCCAGAGATAAACCCTGAAACATCTGACTCAGATTTTTCATCTGGTCAGCCAGAGACTGTATGGAATCCATAATTCTCTGCACAAAAAAACCCAAAAACTTAATGGTCAGTTATAATGTCAGGGTCCTGTCAGCACCGGCGTGCAGCCTTCACTGAGCAGGGACTCACCCGCACTGTAGGGGGCCCGGGGTCAGGTACGGCCTGAAAGTACAGACAAACAGGACCTGGGGACGCTGAAGTTTAGCAAGCAGTGAAGGATCTACGGTCATGTGACTGCAAGAGGCGGGGCTTAGCGTCCTGCTTCCAGAGATCGGCAGGACACTATACAGAAATACTCAGAGTCAGTCAAAACGGAGGTCATACACAGAGATAGCAGTAAAGTACCAGGGATGAAACAGAACGGATAGTCTGGGCCACGCAGGGGTCCCGACTATGAGGACATACACAGAGATAGCAGTAAAGTACCAGGGATGAAACAGAATGGCTAGTCGGGGCCACGCAGGGGTCAAAGCCAAACACACATAGAAGGTACCAAGCAGAGTCCAACAAGCAATATCCAGAGAACAGACCGAGTCGTACACAAAGTATCAAGCAACCACAACACAGCACAAACATACTCAGGGGTCAACACAACTCTGCCAAGGGTGAAAGTATAACTGGCGGGGATAGGAGCTTCCTGAGGCTATAAGAAGCTTTCCCAGAAGAAATGAGAGGCCACCATGATAAGCCCCAGGTGTGCAGGTAAGAGTCTGCACTGAGATCAAAACATTAACCCCAGAAGTACAGGTCCACCAGGGCTGGAATCATGACAATCAAGTGTCAAATCTTACACTAAATGTGATAGGTGTCGGGTTCCTGCAGTGGCACAGCAGGAATCCAGAGCCTCACTGTTATGAATGAGTCGTCGGAAGAGGAAAAAACAAAAATGCAAGCTAAGTCCAGAAAACCTGAGAGGTTGGTAGCTAGCGGATTGCAAACCCCTGATCCTATTCACAACAACTAACAGTAGCCGTGGAGCATTCCTACGGTGGTCCTAGACGCCTCTTCTCAGCTGGAGAACTAAATAAGCCTAAAGAAAGAAAGGGGACATCTAAACTGCCCCAGAGCAGACCCCAAAGCAATAGACAGCCTCCAACATGTATTGTCGGTGAAAACAGATGAAAACACAAACACAGACAGAAAGACAGGCAGAGCAAACGATGGGGCCCAACTAACTAGATAGGAAAGGACAGAAAAGATGCTGGATGCAATCCGCAAAAACCCTACCAAAAATGTCCCAACACGTCTGATAGGAAAAACGGCCCTGAAGTCACTAGACTTCAAAATCCCTATATCAGCACTCCGATATATTCTGAAGACAGAGCAAAAGAGATTTAACCGATCAGGGACAAAAAAGGAAATTCAGCAGAGCCCCAGCCGGGGCTGGCAGAACACAAAACTAAGCAAATCAGACAAAATCTCATGGCACAATAACAGAGCAAAACTTAGCTTTAGAAGACAGGAACTGATCTGGAGGCCAGAGCTCAGAGCAGAGAAATCACCAGCAACCCTACAGGGCGTCGGCTGCCTTATATCCACTCATAGATTCCTGATGTCCAATCACAATCCACCTGTTCAGGTGACAGGTTTCTCCCATCCAAATCAGTTTCACCACCTCCTTTCACCAGCAGAGGGAGTTCATCAGACATCAAAGGTGAACGAGAAAATGAGCTCACAACACCTCACATTCTGCGGTCTCCCATTCTCCATCGACCGCAGAGGAACTTGCTCAGCAGCCCCGTCTTTCCCGACTCTCTGCCCAGACCTGCTCTGTGGGTCTGGCTGTTGCTGCCACTTTTGGGCCAGCAATATCAATGCAGGCTGCTCAGCAGCAAACCGTTCCAGAGGCTAAGTCCTTCCGTCGCTCCACTGAGCATGCTCACGAGACGATCTCCCATTGGAGATCGGGAGTCACATGCACAGGTCCTTCTCCAGATCCGATTGGTCCATCTCAGGGATCTGGAAGCTTCCGGAAGATCCCGGCTATAAAAGGTTCACATGGCCGCTCGGCCATGCGCTAGTATGGACTCTAGTTGCTAACTGTGTGACTGATGACGGATGTATGGACTTGCAAATGACTCATTAAGATTCCCCTCCCTCTGATATTACATGTGTGAATAGGGAACTAGTGATAGAGTCAGCGTCAGTCAGTGGCAAGCTACAGGCCACAGTACGCATCCTCCACAGTGCTAGCATCTGACAGTGTGCCTGCTACCAGGCATTTTCGTATAGCGGCAGTGTCTGTCACCGCACTGCAGTCAGCAGTACTTCTTGGCGTACGCGGTTGCGACACCACATGCACGGTAGGTCTAGACGGACATGGACTCTGTGTCTTGGGCCAAGTCCTGTGACCATACACCGGGCGTGCATTCCACCGAGTCCTGTGACGTCAACAGTCTCGGCCTTTGTACTTTACGCCTCGGCGCCTCTGTGTAGGAACAGAGATCGCCCAGCGCACTCCGGGTGACGTTCAACCCGCGTGCGTTATAACGCCATATAGTGCATCTGCCATTACATAGCAGCAGTATTACATCTTCTGCATGGTGGATGCTGGGCGGCGAACGCACTTATTATTATTTATTATTTATTATTTAGTGCGTTCCGCCATCCCTAACAAAATGGCTCACCATCAAGTGCAATTGGGATTGTCATAATTAATAATGCCAGTACCACTCTGGCTGAGTTACTTTGGGTTAAAATATGAATAAATACACTTTCTGTTTTATGAAATCCTGATTTCTGTTTGTGTGAATGTATAGCAAATATTTTCATTACAAAATAATCGCTCCTTGCTTTACCTTTAAGACATGTTTTACAACATTTCCCTCATTTACAGTTGGATAAGATTTCATGGATGAAGTTTTACTTTGGAAAACAAAATTGAATAATAGGATGGAAGATGTAGAAACCTGTTCTGCCTGTTTGTGAAGCAGCAGATGCAGAAAATTCCAACAAGAGAGAGAGAGAGATGCTATCTTTCCCATTCTAAGTCTGCAGCTTCTTGTTTCATTTCATCTTTAGAGATGTTAATTGAAGGACAGATGTGTCATCTGGGCAGACTTCCAATTGTACATTCAGGAAGTCTCCTGAATTCACACCAGCATTGCTTTTCAGCCTCAAGTTGTTGATAAAACGATGAATCTTTTTTTTTTCATTAAACAGTTTGGCAGAACACTTTTCATAAATTCAGATATTGTATTGAATATTTGCACAGATTAAGAAGCAGAAATTCTGAAGCACAGTTTATTACAAAAATGCTCCATTCAAACATTGCAGCGCTATTACTCAAATTATGGAAGTACTTACAGTGCCACTGTGAAATGATTTTTTTTTACAAATATTGAAGGCATAAGACACAAAAAAAGATTGTTGTCTAGGTTTATTATATAACATATAAATTTACACAATAATATTATCTTCTTCCTGTCATTGCCTATGTTCTTTTTCATTGTTTTATCATTTCCTCCCCTTTTTCCAGCAGTCATAGCTTTCTTTAATTTTTTTTTATGTGGTATGAGCTTTAGTTATGTATGACAATTGAGATGAGCAAATTGATCTGTGGGCGAATGAGTTTGAGGCTTATTTTCCAAAAAACAATCAGTGATTTGATTAGAGTAAAGCAGGAAAAAAATAAAACTAAAAAGTGAAATGTCATTTCACACACTGCTAAAGTTAGCATGCTAATGGCATCTGGTCCATATTTGCGGGCTTCCCCATAGTGCCCTGCAGCAGATCATATAGACCATTCCATCGGATCAGAAGGGCTATCACAATCAGTATAGAAAAGATATGCAGAAGCCAAGAAATCCCATTTATGATTTTACCCTGTGGGGATAGAAACACACTAAACAAATAGAAAATGGCTTAATGTGATTGTGGTGTACTACTTCAGGGCTGTTGTACCAAAATGAAAATGGGATTAATAGTCTCAGTTAGTGAATACTAATATGAAGATTCTTGTGACTGCTACTCCAGTAACAAAGCAAAAAATAAGATAATTTTGGATTGGCTGGAGAAAAAGTTTATGTAACTGCCTGATCATTTACGTAACTAGTTTGTTACAAGTTGAAAACTCCAAAACGGGCTAATATTTTTATTTCTTCTGGTGAAAGAATAGCTTCTTCATAAAGAGAAAAGTACACGTAAGTTACGATCGCGGACGCAGCATGGCTTACCAGCCATCTCTTCCACGTCGTTGAACCTTAACGACGACAGGGTATGCATCCCAGGTGATCGTGGAATGTGGAGCCACTAGACCACAGAGGGGGACCCAGGCCTATCCCGACTAGGGAACGGTAGCGACCAGGGTCTGTGGCAGCTGAGCTAGTGGACAAGATGGCCATATCAGAACTAAAAGACACTGCACAACTTCAGCTATGAAGAAACATAAAGTTTACCTAAACGAAGCAAAAAGACATTTAGACACCAGGCTCCCGATTACACACATCAAGAAGGGTACATATCTCAAGTTGACAGATGAAGCAGGAGGTCATCACGGGTTGACGCAGTCCAGTGACATCTGGCATGGGCATCCTAGGAGGACCTCTTTCTTGGCCCACAGGAGAGACACAGGCACAGCAGGAGAACATCAGACACCGACCTCGGGCAGACTTCAGACAATGGCTAGGGTCATCACGTGTTGATGTAGTCCAGGGTTGTCTTGCACGGGCATACTAGGATGGTCTTTCTCAGGCCTCAGGCATAGCACAGGCACAGCAGGAAACATCTGACACCGACATCGGACAGTCTTCAGACAATGGCAGGAGCCATCAGGGGTAAGTGTTATGAATGGGTCACCGAGGAGGATAGCAGGCCAGGTTAAGCCACAGAAAACCAGAGAGGTTGGTAACTAAGCGGATGCAGACCCCTGATCCTGTCCACATAACTAGGAGTAGCTGTAGAGCATGCCTACAATGATCCTAGATGCCTCGGCACAGCTGGAGAGCTAACTAAGCCTAAAGCAAGAAAGGGGAAATCTAAACTGCCCTGGAGAAGACCCCAAAGGAATAGATAGCCCCCAAACATATATTGTCAGTGAGACAAGATGAAAACACAAACGCAGGCAGAAAAATAGACTGAGCAAACGATGGGGCCCACACTGACTAGACAGGACAGGAAAGGAAAGACATTGTCTGCAATCACGCAAAAAACCATGCAAAAAGTCCAACACGTCTGATGCACAAAAACACTGAAGTTGCACGACTTCGCCCCCCACTATATCAGCACTCTGGTATATTCTGAAAGCAAAGCAAAAAGACTAATATAAAAGGGGACAAAATAAACTGGCACATGCAGTAACGTATGGGAGGTGATTCAGCACAACCCCAGTCGGAGCTAGCTGACCCGCACAAAGCAGAGATAAACTAAACCAGATCAAATGCAAACAGAATAGCAAATGAACCACTTATCTGAACATGCAGGGAAAGAGCAGGAGACATCAGACCTCAGGAGGCACAGGAAGAAAATCACCAGCAGGGATAGAGGGAGTCAGCTGTCTTAAATCCCAATCAGAAACCCCAGATCTCCTATCGTCTTTCTCATTATCATGTGGCAAGCCTCTGTCAATCAGATCAGCTCCAACACCTCCATTAACCACCAGAGGGAGCCCAGAAAGAGAACTCTCAATCTGACCAGCTCCACTATCTTCAGTAATCACCAGAGGGAAGCCAGAGAGAGAATTCACAACAGGTAAGACCCCAGGGATCCAGCAGGACATCGGAACATAAGCAATACACGGAAAGCACAGGTCCAGGAACGTTGGGACTACAGCATCGGGCATCGGCTGGTCAGATCCAGGGCTCACTAGCGGGACAGTCACCAGGAAACAGAGCTGGAGACTCCTGAGAACCACGGAGGAGGAATCTATCCAGGAACACGAACGGGTCCGACTCAAGAGCACAGGCTGGACCACAGAACCACAGACTGGACATTTGGACACAGGCTGGACATCGGAACATGGACTGGACATCGAAACACGGACAGACATTGGACACAGGCGGAACATCAGGACACAGGCTGGACATCAGGACACAGGATGGATATCGGGACACAGGCTGGACATCAGGACACAGGCTGGACATCAGAACATCAGGACATCTGGACACAGGCTGCGCATCAGGTCATCAGGACACAGACAGGACATCGAGACATTGGACACAGGCAAGACATCAGGACATTTGGACATCGGACACTAGCAGGATATCAGGACACAGGCTGGACATCAGGACATCGGACACAGGCAGGACATCTGGACATCAGGACACAGACGGAACATCATGACACAGACTGGACATCAGGACACAGGCTAGACATCAGGACACAGGCTGGACATCAGGACACAGGCTGGACATTGGAACATCAGGACATCTGGACACAGGCTGGACATCAGGTCATCACCAGGACACAGACAAGACATCGGGACATTGGACACAGGCAAGACATCAGAACATCTGGATATGGGACACAGGGAGGACATCAGGACACAGGCTGGACATCTGGACATCAGGACACAGGCTGGACATCAGGACATCGGACACAGGCAGGACATTTGGATATCAGGACACAGGCTGAACATCAGGATATCAGTACACAGGCAGGACATCAGGACACCGGCAAGGCAGCCCAGGTCATCCACTGGGACACGGATGGCACAGGACCAGGAACAACAGCGAGGCAGCTCAGATCATTGACAGAGACACGGAGAGTGCAGATTCAGGAACACCGGGATGGCAGTTCAGGACATTGGCTGAGACACGTACAGCACAGGACCAGGCAGCAGTGGTCGAGCTCTGGATACTGGACAGCAGTCACCAGACTCCGGACATCGGACATGATCTCCAGGCACCAGGCAGCGCTCATCAGGTTCCAAACTACGGTCGTCATGCCACGGGTATCGAACCTAGAAAGTAATTCAAGCGGGATGGTGCAAACACTGCTGGATTGTACCGGGGCCAGACGGAGTCAGCACTGCATTGCAAGCTGAGTACAGCAGAGTAAACGCTCAGCAAAAACACCGGACTCTATCTTTAAAAGCCGAACCCAGGATAGTTCACAGACACTCGGTACAGGGTTCCAGACACAGAGGCACTTTCAGGAACATAACACAGAGGACACAGTTCAGACAGGGTCAGGCACAGGAATGGAAAAAAACAGACACAAACAGAAAGGGATCTGGGTACACAGCCCCCAGAGCAGGCGGAAGTACAGGTATCAGCTTTCCCAGAACTGAACACAGTCAGAACAGGAGCTGAACACCCAACACACATGGCAAGACTCAGAAACTTAATGCGAAGTTCTGGCAAAGCCCACAGGGCAGGATAACTTTATATAGGAGCTGCTCCACAGGCACCCTAAGCACAGCCAGAAACAAATCAGCATAGCAAAGGACACCTGACAGCATCTGCAAGCCTGGACACACGTGGCAAGTCATGCATCACTGCAGAGGACCTCACAACCCGCAAGTAGCTTCCACAGCGGCAGCCAGGGACCGCACATGCATGTGGTCAGGCAGCACAGTGGAGACACTCACGCATGTACGACTATGCAGCAGAGCTGGGAACTGAGCAGCATCCATACAGGTAACTGACAACAGCATTCCAGCTCATTAGGGGGAAAGGAGCAAAGAGTTAAAGAAGAAATATGCAGCATTACAACGTATGTTTTCTCCCATAGTGAAATAATAATTTTTGGAGAACTCGGCAAAAATCTACCGCTTCTTTGTTGAGCCTCTTGATGCTCCCCAAATGGATAATAATGTTTTCTTCTCTGTTTGCACGGACTGAACAGCAAGGCATGTATTTGCCCATAAAGGAATAATTTTTACACCATTTATATAGTATATGTGGGCTACAAGGTCCAAAACTGCTGTGTGTGGTAAAATTTAATTGCTGCAAATCAAATTCTTTTGAAAAATTCAACAATTATATTGCAAAAAATCAGGTCTCACCTATAAATTATCACACTCATTTTTTTTTACATGTACTAGATAACTAGAAATCTGCCTTTGTCTTTTGTTTTTACAAAGATCTGTCTTTTGTTTTTACAAATATTGTGCATTAAAAACATATTACAACATAATTGTTCAGGTCAGTATGATTATGGTAATGTTTAGCAATGTTGAAAATAATTTTACATTTGTAAATAGAGATGAGTGAACCCATGAAAGTTCGGGTTCACTGAACACACAGTAAATGTCACGATCCATTTCTTGGATCTGTATCAGGTCTGGATTTCCTCACATTTAAACCTTTTTTCTTTTGGGTGTTTAATATGAGTTTTTGCCCCCGGTGGCCGCTGGCGTTTACTACAGCTGTAGTTGGTCTGTTGATGTATATTCCCCCCGGTGGCTGCCGGGGTTACTGCAGGGAAACTGCATGTGATTAATTATTTATGCAGGTGGTAACTTCTCCCCCTCCTTCCTATAAAAGGAGTTCAGGCTGGTTTCACATTTGCGTTTTTTAGCGCTGGAAAAAAACGCATACGTGCGCATGCGATTTTTCCCCTATATTTAACATGGGTGCGCATACCTGCGCACTTGTAAGCGCATGTATGCGATTTTCATGCGCTGCGTTTTTTTGGGTTGTGCGATGGTATTTTCCAGACGCTGCATGTTGCATTTTTTGGCCCTTGAAAAAATCGCATGCGCACGTATGCGCACGTTTTGCGCTAAAAATGGCCATTATAGCCTATGGATGCGCATACGTGCGCACTGGCATGCGCAGGTATGCGCTTTTTTAGCGCAGCGTTTTTTGGGTGGTGTCCACTTTTTATCCTAGTTAGAATCTTCTAAAGTCCAAAAAAAAAAGGCTATATAAAGGAGGTGCCTGCCAAAACTCTGCCACTACTACACTAGACAGATTGAAGAGCAGACATTCAACCAAGAACACATTATATCAGCGAAGAATGTGAGTATATTACATTATATGCCTGTCCTTTTAAATTATGTATGTACTAATGATTTTTATTATTTTTACATGCAGTATGTCTTCAGAATCGGAGTATTCCCCATCGCGGCAGGAATTGGCGCAAGCAGACCGTGAGGTGATTATTTTCGTGCATCTGGTAAGTATATCTGCTGCTTCTCCAAATCTCTTACGTTTTTTTCAACTTTCAGACATCGTCATCATCATCTGCGGACGGGAATAGTGAGGGCGAACAGCAGGAGCAGCGAAGCCAAGTCCCGGTGGTGATACGTAATGTAAGTATCAAATGATTTGTAATGTTTTTTTTTTTTTTTTATCTTCTATTTTTACTCTTTTTTTTTTTTCTTTTTTTGTAACTTTTTAGTCAATTTAAATTTGATTATTCTAATGAATGTGTTTTGTCTAGGTTCCACAACGGGATGAAGACGTCTACCTGGATAATGAGCAGCTCATCAGCCTGGTCCAGGAGCGTTCGCCGTTGTGGGACAGCCGTGACCGGCTGTACAAGGACAATGTGGTGACACGGCGGCTATGGAATGAGGTGGCCGCAGCGTTGATGGATGGCTGGGACAGCGCCACAGCATCCGCCAAAAAGGCGTTTAGTGAGTATTTCCCTGCTCTGTATTGTGCCGCAGTGACTGTTGTCCTTGACGGCACTGTTGGGTTTCGTGCTAGGCGTATTCTAGCAGGAAACCCAACAGTGTCATCGTGGTCTACAGTGACTGCTTTGAGTATTGTATTGCTACATTGTGCCGCAGTGACTGTTGTCCTTGACGGCACTGTTGGGTTTCGTGCTAGGCGTATTCTAGCAGGAAACCCAACAGTGTCATCGGGGTCTACAGTGACTGCTTTGAGTATTGTATTGCTACATTGTGCCGCAGTGACTGTTGTCCTTGACGGCACTGTTGGGTTTCGTGCTAGGCGTATTCTAGCAGGAAACCCAACAGTGTCATCGTGGTCTACAGTGACTGCTTTGAGTATTGTATTGCTACATTGTGCCGCAGTGACTGTTGTCCTTGACGGCACTGTTGGGTTTCGTGCTAGGCGTATTCTAGCAGGAAACCCAACAGTGTCATCGGGGTCTACAGTGACTGCTTTGAGTATTGTATTGCTACATTGTGCCGCAGTGACTGTTGTCCTTGACGGCACTGTTGGGTTTCGTGCTAGGCGTATTCTAGCAGGAAACCCAACAGTGTCATCGGGGTCTACAGTGACTGCTTTGAGTATTGTATTGCTACATTGTGCCGCAGTGACTGTTGTCCTTGACGGCACTGTTGGGTTTCGTGCTAGGCGTATTCTAGCAGGAAACCCAACAGTGTCATCGTGGTCTACAGTGACTGCTTTGAGTATTGTATTGCTAAATTGTGAAGCAGTGACTGTTGTACTTGACGGCACTGTTTTTTTTTATCAACAGTGGACAAAGTCCGAACACGTTGGCGTTCGATCAAGGACCGCTTCAACAGTGATGTTCGTGCTGAGGGCCAGGTTCGCAGTGGATCTGCGTCAAGGACCAGAACTAGATACCGTCACTATCACGCGTTGCAGTTCCTACGACCGGTCCTTGCCACAAGATCGTAAGTATTATACATTTTGGGTTTTTATTTTTATTAATCTGTGTTTTTCTAATCCACAGCTGATGCTTCTTGTAAAGGCATGGTAGTAATGATTTTCCTTTCTTCCACAGCACCTGGAGCAGCACCCTGCAACCTGGCCCTGGAGCGGTCCTTCGTCGGACGTCCTCTGACCCGTCCCAGCCATCCGACAGCCAGGAAGCACCTTGCAGGTCCCACACACACACAGCTGGTGACCAGGAAGCTGGGCCATCAGGTGTTCCCCTGTCCCAGGTCTCTGCCACTGGTTATGCGGGCACTACCCGCCAGCGGCAGAGGGCCTTGGAAAGGAATGTCTTGCCCGAGTTTATGCATTTGAGCGAGACATTTAATTCCAGCCTCAAGTCACTGTCCGACAGAGTTGAAAGCGGTTTTGCACTGATGGAACGTGGTTTTAACCACTTTGAACACCGCTTCAATTCTGTAGAACAGCGCCTTGACCGTCTGGAGGCCGACCTCAACAGACCAGCACACCATTTTTTTAGTAAGATTGAAAAGGGCATGGCGGAACACCTTAGTCCTGATCAACAGCTGAATGTGCTGCAGGCCTGCAACAATGCTTTCTTGCAGGCTATGCAGCATAATCGGTACGGTCAGCAGTCAGTGGTGTCCTTTCCACCTGTGCCACCATTGACTCGCTTCACCTCACTACCGACTTGTGCTGCATACCACTGCACGGACACCTCTCTTCAAAGGCTGGACACCCACCGTTACACCACCACAAGTCTGAGTGCAGCTGGTCACTTCACCGACACCACCATGGCAAGCGCTGCTCCTGTCTGGAGCACCACCGCCAATCCCATGCATGCGTGGAGCTCAGCCACCACTAGGCAAACATGGAACAGCCCTGCCGCTACAACAACATGTAGTAGCCCTGCCACCACCACTCTGCAAACCTGGGCCATCACTGCCGCCACCAGTCCTCCTGCAAGGACGAGCACTGAACAAGAAGAGCAGCATCAGCCACCTCAGCAGCAGCAGCCAACTCAGCAGACGCCACCTCAGCAGCAGCAGCCACCTCAGCAGCAGCCGCCACCTCAGCAGCAGCAGCCACCTCAGCAGCAGCCGCCACCTCAGCAGCAGCAGCAACCACCTCAGCAGCAGCCGCCACCTCAGCAGCAGCAGCAACCACCTCAGCAGCAGCTGCCACCTCAGCAGCAGCCGCCACCTCAGCAGCAGCCGCCACCTCAGCAGCAGCCGCAACCTCTGCAGCAGCAGCCGCCACCTCAGCAGCAGCAGCCATACCAGCAGACGGGGGACCTACATTCCATATTTGCCCCTACTTCAAGGCGAAATCAATCAAGGCGGGCATTGGGCCAAAGTCGGTCCAGGCACACAAGCCTACGGCGACATGCCATTACAACTAATGTAACTGAACAGATTTCCTCTCCTACAAGTGTTCCAAGTTTAATTCCCTTAACTGGACTACCTTCCCCCACAAGTTTTGTTGCCCCTTCCCCTCAAACACCGTCTTCAACTGCAAGTGTTGCATATTCCCTGCACACCCCCAAATTGAAACCATCTGCCCCCAAACGCCGTAAAAAATAATTTTTAAATTTTTTTTTTGTGATAAAAAATAAATTTACATTTGTGGTTCACCATTAATATGTTTCATTAATGTTGTTTGCGCCGCTCACACACACTGATGGGTAAATACATGTTAAAAACCAACCCAAGGGCTAGTATAGTCATATGTGAAATAACATGGACTAGTATAGTCATTCAAAGGCCTAGTGTAATAACTCTAGTTTTACCAAATAGAATCTGTTTTCATGAAAAACAAACTGTTGAAACTTGTCTAAAAAATAAGTTTCTTTCTAGTTTCACCAGTTTGTTTTTGGTGAAACAAGATGCTAGTTGTTAAAAATCGAGTTATTACAGTAGGCCTTGGTATGACTATACTAGGCCGTGGTATTTCACATATACTACTAGCCCCAAGGCCTAGTATACTCATATTTGAAATACCACGGCCTAGTATAGTCATTCCAAGGCCTAGTGTAATAACTCTAGTTTTACCAAATAGAATCTGGTTTCATGAAAAACAAACTGTTGAAACTTGTCTAAAAAATAAGTTTCTTTCTAGTTTCACCAGTTTGTTTTTGTTGAAACAAGATGCTAGTTGTTAAAAATCGAGTTATTACAGTAGGCCTTGGTATGACTATACTAGGCCGTGGTATTTCACATATACTACTAGCCCCAAGGCCTAGTATACTCATATTTGAAATACCACGGCCTAGTATAGTCATTCCAAGGCCTAGTGTAATAACTCTAGTTTTACCAAATAGAATCTGGTTTCATGAAAAACAAACTGTTGAAACTTGTCTAAAAAATAAGTTTCTTTCTAGTTTCACCAGTTTGTTTTTGTTGAAACAAGATGCTAGTTGTTAAAAATCGAGTTATTACAGTAGGCCTTGGTATGACTATACTAGGCCGTGGTATTTCACATATACTACTAGCCCCAAGGCCTAGTATACTCATATTTGAAATACCACGGCCTAGTATAGTCATTCCAAGGCCTAGTGTAATAACTTTTAATGGAGCAGATTACATTCATCCACTCAATGCTGACTTGTATTCCCCATGGACTTTCATTGGGGTTGGGTTTTGAGTGTTGTGTTTTGAGAAAATCACATACTTTGTTTTAAACTATTTGCACAATTTTATCTTGAAAAAAAATTGTTTCCTGATTCATGGCCTGCAGCTTTGCTCATTCCAATATATTTCACGCAGACTAGCAATGCTGCATTTTAACTCGTATGTGTATTTACCTGCCCAGGTGTGTGAACATAACAAAATTCAGTTATACATGGGAAGTTTTTTAATTAATCGGAGTTTAAAAAATATAGTGCACTCAGTAATGGTATCAAATAAGGATTTTTATTACCATAAACAACAACATTACACCATTTCATCTTGCCAGTGCACCCGTCCTACATCAGAAATAAAGTAGGCCGCAAATTTGTCCCTCATTTGGCCAACTTCAACGGATGACCTGAGAGTGTGCTGAGTGAATTCAGGCAATGGGTTAGGAGCATCATCGTCCAGTTCAAAGGTCGGGTGCTCTTTAGCCATCACAAAGTTATGTAGAACCACACAGGCCTTCACCACCTCATCGACTGTTTCAAGTTTAAGATTAATGGCCGTGCCCAGAATTCGCCATCTGGAAACAAGAATCCCAAAAGCACACTCGACAGTTCTTCTGGCCCTGGTCAGCCTGTAATTAAAAATTTTTTTGGTGTGGTCCAAGTCCCGGCTGGAGTAGGGTTTCAGTAAGTTTCCGCACATTTGAAAAGCCTCATCGCCAACCATTACAAAGGGCAGTGGCGGAGCTTCGGTGTGAGGAAGAGGCCGTGGCATAGGGAAATTAAATTGGTTGCCATACAACCTCCGGCCCATGTCTGAGTTTTTAAAAGCCTGCGAGTCATTACCACGGCCAAATGCTCCAATGTCCACTGCTACAAACATACATCCGGCATCCGCAATTGCAATGAGTACTATTGAAAAGTACTTTTTGTAATTATAGTACTCAGATCCCGTTCTTTGGGGTTTGATGATCCGTATGTGTTTCCCATCAACAGCTCCCAAACAGTTGGGAAAATTGCATACTGTCCAGAATTTGTCAGCAATTTCCATCCACTTTTCAGCGGTGGGCAGGGGCATAAATTCTGGGCAAAGAACATTCCAGAGAGCCCGGCAGGTGTCAGCAACAATTCCAGACAAGGTAGAGATTCCAATACGGTACTGGAAGTGTAGTGAGGATAGGGTTTCTCCAGTCGCCAGGAATCTGTGAACAGACAAAGAAGTAAAATTAATATTTATGTATATTATTTTTAAAAACTATAAAAAAAATATTAGTACATTCACGAAAACTAATTACCCAAGGTTTTGAATACTAAATTTACAAAAAAAAACATCAGACCACACCCCTTTGTTTTTAAAACATACCGTAATGTCACCAGTAGCCGTTCCTCAGGAGGAATCGCACGACGGAGCTGTGTGTCCTGTCTCCGGATGGATTGTTGGACACGAGCAAGCAAATCCATGAAACTTTCGTGGGACATCCGGATATAATCTGTAAATTTCTCCGGGTTTGACTGGAGCTCGCTGTAGAGGGTATGGTATGCCCCACGGCTCTCCCGGAGTTCAACAATCGGATGTATCCACATACGCCGCCGTCTTCGCTGCCTCTCTCTCTTCCTTTGTTCATGGCAAGCAACTGCATACGCCTGAGCCATCGCGATGTCCAAATCCAAGTTGAAGTGAAAACTCTTCCAGCGCAGATCCATGGTCACGAGAAGAATCAAGCAAATGTGAAGAATACTGTAGACAGGGTGTATATATATTAACATACCACACCCACAATGAAGTCCCATTGGTCTTGTGTGTTGTTGAATGGTTGTTTTTTCTTTTTTGTGGGGTTTTTCCAAAATCTGTAAAAAAACGCAAACGCACAAAAAACGCATACAAACGCGCAAAAACGCTGCGTTTTTTTCCTGCATGCGCATTAAAATGCTGGAAAAAAACGCAGCGTTTGTATGCATTTGTATGCGTTTTTTTAATGCGTTTTTTTGCGGGAAAAACGCGCTGCAAAAAAAAGCAAGTGTGAAACTAGCCTCAGTTGCTGGAAATCACTGTTGGTTATATACTTGCTCTTGGGAGACCAACCAAGCTGGAGTTCAGGAGCTGAGTTCTGTGGTGCTTCAGTTGTTTGCTGTTGTCAAGTGGCTATCTCTGCTGTCCAGGTGCATTGCAGCAGAGCAAGCTAAGTTTTATTTTATTTTACCCTGTCTGTTGTATCTTTCCTTTGGGTTTTTTGTGTAATACACTTTTACCTGTCTCACTTCCTGGGGAGGGGGTTGGGGGTTTAGCTCAGGGCTAAACAGGAGACAGGGACAGTTTGAGGACTTGGGCCTCACTACCTTTAAGTGTACCCCCAAGTTAAGGAAAGACAGGGCTCCCCCTTAGCCTGAGGGGCAGTTCAGGGGACCCGGTTCCACATCTTCTGTTTTCCACTTATTGCTCTGTGACAGTAAAAAGTTTGGTTCGGATTTGTACTTGTTGTAAATAGAGATGAGTGAAGCTGTGGAAGTTTTGTTTTTCCGAACATACAGTAAAAAGCTTGACCTCGAACTTAATCCCGAACTCAATAAAAGTAGACCCCATCACCCCTTAATGACCACCAATATGACTTAAAACTGACCTGCGATATAAGAGATTAACATCTGACAATTTGCTACATCAGCCATAATCAATGTTGGCACTGAGCATGGCCATTTAACCCCTTCACCACCAAGGGTGGTTTGCACGTTCATGACCGGGCCAATTTTTACAATTCTGACCACTGTACCTTTATGAGGTCATAACTCTGGAACGCTTCCATGGATCCCAGTGATTCTGACATTGTTTTCTCGTGACATATTGTACTTCATGTTAGTGGTAAAATTTCATTCAAATAACTTGCGTTTATTTGTGAGAAAAATGGAAATTTGGCAAAAATTTTGAAAATTTCGCAATTTTCCAACTTTGAATTTTTATGCCCTTAAATCAGAGATACAGCACACAACAAACTTGATAACTAACATTTCCCACATGTTTACTTTACATCAGCACAATTTTGGAACCAAAATTTTTTTGTTAGGAAGTTATAAGGGTTAAAAGTTGACCAGCGATTTCTCATTTTTACAACACCATTTTATTTTTAGGATCACATCACATTTGAAGCCACTTTGAGGGGTCTATATGATAGAAAATACCCAAAAGTGACACCATTCTAAAAACTGCACCCCTTAAAGTGCTCAAAACCACATTCAAGTAGTTTATTAACCCTTTAGGTGTGTCACAGGAATTTTTTTGAATATTTAAAAAAAAAAGGAACATCTAACTTATTTTCATAAAAAAAATACTTCAGGTTCAATTTTTTTTATTTTACCAAGGGTAACAGGAGAAATTGGACTGCAAAAGTTATTGTGCAATTTGTCCTGAGTACGCTGATACCTGATATGTGGGGGGGAACGACTGTTTCGGCGCATGGCAGAGCTCAGAATGGAAGGAGCGCCGTTTGACTTTTTCAATGCAAAATTGGCTGGAATTCAGATTGGACGCCATGTCACGTTTGGAGAGTCCCTGATGTACCTAATCAGTGGAAACCCCCTACAAGTGACCCCATTTTGGAAACTAGACCCCCCAAGGAACTTATCTAGATATGTGGTGAGAACTTTGAACCCACAAGGGCTTTACAGAAGATTATAAGGTACAGCGGTACAATTAAAAAATCATATTTTTTCCACAAAAATGATCTTTTCACCCCAATTTTTATTTTCCCAAGGGTAACAGGACCCTAAAAGTTATTGTGCAATTTGTCCTGAGTACGCTGATACCCCACATGTGGGGGTAAACCACTATTTGGGCGCATGACAGAGCTCGGAAGGGAAGCAGCGCCATTTGACTTTTTGGCTGGAATTGAGATCGGACACCATGTCGCGATTGGAAAACCCCTGATGTACCAAAACAGTGGAAACCCCCCACAAATGACACCATTTTGGAAACTAGACCCCCTAAGGAACTTATCTAGATGTGTGGTGAGAACTTTGAACCCCTATGGGCTTCACAGAAGTTTATAACATAAAGCCGTACAATTAAAAAATCATATTTTTTCCACAAAAATGATCTTTTCACCCCAATTTGTATTTTCCCAAGGGTAACAGGACCCTAAAAGTTATTGTGCAATTTGTCCTGAGTACGCTGATACCCCACATGTGGGGGTAAACCACTATTTGGGCGCATGACAGAGCTTGGAAGGGAAGCAGCGCCATTTGATGTTTTTGGCTGGAATTGAGATCGGACACCATGTCGCGATTGGAAAACCCCTGATGTACCTAAACAGTGGAACCCTCCCACAAATGACACCATTTTGTAAACTAGACCCCCCAAGGAACTTATCTAGATGTGTGGTGAGCACTTTGAACCCCCCAGTGCTTCACAGAAGTTTATAACGCCCGGGCGTGAAAATAAAAAATTTGTATTTTTTCCACAAACATGATCTTTTAGTCACCATTTTTTTATTTTCCCAAGGGTATGAGGAGAAATTGGACCCCAAAAGTTGTTGTCCAATTTGTCCTGAGTATGCTGATACCCCATATGTGGGAGAAAACTACTGTATGGGCACATGTCGGGGCTTGGAAGGGAAGTAGTGACGTTTTGGAATGCAGACTTTGATGGAATGGTCTGCGGGTGTCATGTTGCCTTTGGAGAGCCCCTAATGTACCTAAACAGTGGAAACCCCCCACAAATGACCCCATTTTGAAAACTAGACCCCCTAAGGAACTTATCTAGATGTGAGGTGAGCACTTTGAACCCCCAAGGGCTTCACAGAAGTTTATAATGAAAGGGCATGAAAATAAAAAAATCGTTTTTTTTCCACAAACATGATCAATTAGTCCCCAATTTTTTCATTTTCCCAAGGGTAACAGGAGAAATTGGACCCCAAAAGTTGTTGTCCAATTTGTTCTGAGTACGCTGACACCCCATATGTGGGAGAAAACTACTGTATGGACACACATCGGGGCTCGGAAGGGAAGCAGTGACGTTTTGGAATGCAGACTTTGATGGAATGGTCTGCGGGTGTCATGTGCGTTTGGAGAGCCCCTGATGTACCTAAACTATTGAAACTCCCCACAAGTGACCCCATTTTGGACACTAGACCCCCCACGGAACTTATCTAGATATGTGGTGAGCACTTTGAACCCCCAAGTGCTTCACAGAAGTTTATAACACTCGGACGTGAAAATAAAAAAATCATTTTTTTCCACAAAAATGATATTTTTGCCCCCAATTTTTTATTTTCCTAAGGGTAACAGGAGAAATTGGACCCCAAAAATTGTTTTGCAATTTGTCCTGAGTAGGCTGATACCCTACATGTGGGGGTAAAACACTGTTTGAGCGCATGGCAGAGCTTGGAAGGGAAGGAGCACCATTTGACTTTTTCAACTCAGAATTGGCTGGAATTGAGATCAGACGCCATGTTGCATTTGGAGAGCCCCTGATGTGCCCAAACAGTGGAAACCCCCAATTCTAACTCCAACCCAAACCCCAACACACCCCTAACCCTAATCTCAGCCCTAACCCTAACCCTAGCCCTAACCCTAACCCTAATGGAAAAATGGAAATAAATACATTTTTTTTATTTTATTATTTTACCCTAACTAAGGGGGTGATAACGGGGGGTTTGATTTACTATTTATGGCGGTTTTTATGTTTGGCACCTGTCGCACGCTAAAAGACGCTTTTTATTGTAAAAATAGTTTTTGCATCACCACATATTGAGAGCTATAATTTTTCCGTATTTTGACACATCGAGTCATATAAGGTCTTATTTTTTGCGGGACGAGTTGTCGTTTTTATTGGTACCATTTTCGGGCACGTGACATTTTTTGATCGCTTTTTATTCCGATTTTTGGGACGCAGAATGAACAAAAACCAGCGTTTCATGAATATCTTTTGGGGGAGTGCGTTTACACCGTTCCGCGTGCGGTAAAATTGATAAAGCGGTTTTATTCTTCGGGTCAGTACGGTTACAGCAATACCTCATTTAGGTCGTTTTTTTATGTTTTGTCGGTTTTATGCAATGAAAACTATTTTATATAAAAAATAATTATTTTTGCATCGCTTTATTCTGCGAGCTATAACTTTTTTATTTTTTCGCTGATGATGCTGTATGGCAGCTCGTTTTTTGCGGGACAAGATGACGTTTTCAGCGGTACCATGGATATTTATATGCATCTTGTTGATCGCGCGTTATTACACTTTTTGTTTGGCGGTATGATAATAAATCATTATTTTTTGCTTCGTTTTTTATTTTTATTTTTTAAGGGGTTGGCTAAAGGGGTTAACTAAAGGGACAGTTTTATAGGGCGGGTCGTTACGGACGTGGCGATACCTAATATGTGTACTTTTATTGGGTTTTTTTTTTATTTCCAAAAAATGGATTTATTGGGGGAATATTTTTTTTTTTTCTAATTTATTTGGCGATTTTTTTTTTTAAATTATTTTAACACTTTTTTTATTTTTTTCTAACTTTATTAAATAGTCCCAGGTGGGAC
Source organism: Dendrobates tinctorius (assembly GCF_039654945.1). NCBI lineage: Eukaryota > Metazoa > Chordata > Amphibia > Anura > Dendrobatidae > Dendrobates > Dendrobates tinctorius. The sequence goes on along the minus strand of NW_027361732.1, from coordinate 32,850,520 downwards.
ATCACTGTCCTGTGACAGATCGCTGATCTGTCACATCACAGATCACTGTGACAGATCAGCGATCTGTCACAGGCAGTGCAGAAGGCTTCCTCATGCCTGCGCTTTGCAGGCACTGAGGAAGCCAGCTTCCTGCAGGCTCCCGAAGGCCCCCGTCGCCATCTTGGATTCGGGGGCCTGCAGGAAAGGAGCCCCCCGCAGCAGCGCTGCACATTGCGCTGCCGTGGGGGGCTCAGGGAAGCACAGAGGGAGCCCCCTCCCTGCCAATGCTTCCCTTTAACCCCCGGTACACCGCAATCATGTTTGATCACGGTGTGCAAGGGGTTAACGTGTCGGGGGTGGTCCGTGTCCACCCCTGACACATTGTGCCGGGTGTCAACTGTGATAATCAGCTGACACCCGGCCGCGATCAGCGGCGCTCACCATGTGGGCACCGCTGATCGCAGTAGACGTACTATCCTGTCCATGGGCATAGGGGCCCAGGTCCCATGGACGGGATAGTACGTCGGATGGCAGGAAGGGGTTAATCCTTGAAATACTCCTATAAATAGTGACTACAGCATTTAGATGGTTAACAGAGTGTGGGGGCTCCCTCTTGAACCCCATCGGCACCAACAGATCTTCATTGTGTGGTCCGGATGTTTGCGATGGCAATTCATGGCTAAAAAATGGCCTTAAAGTCTTCCAGCTATAGCGGCCTGTTCAGAAGTTAGAGAGTATAGAAATTCCAGGCTCTACCACACACTGAAGGTGCTCTGGGGGTAAAGAATCATAAGTAGGCGATAAAGTAAACCCCGGCACTCAAATGAGGAAAAAAAGGAATGTATATGCAAAACTGAATTTATTAATTGACACACTGCAAAAGGAACCTAACCAAAGCAACAGCACCAACGTTTCGGCATAGAGCCTTTCTCAAGGTTGTTGCATCACTGGTCAGAGCAGGGAAACATGGGTCTCAAAGGACTACCGGATTATTCAAAGAGAGGTGAGGTTCCATACGGTTTGCAGAGTGTGCATGGGTGAGAGATGTGATAAGGTCACTATGGAGAGTGAATGGACGCCTGCAGTAGAGGTCCAGGACAGACACGGGTGGCGAGGGGAACGGCTGCAGCCCCTTTTGCATATACATTCCTTTTTTTCCTCATTTGAGTGCCGGGGTTTACTTTATCGCCTGTTCAGAAGTTAGAGACATTTAGGTGGTAAAAAAAAATTTTTTTCATGCATGTCATGTCACTTTGCATTAATTCTTGAAAAGCACCTGAAGTGTTAATAAACTACCTGAAGGCAATTTTGAATACATTGAGTGGTGTTGTTTTTAAAATGGTATCACTTTTGGAGGATTCCAATATATAGGACCCACAAGATCATTTCAAAACTGAATTGGTCTCTAAAAAAAATAAGCTTTGTAAATTTCCTTGAATAAAAAATTAAAAATGACTGCTACATTTTCAAACCTTAAAAATGTTAACAAAATAAAACAACATTTTACAAATGGTGCTGATGTAAAGCAGCCCTGAGGGAAATGTTGGACAGAGAGATGACAGAGAGCTGCAGAAATAATTGTTGAAAATTGCTGCTGGGGTTGTGGAGATCACTCCAGAGGGGGTCAATACAGCTGGTGAAGACAGCCACAGTAGAGGAAACAAAGGATTTAATCCGGTACACCCATTCTGGTAAAATATGCAGATACTTTGTTTAATGCAAGCTGAAACGCATTAAAAGAAACTGATGCGTTTTTGGCGCAAAAGTGGTGCCCTTAGTCATCCAAATATGTCGAAGTAAAAGGAATGTGAACAAGTGTAAACTGTGTTCCAAATTATTATGCAAAAAGAGTTTAGGAGTGATAAGGTTAGAACTTTTTTGTTTGTCATTTAAACTCATTGATGGTGATGTGTGTCAGGGCTCTTTATATCACTGAAGGTAATTGCAGAAACCTGTGCAAATTAGTTTGGCAGGTGTGTCCAAATAAAGGCAAGACTACTTAAGAAGGCTGTTCCACATTATTAAGCAGCCTACATTTTTTGCCAAAATGGGAAAGAAAAAGGATGTGTCAGCTGCTGAGAAGCAACAAATTGTGGAGTATTTAGGTCAAGGCATGACTACAATCAACATTGCCAAGACACTTCATCGTGATCATCGCACAATCAAGAAGTATGTAGCTGATTCCCAGCACACACGTGTGCGTGCTGATAAGGAAAAATTGAAGACTCTTTCCAACAGGCAGTTGAATCAGGTTAAAAGAGCAGCTGCAAAAATTTCTTGTCATAGCAGCAGACAAGTTTTTGAAGCTGCTGGTGCCTCCAACGTCCCTCGATCAACAAGATGCAGGGTCCTTCAGAGGTTTGCAGCTGTGCGTAAGCCATCCTGTCGACCACCTCTATCCACTGCACACAAGCAGAAAAGGCTCCAGTGGGCCAAATGATACATGAAGACTGACTTCCAAACTGTTTTGTTCACCGATGAGTGCCGCGCAACGCTCGATGGTCCAGATGGATGGAGTGGAGGATGGCAGGTTGATGGACACCCCATGAAAACACGGCTAAAGCGCCAACAAGGAGGAGGTGGAGTAATGTTTTGGGCTGGAATCATGGGGAGAGAGATTGTCAGCCCCTTTAGGATCCCTGAAGGGGTAAAGATGAACTCCATAATCTATGTGGAGTTTCTAAAACAGCACTTCCTGCCATGGTCCAAGAGGAAGAACCGTGCTTTCAGCAGCAAGATCATTTTCATGCATGATAATGCACCGTCTCATGCTGCAAATAGCACATCTGCATCTCTGGCTGCTATGGGCATAAAAGAGGACAAACTTATGGTGTGGCCACCATCTTCCCCTGACCTCAACCCCATTGAGAACCTCTTGAGCATCATCAAAAGGAGTGTCTATGATGGCGGGAGGCAGTTCAAATCTAAGCAACGGCTCTGGGAGAGTATTCTGTCCACATGCAAAACAATTGAAGCACAAACCATCCAAAAACTGACAAATTCAATGGACGAGAGAGTTCAGAAGCTTCTTTCCAACAAGGGGTCGTATGTGCAAATGTAACATCACCTAGAATAAAGTTTTGACTTGAAAACTGTTTGATTTCATTTTGTAATAAGCTGATAATGCTTATAATTTCACAATTGACCATTTTTTGTTCAAAATAAAAATAAAAAGGTTGAAAACTCTGCTGTGCATAATAATTTGGAACATGAATTTTGAGTGTTTCTTATTTTTAAAAATATACTGTTTTCATAGGCAGTTTGTTCAAAAACATTGCAATTATACTAGAATATTAGATGACTGGAAAATAACAATGACTGCAATTCATATAGGTAATTTAGAGAAAATATGAGGAAATATTAATTGCATAATAGTTTGGAACACAGTGTATATAGAAAAAATAACCAATCCTCAAACAGGGGTAATCACATAGGAAATCCATGCAGGTGGAAACAAAAACTGATAGCAACAACATTTAACCCTTTTTGACACATAGCAAAAGAAAAGAATAAAAGAACGCACCAAAAAGTTTAATAAATGTAAAACAAATCATTCTATTAGGGAATTTAGCATTTAAGCACAAAATCCAGTTTGCCTCCCTGAGGGCAAGATCCCTTTGCCAGTTGCCACTCTGTTTAGGGTAAGGTACTTTCTCCAGACCAAATAAACCAAAATGAGACAGTGTGAACAGTGATAAATTGCTTGCATGCTCCTGAATAGGTACTATTCCTACTGTTGATATTGGCCACATGCTCAGTAATTCTTTGTTTGATTTTTTGGGTTGTACAGTATGTCCTATATAGTTTAGTTTGCATGTAGTGCAAACAATGCAATAAACAGCACATCTAGAATCACAATTGATGAAAAAGGTAGATGGAGCAGTAAGTGGGATAACAAACGTACGTGTTTTGTCAATATCAAACTGAAACACATCGCATCTAGAACCTGAACATTTATGAAAGTCTTTTGTGGTTAACCATGTGGATGAAAGTGAAGGTAGCTTTAGCATACTGGGTGACAACATATTATCTAAAGTGAGGCCTCTCTTAGCAACAACTCTACACCCATTATTCAGGATATTATGTGGGGTAGCATCCTGATTCATAACTGGTAGGTACCGTAAAACAATCCTTTTGATAGCATTGAACTGAGGGCTGAATGCTGTTGAGAATATAATGGGAGAGTAGTCACTGTTAATTGGGGTGTCCGTTTTATACAGTAAATCAGACCTAGATTTGCAGGAGACTTTAGATAGGGCATGTTTGACAGATGTACTGTTATAACCATGGATGATCAGTCTCTTTGATATAACGCCTTCCCAGTGGAACACATAATCGGTGAAGCATATATGCTTGGTGCATGAGAATTCCCCTGAAGGTATAGACTAGGTAACACGGCATGGATGAGAACTCGTAAATAAAAGGATAGTATTACCTAAGAAATCCTCTCTAAAAAGGGATGTCTCCACTGTATGCATAAGATAATTGCCTCTTAGGGTAATATCTAGGAAGGAAAGCTGTATAGATGGACTACTAACTGTAAAACTTAAATTTAATTTGTTTGAATTCAAATATAATGGAAACCCCCCCAAATGTAGAAAAAGGACCCTCCCAGACAAGAAGGAAGTCATCTAGGTATCTGCTGAAACATTTAATATCGGAGAAGAAAGGGTTGTCATTGGTAAAGATAAACATTTCCTCCCAACATGACACGTACAGCATTGCCAAAGAATGGGAGAATTTCAAGCCCATTTGGGCACCTAAGGTCTGCAAAAATAATTCTGAATTAAAAAAAATTGTGTTTAAGTAAATAGTCCAACACACCAAGAATGAAGGTTATTAATGTGCAGGAATAAGAACCATTGTTATCTAGGTGATGTTGAATGGCAATTAAGGCTAAAGAGTGGGGGGTAGTACAGTACAAGTTAGGCTACTTTCACACATCAGTTTTTTGCCGTCAGGCAGGATCCGGCTTTTTTTAGAAAAAACGGATCCGGCATAAATTTTGGAGAACTGTAGAAACGGATCCATTTTTTTGCTGGATCCGTCTCTGTTCCTGGCGACTGGCCAATTGGATCTGAGCATGCGCAGACTTAAAAAAACCGGATCCGGTTGCTGGATCCGTCTTTTTCTGGATCCGGCGCATTCCGGCGCCCATAGACTTTCATTGTAGCAAAAAGCTGGAAGCGCCGGATCCGGCGCTTCCGGCTTTTTCGCCGGAGACAAAAAGCGTTACAGTAGACGTTTTTTCAAGACGCCGGAATGAGACAAGTTGCCGGATCCGGCAAAAAACGGATGAAACGCAATGCCATCCGGCGCGATCCGGCGCTAATGCAAGTCAATGGGGAAAAAACGGATCCGGCATTGCATTTTGCCGGATCCGTTTTTTCCAAAAAAAGCCGGATCGCGCCTGAAGGCAAAAAACTGATGTGTGAAAGAGGCCTTAATCACATCATAAGTAACAAAAAATAAATCATTATGCCAGTGGATGATATGAAAAACATGTAGCTCTGTGTAAATATCTTTTAAATTACCAGGGGTCTTACCTGCCAATGGCTGGAGTTACTCATCTACCCATTGGCTGAGATTCTCATTCAGGGACCACATTTCCAGATTATTGGGCATAACAGAGGAGGAAAGATGCCCTTGTGGGTTTTGGGTAATCCGTGAAAGATTGGGAAGACAGGATAATCAGCCAATAACCATTTCTGTATTTTATTTGTAACTAGCTGAAGAGCCCGGCGTTGCCTGGGCATAGTAACTAACTGTGGTTGGTTATAACAAATTATAATGATTATATTGGACTTTTTACACAGCCTCCTTCAGGAACTCATGCTCCTCCTTTATACACAGCATTTTTCTGCAGCACATGTTTTCTTCTTTATAGTCGCCTCCTCTGGCAGCACCTCACACTCCTCTTCCATATACAATTGGAAACACTTGATCCCAAGAGAAATTGCATTAATTGTAATAAAGCGTATTGTATACAGAGCCTATTGTACTTCTTCTGCAGCTCCACACTTTTCTCCTTTAGACCTCATTGACACATTATTTGGTCAATATTTTGACCTCGGTATTTGTAAGCTAAAACTTGAAGTAAAACAATCATAGGAAAAGTATACTAGAAACACATCACCACTTCTGTATTTTTCTCCCACTCCTTCTGCATATTTTGATGGGAAGTGTAAATGATTCGGCCTGGTTTCAGATCTACTGAAAGATAGATGAGAATCAGAATATTTGTTATGATCTTCTGATGATGATGAAAGCGAGATTCATTTTGATTGTCTCCCTTTAAACCATTTGGTAGGTGCGTGACTACTCAGAGGCGTATCTAGGCTTTCTGGCACCCGGGGCAAGAATTTGGTTCGGCGCCCCCCCCCCAAGTACATATGCAACTTGCACACTTAGCCATGTACCCACGAGCCGCTCTCCCTAATGCTCTCAATGTTCAGTAAAAAACTGAAAGCAGGATGTCACAAGACCATAACTATGAAAATCGCATATGAGTGAAGTGTCCGTGTGATGACTACTGGAACCTGCAGAGCTGAATCCTGACATTGCAGCTTCTGAATTCTCACAATGAATGCACCTGCACACTTTTAGGATTCTTCCTTGCTGAGGTACAGTCATGTCAGCACAAGTATGTGATTTGTATACTTCTGGCCACATTCCGACTAGACGTGCCCGGCCTCGCTCCGTTCATTTTCATTGAGTGAGGCCACACATGTCTAGTCAGCATGTGACCGTATGTATGTAAATTACCGGCATGATAGAATCCTAACAGTGTGCAGTGAGCACTGTGAGAATTCAGAAGTCTGCAGTCACATAGAATGACTGCAGACTCAGCACAGACCTGGAGAACCCCTTTAATGTTCCTAACAAATAAAAACATGAGAATTAGTCAGTATCACAAATAATATTTACATCCAGGTACCTTATAGATGACGTCATCTCTGAAGTCGTTCTCCTTTTCTTCTTCTTGTCCTGACCCCATGATGAGTTTTCTCATCCACAGCCGTCTCTACAGACTTCCATCTTCTCCTGTCTTCTGCAGCAAATCTCCACACGATGCCCTTAAAGATAGAAGTGTCATTATAATGCTCCTAAATAAAAATGTCTGCAATATACTGTCACCCCACACTATTCCCCCTCCCTCCTCATACTGTCTCCTCTATCATCCCTCTGCTCACCATACTGTCTCCTCATATATTTACCCCCTCACTCTCTATACTGTCTGCTCACACATACCCCTGACTCCCCATACTGTGTCCACATACATTCACCCGTTCGCACCCCTTACTGTCTGCACCCATCCCCCATACTGTTTCCTCATACATGCCCTCATACATACATACTCTTCATTTTGTGTCCTCAAATCTCCCCACACACATTAAATACCATCCCCGCTCCAAATCCACCACATCCCCAATCCCCCACACACATTAAGTACCCCCCATCTCCACTCCAAATCCCCCCACACATTAAGCATCCCCACGCCAAATCTCCCCACACATTATGTACCCCCACTCCAAATCCCCCCACACATTAACCCCCATCCCCACTCATTAACCCCCGTTTCCACTCATTAACCCCCATCTCCACTCATTAACCCTCCACACTCATTAACCCCCATCTCCACTAATTAACCCCCATCTCCACTCATTAACCCCCACACTCATTAACCCCCCCACTCATTAACCCCCACACATTAACCCCCATCGCCACCCATTAACCCCCACACAACCCCCATATCCACTCATTAACCCCCACACTCATTAACCCCATCCCCACTCATTAACCCCCCCACTCATTAACCCCCACACATTAACCCCCATCCCCACTCATTAACCCCCACACATTAACCCCCATCCCCACTCATTAACCCCCATCCTCACATTAACCCCATCTCCACTCATTAACCCCCACACATTAACCCCATCTCCTCTCATTAACCCCTTCACCACTCATTAGCCCCCATCCCCACATTAACCCCCACACATTAACCCCCACCTCCACTCATTAACCCCCACACATTAACCCCCATCTCCACTCATTAACCCCCACACATTAACCCCCCACTCATTAACCCCCATCCCCACATTAACCTCCATCTCCACTCATTAACCCCCCCACTCATTAACCCCCATCCCCACATTAACCCCATCTCCACTCATTAACATCCCCCATCTCCCGTCTTCGGTGGTTCTTCAGCTCCACAGAGGAGCACACTTACCACCAGTGCTTGCTCTGGGCACCGGGGAGTGACATCAGCAGTGTGATCACATGACATGATGAAGCTGCTGACGTCACTCTGACCCGGCGGTCAGAGCTTCAATTGTACTGGCGTCTGTATAGACGCCAGTACAATTGCTGCCTGGGAGCCGGCGCGGCCTCCTTCTCTACACCGGCTGTCAGCTTGACAGCTGTCACAGAGAACAGCCGACACACAGGACGGGGGGGCGGCAGAACGCAGCCGCCGGGGGGAGACACTGCGGACCGCTGCATTAGGCGGCCTGACTGTGCCTCCCTGCTGCCTGCACCCAGGGCAACTGCCCCGGCTGCCCCCCCTGGATACGCCTATATGGCTACTTATTACAGATTTAACATATGATCCATCTGCAGGATTATGATGCCAGTTGCAAACTTTGTCATTCAGATAATTGAGGCGTTTCTAGTGAATTTAAACCTCTTAGTTTTATTATAGATTCTTCAAGAGAGGTAAGATGTTACCCATGAGGGAAATGTTATTTATTGTTGTTTTTGTGTGGTATAACTATCTGGATTAAAGGGATAATCATTCAAAGTTTGAAAATTGCTAAATTTTTGACATTTTTGTCAAATTTCCGATATTTTTATAAACACAAAACATATCAACCTAAGTTTACCATTATCATAAAGTATAATGTGTCATGAAAAAAACAGTTTCTAAATCAATGGTATATGTTGAAGCATTCTAGAGCTATTGCTACATAAAGGGACAATGGTCAGATTTAAAAAATGCATCCCGGTCATTAAGGGGTTAACATGTAGCACGAGAAATGTTGTATAAAATTTCACTGCTGAAAAAAAATTGCAGTATTACTAATGCAGATGGACTGGTTACTGAAGGATCAATATAGGGATGCTATTGTGATCCATCCAAATCTGGTTTTATGCTTTTGACGCACAACTTCTGCAATAAAAATGTGGTATAATATTTCCCTTGTCAGAACAATTTGCAGGATTATGAGCAAAAAGAATAATATTAGCCCTGTAAAGCGTTTTGGTTTGAGTTGCAAGCTGCAGCATAAAGGCCGTCCAATTCACTCTATCCTGTCCTGCACAATCCCTTCAGCACCATCTCTCCTTAAGTGCTGCTAATAAGAAATGTAACTCTGTTTGATTCCCTGGCTAATATGCAGATACAATTCTATCCCTCTTTCACCAGCACCTCTCCCTACTCTGCTTGTTTCTGGGGTACAGTGTGATGAGCTTCACAGGTTTTAAATAGACCTGATGACGCTATGTTTCCAGCTAATCACAGTAATGCCATAACCAAAATGTGTACAACACTTTAGTGACTGGCAGGCAATCCCCAAAAGTTTATTGACTGTCTAAAAAGCACCAAACATGCAGGGTGGAACTCAAGCTCCGGTTCCAACATTAAAAAAGTACTCGCCGAGTAACCATGATTCTCGACTGAGTAATGAGTAGAGACGAGCATGCTCGTTCATCACTATTTTATCATTAAAAAATGAATCAATGGACTTTTTAAAAATCTAGAGTATAGAAAATACAATTGTAAAATGTAGCAACATATTTCTTTGCAGCTCTAACAAATATGTACAGAAGAAGTTCCATACAGAGGTATGCAGTTTTGGTCAAAGAAAGAGCTAATGTTTTCATCTGGTTTGTGTTATTACACTGAGAATTACAAAAATCTGTCACATATTTTCTTAGAGTAAAAGTGTTAAAGAAAAATAGTCAATACTAATGTGATGTATGCATTGGTAACTGTATAGAAAAATGAGTTATTGGACTTCAGAGAAAGAAGTACTTAGAAAATTGTGTACCAATGTGCAGAATTCCTAATTCTAAATTTAAAAAATCTTTGATGAGAAAAAGAACAAAACACAAAAAATCACATTTTTTACACCTTTATATTACATGCATATATAGTTTAATACGTATTTTGCTCTTCAGCTATTGGTCACTAAGACTCACATTGCGGGTAATAGCAAGAATTGATGCTTTATTGCAAACTCAAGTCATGGCCAGAAGCCCAGTCATTCTCCTTAAGCATTGATTAATATTATACCTTAACTCCTTCATGACATGCGCCGTACATGTACAGTACAGTGGCACGCTCACCAGGGCCGTGGGGTACTCGGAACCGGGTTGGACAGTTCTTTGGGGAAGTCTCCGGGCTGTGACCTGACTCCATGGCCCTGGCTGTGTGTAAAATGGGAAATATGTATATGAGAGTTAACGTGACGCCACCTGTGGTGTTCTGCAACGGATGGCTGACACTGCTAAAGGAGATCACTGGGGCTAATTGTGACTCAGCTGGGATGGTTCTGCTCCCCATAGGTGGAGCTGGGCCCCAGGGTTGCCAGTTCCATTTATGTCAGGCTTCGTGTACCTTGTGGTGCAGGACTCAGGGTGCAAGAGATCACTGGAGAACACAAGGGCTGTAGTTTTCTTTTCCTTTAAGTGATGGTTGATTGTAATGGAGAGTCAGGCAGCCTGGAAGCAATTTTGGATACACCTGGCCAGGTAGGTATGGAGGCCTTCCTTCTGCGCTGTTCTCCCTTTTTCATCACTGCCTAACAGCTCACCCTCCTGCTTCTAACTGTCTCTCTGCTTTTAAAAACAAACGGTTGCCCGCATGGCAGGCAGCTCGAGCCTATCACAGGTGCCGTTCCTTTGTGTCGGCTCCAGGCTCTGGTATGCTGCTGCGCCTTGGGGTATTAGATTGTGCTAGGAGACCTGCAGTGCCCTGCCCTCCGGATATAGCTGCCGGGACTTCAGTACCCGCGCAACCATGGACTCTGGTATCCGTTTCCTAGCACTCAGCTCTGGTGCAAGTTTAATCATAGCTCCACTCCCCAGGTTCTGCTCGACTTCTCTCCTACTGACACCTGGTAAGGGGACCTCTCCTTGCTTCCTGGCATGACATTCCACCCTTTGAGGGAGGCAATGCCACTGTGGCAACCAGACTCCTGAGGTGCTACATTTCCCCTAATGAAATTCAGTACTCCCGGACTGAGGAAATATAAACATATTAACAAGTGAACAATCATAACTATTTACAAGATTTCAAAACTAAAAATTACAAAAAACAAAGCACAAATTAGTCCTGGTGACGATAAGTCCATGCATCATTGTACATTGTTCATTACTGAGCCAGGTTGGTGACTATATACAAGTATTGTCCTGGTCACAACAAGTCCAATGACCCAATCTTCCATTAAATCAAATAAAATAGGATTGCTCAAAAGTTCTTACAGAGTCTCAGTAGGCTCATATTCTTGATGGTTACGTACTTATACTACATATTTACATATCTTATTCACACGATCTACTTACATGCGGAACTTTACGGGGATTCGATCTAGGGTACTACGGGTAGACCTTCGTAGCACTGGTACTGGTGAAGTGTGCTCTCTATTGGTGCACTATGGGTGACTCTACGTAGCATGGGTATACCTGATGTTCTACAACCACTGTTGCTCACCATGGGAATGACAGATTCGCCGCTGGCAGGGGGTGGATTCTCTTGCTCTGCTGCTGGTGTGGCAACTGCTGCTTGAGCCTGCTGGTCTTCAGGCTGGTCTTGAGTCACATGTCTTTCTGGCACTACTAACTAGGGCAAGTGTTATGAATGGGAAACCGAGGAGGAAAAAAAGACAACAAGATAAGTCTCAGAAAACCAGAGAAGTTGGTAACTATGCAGATTGCAGATCCCTGATCTTAACCGCACAACTAGCAGCAGTCGTGGAGCGTTTCTACGTTGGTCCTAGACGCCTTGTCACAACCAGAGAACTACATAAGCCTAAAGCAGGAAAAGAGGAAAACTAACTACCCCAGAGCAGACCCCAAAGGAAAGACAGCCTCCCACATGTATTGATGGTGAAACAAGATGAAAATACAAACAAAGGCAGGAAAATAGGCTGAGCAAACAATGGGGCCCGGCTAACTAAAAAGGACAGAAAAGGAAAGACACTGTCTGCAATCTGCCAAAAAAAACTAAAAAAATATTGTCCAACACTTCTGATAGCAAAATTAACCCTGAAGTCACTAGACTAGCACAAGGAAAGACTAGAAGCAATGGGATGAAACTGAATGGGAGGAGACACAGATTAGATATTAGAAAAAACGGTTTGACAGTTAGAGTGATAAATGAGTGGAACAGGCTGCCACGCGAAGTGGTGAGTTCTCCTTCAATGGAAGTCTTCAAACAGAGGCTGGACAGACATCTGACTGGGATGATTTAGCGAATCCTGCTTTGAGCAGGGGGTCGGACCAGATGGTCCAGGAGGTCCCTTCCAACTCTACGATTCTATGATTGTATGATTCTATGACTTCTAAACCTATATCAGCACTCTGAAATATTCTGAGACAGAGCAAAAAAGAGGCCAATCTAAGGGTGGTTTCACATTAGCGCTTTTTAAGCGCACGCACGGCCGGGGGTAGCTCCGCCCCCGAGCCGGCTCTCTGCCCGGCGTGCCCGCCCCTTGCTTGTAGCGCCGCCTCCTAGCGCACAGCGGCGCCTGCGATCGGCGCACCCTATCTTTAGCATAGGGTGCGCAGATTGTGCGCAGGCCGAGCGCTAGTTGCGCTTTGACCTGCGCTGCGCACTTTTGACGGTGCGCCGTGTGCGCCAAAATCCGAAAAGTTTGATTTTGGCGCGCACGGCGCACCGTCAAAAGTGCGCAGCGCAGGTCAAAGCGCAACTAGCGCACGGCCTGCGCACGATCTGCGCACCCTATGCTAAAGATAGGGTGCGCCGATCGCAGGCGCCGCTGTGCGCTAGGAGGCGGCGCTACAAGCAAGGGGCGGGCACGCCGGGCAGAGAGCCAGCTCGGGGGCGGAGCTACCCCCGGCCGTGCGTGCGCTTAAAAAGCGCTAATGTGGAACCACCCTAATAAGGGACAAAAAGCAGATTGGCAAATACTGATTAATAGGAGTGGACTTTCAGCATAGCCCTAGCAGGGGCAGGCTGATTACGCGAAAAACTGAATTGACCAACAAGCGCAAGTGTGAATATTAGCAAAAAACAAACTTAACTTGAGAAGACTGGAAGAGAGCTAAAGTCCAGGACCTGAGAAGCAGACTGAATCACCAGCACCTGGATAGGGCGTTGGCTGTCTGATATCCAGTCTGATACTCCAGAGATCCAATCATTATCTTCCTCATCAGGTGCAGATCACTACCACTTAAACCAACCGCACTACCTCCTGTTACCACCAGAGGGATAACGGAAGGGGAACTCTCAACTGGTGGAGCAGAAAATTAGTTCATGACAGGAAAGGTCAAAACGAGCACGATTCTGGCCTGGTTCACCCTTGTCCAATTTGGAGGGAACTTGCCGAGTACTGTGCTGATATTTTCCTCCACCTCTTCCACTGGCTGAGGAATGTCTTGGTCTTCAATCCTTTCCTTTAGTTGGTCAGGGCATGGTTTTAGATGATCCCTCGACACTACGGCTGAGGTTTCACCTCCATCTTTACCGATGAGGCACACCTTGGTGTTATCAAAATCTGAAGGTAAAACGGTGTATGGCTCAGCCTCCCATCAGTCATCTAGTTTGTGAACTCGTCTCTTTCTTTTGAGTACCTGTTCTCCCAGGGACAAGGAAACTGCAGGGGCATGCTGATTATAATTTCTTTCCTGCCTCTGTCTTACCTGAAACAAACTTTTCTTTACACATTCTTGCACCTTGTGATATTGTTGCTGCCGCACCATATCCCAGCCTGCATTTGGTGATGTCGTCTCAGGTGTTAAAACTCCCATGTGCAAGTCTCACCGTCATCAGGTAGGTGGGTGTACAGTTGGTGGAGTTCACCAGGATGTGGTTATATAAGTCTACCAAATCTGGTAACTTTTCTGGCCACAGGCTATGCTCTTCCAGGAGCAGAGTCTTCAACAGGTCTAATACTACCTGGTTCATGTTCTCACATAACCCGTTGATCTGGGGATGATATTGCATGGTTCTTATTTGCTTGCAGCCGTACAGGTTACAGAACTCCTGGAACGCTGGGCCTTGGTCGGTTAGCACTTGCTAGGGTAACCAGGTGGGTGACAAAAGTGTTGTTGAAATGCTTTGTCTGCTGTCTTTGCTGTCTGGCAACAGCTGTTGGTGGATGGGCTACTCCCTTTTTTTGGCAGATGCACAGCAGAACACCTTGTAGATGAAGTTCAGGAAGAGCATGCGCTCCAGTGGATCGCAAGCTCTGCATAAAGTAGACTCTCCACCTCTTCCTACACATAACATCACACACAGTAAAATTGTCATGGTGACCTGTCCTGTATGACGCGACCCGAAGGCCAGTAACTAAAACAACAAGACGAGGCACGTGATACTGTCCTGTGTGACACGGTCTGCAGTCCGGTAACTAAAACAACAAGACACGGGGAAATGGGGAAACAGTTACCATGGTGGGCCCTGTGATAGGGAAAGGGGACGTGGAGACCTCCTGCACTCCCCTGAGTCAGTGTCCCTAACGCTCCTAACGTTCCCTATGCCAGTTCTGCACTGGGCGCCGATCAGGAACCTGTCGCCCTAGCACACCCTACACCTATCCCTTGCTAGGGAGCTGGGTGGCACAGGCACTGGCCCCACCGCTGTACTAATGCACACTAAGGAAAAACACAAACAAGGAAGCACCACTTAGCTTTACTCTGTTGCACTTGCTCCTGGCAACAGTGTTCACCACCAGAATGCAGCTCTCCTCCTGAATCGCTGCCACCAAGCTCTGTCAGGGCTACAAGGAAATCCCCTATGACTCATTCCACATCAGGGCTAAGGCAGTGCTCCAAGGAACGCTCTCCAGCTCCTTCCTCCACCAATGATGGTTGAAATGAACAATATCACCAACACTGATTGCAACACCTATGACTCCTTTGTAGCAGAGCCTGCAATCACACCTGCATTATAAACATGTGCACTTAACTAAAGGAACCAGAGTGCAATGACGCTCACCACCACTGGTGGCAAACTTAGAACAAAAGACACCACAGTGCAATAATCCTAATGGCCACCGGGTAAAGAAAAAAAAAGGTTACCTGTGCTTTTTATCAGTCCTGATCCAGCATGGATCATGACAGTACCCTCCCCTTAATGAGGGGCCTCTGGACCCTCAAGACCGCTCCTCATCAGGAAACCACCTACAGCGGGGATGCCCAGACCCAGAGTTCACCCCAGCAACTATCTGCACATCAGGTTGATAGCAAACAAGCCCGCTGATATTGGCAACGTTTCTGGAGTTACCACACATCTCCGAAGCGCTGACCTGGGGAACGAGTTGTGTATGTGTATGTTTGGTATGATCTGGTAACACTCCACAACACACTTCCATTGGATGTTTTTTGGTGGCCACCCATACACGCTCGTTCACACACAGGTCCAGACCTAAACGTTTATTGCCACTCGCTCGTTTGTCACCATTTGGAGAACTCTTTCTGGGATTGACAACAGAGGCGTCCCCCTGTGTCACCACACTCACACCCCTGCACTTCACCAAGGGGTACACCCCCCTCCAACCCCTTCCACCACAAGGTCTGCGCCTCCCAGGGTTGGCCAATGGCGAAGGTTGAGACTTGCCCCTACTCTCCTGCAGAACATCTGCTGCTCTCACCGGAGAGGAATGGGTCCGTTGAAGAGAGACGGCAGAGACAGTAGTTCTTAGGCAGCAGCCCTCACACGAGTGCCCCCAGATGACCACTTCCCTCGCCCTCCAATCTATTACAGGTTGTGTCTTTTCAGCCAAGGGAGGCCTAAAACAATAGGTACTGGCATTCCCTCCAAGACGTAGCATGACAAGGACTCCTCATGATGTCCTTTACGCAGATGGATGTTCTCTACGACTTGGGTCAAGCTCCCCTGGCTCAGTGGAACAGAGTTTATGGCCTGGACGCTTATAGGTTGGGCTAGCATCCTACACCTCAGACCATGAATCTGGACAAAGAGAGCATCCACCAGACTGACTCCTTTTCCGCTGTCCACAAGCACCAGTATCACCTCCGGTACCCCGCCAGCCAAGACCTCTGCTGACATGGTACCTTGGGACCTTGGGAGGGCAAAATGGAGGAAATGTATACTCCCTGGTCGCCTCCCTCCAAGCGACCAGGGGAATGAAGCTTCTCAGATGGCACAGATAATTTGGTACGCAATGGGCAAACCTTCAGGACATGACCAGTCTGCCCACAGTACAAACATGCCGACACCACTCCCTGAACCGTAGGCAGCTCCGAATACAAACTAGCTCCTCCTACTTGCATAGGTTCGTCAGGAGACTTGGCATGAACTGGGCAGGCTCTCATAAAATGGCCAGGCTTCCCACAGGAAAAGCATACCCCCCCACTACGACGAGCCACAGACCCCCTTTTTTTGTATCAACAACATCAGGCTGTCTGGGTTCCTTCGTCCGCACTGGTGGATCTTCCTCCCTTGCGAGGACATCACGGGGCACTTTTTGTATATGTCTTTCCCTAAGGCATCTATCCACCCGGATGGCAAGGGACATGGTAGCCTGCAGCGACTTGGGGGCGGTGTACTGCACCAGAGTATCCTGCAGCTTTGGAGACAAAGGAGACAAACCCTGCACAAATTGACTCCTAAGAGCAGGGTCATTCCACTGAGTGTTAGTGGCCCATCTCCTAAACTCAGAGCAGTACTCCTCAGCAACCCAGGCTCCCTGTTTACACCTATGGATTCGGGATTCCGCCAGGGCGACGCCATCAGGATCCCATACACAAGCGCCAAAGCCGCAAAAAACTTGTCCACAGACACCAATGATGGAGAATCCTCCGGTAGGGAGAAGGTCCAGGATTGGGGATCCCCTTTAAGAAGGGACATAATGATTACCACCCGTTGCTCTTCACTCCCTGATGAACAAGGGCGCAGTCTGAAATACAATTTACAGGCTTCTTAAAACACCAAGAATTGATCTCTCCCTCCAGAAAATCTTTCAGGGAGGGATATCTTGTGTTCTGGCTGAGCCTATTCCTGAACCAAGCCCCCAGAGCCCACCAACAGCCGCAGCTGCCGCACCAACCCTCCGCACAGCCCCCTAATCTCATTAGTAAGGATCTGCAGCATTTGGGCAAAGGGCTGAACTGGGTCCATGGCTCAGCAGAAAAAAAGTTATTGGTTGGTGATAATGTCACGGTGACCCGTCCTGTGTGAAGCGACCCGCGGGCCGGTAACTAAAACAACAAGACGCAGAATGTGATACTGTCCTGTGTGACACGGCCCACAGGCCGGTAACTAAAGCAACAAGACATGGGGAAAGGGGAAACAGTTACAACGGTGGGGCCTGCGATAGGGAAAGGGGACGTGGAGACCTCCTGCACTCCCCTGAGTCAGTGTCCCTAACGCTCCTAACGTTCCCTATGCCGGTTCCGCACCGGGCGCCGATCAGGAACCTGTCACCCTAGCACTCCCTACACCTATCCCTTGCTAGGGAGCTGGGTGGCGCAGGCACTGGCCCCACCGCTGTACTAATACACACTAAGGAAAAACACAAACAGGGAAACACCACTTAGCTTTACTCTGTTGCACTTGCTCCTGGCAACAGAGTCCACCACCAGAATGCAGCTCTCCTCCTGAATCGCTGCCACCAAGCTCTGTCAGGGCTACAAGGAAATCCCCTATGACTCCTTCCACACCAGGGCTAAGACAGTGCTGCAAGGAACGCTCTCCAGCTCCTTCCTCCACCAAGGATGGTTGAAATGAACACTATCACCAACACTGATTGCAACACCTGTGACTCTTTTATAGCAGAGCCAGCAATCACACCTGCATTATAAACATGTGCACTGAACTAAAGAAACCAGAGTGCAATGACGCTCAACACCACCGGGGGCAAACTTAGAACAAAAGACACCACAGTGCAATAATCCTAATGGCCACTGGGGGCAAACACCAAACTTAAGCACAGCTTAAGAAAAAAAAGGTTACCTGTGCTTTTTATCAGTCCTGATCCAGCATGGATCATGACAAAAATCATAAGAGATGGAAACCTAGTCACCCTTGTTTCCCCCCACATCACAAATTACCAATCACCCAACTGACTGTGGGGAACCAGATATGGGTGAGTCTGCAGAGCTGTTCACACAATCTATTCCAATGGTATCAGAGGTCTGCTCCAAAGATTCACAGAATCCAGAGAATGAAAGCACCTGCTCAAAATTATTTCCTGTTGAATCCTGGATAGGACAAAGTATGATCCAAGAAGAATCCAGACCCTCATCACCAGATGTTAACCCCTGGATTGTGAGGGTGATACTGATGAGACACAGATACCAGAGGTGCATACAAACTGTACTATGCTGTCAGGGCAGTAAGAGGAGGAGGGTAACTCAAAGGGTGAGGAGTGGGAGAGCAGAGAGGATGAAGATGAGGTTGTAGATCCCACTTGATGTGAACCCAGAGGCATGCAGCTGAATAGCTCAGCAAAGGTGGTGGAGAAGGAGGAGGAAGACAATGAAGTTAAGTTGCAGCTTCTCGCATGGAATTGGAGTGAAGCAACCATAACTAGCACTGAATTCTCAGCCACAGCTGTGGCTGTGGCCAAGACCGGTTGTGAGTCAGCAGTTTGTCGTGGTAGCATGGATTTCCTTGACTGGGCCTTTTTTTGAGATTACAAAGATGACCCAACTCATATTATCTGCCAACTTTGTAAAAACTGATTCAGCAGAGACAAAAATTGCAATAATTTGACCACTTAGTCTGGGAATCATACCGCACTAAAATATGAACTAGTGGGCCTTGCCAAATACCTAACGTCCCATCAACCGCATCTGATGCTTCTTCCACCCCTGTCCCTGTGGCAAATTTTCTCACACAGATCTCCTGCCACAGAACCTCCACTTGTTTACCCCCTAAAGTTGGGGTGAGTGAAAGCCCTTAAGCTGTTACAGAAGAGGATATGCCTGCTGCTTTTGTTTCACCTCATTCACAATCCAGCAGTTTATCATGTTAACCCTACTCTACCCTCTCTCAGCACAGCAGTCAGCTCTCGGTCTTGCAGTTGTGGTCACATAAAAGAATGTTTCCTTCTACACCTGATAAATCTAAGAGCTTGTACTCCAACATCTCTAATCTGTTGGCCACAGAACTGCTGCCTTTCCACCTGGTGGATACAGATGGCTTCTGAAAGTTGATGGTCATCGCATTCCCCCAGTACCTGTTGCTCAGTCACCACTACTTCTCTAAGAAAGCTGTGACCAGCATGTTTGAGACAACATCACACATTTCTTGAAAAAAAAATCTATGATCTGTTAGGCTGCATTTCACCACTGAGACCTGGAGAAGTAAACATGGGCAGGGGCATTCCATCTCACTGACTGGGCACTGGGTGATGCTGGTGGCTGTACAGGGAGACAAGCAAGGGGCTGCTCCATAAGTCTTGAAATCCCCAAGGCTTGCGGGACAAAGCTCTGTATCTATCAATTTTTACACTGCATCTGCCTCCTCCACCTGTGCCTTCAAGCTCTTCCTTAATTTGACATGCATTGCAACAGTGCAGAGAAAATCCACCCTATCTCCAAACTGCACAGCCAGGGCTCACTACAAGCAGACTGTGTTTAAAATAATATGTCTTGAAGATTGCAGTCACACAGCTCAAGTGTTTTGGACAGCTATTCAGGCAGAGTTAGAACAATGGCTGTCTCCACTGCAGGCACAGAAGCCACAACAAAGGTGTCACAGACTGCAATGATTGTGGTGAGCCATGGCTGTGCATTATGGAGATGGGGGAGAGTTTATCTTAACTGGAATGCGTATCTGATTAAGGTAGAGATTGAGGTCTCAGGTGGAGGCCCTAGAGGAGGTCAAAGCAGTGGAGGAACTGTTACATACAGAGCCTTAGGAATTCAAATATTTGTGTAGCAGCCCCTTGACTGCCTGACCCCACAGCCAACAGTCACCCATTGCCCAGTCAGCAAGATCTAGCGCCTCTGCCCATGTTTGCTCGTCCAGGTGTTAGTGGTGAAATGTACCCTGGCAGACACAGATATTTTCAGGGAACAGGTGATGTTGTTGGCAACATGCTGGTGTAGTGCAGGCACAGCTTTCTTTGAGAAGTAATGGTGATTGATCAACTAGCACTGGTGGACTTCGATAACCTTCAACTTTTGGAAAACATCTGTATCCACCAGGCAAAAAGGCAGCATTTCCATAGCCAACAGATTGTAGATAGTGTAGTTAAAGCTCTTAGCTTTGCCATATGCAGGAGGAAACATTATTTTATGTTACCACAACTGTGGGCTGGCTGCTGTGCTGAGAGAAGGCGGAGTACAGAGAACAGGACAAACTGCTGTATTATGAGTAAGGTGCAGGCGGAGATTTTATGGTGAAATGAGAAAGATGTGTTGTGGTAGTTGACACAAAAGCAGCAGTCATGCCTAATTCTGTAACAGCTGTTTAGCTCTCAATCACCCTGACTGTGGTGGGTAAACAGTTGTAGTTTCTGTGGCCCAAGACCTGTGTGTGAACACTTGGAATGGGAACAGAGGAGGAAGAAGCAGCAGATGGGGTTGATGGGACAGCCGGTGTTTGGCGAGGGCCCCTAGTCCGCATTTTAGCTCAGTGAGATTCCCACACTAAGGCATGTTGATTTTGCATGTGCTGGTTCATGCAAGTAATTGTCAAACTACTGCAGTTTTTGCCTCTACTGAGGTTATTTTTGCAAATTTGACAGATAACTTGTGTTGGGTCATACTTTGCAATCTAAAAAAACACCCAGGCTAGTCAACTATTTCCGCCTCTGTGAACAGCACAATCGCCACAGGCAGAGCTGGGGCTGAGGATGCAGTGCTTGTCGTGGTTGTGTTATATTGTGTCTGTATGGGAAGCCACAATGTAACCTCCTCATCTTCCTCCTCCTCTACCTCCTCCACTGAGCTACTCAGCTGCATGGGTTCACATCAAGTGTGATCTACAATCTCATCATCATCCACTCTGTTCTCACACTCCTAACCCTTAGAGTCATCCTCCCCCTCTTCCTGCACTGACACCACAGTACCATCTGTGTGCACCTCTGGTATCTGAGTCTCATCAGGATCAACTCCACCATTGGTGGTTAACGTGGGGTTACAAGGGTCTGGATTCTGCTCGGACACTATCTCACCTGCACCTGGATCCAACGTGAAAAAATTTTGGGCATCAGTCCAGATGCTTTCCTCTTCTGGATTCTGTGATTCTTTAGAGCAGACCTATGATGCCCATTGAAAACAATGTGTGAACAGCTATTCAGAATGGCCGATCTGAGGCTCCCCACAGTCAGTTGGGCATTTGGAAATTTTTGACGCAGGGGCGAAACAAGGGTGATTTGGGTGCCACCTCTGAGGATTATACTGTCCATGATGTTAAGGTGGAGAAAAAGGGGGAGAGGCCACGTGATGCAGTGCTTGCCATCCACTGTAGCACATGCTTTTTCTGAGTCTTATCTACAAAACGTACTGCTGTGCAGCTGCCAAAGAAATAAAGTCGGGTAGGCTGGCAAGTAACAGATATTGTCAATGGTCTTTGGATAGGACGAGATGCAGTTTGTTCAGTTGTGCTGAGTGCTCTCATTGTGACGTGTCCAGAGTCATCAGGAGCAGTGCAGAGAAAGGAGTGAGGTGAGACCTTAAAAAGAAAGTTTGTCTTGCTGCACCTTAAGCATGTCTGGTTACCTTTTACCACTGACTGACATATTTTTACTAGCCAAGTCATTTTTTTTTATTTTAGTCACCTTTGGAAGCCACCTATTCTTTTTCTAAACTGTTTTTACTCTTTTTCTAAACACCTAACCCACTTACACGTTGAACGCCAAGCCTATTCCCCTTTCACCACAGCCTAACTTTTTCCCACTCATGTTGTAAGTAGCCTTTCTCTCTTGCACCCTGCAGTTTCACAATCTTAGGCCCACTCCTGTCAGTCACCTGTCATTAAATGAACAATCACTATTTATTTTTTTATAGTGTGCCTGAACAACACTGCCTAAAGATTTATAAGTGGAAATATAGCCTTCTCATTTGCCATTGAAATACAGTTTTAGCACAAATGATTTGGAGTAGCTAATTTTGCCTAGTAGCTGCACCAATTTATTAGTCCTAACAATTTTTAAGTGGAAAACCAGCCTTCTGATTTGCCACTGAAACACAGTTTTAGCACAAACGATTTGAAGTAGCTAATTGGGCCTCATGGCAACACCCCGATATTAGGCCTAACAATTTTTCAGTGGAATTCTGGCCTTCTGATTGGCAACTGAAACACAGTTTAGCACAAACGATTTGGAGTAGCTAATTGGGCATCTTGGCTGCACAACAATAGTAGGCCTAACTATTTTTAAGTGGAAATCTGACATTCTGATTTGCAACTGAAACGCAATTTTAGCACAATTGATTTGGAGTAGCTAATAGGCCCTCCAGTCTGCAAAACTATATGAGGCCAAACGATTTTTAAGTGGAAATATAGCCTTCTGATTTGCCACTGAAACACAGTGCTATCACAAATGATTCGGAGTAGGTAATGGGGCTTACATAGACTGCCACACAGTTTTTGCACATATACTTCGATGCTGGAAGATCGATTTCACACAGGATAAGTTCTGTTGTGAGTTCATTTTCCCCTTCACCATTGAGGTCTGATGAACTCCCTCTTCTGGTGAAGGAAGGTAGTGAGGCTGATTACCAAGCACCTGAGCAGGATGATGATGACTGGGTGACAGGAATTGCTGACTGGATATAAGGCAGCTGATGCCCTTCTGCCTTGCTGGTGATTTCTCAGAGGGATTCTAGGAGACCAGTCTGATTCCTGCTCCTCAAAAGCTGTTTTCTGCTCTGCTTTTTGCATTTGTGTTTTGGTTTTGTTTTGCCTTGTTTTTCTGGATTTCTGCCATTCCCTGCTGGGGTGAGCTGAATTCCTTTTTGCTCTGTCTTCAGAAAATACCTGAGCACTCATATAGTCTTTTTGAAGCCTAGCGTCTTCAGGGCTTTTTTTCCTATCAGTCTGTTGGCTCTTGTTTTGATAGGGTTTTGGCGGATTGCAGACAGCAGCTTTTCTATCCTGTCCTATTTAGTTAGGCTGAGCAAATGATGGGGCCCAAGCTATCTTTCTATCTGTGTTAGTGTTTTTTCATCTTGCTTCACCGTCATTATATGTTGGGGGCTGCCTATTGCTTTGGGGTCTGCTCTGGGGAAGTTTAGATTTCCCTTTCTGTCTTTAGGTTATGTAGTTCTCCGGCTGTGATCGAGGGGTCTAGGGCACCGTAGGAACCCCCCACGGCTACTGCTAGTTGTTGTTGATAGGTTCAGGGGTCTGCAATCCGATAGCTGCCAACTTCTCTGGTTTTCTGGACTTAGCTAGTATTTCTGTTTTTGCCTCCTACGGTGACTCATTCATAACAAAGTTCACTTTCAGCAACAGCACTAGCGCAGGAGTGACCTCTCTGCACTGTGACACTGAACAAATGGTCACAGCAAAACAAGATGCCTGCTTTTTATATGACCAGGGACATGTGACTTCAGCAACTAATCACAAAATACCTTATGTCATGACATTGTGGATGGTTTCTGCACTCTGGTTGCAGTTAAGGAATGAAAAAAAGAACGTGCCACTAATGTATCCTCTCTACATCTCCTCTGACCTTGACACACCTCCCCCCTCATCAAACTCGTCCTCTACCCTCCCCCGCTCATTAGACAGCAAAACTATCATAGCCAAAGTATTAACAAAAACAGTAGTGGAAACGCGATTAGTTACCTAGCTGTGACCGATTTTTGCTGTCATTAAGTAAAATTCAAGAGAAAAAAAAGGGAGAAATTCCCAGCTTCCAAAAGATCCATAGTTTACTGTGTAAAAACAAAGTTGACAGAGCTCACATGAATGTCAGAGCAACGCGTTTCGAACACTAGACCTGTGTTCTTTTTGAAAAAAGAACACAGGTCTAGCTTTTGAAACGAGTCGCTCTGACATTCATGTGAACTCTGTCAACTTTGTTTTTACACAATAAATCATGGATCTTTTGGAAGCTGGGAATTTCTTCCTTTTTTTTCTCTTGATTGAACACACGCCGGACTACGTGTTCCCGTGCTCCCACACACCACAAGCTGCAACAGGTGAGCTGGTTGGATCTTTTCTTTTTACATTAAGTAACATTGTATGTGAAAGAGAAAGTTAATTTGAATATGCTACTTTCGAGATGAATTTGAGATTGGCAAATGTTTTCTGAACATATTTGCTCAGCTCAAGTTACAAACAATTTTTTGAAATGTGGAGACTCAAAGTTGTGTCTCCATCTGGTGGACTGCATGTAGTGGAAGGTGTGCTAGAGGCCTATTATACTGTTTCTTTTCTGTGGAAATTGATGCCTCTTTAGTGGTGTGTGTAGTAATTTTTTGAAATGAGGAGAATTCAAGTTGGGTTTCCTTAATGTGTGTTGTCTGTAGCAGTAGGGGTCCTAGACTGGCAGACCTGCACTTAATTTCATTGAACGACCTGTGTTATTTTCCTTACATTTTTCTACCAATAAAACTCTATGAAACTGATGATTGTGCCACCTGATTGTGGCTGGGAAAATAAATGTTGCATAGGGTATCCGGGCTCCCAGCAAAGAAAGCTTACACTGCTCCCTTAACCACTAGATTTTAATTGAAACTTCAATTCAAATCTCTAAGTGCTGGCCCATACCCTCATACCTCGTGCATGGCCCATGACTGGCTGCTTCTGTGCCAATATAAAATGTTCTACTGTTTGTTAGTTGATTAGTCAACTACCTGTCTTACAGTCCTTACATTTTCCTACCAGTACTACTCTATGAAATTAATGTTTGTGCCACTTGAGTGCGTCTGGGAAAAAAAAAAAGAGCTGTCACATGAGGTATCATGGCTTCCAGCAAAGAGGGCTTACACTGCTTCCTTACCCACCAGGTCTTCATTGAAACCTCAGTTCAAATATCTAAATGGCCCAGACCCTGATACCTCATGCATGGACTATGGCTGACTGCTGCTGTGCCATTAGCAAATCTCTGCTGTGGGTCAAATTATGCCACTTTTCATGATGTCTGCCCCTAATTTTAGCTGTTTGGGAAGCTTTTTATCACTCTTTAGGGTGTGTATATGTTTGGTTTTGTCTCCCATTAAATTTAATGGGGTTCAGGCACGTTCATTGATCTGTTGGGCAAACATAGGGACTAACCGAACCGAATCTTGGAAGGTTCGCTATTTCTACTAACCTTGCACTATGCCCAAACTTTTGCATCAGCCCATTGTCCTTTATGTAATTTTTTAAATGTAAAAAATGACAATTTCTTGGGGAGGGCTAAAATACAAAGACAATGTCATCTTTAACTTTAGCTCGTTTAGAGATCATTTCATCCTTTCATCTTTAACTTCTTTAACTGTTCCCTTAGTGATAGTCTTTTGTTTTTTTACCTTCATTTTCTTTTCGTTCCACCATATGGTTTCTGAAATATGAGCCTTTTTACACAAAATACTCAAGAAACAGATGTATTACAATTAGAAATAGCCACTTTTGACCACGTCCTCTTTAAAACAAAAGTTGTGTGAGCTAGGGAATAAATGTACATTGCAGAAATAAACAGGAATTTGTTTAGATGATACCATCTATGTAAACTGGAGGGACAAACACCAAGGCAGAAGATAACAAACAGGAGTTTTACTTAATGACATTCATCTACACTGTGTGCAGACAAATGAAAATTTTGACCTTATCATTTTAAGGCACATTTTCTAACTCCTAGATGTATAATCTTTAATTGTTATTGGTTTGAAGCATATCAGATGATGTGCATTTGTTTAATGAGGAAGGGTGTGGCCCAAGTATATCAATATCCTTTCTCAAGGTATGCAGAATTATTAGACAGCTTGTTTTCTTTAGGCAAAATAGATCGAAAAAAGAGATTTAACTGAATCTGAAGAGTCAAATATTGTTTAAAGTCTTCCAGAAGGATACGTCACTCTTCAAATTATTATTATTATTATACCTTTATATAGCGCCATGTATTCCATGGCGCTTTACATGTGAAAAGCGGAAATATAGACAGGTACAATAAACATGTGTAAGACAAGGGACACACAAGTACAGAAGGAGAGAGGACCCTGCCTGCGAGGGCTCACTGTCTACAGGGATGGGTGAGGATACACTAGGAGAGGGTAGAGCTGGTTGTGCGGTGGATCAGTAGACTGAGGATCATTGCAGGCTGTAGGCTTGTCGGAACAGGTGGGTCTTCAAGTTCTTCTTGAAGATTTCCATTGCTGGTGAGAGCCTGATGTGTTGGGGTAGAGAGTACCAGAGTATAGGGGTGAGCGCAGGAGAAGTCTTGTATGTGGTTGTGGGAAGAAGAGATAAGGGGGAGTAGAGAAGGAGATCTTGAGAGGATCAAAGGTTGCATGTGGATAGGTACCAGGAGACCATGTCACAGATGTATGGAGGAGACAGGTTGTGGATGGCTTTGTATGTCATGGTTAGGGTTTTGAACTGGAGCCTCTGGGTAATAGAAAGCCGGGGGAGGCTGGGGAATAGTGGGGAGACAGGTGGATTAGTCGGGCAGCAGAGTGTAGTGACTGGAGTGGTGCCAGACTGGAGTAGTGCCAGAGTGCTAGAGGGGAGACCAGAGAGTAGGAAGTTGCAGTAGTCGAGGTGGGAGATGATAAGGGTGTGCACTAGTGTTTTTGTGGTTTCATGGTTGAGGAATGCGCGGATCCAGGAATTATTTTTGAATTTGAGGCGACAGGAACAGGCAAATGCTTGGATATGTGTTTGAAAGAGAGGGCAGAGTCGAGGATCACCCCAAGGCACCGAGTGTGCGGGACTGGAGAAAGCAAGCAGCCCTTGACATTGATGGATAGGTCTGGTGGAGGGGTAGAGTGAAATGTGGGAAAGATGATGAATTCTGTCCATGTTCAGTTTGAGAAAATGAGCAGAAAAGAAGGCTGAGATGACATTGTGAGATTTTGGTCAGTAGGGAGGTGAGGTCAGGTCCAGATAGGTAGATCTGTGTGTCATCGGCATAGAGGTGATACTGCAAACCATGTGATTCTATGAGCTGTCGCAGGCCGAAGGTGTAGATGGAGAAGAGTAGGGGTCCTAGGACTGAGCCTTGAGGAACACCGACAGACAGGGGGAGAGGAGAGGAGGTGGTGTGTGAGAGGGAGACACTAAATCTTCGGTCTGCTAGGTATGATGAGATCCAGGATCAAGTCTGTGATGCCAAGAGATGAGACAATCTGTAGCAGGAGGGAATGGTCCACGGTGTCATAGGCAGAAGACAGGTCCAGGAGAAGGAGGACAGAGTAGTGTCGCTTGCTCTTGGCGGGTAATAGGTCGCTAGTGACTTTAGTTAGGGCAGTTTCAGTTGAGTGATGCGGTCGGAAGCCAGATTGTAACCGGTCAAAGAAGGAATGAGGTGGGATGGGAGCAGGTCAAGCGCGCAAGTGGTAAGGTGTGATCTTGACAGGAGGGTGGAGAGCCGGTCTTCTGTCATGGTGGAGAAGCTGGCTCAGGAAGAACAGGGCTGAGTGGCTAAGAGGGGCATTGGGGGCTACGGGCCAAAGCTTTCTCTGATCGTATCGATCTTCTGCTTAAAAAAGAGGCAAAGTCTTCAACAGAAATATGAGGAGAGAGAGGAGGTGCTGTGAGACTGAGTAGAGAATTGAAAGTGTTGAAGAGCTGTTTAGGGTTGTGAGACAGGGAGGATATGAGAGACGCGAAGTAAGTTTGTTTTGCAGCAGAGAGCGTGGACTTGAAGCTGGCAAGAGGCTGCTTGTATGCGTTGAAGTGCTCGGTAGAATGGGTTCTCTTCCATCTCCGCTCAGTGGCCCTGGAAACCCGTCTCAGTTCTTTGGCCAGGCTGGTCAGCCAGGGCCGCCTGTTGATTTTACAAGTTTTGCTCTGTGTGAGCTGGTGGCTGAATCAAGTGTTACTGTTATTGTGGTGTTATAAAAAGTGGCAGCAGTGTCTGTGTCATGAAGGGAAGCTATGTCTGTAAGAGGGAGAAGGGACTCAGAGAGTGATTGTAAATTGAGGTGTTTAAGACTCTTGTGAGGGTGAGTGAGTTTGTGGAGTGGGGGTTGCACTGTAGGAGTGGAGAGGGAAGAGAATGTCAGTCGGTTGTGGTCAAACAGGGGTAGGGGTGGGTTAGTGAGATTAGTGAGGGAACAGAGATGGGTGAAGATAAGGTCCAGCGTGTTACCATCTTTGTGAGTGGCCGCAGAGGACCCTTGAGTGAAGCCAAGGGAAGCTGTGAGCGATAAAAGCTTAGAGGCAGCCGGGGTGGAAGCGTCAATGGGGATGTTGAAATCACCCATGATGATGGTGGGGATGTCAGCAGAGAGGAAATGGAGTAGCCAGGTGGTGAAGTGGTCGAGAAAGGTGGAGATGGCTAGTTCTGGGGGGCTGTAGATGACAGCCAATTGTAGGTTGAAGGGGGAATAGATGTGGACGGAGTGCACCTCGAACGAGGGAAGAGTAGCAGAGGGTGGGAGTGGAATAGGGGTAAAGGAGCATGTATCAGACAGGAGCAAGCCAACTCCTCAACCACATTTGTTGCTGGGGCGAGGGGTGTGAGAGAGATGGAATCCACCATAGGAAAGTGCAGATGGAGAGGCTGTGTCAGAGGGAGTGAGACAGGATTCAGTGATGGCAAGGAAGGAGTTTGTTGGTGATAAAGAGGTCATGGAGAAATGACAGCTTGTTGCAGACAGAGCGTTTGTTCCATAGAGCTCCAGGTATGGGGACCGGGGGAGTGGGGGCTGGATGAATAGGTATGAGGATGTCATGGTTGCAAAAACATGTAGAGGATCATGGCAGGGTGTTAGAAATGAGTGTGGGGATGTGTTGAGGAGGGCCAGGATTTGGGGATACATCACCAGCAATGAGGAGTAGCAGACAGAGCGATAGAAGGTGGGAGCAGGATAGGACATGTGTGTCTGGAGAATAAGGATTGTGTGTGGATAATCAGTTCAGAGGAAGAGGTGAGATGGCTGGGGAGGATGGAGGGGGAAATGACTAGTTCCTTACTAGGTGGGGGGATTACAGGAGTTAGGGAAAAACAGAGTAGTATGGGGGTTAAAGTAAAAAGAAGTTGAAACATTGTAGTGGTGGTATATTACGCTACCTTACAGTCAAATTCCAGTCCAATTCTAGTCTAATTCAGAGTAGAGTAATTAGAAATCTGGAATTTGAAATATGGAATTTGAAAGTGATGGAGCAGACTTCGCTTGGGGCAGACCCATGGTACTGAATATATGTTCAGCCTAGGACAATCAGGTGTGAGTGAAAGTGGGGTGTGACTGCCCAGGCCAAATGCACAGAGTTAAGCTAAGGTCATAAAGGGGGAAGGGGTTACACAGACCACTCAGATGTGTGGTAAAGATAAGAAGAATGGAGTACAATTATGGATACAAGATGGGTAAGCAAATTATACCAGAGAAACAGTGCAATTCACATGGGGCATTCAGGAACATGGGAAAGCAGTGGAAATTTAGCAGTGCATACCAGAGAAGCAATGCAATTCACATGGGACATTCAGGAACAAGGGAAAGCGGTGGAAATTCAGCAGTGCATACCAGAGAAACAGTAAATTTGACATGGGGCATTCAGGAACATGGGAAAGCGGTGGAAATTCAGCAGTGCATACCAGAGAAACAATGCAATTCACATCACGCATTCAGGAACGTGGGAAAGCTGTGGAAATTCAGCAGTGCATACCAGAGAAACAATGCAATTCACATGGGGCATTCAGGAACAAGGGAATGCAGTGGAAATTCAGCAGTGCATACCAGAGAAACAGTAATATTCACATGGGGCATTCAGGAACATGGGAAAGAGGTGGAAATTCAGCAGTGCATGCCAGAGAAACAATGCAATTCACATGGGGTATTCAGGAACATGGGAAAGTGGTGGAAATTCAGCAGTGCATACCTGTGGGAACAGAAGAACATCTCGGTCAGATGCTCATGATGACAATACTGTGGGAGTGATTAGTGGCCAAATGCATTCTAGAATTCTAGTCTAATTCAGAGTAGTGTAATTAGAAATCTGTAATTTGAAATCTGTAATTTGAATGAGATTTAGCAGACTTCATCTGGGGCAGACCCATGGTACAGAATTTGAAATTGATAAGATATTGGAATTCAATCAGAGAACATCAAAGGTTTTGGTAGGTTTATGACTGTTATTATAAAGAAGGATCTTTAATTGTTATTGGTTTGAAGTACCGTATATAGACGTGTATAAGCTGACCCGTGTATAAGCCGACCCCTCCTAATTTTGCCACAAAAAACTGGGAAAACTTATTGACTCGCGTATAAGCCTAGGGTGCAAAATGCAGCAGCTACTGGTAAATTTCAAAGATAAAAATAGATACCAATAAAAGTAAAATTAATTGAGACATCAGTTAGTTAAATGTTTTTGAATATCCATATTTAATCAGGAGTCCCATATAATGCTCCATACAGTTCATGATGGGCCCCATAAGATGCTCCATAGAAAATACACCCCATATAATGCTGCACAAAGGTAAATAATGCCCCCACAAGATGCTCCATAGAATAATATGCCCCATATAATACTCCATAAAGGTTATGGCTCCATAAGATGCTCCATAGATTATGCCCCCATAAGGTGCTTCATAAGATGCTCCATAGATTATTCCCCCATAAAATGCTCCATAGATTATGCCCCATAAGATGCTCCATAGATTATTCCACCATAAAATGCTCGTTTTATTTCTCCCAATACTAGGTACCTACGCAAAAGCTCCGCCTGAGCTCTACCTGAGGAGACATAGAAATCCTTTCTCTGACAGATTATGCCCCATAAGATGCTCCATAGACTATGCGCACATATGCTGCTCCATAGAATATGCCCCCATATGCTGCCCCATAGAATATGCTCCCATATGCTGCCCCATAGAATATGCTCCCATATGCTGCCCCGTAAAATATGCCCCCCATATGCTGCTCCATAGAATATGCCCCCATATGCTGCCCCATAGACTATGCCCCCATATGCTGCTTCATAGACTATGCCTCCATATGCTGCCCCATAGGATATGCCCCCATATGCTGCTCCATAGAATATGCCCTCATATGCTGCCCCATAGGATATGCCCCATATGCTGCTCCATAGGATATGCCCCCATATGCTGCTCCATAGGATATGCCCCCATATGCTGCTCCATAGAATATGCCCCCATATGCTGTCCCCATAAAATGCTCCATATATTATGTCCCCATATGCTGCTGCTGCAAAAAAGCCATACTCACCTCTCCTGCTCAGGACCTCACCTGTCTGGGGGCCGTCGCTGCTCATCACTGTTTGCCATGTCATCTGTCAGTGATGTTCAGGCAGCAGAGGGCACGGCACACATTAACCACATCACTGCGCCCCCTGCTGCCTAAACATCACAGACAGAGGATGCAGCAGACAGCAGTGAGCAGCGATGGACCGGGGGGACAGGAGAATATCGCTATACTTACCTCCCCTGACACGGTCTCTGCAGTGGCAGCATCGCTTCTCCACCATCTCCCTTCCTGCCTTCAGCAGTCACGTGGTACCGCTCATTACACTCATGAATATGCACATATTCATGAGTTTAATGAGCGCTACCATGTGACTGCTGAAGGCAGGAAGGGAGACCGTGGAGAAGCGGGGGAGCTGCAGAGACCATGCCAGGGGAGGTAAGCATGATCTCTGACACCCTCACTCCCCCTCCACCGCCGACCCCCAGGTATACGACTCGTGTATAAGCCGAGAGGGGGACTTTCAGCCCAAAAAAATGGGCTGAAAATCTCGGTTATACACGAGTATACAGTGGGGAAAAAAAGTATTTAGTCAGTCAGCAATAGTGCAAGTTCCACCACTTAAAAAGATGAGAGGCGTCTGTAATTTACATCATAGGTAGACCTCAACTATGGGAGACAAACTGAGAAAAAAAAATCCAGAAAATCACATTGTCTGTTTTTTTTTCATTTTATTTGCATATTATGGTGGAAAATAAGTATTTGGTCAGAAACAAAATTTCATCTCAATACTTTGTGATATATCCTTTGTTGGCAATGACAGAGGTCAAACGTTTTCTGTAAGTCTTCACAAGGTTGCCACACACTGTAGTTGGTATGCTGGCCCATTCCTCCATGCAGATCTCCTCTAGAGCAGTGATGTTTTTGGCTTTTCGCTTGGCAACACGGACTTTCAACTCCCTCCAAAGGTTTTCTATAGGGTTGAGATCTGGAGACTGGCTAGGCCACTCCAGGACCTTGAAATGCTTCTTACGAAGCCACTCCTTCGTTGCCCTGGCGGTGTGCTTTGGATCATTGTCATGTTGAAAGACCCAGCCACGTTTCATCTTCAATGCCCTTGCTGATGGAAGGAGGTTTGCACTCAAAATCTCACGATACATGGCCCCATTCATTCTTTCATGTACCCGGATCAGTCGTCCTGGCCCCTTTGCAGAGAAACAGCCCCAAAGCATGATGTTACCACGACCATGCTTTACAGTAGGTATGGTGTTTGATGGATGCAACTCAGTATTCTTTTTCCTCCAAACACGACAAGTTGTGTTTCTACCAAACAGTTCCAGTTTGGTTTCATCAGACCATAGGACATTCTCCCAAAACTCCTCTGGATCATCCAAATGCTCTCTAGCAAACTTCAGACGGGCCCGGACATGTACAGGCTTAAGCAGTGGGACACGTCTGGCACTGCAGGATCTGAGTCCATGGTGGCGTAGTGTGTTACTTATGGTAGGCCTTGTTACATTGGTCCCAGCTCTCTGCAGTTCATTCACTAGGTCCCCCCGCGTGGTTCTGGGATTTTTGCTCACCGTTCTTGTGATCATTCTGACCCCACGGGGTGGGATTTTGCGTGGAGCACCAGATCGAGGGAGATTATCAGTGGTCTTGTATGTCTTCCATTTTCTAATTATTGCTCCCACAGTTGATTTCTTCACTCCAAGCTGGTTGGCTATTGCAGATTCAGTCTTCCCAGCCTGGTGCAGGGCTACAATTTTGTTTCTGGTGTCCTTTGACAGCTCTTTGGTCTTCACCATAGTGGAGTTTGGAGTCAGACTGTTTGAGGGTGTGCACAGGTGTCTTTTTATACTGATAACAAGTTTAAATAGGTGCCATTACTACAGGTAATGAGTGGAGGAAAGAGGAGACTCTTAATGAAGAAGTTACAGGTCTGTGAGAGCCAGAAATCTTGATTGCTTGTTTCTGACCAAATACTTATTTTCCACCATAATATGCAAATAAAATGAAAAAAAAAACAGACAATGTGATTTTCTGGATTTTTTTTTCTCAGTTTGTCTCCCATAGTTGAGGTCTACCTATGATGTAAATTACAGACGCCTCTCATCTTTTTAAGTGGTGGAACTTGCACTATTGCTGACTGACTAAATACTTTTTTTCCCCACGGTATATGGTATATCAGATAATGTGCATTTGTTTAATGAGGAAGGGTGTGGCCCAAGAATATCAATATCCTTACTCAAGGTATGCAAAATTATTAGACAGCTTGTTTTCTTGAGGCAAAATAGGTCAAAAAAGATTTAACTGAATCTTAAGAGTCAAATATTGTTTAAAGTCTTCCAGAAGGATACATCACTCTTCAAATTGTTAAGATATTGGAATTTAATCAGAGAACCATCAAAGGTTTTGGTAGGTTTATGACTGTTATTATAAAGAATGATGGCTATATTGGTCAATAACATTTTTCTTAAAATGTCAAAAATGTGTTTTTGTACGTTTTGAGTTGTTTTGTTATTCTCAGCTTAAAAGATGAAAATCAACAAATGATGTGGGAAAATTTACATTTTCAATTTAGTTGCATAATAAGTCTGCACACTAATATTGGCCAATAATTCTGCGCATGTAGATATTCCTCTAAGAAAAACAAAACCTCACTTCTACTTTCTGAAATATTCAAGTTTCAGGTTTATTATCCTTTTAGATTGGCTGACAGCTCTATTGTTCAATAAATTCAAATTGCCGAATAAATGTGCACCCAGTGTATAACTGCTATGATCTTTGGGAATTATGTTGTAGCATAATCATGGAAGCAATTTTAATTAAGTATCATATTGACTTTCTTATTTAAGGTTCATACTTAGTATTCAAGTTGCAATTTGATATTTTCACCTTGCTCTTTGTGAAGCCCTGGTGTTTTAAATCTACAAGGAAAATAAAATTCTGAGAATTTAAAGGGAATATGTCACCAGGGTTTTGCCACCTCATCTGAGAGTAGCATATTGTAGAGATGGATTTCCTGACTCCAGAGATAAGTCACTTCTCATCATGGAATGCTGTGTGCTGAAACATGGGAAACATATATACCAGAAGACAATTTAGATGACAGGTGTGCAAAATAGACAGCATCCAATCCTAAATCAAACAGCTAAATACAAAAAACACAAAATAATATGAATAAAAAAGTCAAACAGACAATTGGAAAATATTATGTTGTCTAATTTGCACACCTGTCATCTAAACTGTGTTCCGGTATATATGTTTCCCATATTTCAGCACACAGCTTTCCATGATTAAGACCCTCACAGGTCGAAACATTTTGGTTGCTGTTTGTACCTGGGACCCTATCCATATGATGTTCTATCATGAATTTTGACTATGTTATAAATAAATTGGAATTTTACCCAAGTCTTCATGCTGGAGATCATTTCCTCCTTCTCCTTTTTCTGTTGTGGACAACACCTCTGCTAAAGGCTTCTCTGTGCGTGTCTCATTACTGCATTCTAGCTGAGACCGGCATCTTGCAAGTACTGCATGTTTTGGACTTCTATTGAGAGTGGTGAGCTGATTCTTTCCCTTTCCCTCTTTCCCTATTTTTATTGACTGATCATTTTTGAGCTCCTTATTTTCTGATCCTACTTTACTATTATGGAACTAAACTCAGCTGGAGTTTCAGACTTGGACAGAAATTGTTTGAATAATTTTGCATCTATTTTTAATCATGTTGATAATGATACTGCTACTAAAGGTGGGGCTTCCGATACGGTACTTTTAGAAGACATACAGACAATTGGAAAGTCGCAAAAGCAAAGAAACCAGACTATGGTGGGATATGACATCCTTAAAACCCTATTCGTCCAAAAACCTTATAAATAAATTTATTTATGTGTTATAAATAAATTGGAATTTTACCCAAGTCTTCATGCTGGAAATCATTTCCTCCTTCTCCTAAACAGTGTAAACCCCCCACACGTGTCCCCGTTTTGGAAACTAGATCCCCCCAAGGAATTTATTTAGATATGTGGTGAGCACTGTGAAACCCCAGGCCTCTCACAGAAAATTATAATGTTGAGTTGTGAAAATAAAAAAAAAACATTTTTTTTCCACAAAAATGATCTTTTAGACCCAAATTTGTTTTATTTTTACAAGGTTAACAAGAGAAAATAAACATTTGATAGAGGGACTTGGAATAGCAGGATGAATTTATAAAAGTTATCTTCATAGATGTGATTAAAGTGATCCAGCAGTGAGTGCACCAAATCACAATTTTTCCACTCACTACCAGGACAGAGGTTCAGTTCGGGTGATCTTCCCTTCATAAACCCTACACTTGTGTGTGTACCCTGAGGTACTCTCACACAGTTAATTCCACTCCTGGCCCTCTTAATGTGAAGGTATTGCTGGAATTTGAGCTTCCCATTGAAATGGATTAGGGGCTTATCCATGCAAATGTTCCTTTGGAACACGAACACATCAGCAAATTTGTTACTTAAGTGATCAGTGACCGGCCTAACTTTGAGAAGTCTGTCAAATTTGGAGTCTTCTTGGCAAAACATTGTGCATTATCATTGTAAAGAAAAAACTTGTGGATTGCCTCAATTACTTTACTGGTCACAGCCATGCAGAACACTGGAGTGCTATACAAAATGTCAAGACTCGAATATTGCCAAAGCTCTGGCTTCTTCACTATCTGCAAGTAAAAACCAGGTCCCAAAATGTTATCCTTTCTGCTGCATATACAGGGGTCCATTAATAAATGGATGAAGGGCGGTTTTGTGCCAAAAATTGCTGGACATACAAATTTGTTGACCTACCATGAGGATTACAAAATCCTCAGAGAACAGGGCTTTGAAAAAGTCCATTTCTTTGAGGACAGTGGTTTCAAATTGGATTCCTGATTGCAGCCAAAAATCAGGAATCAGTAGCTCTTAATCTTAGGGAAGAGAAGTACATACCAGGTCAGTACCAGTAGGTGCCTGTTCGGTTTCTGCACTGGGGCGTCTGTGTGATGGTTCAGCGTCACTTGAGGAAGATGAAAAATAAAGGATCCTCTTCCTCACTGTCAGTGTTGGAGGTAAGGAAAACATACACCGCTGAACGCCCTGTTTAGGATGAGCGGAACTACTCATGTATGCGGTGTTTGCATCTGTACCAAATTTTATTTAGTTGTGTGTGTGAGTTCTTGGTGTAAACTTTTTTCTATTTAGAACAGACGTAGCAAGCATGCATGGATGTGATTCTTTTTTTCCACAGTGACACTAACTCAATGCTGTAAAAAATACTGTAGTATACGATGATTACTACAATACATTTTACTGTCTCAAACCAAATTTTTTTATTAACTTTTCACAAAAAACCCGAAGGACAGAAAGTTAATCTCTGATGTGGGCCAATAATCAGCCCTCGATGGCTGTAGGACGGATGCACAGATGATTTTTATTTCCTTGCTGACCCTAACTCAATCCATTAAAATATATTGTAGTAGACGATGACTACTACAGTATATTTTACTGTCCCTAATCTAAATTCTTTTTTAATTCTGTTTTCACAAAGCAAAAAACAACCAGAGGATGATCACTGATGTGCTTCAGTGAGTAGCGCTCGATGGCTGTACAGTAGGACGGACGCAAAGATTTTTTTTTTCAGCGATGACTCTAACTCAATTCGGTAAAAAATACTATAGTAGACGATGATTACTTTGGTATATTTTACTGTCCTGAATGTAGTCCTATCAAATAATGTAAATTCTTTTTTTTTAGTCTTTACAATCTGATATTAACTCAATTCAGCAAAATGTACTGCAGTAGACAACGATTACCACAGTATTTTATTATTGTCCCTAATCTAATCCTATCAAATAATCTAAATTTTACTCGATTCTTTATTCATCAAAAAAAATAACTTGAGAGCGGAATGTGAGAAAAAATAGTGAAAAAAAGTTGTGGAAAACAGCGAGCACTTGTGTGGATCAGTGATTTACATCACTTATTTATGCTCGGTGATTGCAGGACGCACGCACAGAGGTGGTGCACTGGAAGGAGAAAAATGGACAGGAGCAAAAAAAACCTGAAAACAGTGAGTACAGAAGATTTCATCACTGATCTATGCTCGGCAGTCTCACAAAAATGAGAAAAAAAAGCCAAATATCAAGAGATCAAGTGCTGATTAGCGATGAAGTACTGATCAGCGCTCGGCAGCAGAAAGGGGGGTGAGTAGGGTGGGAGAGGTGGAAAAAGGGGTAGAGGAAGCTTGGGGTGGATTCAAAAAGATCAGGCAAGGTCAAGGAAGGATCAGGAAGTCTTCTTTTTTCTTCAGCAGCAGGAGCAAGAGCACAGGCAGGAGCAGGAAGAGTTGTGATGTCATAAACTTTTGTGGCACCAAAGGCCTAGCATGGTGCGCAGAGACTGCCCTATACATACCTGCAGATAGAATGAGGAAGTACAGGATGGTCAATACCAGGTCACACAATGTCTGTGCTCTCTGATTGGTGCAATCAATGTCATAGTCAATCGCACCAATCAGAGCAGGCCCTGGTGAAACTGGTGTTGCTATGATCTAGCCTATGAT
Source organism: Dendrobates tinctorius (assembly GCF_039654945.1). Taxonomy (NCBI): domain Eukaryota; kingdom Metazoa; phylum Chordata; class Amphibia; order Anura; family Dendrobatidae; genus Dendrobates; species Dendrobates tinctorius. The sequence continues at coordinate 32,812,510 of NW_027361732.1, read as the reverse complement.
CGGTGCTCTTAAAGCACCGATCATAGGCTGGACATAAGCATTTCAGGCAATCTGATTGCCTGAAACACTTAGAAACGCTGCAATTGGCTTTTCAGAACTGAACAGTCAATCACAGCAATCGTATTTGCAGCGGGGCGTTGTCATCCCCCGGAAGTGTGAATATTGTGCCTTGGTCCCACATGGCGATGGCACATTAAAGGTATGACATATCTATATCCATACATCAAAGGTCATTCATTATCATCCAATTGTGACATATGGATATGTCCTGTGTTGAGAAGGGGTTAATTGAAATAAGCACAGCCCACCCGTCATTTTCACATTTTTTACTGTAAAAATGAAAATAATAAAAAATCATATTCCTCACCTGTAGGACAATAATTCATTTGTTCCATGCCATAATTCATCTCTGCTTCTCTGCTTCATCAGGATTGCTTGCAGAATGGCATGATGCAACAGTCTGGCATCCAGGAGACAGTGAGCTGAGCATCACAATGCAGCTTCAGTGACCTCCAGTGACATCATTGAGGCTATCGCCAGTCACTGACAACCATTCCCATGCTTAGTTCACAGTGAATGGCGGTAACCTGCATTACGTCACCACTAGCACTGTGAGAAATTCTGAGGATGCTAGGGGTGATCTCATTGAGGTCACCGCAGTTCATCGGGCTGCTCATTATGGGCTAACAGTAGGAACTGCAGCTTCAGTGACCTGCGGTAGCGTCAATGAAGTCACTGCAGGTCACTGAAGCTGTGCTCTCATGCTCAGCTCAGCATCTTCTGGATGCCAGGCTGAACAATAGCATCATGCCACCATTCAGCAAGGCATCCAGATGAAGCAGAGAAAGATTACGGCATGGGACAAAAGGATTATCGTTGGAATTTGGAGTTTTTTTAATGTTTAATTTTGCGAAAAATAAATAGGTAAAAGAGGGTGGAGAGTGTTTATTTCAAATAATAATGGAGTCTGTGTCTTTCTTTCAATTAATTGACTTTATTCTGGCTATGTATTTTTTATAATATGACTATGGAGCTACTAATGGGGGTGTCTTATAGGCGACTCTCCGTTACTAACTCCTGGGCTTGATGTCTGCAGCCATTAAACAGCTCACATCAACTCCAACACTATTACCCCACTTGTCACTGCACCAGAGCAAATGGGAAGAGCTTGGCTAAGTGCCAGATTTAGCGCATCTTATGAAAGTGCCATTTCTTTGGCGGCTGAGCGCTGATGTTGGCAGCCTAAGTGGGGGGCCAATATGCATGACCCCTTCCACAGCTGTCTGTCTAGCCTTTGCTGGATACAATTTATAGGGGACCCTATGTCATTTTTTTCTGGGGTCCCCCTGGAAGTTATCGAATAAAAGTTAAGCATAAAGGCAGAATGGTGGCTCAGTGGTTATCATTGCAGCGCTGGAGTCCTGGGTTCAAATCCCACCAAGGACAACATCTGCAAGGAGTTTGTATGTTCTCCCCGTGTTTGCGTGGGTTTCCTCTGGGTACTCCAGTTTCCTCCACATTCCAAAGACATACTGATAGGGAATTTAGATTGTGAGCCTCATCGGGGACAGCGATGATAATGTGTGCAAACTGTAAAGCGCTGTGGAATATGTTAGCGCTATATAAAAATAAAAATTATTATTAAAAAGCTGTGAGCTAATATTAATAGCCTTGGAATACTTAGGGTTCATGGCCCCTTTCCCAGATTATTAATAGCAGCCCCCAGCACTCAGCTTTACCACTGCTTGTTATGAAAATTATGTGGGAGTCCACTCCATTTTTGTAATTATTTTATTTATTTAAGGATAAAAAAAAATGCAGAAAAAGCACATACAGCAATGATTACATAGCACACAGGCATATTTCTTTCTATCTATCTATCTATCTATCTATCTATCTATGTCCATGTTTCCCATCACTATCTCTATGTTTGAACATCTTTAATATATAACACTCTTAAAATTCTATACTGCATTTCATTCCATACGTGCCACGTTGACAGCACACGGATGGCACACGGACACGGACACGGACCACAGATCTCACCAGTACTGTTTTTCCAGGACTAAAATCAGCAGAAAGTCTGAAGGAGACCTGACACACAACCATTTCCTTGCAGGTTTGGGGTAACCTCACCCGATGGACCCACTACATATGGTCACTACTGACTTGCTCAATACATGTTTGGTGGATGTCAGTAATGGGTTAATGTACTAAATTAAATTATTGAATAATTTCATGATGATTAAAATATATTTAAATTAAAGTACAGGGATTAATGAGTGATTAATAAATAAAGTTGTTTTTTCCATGCTTGGCACGTAACTGCAGCATCAGTCTTTTTTGTAAATCTTTTTTTATTATCCAGTATCTATAAGTCAGCTTGTTGGAATTACAGCTTTAATAACACAAATATGGGCTTGTTTGCTTTTTACCTAATACATTGCGTATGATCGCTGTTGAATCTCCTCAGCGGGCTGCTTGACTATTTGTGATTCAGACAGATGCTTATACATAGAACAGAGCAAGGCTCACCTAGAGGGGAAGTGCTTTCAAGTAGAAAATAAGTATTTTTTTATTCATCTTCTTCATGAATTCTGATTTAACCGACAAAAAATGTCTATGAAACGGTTCGATTACCGCACATTATTATTAAGAAGCCATCTGTAAAAATGTAATACATTCAAATAGATGCAGCAATTGTAACCTAATAAGCCATTTTTAAACATTCAAAGGGCTTTCAAATTTTATATTGAATGACTATAGTGATGGCTTTATATATGATCTCAACACCACAAGTACAGTACAGACTATTGAAGTAGCTTTGCCCCTAATATTCTATTAAAGTCTATTTCTCAAAGCTAGAAGTAGGAAAGTCTTTAAACAAAGAGAGTATTGAGATGTGTAAAGAGAAGCAACATTAACTGCTTATAGAAGTCAAAGTATATTCAATACAAGGGTGCCTAATTGTCTACACGAGACACATTCTTTCAGTGTCAGTAGATAGTCCCCTCCACTCAAGCCAAAACTCTTAAGGCCTCTTTCACACTTCCGTTTTTGACCATCAGTCAAAATCCGCCAGTTTTTGAAAAAAACGAATCCGCCATTTTTTTTGGCGGATCCGTTTTTTTCCCCATTGAGTTGCATTACCGGCGGATCTTGACGGATGGCCATCCGTCGGATCCGTTTTTTTGCGGATCCGCCAAATATTTTGCGTCCGCCGGCATGCCAGGGCGGACCCTGCAATGTTTATTTGCTGTAGGATGCCCGGAGAAAGGAAGTCAGCCGGAAATTTAACCCTGAAATCCTTTCTGGCGGACGGAAAAAATCTCTCTCTCTCTCTCTCTCTCTCTTTTCCCGGCCAGCGGTTCCTTTAAAATTCTTCATTCGGCGGATCTGTCAAAAAACGGATCCTCTGCCATCCGTTCACATCAGTTAGGAACGGATCCGCTTTTCCGCCTTTTTGGCGGATTTTAACTGACACAAAAAACTGAAGTGTGAAAGAGGCCTAAGTCAACAAACATTCAGTTAATAGTAGAGATGATAAAATTTATCTGCTAGAAATTGGGGACAAGACGATATTATAAACTGTCATGTCCTGGCAAATTTATACAATTTGCAATTTGATTTGTGTACATCATTAAAAAAAATGTATGACATAATTTTCAATATTGCCAAAGATTGAATCAACTAGTCTTGCAGCTAGTATGTCACATGTTCTAGCCCAGCCAATAAGGGGAAGACTGTCACAGACACTAAAAGATGCGAGCCTAGAAATCAGTGGCTATTTATGGGTTTTACAGTATATGGCTAGGAGATCAGCATGTACAGTTCATCATTGCAGATAGGGATAGAAAAATGTGATGTACTAGTGCAGCACTGGCATTAAAGATAGTAAAAACGGGTTTGGTAGTCTCTGTTTTTGAATAAATACAGCATGAGTCTGTGAATACAAATTGAAAGATTCAAATGATAGAGTGTGTGACAGAGAAGTAATTGATCCATCATCTAGTTCATTACAGCTTTTAACAGCTTTTTTTATTTTTGATTTACTACAAGCAAGAAAGTTTAAATTCCCTTAGTACTAAGTTTTGTAATGAAAATAAACAATGAAACCAGGGCTAATCTATCTGATAAAGTGTTTTTCCTGGTTATTAGAGGGACAAACCATAAGGAACATATGGAACTGTGTTTCAAAATGTTTGCACACTTTTTGATTGTCCCATATATGTTACACAAATACAGTGGCTTGCTCAGGGTCATAGATTTTTGAATGTGTATCTACTTTTCTTTCTGTGCTGTGAGCATTTTGGTAATGGGGTTTTTTTATCTTTTAAATCAAAAAGACAAATTTTACTTATTTAACTTTTTGCATATCAGTTTTAGCGGTTAATTTAGCAACTATACACCATACAACAATAATGAATGCTGCTGCCTTGTGTTCCTTTCTGGGCCTTTACTTATCTAGCAATGTGTAATGCATTTTTGTCAAATGGGTCAGGAGTGAGAAATTTAAAACAAAAATAAATGACAAAAAATAATTAGAAAATGATAAACTTTCTCATTTTTTTTTAAATACTGCATATTCTTGGCGCATTTTATTTTCTTGGAAATTACTTTCTTATCATTCTGGCTTTTTGGGTTGCAGCACCTTTTTTTGTCAAGAAGGTGGAAATATAAAGTAAATTTAAAAAGCTCAAAGTTTTGCCTACCTGTTTTACTAGTCTAAAATAACAACGGTACCTATCACAACAATAATGCTGGCTGTTACAAAATCTGCACTATCAAAGAACATCACATTCCAGGTTAGATATTTTTGTAAGTGTGGCACAAGAAAAGCGTTAGAATCTGAAAACAATTGTTAAAATTATACACATGGTTAATTTTTTGCATACCTGTTTTATTTGTCCAATATGGCAACCACACACCCCACCCCAACATTGTGAACTGTTTCTCCATTTGAGAACTGTGTACTTATGCATTTGCTTTTACATCATACTTTTTGGGAATGGAGAATAAATGTGCTTAACAAAAAAAATCTAAAAAATTAATTACAACATTAACCCCTTTACCCACAAGCCTATTTTCACCTTCATGATCAGACCAAATTTTGCAATTCTGACCTGTGTCACTTTATGTGGTAATAACTATGGAACGCTTCAATGGGTCCCATCAGTAGCCTGGGAGGACAGAGGGCGCTATGAAAGACCCACTCCGAACTACGCTACTGTAACTGTATCGGCGTGCACAGCGCTCCTATAAAGTTAGACTCAATCCCCCAGCACTGCCACTTGGCCGCTATGGGGTCCATGAACAGGAGGGAGACCCCCACCCATCATTGCAAGTTTAAATGTGTTGATCGCCTAAATGCCTTTACAGTTAGAAGCAATGATTAGACAGGGCTACCTCTCCCGTCTGCATCTGACGTCAATGACGCAGACACTAACAGCTGGCGTGATGACGTCAGTACATGGCGCATGCTGTTATGAGATGTGTAGGCACTCGGAGCAGCGGGAGAATGAAGTGGAGAGGTGAGAATTGTATTTTTAAAATGGGGAGTGCATTATACTGTATGGAGGCCTATGATCAGCACATTACACTATATAGAGGCCTTGTGGGAGTGCATTATACTATATGGAGGCTTATGGGGAGTGCATTATATTTTATGGAGGCCTATGAAAATTGCATTACACTATAAGAAGGCCTATGGGGAATGCATTATACTGTATGGAGGCCTATGGGGATTGGATTATACTATATGGCATATGATGAATACATTATACTGTGAGATGAGGAGTGCATTATACTATAGAGAGGCCTTTTGGGAGTGCATTATACCATATGGAGGCCTATGAGGAATGCATTATACTATAAGGAGGCCTATGGGGAGTGCAGTATGCTATATAGAGGCCTTTTGGGAGTGCATTATACTATATGGAGGCCTATGGGGAATGCATTATACTATATGGAGGGGTATGGGGAATATATTATGTTATATGGAGGCCTATGGTGAATGCACTATACTGTATGGATACCTATGGGGAATGGATTATATTATATGGAGGCCTATGGTGAATGTATTATATTGTATGGAGGTCTATGGGGATTGGATTATACTATATGGAGGCCTATGGTGAATACATTATACTGTATTGTGGGATGAGGAGTGCATTATACTATATAGAAGTCTTTTTGGAGTGCATTATACTATATGGAGGCCTATGGGGAATGCTTTATACTATATGGAGGCCTAAGGGGAATGCATTATGCTATATGGAAGCCTATGGGGAATGCATTATATTGTATGGAGGTCTATGGGGAATGCATCATACTATACAGAGGCCTATGGGAAGTGCATTATACAATATAGCGAGCGGAACAAGTATATCGGTACCAGGGAACTGTAGATGATGTACTAATCACACAGAAAACCAGTGTCCAGAGCTATGCAGTATATCGAAAAGCTTGGGGTGCTCAGCCAAAAAACATACCCTGTAGAACAAAATTTGTTGTCTCTATTATACTTTGCCCATGTTGGTTTTACTATATAGGCAAAACCATAAGACCTCTTAAAACAAGGTTCTGAGAGCATTACCGCTTTATTACATCAGGAAATGGTTCATTAAGACTTATAAAACTTCTGCAAGAAAACACAATTCAGATCCAGAAACACTACGCTTTGCAGGCCTCGAAGTGGATAACTATCCATCTCAAGGAGGTGACCATCATAATTATTATCGAGACAAGAGACAAAATTGATAATGGATACCAATTTGCAAGGATCCCTTGGCTTAAATGATAGATTAGATCTATCAGTATCCCTCTGAAATATGACTCTCTGCAAATTCCCTTATGTGTGTTATTTTGTATTATCATATGTTGGACTGATTGCCTATAGAAGGGAGCTACCCTTTTTAATTGTGCACCTGAACCCATAGAAGTGTTGGATTAATGCGAAACGGCCGTCATCCTGCTAGCTCCCCACATTCCTTTGCTTCCCTGCATACACTTGTCCATCTTCTGAAATAAGGAATAAAGGACTTTATTTATCTTTTTCATCGTCTTATGCTGCACATATAATATAGCGAGGCCTATGAGCAGTGCATTATACTATAGCGAGGCCTATGGGGGAAGCATTACACTATATAGAGGCCAATTGTGAGTGCCTTATACAGTATAGCGAGGCCTATGGGGAGTGCATTATACTATATGAAGGCCTATGGGGAGTGCATTATATTATATGGATGCTTAGGGGGAGTGCATTATGCTGTATGGATAGCTATGTGGAATGCATTATACTATATAGAGGCCTATGGGGAGTGCATTACACTGTATAGAGGCATATGGGAAGTTCATTATACTGTATAAAGGCCTATGGTGAGTGCATTATACTATATAGAGACCTATGTGAAGTGCTTTATATTGCATGGAGGCCTATGGGAATTGCATTACACAATATGGAAGCCTATGGGAAGTGCATAATACTACATGGTGTCCTATGAGGAGTGTATTATACTATATAGAGGCCTATGAGGAGTACAGTATACTACGGAGTACAGTACTATAGGGTGCATTATACTATAAATAGGTGATTTTAAGGGGCCATCATACAGGGAGGGGGTGTGACGAGGTCAGCTTATGCTGAGTCGACTTTTTCTTTAGAGTGGACCCACTGGGTCATGGCACCCACCCACCTAGGGCGAGCTGACCTTGTGAGGAACCACCCCTGATACAGGGAGTGTCAGGGGCAAGACCAAAGGGGTGAGCCACCACGACAGCTGGCACCAGACTGCTGGATCAAGTAGGCACTAGATACGAGAGCAGGAAACAAGACAAGACAAGACGTAAGTTCAAGGTTCTTCATTAAGGCAAATTCAGGATAACATTCAGTGCAAAAACGTGATAACAAGCAAACACGGCAAGGTGCGTGCATGGCACACCAAGGTCCATGGTGGCATGCCTGGGTACAGGCAAGGGCTCAATGGCATCGGACTCTGGACAACTGACAACGATCGACAGGATCAGGGTATCAGGATGCGGACATCAGCTCTGGACATCAGGCCGCAGTCATCAGGCTTACAAACTCTGGCAGCGATCGGCAGGTTCCGGACATCCGGCAGGCAAACCAGGGTTCAGGCAAGGAGGCACGACAGATCTCCAGGCATGGTGCGTGTTAGGGAACACACCGAGGTCCAAGGCAAGATTCCAGGCAGGGTGCGTGCTAGGGGCACCAGGGTCCAGGGCAAGGTGCATGGCAAGGTGCATGTGTAGGGGACACGCCAGATTCAGAGTGCGAAACACAGTGCATGTGTAGGGGACATGCCAGGGTTCAAAGTTCAACCTACAAGACAGGGTACATGTATAGAGACACGCCAAGGCACAAGGGACAAGGCAGAGTCCTGCGCGTGCAGAGGGCACACCAAGGTCATAGTTCAAGACAGAATCCTGCACATGCAGAGCGGCACTCCAGGGTCAGGGTTCAAGGCAGAGTCCTGCGCGTGCAGAGGGCATGCCAGGTCGTTGTTAAAAGCAGAGTCCTGCACGTGCAGAGGGCATGCCAGGGACAGAGTTCAGGCTAGGACCTGTGCATGTGAAAGGGCACGACAGGGTACATGGCTAGACTTGTGCGTACTTTTACAGAAGCACGGGGAGGTATGCCACGAGGCAGGCGAGGGCCTGCGCATGCTAAGAGAAGCAGGAGAGCACAGTGCAGAGACAGCATAGGGGCAAGGAAGCACAGAGAGCACGGCTGGGGCACTGGCTAGCTGGACGGGCTGCAGCACAAACAGGCGGGCAAGACTCCAGCAAACCCAGCTGGGGCATAGCAGGCGACACAGCTGTCACTGACCGACAAGCACGGCTGAGGCACAAGCATGCGGGCACGGCTAGGGCGGGCACGAATGAGGCACAAGCAGGAGGCTAGGAAGGCCAGGCGCATGCAAAGGGCACACGAAGAAACAAGGCAAGGTAAAGCAAGAAACAAGGCAAAGCTAGGCAGGGTACGGAACAATGAGCGGAACGTAGGCAGAAACACAGAGCCAGGTCAGAGCGAGAACAGAGCTAGAAGCGGAGCGTAGGCTGAAGCCCAGAGCCGAGTCAAGGGAGAACCTTGAGACTAGTGTAGAAATGTGCAAGAGAGCACAAAAGGTAAGAGAGAAGGAATGGTGCGTGTGCCAGGAGGCACTACAGAGCACCATAGGTAAGAGAGGCGGAATGGTGCATGTGCGAGGAGGCACAACAGAGCACCATAGGTAAGAGCAAGGAAGAACTTAGGCAAGACATAGCAAAATAGGCTAAGGCAGAGAACAGCGGAAGTACCACAAGGCTCAGAATAGCAAAGGCAAGACATGGCGAAACAGGCAAGGCAGAGAACAGTGAAAGTACCACAAGGCTCAGAATAGCAAAGGCCAGACATGGCGAAACAGGCAAGGCAGAGAACAGAGGAAGGACTACAAATCAAAGAATAGCTAAGGAGAGACATAGCAAAACAGGCTAAGGCAGAGAACAGAGGAAGTACCACAAGGCAAAGCAAGGCAAGGACAACCATGGCACGAGAGACAGCACAAGACATGGCATGAGACAAGAGACAGAGTACAAGCACAGAGCATGTGCAGAGATGCACTACAGAGCAGAGTGCAGGGGCAGAGAATACAGGGAGCGACTGAGCAGACCAAGCAGCCATGCAGGGAAGCAACACGATACTCAGGCCCCGACCATAGGAAGGGGTGGTCTGATATAGCACCATAGCACCCTGCACTTCCGGGTGAGGATCAGGGAAAGACTTCCGGTTCAGAACCTCCAGGATCATTGAGAGCGTTGCTAGATCAGACTGGGCTGAATCATAGAGAAGATCACATGATCAGAGCTCCAGGAATACATAGAGGATTGCAGAATCAGACAGTGCTGGAACATAGGAAAGGTCACATGATTAGGGGATCCAGGAATACAGAGAGGATTGCAGAATCAGACAGCGTTGGAACATAGGAAAGGTCACATGATCAGGGCTCCAGGAATACAGAGGATTGCAGAATCAGAGCAGAGACGGATGGTTACCTAGCAACGGCGTGCAGCCATGAGGTAAGGCGCGTGTGCACACCGCTCCAGGCATCTTGCAGCACGAGACATAACGGGCATGAGAATTCAGTACACGTGCACACCGCTCCAGGAGTCATGCGGCATACCAGACATGGCGGGCATGATAGTTCGGTGCACGTGCACACTGATCCAGGGGTCATGCGGCATAACAGACATGGTGGGCATGACCGACATGACAGGCATAACGGACATGGCGGGCATGACAGGGGGCCATCATACAGTGTGGGGACTACAGTGAGGGGGCCATCATACAATGTGGGAGCTAATGTGTGGTCTTTGTACAGTGTGGGGTACATCATACAGTGTTGAATCCATAAAACAGTTTGGGGCTAATAAGGGGTCAGTATACTGTGTGTGTTCATAAAACTGTGGTTAGGGGAGCATCATACTTTGTAGAGGGGAGCTGTGCAGTTGGAGACTCAGAACATTATTAAATGATAAGTGGGCACTTATTGTTATAGAACATGCTGGTTATTGTGACTGTCAAAGGTGTAGACAAAGGGCATTATTACTTTCTAGGGGGTAAAATGTGGGCACTGTTTTCGAGTGCACTTTCATAGGATATTAATATATTGTGAGAAAACAATAGAGGGAAAATAATGGGGAAAAATCTCAACTCACCATCTGTTGCAGCACCTTGCTGGATGAAGTAACATCGCCCAGAGCCTTCTCAGTCTTGGATGTCAGCAAATAGAAAAGGGTGAGGGAAGAGAACCTCCAGTGATTAAATAAAAAAATGAAAGTAATCTTTTTGCAAAAAAGTGAAAAACTTTTATTCAGTACAATAGTACATTAATAAAGCCATGGATCCTGGTCACCACAACCTGGGATGAACAACCAACGCATTTCAGCTAAGAGCCTTAATCATGGAATGTAGTAATCTGGACTGAACAGGTTTCTAGTACAATTAATATATTGTAGAGGTTTGTTTTACCATATAGAGGGTACAGAGTACCACACAGTAGGTGCAGTAATAGGGACACAAATGGAAGCAGTGGCTCAATACTGGGGTATTAGCAGGATAAGGAATTTGTGATGGCTGGGAATAGAGGGGGACAGTGCCTGAAATGTGAGAAGTCTGATGTGTGTTTGCTGTAATGTTGGCAGATGACTCCTGGCAGGAGAAGTTGTCATGTCAGTAAAAGTAAATAAATACATTTTCAACAATGATGTAGGCTCCTCTGTCTTTTTTTTATAACCAGCATGGCAAAATTGACAGCTGCGAGCTGCATCTCCCAGCTGTCAGCTTTAACATGGCTGGTTATTAAGAATAGAGGGATACCCACACCTTTTTTAAAAAGTAGCAGTGAGATCATTGTTTGCATGAGAAAAAGTCTCATGGCACAGCGCCGATATTAGACATACGGTTCTACCTTTAAACAGCGGAGGACACTACATAGCCACTAAAGCTCCAGTCTTTCTCCCTAGCTTGGATTCCACTGAAAAGGACACTGTGTCCTTATATTCCCTAAACTTCTCTAACACAACTTAAAGCTGAGGGTACACTGATGAAGGTCTTAAAGCTGAGGGTACACTGATGAAGGTCTTATCGACTGAAACGTCTGTTGTTTTTGTACTATTGTGGACTGCATTAAAATTATTTTCAGAGCATCTATTTGAATGCCTGGTTTATAACACGGTTTGGGACCGTACCTGAGCACCTCATCCAGTAGTGCTACAGTTTACTTCTATACTCAGCATGGTCCAGGCAGCACTCTGGTCTGGTTATATTAATATCGCTTACAAGTTTAACTGCCTATCTGATGAGGTATATGCATGTGACGCACATTTCACTACCCAATGAGAACTACTGATATATTTAGTGTCTTGATGACAATTATTTTCCTTTTCTATATATTGCCATAATCCGTTAAAGATTATTATTTAGGATAACCTTTTTTGGTCATGTATACTTGATTGTTTTATGAACATTGGTGCTACTTTTGTTCAGGGTATAACATTGAGGGTGAGCCAACGTTGAGTGGGGGTGCCATATCGTTCCTGAATGTGCCAATCTCCAAGTGAAAAAAGGAAAACCATCAGGCCAAAAGTAGGGCCAGAATGCCCAATGTTCATTTGTGTGACCTACCACTGTTTGACAAAGACCCCTTTTAAATATTATATAATGAATGTTGTTGTAAATATTAGGAGGGTCTCTTTTGTGCTTTTTCTTTACTTGAGACAAGAGTAGGCATCTGTATTTTGTTTTTCAGCATGAGCCCACTTCCTCTGCCTTCCTTCTAAATGCTGTGATCGATAATGATGGCAGTATTTAGGAGGTTTAGGAGGCAGTGAGAACCATGTGTCAGCTATGAATTTAGCTGAACACCTGGAGGTGATCACACAAAATCACCAGTAGGTCATTCCCAACCATGATGTACTGAATAAGTCCAAGGTCTTGAAGTGGTTAAATTTAGTAATTTACCATACAGGTTTGTTTTGGCATTCTTGCTGAAAATAAATTGGAGACACATACAGTACATTCCAAACTAATGCTATAGGCAATCTGTTGTTGCATTAGCCACACTGGCCCTCATGTGTACCCTACATAAAATTTCTTGATGACTCCACAGATTTCCATGGTAGGATAAATGTGAATAATTTATTTTGTAAATGGTATAGCTGTGTTCAAAATGTATATTAACCCCTTCATGACCCAGCCTATTTTGACCTTAATGACCTGGCCATTTTTTGCAATTCTGACCAGTGTCCCTTTATGAGGTAATAACTCAGGAACGCTTCAACGGATCCTAGCGATTCTGAGATTGTTTTTTTGGGACATATTGGGCTTCATGTTAGTGGTAAATATAGGTCGATAATTTTTGCATTTATCTGTGAAAAAAATGGAAATTTAGTGAAAATTTTGAAAATTTCACAATTTTCAAAATTTGAATTTTTATTCTGTTAAACCAGAGAGTTATTTGACACAATATAGTTAATAAATAACATTTCCCACATGTCTACTTTACATCAGCACAATTTTGGAATTAAATTTTTTTTTCGTTAGGACGTTATAAGGGTTAAAATTTGACCAGTGATTTCTCACTTTCACAACAAAATTTACAAAACCATTTTTTTTTAGGGACCACCTCACATTTGAAGTCATTTTGAGGGGTCTATATGGCAGAAAATACCCAAAAGTAACACCATTCCAAAAACTGCACCCCTCAAGCTACTCAAAACCACATTCAAGAAGTTTATTAACCCTTCAGGTGCTTCACAGGAACTAAAGCAACATGGAAGAAAAAAATGGACATTTTAATTTTTCCAACAAAAATTTTGTTTTATCTTCAATATTTTCATTGTCACATGGGTAACAGGATAAAGTGGATCCTAAAATTTGTTGGGGAATTTCTCCGGAGTACAGCAATACCTCATATGTGGTCATAAACCACTGGTTGGGTGCACAGCAAGGCTCAGAAGGGAAGGAGCGCCATTTGACTTTTTGAATGGAAAATATGCTGGAATATTTAGCGGGTGCCATGTTGCGTTTGGAGAGTCCCTGTGTGCCGAAACATTGGAGCACCCCCACAAGTGACCCCATTTTGGAAACTAGACCCCCCAAGTAACCTTTCTAGATGCATAGTGAGCACTCCGAACCCCCAAGTGCTTCACAAATTGAGCTGTAAATATGAAAAAGTACTTTTTTTTTCACAAAAATGTTCTTTTAGCCTCAATTTTTTCATTTTCAAATGGGCAACAGGATAAAATGGATCGTAAAATTTGTTGGGAAATTTCTCCTGAGTACAACAATACCTCATATGTGGTCATAAACCACTGTTTGGGCGCACAGCAGGGCTCAGAAGGGAAGGAGCGCCATTTGACTTTTTGACTGGAAAATTAGCTCCAATCCTCAGCGTTCACCATGTCGCGTTTGGAGAGTCCCTGTGTGCCTAAGCATTGGAGCACCCCCACAAGTGACCCCATTTTGGAAACTAGACCCCCCAAGGAACTTATCTAGATGCATAGTGAGCACTCCGATCCCCCAGGTGCTTCATAAATTGAGCCATAAATATGAAAAAGTACCTTTTTTTTCACAAAAATTTTCTTTTAGCCTCAATTTTTTCATTTTCACATGGGCAACAGGATAAAGTGGATCCTAAAATTTGTTGGGAAATTTCTCCTGACTACACCAATACCTCATATGTGGTCATAAACCACTGTTTGGGTGCACAGCAGGGCTCAGAAGGGAAGGAGTGCCATTTGACTTTTTGAATGGAAAATATGCTGGAATATTTAGCGGTTGCCATGTCGCGTTTGGAGAGTCCCTGTGTGTCGAAACATTGGAGCACCCCCACAAGTGACCCCATTTTGGAAACTAGACCACCCAAGGAACCTATCTACATGCATAGTGAGCACTCCGAACCCCCAGGTGCTTCACAAATTGAGCCGTAAATATGAAAAAGTCCTTTTTTTTCACAAAAATGTTCTTTTAGCCTCAATTTTTTCATTTTCAAATGGGCAACAGGATAAAATGGATCCTAAAATTTGTTGGGAAATTTCTCCTGAGTACACTGATACCTCATATGTGGGGAGGAACCACTGTTTGGGCGCACGGCAGGGCTCAGAAGGGAAGGAGCGCCATTTGACTTTTTGAATGGAAAATTAGCTCCAATCGTTAGCGGACACCATGTCGCTTATGAAAAGTATGTAGTGTATGTCAGGTTGGTGTGTGGTGTAAGATACACCACCCACACACACGACAACAACATGATGTACACCATATTGCACCACACACCAACCTGACGTTCACTACGCCACACACACCAACATGACACTACGTCAGGTTGGTGTGTGTGGTGTAGTGTACGTCAGGTTGGTGTGTGGTGTAGTGTACGTCAGGTTGGTGTGTGTGGTGTAGTGTACAGCACACATACTCACCAACCTGACGTATACTAGGCCACACACACCAACCTGATGTACACTACACCACACACACACCAACCTGAAACACTACGTCAGGTTGGTGTGTGTGGTGTAGTGTACGTCACGTTGGTGTGTGGTGTAGTGTGCGTCAGGTTGGTGTGTATGGTGTAGTGTACAGCACACATACTCACCAACCTGACGTACACTAGGCCACAAACACCAACCTGATGTACACTACACCACACACACCAACCTGACACACTATGTCAGATTGGTGTGTGTGGTGTAGTGTACGTCAGGTTGGTGTGTGGTGTAGTGTACGTCAGGTTGGTGTGTGTGGTGTAGTGTACAGCACACATACTCACCAACCTGATGTGCACTAGGCCACACACACCAACCTGACACACTATGTCAGGTTGGTGTGTGTGGTGTAGTGTACGTCAGGTTGGTGTGTGTGTGTTGTAGTGTACAGCACACATACTCACCAACCTGACGTACACTAGGCCACACACACCAACCTGACACACTATGTCAGGTTGGTGTGTGTGGTGTAGTGTACATCAGGTTGGTGTGTGTGTGGTGTAGTGTACAGCACACATACTCACCAACCTGACGTACACTAGACCGCACACATCAACCTGATGTACACTACACCACACACACCAACCTGACACACTATGTCAGGTTGGTGTGTGTGGTGTAGTGTACGTCAGGTTGGTGTGTGGTGTAATGTACGTCAGGTTGGTGTGTGTGGTGTAGTGTACAGCACACATACTCACCAACCTGACGTACACTAGGCCACACACCAACCTGATGTACACTACACCACACACACCAACCTGACACACTACGTCAGCTTGGTGTGTGTGGTGTAGTGTATGTCAGGTTGGCGTGTGTGGTTTAGTGTACGTCAGGTTGGTGTGTGTGGTATTGTGTATGTCAGCCTAGTGTGGGCGAGTTCTGTCGTGGAATGTCTGGATGTGTTTAGTCCATGGACGTGTGATGAATTCTGAAGCATTCATTCAAACACAGTCCAGGTTTGTCAGGACACGTTTCACATTGGAACGCAGGGAGGCAAGGCTAGTAACAGCAATGACGGGAATTGTACACAAACACAATGCACAAGAGAAAGATATACAAAAGCAAGGTAACTTATCACTTGCAGTTCTTGCAGGGGAAAGGCTGGAAAATCTCCCGACGGCGTCGCAAATCGTGGACAAAGTCTCTGGCTCTATTATGGAGGAACGAGAAGCACTGTTTCCCGACGGAGCTGATGTATCTGGTTTGGCTTGGCTTTAGTGCGCTGGAACATGGAAACAGTCCTTGGTGTAGATTCCATAGGAATGGTGCCAGACAAGAACCATGCGCACGCTCACAGACCATGGCAGCGGGCAGTCTTCTGGAGTAGTCTCTAGGAACGGAGCAGGTCAGCTTATATGTAACTACAGTTAGGACAGAGATGTCCAAAAAAGCAGGGTCAAACGATAACTCAGTAGTGTCAAAGTCAATCTTAGAAAATGGAAAACGGTCTTAGGAGCGCAAGAAAGAGACTCAGACAAGAGATGGGTTTAAACCATTCCGCGTTTCGACGGAGGATCCGTCTTCATCAGGTGGAAGCATATTAATGACATAGGGGATGGGGTATTTAAATGGGAAGTAGCCAATCACAACAGTCAATTACATTAATTAAATACATTTGAAGAAGATTTAATTAGGAAAAAGGCAAATACATTTTTGAAGGACAGGAAAACCAAATTGATCAAAGGCAAATACAAAAAAAAGCCTTTGGGCAACCTGCGGGCCCTCCAGTGAGGGAACCAGCAACAGCCCTGACAATTTAGATGCACGTTCCAGCATCTTCAATTTGTCGGACTATAATCTTAATGATGATGAAAGGTCATTTTTAGAACAGGGCCTATCATTTTGTCCAGATTCACCGTCGAATGTTTTTAACCTCTTTCTTGATCTGAATGATTTCATTCAGAAACTTACTATACAACGTCACTTTTTAATTGAAAGCAATAAGGTTGACAATGGTTCTGCAGCAGATATTCCCTCCACCCAAACAGATCTATTTTTGCATGTGGCTCCAAGAAACGCCCATTGTCAGTTCTATCCTCTTCACCACAAAGGGTCACATATAGAAACATTCCAACAGCTCATCTTTAAAGAAGTTCGCTCGCTATCCCCTGGCAAGAAGTTAATTACTAACCTTAGCACTGGTGAAAAGGCAGCCATCAAGTACCTTCGTGAGAACAGCAATATTATCATTAAAAATGCTGATAAAGGGGGCGGGGTGGTTATAATGAATAGGGGATCCAATATCCAGGAAGGGTTCAGATTACTAAATGATCTGGGTTTCTATTCTAGGCTGGACCATGATACCTCTATCAATATTTTTCTTGAATACACTGCATTCATTAAGGAAGCCCACTCTTCAGGTATCATGAATAAAAAAGAATTTAAATTCCTCAACATTCCCCATTTCAAAACTCCATATTTTTACTTTCTACCAAAAATTCATAAGAACCCGCTTAACCCTCCTGGACGCCCTATCATTTCCGGCATTGGCTCAGTTACGAGTAATCTATCCCATTATGTAGATCTCTTCCTTCAGAAGTATGTTATGGGTTTAGACTCGTATCTTAAAGATTCCTCCCACCTCATTGATTCCCTTCAAAGAATACCACCTATTCCGAATTGCCTTCTTGTCACAATGGATGTTCAAGCACTCTATACGAATATATCTCATGGTCGAGGCATAGAGGCTGTAGACCAATTCCTTTCCACTGATGCTTTATTGCCCCCTCTTCAAAGGGAATTTCTAAAAAATGCTATTCGTTTTGTACTTAATAATAATGTATTTTCTTTTGAACATTCCTTCTTTCACCAGGTCAAGGGCTGCGCGAAGGGGACGAGATTCACCCCCAGTTATGCAAATCTCTTCATGGGGGTATTTGAATCTCTCTTCATCATGCAGTCTGACCTGGCATTGGGCAAAATAGCCTTTTATCAACGCTTTATAGATGATCTGTTCATTATCTGGACTGGCACAGAGGAGGAAGCTCTTGAATTCATCCGCAATCTAAATTTGAATGCCTGGGGCCTCCTATTCACAGCTAATACCTCCACTACGTCCATCCAATTCCTGGACCTTTTAGTACATGTTGACAAATTGTGATGGTTTTTCACCACCACACACTTTAAAGAAGTAGATGTGAACAGCTACCTTAGTTTCAGCAGTGGCCATTTACCCAAGTGGATTCAGAACATTCCATACGGGCAATATTGGCGTATACGAAAAAATTGCACAGAGGATACTGATTTTATTGAGGAGGCAAAAGTTTTGAAACAGCGGTTTCAGCAGAAAGGGTACCCTAAAAAATTGGTCCAAGATGCATTCCTGAGAGCAAAAACTTTCACACAGAAAGACTGTATAAGCAAGATTATGAGTAATAAAACCACTTGTTCTTCTGATACTGATCTAGGTAGATGGAGTTTCGTTACCACTTTCAACCAATCCTATGGGTTGATTGAGAAGCTCCTTACCAAGTACTGGTTCAGTAGAGAAAAGGAGAACCAGAGTCCAAATCTACATCCGAATTTTCGAGATCTTTATTATTAAAAAATATGGAAAACAGGGAGCAACAGCATTAAAGACAATTGATTAAAATCAGATGTACAAGGACCAGTGTCATTACTAGCCGGATACAAAAAAAACCCCCTTTCAGGCAGTATGACCACTGGCACAACGGGGTAGATTTCCACATAAATATCTTATTGGTAGTACTGGCAAGAAAAGGTATGTGCTGAGAAAAGAAAAAAACTCTCTAGCCTTCAGTAAGTGTAGTCATCTAGAGAAAAAAAACTCCTGAACAATAGTAGAATAAATAGAACAGAGAGAACAAAACTAGCCTCATATTACACATTTGCCCAGTACAACGATCATAAGAGAGGTTGTAACATACCCATCATGTCAGCCAGAGGGGATACCGCTGTCCAAGCATATTCCCCCTCGACCTAGAACGGTATTCCGCAGAATCTGCACGTTACAGAACCTTGTTGCACCAAGCAACATAACCTTGAGTTCAGGCTCCCTATATTCTCTACCAATTTCTCGGAACCCTGGTTGCTATGCATGTAGAGCCCCCAAATGTCTTTGCTGCACCTCCATTCTAAATGGGGTACATGAATTTAAATCCAACACTACAGGTACCTCATATAAAATTAATTTTCATGTTAACTGTCAATCCATTTTTGTGGTATACTTGATTGAATGTGGTTGCGACCTACTGTACGTAGGTCGAACCATACAAACGATTCATGCTAGATTGAACAAGCATCGACAGAATATCCGAAACGGCTTTCTCCTGCACAGCCTTTCTAAACATTTTTTAACTGTGTATCAAAATAATCCAAAAACTTTGAAACTAACGATTATTGACCACATACCTGTTACCGTGGCTGATCGCTTCTACAGTTTAATCAATAGAGAAAGCTTTTGGATATTCAAGCTTGGCACACTTGCCCCTGAAGGTCTGAATTTAATTATTGATAAAGTGACCAGATAACTTTATATGCCTTTTTATCATCAGTGCATTTTACTTAGATGCTATTGTTTACATGCTTTTATTATTAATATGGGTTCTCGCTTTTTTATTGGTCTTTTTACTGGTCTACTAACCTGTTAATAATTTTATTCATTTTTATCTATATTATTTTATTGCTCCTTTTTGCACATTTTATACATTTAAAACTTGTTTAACTCATGTTGTTTTATCTCACGTTTTATATAGGTTGTTTTCATCTCCCTTTTTTTGTAATATATGATATCATCTTGTCGTAACATGTGACTATCATAACATGTGACTGTTTTGACTGTTGTGATTGGCTGCTTCCCATTTAAATACCCCATCCCATATGTCATTAATAAACTTCCACCTGATGAAGATAGATCCTCCGTCGAAACGCGTTGTGGTTTAAACCCATCTCTTGTCTGAGTCTCTTTCCTGCGCTCCTAAGACCGTTTTCCATTTTCTCATTGCTACTATCCTCCATTGTAGGTTTTCAGTTGGAGCTGCGGAGAACTGACATCTTTGTCTGCCCCTGGGTTGCTTCCTAAGCGCTCCATTATGATCGCTTATCACTGACTCAAAGTCAATCTTAGAGTCAGTACACTGAAGGAAGAATAGCGTGGAGTTGTCAGCCAGAGCAGCGGAGAGGGAGTCAACTTTCTCCTGTCACTTTCCCACCAAGTCTGACCCGTTCCCGCGCTCAGGCCTACTTATATTCCCCACGCCCACTGCTGTCCAGCGTGAAGGTCCTTCCCTCCCAGAAGACGCCTCCCACGGCAACAGTGGTGACAGTCCCCATAGTTCCAGCATTAAAGAGCACCGGAAACCGCTGACTCTGTCTCGGCTCATCTTCTTACAGTGACACCATCAGTGTCAGTCAGTGATCTGCTCAATTTACTTCTTTATTCACCATAACACTTAATTTAAATAGTGAAATTTTAATTACATTAATAACACCTGTATCTGTTCTGCCCCTTAGTCGCTTAACCCACAGCAACCCAGAGGCTAAGAAGATGCTACATCAGAACAAATTTTTAAAGTTTGCGTATTGGAAAAAATTAACAGTCTTTGTACTTAATAATGTGCTAGCTGTGTTGCTGGCTGGTAAAACCATGATGGTAGGGGCACCTATAGTGGAAGTACCATTCGGAGCTAAATGAAATCTCAAGGTGGGAATCGGTGAAAGGATAATGTAGCAAGGAGCTTAGGATATTTTCCACACAGAGGCAACTGTCAGCTGAGTCAGAGATGACAACAATGATGATGACAGTCTACAAGACATGTGAACTAGACAGGAGTTCTGATGAGATGTCAGCAGGGGAGAGAGTGTTAGCCTTGACAATACACAGTGGAGGTAATGTGTGGCTAAAAATGCTTCTAAGTCAAAATCTAGTACTTCTACAGTCAGCTCTGAGGCAGGTGAAGCCACAAGTATTGCTATAAAAGGAGGTTAATCAGTGTCTAAAAGATCTGCTTGTGATGCTGGCAAGTCATGTTTGTTGACATCTTGGCAGTAAGAGTTCTTTGACAGGCTGCAGCTAGAAAAATCTTTGACAGTCTCCAGTCTCTGCAGTAGGACAATAAGCTGTGGGTGTTCAGGCTTTCGTAGACTACAAAATACAACTCTTTATCAGCACATTAAAAATAACCTGTCATGTTAAAAAAACTCTATTAACCTACAGAAAAGAGATTAATGCAGCTACCGAACTAAACTGGGAGAAAATTAACTATATTCCTCCCGGAAGCCCCAGGCTTTCAGTCAGAGGCACGGCTGGCAAATTATATGCTTAAATGCTTGCTGTAAGAAAGGTGTATTGTTTTCGCCAAAAAGAGATGACAATTAGTCAGCCATGGTTTTAGATGCGCACTATAAAAACAAAATTTTGTAATTCTTTACTGAATTTCCTGCTTGTTAAAACTTAACATCACACACAGTACGATCCTTGTGCAAAAGCTGGTGCAGCACTAGGGTGTGGCAACGCTGGCCTATCTAGTTCGTGACAAGACATGGCAAACACTATGACAGAAGTGTAACTCTGGAGTAAGATTTCTGGTGAGGCACATGGAGGTGCAAGTCACTTGTAAGATGTGTCTAAATCATTAAGTGGTTCTGGCCTATTAATAAATGGTGCAACTCATTCTCCATCGCTCCATTTAAATAAGCTGAATCTTAATGAAACAAGGTTCATTAGTGTTGATTTGTGACTCTTCTATTGCTTGATAATAAAGAAACAAATCTGACAACGATTCTCCTTCATATGTAAAAATAATGAAAAAAACATTATTAAAAGTCTCTAAACATCACCATGGCTACAGGCACGGATCTCAGTTGCATCAGGCTCACTTTTATAGTCGAACCAAATTCAATGGATCAAAACTGATAAACTAAACAGTTGACATCAGTTTTTCACTATTTTCTCTGAGTGATGCTCATTTTGGGCGTAATCATGTTTCATCCATTGTAGTGATCTGCTCCCCTTAAAACAATTTAAAAAGTTCCTCTGTTTTCCCATAGTTAAACACCAAATACAGTATAAGCTACAATTCAGTGACATACATGCAGGAACCTAACACTTTTGGTGGGCTTTTTTAACACTTTACTGCTGAAGTCTGTTTTCACCTTCCAAATCAGGCTATATTTTTCAGTTTTGACTGGTGTCACTTTATGAAGTAATAACTCTGGAATTCTTCAACATATCTCAGTGATCCTGAGATTTTTTTCTCACGAGTGATAAATTTAGGCTGATATGGTTTGTGCTTATTTATAAAAATAAAAAATTAGACAAAAAGTGAAATTTTAGCAGTTTTCAAACTTTGAATTTTTATGTCTTCAACCCCTCAATGACCAAGCCAATTTTGTCCTTAAAGGGAACCCGTCACCCTCCAGGGCGTTTTTCAGTTAAAGAGCCACCTTCAGCAGCACTAAGGCTGCATTCTGTGAAGGTGGCTCTTCTTTTTCTGACCCCTAATAATGCTGAAATATTGACTTTTATAAATAACTCCTAAGGTGTAATGACCACTGTGTCCGCTAGGGGGTGCTGTGTGGATGTTGCCAGAGAGAGGATGAGTGGCAGAATACGGAAAGACCATTATGTATCTCAAGGTGGGTGGCCTTGAGATGGAGGCTTGTGCGTGTATGGATCAGCAGTGATATTGCTGAGGTGCTGGTTCAATGTGTTAGGGAGAAGTCTCCAGGTAACTAGGGAGATGGGCGAGCCTAGTTACCTACAAACGTACCCAGGGGGTGTGTTTAGAACACTATGTTAGAGTGTGTATGTGTGTGTGAAGGACCTGTGATGAGGTCATAGCCTTGTAACCCGGTGGGCATGACTATGGACCATATAATGTGGCCAGGGTAGGTCACATGTGGTGAATGCAGGGACCTTGTTGGTCCAGTGTGGAAGGTCCCGCTGGGAGAAGTGTCTCCTGGCTAACAGCCTGTGGAGTGGCTGTGTGCAATGGCTGCCAGCATCTGAGAGTCCCAGAGGAGAGAGTGGATGTCTGCAGCGTGGAGAAACAGCCATGAGGAAACCCTGACATGGGTGAGATAATGATGAGGCTGAAGAGCCTGTGTATGCCAACCTGTGGGATCACAAGGAGGACAAAGAGAAGCTCTGTCAAGGACGCTATGCTGATATGAACTCCGTGTTGCTTGCTTTGGGTTATGCTGCATAATAAACCACATGGACTATACTGGTTTTATGGAAAACCTGTGCTGGATTTGGTTTTGTGGCGGCGAAGTGAGAATCCCCTATGTGAATGACAGTGCTACCTCACATTCCTCATACCTGTAATGTGTCCCATAGGTATGGTGTGTCCCCCTGTACCAGCCGCCTATCATCTGTCAATCATGCCTCTGTCCTGTGTCTGGGCACCGCCTACCATCCATCCATCATCATGCCACTGTGCGTCGCTGCCTCCTCCTGTTTTGAATGCTGGCGCCTGTGCTGTGACAAGAGTTCTCGGGCATGCCCGAGAACCGACATCAGGCTATTGCGTGTTGCAGATCCCGCCCCGCAGTGTGTTATGATGTATTCACCCCCATAAAATTATGCGTTTCGGCGGATGCCTTTAGCAATATTAAGAAGTTTTTTTTCAAAAACGTCTACTACTCTCCTTGTCCTAATGTAACCATAAACCCTGCCCCAAACCTAACCCTAACTGCAAACAGTGGAAAAAAAGTTAACAATTTTTATCTAACTAAGCGGGTGACAAAGGGGGATTTGATTTACTATGTCACAGTTAAGAGTTTTAAAAGGCCCAGGAAGGCAGAGAGAGGGCAAAGTCGACAGCTGAATCATAGAGATGAGCGACTTTGCCTTTTTTAGGGTCGAGTCGGGTTTTATGAAACCTGATTTTATCAAATGTTGAGTCGAACGAAATCAGCCGACTATAGGGAAAAGTTGTAGGTCCAACTGAAACACGAAACCCAATGCAAGTCAGTGGGGAAGCAAAGTCGACAGGGAGTGAAGGACAGTAAACACACCTACAGTGCCCATTTCAATGCCAACAACATCAATTCTTATTACTTAAGCTTGTCAACCTTAATTTACTTTATAATAATAGTTACGCATTGAAAACTGGGGGTTATTTGGCTAAAGTTGTGGGGGGGTAGGGCTGGCTCCAGGTTTTCGTGTGCCCCGGGCCAAAGAGTGTCCGTGCGCCCTTTTATCATATACCACAATTCATAATGCTCCGATACGGCACAGAAATGTAGGTATAGTACATTGAAAAGTACTTCACTTCTTACATGACATGACTGATATCTATTTTAAATTCTACAATAACTCAAAAAACGGACAGTATATTACTCCATACAGTATTATGGCCACCACATTGTGCGTCATACAGAATAATGAGCCCCATATATTTCTCTATAGAGAATAATTGGTCCCATATAGAATGGAGCGAAACGGGTCGGCCAAATTCAGAATCCGCCGACTTTTGCTAAAGTCGGATTTTGCCGATCGAAACCCGACCATAGCGTGAGGTCGGCTATGAGGTCGCCGACTTGAGCGCCAAAGTCGCGTTTCCCACAATCCTTCCAGCGCCTTTTCTCATCCAATCGTGAAGGACGCAGACTGTGGGCAACGCGATTACGTCAGCAGCGGCCCCCACCATGTTAGAGAAGGGCATGCAAGTGATTGGCTGGATTTGTGTGGCTTCACAGTGCCTATAAAAGGCTGTGACCGCCGACCGCCATCTTACTTCTGCCAATCTTAGCATAGGGAGAGGTTGCTGTTGATCGTTCTCAATAGGGAGAGTATTTAGGCAAGGACAAAATATAAAAAATAGCTTGTGAGAGCGAATGTCACTGCAAAACACAACTGTATAGTGTGCAGTGACAGGGGATGATATACTGTATTTGTGTGCAGCAGCTCTGTTGGTTATTAGGCTGCCTTATAAGGCTCCCTGATAGCTGCATTGCTGTTTGCACACTGCTGTGCAGAGTGCTTTTTTAAAAGCAAACTTTTTTTTCCTTTTCTCTGCACAGTTAGCAAGCGTTGATTTTTTCACACTTTTTTGTGCAGCAGCTCTGTTGGTTATTAGGCTGCCTTATAAGGCTCCCTGATAGCTGCATTGCTGTTTGCACACTGCTGTGCAGACTGCTTTTTTAAAAGCAAAAATCCTTTTATTCCTTTTTTTCTGCACAGTAGATACTGAGCGTAAATTTTTTCACACACCATAGAGAGGTGTACGCTCCTCACACACTACCGTGTACCTGCTGGTATCACGGACAAATACATGCTATATGTGTGTGACTTCATAAAAAAATACATGGAGATTAACATTTTTCCATACATACACTGTATAGAGGTGTCCGCTTCTCAAACAGTATCGGATATCTGGTGTTTTTATTACGGTCACATCTCCACAGAGTCAGCGTGTGTGTGTGTGATACTCCGTAAATACGTATACGGACATTTTCATTTCTCCATACACCGTATTGACTGCTGTCCGATTCTCAAACAGTATCGGATATCTGGTGTTCTTAGTTATTAGGGTCACTTCCCCACAGAGTCAGCGTGTGTGTGTGACACTCCATAAATACATATACAGACATTTCCATTTCTCCATACACCGTATTGACTGCTGTCCGATTATCAAATAGTATCAGATATCTGGTGTTCTTAGTTATTACGGTCACATCTCCACAGAGTCAGTGTGTGTGTGTGACACTCCCTAAATACATATACGGACATTTCCATTTCTCCATACACTGTATTGACTGCTGTCTGATTCTCAAACAGTATCGGATATGTAGTGTTCTTAGTTATTACGGTCACATCTCCCCAGAGTCAGCGTGTGTGTGACACTCCGTAAATACATATACGGACTTTTCCATTTCTCCATACACCATATTGACTGCTGTCCGATTATCAAATAGTATCAGATATCTGGTGTTCTTAGTTATTACGGTCACATCTCCACAGAGTCAGTGTGTGTGTGTGACACTCCCTAAATACATATACGGACATTTCCATTTCTCCATACACTGTATTGACTGCTGTCTGATTCTCAAACAGTATCGGATATGTAGTGTTCTTAGTTATTACGGTCACATCTCCCCAGAGTCAGCGTGTGTGTGACACTCCGTAAATACATATATGGACTTTTCCATTTCTCCATACACCGTATTGACTGCTGTCCGATTATCAAATAGTATCAGATATCTGGTGTTCTTAGTTATTACGGTCACATCTCCACAGAGTCAGTGTGTGTGTGTGACACTCCCTAAATACATATACGGACATTTCCATTTCTCCATACACTGTATTGACTGCTGTCTGATTCTCAAACAGTATCGGATATGTAGTGTTCTTAGTTATTACGGTCACATCTCCCCAGAGTCAGCGTGTGTGTGACACTCCATAAATACATATACGGACATTTCCATTTCTCCATACACCGTATTGACTGCTGTCCGATTATCAAACAGTATCGGATATCAGTTGTTCTTAGTTATTACGGTCACATCTCCACAGAGTCAGCGTGTGTGTGACACTCCGTAAATACATATACGGAGATTGACATTTTCACCAACAACATATACAGCTATACACTTCTGATACAGTACCGTATATCTGCTTGTTGGATTACGGTCAAATACATACTGGGTGAGCGTCTGTGACTCCCAAAATATATATGGAGATTTCACTTTTTACATACACCTTACACAGCTGTACGCTCCTCATACAGTACCATTTCTCTGCTGGTCTTTTTGGTACATTTTCCCAAACATGAGGAAGTCTGGTGGAAGAGGCCGCGGACATGGGTGGGGGAGCACAGGGTACTGATGGTGGTGGTGGTGTTGCATCAGCTGGCTCTGCAAAAAGCACAATAGCAGCTAAGTCAGGAAGTGTTGAGCCTGCATCATCGTCTGGCACAAGAAGGCCTTTAAGGTTCCCTTTTCTGGGAGTAGGTAAACTGCTTTTAAAGCCGAAGCATCAGGAACAGGTTTTGGCTTACATTGCCGAAACAGCCTCCAGCTCTATTGCCTCCTCTTCTGAAGTTAAAAAAACTGCAAGCACAGAGCCATCAGTGCAGGCCTCTGGTCAGGAACAACACCTTTCGTTGTATCCTTCACCCACATCAAAAGTGAAGGATGCTGCAGCACACACTTCAGATTACTCCATGGAGCTCTTTTCACATACCATTCCTGGGTTATCAAGTCAAATCCTGAATTCCTCAGTCCAAGATGAATCTGACATGGAATGCACTGATGCACAGCCACTGCTCGATGAATCTGCTGGTACATTCACCCACAGCACTACATTGCCCTCCCAGTCTACTGAGCCCGAATCAGACCATGATGAAACTTTTCACTTTTTACATATACCTTACACTATACCGCATGCTTTACCGCATACTATACCACCTTACACGGTGACACAGAGTTATACAGAGGAAGGGGCAGATGACATTAAAGACGAGGTCATGGATGACGCAGTTGTTGATCCGGATTGGCATCCATTGGGGGAAGAGGGTGCTGGTGACAATAGGTCAGAACAGGAGAAGGATCCGCAGCAGGCATCGTCATCGCAGAAGCGGTTATCCGGCAGGCCCGTAGCTCTCAAAAAACTTGGCAAGAAAACTAAAAGAGTTGCAGGACAACTTGGCTAGACGGTCAAATTAGCACAGCGTGCAAGCCCTGAAAATTTGTACCATAGTAGGAAGAGTGCAGTGTGGCACTTTTTTTAACAAAATCCTATTGATGATGCAAAGGTTATCTGTAAGAAGTGCCGAAGGACCTTTAGCAGAGGGAAATATCTAAGAAATTTGAATACCAGTTGCATGCTTAGACATTTAACCAACATGCACTTGCAAGCGTGGACGGACTACAAAAGCTCAGGTAGCACATGTGCACCTGCTCCGACTGAAGTTAGCCAGCAACGCTCCATCGCTTCCCCCACTGTAAGGCCACCGCTAAGCACACCAGCATCAAGAAATGTTGAGGTGTCGTCACTAGGCCAAACCAGTCAGGCAATCACAATATTTTTGCGAGGAAACACTGAATCTAGGCCATCAACACCCTCACCATCACCAACCCCTTCTCAGTCCGTCATGTCCAATGCTAGTTCCCCCATATGCAGCTCTCAAGTCTACCTCACCCTACCAGACACTGAGTAGAACAAGAAAGCACTCATCCTCTCATCCACGTACACTGGCTTTGAACACCTACATTGCCAAAATGATCTCAGTAGAGATGATGCCCTTCCGTTTGGTAGAAAGTGAAACTTTCCGAGAGCTCATGGCCTACGCTGTCCCATGCTGTGACCTACCCAGTCGGCACTTCTTTTTTCGAAAAGCCATCCCTGCCCTCTACCACCATGTGAAAAACCGCATTGTCCATGCACTAAAACAATCAGTTAGTGGAAAGGTGCACCTCACAACAGATGAATGGGCCAGTAGGCGTGGCCAGGGCCGTTACGTGTCCATCACTGCGCACTGGGTTAATGTGGTGGATGCAGGCTCCACAGGGGACAGCGGCGGTGGAACAGTGCTGCCTAGCCCATGGTATAGGAAACAGTTGGCTGTAGGTGTTCGACCCTCCTCCTCCTCCTCCAGAAGCAAAAGCTGGTCGACAGAGCGCAGTCGCACAAGCACTCCATCCACATCTGTCAGTGTTGCACACGAGGTGTCCCACTTTCGAACAGCTAGTGGTAAGCGGCAGCATGCTGTTTTAAAAATGATGTCTTTGGGCGACAGTAGACACACCGCGGAGGTACTGGCCAACTTCTTGCAACGACAAACTGAGTCAAGGCTGGGCAGTCTAAATCTTGAACAAGGCAAGGTAGTCAGTGATAATGGGTGGAATTTTGTGGCAGCCATAGCCCTTTCAAAACTCACACACATACCTTGCCTGGCTCACACCTTGAATCTGGTGGTGCAGTGCTTTCTAAATAATTATCTGGATTTAACAGTCCTGCTCCATAAAGTGCCAAAACTGTGCTCGCACATCCGTTCTCTTAAACGTCCACTCCAGTCGCATGCAGAAGCTGCAGCGATCACTCAACCTCCCCAAGCACCACCTAATCATAGACATTGCTACAAGATTGAACTCCACCATGCAAAGGGTTGAGAGGCTGTGAGAACAGAGGCAGGCTGTAATGCATTTGTGGGAGGATACACGGGCAGGCAGTTTGAGGGCAGACATGGAATTGTCGGGTGTGCAGTGGTCAAAGCTGAAAGACCTCTGTAAAGTCCTTCAGTGTTTTGAGGAATGCACACGGCTGGTAAGCGCAGACGATGCCATCATAAGCATTAGCATACCACTTATGCGTCTGCTCATGCAAACTTTGACGCACATCAAGGATCAGGCATCTGCAGCTGAGGAGCAAGAGGAGGAGGGAAGACTTGATAACAGTCAGCCATTATCTGGTCAGGGAACTGGCAGTGGATGAGGTGGAGGAAGAAGAGGAAGATGAGGAGGAGGATGAAGGGGATGATTATTTTGGGGAGGAGGATACTTCTCAGGGGGCAAGAGAACATGTGGGCGTGCCAAGGTCAGGTACAGGGTTTGTGCGTGACTGGAGGGATGTGGATTTGCCAGAAAGTGCTCCTCCCCCCACCACGGGCAGTGCAGCATTGACACCTGGAACATTGGCCCACATGTGTGACTATGCCTTGCGGATCCTAAAAAGGGCCCCCCGCATTGCCAAAATGATGAGGGATGACGACTAGTGGTTGGCCATCATCCTCGATCCACGCTATAAAGGCAAATTACACAACATCATGCCACAGGTGAACCTAGAGCTAATATTGGCTAACAAACAAGCAACTCTGGTAAACAGGTTGTTTGAGGCATTCCCAGCACACAGCAGCGGAGCTGGTTCTCCCACAAGCCGTAGTGGGCAAAATGGAAGAGGTGTTCGTGGTGCACACAGCGGAACTGGCGTTGGAGACAGGGGTTTCCTGACCATGTTGTGGTCTGATTTCTCAAGTCCCGCTCACACGACAGCTAATACAGAATCGATTGCAAGTGATAGGAGACAGCAGTTGTCAACTATGGTTACAAACTACTTAGCCTCCCATATCAAGGTTCTCCCTCACAAGTCATTCCCCTTTGATTATTGGGCCTCAAAACTGGACATATGGTCTGAATTGGCACAATATGCCTTACAGGAGCTCGCTTGCCCTGCTGGTAGTGTGCTATCTGAAAGAGTCTTCAGTGCTGCTGGATCAATCCTGACAGAAAAAAGGACCCATCTGTCGACCCAAAATGTTGATGATCTAACCTTCATTAAAATGAAGCATGCATGGGTTTCAAAAGATTTTGCCCCACCCTCCCCTCATAACACATAGGTTGCCAGAAGAAAAGGCTCGCTACTCAGTACGGGCCTTTCAGGCTCTTTTAAGGGGGAAGTATGTCACGGTGGTGATTGGGACCCGGTCCGTGGCCCTGGGTGTCCAATAAAGAAGATGACAGTTCTGATGAGGGGGAAGATGGTATGATAATTAATTTGGAAAAGTGGATCGTGACGCCAACCGTGGTACTCGGCAAGGGTAGCCGACGCTGCAATGCAGATCCTCTGGGCCGGTGTTAAAGCAGCCAAGATGATGAAGCTCTCCACGGGCAGAGCTGTATCCCAGGGCAGTTGAGATGGTGTTTGTGAGCCATTGATGGTGATGGTGAGTGTAGCGTGTGTAGCAGGCGAGTTGTAAAAGCCACCAAGGACACAGTTGGGTGCAGTTTCTGAGTTTTTCCTCTAAAGTTTTGTGCACAAGATGACCCGATTGGTACTGTGTCATCCGAGGGAGGGGTCTGGCAATCTCCAAGCTAGATCAGGAACACCTGTTCAAGACTCCTCCTTGTGTATTCTTTCTAGGCCGTGTCTCTGTGCTGATCTCTCCCTTCCTTCCTGCTGTGCGCCTTCGCAAACAGTGTCCCAAGCCGGCAGCCACAGATCACACCAGGCGACATGGGTCAGCGTCTGGGGTCCTTTATTCCAACTGCTGCCTTTTTGAGTATTGAATGCGGCTGCGACTGAGGCACCTAAAGTTACCTCAGCCTCCATCTTTCTAGCTGAGCCCTGTATTTCTCCACTACCTTCAGGAGCCACCTTCCCCAACGAGGCCTGGTCCTTCCTTCTCCAGAAACAGGCTTCATAGGTGGCTTATTGCACTTCCCGTGCCTCAAGGACCCCTTCCTTCCAGTCTATGAGCTTGGACAAGATTTTTCTCTCTTCTCTGACAGCAATCCTGCTCTTACTCTGTCCTGTCAACGACTGACAACTCTCTAGAAAGATCAATTTACCTCAGACTAGCTCCACCCATCAACTGTCAGCTTGCTCTCTCTGATTGGATGCCCACAATCACTCCACTACCTAAGCTCCTCCCATTGTACCTACCTTCCACACTAACCCCAACACCCTTTCCTAGTCAGTCTGGGATGAGGCCATCCTCCCGCCGGGTACTCCCAGAAAGCACTGACTAACTAGTGTGTGTTGAGTGTAGGGTTATGAGTACTGAGTGGTGATCCTTCCTTACCTGAGGGGGGATACAACACCTTTGGATGAGGTGCAGTACCTCTGTGGCAAGCTTACTCTCAGGGGTGCCATAGTACCCTTTCTCAACTTTCGATATTGTTGTCAGATCGATACTGGGCCTGAGAGCATCTGTGTTTGCCTCCTGAAATGTATACGGAGATTCAGCATGTTTAAACTTTACTATATATACCTTGTATCTAGTGATACTGTACCCTTTTGCAGATTTTTAGATTATTGTCTATTTCATACTGAGCCTTTGACCATCTGTGTCTGACTCAAGAAATATATACGGAGATTTGCAATTATCCCTAGACTGTATAGAGCTGTCCGCTTCTGAAACAGTACCATATATCTGCTGGTATTTTTAGTCAATTTTCACAAAAAATATTATGTATGGTGGAAGAGGCCACGGACGTGGGTGTGGGGGGGCCATCTGGTACTGATCGTGGTGGTGGTGCATCTGCTGGTATTAGCAAAAGCACAATAGCAGCTAAGGCAGGAGGTGTTAAGCCTGCGTCATCAGCTGGCACAAGAAGGCCTTTAAGGCTCCCTTTTCTGGGAGTAGGTAAACTGCTTTTAAAGCCGGAGCATCAGGAACAGGTTTAGGCTTACATTGCCGAAACAGCCACCAGCTCTATTGCCTCCACTTCTGAAGTTACAAAAACTGCAAGCACAGAGTTGTCAGTGCTGGCTTCTGGTCAGGAAAGCTCACAGACAGAGATAAAAAGGACTTAAAAATCCTGTAAATTTTAGCAAAAACACATCACAGAAAATAGCCTCACCAAACCTTGTCTAATGACTAATGCACTAGCAGGATACAGGGGGCTCCCAAAGATAAAGGCTGGAGCAGCGCAGGTGCCCAAAACTGATGAGAGCAGCCACCCTATCACTATAGCAGTGATGATGAAGGTGTTAGCTGCCTAGTGGAAAAAAGCACACAGATGGAGCTTGCATAAGTCACATAGGAAAGTGCAATGCATAGTGTCTGAATGACAGCCTATTTAAAAACGCCTAAAATGGAAAGCGGGCTGTACAGCACTATATATGCACCACACAGAAAAAAAACAGCCATCAAAAGGAGCCCTTCTGCATCCTTCAAAAAATGATAAAAAGTGCAATAAAAAGATACAAAAAAATGCATATAATAAATGCATTCAATGAGGTATTGGTTACTATTTTGGCCAAAACAGATAAGCTCGCAATCCAACATCAAGGATCCTCATTTTTTTGCGAGTACCTAACTAAACATCAATTCAAAGCTCACAGAGAAAAAAGGACTTAAAAATCCTGCAAATTTTAGCAAAAACACATCACAGAAAATAGCCTCACCAAACTTTGTCTTTGGGAGCCCATGCATCCCGCTAGTGCATTAGTCATTAGACAAGGTTTGGTGAGGCTATTTTCTGTGATGTGCTTCTGGTCAGAAACCACCCCTTTCCTTGTCTCTTTCACGCCCACTAAAAGTGAAGGATGCAGCAGCCCACACTTATGATTACTCCATGGAGCTATTTTCACAGGCCATGCCTGTGTTATCAAGTGAAATTCTGAATTCCCCAGTCCAACATGAATTGGAGATGGAGTGCACTGATGCACAGCCACTGCTAGATGATTCCGCTGGTACATTCACCCACAGCACTACATTCCTCTCGCACTGTATAGAGCCAGAATGTGACACTGATGAAACTCAGGTGCCCCTTCCCGCATACTATACCACCTTACACGATGACACAGAGGAAGGTGCAGATGAAAGTGCCAGTTTCCTGAGCAGGTGGGGGGTCCTACTCGTGGGCGATGGCAGTGGCACAGGGCCCCTCATAGTATGCAAAAGTGTCTCTGCCGATGGGAGGACCCACCCGCCGTCAGACATACCTTCGCACTATGAGGGGACCTGCGCCAGTGCCGTCGCCCACGTGTGGGCCCCCAATGCTTGCTCAGGGCCACAGCACTTGCAATACTTACCTCTCCCTGCTCCACCACCGTGACGTCTTCCGCCTTTCCTGACAATGACATTCAGGTTACAGAGCGCGATGACATCACGTCTGTATGCCCTCTGCCTAAACAGTACAAGTGCACAGAGCTTTAGAATGGCAATGCTGAGGAGTCCAGAGTAGAGCAGTGCCCAGCGACGAGAGGTATTTAATTTTTTAAAATTTTGGGAGCATTTTTTGGGGAGCAATATACACTGGAGAATGATATATGGGGCCCATCATACACTGGAGCATCATCCATTTGGCCCATCATATTTTGGAGCATTCAAAATGGGGGACATCAGACACTGGAGCAGCATTTATGGGGCCCATTATACACTGGATGATTAGAAATGGGGCCCATTATATATGGAGCATAATTTGGGCCCATAACACACTGGAACATCATCCATGGAGACCAACATATACTGGAGCGTTCCAAATGGGGGACTTCAGACACTGGAGCAGCATTTACGGGGCCCATTATACACTGGAGCATTAGAAATGGGGCCCATTATATATGGACTCTATGGAGCATTATTTGGGCCCATAAGACAGTGGAGCATCATCCATGGGGACCAACATACTGTATACTGTAGCATTATGTGGAGCTCATCATATACTGTATGGAACATTATATGGGACCAATTATCTCTATGGAGAAATATATGGGGCTCATTTTTCTGTAAGGCGCACTAGGTGGTGGCCATAATACTGTATGGAGTAATATACTGTCCATTTTTTGAGCTATTGTAGAATTTAAAATAGATATCAGTCATATCATGTAAGCAGTGAAGTATTTTTCATTGTACTATACCTATATTTCTGTGCCGTATCGGAGCATTATGAATTGTGGTATGTGTTAAAAGGGCGCACTGACACTCTTTGGCCCAGGGCACAGGAAAACCTGGCGCCAGCCCTACACCACAACAACTTTAGCCAAATAACCCCCAGTTTTCAATGCGTAACTATTATTAAAAAGTAAATTAAGGTTGCCAAGCTTAAGTAATAAGAATTGTTGCTGGCATTGAAATGGGCACTGTAGGTGTGTTTACTGTCCTCCACTCCCTGCTGACTTTGCTTCCCCATTGACTTGCATTGGGTTTCGTGTTTCAGTCAGGCCCCGACTTTTCCCTATAGTGGACCGATTTCGTATGACCCGACTTTTTAGAAAAAAGGCAAAGTCGCTCATCTCTAGTCCCATATAATGTTCCATACAGTATTTGATGAGCTCCACATAATGCTACAGTATATGATGGTCCCCATGGATGTTGCTCCAGTGTCTTATGGGCCCAAATAATGCTCCATATATAATGGGCCCCATTTCTAATGCTCCAGTATATAATGGGCCCCGTAAATGCTGCTCCAGTGTCTGATGTCCCCCATTTGGAATGCTCCAGTATATGATGGGCCTCATGGATGATGCTACAGTGTATGATGGGCCCAAATAATGCTCCATATACAATCTGCCCAATTTAGAATGCTCCAGTATATGATGGGCCCCATGAATGATGCTCCAGTGTCTTATGTGTCCAAATAATGCTCCATATATAATGGGCCCCATTTCTCATTTCTAATGCTCCAGTGCATACTGGGCCCCTTAGATGCTGCTCCAGTGTCTGATCTGCCCCATTTAGAATGCTCCAGTATATGATGGGCCCCATGGATCATGCTCCAGTGTCTTATGGGCCCAAATAATGCTCCATATATAGTGGGCCCCATTTCTAATGCTCCAGTGTATAATGGGCCCCGTAAATGCTGCTTCAGTGTCTGATGTCCCCCATTTGGGATGCTCCAGTATATGATGGGCCTCATGGATGATGCTCCAGTGTATAATGGGCCCCGTAAATGCTGCTCCAGTGTCTGATGTCCCCCATTTAGAATGCTCCAGTATATGATGGGCCCCATGGATGATGCTCCAGTGTCTTATGTGCCCAAATAATGCTCCATATATAATGGGCCCCATTTCTAATGCTCCAGTGCATAATGGGCCCCATAGATGCTGCTCCAGTGTCTGATCTGCCCCATTTAGAATGCTCCAGTATATGATGGGACCCATGGATCATGCTCCAGTGTCTTATGGGCCCAAATAATGCTCCATATATAGTGAGCCCCATTTCTAATGCTCCAGTGTATAATGGGCCCCGTAAATGCTGCTCCAGTGTCTGATGTCCCCCATTTGGGATGCTCCAGTATATCATGGGCCTCATGGATGATGCTCCAGTGTATGATGGGCCCCATATATCATTCTCCAGTGTATAGTGCTCCCCAAAAATTGCTCCCAACCTTTAAAAAAATTAAATACCTCTCCTCGCTGGGCACTGCTCTACTCTGGACTTCTCAGTGTCGCCATCTTCCAGCACTCTGCACTTCGACTGTTTAGGCAGAGGGCATACAGACATGATGTCATCGCACTCTCTGACCTGAATGTCACTGTCAGGAAACGCGGAAGACGTCACGGCGGTGGAGCAGGGAGAGGTAACTATTGCAAGTGCTGTGGCCCTGAGCAAGTAGGGGAGCCCACTCGTGGGCGACAGCACTGGCACAGGGCCCCTCATAGTACGCCGGTGTGTCTGACGGTGAGTGGACCCTCCCACCGGCAGAGACACTTTTGCATACTATGAGGGGCCCTGTGCCTGTGCTGTCGCCCACCAGTATGCCCCCCCACCTGCTCAGGGAACCAGCACTTTCATCTGCACCTTTCTCTGTGTCACTGTGTAAGGTGGTATAGTATGCGGGAAGGGGCACCTGAGTTTCATCAGGGTCAGATTCTTGCTCTGTAGAGTGCGAGGGGAATGTAGTGCTGTGGGTGAATGTACCAGCAGATTCATCTAGCAGTGGCTGTGCATCAGTGCACTCCATCTCTGATTCATGTTGGACTGGGGAATTCAGGATTTGACTTGATAACCAAGGCATGGTATGTGAAAAGAGCTCCATGGAGTAATCTGAAGAGTGGCCTGCCACAGCCTTCACTTTTGGTGGGGGTGAAGGGCACAAGGAAAGGGTTTGCTCCTGACCAGAAGCCTGCACTGCTCATTTTTTGAAACTTCAGAAGAGGAGGCGATAGAGCTGGAGGCTGTTTCGGCAATGTAAGCCAAAACCAGTTCCTGATGCTCCAGCTTTAAAAGCGGTTTACCTACTCCCAGAAAAGGGAGCCTTACAGGCCTTCCGAAGCCAGACCATGACGCAGGCTCAACACCTACTGCCTTAGCTGCTATTGTGCTTTTGGCACTACCAGCAGATGCACCACCACCACTATCTGAACCAGCTGTCCCCCCACGCCCACGTCCATGGCCTCTTCCACCATACTTCCTAATTTTTGTGAAAATGGACCCAAAATACCAGCAGATATATGGTACTGTATCAGAAACATACAGCTGTATACAGTCTAGGGATAATTGTAAATCTCCGTATATATTTCATATCAGTCAGACACAGACGCTCACAGGCTCAGTATGGTTAAGACAATAATATAAAAAGTTGAAAAAGGGTACAGTATCAACAGATACCAGGTACATATATAGTTTAGTTTAAAAATTCTAAATCTCTGTATATATTTCATGAGGTAGACACAGACGCTCTCAGACCCATTATGGATTCGACAAGAATATAGAAAATTGAGAAAGGGTAGAGTAACATCAGATACCAGGTATATATAGTATAGTTTAAACATTCTAAATCTCCGTATATATTTCAGGAGGCAGACACAGACTCTCTCAGGCCCAGTATGGATTACACAAGAATATAAAAAGTAGAAAAAGGGTACAGTATCACCAGATACCAGGTATATATAGTATAGTTTAAACATTCTACATCTCCGTATATATTTCAGGAGGCAGACACAGACTCTCTCAGGCCCAGTATGGATTCGACAAGAATATAGAAAGTTGAAAAGGGTACAGTATCATCAGATACAAGGTATGTATAGTATAGTTTAAACATTCAAAATCTCCGTATATATTTCAGGAGGCAGACACAGACGCTCTCAGGCCTAGTATGTATTAGACAAGAATAGAAAAAGTTGAAAAAGGGTACAGTATCACCAGATACCAGGTATATATAGTATAGTTTAAAC
Source organism: Dendrobates tinctorius (assembly GCF_039654945.1). Classification (NCBI taxonomy): domain Eukaryota; kingdom Metazoa; phylum Chordata; class Amphibia; order Anura; family Dendrobatidae; genus Dendrobates; species Dendrobates tinctorius. The sequence goes on along the minus strand of NW_027361732.1, from coordinate 32,774,943 downwards.
ATTCTAAATCTCCATATATATTTCAGAAGGCAGACACAGATGCTCTCACGCTAGGTATGGATTACACCACAATATAAAAAGCAGTAAAAGGGTAATGGATCAGAAGCGTACGGCTGTATAGAGTGTAGGGGTCATTGTAAATCTCTGTATATATTTCCAGAGTCAGAAACAGACTCTCACTGGCTCAGTATGGATTAGACCAGAATATAAAAAGCAGTAAATGGGTAATGTATTACAAGCGTACAGCTGTATACAGTGTTGGGGTAATCGTAAATCTCCAAATATATTTCCGGAGTAACAGACAGACATTCACAGGCTCAGTATGGATTACACCAGTATCTAAATAACAAAAAATGTACTGTATCAGAAGCGTAAAGCTGTATACAGTGTTGGGCTAATTTTAAATCTTGGTATATATTTCCGTAGTCACCCTCAGACACTCACTCAGTCTGGATTTAACCATAATACAAAATGTTGAAAAATGCTACTGGATAACACGATAGCAAGTACTGTATATATATTGTAGGGTACAATTTAAATCTCCGTATATATTTCCGTAGTCACCCTCAGACGCTCAGTCAGTATGGATTTGACCGTAATAAAAAATGTTGAACAAAGGTACTGTATCACAAGAAAGGAGGTGTATATAGTATAGGGTAAAATTTTTATCTCCGTATATATTAAAAGAGTAAACCACACATGCTCACTCAGTATGGATTATACTGTAATAAAAAATTTAGAACAAATGTACTGTATCAGCAGATACCAGGTGTATATAGTATAAGTGAAAATATAAATCTCCCTATATATTTCCGGAGTCACATACAAATAGTCAGCATGTATTTCTCCGTGATACTAGCCGGTACACGATAGTGTGTGAAGAGCGTACAGCTCTATACAGTGTGGGAAATAATGAACATTCGTTCACTGTGCAGAAAAAAAGGATAAAAGTAGGAGTGCTGTGTAAAAAGCAGTCTGCACAGCAGTGTACACACAGCAATGCTGCTATAAGGCAGCCTAATAACTGGCGCTGCTGCACACAAGAAAATCCTTCCCTGTCACTGCACACTAGCTGTACACAACAATTGCGTTTAGTGGAAGCACATAAGAACTTCTGTTTACAGGCCTAAGTGTCTCCCTAATGATAAACAGCGTCAGCAACCTCTCCCTACTGTAAAGATGGGCAGAAGAAAAATGGCGGCCTGCGGCAACGGCTTTTATACATACTACGAATATACAGGGGTTGGACCAAATAATGGAAACACCTAACATTTTGGCATCATAATCTTCGAAATATTTTATAAACATGCAAACCGTGACATATTGTAATGTTTTGTAGTTGATTATTTGTGTTATGTGATATGTGTATGTAAATTAACTGTTTTGCAGAATTGTAAGAACATTGATGAAAACCTGATACCAATGGCAGACCTCTCTGATTTTCAAAGAGGCCAAATTCTTGATGCTCGTATGGCAGGCGCTAGTGTAACAGAAAGTGCCCGAATGCATGGCGTGTCAAGAGGTACTGTCTCCAAAGTAATGACTGCGTTTGAAAGAGAAGGAAAAACGTCCGCAGCAAAGCACAGGTCCGGCCGAAAGTTGAAGTTGACTGAGAGAGACGTCGAACTCTAAAGCGAATTGTGAGAGAGGATCGCAAGACCACGGCTCCGAAAATCACTGCTGAGCTCAATGAACACCTACAGAACCCAGTTTCCACAAAAAATGTTCATCGTGAGCTGCACAAATCTGGATTCCACGGAAGAGCTGCAATTTGAAAACCGCTGCTATCAATGATAAATGTTTCCAAGCGTTTAGAGTGGTGTAGAAACCTCCAGAATAGGTCCCTCAAGCAGCAGAAACATGATATTCTCAGACGAATCATCGTTTACCCTATTTCTGACCTCCGGCCGAGTGTACGTTTGGAGACAGCCGAAAGAAGCATTCTATCCAGACTGCCATCTCCCAACCATAAAACATGGCGGAGGTTCTGTGATGATCTGGGGCTCTATTTTGTGGAGATCCACCGGGCCAATGATATCCCTTCATGGAAGAATTTACAGCCGTGATTATTTAGGCATTTTGGGTGACCAAGTGCATCCTATGGTTCAAGCACTGTTCCCGGAGGGGAACGTCATCTTTCAGGATGATAATGCACCAATACATACAACTAGAATCATTTAAGCATGGCACGAGGAACATTGTAATGAAGTTCAGCATCTCATCTGGCCCCCACAATCCCCAGAACTCAACATTGTTGAGCATTTATGGCTGATTTTAGAGATTCAAGTTAGACGTCGATTTCCGCCGCCATCGTCGCTCAAAGAACTGGAGGGTGTTTTAACTGAAGAATGGGCTACAATTCCTTTGGAAACAATTCACACCTTGTATGAATCCATACCTCAGATAATTGAGGCTGTAATCGCCGCAGAATGTGGACCTACACCATATTAAACTAACTTTTGTTGATGTTTCCAGGTGTTTCCATTATTTTGTCCAACCCCTGTATTTCAGGAGTCACCCTCAGACGCTCACTCAGTCAGTAAGGATTTAATCCAAAATGTTGAAAAACGGTACTATATCAGCAGATACCAGGTTTATCCAGTCTAAAGACATACTAATAGGGAATTTAGATTGTGAGCCCCATCGGGGACAGCGATGATAATGTGTGCGAAACTGTAAAGTACTGCGGAATATGTTAGCGCTATATAAAAATAAAGATTATTATTATTATTAGTCTAGGGATAATTGTAAATCTCCATCTATATTTCCGGAGTCAGACAAAGACACTCACAAGCTCAGTATGGATTAGACGAGAATATAAAAAGTCAAAAAAGGATAATGCATTACAAGCGTACAGCTGCACACAGTGTTGGGGTCATTTTAAATCTCCTTATATTTTACCTGAGTCAGACACAAACTCTCACAGGCTCAGTATGGATTACACCAGAATATAAAAAGTAGAAAAAGGGAAATGTATTCGAAGTGTACACCAGTATACAGTGTTGGGGTACTTTTAAATCTTCGTATATATTTCAGTCTCAGTAAGCCAGTCCAGACTCTCCACTACAGGAAACCAGATGGATACAAGTACAGATGCAAAGTCGAGTGATTGCAGAAATTTGGGAATTACTAATCACAGGAAAACCTCCCGGGAGAATTTGCAGAGGCGATGCTGACCCTCAATTACTTTGTGGAGACAGTGAAAACGGTTCTTTGTGAAGAAAGGTTTGCTGTATTGCAGTAGTGTGGATCCCATCACCGTTACTCGTCTCCATCAAATTGTGATCACAGGGAGAGATGTAGACATGGTCCTTACTGCCTATCATGATCTGTCTGGTCACTTTGGAGTGCAAAAGACAGAAGCCACAGGCCGTAGGCGAATCTATTGGATTGGCATGAGAGGAGACACTGAAAAATGGTGGCAGGAATGTCACACGTCTGTGACTAGGAAATCTGTGAAAGCTGATCATAAAGCACCACTGCATCCGATTGTGAGTTGATGTCCATTACAAATGCTAGCCATTGATCATCTGAAGGTAGAGCCCAGCAGGACAGGCCATAGCTACGTCTTAACCATCATTGATCAGTTCACCAAATTTGTAGTGGCCGTCCCTGTGAAGGATTTAACTACCTAGACTACACAGCGGTGGAGCAGGGAGAGGTAAGTATTGCAAGTGCTGGGGCCCTGAGCAAGCAGGGGGGGCCCACTCGTGGGCGCTGGTACTGGCACAGGGCCCCTCATAGTACGCCGGTGTGTCTGACAGCGAGTGGGCTCCCCCACCATCAGAGACACTTTATTGTACTATGAGGGGCCCTTTGCCAGTGCCGTCGACTAAGAGGGGGCCCACCCACCTGTTCAGGGCAACGGCACTTTCCCGGGTGTGCCAGGTGGTGACCCCAGCCCGGTGGTGGGTAGCCCAGTTAGGGAGGTTGAAAAAATGGTATATGTTGATGTGTAGGCTGGACATTCAACAGCTGCAAATTGGAGAAGTATGGAGGAATTGGAGAAGTACGAGGAAGAGGAGGACAAAAGCGAGCCATTTTTCTGTCAACCTATGTGTCATCAGGGGAAGGTGGGACAAAATCCTTTGAAACCCATGCATGGTTCATTTTAATGAAGGTTAGATCATAAACATTTTGGGTCGACAGACAGGTCCTTTTTTCTAAATAACAGAAAAACTGATGGCACATCAAGAACTAGTCTGAATAGGTGCATACCAAAAACAGCTTATATATCAAAATGAGAAAAATGTTTGCACTCAATTGCATTAAGACATGTCAATATGAAATCCATGAAGTGTGAATAGCATAATGGCTTTGGAAATTTAGAAAAGACACATGAGATACTTAGCACAAAATTTGGCCAAAAATTGTGAGCCCATTCACCAACGTCAAGGTAATCTCAAAATTGAATGGGTCCCTAATCTAACTGCCTAGTGTGAACACTTACCTCTGGCTAATGACTAGGTAAAGCCTATATTGACGGTCCTTTTTTCTGTCAGGATTGATCCAGCAGCACTGAAGACTCTTTCAGATAGCACCCTACCAGTAGGGCAAGCGAGCTCCTGTAAGGCATATTGTGCCAATTCAGGCCAGGTGTCCAGTTTACAGGCCCAATAGTCAAAGAGGAATGACCTGTGAGGGAGAACATCGATAAGGGAGGAGAAGTAGTTTGTAACCATAGTTGACAACTGCTGTCTCCTGTCACTTGCAATCGATTCATTATTACCAGTCGTGTGAGCGGTACTTGAGAAATCACTCCACAACATGGTCATGAAACCCCTGTCTCCAACGCCACTTCAGCTGTGTGCACCACAAACACCTCTTCCATTTTGCTCTCTACGGATTGTGGGAGAACCAGCACCGATGCTGTGTGCTGGGAATGCCTCAAACAAATGGTTTACCAGAGTTGCTTGTTTGTTAGCCAATATTATTGTCATGATACCAGTGCTGGCTGACCGGCACTTCTGAGTTTAATTTTTTGATCTCAGTGCAGACTCTTACCTGCACACCTGGGACCTATTATGGTGGCCTCTCATTGGTTCTGGGAAAGCTTCTTATAGCCTCAGGAAGCTCACATCCCCCGTCAGTTGTACTTTGGCCCTTGGCATAGTGTGGTGACCCCTGAGTGTGTTTGTGCTGTGTTCTGATTGCTTTGTTCTCTGTGTACGACTCAGTCTGTTCTCTGGATATTGCTTTGGATTCTGCTTGGTACCTTCTATGTCTGTTTGTTTTTGACTTCTGCTTGGCCCTGACTATCCTTTCTGTCTCATCCCTGGTACGTTACTGCTATCTCTGTGTATGAACCCCGTTTTGCCTGACTCTGAGTAATTCTGTATAGTGTCTTTCCATCTCACTAAGCAGGATGCTAAGCCCCGACCCCTTGCAGTCACATGATGGTAGGTCCTGTGTCTGCTTGCTAAACTTCAGCGTCCACAGGTCCTGTGTATCGGTACTTTCTGGCTGTACCTGACCCCGGTACCCTTACAGTGCGGGTGAATCCCTGCTCAGCGGAGGCTGCACGCCGGCGCTGACAGGATCTTGACAATTATCTCTAGGTTCTCCTGTGGCATGATGTTCTGTAATTTGCCTTTATAGCGTGGATCGAGGATTCTGGCCAACCAGTAGTCATCATCCTTCATCATTTTGGCAATCCGGGGGTCCATTTTTAGGATCCGCAAGGCATAATCACACATGTGGGCCAATGTTCCAGGCGCAAATGATGCATTGCCAGTGGTGGGTGGAGGAGCATTTTCTGGCAAATCCACATCCCTCCAGTCACGCACAAACCCTGTACGTGACCGTGGCATGCCAACATTTTCTCTTGCCCCCTGAGAAGCATCCTCATCCCCAAAATAATCATCCCCCTCAACCTCCTCCTCCTCTTCCTCTTCTTCCTCCACCTCATCCAGGTCAATTGCTCTCGCTGACAATGGCTGACTGTCATCAAGGCTTCCATCCTCCTCTTCCTCCTCCTCTGCTGCAGACACCTGATCCTTAGGGTGTGTGCACAAGTTGCGGAATGCTCTGCGGATTTGTCCGCACGGATTTAGTAAAATCTGCAGGTAAATCCGCAGGTCAGAAGACCTGCGGTTTATCTGTGGATTACCCTGTGGTTTTGCACAGCGGTTTATCATCTCTACAATGGAGCACATGGCAAACCGCAGCAGAATCCGCAGAAAGAATTGACATGTCATTTCTTACTGCGGATTGAAAACAGCAGCAAAACCGCACGGAAAAATCTGCACCGTCTCCACTGAGGTTTTCGTTTTCCATAGGTTATAATGCTACTGTACACCACAGCAGAAACTGCTGCGATTCCGCAAGGCCAAAACCGCTGCTGATCTGCAGCAGAATCCGCAGTGTATGCACACACCCTGAATGTGCGTCAAAGTTTGCATGAGCAAACGCATAAGTGGGATGCTCATGCTTATGATGGCATTGTCTGCGCTTACCAGCTGTGTACATTCCTCAAAACTCTGAAGAACTTTACAGAGGTCTTTCAGCTTCGACCACTGCACACCAGACAACTCCATGTCTGCCTCCAAACTGCCAGCCCATGTATCCTCCCACAAATGAATTACAGCCTGCCTCTGTTTGCACAACCTCTGAACCATGTGCAGGGTGGAGTTCCACCTTGTTGCAACGTCGATAATTAGGCAGTGCTTGGGAAGGTGGAGCTATCGCTGCAGCTTCTGCATATGACTGGAATGTATGGGCCACCGGCGGATGTGCGAGCACAGTCTTCGCACCTTATGGAGCAGGGGTGTTAACTCCGGATAATTATTAAGGAAGCACTGCACCACCAGGTTCAAGGTGTGAGCCAGGCAAGGTATGTGTCTGAGTTTTGAAAGGGCTATGGCTGCCACAAAAAACCGGTCGTTATCACTGAATACCTTGCCTGCCTCAAGAAGTAGACTGCCCAGCCATGTCTTGTCGCTGCAAGTAGTCGGCCAGTACCTCCGCGGTGTATCTGTTGTCGCCCAAACACATCATCTTCAACACAGCCTGCTGACGCTTACCACTAGCTGTTCGACAGTGGAACACCTTGTGTGCAACACTGGCAGCTGCGGATGGAGTGCTCGTGCGACTGCGCTCTGTGGATGAGCTTTCGCTTCTGGAGGAGGAGGAGGAGGGTCGAACGCCTACAGCCAACTGTTTCCTATACTGTGGCAGGGCAGCACTGTCCCACCGCCGCTGTCCCCTGTGGACCCTGCATCCACCACATTAACCCAGTGTGCAGTGATGGACATGTAACGGCCCTGGCCATGTCTACTGGACCATGCATCTGTTGTGAGGTGCACCTTTCCACTCACAGATTGCTTGAGTGCATGGACAATGTGGTCTTTCACATGCACGTGGAGGGCTGGGATGGCTTTTTGCGAAAAGAAGTGCCGAATGGGCTGGTCATAGAATGGTACTGCGTAGGCCATGAGCTCACGGAAAGCTTTGCTTTCAACCAACCGGTAGGGCATCATCTCTAACGAGATTAGTTTGGCCATGTGGGCGTTCAAAGCCAGTGTACGCGGATGAGAGGATGAGTACTTTCTTGTCCTACTCAGAGTCTCTGGTAGGGTGAGGTGGACTTGAGACCTGCATATGGTGGAACTAGCGTTAGACATGGCAGACTGAGAGAGGGTTGGTGATGGTGATGGTGTTGGTGGTGTTGCTGATGGCCTAGATTCAGTCTTTCGTAGCAATAGCATTGTGATTCCATGACTGCTTTGCCCTTGCGATGACACCTCGACATTTGCTGCTGGTGGTGTGCTAACTGGTGGGCTTACAGTGGGGGAAGCGATGGAGCGTTGTTGACTACCTTCATTCGGAGCAGGTGCACATGTGGTACGTGAGGTTTGGTAGTCCATCCACGCTTGCAAGTGCATGGTGGTTAAATGTCTAAGCTTGCAACTGGTATTCAAATTTCGAAGATTTTTCCCTCGGCTAAAGATCTTTGCGCTCTTCTTACAGATAACTTTTGCCTGATCATTAGGATTTTGTTAAAAAAAGTGCCACACTGCACTCTTCCTACTATGGAAGACATTTTGAGACCTTGCACGCTGTGCTAATTTGATCCATCTGGCCAAGCTGTCCTGCAACTCTTTTGATTTTTGTAACACGTTTTTGGACTGCTACGGTCATGCCAGATAACAGCTGTTGCGATGTCGTTGCCTGCTGCGGATCCTCCTCCTCGTCTTCTGAGCTATTGGCAGCGGCACCCTCTTCCCCCAATGGATGCCAATCTGGGTCAACAACTGGGTCATCCATCACCTCCTCTTCAATTTCATGTGCACTTTCCTCTGTGTCACTGTGTAAGGTGGAAGAGTATGCGGGAAGGGGCACCTGAGTTTCATCAGGATCTGATTCTGCCTCAGTACACTGCGAGGACGATGTAGTGCTCTGAGTGAATGTACCAGCAGAAAAATCTAGCAGTGGCTTTGCATCAGTACACTCCATGTCAGATTCATCTTGGATTGGGGAATTCATGATTTGACTTGCTAACCCAAGCATGGTATGTGAAAAGAGCTCCATGGAGTAATCGGTAGTGTGGCCTGCCACATCCTTCACTTTTGGTAGGGGTGAAGGACACAAGGAAAGGTGTTGTTCCTGACCAGGATCCTCCACTGATGACTCTGTGCTTTTATTTTTTGAAACTTCAGAAGAGGAGACGAGAGAGCTGGAGGCTGTGTCAGCAATGTAAGCCAAAACTTGTTACTGAAGCTCCGGTTTTAAAAGTGGTTTATCCACTCCCAGAAAAGAGAGCCTTCGAGGCCTTGTGGAGCCAGACGATGACGCAGGCTCAACACCTTCTGCCTTAGGTGCTATTGTGCTTTTGCAACTACCAACAGATGCAACACCACCACCACCACCATCGGGACCAGCTGGCAACCCCCGCCCACTTCCATGGTGTCTTCTACCATACTTCCTCATTTTTGTGAAAATGTACCCAAAATACCACCAGCTATATGGTACTGTAAAACAAGGTAGAAGGTGTATCTATTATTGGTGAGAATTTGAATTTCACTATAGATTTGAGGACACAGAAATATTGTCTCAGGCCCAGTAGAGATTACACCTCAATGTAACAGGCTGAAATTGGATGGTGTATGACAAGGTGGAGGGTGTCTATAGGATTGGTGAGAATTTGAATTTCACTAGAGATTTGAGGACTCTGACAATAGTGCTCTCAGTCAAAGTATGGACAGGCAGCCTAATAAGCAGGACTGCTGCACACATAAAAGGGTGGAAAAATGAACGCTTGGTAACTGTGCAGAAAAGAGGAAGAAAAGTATTTTTGCTTTTAAAAAAGCAGTTTGCACAGCAGTGTGCAAACAGCAATGCAGCTATCAGGGAGCCTTATAAGGCAGCCTAATAACCAACAGAGCTGATGCACAAAAATAGAGCCTCTGCTGTCACTGCACACAAAGTGTTGTGTTGTAAGTGGAAATCGCTAACAGCAGAAGCAGTTTTTTGGTTCTTCTTCCCTGCCTAACACTCTCCCTTATTCTGAATCAGCAGCTGCAACCTCTCCCTAATGCTAAGATCGGCAGAAGTAAGATGGTGGTCCGTGTGCGCCCTTTTATAGCCCCTGTGATGCCACACAAAGCCAGCCAATCACTTGCATGCCCTTCTCAAAAATGGAGGTGACCGATGCCTACGTCATCGCGTTGCCCACAGTGTGCGTCCTCCATCATTGACTGAAAAAGGGCGCTGGAAGCATCTTTTGAAACACGACTTTGGTGCTCTGGTCGCCGACCTCGTGGCCGACCTCACGCTATGGTCGGGTTTCGTTTCATGAAACCCGACTTCAGCGAAAGTCACCGACTTTTGAATATGACCGACCCGATTCGCTCAACTCTAATCTTTGCAACACTATGGCCACAGTGTAGAATGTCTGTCTGATTTTGTTTAAATTTACTTTTTAGAGAGATTTTTCTTTTGAACATATACAGCTGGAAAAGCTGGAGGAAATAGACCGTTCTCAAGCGAAATTCCTCAGGGGTATTACACTTTCGTAATGCGTTGAGACAGACTATGGAAAATGTCATACTTTACCAGGGTTCATTGCTGCTGCCACAGTCTCTACAACATGTGCACAGTGTAATTCCATGGTGTCGGCACAGCGCATATCATCTGATTAACTGGTAGTCCAAAAGACCTCTGTAGCAATCTAAGTCAATGACCACGAGTGGTGTAGACTCCAGAAATGAGCACACAGCGGCTGGGCTTTCTGTAGTAGTTTATCCAGGCTGGGATAGTGATGTAGAAATTGCTGTACCACTAAGTTTAGCCATGCAAGGCATGTGTGTGAGGTTTCCCAGCATAGGTAAGCCACCAGGATTACATCGTTATCGCACACGGCCTTCACTGACTCCAGGTTCAGTGGAGACTGCCATTGCACTAACTTGGTCTGCATAGCTGTCCTCAATGCATGAGCTGTGTGACTGCATTCTCCAAGGCATATGAATTTAAACTCTGTCCGATAGCAGTTTTCCCTGGCTGCGCAGTACGGTGGTTGGGGGTATTCTCGGCACTGTTGGAAAGTTTGTCTCATTAAGGGAGAGGCTGAGGGCACAGGTGGAGTACCTAGAGGAAGTGGAGGAGGCAGAAGCATTCGAGGAAGGGTTACATACAGAGGCTGGTCCCACAAGCCTTGGGGATTCCAAGATTTGATGTCAAGTGACACCTTAGTGTCTAGAGTTTTAGTTTAACATCCCTTGGTGTGTAGTGGTTTAGTTCTCCAAAACTAGGTGTTTAGTAGTTTATTTCTCCAAGCCCTTTTGTCTAGTAGTTTAATTCTCCATGTTCTGGTGTATTGTGGTTTAGTTATCCAACTTTAGGTATTTCGCAGTTTATTTCACCAAGCTCTGTTGTCTAGTAGTTTAGTTCTCCTTATGGTGTGTACTGGTTTAGTTCTCCATCTCCAAGTGCCCTGCGAGCCTTGGAGATTCCAAGACTTATGGAGCAGCCCCTTCTCTGCCTGCCCCCACAGCCACCAAAGTGACCCAGTGAGATGTAATGCCCTTTCCATGCTTACTTGTCCAGGTGTCAGTGTTGAAATGCACCCTGTCACACATCCATTTTTTCAGGAAATGGGTGATGTCTGCGACATGCTGTTGTATTGCAGGCACATCTTTCTTAGACGAGTAATGGTGACTGGGCAACTGGTATGGGGGGAGTGCAATGGCCATCAACTTTCGGAAACCGTTTGTATCCACAAGTCAGAAAGGCTTCATTTCCGTGGCCAACAGGCTGGGAGTCACGCAGAAACACCCGCTGTGATCTTTGAAGCAAAAGAGCTCTCAGTTGGCCCCTATTATCCGGAAAATTACCCGATTGAATGATGATCAACCAAGGAGACCACATGCTCTTCACAATAATTAGTTATCAGAAAATTAATAGTGAGCAGACAGTATATACATCTCCGGATTATAACGTATGGAATATGTGCATGTACCGCTGTGCGATCACTGCTATCTCCACGATAACCCCACACACCTCGCTGTCACCACCAATTCTGTTTTTAAACAAATGAATAATGCAGGCTGATTGGACACAATTCTTCTTTTGCGGTTGACACAAACAGGGTCTTCCATCCCCACTCTCTCATAGTAGCGGTCATATAGTGTCCCCTATTCTCACCCACCCACTTCCTTGACCACTTTTATGGCTTGCTGCCACTCTTCTTGTCCTCAGAATTGCAACCCTTATCCTGGGGACTTTAACAGCCCCACCTCCCCAACTGCATCCCAGCTTCTATCTCTGCCCACTTCTTGTGGCCTCTCACAACTTTCAACCTCTGAGACACACAAAGATGGTAAGACCCCTGATCTGGTCTTTGTCCGGCTCTGTTCAATCTCTTACATAGATAACTCACCTCTTACACGTTCTACCCCATTAAATTAGGACTAACCACAAAATACACATTTTTAGAAGCTCCTTAAAATCACATTTGCTTAAGGCGGCCTCTCACGTTCCGTAATCAAAGTCCTTTTGATATATAGCCTATTCTCTACTTCTTTGGACATAATTCACTATCAAACTCAACTGTACCCAAAAGCATCATGCAGCCTTTATTTTCCCCCCATTTCCTCAAGATGGTTGGACCATCATTGTAAATAAGCACCTGTACTTTGTGTCACCCACAGCTCATTGTAGATTTTAAGCTCTAAAGAGCAGGGTCATCACTAATTTTCCTTTAATTTAATTGTTTGATTACTGTAACTTTGCATCTTATAACTGTTTTAGATGAACTGCTGACTTGTAATGATCTGAGGAATATGTTTGTGCTATATAAATAAAATACATTTATGGGAGTTTACTTTTGTTCTTCAACCACACGGGCTCCGCAAATATGAGAATCTATTCCAAATGGAGCCAATTTGTGTTACAAAATTAAAATTGTGTCCATTCTGTTCTGAGTCCTACTGCTTGTTCAAACAGAACATTTTGGCTACATTTTGGGGTATCGCTGCTCTCATAAGAATGTGAGGCCAACTTTTTGGTGTTACCTCTTGCAAAAGTAATATATCTGGGGCTAAAGCAAGATTTTTGTGAAAAAAATGAACTTTTTCTATAATTTCTTCTGTTTAGGCACCATAGGTGCCTTGCAAATGTGACATGGTGCCAAATTTGTGTTTCAAAATTCAAATATTGCTTCCACTCCAAGCCCTGCCATTTGTCCAAACATAACTTTATGACTATATGTCGGGTATCGTCAAGCTCATAAGAAAGTGGGTAACAAACTGTGTGTTCCACTTTTTGGTGTTACCTCTTGAAAAGTGAGAAATATGGGGCTAAAGTAAGATTTTAGAGGTAAAATTGAAATTATTATTTTTACATTCCATTTTCCATTAGTACCTGTGTAGCACTTAAATGGTTAAGTCATTTTCTAACAACAGTTTTGAAGTGTTTAAGGGGTGCAGATTTCAAAGTGGTATCAGTTTTGGAGAGTTTCCAACATACAGGTGCTTCTCAAAAAATTAGAATATCATGAAAAAGTTAATTTATTTCAGCTCTTCAATAAAAAAAGTGAAACTCATATATAATATAGAGTCAATACAAACAGAGTAATCTATTTCAAATGTTTATTTCTGCTAATGTTGATGATTATGGCTTACAGCCGATGAAAAAACAAAAGTCATTATCTCAGTAAATTAGAATACTTTATAACACCTGCTTGAAAAATGATTTTAAAATTTGAAATGTTAGCCTACTGAAATGTATGTTCAGTAAATGCACTCAATGCTTGATCGGAGCTCCTTTTACATCAATTACTGCATCAATGCGGTGTGGCATGGAGGAGATCAGCCTGGGGAACTGCTGAGGTTGATATGGAAGCCCAGGTTGCTTTGATAGCATCCTTCAGCCTTTTGCATTGTTGAGTCTGGTGTCTCTCATCTTGCTCTTGGCAATAGCCAGTAGATTCTCCCGGGGCTAAGGTCAGGCAAATTTTTGGCAAATCATGCACAGTGATACTGTTGTTTTTAAACAAGGTATTGGTACTTTTGGCAGTGTGGACAGGTGCTAAGTTCTACTGGAGAATTAAATTTCCATCTCCAAAAACAGTCTGTGATGTTAAGGTGATGTTAAGGTGGAGACGTCATTTTATGCAGAGCTTGCCATCCACTGGAGCACATTCTGTCACTCATCTACAAGGCATACCCATGAGTTGAGTAGCTTGTCTAGTACCAGAACTTGTCAAAATGCTGTGTAATTTGTCACTGCAGCAAAACAAACCTACTTCTCATCTCTCATATCATAGAATCATAGAATAGTAGAGTTGGGAGGGACCTCAGGGGCCATCTGGTCCAACTGAAAGCAGGATTCACTAAATCATCCCAGACAGATGTCTGTCAAGCCTCTGTTTGAAGATTTCTATTGAAGGAGAACTCATCACCTCTCGTGGCAGCCTATTCCACTCATTGATCCCGTTGTCAAAAAGGTTTTTTTAATATCTAATTTGTCTCCTCCTCCTTCAGTTTCATCCCATTGTTTCAAGGATTTCCTTTTGCAAATGAGAATAAAGATGATCCTTCTACAATGTGACAGCCCTTCAGATAATTGCAAACAGCTATTAAAGGGAATCTGTCACCCTTTTTTTGCCCTATCAGCTGCCGGCACCGACATCAGGGGTTTATCTACAGCATTCTCTAATGCTGTAGATAAGCCCCCAATGTAACCTGAAAGATAAGAAAAAGACGTTAGATTATACTCACTAGTCCGATAGGTGTCGCGGTCCGGCTCCTCCCATCTTCATGCGATGCCGTCCTCTTCTTCCCTTCCTGTAGTAGCTCTGGCGCAGGCGCACTGCTCTGCCCTGTTGAGGGCAGAACAGAGTCCTGCAGTGCGCAGGTGCCGGGAGAGGTCTGGCACCTGCGCGCTGCAGTATTCTGCTCTACCCTCAACAAGGCAGAGCAGTGTGCCCTGTAAAATTGAAGTGTAAACTCTTTAGTGGTGTGTGTCAATAATTTTGGGAAATGTTTGTCCTCTAAGTTGGGTCACATTCTTATACAGCTCTGGCAAAAATTAAGAGACCACTTTCAAATGTTCAGTTTGTCATGTATTTTTGAGCAAAATGTAAATTGTTCTTTTAGTCTACAAACTTCTGACAACATGTCTCCGAATTCCCAAGCAATAAATTTTTCTTTGTTTTTTTCTGAAAAGGAGAAATGGTCAAAATTAAAAAAACAGTGCTTTCAGACCTTAAATAATGCAAAGAAAACAAGTTCATAATCATTTAGAAACAACAATATTAATGTTTTAACTCAGGAAGAGTCCAGAAATCAATATTTTGTGGAATAGCCATGATTTTTAATCACAGCTTTCATGCATCTTGGCATGCTTTCACCCAGCCTTTCAAACTGCTTCTGGTGCAAAAATTTAATCAGTTCTTTGTTTGATGGCTTGTGACTATTCATCATCCTCTTGATTACATTCCAGAGGTTTTCAATGGGTTTCAGGTCTGGAGAATGGGCTGCCCATAACACAGTTTTGATGTGGTGGTCTCTTAATTTTTGCCAGAGCTGTATGTTGCCTGTAGCAATAGGGTTCCCAGATGGCAGGCCTGTAATTACTTTCAGTCAACTAGCTGTGTTACTATCCTTGCATTTTTATAACATTTGTGGTATGCCAAGCTGTTATTTGTGCCACTTGAATGTGGCTGATCAAAAATCATGTTTAAGATATTGCATGAGGGATCTGGGCTTCCAAAACAGCAGGTTTACCCCAGTCCCTCACCCACCTCATCTTATTTAAAACTTCAATTCAACGCTGTAAATTCTGGGCTAGGCCCTGATAACTCATGTATGGCCCATGTCTGACTGCTTCTGTGCCATTTGCAAATATCTACTGTGGGTAAATTGATGCCACGTGGTGTCTGACCCTAATTTTAGCTGTTTTTAAAGCTTTTTGTTACCCCTTGATGTGTTGTCTATGCATTTGGTTTTGCCTTCCATTGAATCTAAAGGGGTTTGGGTACATTCGTCGAACCGTTTGGCGAACCCGAACCGTACATTGAAAGGTTCGTACATCTCTAGTGATGATGTAGATGCTGCCTGATTCCGGACGTGATTGTGGCGAGCAGGGCGGTGGCAGGTCTCTTATAGACCTGATGACACTGCGCGGCCAGCCAATCACTGTAATACCACAACAAAGAAGACTACTGCATTATAATGCATGGCAGACAATCCCTGCATGTTACCTTGTGCTCTGAAAACTTGCAGGGCGGAGACCCGAGCTCCTGTTTAATAATCTCGGAAATGCTCAGCGCTCGCCGAGTACTGCGAGCACAGCGATACTCGGGCGAGTAACAAGCATTACAGAGCCTGCTCACTCATCACTAGTCATTACCAATAATAGAGATCCCATTTGACCTCATTGATATTAATTAAGCGAGACCCCCAGTTAAGTCCGCCAGAGAGGCACCAATATATCCTGGTGATCTTGGACTATGCAACACAGTCCCTGTAACCGGTACCACTGAGAAACTCCTCCACCAGGAGTATAGCCCAAGAATAGCTAGTCCATATTATTGAAGGGATGTGGGAGTTGTGTCACGTCCTTCAGATTACGCAACACTGAACATTGGTTTACCATACCGCAGGCAGACGGCCTTGTGGAGATGTTCAATAAAATCCGTAAGGCTATATTCAGAAGGTTATGGAGAAGGATGGCTGAGACTGGGATTGCCTACTCCCATATGTGCTGTTTTTCATCAGGGAAATTCTAGAGGCCTTTACAGGGTTTTCTCCATTCGAGTTGTTATACAGCAGACACTCTCGGGGACTTCTGAATATTGCAAAGAAGACTTGGGAAGTGGAGGGTAAACTCCACCAGAGCATCATCGAGCATGTTGCCTGGATGCAGGAAAGGATTGTGGAGGTGATACCTATTGTCAGAGAGAGCCTCCTTCAGGTGCAGGAGTCCCAGGCCAGGGTTTATAATCGGTCAGCAAGGCTGAGACAGTTTAGCCCTGGAAATTGGTTGTTAGCTCTGACTCCCACTGTTAAAAGTATATTTCTGGCCAAGTGGCAGGAGCCAAACAAAGTGGTCAAAAGACTGAGCAATGTCAACTACAAGGTCCAACAGCCAGGGAGAAGAAATCCCTACCAGATGTACCACATCAACCTGCTCAACCGTGGCAAGATGGAAAATCGGTGAAAGCTATGTGCCTGGGGGCCAATCATGAAGCTAAGATCAAGGATATCACAGTGGCAGAAACAGTACCACTGGCCCAAAAACAACAGTGCCGAGAACTGCTTCAGCGAAATTGAGACATGTTTTCAGAGTTGCCAGGATGTACGCTGTCACTGAGCACAAAATTTTGATGGAACCGCATGTGCGGAAATCTAAAGCTTATCAAATTCCTGAAGCACACCATGAAATAATTTAAAAGAAGGCAAGGAGAATTTTGAGCCTGGGGATCATTGAGGAGTCAAAGAGTGGCTAGTCCAGCCTTACTGTCCTTGTGCCAAAGCCCTATGTAGAATGGTGGTTTTGACAATTATAAGAAGTTAAACGAGGTGTCCAAATTTGATGCAACTCCATTGCCCGTGACCTAATGAAAGGGCACTGGCAAATTCCAATGTCCAAAAGTGCCAAGAAGAAGATGTCCTTCTCTACACCTGACAGTTGCTTCCAATACAATAGAATGTCTTTCACGTTGGAGAGAGCCCAAGCCACCTTCCAGAGGACCATGGACCGAATCCTAGCCCACCATTATTATTATTTATTTCTATAGCACCATTGATTCCATGGTGCTGTACATGAGAAGGGGTTACATACAAATTACAGATATCACTTACAGTAAACAAACTAACAATGGCAGACTGAAACAGAGGGGAAAGGACTCTGCCCTTTCGGGCTTACATGCCACAGCATGATGGGGAAGGAAACAGTAGGTTCATGGGTTGCAGCAGTTCCGGTGTTGGTTGAGGTGATATCTCCGGTAGTGGTGAGAGAGAAGGAGTTATGGGGTCATTGCAGGCTGTAGGCTTTCTTGAAGAGGTGGGTATTCAGGTTCCATCTGAAGGATCCAAATGTGGTTGATAGTCGGACTTGTTGAGGCAAAGAATTCCAGAGGACAGGGGCAATTCAGGAGAAGTCTTGGAGGTGGTTGGATGAGGAGCGAATAAGTGTGGATGAGAAAAGGAGGTCTTGGGAGGACCAGAGATTACGTGAGGGAAGGTATCGGGAGATTAGTTCAGAGACATATGGGGGAGACAGGTTATAGGTGGCCTTGTAGGTCAATATTAATAATTTGAACTGGATACGTTGAGGAAATGGGAGCCAGTGAAGAGATTTGCAGAGGGGAGAAGCAGAGGAGTAGCAAGGAGAGAGATTAATTAGTCGGGCAGCATAGTTAAGGATGGCCTGGAGAGGTGCGAGGGTGTTAGCAGGGAGACCACAGAAAAGGTTGTTGCAGTAGTCGAGGCGGGAGATGATGAGGGCATGCACAAGCATTTTAGTAGAGTGAGGGTTGAGGAAAGGACGGATTCTGGAAATATTTTTGAGCTGGAGGCGACAGAAGGAAGAAAGAGCTTGGATATGCGGTTTGAAGGACAGGGCAAAGTCAAAGGTTACTCCAAGGCAGCGGACTTCGGGTACTGGGGAAAGCATGATGTCATTAATTGTTATAGCTAGGTCGGGTAAGGAAGATCTGTGAGATGGAGGAAAGATGATGAGTTCAGATTTGTCCACATTGAGCTTGAGGAAGCAAGAGGAGAAGAAGGAGGATATGGCTGATAGACACTCTGGGATTCTGGACAGCAGAGAGGTGACGTCTGGGCCAGAGAGGTAGATCTGAGTGTCATCAGCATAAAGGTGGTACTGGAATCTGTGGGACTTTATGAGTTGCCTCAGAACAAGTGTATAGATTGAGAAGAGTAGGGGTCCTAAAACAGAGCCTTGGGGGACTCCAACAGAGAGAGGGGGGGATGAGGAGGTGGTGTGGGAGTGGGAGACGCTCAATGTGCGGTTAGAAAGGTATGAGGAGATCCAGGATAGGGTGAGGTCTTTGATGCCGAAGGAGGAGAGGATCTGTAGTAGGAGGCAGTGGTCAACTGTGTCGAATGCAGAGGACAGGTCAAGAAGCAAGAGTATAGATTATTATCTATTTGATTTGGCTGTAAGTAGGTCATTAATAATTTTGGTTAGGACTGTCTCAGTGGAGTGATGGGGCGGAAACCAGATTGTAGATTGTCAAAGAGCAAGTTAGATGATAGGTGGGAGGAAAGTTCATCGTGGACGTGCTGCTCCAGTAGTTTGGAAGCGAATGGGAGCAACGATATTGGGCAATAGCTGGACATAGCAGTTGGGTCAAGCGTTGGCTTTTTAAGGATAGGCGTGATTGTGGCAAGTTTGAAAGCAGAAGGGAAGGTACCGGACATTAGTGATAGGTTGGAGAGGTGGGTTAGGGATGGGATAAGTGTGGTGGTGAGGTTGGGGAGGAGGTGGGATGGAATGGGGTCAAGTGCACAGGTTGTGAGATGCAATTTGGAGAAGAGACAATTAAACTCCCCTTCAGTGATGTTGGAGAGTGAGGTTATGGGGTTTGGGCATTGGTCTGGTATACAAAGGGGTTGTGGTGGTTGAACGATGAAGACTTGCCTTGTTTGGTCAATCTTATTTTTGAAGTGTGTGGCAAAGTCCATGACAGAGATGAGGGAGGTTGGAGGGGCAGTGGTGGGCGGAGGAGGAAGTTAAAATTTTTGAATAACTGTTTGGGGTTGTAAGATAAGGAAGATACAAGGGTTGTGAAGTAGGCCTGTTTAGCAGAGGTGAGGGCAGATCTGAAAGCAAGTGTTGCCTGTTTGAATGTGGTGAAGTCGTCTTGCAAATTTGTTTTCTTCCAGCGCCGCTCTGCAATCCTGGACACTTGCTGGAGCTTTTTAGTGGTGTTATTGTGCCAGGGTTGTCTGTTGATATGTCACATTCTGCCATGAACGAGAGAGGCAACCGTGTCAATAGCTGATTTAAGAGTGGCATTGTAGAAAGCAGTGGCAGTGTCTGTGTCGTGGAGAGAGGATATGGATGCCAGTGGCAGAATAGAGTCAGAGAGTGTGTGGGTGTCTGTTCATAAGAAGTATGCCATATCTTACTTGGACAACAGTGTGATCTTCAGCCCGGATTGGAGAAATCATTTACCTAAGGTCAAGGCAGTACTAGATGAGCGGAGGAAGGTGGGATTTACCATAAACCCAAAGGTGCGACATGGAAAAGAAGGTGGTAAAATACTTAGACTATTACATTGAGAGGAGCGAAATAAAGTCACAAGTGAACAAAGTAGAGGCAATCCAAAAATGACCACAACCAGTCTCCAAGAATCAGGTTAGGGCATATCTGGGAATTTTTGGATGCTATAGGCTTTTTATTCCAAATTTATCCATGATAGCCGCAAGCCTGACCGACCACCTTAATACGTCGATGGCCAAGTGGTCTTCCAAAACGGAAATGGTGTTCCAAGAGTTGAAACTCATCCTGTTTAAACGGCCAGTCCTGGTCGCATCTGACTTCAATAACGAGTTTGTGGTCCAGACAGACGCCTCAGAGGTAGGGTTGGGAGCTGTGTTGTCCCAGGAAATAAATGGTGAGGAACATCCAATCCTATATCTAAGTAGAAAACTTTCCTCCTGGAAAAAAATGATGTTATAGTGGAAAAAAGATTGATCGGCTATAATGGGGCATGGGGACACTCTGAGGTACTACCTGCTAGGCCGAAGTTTAAGCTAGTGTCAGACCATACACCCCTGAGATGGATGAGGGAAAGGAGGGGGAAGGATGCCCAGATGACTAGTTTTTTTCTGAGGTCTAAGGAGTAAGGTTTCTCTTTGTGGAGAGTGACATGCCAGCTCTGGCTTGTCAAGGTAAGGAGGCTTATTTGCCGTGCAATGCTCCTCTGGGAAAATAATATGCAAATTGACTATTCAGAGAAAAAGAGGACTTGAACTCTATAGCGCCACCTGTTTGTAGTAGCGATCCTGCAAGTCACAATCAACCCTTAAACAAGTCTTGTAATATGACTTAGGATAAAAGCCAAATCAGAATCTCAATTTGCAGACACGGTGTTTCGAGCTATTGGCTCTCGTCAGTGCAAAGTATGAGAACTGATTTGGCTAGGTGAGAGGCTCTGGACTGAGGTCTAAGGGGTAAGGTTTCTCCTTGTGGAGAGTGACATGCCAGCTCTGGCTTGTCAAGGTAAGGAGGCTTATTTGCAGAGCAATGCTCCTCTGGGAAAATAATAAAACACTGTGTCTGCAAATTGAGATTCTGATTTGGCTTTTATCCTAAGTCATATTACAAGACTTGTTAAAGGGTTGATTGTGACTTGTAGGATCGCTACTACCAACAGGTGGCGCTATAGAGTTCAAGTCCTCTTTTTCTCTGAAGAGGCAATTTGCATATTATTTTCCCAGAGGAGCACTGCACGGCGTATAAGCCTCCTTACCTTGACAAGCCAGATGTTGTGAGTTCATTTTCCGGTCCACCAGTTGTGAGTTCTCCTTCCAGGCTCCCTCTGGTGGTAACTGGAGGTAGTGAGGCTGATTTAATCAGTAGAAATCTCTCACCTGTTAATGAGGATGACGATTGGGCCTCAGGAGTCTCAGACTGGATTTAAGACAGCCGACGCCCTAGTCTGGTGCTGATGATTCCTTCTGGCTTGTCAGGTCTTTGATTTCAGCTCTGTTCCAGTCATCTAAAGCTAAGTTTTTTCTGCTAATGTTCACACTTGATTTTGTTGGTCTATTCAGTCTTTTGTGTGGTCAGCCAGCCCCGGCTGGGGCTGCACTAAATTTCCACTCTTATTTATCTGTATTTGCCAATTTGCTTTTTGTCCCTTATTATATTGGCCTCTTTTTGCTCTGTCTCAGAATATTTCAGAGTGCTGATATAGTGGGAGAAGTCTAGTGACTTTAGGGTTAATTTTGCTATCAGAAGTGTTGGACTTTATTTTTGCAGGGTTTTTTGCAGATTGCAGACAGTGTCTTTCCTTTCCTATCCTTTCTAGTTAGTTTGGGCTCCATCATTTGCTCAGCCTATTTTCCTGCCTGTGTTTGTGCTTTTATCTTGTTTCACTGTCAATACATGTGTGGGGGCTGTCTTTCCTTTGGGGTCTGCTCTGGGGCAGTTAGTTTTCCCCTTTTCTTGCTTCAGGCTTATTTAGTCCTCCGGCTGTGATGAAGCGTCTAGGACCAGGTACGCTCCACGGCTGCTGCTAGTCGTGTGGTTAGGATCAGGGATCTGCAATTTGCATAGTTACCAACCTCTCTGGTTTTCTGTGACTTAGCTTGTTTTGTTTTTTTCTCCTCGGTGACCCATTCATAACACCTGAGCTGGCATGTCACTCTCCACAAGGAGAAACCTTACCCCTTAGACCTCAGTCCAGAGCCTCTCACCTAGCCAAATCAGTTCTCATACTTTGCACTGACGAGAGCTAATAGCTCGAAGCACCGTGTCTGCAAATGGAGATTCTGATTTGGCTTTTATCCTATGTTTTATTACAAGACTCATTAAAGGGTTGATTGTGACTTGTAGGATCGCTACTACCAACAGGTGGCGCTATAGAGTTCAAGTCCTCTTTTTCTCTGAAGAGGCAATTTGCATATAGTTTTTTTCTAGCGCTCCAGGACTTCATCTTACATGTGGAGCAGTGGCCCAAGAAACTACACAGCAGATGCCCTGTCTAGGCTTCCCTGTTTAGTGTCTGCAGGTGCCAGAACACCCGGCATTGTGCAGGGGAAGGGGATATATGAGAGGGGTATATTGGTAATATACTGTAGGGGATATATGTGTCACTGAGTATGTTAGCCTCAGTGATATCAACCTGGAAAAATACTGCAGTACAGTTTGTGCTGAGAGGGATTAATCAGCCATATTAAAAGCTGGGTTTTTGTGGACACGTGAAGAGTGGGTGATATATTTTTCACCATATCTCCACCCTTGGGTGTGGTCCAGAAGGTAAATATGGAGTCTTTGGACTCATTCAGTGTTCGGTGTGTCTGGAGATGAGATCTCCAGAGCTGTACTCATATTAAAGAGAGCTAAATCTTGTTTTGTTTTGTTTTTTGAACAGGTGGATGTCAGGAACACCGCACTGTACTTGCTCACTGAGCCAGTGCGCGTGTCCTGAGTGTCAGGATCTTGTCAGTGCCGGCGTGCAGCCTCTGCAGAGCAGGGACTCACCCGCACTGTAGGGGTACCGGGTCAAGTACAGCCAGAAAGTACCGATGCACAGGACCTGTGGATGCTGAAGTTTAGCAAGCAGACACGGGACCTACGGTCTTGTGACTGCAAGGGGGCGGGGCTTAGCATCCTGCTTAGTGAGATGGAAAGACACTATACAGAATTACTCAGAGTCGGGCAAAACGGGGTTCATACACAGAGATAGCCGTAACGTACCAAGGATGAGACAGAGCGGATAGTCAGGGCCAAGCAGCAGTCAAAACCAAACAGACATAGATGGTACCAAGCAGAATCCAAAGCAATATCCAGAGAACAGACCGAGTCATACACAGATTATCAAGCAACCAGAACACAACAAAAACACACTCAGGGGTCACCACACTATGCCAAGGGCAAGAGTATAGCTGACTAGGATGGGAGCATCCTGATTCTATAAGAAGCCTCTCCCAGAACCAGGGAGAGGCCACAATCATAGCCCCAGGTGTGCAGGTAAGCCTGCACTGGGATCACAACCTTTAACTCCAGAAATGCCAGTCATCAGCACTGGTTCCAGACATTAACCCCACGTGTGCGAGTCAAACCCGCACTGAGATCATGACAGTACCCCCCTCTCAACGGGGGGCCTCTGGACCACCAGGCTTGCCCAGGAACTTAGCATGAAAGCCCACACCAGGTGATCAGCATGCATCAACCGGGCCGGTACCCAAGACCTGTCTTCCTGTCCATACCCCTTCCAATGAACCAGGTACTGTACCGACCACCATACCAACCTGGAATCTACGATATGACCAACCTCATACTCCACCTGCCCCTCGACCAAAACAGGAGAAGCAGCAGACTCGGAGTCTCCCCGGACTGCTTCAAAAGGTTTCAGTAGAGATTTGTGGAAGATGTTAGGGATCTTGAAAGAGGGTGGAAGGCACAGCCTATACGCCACTGGATTGATTTTTTCCACAATCTTGTATGGGCCAATGAATTTGGGCCCCAACTTGGCTGAAGGAACCTTCAACGTAATGTTTCGCGTGGAGAGCCAAACCTTGTCTCCAACCTGAAACGTGGGCCCTAGTGTTCGTTTCCTGTCCGCGAAAAACTTATACCTGCCCTGAGACCTAGATATACTCCGCTGAACTTCTGCCCACATATTCTGTAATCGCTGAACAGAGCCCTCAGCCCCGGGACACCCCGAGTCCAGACGAGAAAACTCACCAAAATGAGGACTGAATCCATAATTGATCAAAAAAGGAGTCATACCTGTGGATTGACTCACCCCACTATTGAAGGCAAATTCAGCCAATGGCAGTGCATCGCACCAGTCATTCTGTCTAGCAGAGGTTAGACACCTGAGGATCTGTTCCAGGGACTGGTTAGTGCGCTCCGTCTGACCATTGCTCTCAGGATGGTATGCAGACAAAAAGGACAGAGACATCCCTCATTTTTTGCAGAAAGCACGCCAAAACTTAGCCACAAACTGCACACCATGATCAGACACCACATTCAGGGGTACCCCATGCAACCGAATCACATGCTGCACAAACAACCTGGACAACGTCTCAGCTGACGATAGTGCGGACAGGGGTACAAAATGAGCCTGCTTAGAAAACCTGTCCACCACTACCCATACCACTGTATTACCCTTAGATGGAGGGAGATTGGTAACAAAATCCATGGATAAGTGAGTCCATGGTCTTTCGGGCACTGCCAAGGGCATCAGCTCCCCTGCTGGCCGGCTATGAGAGCTTTTAGAACGAGCGCAGACCCCACAACCAGTAATTAATTTTTTTATGTCCGAACCAAGGGTAGGCCACCAAAAGATCCTAGCCACCACCAGACATATGGCTGAAATACCAGGGTGAGCACTCAGCTTGTATCGCGTGTCCTGAGTGTCAGGATCCTGTCAGCGCCGGCGTGCAGCCTCTGCTGAGCAGGGAATCACCCGCAATGTAGGGGTACCAGGGTCAGGTACAGCCAGAAAGTACCGATGCACAGGACCTGTGGATGCTGAAGTTTAGCAAACAGACACGGGACCTATGGTCATGTGACTGCAAGGGGGCGGGACTTAGCGTCCTGCTTAGTGAGATGGAAAGACACTATACAGAATTACTCAGAGTCAGGCAAAACAGGGTTCATACACAGAGATAGCCGTAACGTACCAAGAATGAGACAGAGCGGATAGTCAGGGCCAAGCAGCAGTCAAAACCCAACAGACATAGAAGGTACCAAGCAGAATCCAAAGCAATATCCAGAGAACAGACCGAGTCATACACAGATTATCAAGCAACCAGAACACAGCAAAAACACACTCAGGGGTCACCACACTATGCCAAGGGCAAGAGTATAACTGACAGGTATGGGAGCATCCTGAGGCTATAAGAAACCTCTCCCAGAACCAGGGAGAGGCCACAATCATAGCCCCAGGTGTACAGGTATGCCTGCACCGGGATCACAACCTTTAACCCCAGAAATGCCAGTCATCAGCACTGGTTCCAGACATTAACCCCACGTGTGCGAGTCAAACCCACACTGAGATCATGACAGTGGATTCCCGCAGCTACACAAACTGTATTATATGCTATTTTGTTTTTCCCATAGGGCCGTGTTTGTTTATCTAATTTTGGACTGGTTTATGCAACACCTTTTTAATAAACCAGTTGAAAAGTTGAACGGAAAGTTTTCAGGTGACAACTTCTTTGTGCAGCCAAGTGAGTCAAGCTACCACACTATCTATCTATATCTTTGAATATCTTTAACATCTAAACATCTGTCATTTCTATTCTGCATTCTACTCCATCACGGGTCACATGGATGGTGCCCATGGATGGCATACAGATGCCCCACGGAGGGCACATTCATAAAAACTGACACGATCTGTGAAGCAGGCCTAAAAGTGTTTTTTCATTCAATTAGTTCACAGTCTGGTGTAAATGCTGCAGTTGGGCATTCCACAGACTATTCTAAACATTGTTGTCTCTTCTTCACAGTCTAGTGTAAACTATGCAGTTGTTTAGTCTTGAGCCTAGCGAACTATCTCTAATGTCTACATAAGATCAGTCCACAGTATAATGTATACAATGAAGTCACTCAGTCTAGTATAAATTCTGCAGTTGTGTATTACATAGTCTAATATAAGCAGCAGTTAGTTCATAATCTTCTTTAGCTGTTGCATTTGCTTCATGGTTAGTGTAGTGCAAATGCTCCCATTGGTAAATCCACCATCTAGTGGAAATGCTGCAGCCTGTCAACAGTCTAATGAAAATGCTGCCAGCCATCATCAGTCCAATGATTGGTGTCAATGATTAGAGTAAATGCTGCAGCTACTTATATAGTATATATAGTTTTTTTTAATTCTTTAAGCTTGCAGAGGTTAAAAATAGGAAACTCAGCTATACTCTCCCACCACTGCTCCAGCACTGTATCTCTGCTACTGCCCTGTCTTTGTTTGAATGTTGTAGTTTGTTGTCGGCTACCTTGGCAGCACAATGTTTGGTTGTAATTGACTGTAGTTGTGATGTCAAAGTAGTTGTTTTGCAAAGCAGGGGGCATTGTGAGTAAATCATGCAGTGGATTAGTTCACATTCCAGTGCTGATACTTTCTTAATATTGCATATAAAATAACATATATCATTTTGGGAAAAAAATTGTTTGTGTTATAAGGGGTGAAAAATTGTGTTGACTTTTTGGCAACAAGTTTACAATCTTTATGTGGATAGAGGATTTTGAAAGTTCCGTCTGTACAGTATAGAGAATAATGTAAATTATATACCTAATATTTGTCTTCTATCTGCATTGAAAAAGAGCAAAACTTGGCCTCCTGAGCAGGGTAATAGCATTTTATTGTTTTATTCTGTCTGCAGCTTTAAGTGCTTTTCATCTTAATAAGACTCATAGAATATAATGAGTAATGACATATATTCTGGGACATTTAATGCCATTCATAATGTTGTTATACATGCAATAGAAAAGGTCACTAACAATTTTAATCTTGGGGAAAAAAAAGCTACCGCTAAGATGATATGAAATTCTGTAAAATCAGTAGGCAGATACATTTCTCTATTTCCCTGTAGGTGGCAGGCAAGGTTAAATGAATTTACCAAACATTTCCCATCATTTTATATATGTGTACAGAACATCTTTGGATGTATATTATGTTTATTCACTAAATAAGGTGAATGGGTAAGCCAACTAAGCTACATTTAAACATCTTGCAATTATTTTTGTTGAGACAATATTTCGTAAGCAATATTTTGTAAAAGTGCAAAACCATAAGAGAAATATTTAGATATGGCTTTACATTCATATACAATGGCTTAACATTTAAGATATACACTGTGTGAAATGGATGTCAAATAGATAAAACTAATATAGAAATCATAAGGCCTCCATATCAAAACTTAGTTTGGGCACATCCTTCTATTGAGAGCATTTAAAAATGAACAGTTAAAAAAAACAACATCTGATCTGCTAATTCTTGTTCATTCTGCTTCCTAAAAATCAAAATAGAAAGTGATTAAAACATTTTATGTATCCTAAAATAGTATCAATAAAAACTTCAAGTCGTCCTTTGAAAAAAGAACCCTCGCATTATTTTTTCGACAGAAAAATAAAAAATTGATAGCTCTCAAAATATGATTATGTAAAACTTTTTTTGTAAAAAATAATAATGTAATAGTGACGGACGAGCACTAAAATGCTTGGGTGCTCATTGCTCGGGTTGAGCAAATTGGAATGCTCTGGTGCTCGACCCTAGCAACGAGCCCAATGTAAGTCTATGGGAAACTCGAGCATTTTTATTGCGGCCCCCCAGCGGTCTTTAGAGGGACTAGAAATTGCAAAAATCGAGGGGAACAGTGCTCAAATGACATGGGAACAGCATGGGGAAGACCCTTGGAAGCATTTCTGACTCCCAAGTCACTGCTGCTGTGAAAAATGATGTCAGAGTCTTACGCCACTTTTACAGACTCACAATAAAACATACAAAAATGAAACCAAAATGGATTTTCCTGTGAAACATGTAAAGCATATGCGTTTTTCAACTTTAACATTGCTTTAAACCAAGACAAGTGCATTCACAGGGAAATGTTATTTAACATTTTACAACCTTATCTGGCCATGCTGTGTGTGCCGCATCATCATACATATCCTGTTTCATTTATGAAGGAGGGACTCTGAAAGTAAGAAATCCTATTTTTATAGGGCCATCAGGCGACCTTTACTATTTTTATAGATCCTTCAGCTGGCTATGCTTTGTTGTTCCCATTATTAAAACAGTGGGTCTCCTATACTGTTAGTGCCTATGCAGTGAGTGGCAGGGCTACCAAAAATTTGGACGCACAACAATACCCCTTTGAAGAGACATACATGAGGGCCTCCTGAAAACAATGTTCCCATTATTAGGAAATGGTTCTCCCATACTGTTTGCCAAAGCAGTGAATGCAAGGCCTGGTCAAAATTTAGACACACCCCAATACCCTTTAGAAGAGACATACAGCAGGGCCTCCTGAAAACAATGTTCCCATTATTAGGAATTGGTTCTCCCATAACGTTTGGCAAATCACTCAATGCAAAATCTGGCCAAAATTTAGACTCACCTCAAAACCTCTTTGAAGAGACCTACAAGAGGGCATCCTGAAAACAATTTTCCTATTATTAGGAAGTGGCTCTCCCATACTGTTTGCATATGCAGTGGATGCAAAGGCTGCCAAAAATTGGGTTGCACCCCAATACCCCTTGAAAGAGACGTACAGCAGAGCCTCCTGAAAGCATTGTTTCCATTATTAAGAAGTGGTACTCCCATACTGTTTGCCTATGCAGTGAATACAAAGGCTGCCAAAAATTGGGACGCACCCTAATACCCCCTGGAAGAGACCTAGAGGAGGGCCTCATAAAACAATATTCTTCAGCGTGGCTAAGTGTTGCATAGTCAATGAGAGGTATGTGTCACAAAGATGGTTTGTCTCTGTGATGTAGCCTGGAGTGTTTCTCTCGTGCATGAAAGCTAAGAGGTTTCTTTGTTGCACCTGTGTGTGGACTATGGGTAGCTATAAGAGATAGGCAGGTCTGTCTACCCACATACCTCAAATCTGTGTGTGTTTACAGCCTATATAATGGAGGCTGTTGTTTGGCACATGGTCTGTGTGTTGGGACAGAGAATGCCTCCTGTGTGTGATGCTCCAGACCGAGCCTGAAGTACTGGACATTATCCCAGCCTGTGTGCCCACAGGTCTGGAGGAGCAGAGCCCTGCTATAGACATTTATACTTTGTTTTACTTGAGCTAAAGTCTATTTATTTTATGTTTGTGCATCTTGGGTTTATGAAGAATTAAATCCACATGAACTTTTAAAGGAACATGCCTCCTACTTTCCTCCCATCGCACCTGAGAGAGTACAACCCCTATAATTGGTGGAGAATGCGGGTAGTGTTCCCAGCAGAGACGTGAGACAGCTACCGGAAGGACTGCATGTCCTGGGTCAAGTCTTTCGCAAGCCAGTAAGCATCACCAGACAAAATGAAGGATCTGTTGAAACACCTGGTCCAATGGCAGCAGCAGCAGTAAGAAACCAACAGGCTGTTGTTACAACAGATCCAACAGAGCCAGCAGGTGCAGTGGCTGCAGATGCAGCTTCTGGCGACAGCCATCCAGGGCAAGACGAGTGCCCCAACCCCAGGTCCGACTGATGATGCCATCGACTGGAAGGCAGTAAGACATGCTTTTCAGAAAATAACTCCCAGGGATTATGTTGAGGCTGAAGAACCTGCAGTAGAGAATTGCAATATTGAAGCTGAAGAACCTACAGTGAATTGCAGTGTTGAGGCTAAAGAACCTGCAGTGGAGAATTGCAGTGTTGAGGCTGAAGAACCTGCAGTAGAGAATTGCAATAATGAAGCTGAAGAAACTGCATTAAATTGCAGTGTTGAGGCTGAAGAACCTGCAGAGGAGCACTGTATTGTTGAGGCTGGAGAACCTACAATGGAGAATTGCAATGTTGAGGCTTTCCTGACAGTGATTGAAAGGGTCTCCAAGGGGGAGAAACTCCCACCAGAGTAATGTGCAGAGGTACTGGCACCATACTTGATGGGGGAAACCCAGAAAGCATACTATGATTTAGCATTTCAGGATGCTAAAGAGTATGGCAAGGTAAAAATGAAGATTCTTGCACACTTGGGGGTAACAATGACTCTCAGGGCACAGCGGGTTCACTGTTGGGTGTATCACCGGGTCAAACCACCGCGCTCCCAAATGTTTGACCTGTTGCACCTGGTCCAAAAGTGGATGCAGCCATAGTCCTCTATGCCTGCGCAGATGGTAGAATGGGTGGTGATGGACTGGCTTATGCACTCCCTGCCAAGACCCATACAGACTGGGAGATCACTGGATTGCCTGGTCGGACTGGTCGAGAGATAACAGGGGATGGAAGGTTCCATGGAAAAGCAGCCCACTCCATTCTGGAGGTGCCAACAGGATGAGGAGGCCCAAAAGGGGGTAGGGCGCCCAATACTGTTTGCATATGCAGTGAATGCAAGAGCTGCCACAAATTTGGATGCACCCCAATACCCCTTGGAAGAAACGTGGAGGAGGGCCTCATAAAACAATGTTCACATTATTAGGAAGTGGGTATCCTACACTATTTACCTATGCAGTGAATACAAGAGCTACCAAAAATTTGGACTCACCATAATGCCCCTTTGAAGAGACATACAGCAGGGTCTCCTGAAAACAATGTTCCCATTATTAGGAAGTGGGTCTCCCATACTGTTTGCCAAAGCAGTGAATGCAAGGGCTGCCAAAAATTTGCTGGCACTCCAATGCCTCTTGGAAGAGATGTGGAGGAAGGCCTCACAAAAAAGGTTCCCATTAGAAAGGAGCAGTTCTCCTATACTTGTAACGCCCATGCACTAAGTGTATGGGCTGACAAACATTTACTCCTGGGGGATATACCTGAACATACTGTATAAACATTTTTTGAAGTACAGGCATCATAATCACTGTTTTAAAAAATTATGTGGGTGTTGCAACATGGACCACAGTCACCCTGGTGATATGGTGGAGGAGGTTGAGGATGAGGAGAAGGAGGAGGACAACAGCAAATAGCCAAAATCAGGAAGCATATACCCATGTGTGGGTGTGAAGAGGTGCATGGGAATAGACCTCCTAAAAAAAGACACTGGATTTGAGTTTATGTTAAGAAGATATCATTCGGTGTTGTTGAGAATTCTGGCCCAATCCAGTCCTTGTTCATTTTCAAGTCAGCCTGTCAGCATTTTAATGTGGCTTATCAGTTATAAATCCACCAGCAGCACTAAAAACCTGCTCTGACAAAACGCTAACGGCAGGACTGGCCAGGACCTCAAATGCATAGAGAGCCAGTTCATGCTACGTGTCTAGCTTGGATACCCAGTAATTATAAGGCACAGAGGAATCACGGAGGACATTGGTATGTAAGTAAGGTACTACCTCAGCATCTTACAAAACTTTGCACTCTTTGTGAAAATACCCCACGCCTCAGGGCTTGTGCGATGGGATGGTCTGAGAAAACTATCCCAGAACTTTACCAGTGTTCTCCTGCTTCTGCTGGATTGGAGTTGTGTCTCTCTCGCCTGTACTCCTTGGTTGTCTAACGAACTATGACCTCTGCCACCAGCGTTTTCAGATGGGAATTTTTTTAACAAATCTGCAACAAGGGCCCTCTGGTACTGCCCTTTTTTAGTAGACCTGTCCACCTCTGTAATAAGAGATACAAAGTTTTCCTTGTAGCATGGGTCTAGAAATGTCACCAACCAGTAATGACGGTCACCCAAAATTTGAACGCGAGGGTCACGGGAGAGGCAGTGTAACATAAATTCAGCCATTCGTGCCAGACGGCTAACAGGCAAGACTCAAGTGTCCTCACAAAGAGGATGACTGACCATGCTCTTCTTCTCCTCATCCTCCTCTGCCCTGTCCTCCGGCCATCCACGCTGAACAGACGGTATGAGAGTTTTGCAGATAGTACCGTCTATAACACATGAAAATATCTCCTTTTCCTCCTCCTTCTCCTCCTCCACTTCCTCATTGTCACCCAATCCATGTTGGGATTAAATGAGGCTGGGCTGTGTGTAATCACCCCGTATGGTTCCTTGTTCCATCTCATCATACTCCACCTGCAATGCATCCTCTTTGATTGTGAGCAGAGAGCGTTTCAGAACACAGAGAATTGGGATGGTGAGGGTAATTATGGTGTCATCGACGCTCACCATCTTGGTACAGTCCTCAAAGTTTTGGAAGATGGTATATATGTCTGACATCCATATCCACTTCTGTGGTCTTATGTGTGAAGTCTGTACTGAATACTGACGGCCTTGATGCTGGTAGTCAACAACTGCCCTCTCCTGCTCACAAGTCCTTTCCAACATCTACAATGTAGAATTCCAACAAGTGGGGACATCACACATCAGTCGCTGAGCCAGAAGCTGCAAACGCTGCTGAAGCACGGCAAGGAGGCAGAAGCTGTAGCTGACTTTCTAAAATGTGCACACAGCCAGCCTACTTTGACAGGCAGATCCAGCAGCTCCGGGTAGGTTTTGAGAAACTGCTGAACCACGAGGTTAAGCACAAGGGCAAGGCATGATGCGTGTGTGAGTTTGCTGTATAGAATCATAGTATGGTAGAGTTGGAAGGGACCGTCTGGGTTATCTGGTCCAACCACCTGCTCAAAGCAGGATTCACTAAATCAGGGATCCTCTTTAAATAGGGGGCCAGTTCACGGTCCCTCAGACCACTGGATGGCCGGAATATAGCTTTAAAAAAGTGATAAACAAATTCCTATGTACACTACACATATCTTCTTTTGAAGTTAAAAAACAAAACAGGAACAAACAAAATATTTAAAATAAAGAACAAGTAAAGGTAAATCAACAAACCTATTGGTGTTTCAATGGGAACTATGGGCCTGCTTTTGGCTAATGAGATGGTCAATGTTTGGTTCCATATTTGTCACTACTAGTTGTAACAAGTGAAGCAATTTTTCTCTTTCTTGATATCATTGTTTCCTAGGAATTCCAATTTACTATTAGTAAAATACCAATATATATGCAGCGGTAAAAAAGCAATATACCAGCAATAAAATTGCCCACACAGAGACGTACAGACTGCACTGCCCATCAATACAGTCTGATCAGTGCCCATCAATGCAGCCTTGCCAGTCCATATCATTTCAGCCTTACCAGTGCCCATATTGGTGGAACTCAGCTTTAACTTGAGGCTCAGACTGGTGTGGTGCGAGAGTCCCCAATAGGCAGGTAAACGTCCCCAATAGGCAGCATTGGTCCCTGGTAGGCAGGTAAATGTCCCAATAGGCAGCATATGTCCCCAATATGCAGCATAGGACCCCAATAGGCAGCGTAGGTCCTCAATAGGAAGCATAGGTCCCCAATTGGCA
Source organism: Dendrobates tinctorius (assembly GCF_039654945.1). Lineage (NCBI taxonomy): Eukaryota > Metazoa > Chordata > Amphibia > Anura > Dendrobatidae > Dendrobates > Dendrobates tinctorius. The sequence continues at coordinate 32,741,850 of NW_027361732.1, read as the reverse complement.
GCATAGGTCCTCAATAGGCAGCATAGGACCCCAATAGGCAGCATAGTTCCCCAATGGGCAGCATTGGTCCCCAATAAGCAGGTATATGTCCTAACAAGCAGCATTGGTCACCAAAAGGCAGGTAAATGTCCCAATAGGCAGCATAGGTCCCCAATAGGCAAAATAGGTCCCCGTAAGGCAGCATTGGTCCCTGGTAGGCAGGTAAATATCCCCAATAGGCAGCATATGTCCCCAATAGGCAGCATAGGTCCCCAATAGGCAGCATAGGTCCTCAATAGGAAGCATAGGTCCGTAATTGGCAGCATAGGTCCCCAATGGGCAATCATTGGTCCCCAATAAGCAGGTAAATGTCCTAATAGGCAGCATTGGTGCCCAATAGACAGGTAAATGTCCCCAATAGGCAGCATTGGTCCTCAATATGCAGCATAGTTCCTAATAGGCAGGTAAATGTCTCCAATAGGCAACACATGTCCTCAATAAGCAGCATAGCAGCATAGGACCCCAATAGACAGCATAGGTCCCCAATAGGCAGTATAGGTCCTAAATAGGCAGCATAGGGCCCCAGTAGACAGCATAGGTCCCCAATAGGCAACATAGGTCCTAAATAGGCAGCATAGGTCCACAGTAGTCAGGTAAATGTCCCAATAGGCAGCATAGGTCCCCAATAGGCAGGTAAATGTTCCCTATATGCAGAATAGGTCCTCAATAGGCAGCATAGGACCTGAATTGGCAGCAGAGGTCCCCAATAGTCAGGTAAATGTCCCCAATAGGCAGCACAAATCCCCAATAGGTAGCACAGATCTCCAATAGCCAGGTAAATGTCCCCAATAGGCAGCACAGGTTCCCAATAGGCAGGTAAATGTCCCCAATTGGCAGCATAGGTCCTATCTAGGCAGCATAGGTCCCCCAATAGGCAGGTAAATGTCCCCAATAGGCAGCACAGGTCCTCAGTAGGCAGGTAAATGTCTTCAATAGGCAGCACAGCTCTCCAATAGGCAGGTAAATGTCCCCAATAGGCAGTACCGGTCCCCAATAGGCAGGTAAATGTCCTCAATAGGACTCGGCATAAAAAAAACAGTACTCACCTATGTCCCCCCTGCTCTGAAGAAGAGTCTGATCATCTCCGTCTTCTTCCAGCACAGGCACAGGTGGCGTGACGTACTCAGGTCGTGCAGGTGGCATAATGACAATCACATCATCTGTGTGTAGAGTTGAGCGACTTTTGGTTTTTTAGGGTCGCGTTTCGTTTCGTGAAACCCGACTTTTCCAAAAGTCGGGTCGAGCAAGATCGTCCGATTATAGGGAAAAGTCGGGGTCGTCCCGAAACACGAAACCCAATGTAAGTCAATGGGGAATAAAAGTCGGCAGTGAGAGGAGGACAGGAAACACACCTACAGTGCCCATTTGAATGCCAAAAGCATCAATTCTTCTTACTTAAGCTTGTCAACCTTAATTAACTTCATAATACAAGTTACGCACTGAAAAATGGGGCTTATTTGGCTAAAGTTGTGGGGGGGGAGGGCTGGCTGCAGGTTTTCATGTGCCCTGGGCGAAAGAGCGCCCCTTTAACACATACCACAACTCATCATGCTCCGATACGGCAGATAAATAGTGGTATAGTACAATGAAAAATACCTCACTTTTTACATCTCATGACGAGGCCCATCTATTTCTCCATACAGAATCATTGGTCCCATATAATGTTTGAAACAGTATATGATGAGCTCCACATAATGCTACAGTATATGTTGGTCCCCATGGATGAAGCTCCACTGTCTTATGGGCCCAAATAATGCTCCAAACATAATGGGCCCCATTTCTAATGCTCTAGTGTATAATGGGCCCTGTAAATGCTGCTCCAGTGTCTGATGTCCACCTTTGGAATGCTCCAGTGTATGGTGGGCCCCATCTATCATTCTCCAGAGTATAGTGCTCCCCAAAAATTGCTGTTCCAACATTGAAAACAATCAAATAAGTCTCCTCGCTATGGAATCCCTGTACTTGTCTGGACAGGTGCTGTAGCTTGCTTAACAGCTCGCCAGCCGTTCTCACGCCCAGTATGGATTGCACGTGATTGCACAAAGGTTAGAAAGGGTACCGTATCCCTGGATAACATGTATGGATAGCGTACACATTCAAAATATATGTCTCAGGAGGCAGGCTCAGACGGTGTTAGGCCCAGTATGGATTGCACGTGATTGCACAAAGGTTAGAAAGGGTACCGTATCCCTGGATAACATGTATGGATAGCGTACACATTCAAAATATATGTCTCAGGAGGCAGGCTCAGACGGTGTCAGGCACAGTATGGATTGCACGTGATTGCACAAAGGTTAGAAAGGGTACCGTATCCCCGGATAACATGTATGGATAGCGTACACATTCAAAATATATGTCTCAGGAGGCAGGCTCAGACGGTGTTAGGCCCAGTATGGATTGCACGTGTTTGCACAAAGGTTAGAAAGGGTACCGTATCCCCGGATAACATGTATGGATAGCGTACACATTCAAAATATATGTCTCAGGAGGCAGGCTCAGACGGTGTCAGGCACAGTATGGATTGCACGTGATTGCACAAAGATTAGAAAGGGTACCGTATCCCCGGATAACATGTATGGATAGCGTACACATTCAAAATATATGTCTCAGGAGGCAGGCTCAGATGGTGTTAGGCCCAGTATGGATTGCACGTGATTGCACAAAGGTTAGAAAGGGTACCGTATCCCCGGATAACATGTATGGATAGCGTACACATTCAAAATATATGTCTCAGGAGGCAGGCTCAGACGGTGTTAGGCCCAGTATGGATTGCACGTGATTGCACAAAGGTTAGAAAGGGTACCGTATCCCTGGATAACATGTATGGATAGCGTACACATTCAAAATATATGTCTCAGGAGGCAGGCTCAGACAGTGTCAGGCCCAGTATGGATTGCACGTGATTGCACAAAGGTTAGAAAGGGTACCGTATCCCTGGATAACATGTATGGATAGCGTACACATTCAAAATATATGTCTCAGGAGGCAGGCTCAGATAGTGTCAGGCACAGTATGGATTGCACGTGATTGCACAAAGGTTAGAAAGGGTACCGTATCCCCGGATAACATGTATGGATAGCGTACACATTCAAAATATATGTCTCAGGAGGCAGGCTCAGACGGTGTTAGGCCCAGTATGGATTGCACGTGATTGCACAAAGGTTAGAAAGGGTACCGTATCCCCGGATAACATGTATGGATAGCGTACACATTCAAAATATATGTCTCAGGAGGCAGGCTCAGACGGTGTTAGGCCCAGTATGGATTGCACGTGATTGCACAAAGGTTAGAAAGGGTACCGTATCCCCGGATAACATGTATGGATAGCGTACACATTCAAAATATATGTCTCAGGAGGCAGGCTCAGACGGTGTCAGGCACAGTATGGATTTGACGGCCCAGATTACACAGCGGAGGAGCAGGGAGAGGTAAAGATTGCAAATGCTGGGGCCCTGCCCAAGCAAGGGGGGCCCACTCGTGGGCGTCGGTACTGGCACTGGGCCCCTCATAGTACAGCGGTGTGTCTGACGGTGGGTGTGCACCACCACCGTCAGAGACACTTGATTGCACTATGAGGGACCCTGTGCCAGTGCCCGCGCCCAAGAGTCGGCCTACCCACCTGTCCAGGGCAACAGCACTCGCACGGTGTCGTGCGGTAGGTGGTGACCCCGGCCATGGGGGGGAGGCAGCACAGTTAGGGAGTTTTAGAAAGTGGCATATGTTGATGTTGGACATTCAGCTGATGCAAAAGGCGAAATAGGTGAAGTACCAGGAAGAGGTGGACCAAAGCAAGCCATTTTTCTGTCACCCTATGTGTCATCAGGGGAAGGTGGGACAAAATCCTTGGAAACCCATGCGTGGTTCATTTTAATGAAGGTTAGATCATCCACATTTTGGGTTGACAGACGGGTCCTTTTTTCTGTCAGGATTGATCCAGCTGCACTGAAGACTCTTTCCGATAGCACACTTGCAGCTGGGCAAGCGAGCTCCTGTAAGGCATATTGGGCCAATTCAGGCCAGGTGTCCAGTTTAGCGGCCCAATAGTCAAAGGGGAATGACCTGTGTGGGAGAACATCGATATGGGAGGAAAAGTAGTTTGTAACCATAGTTGACAACTGCTGTCTCCTGTCACTTTCCATCGATGCAGTATTACCAGTTGTGTGAGCGGTATTTGAAAAATCAGTCCACAACATTGTCATGAAACCCCTGTCTCCAACGCCACTTCTGCTGTGTGCACCACGAACACCTCTGCCAAGCTGCCCCCGGCCCGTACGGCTCGTGTGAGAACCATCACCGCTGCTGTGTGCTGGGAATGCCTCAAGCAACCGATTTACCAGAGTTGCTTGTTTATTAGCCAATATTAGGTCAAGGTTCTCCTGTGGCATGATGTTTTGTAATTTGCCTTTATAGCGTGGATCCAGGATGCTGGCCAACCAGTAGTCGTCATCGTTCATCATTTTGGCAATGCGGGGGTCCCTTTTTAGGATTCGCAAGGCATAATCTGACATGTGGGCCAATGTTCCCGGTGTCAATGATGCACTGCGAGTGCTGGGTGGAGGAGCACTTTCTGGCAAATCCACATCCCTCCAGTCACGCACAAACCCTGTACCAGACCTTGCCACGCTAACATTTTCACTTGCCCCACGAGATGCATCCTCCTCCCCTAAGTAATCATCCCCATCATCCTGCTCCTCCTCCTCTTCTTCCTCCACCTCGTCCAGGAGAGGTCCCTGAGCAGACAATGGCTGAATGTCATCAAGGATTCCCTCCTCCTCTTCCTCCTCATCAACATTGGCTGCAGACGCCTGCTCCTTAAGGTGCGTCAAAGTTTGCATGAGCAGACGCATAAGTGGGATGCTCATGCTTAGGATGGCGTCGTCTGCGCTTACCAGCCGTGTGCATTCCTCAAAACACTGAAGGACTTTACAAAGGTCTTTCAGCTTCGACCACTGCACGCCTGTCAACTCCATGTCTGCTCTCAAAGTGCCTGGCCGTGTATCCTCCCACAAATGCATTATGGCCTGCCTCTGCTCGCACAGCCACTCCACCATGTGCAGGGTGGAGTTCCACCTTGTTGCAATGTCGATAATGAGGCGGTGGTTGGGAAGGTGGAGCAATCGCTGCAGCTTCTGCATACGAACGGAGTGTACAGGCGACCGGCGGATGTGCGCGCACAGTCTTCGCACCTTCTGGAGCAGGGCTGTTAACTCCGGATAATTTTTGAGGAAGCACTGCACCACCAGGTTCAAGGTGTGAGCCAAGCAAGGTATGTGGCTGAGTTTTGAAAGGGCTATGGCTGCCACAAAATTACGGCCGTTATCACTAACTACCTTGCCTGCTTCAAGATGTACACTGCCCAGCCATGACTCAGTTTGTCGCTTCAAGTACTCGGCCAGCACCTCAGCGGTGTGTCTGTCGCCCAAACACATCATCTGCAACACAGCCTGCTGACGCTTTCCACTAGCTGCTCGATAGGGGGACACATCGTGTGCAACAGTGGCAGCTGCAGATGGAGTGCTCGTACGACTGCGCTCTGTGGACGAGCTTTCGCTTCTGGAGGAGAAGGAGGAGGAGGAGGAGGGTCGAACGCCTACAGCCAACTGTTTCCTATACCGTGGGCTAGGCAGCACTGTCCCACCACCGCTGTCCCCTGTAGACCCTGCATCCACCACATTAACCCAGTGTGCAGTGATGGACACGTAACGGCCCTGGCCATGCCGACTGGACCATGCATCAGTTGTGAGGTGCACCTTTCCGCTCACTGACTGCTTGAGTGCATGGACAATGCGGTCTTTCACATGATGGTGGAGGGCTGGGATGGCTTTGCGAGAGAAGAAGTGGCGACTGGGTAGGTCATAGCGTGGTACTGCATAGGCCATGAGTTCGCGGAAAGCTGTGCTTTCCACCAACCGAAAGGGCATCATCTCAAACGAGATTAGTTTGGCAATGTGGGCGTTCAAACCCAGTGTACGCGGATGAGAGACTGAGTACTTTCTTGACCTACTCATAGTGTCTGGGAGGGTGAGCTGGACTTGAGAGCTGCATATGGTGGAAGTAGCGGTGGACAGGGCGGACTGAGAGAGGGTTGATGATGGTGATGGAGTTGGTGTTCTTTCTGATGGCCTAGAATCAGTCTTTCGTTGATATAACAGTGGGATTCCCTGACTGCTGTGGTTTTGCAACGACACCTCAACATTTGCTGCTGTGCTAACCGGTGGGCTTACAGTGGGGGAAACAATGTAGCGTTGCTGACTACCTTCGTTGTGATCAGTTGCACATGTGGCACTTGAGGTTTGGTGTTGTGTCCACGCTTGCAAGTGCATGCTGGTTAAATGTCTAAGCATGCAACTGGTATTCAAATTTTTCAGATTTTTCCCTCGGCTAAAGGTCTTTGCGCACTTCTTACAGATAACCTTGGCCTGATCATGAGGATTTTGTTCAAAAAAGTGCCACACTGCACTCTTCCTACTTTGGCAGACATTTTGCGGCCTAGCACGCTGTGATCTTTTGACCCTCTGGACAAGCTGTCCAGCAACTCTTTTGATGTTTGGAACCTGTCTTTGGAGTGCTCCGGGCCTGCCAGATAACAGCTGTTGCGATGTCGATGTCTGCTGTGGATGCTCCTCATCTGAGCTATTGGAAGCAGCACCCTCTTCCCCCAATGGATGCCAATCTGGGTCAACAACTGGGTCATCCATCACCTCCTCTTCTATGTCATGTGCACCTTTCTCTGTGTCACCGTGTATGGTGGTATAGTGTGCGGGAAGGGGAACCTGAGTCTCATCAGGGTCAAAATCTGGCTCTGTACACTGCGAGGACAATGTAGTGCTCTGAGTGAATGTACCAGCAGAATCATCCATCAGCGGCTGTGCATCAGTGCACTCCATGTCAGATTCATCTTGGCCTGGGTAATTCACCATTTGACTTGATAATCCAGGCATGGTATGTGAAAACAGCTCCATGGAGTAATCAGTAGTATGGCCTGCGTCATCCTTCAATCTTGGTTGGGGTGAAGGACACAAGGAAAGGTGTGGTTCATGAACATGAGCCTCCAAAGACAACTCAGTGCTTTTACTTTTTACAACTGAAGAAGAGGAGGCGATAGAGCTGGAGGCTGAGTCAGCAATGTAAGACAAAACTTTTTCCTGATGCTCTGCCTTTAAAAGCGGTTTGCCAACTCCTAGAAAACTAAGCGTTCGAGGCCTTATGTAGCCAGACGATGACGCAGGGTCAGCACCTCCTGCATTCGGTCCTATTTTGCTCTTGCCACTACCATCAGATCCACCACCAACACCATCATTACCAGCTGCCAACCCCCGCCCAATTCCACGGCCTCTTCCACCAGCCTTCCTCATTTTTGGTAGAAATGTAGACAAAATCCAACAAACTATATAGTAATGTAAAACAAGGTACAAAGTGTCTATAGGACAGGGGAGATTTAGAATTTCTGCACACACTTGTGGACAGTGGACACTTTTGGATTGTGTGAGGCCCACTGATATCTGAGCGCTATGTGACAGGCTCGATGGCACAGCTGCCTGTGACCAAAGTGACGAGAGGATAATGGAGATTTTGAATCTCTGCGCACACTTTTGGACACTGGACACTTGTGGATTGTGTGAGGCCCACTGATATCTGAGCGCTATGTGACAGGCTCGATGGCACAGCTGCCTGTGACCAAAGTGACGAGAGAATAATGGAGATTTTGAATCTATGCGCACACTTTTGGACACTGGACACTTGTGGATTGTGTGAGGCCCACTGATATCTGAGCGCTATGTGACACGCTCGATGGCACAGCTGCCTGTGACCAAAGTGACGAGAGGATAATGGAGATTTTGAATCTCTGCGCACACTTTTGGACACTGGACACTTGTGGATTGTGTGAGGCCCATTGATATCTGAGCGCTATGTGACAGGCTCGATGGCTCAGCTGCCTGTGACCAAAGTGACGAGAGGATAATGGAGATTTTGAATCTCTGCGCACACTTTTGGACACTGGACACTTGTGGATTGTGTGAGGCCCACTGATATCTGAGCGCTATGTGACACGCTCGATGGCACAGCTGCCTGTGACCAAAGTGACGAGAGGATAATGGAGATTTTGAATCTCTGCGCACACTTTTGGACACTGGACACTTGTGGATTGTGTGAGGCCCATTGATATCTGAGCGCTATGTGACACGCTCGATGGCACAGCTGCCTGTGACCAAAGTGACGAGAGGATAATGGAGATTTTGAATCTCTGCGCACACTTTTGGACACTGGACACTTGTGGATTGTGTGAGGCCCACTGATATCTGAGCGCTATGTGACACGCTCAATGGCACAGCTGCCTGTGACCAAAGTGACGAGAGGATAATGGAGATTTTGAATCTCTGCGCACACTTTTGGACACTGGACACTTGTGGATTGTGTGAGGCCCACTGATATCTGAGCGCTATGTGACACGCTCGATGGCACAGCTGCCTGTGACCAAAGTGACGAGAGGATAATGGAGATTTTGAATCTCTGCGCACACTTTTGGACACTGGACACTTGTGGATTGTGTGAGGCCCACTGATATCTGAGCGCTATGTGACACGCTCGATGGCACAGCTGCCTGTGACCAAAGTGACGAGAGGATAATGGAGATTTTGAATCTCTGCGCACACTTTTGGACACTGGACACTTGTGGATTGTGTGAGGCCCACTGATATCTGAGCGCTATGTGACACGCTCGATGGCACAGCTGCCTGTGACCAAAGTGACGAGAGGATAATGGAGATTTTGAATCTCTGCGCACACTTTTGGACACTGGACACTTGTGGATTGTGTGAGGCCCACTGATATCTGAGCGCTATGTGACACGCTCGATGGCACAGCTGCCTGTGACCAAAGTGACGAGAGGATAATGGAGATTTTGAATCTCTGCGCACACTTTTGGACACTGGACACTTGTGGATTGTGTGAGGCCCACTGATATCTGAGCGCTATGTGACAGGCTCGATGGCACAGCTGTGACAAAAGTGACTAGAGGATAAGGGAGATTGGATTGCTTTTAAAAAAGCAGTTTGCGGAGCAGTGGGTAAACAGCAATGCCAGCGTGTCAGGAAGCCTTAAAAGGCAGCCCAACAACCAACACCACTGATACACCACAATATAGCCTCCCCTTGCACTACACACACAGTGACTTGTGTGTTGTGCAGGCCAAATCGCTAGCAGCAGAAGCAGTTTTTTTGTCTTCTTCCCTGCCTAATGCTCTCCCTACAGAATCAGCAGCAACCTCTCCCTATACTAAGATCGGCAGAAGTAAGATGGCGGTCGGCGTGCACGCCCTTTTATACCCCCTGTGACGCCCACCAAAGCAAGCCAATCACTTGCATGCCCTTCTGAAAGATGGTGGTGACCCGTGCCTAGGTCATCACGTTGCCCACAGTGTCCGTGGATCCTGATTGGCTGAAAAAGAGCGCAAAACAAACTTTTGAAACGCGACTTTGGCACGTAAGTCGCCGACCTCGTGGCCGACCTCATCCTAGGGTCGGGTTTCGTTTCATGAAACCCGACTTTGCCAAAAGTCGGCGACTTTTGAATTTTTTCGACCCGTTTCGCTCAACTCTATCTGTGTGTGCTCGCTGCATACGGAGGGCTGCGCAACGCCTTTCCTCGGCGCCCCATTGTTCCGCCCACAATTACAGGGCCCGCTGACATTGAACTGCAGTGAAATTCAAAATTTAATATCAGCCGGGCCCAGGGGGCCAGATAAAAGTCCTAGGCAGGCCGTAGTTTGAGGACCCCTGCACTAAATCATCCAAGCCAGATGTCTGTCCAGCCTCTGTTTGAAGACTTCCATGGAAACAGGGAGAAAAAATGCCCGACGCGTGTCACCACCTGCATTTTTTCTCCCTGTTTCCACTCCATTTGGGTTTTGCCAACTGACGCCAGCATTTCAGGCCACAATGCATGGGTGACTGACTCTTCACATTTCAGGTTGTGTGCCTATGTCTTTGTTGCTGGGTCTCAGTATTTATTCATCATCATTTCATGTTTATGCATAATCTCTATTTCAGACATTGTTGGCTTGGGTGACCAGTTCCTATGCATAATCCATACATTTTCTATGTAGTTGCTATAACAGGTTTTATTTTCGACTCATATTAATTCCTTTTCTGGGTTGTCCTTATCAGGTACAGGGGTCGTTACTCTATCTTACCTGCATCCAAATCCCTTTGGAAATATCTACTACAATCTATTTAGATATCAGATGGTATGCTGTTCATATGAGTAGGTATTTGGTCACCCACCATTTGTGGAGTGTAAACACAGGGTGTAGGCTCTATTATGAGCCGTTGATTGTTGTTGTTATGTCACATGTGTGACTTTTTAAATGTTTTTATAGTCATTTTTGTGGTCTTTATATGTCAATAAAAACTGCTTTTCTAAATGCCAATCATTGTCTGTGGTGATCCCCCATTCTATAGCTTATTCTGTTTTCTTTTTGTGTATGTTATAGTCAGTTTCAAATAAGCTAGGTTTGGATCCCACTCGATTATCCATTTATCGTGGTGCCCCTGTTTCTTTGTTTCCATATGATTAATGCAGGGACGGCACACCGGGAGAAAAAGTGGCAGCTGGGGATTGATACTGTGTAGTGTTGAGCATTCCGATACCGCAAGTATCGGGTATCGGCCGATACTTGCTGTATCGGAATTCCGATACCGACTTCCGATATTTTTTCAATATCGGAATTCGGCATCGGAATCGGAAGTTCAAAGTTGATTGACAGCCTGACGTCATCATGATGCGCGGTGTGTGCGCATCATGATGCGCCGTCATTTCGGGCCTTCCGGGGGTCTCTGCCAGCCTGCCGGGGGGCTGTGTGGACTGCCCGGGGTCTGTACCGGCCTGCCGGGGGGCTGTGCCAGCCTGCCGGTGGTCTGTGCACCCTGTGGGGGTCTGTACCGGCCTGCCGGGGGGCTGTGCCGGCCTGCCGGTGGTCTGTGCACCCTGTGGGGGTCTGTACCGGCCTGCCGGGGGGCTGTGCCGGCCTGCCGGTGGTCTGTGCACCCTGTGGGGGTCTGTACCGGCCTGCCGGGGGGCTGTGCCGGCCTGCCGGGGGGCTGTGCTGATGTCCGGGGGTCTGTGCAAGCATCGTCTGATGGGACTACAAGTCCCATCTGGCGATGCCTGCTACCATGACAGTGATTGACACATTAGCCAATGATGGGACAGTAGTAGTCCCATCATCCGGCTAATGTGTTAAATGTTAAAAAAAAAAAAAAAATACTACATACATACTACATACATACTACATGCATGCTACATACATACTACATGCATGCTACATACATACTACATGCTACATACATACTACATATATACTACATGCATGCTACATACATACTACATGCTACATACATACTACATATATACTACATGCATGCTACATACATACTACATGCTACATACATACTACATGCTACATACATACTACATATATACTACATACATGCTACATACATGCTACATACATACTGCATGCTACATACATACTACATACATACTACATACATACTACATGCATGCTACATACATACTACATACATACATACTACATGCATGCTACATACATACTACATGCATGCTACATGCATACTACATGCTACATACATACTACATATATACTACATGCATGCTACATACATACTACATGCATGCTACATGCATGCTACATACATACTACATGCTACATACATACCACATACATACTACATACATACTACATACATACTACATGCTACATACATACTACATATATACTACATGCATGCTACATACATACTACATGCTACATACATACCACATACATACTACATACATGCTACATGCTACATACATACTACATATATACTACATGCATGCTACATACATACTACATATATACTACATGCTACATACATACTACATGCTACATACATACTACATATATACTACATGCATGCTACATACATACTACATATATGCTACATACTACATACATGCTACATGCTACATACATACTACATATATACTACATGCATGCTACATACATACTACATATATACTACATGCATCCTACATACATACTGCATGCTACATACATACTACATACATACTGCATGCTACATGCATGTTACATACATACTACATACATACTACATGCTACATACATACCACATATATACTACATACATACTACATACAATACATTCATACAATACATACATAGACATACAGTACATATAACATAGAGTAACATACTTACCAATACTTGTCACATTGTTCCCCGAAGCCATTGTCTTTTCCGGAATAAATATTAACATAACAAACCACAAAAATACTCACCCACGATCCGAAGTAGTCCACGAGTGTGTCCCACGACGATCTTGGGTAGAGAACTGCAGCATGCATGCATGTAGTATGTATGTAGCATGCATGTAGTATGTATGTAGTATGTATGTAGCATGCATGTAGCATGCATGTAGTATGTATGTAGTATGTATGTAGTATGTATGTAGCATGCAGTATGTATGTAGCATGCATGTAGCATGCATGTAGTATGTATGTAGTATGTATGTAGCATGCAGTATGTATGTAGCATGTATGTAGCATGTATGTAGTATGTATGTAGTATATATGTAGTATGTATGTAGCATGTAGTATGTATGTAGCATGCATGTAGTATATATGTAGTATGTATGTAGCATGTAGTATGTATGTAGCATGCATGTAGTATGTATGTAGCATGTAGTATGTATGTAGCATGCATGTAGTATGTATGTAGTATGTATGTGGTATGTATGTAGCATGTAGTATGTATGTAGCATGCATGTAGCATGCATGTAGTATGTATGTAGCATGCATGTAGTATGTATGTAGTATGTATGTAGCATGCATGTAGCATGCATGTAGTATGTATGTAGTATGTATGTAGTATGTATGTAGCATGCATGTAGTATGTATGTAGTATGTATGTAGCATGCAGTATGTATGTAGCATGTATGTAGCATGTATGTAATATGTATGTAGTATATATGTAGTATGTATGTAGCATGTAGTATGTATGTAGCATGTATGTAGTATATATGTAGTATGTATGTAGCATGTAGTATGTATGTAGCATGCATGTAGTATATATGTAGTATGTATGTAGCATGTAGTATGTATGTAGCATGCATGTAGTATGTATGTAGCATGTAGTATGTATGTAGCATGCATGTAGTATGTATGTAGTATGTATGTAGTATTTTTTTTTTTTTTTTTTTTTTTAACATTTAACACATTAGCCGGATGATGGGACTACTACTGTCCCATCATTGGCTAATGTGTCAATCACTGTCATGGTAGCAGGCATCGCCCGATGGGACTTGTAGTCCCATCGGACGATGCCTGCACAGACCCCCGAAGCCTGCACAGACCACCGGCAGGCCGGCACAGCCCCCCGGCAGGCCGGCACAGCCCCCCGGAGCCTGCACAGACCACCGGCAGGCCGGCACAGCCCCCCGGCAGGCCGGCACAGCCCACCGGAGCCTGCACAGACCACCGGCAGGCCGGCACAGCCCCCCGGCAGGCCGGCACAGACCACCGGAGCCTGCACAGACCCCCTGGCAGGCCGGCACAGCCCCCCGAAAGGCCTGTACAGACCCCAGAGAGGCTGTACAAGGCAAAAACAGGGTTTTTCTTATTCCGATACCGGAAGTCCCATAGACTTGAATGGGACTTCCGGTATCGGAATCGGCGATACCGATACTTTTTTTAAAGATCGGCCGATCCATTCTGATCCGATACTTTGAAGTATCGGACGGTATCGCTCAACTCTAATACTGAGTGACGGCTGCCACCATCAGGTTGCTGAATGCTTCCGTTTAAAACAGTCATGAAATGTGTGAATTTAGTAGTGTGGCCTGTGGGGCATTGGCTGCGCATTTGCGCTTGCATTCCAAGGACTGGGGAATGTACAACTGAATGCTGCGCTGGGACAAGGACATGCTTTATGATGGTGCTAGTTCTGTGTGTGCAACGACAGGTGCAGGGCAGGAGTTATCTTTGCATGCACTATGGACAAGAGATTGGCTTGCACACACAACAGAGGAAGAAGCAGTGGTGTCACCCACAGACACTGTTCCTGGACCCTGAGTTTTGGCCCACAAAGTCGGATGCTTTGCTACCATGTGCCAGATCAAGCTCGTGGTGGTCAGGCTGGTAGTTTTGCTACCCCTGCTGATACTGGCCTGGCAGGTGGTGCAAATGGCCTTTTTGGGGTTATGAGCAGAGTCTTTAAAAAACAACGAGACTCTGGAAGACCTAACAGTTGGACTGGCAACTTCCATCATGTTGCTGTTACGAGGAACAGTTGACCTTCTGTCTGCAGCTACCTCACTGCTTCTTCCTGCCTGTTGGGGTGCTACACCTCCCAACACCTGTGTCCTGCTATCCTTGCTCTGCATGTCCTCCTACCAGCTTGGATCAGTTACTATCTCATGCACCACCTCGTCTTCCACTTCCGCACCCTGGTCCTCCTCCTGACTTACTGGTAATTGTGTCTCATCATCATCCACCTCTTGTGACACTTTCCCACCATCGCCTTCATGTGACTGTGGCTGCTCAAATATTTGGACATTGTTACATGCGATCTCCTCTTGCCCCGCTTCAAGTAGACCAGGCGAAAGGCCCAATTCTATAAATGGAAAAGTGAACAGCTCTTTGGAGTGTCCAAGTGTGGGATCAGTTGTCTCAAGGCACTCAGCATGATGGGAGGAAGGAGGATCAGGGTGAGGAATATGCAGTCCAGACTCATGGCTACTGAGACTTGACCATGTCGAAGACAAGGTTGTCATGGTGGCAAAGTTACTGGAAACATTATCCACTATCCAACCAACAACTCTTTGACACTGCTCTGGGTTCAATAGTGGTGTGCTGCTGCCGTCCCCTAGTAATTGAGACAGGAAGGTCGGGGGGAGAATATGTGGGTGTTTGTTGTGGTACAATTTCAGCTTGCCCACGGCCTTTGCATACATCATCATCATCAGGTCCAGTTCCCCATCCCTTGCCATGTGACTTGCCCATTTTAAATGGAGGACAATATTTTCCACATTCGCTACAAATGGCTGAATTTGGAGTGAACTTATATGTAGTGTTGAGCATTCCGATACCGCAAGTATCGGGTATCGGCCGATACTTGCTGTATCGGAATTCCGATACCGACTTCCGATATTTTTTCAATATCGAAAAGTCGGCATCAGAATCGGAAGTTCAAAGTTGATTGACAGCCTGACGTCATCATGATGCGCGGTGTGTGCGCATCATGATGCGCCGTCATTTCGGGCCTTCCGGGGGTCTCTGCCGGCCTGCCGGGGGGCTGTGCCGGCCTGCCGGGGGGCTGTGTGGACTGCCCGGGGTCTGTACCGGCCTGCCGGGGGGCTGTGCCGGCCTGCTGGTGGTCTGTGCACCCTGTGGGGGTCTGTACCGGCCTGCCGGGGGGCTGTGCCAGCCTGCCGTGGGGCTGTGCTGATGTCCGGGGGTCTGTGCAAGCATCGTCCGATGGGACTACAAGTCCCATCTGGCGATGCCTGCTACCATGACAGTGATTGACACATTAGCCAATGATGGGACAGTAGTAGTCCCATCATCCGGCTAATGTGTTAAATGTTAAAAAAAAAAAAAAAAAAAAAAACTACATACATACTACATGCATGCTACATACATACTACATGCTACATACATACTACATACATACTACATACATACTACATACATACCACATATATACTACATACATACTACATACATAACACATATATACTACATACATACTACATACATACTACATACATACTACATATATACTACATACATACTACATGCTACATACATACTACATACATACTACATGCATGCTACATACATACTACATGCTACATACATACTACATATATACTACATGCATGCTACATACATACTACATGCTACATACATACTACATATATACTACATACATACTACATACATACTACATGCTACATACATACTACATATATACTACATGCATGCTACATACATACTACGTGCTGCATACATACTACATATATACTACATACATACTACATACATACTACATGCATACTACATACATGCTACATTCATACTACATATATACTACATGCAATATACATACTACATACATACTACATGCAACATACATACTACATATATACTACATGCATGCAACATACATACTACATGCTACATAATACTACATATATACTACATACATACTACATACATACTACATGCTACATACATACTACATATATACTACATGCATGCTACATACATACTACATGCTACATACATACTACATATATACTACATACATACTACATACATACTACATGCATGCTACATACATACTACATGCTACATACATACTACATATATACTACATGCATGCTACATACATACTACATGCTACATACATACTACATATATACTACATACATACTACATACATACTACATGCATGCTACATACATACTACATGCTACATACATACTACATATATACTACATGCATGCTACATACATACTGCATGCTACATGCATGCTACATACATACTACATACATACTACATGCTACATACATACCACATATATACAACATACATACTACATACAATACATTCATACAATACATACATAGACATACAGTACATATAACATAGAGTAACATACTTACCAATACTTGTCACATTGTTCCCCGAAGCCATTGTCTTTTACGGAATAAATATTAACATAACAAACCACAAAAATACTCACCCACGATCCGAAGCAGTCCACGAGTGTGTCCCACGACGATCTTGGGTAGAGAACTGCAGCATCAGCTGTTGCTGCCGTTCTCTACGGGCTGCAGGAATCCAATGACGGAAGGTAGGTATCCTTCCGCACTGTATTCCTCCGCCACTTATAAAAAAAAAAAGTCCCTAGTCTCACTTTATGCCATTGCTGCGTGGGAATTTCCCACACAGCAATGGCATAAAGTGAGACTAGGGACTTTTTTTTTAAGTGGCGGAGGAATACAGTGCGGAAGGATACCTACCTTCCGTCATTGGATTCCTGCAGCCCGTAGAGAACGGCAGCAACAGCTGATGCTGCAGTTCTCTACCCAAGATCGTCGTGGGACACACTCGTGGACTGCTTCGGACCGTGGGTGAGTATTTTTGTGGTTTGTTATGTTAATATTTATTCCGTAAAAGACAATGGCTTCGGGGAACAATGTGACAAGTATTGGTAAGTATGTTACTCTATGTTATATGTACTGTATGTCTATGTATGTATTGTATGAATGTATTGTATGTAGTATGTATGTAGTATATATGTGGTATGTATGTAGCATGTAGTATGTATGTAGTATGTATGTAGCATGCATGTAGCATGCAGTATGTATGTAGCATGCATGTAGTATATATGTAGTATGTATGTAGCATGTAGTATGTATGTAGCATGCATGTAGTATATATGTAGTATGTATGTAGCATGTAGTATGTATGTAGCATGCATGTAGTATGTATGTAGTATGTATGTAGTATATATGTAGTATGTATGTAGCATGTAGTATGTATGTAGCATGCATGTAGTATATATGTAGTATGTATGTAGCATGTAGTATGTATGTAGCATGCATGTAGTATGTATGTAGTATGTATGTAGTATATATGTAGTATGTATGTAGCATGTATGTAGCATGCATGTAGTATATATGTAGTATGTATGTAGCATGTAGTATGTATGTAGCATATATGTAGTATGTATGTAGTATGTATGTAGCATGCATGTAGTATATATGTAGTATGTATGTAGCATGTAGTATATATGTAGTATGCATGTTGCATGCATGTAGTATATATGTAGTATGTATGTTGCATGTAGTATGTATGTAGTATGTATGTTGCATGTAGTATATATGTAGTATGAATGTAGCATGTATGTAGTATGTAGTATGAATGTAGCATGTATGTAGTATGCATGTTGTATGTATGTAGCATGTAATTTTTTTTTATTTTTTTTTTTACATTCAACACATTAGCCGGATGATGGGACTACTACTGTCCCATCATTGGCTAATGTGTCAATCACTGTCATGGTAGCAGGCATCGCCCGATGGGACTTGTAGTCCCATCGGACGATGCCTGCACAGACCCCCGAAGCCTGCACAGACCACCGGCAGGCCGGCACAGCCCCCCGGCAGGCCGGCACAGCCCCCCGGAGCCTGCACAGACCACCGGCAGGCCGGCACAGCCCCCCGGCAGGCCGGCACAGCCTACCGGAGCCTGCACAGACCACCGGCAGGCCGGCACAGCCCCCCGGCAGGCCGGCACAGACCACCGGAGCCTGCACAGACCCCCTGGCAGGCCGGCACAGCCCCCCGAAAGGCCTGTACAGACCCCAGAGAGGCTGTACAAGGCAAAAACAGGGTTTTTCTTATTCCGATACCGGAAGTCCCATAGACTTGAATGGGACTTCCGGTATCGGAATCGGCGATACCGATACTTTTTTTAAAGATCGGCCGATCCATTCCGATCCGATACTTTGAAGTATCGGACGGTATCGCTCAACTCTAATACTGAGTGACGGCTGCCACCATCAGGTTGCTGAATGCTTCCGTTTAAAACAGTCATGAAATGTGTGAATTTAGTAGTGTGGCCTGTGGGGCATTGGCTGCGCATTTGCGCTTGCATTCCAAGGACTGGGGAATGTACAACTGAATGCTGCGCTGGGACAAGGACATGCTTTATGATGGTGCTAGTTCTGTGTGTGCAACGACAGGTGCAGGGCAGGAGTTATCTTTGCATGCACTATGGACAAGAGATTGGCTTGCACACACAACAGAGGAAGAAGCAGTGGTCTCACCCACAGACACTGTTCCTGGACCCTGAGTTTCGGCCCACAAAGTCGGATGCTTTGCTACCATGTGCCAGATCAAGCTCGTGGTGGTCAGGCTGGTAGTTTTGCTACCCCTGCTGATACTGGCCTGGCAGGTGGTGCAAATGGCCTTTTTGGGGTTATGAGCAGAGTCTTTAAAAAACAACGAGACTCTGGAAGACCTAACAGTTGGACTGGCAACTTCCATCATGTTGCTGTTACGAGGAACAGTTGACCTTCTGTCTGCAGCTACCTCACTGCTTCTTCCTGCCTGTTGGGGTGCTACACCTCCCAACACCTGTGTCCTGCTATCCTTGCTCTGCATGTCCTCCTACCAGCTTGGATCAGTTACTATCTCATGCACCACCTCGTCTTCCACTTCCGCACCCTGGTCCTCCTCCTGACTTACTGGTAATTGTGTCTCATCATCATCCACCTCTTGTGACACTTTCCCACCATCGCCTTCATGTGACTGTGGCTGCTCAAATATTTGGACATTGTTACATGCGATCTCCTCTTGCCCCGCTTCAAGTAGACCAGGCGAAAGGCCCAATTCTATAAATGGAAAAGTGAACAGCTCTTTGGAGTGTCCAAGTGTGGGATCAGTTGTCTCCAGGCACTCAGCATGATGGGAGGAAGGAGGATCAGGGTGAGGAATATGCAGTCCAGACTCATGGCTACTGAGACTTGACCATGTCGAAGACAAGGTTGTCATGGTGGCAAAGTTACTGGAAACATTATCCACTATCCAACCAACAACTCTTTGACACTGCTATGGGTTCAATAGTGGTGTGCTGCTGCCGTCCCCTAGTAATTGAGACAGGAAGGTCGGGGGGAGAATATGTGGGTGTTTGTTGTGGTACAATTTCAGCCTGCCCACGGCCTTTGCATACATCATCATCATCAGGTCCAGTTCCCCATCCCTTGCCATGTGACTTGCCCATTTTAAATGGAGGACAATATTTTCCACATTCGCTACAAATGGCTGAATTTGGAGTGAACTTATATGTAGTGTTGAGCATTCCGATACCGCAAGTATCGTGTATCGGCCGATACTTGCTGTATCGGAATTCCGATACCGACTTCCGATATTTTTTCAATATCGAAAAGTCGGCATCAGAATCGGAAGTTCAAAGTTGATTGACAGCCTGACGTCATCATGATGCGCGGTGTGTGCGCATCATGATGCGCCGTCATTTCGGGCCTTCCGGGGGTCTCTGCCGGCCTGCCGGGGGGCTGTGCCGGCCTGCCGGGGGGCTGTGTGGACTGCCCGGGGTCTGTACCGGCCTGCCGGGGGGCTGTGCCGGCCTGCTGGTGGTCTGTGCACCCTGTGGGGGTCTGTACCGGCCTGCCGGGGGGCTGTGCCGGCCTGCCGGGGGGCTGTGCTGATGTCCGGGGGTCTGTGCAAGCATCGTCCGATGGGACTACAAGTCCCATCTGGCGATGCCTGCTACCATGACAGTGATTGACACATTAGCCAATGATGGGACAGTAGTAGTCCCATCATCCGGCTAATGTGTTAAATGTTAAAAAAAAAAAAAAAAAAAATACTACATACATACTACATACATACTACATGCTACATACATACTACATACATACTACATACATACTACATACATACCACATATATACTACATACATACTACATACATAACACATATATACTACATACATACTACATACATACTACATACATACTACATATATACTACATACATACTACATGCTACATACATACTACATACATACTACATGCATGCTACATACATACTACATGCTACATACATACTACATATATACTACATGCATGCTACATACATACTACATGCTACATACATACTACATATATACTACATACATACTACATACATACTACATGCTACATACATACTACATATATACTACATGCATGCTACATACATACTACATGCTGCATACATACTACATATATACTACATACATACTACATACATACTACATGCATATTACATACATGCTACATTCATACTACATATATACTACATGCAATATACATACTACATACATACTACATGCAACATACATACTACATATATACTACATGCATGCAACATACATACTACATGCTACATACATACTACATATATACTACATACATACTACATACATACTACATGCTACATACATACTACATATATACTACATGCATGCTACATACATACTACATGCTACATACATACTACATATATACTACATACATACTACATACATACTACATGCATGCTACATACATACTACATGCTACATACATACTACATATATACTACATGCATGCTACATACATACTACATGCTACATACATACTACATATATACTACATACATACTACATACATACTACATGCATGCTACATACATACTACATGCTACATACATACTACATATATACTACATGCATGCTACATACATACTGCATGCTACATGCATGCTACATACATACTACATGCATACTACATGCTACATACATACCACATATATACTACATACATACTACATACAATACATTCATACAATACATACATAGACATACAGTACATATAACATAGAGTAACATACTTACCAATACTTGTCACATTGTTCCCCGAAGCCATTGTCTTTTACGGAATAAATATTAACATAACAAACCACAAAAATACTCACCCACGATCCGAAGCAGTCCACGAGTGTGTCCCACGACGATCTTGGGTAGAGAACTGCAGCATCAGCTGTTGCTGCCGTTCTCTACGGGCTGCAGGAATCCAATGACGGAAGGTAGGTATCCTTCCGCACTGTATTCCTCCTTTTTTTTTACCACTAGATGGTGCTTTGAAATATTGAGCTTAAACGTGCCTGCAGCTGGTGCTGCTAAACCATGTATTTACAGTGCGATACGTAAATATCACTGAGTGTTTTCATAATGAATGTCCTGTAGAAAATAAAAAAAACTCCCTAAAGGTAAAAATTATACACATTTACAAGTGCCATGAGTGTATCTACATAGACATGATGAGGCTAAGTTCCCATGATGAATACTCATGATATTGTAGATATTCTGTAACATTCCTACACTAATTAACAATTTACATTTTTTATTGCATTTTTAGTGACTTTTTATGCGTGTTTATCACTTTTTAGTATGTCAAAATTTAAATATAACAACATAGATTTGGACCTGCCTTGCTGAGTCACCTAGCTTTGATAAAACTTTATAGATAATTCATGCACTTACATGTTTTTTTACTACGTTTCTGCTGCGGAAACAAACTGAAGACGCATATGCATTTTTTATATGTGGATTTTCTGCATCTCTTTCAAATCTATGGGTGAAAATTACAAATAAATGACATATTTAGTGCAAGAGAAATTGACATGTTGAGGATTTCCAAGACACCACAGATCAATTTCCTTAATGTTATAAAGCAGTCAAAAATACTGTAAGCAGCAGAAAAAGCGCACTAAATCCATTGTGGGAATTTAGCCTGATATTACAGATTATGCTTCCAGTAAATTTGAATATATGTCAGAAACTTCAAATAATATTTAAAGTAAATAAGTTACTAGCAATTTGTGTCTGGCGTTCTTACAGATGGCATTTTGATGACATGGGTTTGCAGAGTTACGAATGGGGTCTTGTACATATAAACAAAGGGATTCCAACTTACTAATGAAAGTAATTACTAATGTAAAGCAAAAAATGTAAAGTAAGCACCAGCAAGTTGAATGAAAAAACTAAATCAATATTCAGTGCCCTTATAGCGCCACCATCATGGAAAATGAAGCATTACATGGCATTTATTTCAGTCCATTTACTGTAGCGTACAGATATGTTGGAAGAAAAAGACCTTTCTGCTTGGTTAGACCCTGAGGCAGCCAATTCTATCTATTTACCTAGAATCTAATGGCACATTTAAAGAGATATAACCAGCAAAAAAGTAGATATAAAATATAACTTTTATTATAACTTTAAAAGCACCCTATTTAGGGCTATAATAACATCAAATCATTACTGCCATCAATTTCAAAAGCACTTTTTGAACTTTAAATCAATGCCCTATGAATATAAAAACACAATGCCATAGAACAATAAGTGTATGCTCCCACGGTCAGTCAACGCTGTGGATTGGATGCTGCGTACAGCCGCAGCATCCTATCCGTAGCGGCCAGATGGTACAGCGTAGTGGATGGGATTTGATGAAATCCCATCTCCACTATGCATGTAGGGATGCCTCCGGCTTCCCTGCATATACGCATATGTGACGCTCAATCTCCGCAAGATAAATATCACCGTCTATGTATAGGATGCTGTGATTCTGCATGGTTCAATGAACACGTGCGGCGGAATCACCGTGGGTACAAAAGGCGGCAGCGCTTTGGACGCAGCTGCGTCCAAAGCGCTGTCGTTACAGACCGTGGAAACATACCCTAACCAATGCGTGAGAAGACCATCTTGAGTAGCTCCAACTGAAAGATCTGAGGATGGTCTGATGCTAGTGAGATAATGATTCTTGATTAAATCCCTAATCGGAGGATATCCCAATGCATTTCCTAAAGAAGCTTTGTTCTTCAGGGGGGAGGTAATAACTACTGCAAAGTCTGGTCACCGGTTTATCTGCAGCATAAATCACAGTGGTGAAGAAATCCTATGGTCCATGGTAGGTAGGGACTTGTTAATACAGGGCAGTGATCTGGAAGAAGCCGCCGGGGGTCTGTCTGTCCATTTAGTTTTAAGCGCAGTTCAGTCCTTGGCAGCTTTTAAAGTATGTTTTCCTTCAACACTACACAATGTTTCAGTGCCAAACATACCTGGCTGATATCATGCAGTCCATGCCCGATACATGCTACCAGCTGTCAGGTTCACTTGAAATAATCATTTTTTCAAAACCAGATACTTTAACTTCCAAATATCTATTGCCTGATGTGTACACTGGAAAACAGTTTAATTTCACAATAGTGATTATTTTCTGGTGCTACTGATTGAGAGCTGCTGTCCACAAAATGACCCACAATTGAGCAGTGTCAGACAGAAACTGTAGAGGGCTACTGTACAAGAACTCTTAAGGCCCCGTTACACATAACGATGTCCCAGCGATCCCACCAACAATCCAACATGGATGAGATCGCTGGGACATCATTAGGCTGATCGCTGGTAAGCTGTCACATAGACAGCCCCTCCAGCAAACAGGACCAGCGAGCAAGCTGGTTTCTAATGTAAAGATCGGGTATCCAGGAGCCGCGGCTCTTGGATACCTGCTGTTTACCTTGGAAACCGGCGTACACGCTGGTTTCCAAGGTAAACATCGGGTATCTAAGAGTCGCGCGGCTCCTGGATACCCGATGTTTACATTAGAAACCAGCGTCGCTGATCTCTGGTCTCTCGCTGCCACACACAGCGATGCATGCTGGCCAGCCGGAGGCCAGCAATCAAAAAATGGCCCAGGATGATCGAGCACAATCAGCAATACCCTGCAGGGGGGCCGGTCGCTGATCCCCGTCACACACAGCGATCTCGCTGGAGAGATCCCTGTGGCGTCACAAAATCAGCAATCTCACTAGCGAGATCACTGTGTGTGACTGGGCCTTTACCCTGTAGCTCACTATTAAGGTAGGTTCACTTTACCATATTAAAAATCAGTCAGAATTTCATTAAAGGGAATCTATCACCTATTTTTTCAATGGTCAGCTGCCAGCACCGCCATCAGGGGCTTATCTACAGCATTCTGTAATGCTGTAGATAAGCCCCTGATATAACCTGAAAGAGAAGAAAAACAAGTTATATTATACTCACTCAGGGGCATGGTGGGTCCGGATTTGATCCGATCGGTGTCGCGGTCCGGTCCGGCGCCTCCCATCTTCTAACGATGACGTCCTTTTCTTTGCTTCCCATCATGGCTCCTGCGCAGGCACACTGCTCTGCCCTGTTGAGGGCAGAGCAGAGTCCTGCAGTGCGCAGGTGCCGGGAAAGGTCAGAGAGGTCTGGCGCCTGTGCACTGCAGGACTCTGCTCTACCCTCAACAGGGCAGAGCAGTGCACCTGCGCAGGAGCCACGATGGAAAGCAAAGAAGAGGACATCATCGTTAGACGATAAGAGGCGCCGAACCGGACAGCGACACCCATCGGACCAAAACCGGACCCGGTCCGCCCCTGGGTGAGTATAATTTAACTCGTTTTTCTTCTCTTTCAGGTTACATTGGGGGCTTATCTACAGCATTACAGAATGCTGTAGATAAGCCCCTGATGGCGGTGCCGGCAGCTGATAGTCGAAAAAATAGGTGACAGATTCCCTTTAATAAAAGTTGGCCATTTTTTCTCACTTTCTATCTTTCTGAAGTCTGTTTTTTTACAGCAGTAGTTATCATTTACCATTTACAATTTATTATGTTATAGATTTGCAATATATCTGTAAAAATCATATGCTTATACTGTGGCTCTGTATGGCATACAATTCTTTTTTGTCGCTCCCAGATTTGAATAGGTGAGTCTCATCCGATTTCCAGAGGAAAATTGTGCATGTTTCTATTTTCTTTCATACACGTATTCAGTCAGTGAAGAAAATTGCTCATCTGCAGTGCCCATTGAATAACATTGGTTTGAAAGCAATCTGTTCTTTTAAGAGAAAGCACTCGGACATAAAATTTGACTGTGTGCATGACCCTTTAAAGGGGTGCCCAGACTAGGTGCTCAAGCCTGCTGTTATCTCTATGTGACTGTAGACTTTTGAATCTTCGCATCGTGAGCACGGTGCAGGCTCAGCTCTTGTGCTATGGGAGCACTGAGGGGTTATTTTTGTCACAGATATTCAGCATGTCTATACTTCTAGTGAATCCTTATTGAGATGACCACCTCAAATTGCTAGAAAGTGGTCTGCGTGATATTCTTAAAGAAATCCACTGTATACCATATGGAAAATCTGTCCTGAAGGGATGGTTTTCTCAAAAAACTTTTTTTTTAATATATTTAGGATTGTGATTCTTATTATTTTGTGCATCAGAATAAATATTTAACATTTTAATTAATATGTCTTGCTTTGCAAACTGGAATATCCCTCATGCATTAGCATTTGAATAGTTAACTGGGCTGCTGCAGCTGCCTGGTGCACAGATTCCACTTCCAAGCCAGCACACATAGTCGAAAATGTGATAAATCTGCTCTCATGTCTGAACTGAACATTTCAAGTAACAGCATCCGGGGGATGGCGAGCCTTTCTTTCAAGCCAAAGCAATTGCAGAGCAAGAAAGGAATTAAACCATGGAATGACCACAGGAGCCAGCATGCTGTGAGTAGGAGGAGGGAGGTCTGTGCTGTGCAGCAACTCCAGCTCTGTAATCAGGTTGTGATGCACAGCAGATAGCAGCAGGTGAGACGTAGTTATCCATATGTAGCTAGCTATTTGGATTTCACGTATGGATCCAGCCGAGCCTAATTTGTACCTACCTCATTGCTGCAGAGTGGTAATTTATCAAATTAAGTTATTGTATTAGGACTGCCTGCAGTACTATAGAAAATCAAAGGCAATCACCTACTCAGGTCTGCTACGTATCAAATATCATATGTGTCATTCTGCATATTTATATACCTATATTTATATGTATATATGCAGACACAAAGATATATAGCTATATTATTTATTATTATAGCGCCATTTATTCCATGGAGATTTACATGTATCTATCTATCTCTATATACAGAGATCCAAAAAAAAAATAGGAGCGGCACACCGTATTGAGTGAAGGGGAGCTATTTTATTTTAACCCATAATGGGCTAAAATAAAATAGCTCCACTTCACTCAATACGGTGTGCTGCTCCTATTTTTTTTGGGATCTCTTGATACAAGGTCTGGTACTTGCCTACGGGGCTTCGTCTTCCACCCGGACTCATCGTCTTTTTATAGCGCTGCTCTGTGCTTTTTTGAATATCTATATATAGATATAGACATATATATGCAGATTTATATCTATTTTATATAGATCTGATATATAGATAGACACAGCTGCTCTTTGATACTTGTTCTGACCTATAATTTTACTTCAAATTATCATATAATGTAGCAAGGCTTGGTGATTCATGGGAACAGTTAAATGATTATGCCTTTGCTACATCTGTGTGGTATATATATATATATTGTATCTATGTATTGCATTTGAACTATAATTTCTAAGCATTTCTAAGTTTTCTATAAGTCACTCACAGCACACTTTCTTCTTAAGCCAAATCTCGCTTTTCGCGGTCCGGTCAGACATCGTCCATCCCTTTGAATGCTTTGTTAATTGATGCATCTGTGGCTATTGGCTAAGGCTGCCCAGAGATTTGCATGAGCAGAGAGGGAGTGTCTGTGTCTTTAACACCAGGAACTAAATGACTGCAGTTTCATTGGGATTAAACTACCAAGGGAATGAAAGGATCACACAGCACACAGCACTGAGCTGGCTTCTAAAGCCTTGTAACCTGGATATGGGGCAGCCAGCCAGTCCAACCAGGACCAGTCTAAGCCATGTACAGGTAGGTGACCTGACAGCACAGATCCTGTGCAACTAGTAGTTTTACCAATGTTTGGATAGCTCTGCCTAATTTCTAACCATGATGTGTGAATTGTGAAGGATGTTGTGTTATACTGGGACAAATGGCATTTACAAAGCACAGTGATGACAGAAGAATAGCAAAAAGATCACATTAATATTACATTTATTGTAGACCTAAGATATCAATTTTAGCTTAAATTACTGAAAATATTTATGATTGTATTTTATATATTATTATTATTATTATTATTATTATTATATGGTTTAATACAGAAAATATGCTAGGCAAGCATATTATTATTATTATTATTATTATTACTATATGGTATCATACAGAGAAAAATGGTAGGTAATAGTATTATTACTATATAATATCAGGCATGCTAGGTAATATTATTATTATTATTATTATTATTATTATTATTATTATTATTATTATTATTATTTCTCGTCATCGTGGGGGTCTGTATTTATATACATGTGTGTCTTTCATTTCAGCCCTTTTTGTTCCTGTGTCTGATTGCTCCCTTGGCTGGTCCCACAATTAGTTCATCAAGTTACAGCACAGCTTCTGAATTGCTCTACATGCTACAGGAAGGATTACCCAAGGGGATTCTCATTGGAAACATTGTGCGTGATCTGCAGCTGGGTCTATTAACTGACCCCCCTCTTTCATTCAGCCTGGCATCTAAAGGTCTAAGTGGGAAGTATGTGATGCTTGATAACAGCACAGGGGAGCTGTACACATCAACTGAGGAGTTGGACCGAGAAGCTCTTTGCCCACAGAACCCTGGCGTTCAGGACTGTGTCCTCCTTCTTGATATAATCATTTTGCCCCAGGAATATTTTAGGCTTATTAAAGTAAAGATTGCCATCATTGATGTGAATGATAACGCTCCTGTGTTTCCAGTAGTACAGATTTATATTACAGTCCCAGAGAATGCTCCTGTTAACACCAGGCTGGTTATAGAGCATCCTGCTTATGACCCTGATGGAGGACTGAATGGGGTCCAGACCTACAGGTTAGTGGACTACTACGGTGTTTTTACATTAGATGTGGAAGAGAATGAGAGTGGGGAAAGGACACCTTACCTAATAATAATGGGAACCTTGGACAGAGAGATCAAGTCTGAGTACAAAACTATAATTATTGCTGAAGATGGCGGCAACCCGCCTCTTGTAGGATCTGCTACACTTTCTATTCTCATTAGTGATGTCAATGATAATTGTCCACAGTTCAACGAATCTACTATTAACGTGACTATTCCTGGAAACTCAAGTGTTGGTATGAAAGTAACCAAGGTACAAGCTGTGGACATTGATCTAGGTAGCAATGCAATAATAACGTATGCCTTCAGCGAACGTGTTCCGCAGTCATCAAAAGAACTTTTCAATTTGGATGAAAATACTGGAGTAATAAAACTTTTCAAAAAAGTAGATGGCAACACCATTCAACAACATAAATTAACTGTACTTGGCAATGGTCCAGGCTGCATCCCAGCTGTTATGAGCGTATTCATTTCCATTACTAAAGTGGCACTCCGACCACCCGAAGTTGTTCCTCGCTATATTGCAAATGAAGAAAATGGAATTGTCTATTTAAAGGAGTTAGAACCTGTTAATTTTCCTATTGCATTTTTTACCATCAAAGATCCTGATGGCAAGTACAAGGTAAATTGTTATTTAGAAGGAGAAGGACCATTCCGACTTTCTGCATACAAAACCTATACAAATGAATATTTGCTTGAGACTGCAAATACTTTAGATTATGAAACAAAGCGAATATATAATATTTCAGTCGTTGCACTTAGTATGGATGGGTCTAAAGTTAGGAAACCGATACAAGTATATATTCTTGATGAGAATGACAATGCTCCTATTTTTACACAGCCCACCATAGAAGTTACAATTGAAGAAAACAACCAACCTAATGCTTTTTTAGCCAAGTTACATGCTACTGATTCTGACAGTGGAGAAAGAGGTCAAGTTTCCTACTTTTTGGGACCTGATGCACCTGCATATTTTCTTCTTGATAAGCAAACTGGAATTCTTACAGTTACAACTATGCTAGATCGTGAGGAAAAAGAGAAATACAGGTTCACTGTTAAAGCAAGAGATTCTGGCTACCCTCCAAGAGAATCCATAGCCACTGTTCATATTACAGTTCTAGACAAAAACGACAACAGCCCTCGTTTCATCAGCAAAGATTTCAGTTTTTTTGTTCCTGAGAACTTTCCGGGCTTTGGTGAAATTGGAGTAATTAGCGTCACAGATGCTGACTCTGGACAGAATGGCTGGATAGCCCTTTCTATAGTGAATGGAAGTGACATTTTTGTCATCGACACTGGCAAAGGACTCATGAGAGCAAAGGTATCACTGGATAGAGAACAACAGAGTTCTTATACTCTTTGGGTCGAAGCATCTGATGGCGGTGACCCTACTTTGTCTTCTACGGCTAAAATAACCATATTACTTCTGGATGTTAATGACAACCCCCCAATGGTCCTATTCCCACAGTCCAATATGTCATATCTCCTGGTCCTTCCTTCAACTCTTCCTGGTTCTCCTGTTACTGAAGTCTATGCTGTTGATAAGGACACAGGGATGAATGCAGTCATAGCATACAGTATTATAGGAAGAAGGGGGCCTAGACCTGAATCTTTTAGGATAGACTCCAAAACAGGAAACATAACCTTAGAGGAGGCCTTAATGAGGGATGACTATGGCTTATATAGATTATTAGTTAAAGTAACTGACCATGGTTATCCTGAACCACTTTTTTCCACAGTTATGGTCAATTTGTTTGTCAATGATACTGTAACCAATGAGAGCTATATTGAGAACTTGTTAAGGAAAGATCCTGATATCAATATAGAAGAGAAGGAACCACAAATAGCAATTGAACCTACTCATAAAAAGATTGAAGCAGACTCCTGTGTCCCTACGCTCGTCACTCTGTCTATATTTTGTTTGGGATCTGTCATTCTTGTCACTCTGATGGCAATGTATATTTGCTTGAGAAAAGGAAAGAAAGATCATAGAATAAATGAAAACTTGGAAGTTCAAATTCCACTAAATGGCAAAATGGACTTCCATATACTTGACAAAAAGCCAATTGAGATTTCTAACATTTAAAACATTCTTTTTCCTGATTAATACATGTTGGAGGATGGAAGATTACAAATAACACAATGTGTTGGTAATGGTTATGATGAAGGACCACTAATTTATACCATATAGTAATATATATGTAAATATCTCTTTACAGCTTTTTTACTTAAAGCAACAAAACTTGTAAAGTTTTTTTTTATACATATTGCATATAGCACTACTATTTACTGAAGTCATTATCTGTTTGGTACACATGTACATCTTATGTCCCTTACCTGTGAAAACCAAATGCATCAAAATAAGAAGTTGGTTAGTTGATACCCAGCAGGGGGGGGGGTAGAATTATTGTCAAAAATAGTATATATTATATATTTTTAATGTTTTATTGTCATATACCATTTGCATAAAATAAATGTAACCTTTCTATATTTCTATTGAAATGCAAAAAAAAGAGACAAATTTGATACACTGAATGTATGTAATCGTACCTCAAGCAGTAAGGGAGAGATTTAAAAAAGGAATTAACAAGAAGTGCAATTCATTTACAAGCAAAGACTCATTAGCATTACACATGATGCAAGGTGTTATGTAACCATGACTGGTTGCATTTGGGAGAGGTTTCTTATTCTTCGCTGTATTTAGTGTGTGTGTGTGAGTGATATATCATCCACAGTATTTGGATCTTTTATTATTTTTTCTTTTTTTAATTATTATGGACGATATATGCACTTACTTGACAATCATAACACACAATGCTTGTCTCTGTGAATTTTCACTTTTATATTAACAAAGGATTGCTTGGTTTCTATGTCATTCTCAGTGTCTAGAAGAGCCAGATTGGTCTCCCACTGTTTAGGTTGATATACGTTTTAGGTTGGAGACGTAGCACAGTGTTAAATTCTTTATTTATTCATTCTCTTTAGATATATCTCTTATTTTCTTGGCCCTCGTTGGATGGAATTAAAACATAACTTTTAAGCGTAGTGACAGATTTTCCACAGCAGCAGATTTAGCAATACCCTTTATGGCGTGGTATAATATTTATTTTGCTCGGCATTATTAAGCATTACGATCCCTAGGCTGTGCTAGGATCTTTAGCCTCATATTTCATCAATTTAATTTCTGATTATTGAGTTTTGTAGTTAACAACATATAACCAGCCTCCGTCTGCTTCTCAAGACGTCAAATATAAGCACTGAATGTCCATGTGATATTTCATTGTATATAGCAAGCAAAATGCTAATGTTTTATTTGGAAAAAAACAATATAAGAAGAAAAAAAACCTATGGATTTACAGCATCTGTTCTGTACCAAAACTGTTTATATGTCTTTAAATTAAAGCTATATTTTCCTAACATGTTATTTTCATGTATTTTTATATTAAAGTTGAGCCACATAAGAGTTTACTATCTGTATACTTCATTGTCTGTAAGGTCACGTTCACACGGTCAGTATTTGGTCAGTATTTTACCTTAGTATTCGTAAGCCAAAACCAGGATTGGGTGAAAAATACAGAAGTGGTGACGTGTTTCCATTAGACTTTTCCATTCCTCATTTTGGGTTGCAAATATTGATGTAAAATGCAAACCAAATACTTGAAGTGTGAATGTGGCCTTATACTATTCCTTTGATAATTCCACTCCTGGTTTTGGCTTACATATGCTGAGAAAAATACTGAGCATGTGAAGGTGGCCTATTATTACCTGGTAACTCAGCAAGCAGTGATGGTGGAAACTTAATCCAACTTGTTTGACAGAAATCTGAAATCAATTTTGTCCTTTCTGTTAACCCCTTTACCCCCAAGGGTGGTTTGCATGTTAATGACAGGGCTAAT
This sequence comes from Dendrobates tinctorius, assembly GCF_039654945.1. Lineage (NCBI taxonomy): Eukaryota > Metazoa > Chordata > Amphibia > Anura > Dendrobatidae > Dendrobates > Dendrobates tinctorius. The sequence goes on along the minus strand of NW_027361732.1, from coordinate 32,709,394 downwards.
TTTTATAATTCTGACCACTGTCCCTTTATGAGGTAATAACTTTGGAACGCTTCCATAGATCCCAGTGATTCTGACATTGTTTTTCTCATGACATATTGTATTTCGTGTTAGTGGTAAAATTTCATTGATCTAATTTGCGTTTATTTGTGGAAAAAAAATGGAAATTTGGTGAAAATTTTGAAAATTTCGCAATTTTCCAACTTTGAATTTTTATGCCCTTAAATCACAGAAATATGGCACAGAAAAAAACTTAATACGTAACATTTCCCACATGTTTACTTTACATCAGCGCAATTTTGGAACAATTTTTTTGTTAGAAAGTTATAAGGGTTAAAAGATGACCAGCGATTTCTCAGTTTTACAACACCATTTTTTGTTTTAGGGATCACATCACATTTGAGGGGTCTATATGACAGAAAATACCCAAAAGTGATACCTTTCTAAAAGCTGCACCCCTCATAGTGCTCAAAACCACATTCAAGAAGTTTATTAACCCTTCAGGTGCTTCATAGGAATTTTTTGAATTTAAAAAACAAATGAACATTTAACTTTTTTTCACAAAAAATTACTTCAGGTCCAATTTTTTTTTATTTTACCAAGGGCAGCAGGAGAAATTGGTCTGCAAATGTTATTGTGCAATTTGTCCTGAGTACGCTGAAAACTGACATGTGGGTGGGAATCACTGTTTCGGCACAGGGCAGAGCTCGGAAGGGAAGGAGCGCCGTTTGACATTTTCAACACAAAATTGACTGGAATTGAGATCGGAAGCCATGTTGTGTTTGGAGAGCCCTTGATGTGCCTAAACAGTGGAAACCCCCCAATTCTAACTCCAACCCCCCACAAGTGACCCCATTATGGAAACTATACCCCACAAGGAACCTATCTAGATGTGTGGTGAGAACTTTGAACCCCCAAGGGCTTCACAGAAGTTTATAACGTACAGCCATACAGTTAAAAAATCATATTTTTTCCACAAAAATGATCTTTTCACCCCCAGTTTTTATTTTCCCAAGGGAAACCGGACCAAAAAATTTATTGTGCAATTTGTCCTGAGTACGCTGATACCCCATATGTGGGGGTAAACCACTGTTTTGGCGCATGGCAGAGCTCGGAAGGGAAGGAGCGTCATTTTACTTTTTCAACACCAAATTGGCTGTAATTGAGATCGGACACCATGTCGCGTTTTGGAGAGCCCCTGAAGTGCCTAAACAGTGGAAACCCCCCAATTCTAACTCCAACCCTAACCCCAACACACCCCTAATCCTAACCTCAATCCTAGCCTTAGCCCTAGCCCTAGACCTAACCATAATGGGAAAATGGAAATAAATACTTTTTTAAATTTTATTATTTTTCCCTAACTAAGGGTTGATAAAGGGGGGTTTGATTTACTGTTTATAGCTGGGTTTTATGTTTGGCAGCTGTCACACGCTTAAAAAATGCTTTTTATTGCAAAAAATAGTTTTTGCATCACCACATTTTGAGAGCTATAATTTTTCCATATTTTGACCCAAAGAGTCATATGAGATCTTATTTTTTGCGGGACGAGTTGGCGTTTTTATTGGTACCATTTTCGGGTACTTGACATATTTTGATCACTATTTATTCTAAGTTTTAGGACACAGAATGAATAAAAACGAGCATTTTATGAATTTCTTTTGGGGGGTGTCTACATCGTTCCGTGTGTGGTAAAATTGATAAAGCGGTTTTATTCTTCATGTCAGTACAATTACAGTGATACCTCAATTATATTTTTTTATGTTTGGCGTTTTTATACAATATACAATTTTATATAAAAAATAATTACTTTTGCATCGCTTTATTCTGCACTTTTTATTTTATCGCTGATGATGCTGCATGGTGACTCGTTTTTTTGCGGGACAAGATGACATTTTCAGTGGTACCATGTTTATATCCATCTTTTTGTTCGCATGTTTTGCACTTTTTGATCGGCAGTATGATGATAAAGCATTGCTTTTTGCCTCTTTTTTTTTTTGAAGGGGTTCACTAAAGGGGTTAACTGGTGGGAAATTTTTATAGGGCTGGTCATTGCGGATGCGACGATAGTAACTATGTGTACTTTTATTTTTTTATTATTTACTAAAAAAGAATTTATCAGGGAATATTTTTTTTTAAATTTATTTAGGAATTTTTTAAATTATTTTTACACTTGTTTTTTTTTTTACTTTATTACTTTGTCCCAGGGGGGAAATTACTATATTGTGTCAGATTGCTGATCTGACACTTTACATAGCACTGTGTCAGATCAGCAATCTGACAGGCACTGCAGGCGGGCTTCTCATCACCTGCTCTCAGCAGGCACTGAGAGGCCACCTTCCTGCAGAATCCGGAAGGCCCCCGCTGCCATCTTGGATCTGGGGGCCTGCAGGAAGGAAGCTCTCAGAACAGCACGAGCACATCGCATTTTTCCGAGGGGCTCAGAGAAGCACTCAGGGAGACCCCTTCCTGTGCTATGCCTCCGGTACACTGCGATCATGTTTGATCGCAGTTTGCCAGCGGTTAATGTGCGGAGACCGGTCCTGGCACATTGTGCCGGTGTCAGCTGTGTTAATCAGCTGACACCTGGCCGCGATCATCTGCACTTCCCTCGTGAGCGCAGCTGATCACGAAGATGTACTATCCTGTCCACGGTCATACAGACCCGGGTCACATGGACGGGATAGTACATCAAATGTCGTAAGGTGTTATAGACTAAAAAAAATGGCACTACATGCAGATGCATGAGATCTATTTTATAAAGAAAAATTGACATTTAAAAAAACATTTTTTAAAAATCTTTGCGTTTTGAAGTACAGAAACACTTTTACTGTGCAAGCTTCATAAATTGGATGCCCTATGTATAAAGCTATTATTTAAAAAAGGGGCTTATTTATTATGTGCCCCAGTATTATTTTCCTATGGAACATGCACAGTACATGTGAACACGATGCACAGCGAGGGCTTGTAGGATGTTACTTATTATAGGTTACTTCAAGGATGCAGTGTACATTTTTTGGGGTCAGTCTATGACAATGCAAGTAGGCCTGTGCCCATCAAACACCAATCTGTAGTTGTTCTTTTTCCCATTGCTGTGCAGTGGTTGGTCAGGGCTGAGCTTATTGGGCTTTGCATGTCCTGACCTCCCTCTACACAAAAAAAGTCACATTTCAATTTCAGCTTACTTGCCTCTGTTCTTTGTGCCCTCAGGGTTCCTCCTTTGCACTCTAAGGTCACATTTAGCCGCTTGTGAAATAACAGAGACATAGTCCAGTTGTAACTCAAAACGCAAAACCTTGCTCTCATGTCTTCGCAACACATTCAGATTCCATACAGCATCCACAGCAGGTTCCATATTACTCATCACTTCAGCTTTCCCTTCACTTTTCTCCCTGTCAGATGGCTCAAGATCGGATCTTACCATATTGCACATTTTCTCGGCGTTCTCCCCGTCCAGACTCATTGCCACCTGGTTTTCCCTCAGCTGTTTTGCCCTGGATCTGAGGGCATAAGCCCATGCTATGACTTACCACATGGTGAGTGACCCGCCCGTCTGTCCTGCCGTGTCTTCTCCTGTAGCTTCCACACTTGTAGCTCCTACAGCTGCGGCTATGCTGTCCCACTCGCTCTGGATGTCTGGGCTCTTGCTTGAACACAACGTTATGGGATATCTAAGTTGCCCGGGTTATTAGCCCATCCGAGCTCTATGGGTGCCGTCCCCTTCTGCTCTCTATTCAGGAAGCTCCCGTCCTCTAACCACAGTGACCCCTCCTACAGTAAACTATTTACACCCTTATCAAGCCTGCATTATGCTCCCTATCTACATCTAGTGGACTAACACTAATAGTACACTTTCCCTTTATGATACATATATTACAACACAATTACAATACAGAGGAATGAAATATAACTATACATATACAGTATTTACACTTTAGACTGGGGGACGTGCTTAGGGGTTTAGTATGGCTACTGTAATCCCCTTACAGCTGCTGAGTGGTTTCCTTCACCAAATGTACTGCATGTCTAGCTACTGTACCATACCTCATGAAAAGAGCATAGAGACGAGAAAAAAACCAAACCCATGGAAACACAAAAGGTAAATTTGCTCACTGCATCTTTTATTGCACAAATGCATTCTTCATAATATGGCTTTTGCAGCAAGGGCATGGAATGTCTATTGCAAGCAAATATAGAGTAATGGAAACTCTATTTTGAATGTGGTCCTCACCTTCTTTGTATGCTAGTGTCTCATCTCCAGTTTTATTTTTGAAAAAGTGGTACATTTACATGTATTGGGGAAATATGGTACAGGACTTCATAAATATGTTGTTCCTACATTTGTTATATTTTTGCATTTAAAGGGAATCTGTCAGGCAATACATGCTGCCCAAACTACAGGCAGCATTAATTGCACCTAGGTATACTATTTTCTGGAATGCTCTTGCAAGAGAAATTATATACTTTGCAGATCTAGCCGAAGACCAAGGCTGAAGACTAGCCTAGTCCTGCACTACCCACTGCAAGCTCTTTCCAGTATTGTGGCAGCTGATTAATGAGTGTTTCCCTCACGTGTACATAGGAAGAAACATTTGAATCGCTTGCAGCAACGTTAGGAAGAGCCAGTCAGGACTGGCATATCAGAGATTAATATATCAGGCTGCAATCATGCAGTCTGGCTTCGATTCATGCTACTGTCACTTTGGCAGCATGAATCACCCATCAAATGCACTGGGGGCCAGGGTTCACCAACAGTCCACAGTACAGTGGAGCTCAGGTCCTGCTTGAGTGTATACACATTGATGTACATAAAGTCTTTTGGTCTTTACATCACTGTTGGTCGCTCAGGTAGGAGCGCACACACTATGGTATACAGGCCCGTAGACTTTGCACTTCTGCTTACTAATTTGGGTGATCGGTGGGTGTCTTAGGATCCAGACCACCATCCATCTACAGGTTTTTTATAGGGCTGCATTACATAAAAATATATAAAATTTGAGTTGTACATAAAAGGTGATTTTGACTTACAGCATTTTTTCAGAAAGTCCAAAGATTGATTTTTTTTGGGGGGGACCTTATTTAGATTTTTTTTTCTGCTTTTATGCGCGTTAGTGTTTTCAGTTCTTTTTTTTAATGCAGCATGTTAACAGTTCTAGCTATGATTTTTTTTTTAAACATTTCTCAATAGACTCCTGTATGGTGTAAAAAAATCCTGAAAGAAATATCTAAATAGAAAAAGGACTTTTCATCTTTAGTTTTGCTTTATTTCCTTATACATATACTGTAGGGGCATAGTTATCCTTTGGTGCATCTTATCAATATACATGAATAAATACACTCACTCTCTGCTATTATAAGTTGGTGCTCAGAAGAATTTCAGTATCATCAATATTAAAAGATACTTCAGCACACATAAGCGTAAATCTTAATGAAATAATTTATTGCAATCCAACCCTCAAAATACAGAAATTGCCAACATTTCGACTTTTTTAAGGCATCTGAATAAAAAAATGCATACCCTAATTGTCTTCTCTATAAACTTCAGAAAACTATTGTACTAACAATATATGATTATATAAGAACTTTGTATGCAGTGTTAATTACATCAATCGTTATATTGAAGAAGGTTTACAAAAGTGAGTTTCTCTGGATTACTTGTTGATTTATTTCAAAGGATGTTTTGTCTAAGATACCCACACTTGCATCCTAGTTATACCTGTGATCATTGATGTCAATAATTATTTATATGTACTATTGGTGTGTCTATGCACCCTTTCAGAGGCCCTTTCAGTAGACTGCGTCTGAGTGTTCGCTTCCTGGTGGTATAACAAAGCCTTGCTGGGCTTTGGACTTTTGCCCTGACGAGATTAGCGAACATGGTGTCTGTTTTCTAGTAGCTTTTCAAATCAATAAATAACATCAGCCTCCTAGTTGTCATATCTATGCCTCAAAACTAATTTTTCAGGGCTGGTGTCTACGATTTTTATTAGTCTTGGAAATAAATGGCATCAGACATCTACTTGCCATTTTTAAGCCAAAGACATACGTTTTCAGGACCGCTGTGCTTTTCTAGTATGGTTGCAAATAAATTGATCTACTCTTTCTCCACCTCTTTGCGAGTATTGTTTACAAAATCAATTTCCAAAAATGAGAGCATCAAATAAGGGACATGGACGTGGCTATGGTGGTGCTCGTATAGCTGCTATTGGAGGTAGTGGTATAGCTGATATAGGGAGAGGATGTGGTGCACGCAGGCAACAGGACGTTATGTGCCATTTCTTAGGCCCAAATACAGCTGCACAAATGGTGAAGGTCACAAGATGTTGAAAAGGTGTTAGATTGGATAGCTGAGAGTGGCTCCAGTTTCTTCTCTTCCACCTGATCCAGTGAAGAAAGTGCACAGTTAATTGGGTGCAATATCATAGAATCATAGAATTGTAGAGTTGGAAGGGACCTCCTGGGCCATCTGGTCCAACCCCTTTCTCAAAGCAGGATTCACTAAATCTGGACAGACAGATGTCTGTCCAGCCTCTGTTTGAAGACTTCTATTGAAGGAGAACTCACCACCTCTCGTGGCAGCCTATTCCACCCATTGATCCACTCAATATGCCTAAGGCATTTAAAGATCCCTTATTATAGACCCTAAAAAAGTAACTAATTATTAACGAAAATAGACCAATTTTTTTAAAAACACATAATACTCAAGAGGGAATAACATTCAGCATATCACTCCTATTTGTAGGTATGGGTATGCTTCACTTAATGACAGTCCTTACCTTCTCTCAGTGTATTTCTAGTATAGGACTTATTCATGAAACTGCTTGTGCATACAAAGCTCTGTCTACCAGTAAACCTGTCAGAACATCATCCCCATGACGCACGCTGAAAGGTAGTATGTGAAACTATTTAGAATTGTTTGTGCGCTAACAATGCCCACGGTCTCATTCATTTTGATTGATAAATATGTTAAACAAGGAGGGATTGGATGACCTTTTTCAGTGATGTCATAACCAAGGCCTTAAAAGATCAGACAATCTGCCAGCCATCAAATTGTAGCCTGATTTCTCCTGATGACACCGGTGTGGCGAAACATGACGGGAAGGCTAATGGCTGCTCAATTTTAAACAGGCAGGGAATTGTTTGGACGCAATAGGCACTAAAGTATAGCGATATGCTGTAAGAGATAGCTGACTAACAGACAGAGACCACTATGAATTCCAATACAAACACTTTACATGTACATGATTGGTATTGAATTAAATGCAAGTTACGTATATCAAGGAGAAAGAAAACATATGCCTACTTGTACACCAAAGTTGATGTGAGTTCAAATATTTAAAGGGAACCTGTCAGCTAATTCAGGCAGCCAAGACTCCTGGTGGGATGAATCAGAATATGGCTGCACGAAGCAGCCAGGTACTGTGCATTCTGCATTGCACTGATGTTTCAGAGAAAATATAGTTTGAGGATAATCATTCCTCATGCTATTAGAGGTGTCTGACAGGTCTCTCACATTGCAAGAGACCTGTCAGTTGCCTGAAATGGCTCTGGGAAAAGCCAGCCACTGGACTAATCTTAAAATAGTGAAATGCCAGAGCGTTTAACAGAAAACTTTACCTTGCTGCAATCATGCAGCTAGGCTCTCATTCATGCTGCCCGTATTTTGGACAGCAACAACAAGCTGACAGGTTCTCTTTTTCTTTCTGTATGTATGGCTCAAGGAACAACTATCCCTAAATGTCTTGCTTAATAATATTATCTATTAAAAAATACAGGAGATCACTTTTAGGGGCCACTTAAATTATAATGTCCTGTCTTCTTTTTTTTTTTCAAGTTTTGATGTACATGATTACCTCATCACTGTTCATTGGATAAGGTGGCTATATGTAATGCACAATGCAGATGTGATGAGGAAGATGAGAAGTGCACATTATGCTACTGTTAGGCACCGGAATTTATGGCCTGTATGAAAGAGATGGATCGCTTGTGATTGATCTGGCACAACTGCTTTCTGTGTGTACATTGTATAATGACAGTCACAGAAAGATACTAATCAGTGCTGGTAATGTGTCATGGATCGTAGACCCATTGCACCTTGGCCAGGATTACCCTGTAGGGGCGTTAACAAGAAGCTACCTGGTTGTCACTGGAGCCTCTGATGGTGAGGTCAGGTTTGAGCTGCAAGTAGTGCCAGGTACCAACCCAGTCTAGTGTCTGGAGCTGTAGTTGGTGAAACAAGAGTCGGAGATGCTGGTACAGATTCAAAGTCCCAGGCAAGGCCGGATACTGGTGCAGGTACAGACGTTGCGGCTTATGGCTTATTGAAGCTCATGTTAAAGACTCTCCAATTGAAGTCTCATATTATTTTAAAGCAAAATTCGCATATTGTCAAAAAACGCAAAAGGCACAAGGGCCGCAAGCATTCCAAATGGAACAGGAATGGCCACCCATCGAAGAAAGAATTTTTTAAACCAGAGACATCACTTAATGTTTTAAATCTATCTAATCATGCACTGACTATGACACAAATTAAAGTATTATCCCTTGATTTGAATTTTGTGCTGCATCAACTATTTAATTTTTGAAACACTATTGCACATGAGTAAGTTCATCAGGAATCTTCCAGTTAAAAAACATTTTTTTTCAACTGAGTGCACGGTAACTGTTTAGAATTTCAGAATTTCTCTGTTCTTGATAATGAATTTCGTAAATTAAAATTTTCAGAAGAAGTTACTCTGAGAGATCTTCAGGATTTACATACAATTAGTTCACCAAAGGAGAAGACTGTGAATACAGCTTCACACTTGGCCACCAAAAACCCCTTTTTTACCCTGTCCACTCTAGAGTTGACTGTATGGATCATTTTGGAAAGGGAATTAAGACATTTGGATGTGATTACTAAGAGTACCAGACAGCATTGCAATTTAAATCCCTAACAGTCTGCAGCAGTTCAAGAATTGAAGCAAATATCTGAATTAACTATTAAAATGGCTGACAAGGCTGGTCTTATTGTGGTTATGGACACTGACCCATACAGAGGTCAAATCAATTCTCTTTTGCAGGATGAAACCACTTATAGAAAACTTTCTATTAATCCTACCAAAAAATTTCAGGTGGAGATGCATAAATTGGTGGATGAGGGATTTTCTTTGGGTGTGTTTTCCAAGGCACAGGTTGATTTCCTGTTGATCACCAGGTGCTTCCTAGTATGTATGGTGCCCCCAGGAGTATGGTCGCCACAGTGGCATTGCCTTCCTCCTAGGGAGTGTGATGTCATGCTTGGAAGCAATAAGGGATCTCTCTGGCAGTTAACTACAACACACAACACAGTTTCCATTCCAGGTCAGCAGAGGGAGCTCTGAACCAAACCTGGGGGAGGAGCTACTCTCTGGGGGTCAGGAAAGAAGATTGGAGAGTTCGTGTGAGGAGGGTAATGTGTGTGGACGTGAGGAGAAGAGCTGGGAGATTGAGAAGCTAAAGAAACTGCACCCTGTTGTGTCCTTGCCTTCTTCCGCAACCCCATCAGCACTGCTACATCTCTGTGACAGACACTACACCCTCTTCCTCAACACCTATCCTCACTGCCCTGGGATTACTGACCTATCTGTGGAGGGCCACAACATCATTGCTGCACTACACCATCTGTCCCAGAGGATCTGTCTGCAGCATCGGCTTAACATCTTCATTGCCGAACACCACAGGTGGCGTCACGAATCATTCACTCATAAACTTTATTCCATCACTTAACCCCTTTTACATGGGCGCCCACGGCCACGGACCGGGTCACCGCTGCTGTGACATTCCCCTCTGAGAGACCGGCCCGGTACCGAGTACCCCACAGCCCTGGGAGGGCGACCCATATGCATGCACTACCAAAAGTCCACAAAAATGTGTCACCACCACCATTGAGACTGATAATCTCTGGGATTGGGTCCATTACTGAACACTTGAGTGAATGGCTGGACTCACTTCTTCAACTATTATGTTTGAGAACACTGGGTTTCTGTAAAGACTCCACAGAAGTCTTGGATCAATTTACCGACATCATCTGGAGCGAAGATTTCTCATGGTTAAGTTGTGATGTAACAGCTCTGTATCCATTCCTCAAAATGTGGCTATCGAGGCACTTGAATACCATTTAAAAATTATAAAGTGATTTTTCATCTGATTTGTGCATGGGTGGACATTTTGTGACCAAGAGGACATCTGAGCTTCTGGCGAGGACATACTGGTGGCCACATATGGCCCGTGACGTCAGAGACGATATTCGGGTGTGTGTCTCCTGCGCCAAGAATTGGTCTCCTTGGCAATGGCCTGCTGGGCTACTTTACCACCTGTCGGTGGCTCACAGGCCCTGGGAAATGGTCAGGATCGAATTTGTGGTGGGTATACCCAAGTCTCGTAGCTGCACCGTTATCTGGGTAGTCACCAACCATTTTTACAAAATTGTGCACTTGGTGCCTCTTCCGTGGGTACCTTCTGCACAGGCCTTGGCAGCGTTGTTCATTAAGCATGACTTTCGCCTACACAGTATGCCTGAAAGAATTTTCAGTGACCGAGGTCCCCAGTTTGCATCTCGGTTCAAGAGAGAGCTTTGTCGCCTACTCAGCATTCTTCAGCTTACCATCCTGAGACGAATGGGATGGTAGAGCTGGCCAACGAGACCCTGGTCACATAACTGTGACATTTTGTTTTGGCCAGGCAGAATGACTGGGCATCCTTGCTACCATGAGCGAAATTTGCTTTGAACAACGCCGTAGCCGATTCTACTGGTCAGACCCCATTCCTCCTTAACTACGGCCAGCATCTGTGTGTCCCTGTGCCCATGCCGTGTCGTTCACCGACTCTAGGGTGGCAAACTAGGCGTTGGAGGCAAATGACATTTTGAACCACACACAGGATGCCATCCGGGCCTCCAAGGAGAGAATGAGGGCCTCAGCTGATGCACGCCGCTCTGACCTATGCTCCTAGTGACTTAGTGTGGCTCTCCGCCCATAACATCAGGCTGCGAGTTAAGTCCACTAAATTTGTGCCTGTCTATATAGATCCCTTCAAAGTCCTGGAACAGGTCAATGCTTTCAATGAAAAAAGCGGTTTGCTGTTTCCATACGATAGTCCACTTGTAAGGTATCCACCTCTAAACAGGAATAAACTCTCCCCTTCCCCTTTTTTTTTTTTTTTTTTGTTTAAATCGTAAATTTGACTTTATTATCTGTTTTGTAAACGAAAATTTAATCAAAAAAATCTTTTAAAATACGTATTCTTTTGTAATATATCTTAGGTTAACTGTTACTCATGTGGTGTCATTGAACTTTGACACTGCATCATCTGACTTGTTGGCACTCATTTTTTTGAAATCCAGCATCCTTTCAAACCTATTTATGTCTGTGATACCTGTATGTATTTGTGGTATTTCCTGATGAAGGGGGCATGAGACCCCTGAAACGCGTAGAATAAAACCACTGCAATCATACAGCATTCTCCTGGAATTTGTCTAAAGCGGCAGCGCGGAATATAGCTACAAACTCCCTTTGGATTCATCTTGCTGAAGGAAAGCAGGCCCAAACCATGATGCTGCCACCACCGTGTTTGACAGTGGGGATGGTGTGTTCAGGGTGATGAGCTGTGTTGCCTTTACTCCAAACATATCGTTTGGCATTGTTGCCAAAAAGTTCGATTTTGGTTTCATCTGACCAGAGCACCTTCTTCCACATGTTTGGTGTGTCTCCTAGGTGGCTTGTTGCAAACTTTAAATGACACTTTTTATGGATATTTTTAAGAAATGGCTATCTTCCATAAAGGCCAGATTTGTGCAATGTACGACTGATTGTTGTCATATGGACAGACTGTCCCACCTCATCTGTAGATCTCTGCAGTTCATCCAGAGTGATCATGGGCCTCTTGGCTGCATCTCTGATCTGTCTTCTCCTTGTTTGAGATGAAAATTTAGAGGGACGGCTGAGTCTTGGTATATTTGCAGTGGTATGATACTCCTTCCATTTCAATATGATCGCTTGCACAGTGCTCCTTGGGATGTTTAAAGTTTTGGAAATCATTTTGTATCTAAATCCGGCTTTAAACTTCTCCACAACAGTATCACGGACCTGCCTGTTGTGTACCTTGGTCTTTATGCTCTCTGTGCTTCAAACAGAACCCTGAGACTATCACAGAGCAGGTGCATTTATACGGAGACTTGATTACACACAAGTGGATTATATTTATCATCATTAGTCATTTAGGACAACATTGGATCATTCAGAGATCCACAATGAACTTCTGGAGTGAGTTTGCTGCTCTGAAAGTAAAGGGGCCGAATAATATTGCATGCCCCACTTTTCAGTTTTTGCATTTCCACAAAAATTTGAAATAACTAATAAACTTTACAATTGTGTCCCACTTGTTATTGATTCTTCACCAGAAATTTACATTTGGTATCTTTTTGTTTGAAGCATGATATGTGGGAAAAGGTTGAAAAGTTCCAGGGGGCGAACACTTCGCAAGGCACTGTATGAATGTCTCTAGTGAATGACACATTATAAAACCCCTACACTTTTTACGCATGTGTTGTTCAGCCTTGCCAGTTAGTGCCTAGGCTGATAGTTCAGGTAGGAAGCAGAGTCAGGGACTGGCTTCAGCGCCAAGTAGTGGCATTGCCTGTACGCCACTGGGCACTTGGTCTGCACTTCACAGTAGCCAGCATCTATTAGTGGCTTTTGCACACGTGACACCATGCGCTTAATGGGTCTAGAGAGGCTCTTACCCCGCATCCTTGGGGCAGAGTCTTGTGACCGTACACTAGCGCTGATTCAGCTGTGCCCTGTGACAGTCAACAGGGTACGGCATCTGTGTTCTGCAGTTCCGTGGCTCTGTGAAGCAACAGAACCCATTGCTACTACACACTGGGTGGCGTTTAACCCACATGTGTCCAGTGTGATACTGCCATTTTATGTCCGCCATTACCGAGCAGCAGTTAACATCTCTGCACGGTGGACCCCTGGCTGCGAACGCACCTTACTACAATCTTCTTATTATTTGGTGCATTCCGCCAGCCCCTAACAACATCTAAACAACAGACAATGCTCGTCCAGTGCTGAGCACATCAAAGCACCCAGATACTAGAGTGATATCTAAGTAACACCAAGCACATTTGCTCATCCCTAGTTATTATGGTTCTATACTGCAGTTTAACATGGAAAAATCAATTCACAGTCACTCGGACTCTGCAGGTATTACACCTCAGTTTCAATTTAATCTTTGGATTATTGTTTACAGGGTGAGACTACCATTCCCATTTTCAATGTTTTTTAGTGCTCCAGTAGTACTTCACAGTCAGATCAAGGCTCAGGTCACACAAACATAGCAAAAAATTTGTCCGATTTTCATACAGAAAAGTGAGACGATTTTTTTCTCAGCACTTATTAATCTTTTACAGGACCAGTTTCCTATGTAATGCAAATACAACTGTAAAAATCGAATGCCACTCCGATGGTCCGTATGGCATCTAATTTTTTCCACACATGCATTCGATTTCGTAGAGAAAACGCATTGTGCTGTGACTTTTTTTTCTCATGCTGAACACAGTTGAACAAATAAAACACAGATCTGCACTGCCTCATTGAATAACATTGGTCTGAATGCAATCCCTTTTTTATAGGATTTTACTCAGGTTTCTGCTTTCTTTTTCCTAATCTTTGATGGTTCCTGTGTTGTTATGGGGCAGAAATCTGCCTGTGTAAATCCAGCCTTAAGTGAATATATATATATATATATATATATATGTATATAACAAGCAGAAGAGAATTCTCATAATATTTTAAAAGGAACATGTCATTAGGTTTTAAAATACCAAGCTGATGCCATCTATTTAAAGGTACTGTAATGTAATTAAATCTATACTTTTATTTTAGAAATCCTGGTTTACATTTTAGAGAAATTTACTGTTGTATTATTATGCAAATGAACTACAAGTGAGAGGACAGTCAGTTCCTGGCATGAACTGCATGTATGGCAGCTTTGCTCTGCTTTACCCTCTTGAGGACAATACATGCAAGAGCGTGACCTCTCTTTCTTTGAGCTGGGCATTACATTTATCAGGGGCGGACACAGACTGTAGTGGGCCCCTGTGCAAGAAATTTTTCGGAGCCCCCCGTCCTTCATAGGGCAATGAAGTTATGTAAACATATAGATAGGTAATATAAATAGGCACCCCTGTTTCCCTTTGTTTCATAATGCTCTCCCCCATATGCCCTATGTGGCCCCCCAGTTTATGCTGCTTCTCCCCATGTGCCCCCCCAGTTTATGCTGCTTCTCCCCCTATGTGGGCCGCCCGATTCATGTTTCTTCTCCCCCTCATGAGCCGTCCCATTCATGAGCAGCCAAGCATCTCCCCCAGGGCCCCCCCATTCATGAGCAGTCATGCTTCTCCCCAGGGGCCCCCCATTCATGGGCAGCCATGCTTCTCCCCAGGGGCCCCCCATTCATGAGCAGCCAAGGCCATGCTTCCCTTCTCCCCAGGCCAGGGGCCCCCCCATTCATGAGCAGCCATGCCTTCAGTTCTCCCCCAGGACAGAGCCCCCCCAAAATCATGCCTGCCATGTTCAGTTCTTCCGCACCCCAGGAGCCCCCCAAAATCATGCCTGCGCCTCAGTCCCAGTCCCTCAGTCCTGCTCAGCTCTGGCCGGCAGGGCAGGCCAGACCAAGAGGATCCATCCATTCCATTGTTATGAATGGGTCACCGAGGAGAAAAAAGCAAAACAAGCTAAGTCACAGAAAACCAGAGAGGTTGGTAACTATGCAGATTGCAGATCCCTGATCCTAACCACACAACTAGCAGCAGCCGTAGAGCGTACCTACGATGTTCCTAGACGCTTCATCACAGCCGGAGGGCTAAATAAACCTGAAGCATGAAAAGGGGAAAACTAACTGCCCCAGAGCAGACCTCAAAGGAAAGACAGCCCCCACACATGTATTGGCGGTGAAACAAGATGAAAGCACAAGCACAGGCAGGAAAATAGGCTGAGCAAACAATGGGGCCCAAACTAACTAGAAAGGAAAGGAAAGGAAAGACACTGTCTGTAATCTGCAAAAAACCCTACAAAAATAATGTCCAACACTTCTGATAGCAAAATTAACCCTGAAGTCACTAGACTTCTCCCACTATATCAGCACTCTGAAATATTCTGAGACAGAGGAAAAAGAGGCCAATCTAGTAAGGGACAAAAAGCAAATTGGCAAATACAGATAAATAAGAGTGGAAATTCAGCGCAGCCCCAGCCGGGGCTGGCTGACCACACAAAAAAATGAATAGACCAACAAAATCATGTGTGAACATTAGCAGAAAAACTTAGCTTTAGATGACTGGAGCAGAGCTGAAAACCAAGACCTGACAAGCCAGAAGGAATCACCAGCACCAGAATAGGGCGTCGGCTGTCTTAAATCCAGTCTGAGATTCCTGAGGTCCAATCGTCATCCTCATTATCAGGTGGCAGATCTCTACTGATTAAATCAGCCTCACTACCTCCTGTTACCACCAGAGGGAGCCTGGAAGGAGAACTCACAACTGGTGGACCAGAGAATGAACTCACAACAGTACCCCCCCCTTGAAGAGGGGTCACCGAACCCTCATCCACGCCACCAGGCCGATCACGATGGGCCCGGTGAAAAGCACGAACCAATCAATTGGCATGAATATCAGAGGCAGAGACCCAAGAATTATCCTCCTGACCATAACCCTTCCATTTGACCAAATACTGGAGTCTCTGTCTAACCAAACGAGAATCCAATATTTTCTCTACCTCATATTCCACATTGCCTTCAACCAACACAGGGTTAGGAGGTGCTGCCATAGGAACTACTGGCTCAACAAACCTCTTCAACAAAGATTTGTGAAATACGCTATGGATCTTGAACGTAACTGGAAGAGCCAATCGAAACAAAGCAGGATTAAGAATCTCCAAAATCTTATAAGGTCCAATAAATCTTGGCTTAAATTTAGGAGATGTAACCTTCATAGGAATATTCTTTGAAGACAACCAAACCATATCACCCACTTTAAACCGGGGACCAATGGTCCTATGCCGGTTGGAAAATTGCTGGGCCTTTTCCTGAGAGAGTGACAACTTATCCACCACTTGGTCCCATATCTGCTGCATTCTCTTAACCACAGTGTCCACACCTGGACAGGATGAAGATTCCACTTGCCCTGAAGAGAATCGAGGATGTAACCCAAAATTACAGAAAAAGGGTGACATCAAAGTGGCAGAAATAGCTCTATTGTTCCGTGCGAATTCGCCCAAGGGCAAAAATGAGACCCAATCATCCTGATCAGCAGATATAAAACATCTCAAATAAGACTCCAAGGTCTGGTTTGTTCTCTGAGACTGTCCATTGGTCTGGGGATGAAACGCAGAGGAGAAGGATAACTGAATTCCTAGATTGGAGCAAAAGGCTTTCCAGAATCGGAAACAAACTGGACTCCTCTGTCGGACACAGTGTTCTCAGGAATCCCATGTAACCAAACCACCTGTTGTAAAAACAAGGGCACCAATTCAGCGGAAGATGGCAACTTTGGGAGTGGTACAAGATGGGCCATCTTCGAAAATCTATCACAAATCACCCAGATAACAGTCATTCTCTGAGAGACCGGAAGATCAGAAATAAAATCCATTGAGATATGGGACCATGGCCTCTTGGGTACCGGCAAGGGCATCAGCAACCCACTAGAATGAGAACAGGATTTAGACCGAGAACAAGTCCCACAGGACTGTACAAAATTCCTGATGTCACGAGATAAGGCAGACAACCAAAAAGACCGACTCACCAAATCTCTGGTACCAAAAATACCTGGATGACTAGCCAATGCGGAGCAATGAATTTCAGACATCACTCTCTTTCTCCACTGGTCAGGAACATACAATTTTCCCATAGGGCAACGCTCAGGTTTATACTCCTGAAATTCCTCCATGGCGCGTTTCAAATCGGGCAAAATGGCAGAAAGAACTACCCCCTCACCTAGGATGGTAGTAGGCTCGGTCACATTAAGAGAATCGGCAAAGAAACTCCTAGAAAGGGCGTCTGCCTTAACATTTTAGTGCCCGGAAGAAAAGAGACCACAAAATTAAAACGCGTGAAAACCAAGGCCCATCTAGCCTGTCTAGGATTTAAGTGTTTGGCCGACTCCAGATAAATCAAATTTTTGTGATCAGTGAGGACCACAACTTGATGTCTAGCTCCCTCCAACCAATGTCTCCACTCCTCAAATGCCCATTTCATGGCCAACAATTCCCGATTCCCCATGTCATAGTTGCGTTCAGATGGGGAGAACTTTTGAGAAAAGAAGGCACAGGGATTCATCTTAGAAGTCACAGGGTCTTTTTGGGACAAAACAGCTCCTGCACCAATCTCAGAAGCATCTACCTCCACCTGAAATGGAAGTGAGACATCAGGTTGCTGTAAAACTGGAGCTGAAGTAAATCTCTGCTTAAGCTCATGAAATGCTGTGACAGCCTCAGGAGACTAATTCAGCACATCAGTGCCCTTCTTGGTCAGATCAGTCAGTGGTTTGACAATACCAGAAAAATTACCTATAAATTTACGTTAGAAATTAGCAAAACCCAAAAACTTCTGGAGGACCTTCAAAGAAGTAGGCTGAACCCAATCATAAATGGCCTGTACCTTGGCCGGGTCCATTTCAATAGTCGATGGAGATAAGATAAATCCCAAAAATGAAATCCTCTGTACACCAAAGAGGCATTTCGATCCCTTAACAAAAAGGGAATTCTCCCTCAAAATCCGGAACACAGTCCGGACGTGTTCCACATGAGAATCCCAATCACTAGAAAAGATCAAAATATCATCCAGATAGATGATCAAAAACTTATCCACAAAGTCACAGAAAATATCATTCATAAAGGACTGGAAGACAGAAGGGGCATTAGTGAGCCCAAAAGGCATCACCAGGTACTCAAAATGTCCCTCTGGAGTATTAAACGCCATCTTCCATTCATCCCCGTGTTTGATGCAAATAAGATTATATGCCCTCTGAGGTCAAGCTTAGTAAACCAGCAGGCACTCCTAACTCTGGAGAATAAATCAGACATCAGAGGTAACGGGTACTGATATTTAACCGTCATCTTGTTAAGGGAACGATAATCAATACACGGTATTAATGAACCATCTTTCTTGGCCACAAAAAAAACAGCACCTAAAGGTGACGAGGATGGTCTAATATAACCCTTCTCCAACGACTCCTTAATATAGGATCGCATAGCATCATGTTTGGGTACTGATAAGTTGAAAAGCCAACCCTTGGGAAATTTACACCCAGGCATCAACTTAATTGCACTGTCATAACTCTTATGAGGAGGCAAAGACGCAGACTTGCTCTCACTAAATACATCAGAAAAATCGGCTAGATAATCAGGAATATCATGAGACTGAGGAGAGGTGGAGAAAACAGGAGCGTCCCTAAGAGCACACTGACAACCCCAACTCACCACAGACCCAGATTTCCCATCCAAAACTGGATTATGAGTTTGCAACCAAGGAAAGCCAAGAACAATAGTATCATGCAAATTATGCAGCACCAAAAATTTACAATTTTCTTGGTGGTCTGGGGCAAATCGCACTGTCACCTGGGTCCGAAACTGAGGTTTATTCTCAGCCAAAGGAGTAGCATCAATACCCCTCAAAGGAATAGGCGTCCGCAGAGGCGTCATGGAAAAACCACAACGTTTAGCAAAGTCCAAATCCATCAGATTCAAAGCTGCTCCTGAATCCACAAAAGCGTTCGTGGAAAACGTGGATAAGGAGCAGATCAGAGTAATTGCCAAAAGAAACTTAGGTTGTACACTGCCCACAGCAAATGTGAGTGCAAAGCGTTTCTCTCATTTAGGGCAGACAGAAATAGTATGAGAGATGTCTCCACAGAAAAAACACAGCTTATTACGCCTTCTAAACTCCTGAAATTGCGCCCTAGACAAAACCCCATCACAATGCATAGGTTCAGACGTTTCTTCAAAAGGTGGCAGCGCCTCCCGTGTAGTTTTATGTTCATGTAAACGCCAATCAACTTGAATGGCTAATGACATAGAATCATCCAGACCAGAGGGAACAGGAAATCCCACCATAACATCTTTTACGGTCTCTGATAAACCCTTCCGAAAGAGAGCTGCCAATGCACTATCATTCCATGTAGTAAGGACCACCAACTTTGGGAATTTTTGACAGTATAACTCTGCAGAATCCTGATCCTGGTTTAATGCCAACAGGGTTCTCTCAGCTTGATCAACAGCATTAGGTTTATCATACAACAACCCCAAGGCTTGAAAAAATGCATGCACATTAGTCAGAATAGGATTTTCAGGTGTCAGAGAAAAAGCCCAATCCTGGGGATCGCAGCGTAGCAAGGAGATGACAATTTTAACCTGCTGCACAGAGCTCCCCGATGAGTTAGGCTTCAAGGACAGAAATAATTTACAATTATTCCTAAAATTCAGAAATTTAGACCGATCCCCAGAAAACACATCATGAGTAGGGATCTTAGGTTCAGCAGCATGTGACTGAATGAGGTAGGTGGAAATTTCCTGCACTTCAGCAAGCTGCTCCACACGATCAGACAATTGCTTAATCTCCATTAGGAAAAAGAAAAAAAAATCCTCCTACGGCCCCAGAGAAAAAGAGGAAAAAATATAAAAAAAAAAATTCTGACACTTTTTTTTTCTTTTTTAACAACTTTTTCCTGCTTTTGAGTACCCTAGAATCTGCGATATGGCTGGTGATTCTGTTATGAATGGGTCACCGAGGAGAAAAAAGCAAAACAAGCTAAGTCACAGAAAACCACAGAGGTTGGTAACTATGCAGATTGCAGATCCCTGATCCTAACCACACAACTAGCAGCTGCTGTGGAGCGTACCTACGATGTTCCTAGATACTTCATCACAGCCGGAGGACTAAATAAGCCTGAAGCATGAAAAGGGGAAGACTAACTGTCCCAGAGCAGACCCCAAAGGAAAGACAGCCCCCACACATGTATTGACGGTGAAACAAAATGAAAGCACAAACACAGGCAGGAAAATAGGCTGAGCAAATGATGGGGCCCAAACTAACTAGAAAGGAAAGGAAAGACACAGTCTGCAATCTGCAAAAAACCCTACAAAAATAATGCCCAACACTTCTGATAGCAAAATTAACCCTGAAGTCACTAGACTTCTCCCATATATCAGCACTCTGAAATATTCTGAGACAGAGCAAAAAGAGGTCAATCTAGTAAGGGACAAAATGCAAATTGGTAAATACAGATAAATAAGAGTGGAAATTCAGTGCAGCCCCAGCCCGGGCTGGCTGGCCACACAAAAAACTGAATAGACCAACAAAATCAAGTGTGAACATTAGCAGAAAAACTTAGCTTTAGATGACTGGAACAGAGCTGAAAACCAAGACCTGACAAGCCAGAAGGAATCACCAGCACCAGAATAGGGCGTCGGCTGTCTTAAATCCAGTCTGAGATTCCTGAGGTCCAATCATCATCCTCATTATCAGGTGGCAGATCTCTACTGATTAAATCAGCCTCACTATCTCCTGTTACCACCAGAGGGAGTCTGTAAGGAGAACTCACAACTGGTGGACCAGAGAATGAACTCACAACATTCCACACTGTCCAGTGTCTACACTCCACACATTCCTGAACTGCTGCAACATATGGGCAGGGGCAGGGCTGCCTGTTATGAAAGGGTCACCGAGGAGGAACAACAAAAAGCTAAGTCCCAGAAAACCAGAGAGGTTGCTCACTATGCAGATTGCAGATCCCTGATCTTTGCCACACAACTAACAGTAGCAGTGGAGCGTTCCTACGTTGTTCCTAGATGCCTCGTCACTACCGGAGGACTACATAAACCTAAAGCAAGAAAAGGGAAAACTAACTGCCCCAGAGCAGACCCCAAAGGAAAGACAGCCCCCACACATGTATTGACGGTGAAGCAATATGAAAACACATACACAGGCAGGAAAATAGGCTGTGCAAACGATGGGGCCCGACTAACTAGAAAGGACAGGAAAGGAAAGCCACTGTCTGCAATCTACCAAAAAACCCTACCAAAAATAATGTCCAACACGTCTGATAGCAAAATTAACCCTGAAGTCACTAGACTTCTCCCACTATATCAGCACTCTGAAATATTCTGAAACAGCAAAAAGAGGCCAATCTAATAAGGGACAAAAAGGCAAATTGGCAAATACAGATAAATAGGAGTGGAATTTCAGCATAGCCCCAGCAGGGGCAAGCTGACCACACAAGAAACTGAATTGACCAACAAGTGCAAGTGTGAACATTAGCAAAAAACAAACATAACTTAAGAAGACTGGAAGAGAGCTGAAGTCCAAGACCTGAGAAGCAGACTGAATCACCAGCAGCAGGATAGGGTGTCGGCTGTCTTATATCCAGTCTGATACTCCAGAGATCCAATCGTTATCCTTCTCATCAGGTGGCAGATCACTACCACTTAAACCAACCTCACTACCTCCTGTCACCACCAGAGGGAGAATGGAAGGAGAACTCTCAACTGGAGGAGCAGAAAATGAGCTCATAACAGCTGCCACTAGGAATTGGGGCCCCATACTGGGAAAATTCCCAGGCTCCACCCTTCAAACTGTCCACAGTCCCACCGCCCTCTCTTGGAAAACTCCACTTCTCACCAATCACACATTAACAGTTCCCATCACCAGATCACACATATAGCCGGCAGATTTTTTTTCGCCAAAATATTTTTTAAGCCGCCATCACAACACTGTAGACACTTTTGGCCGAGCTCTACTCTACTGGAACCTATTAAATATTTGTTAAAATATGCAATACAATTTAGGTACATTTGTATTAATTTTTCAATTTTTAAAATGACCATTAATCTCACACACAATGGACAAATACCACCGCACCATGACCAGACACAATATTACACCACATAGTGACCTATAATTAATACCACATACAAGGAACAAATACTGCCACTCCAGGACCAGACTATATATTGCTACCACAGTGACCGAATAATATCACATACAACGAACAAATACCACCGCACCATGACCAGACCACATATTACCACCTCAAAGTGACCAAATAATAGCACATACAATGGACAAATACCGCAACACCATGTCCAGACCACATATTACCACCACATAGTGATTGAATACTACAATACTGATCAGTAATAAAAAAATACTATCGCCATAAGTGCCATTATACACAGGGGATCGGTACTTACTATCTGTAGGTAAGGTCCTTCATCCTTGCTTTTCATTCATCCAGCACAGATCGCCATCACGTCTTCCAGCCAGGGCTCGTCTTTGCAGGAAATAACACGGTTATCTAGAGCTCCACTTGCAGAACACATTACTTATTTTTCCCAACTTCTACACTACACCACATGAAGAAAAAAGGCAACATAGTATCGCTCTACACAGTAACAGGACTGCCCCCCCATTTAAAACAGTATACTCAAAAAATAAAATAAATACCTTCACTGCAGTAATAATATCCTTTAATAAGCCCCTATGGTAATAATATCCCCCATCCCGGCCCCTGTATGTCTCATTCCTGGCTTCAGACATATGTTCTCCCATCCCACCCTCAGGAGTATCCATTGTGCCCCATATGATCTCCCCATCTGTCTCCATCGTATCCATCCTGCCCCATGATCCTGCCCCATCTGTCTCCAATCCTGCCCATCTGTCTCCAATCCTGCCCCCTGTGTCTTCAATTCTGCCCCCTGTCTCCATTTTGCCATTTTCAATCATACCCCTTGTGTCTTTCATCCTGCCCCCTTTGTCTCCAATCATGCCCCCTGTACCTGCAATCCTGCCCCCCATGTCTCCAGTCCTGCCTCGTGTCTCCAATCATGCCCCTTGTGTCTGCCATCCTGCCCCCTGTATCTCTAATCCTTCCCTGTATCCAATCCTGCCCCGTCTCCACCCTGCCCCTCAATCCTGCCCCCAATGTCTACATCCTGCCCCCTATGTCTCCATCCTTCCCCCAATGTCTCCAATCCTGCCCTGTCTCCATTTTGCCCCCAATGTCTCCAATCTTGCCCTGTCTCCATCCAGCCCCGTCTCCATCCTGCCCCCAATGCTTCCAATCCTGCCCCCAATGTCTCCATCCTGCCCCATCTCCATCCTGCCCCATCTCCATCCTGCCCCCCATCTCCATCCTGCCCCCAATGTCTCCAACCATGCCCCCAATGTCTCCAATCCTGCCCGTCTCCATCCTGCCCCCAATGTCTCCAATCCTGCCCTGTCTCCAAACCAGCCCCCGTCTCCATCCTGCCCTGCCTCCAATCCTGCCCCATCTCCATCCTGCCCCATCTCCATCCTGGCCCCATCTTCATCCTGCCCCCATCTCCATCCTGCCCCCATTGTCTCCAATCATGCCCCGTATCCAATCCTGCCCCCATTTCCATCCTGCCCCTGCCTCCAATCCTGCCCCATCTTCATCCTGCCCCGTCTCCAATCCTGCCCCGGTCCCCAATCATGCCTGTCTCCATCTTGCCTCCCCCCTGTCTCCAATCTACCCTGGCAGGATGGAGACACATGGTCCATGTGTCTCCATCCTGCGGGGAAACATAATAATTAAATTAAAAAAAAATTCTTACCTGGCTGCGCTCCTGCTGGAAGATACAGCTCCTGTGTGAGCTCAGCTATTGCTAAAGGACCTGTGGTGATGTCATCATCATGTGATCAGGGGGCGTAGCTGATCAATGGTGAAGGCCTGTGATCAGTTCCGCCCCCTGATCACATGATGATGACGTCACCACAGGTCCTTCAATGCTTCATGCTGCTCTCCTCTCCTCCTGCCCTCCACATGGCTAATTTGAAAACTGAATAATTAGCCATGTGGTGCAGGAGGCTGGAAGGGTCCCCTCTCCCCCGGGGCCCCTGTTCAATGAACAGTCTGCACTGGCCGTAGGTCCGCCCCTGACACTTATTCAGCTTTCTATTGTTGAATATCCATAGTTGGGCAACGGTCCTGCTCAGCCCCTTTTCACATTGAGGTAATTTTTGACAAGTTTAAATATTAGAGGTTAGGACCATCCCGACAGGGTTCACTTTGGACCTAGTAGGGATGGCCTTAACGCTTTTTTAAAAATCAAAAACAGTATTTATTAAGCACCCTATGTTATATGAACCATTGCTTTTCAGGGGGCATGTTCATCTTGTCCCAATGTTAGGTATATATACAGTCATGGCCAAAAGTTTTGAGAATGACACAAATATTATATTTTCACATGATCTGCTGCCCTCTGGTTTTTATGTGTGTTTGTCAGATGTTTTTATCACATACAGAAATATAATTGCAATCATATTATGAGTAGCAAAAGGTTATATTGACAGCAAGAATGAGTTAATGCAGAAAGTCAATATTTGCAGTGTTGACCCTTCTTCTTCAGGACCTCAGCAATTCTCCCTGGCATGCTCTCAATCAACTTCTGGATCAAATCCTGACTGATAGCAGTCCATTCTTGCAAAATCAATGCTTTCATTTTGTCTGAATTTGAAGGTTTTTGTTTGTCCACCGGTCTCTTGATGATTGACCACAAGTTCTCAATAGGATTAAGATCTGGGGAGTTTCCAGGCCATGGTCCCAAAATCTCTCTGTTTTGTTCCCTGAGCCATTTAGTTATCACCTTTGCTTTATGGCAAGGTGCTCCATCATGTTGAAAATGGCATTGTTGATCGCCAAACTGCTCTTGGACGGTTGGGAGAAGTTGCTTTTGAAGGACATTCTGGTACCATTCTTTATTCATGGCTGTGTTTTTAGGCAAGACTGAGAGAGAGCCCATTCCCTTGGCTGAGAAGCAACCCCACACATGAATGGTTTCAGGATGCTTGACAGTTGGCATGAGACAAGACTGGTGGTAGCGCTCACCTGGTCTTCTCCAAATAAGCCGTTTTCCAGATGTCCCAAACAATAGAAAAGGGGATTCACCAGAGAAAATGACTTTACCCCAGTCCTCAGCAGTCCACTCCCTGTACCTCTTGCAGAATAACAGTCTGTCCATGATGTTTTTCCTGGAGAGAAGTGGCTTCTTTGCTGCCCTCCTTGAGACCAGGCCTTGCTCCAAGAGTCTCCGCCTCACAGTGCGTGCAGATGCACTCACACCTGCCTGCTGCCATTCCTGAGCAAGCTCTGCACTGCTGGTAGCCCGATCCTGCAGCTGAAACACTTTTAAGAGACGTCATGGCGCTTGCTGGTCTTTCTTGGGCGCCCTGGAGCCTTTTTGGCTACAAGGGAACCTCTCTCCTTGAAGTTCTTGATGATGCAATAGATTGTTGACTGAGGTACAATCTTTCTAGCTGCGATACTCTTCCCTGTTAGGCCATTTTTGTGCAGTGCAATGATGACTGCACGTGTTTCTTTAGAGATAACCATGGTTAACAGAAGAGAAACAATGATGCCAAGCACCAGCCTCCTTTTAAAGTGTCCAGTGGTGTCATTCTTACTTAATCATGACAGATTGATCTCCAGCCCTGTCCTCATCAACACCCACACCTGTGTTAATGGAGCAATCGCTGAAACGATGTTAGCTGGTCCTTTTAAGGCAAGGCTGCAATGATGTTGAAATGTGTTTTGGGGGATAAAGTTCATTTTCTAGGCAAATATTGACTTTGCAAGTAATTGCTGTTAAGCTGATCACTGTTTATAACATTTTGGAGTATATGCAAATTGCCATTAGAAAAAATGAAGCAGTAGACTTTGTAAAAATTAATATTTGTGTCATTCTCAAAACTTTTGGCCATGACTGTATATATATATATATATATATATATATAAGTATAATAATAGTATGCCTGTATGTGTATATAATTCATTTACTTCTTTATATACATTATATGTATATATATATATATATATATATATATATACTGTATATATCTGTGTTTTTAATATCTTTTTGACCCAGACGATAAATTAAAACCTCTGTCTTAATTAATCTGAGCTTTTTGAAATATGTAAAAATACTGTAGTTCACTTTGACAAGCTTTATTACGCAGATACTAGGTAAATGATTTCAGAATTGAGCATTCATCTGTCATTTTCTTTAATAATGGTATTTAAAATAATTATCTCTTAAAAGCATACAACTTGATATCTCAGATAGAGATTATCTTGTTATCTGACTTTATTTAATGCTCTAATTATCGATAATGTTTCCAACTTGAATGCACCACTATTAACAAATATGGGTGTGGTACTTTTAAACATACTTTCAAATATTTCAATTCTGAAAATTGCTTTAAAATGTGAACTTTTTAAGGACACTTAATAATTTAAGTTGAAATTATACCCTACAATGGGAGCAAATGTTACTTGTACAGTATAGTTCAGGAGCATGGAAAAATACAATGAAAAATTATTCTACATTTTCACAGCTGAAGTTTATTTTCTTTTAACCAATCCACAAACAGACAATTAAAGCCATTAAAGAAGCACTCCATAAACTTATTTTTTGCCTGAATATGTATATATAGGGTAGTTTGAGTGTGCTAATATACTCACCTACCTCTGTCTTCTCCAGTATACATTGTCACTTGGTTCCTCTTCTGAGTGACATTACCATTCTTCATACTGTCCAGCTCACTTTATGACCTATGTGCGAGCTGGAAGTCCCTGTTAAAATAGTAAGCCTATCATGCTTCATTCTTCCGCTCCATAGACTTACAGCACGTTGTAAAAGCAACATGTAAATCACACAGATTGCAGTGTAACCGAGAGAGTTTGAAGAGTTGTTTTGTCACTTCGTAGAATAATGAAACGGTGCTGGATCCTGAAGAAGACGTCAGTAGGGGAGTATAATAAAATAGTGACCGTATTCTACATACACATATACATATGTTTGGACAAAATAAAAAAAGTTCTTGTGAGGGCTTTTTTGATACTGGAGATGAGAGAGTCTTTTAAAATTCAAATTTGCAGCCTTCTTTAAATTTTCATATTATTCTGCCCGGTTTAAAACTTTTGCTGAGCAGGGACTACAATTTTTTCCTGGTAATATGTCATTTTTTAATCCCTTTCACACAATTTTGCTTTTATTAATGAGGGAAATTATTTATGGGTCTAAAAGAAAGTCTATCCTGTAGACATCCCTTTTCATTCTAACATTTCACCTGTCATCCGACAATCAAGCATGCAGTTTTCCATGCTTGTCAGCACAACTGGTCGCCTGTTAGTTCACTTCTGAAATGGTTGGTCATAGTTAATGTGTAGTCATAGTTATCAGCAATTCTGCACTGTCAGCCCCATCCTCTGCCTTTGCTTGGGTATTTGAATGTCACATGTTCCATCCACCTGATGCTACTATTTTCCATCTACATCCTGTTGCATTTAATTGGGGTCCCCAAGAGCACCAGACCATCAATAAACATACCGTGAATACTCGTGTATAAGCCGAGATTTTCAGCCCATTTTTTGGGGCTGAAAGTCCCCCTCTCGGCCTATACACGAGTCATATACCTGGGGTCAGCGGGGGAGGGGGAGCGGGGGTGTCAGAGATCATACTGACCCCCCTGACGCGTCTCTGCAGCCCCTCCCCCGCTTCTCCCACAGTCTCCCTTCCTTCCTTCAGCAAGCATGTGGTTCCGCTCATTAACCTCATGAATATGTGCATATTCATGAGTTTAATGAGCAGTACCACATGACCGCTGAAGGAAGGAAGGGAGACCGTGGGAGAACAGGGCTGCAGAGAACGCGCCAGGAGGGGGTAAGTATATCCAATATTTACCTGTCCTCGGTCCATCGCTGCTTGCTGCTGTCTGCTGCATCCTCTGTCAGTGACGTTTAGGCAGCAGAGGCCATGATAACATGGTTAGTGCGCTCCGTACCCTCCGCTGGCTGAACATCACTGACAGATGACGTGGCAGACAGCGTCGAGTAGCGATGGACCCGGGACAGGTGAATATCTCAGGTGCTGGGTCCTGAGCCAGCTGCGACACCGGCACCTGTCCCCCATAGTGTGCCAGTGTCCCTGCCTGCTCAGGACTGGACACCTGGCCCCCAGGGATGAGAGATGAGTATGTCACTTTTTTTTCAGCAGCAGCAGCGGCTGCAGCAAGTGGGGGCATAATCTATGGAGCAGCTTATGGGGGCAGCATAGGGGGCATAATCTAAGGAGCAGCTTATGGGGGCAGCATATGGGGCATAGTCTATGGAGCATCTTATGGGGGCAGCAAATGGGGCATAATCTAAGGAGCATTTTATGGGGACAGCATATGGGGGCATAATCTATGGAGCAGCATATGGGAGCATAATCTATGGAACATCTTATGGGGGCAGCATATGGGAGCATAATCTATGGAGCATCTTATGGGGCAGCATATGGGGGCATAATCTATGGAGCAGCATATGAGTACAGCATATGGAGGCATAATCTATGGAGCAGCATATGGGACAGGATATGGGGGCATGATCTATGGTGCAGCATATGGGGGCATTCTATGGAGCAGCATATGGGGGCAGCATATGAGGCATAATCTTTGGAGCAGCATATGGGGGCATAATCTATGGAGCATCTTATGGGGCCATAACCTTTATGGAGCATCTTATGAGGCATAATCTATGGAACATCTTATGGGGCCTAATCTATGGAGCAGCATATGGGGCATATTATTCTAAGGAGCATCTTATGGGGCAGCATATGGGGCATAACCTATGGAGCATCTTATGGGGCATAATCTATGGAACATCGTATGGGGCCATAACCTTTATGGAGCAGCATATGGGGCATATTATTCTATGAAGCATCTTATGGGGCCATTATGAACCTTTGTGCAGCATTATATGGGGTGTATTTTGTATGGCGCATATTATGGGGCCATCATGAACTGTATGGAGCATTATATGGGGCTCCTGATTCAATAAGGATATTCAAAAACATTTAGGCTATGTGCACATGGTGCAGATTCTGTGCAGTTCTGCAGCAGATTTGGCCCAGCAGAACTGCAGCAGAACTGCAAGTGATGTACAGTTCTATTTAAGGCTATATAAAACAAAAAAAGCTGTGCACATGCTGCTGATTTTTCCACACAGATTTGGTGCAGATTTAAAACTGCAGCATGTCACTTATTTTGTGCAGTTCTGCAGCAGTTTTTCATCTGCTCCATTATAGAAATCTGCAGGTGAAAACTGCAGGGGAAATCTGTACAAAAACTGCACTAAATCTTCACTAAAACTGCAGGTAAAACGAAGGTCATTTTACCTGCAGATTTAGCAAAATCTGCATGGAAAATTCCACAGCAGAATCTGTACCGTGTGCATATAGCCTAAACCTACTGATGTCAATTAATTTTTACTTTTATTGGTATCTATTTTTATTTTTGAAATTTACCAGTAGCTGCTACATTTTACACCCTAGGCTTATACACGAGTCAATAAGTTTTCCCAGGTTTTGTGGCAAAATTAGTGGTGTCGGCTTATACTCTGGTCGGCTTATACATGAGTATGTACGGTATATAAGTTACTGTTCTTCCTCTATACCCTGTTACATACTTGTAAACATTATTTTTAAAATAAATATGAGGGTAATGAAAAATTAAGACGTTTCTTTGAAGGGCTTCAATAGGCAGCACATGTCCCCTATTAGCTGTCAATGGTGAATTTCAAGATAACTCATTCTCCAGTACTAATGATAGTTCTTGTGACGTAGAAATGTACTGATGGTGGTTCTGGTGACGCATTAATGTACTGATGGTATGAAATTCATGTACTGATGGTGGTTCTGGTGTTGTATTTACTTACTGATGATATTTCTGGTGCCATATTCATGTACTATTGATGGTTCTGGTGCTCTAATTATGTTCTGATGATGATTTTGGCTTCATATTCATGCACCGATGATGGTTTTGATGATGAATATATCGCTGGAATCATCATCACTAGATGAATGCAGCACCAGAACAACCATCGTTACATAAATGCATCACTAGAACCGGAATACATCACCAGAACCACTATCAGTTTTGTGCAAGCTGTATTGTCACATTACGGATGCAAAATCCATGAGACATATCCCTCTATTTATAATAGGGGTCAGGTTATTTTCTATAAGGGTATTTGCTAAATACTGGATACCTAAGCTGAAATCAAACAGCCCCGATTATAGTCAATTTTATTAGTTTCCAGAACTATCCTTGGGTTCTACATTTAAAATATATGATGTCAGGTATGAATATCGTTATTTTATCCCCTGTATTTTGTAAATGGTCAGACAAAAATTGTTGATTCTGCATCTATGGTTGAAATTGCACTCCCTGTTAAGTCACATCATTAAAGTACAACTCTTTTTTTTAACTTTTGATTAAAAAAATTGGGAAGCAGGAAACAATTTAATGGATGTTATCATCAAAGTTTTCTACCTAACTAATTGGCGTTGAAGGGGAGATGTGCATTCGGGTCCTGTTACCTTAATCTCTGAGCCATTCGTTTGCTTTTGGGTGGGAGTGGGTGGGAAGGGGGAGCGCACCATTGGCTTCATCTGCCTAGGGCACCAAAATGCTGTGTCCCAACCCTGACTGCACCATAGATATCTTGACCAGGTGGGAGTTGAGTTTCTACCAAAAAAATGTGACTGGGAGGATTTGATTGTTTTTTGTCTGCACAATCAGGAGTAGATACCTAACAATTGAGAAAGAGAAGTAAGAAAAATAGGAATACAAGACTGTAAATGATGATGATAATGATGATCATTATTTCAATCAGGTACTAATTGAGAATGAGGCCTGGCTACAGTAAAAAATAGTCAAAAAAAATGTTCACAGGACCAGGGAAGAAAAATCAAAGTGTAAACATATATTCCCTTTTAAAAGCATGAAACTTTAAACAATTGAGGTAAAAAACACCCCCCAGTGCAATCAATACAATACAATCTCCTACATGAATAACCTGTAGTAGCCCTATGCTAACCTGCTATCCCTTCCTGGCAGTGGAGGTTGGCACCCTAAAAGATACGATTATTTGGCGCCCCCACTCCGCGACGGCTGTCCCAGACTAGCCCTGGTAGATCCTTATAAACTATATGTGGGAAAACAATGAGCAAATAAAAGAGATGAAAAGATAGTGCTTAATATTATACACTTAGGCTATTATATGCAAACATAGAAAACCTCTTGTATACCCAATATATAGCAGCAATCTTGTCTTTTTAGGCATAATCTCCCATGAATCAAAAATTGCAGATTTCATTAGCCTAAAGGCCCTTTTACATTTAGCGATGCACCAGCGATCCAACCAGCGATCCGACCCGGTCAGGATCGCTGGTGCATCGCTAAATGATCGCTAGTGAGCTTTCATACAGAAAGATCTCACAGCGATGCAGCAGCGACGCAGCGCACGATACTTACCATTCACACACAGCGATCCTGCGTCCTCCCGCCCGCCTCCACGCGTCGCTGGACGTCACAGCAGGAAGCACCCGACGAGAAATGGAGCCGGACATTCTCGCGCGATCAGTGATGAGCAGCGGGGGAGCCGGTCGCTGGTAAGTATCACACATAGCGATATCGCTAGCAATATCGCTATAGCGTCACAAAACCAGTGACGTTTTAGCGATATTGCTAGCGATATTGCTTAGTGTAAAACCCCCTTTATACACTGTCAGATAGGGCCAAAACAATCTCTCTGCAATAAAACAGACAAGCACATACAAGAGGTAAAAAATAGTAGCATGGTTTAATTAAGGGACATCAGGGTTTTGTCCATATTGGTTCCCACAGAGGGCAATAAATGAAATTAAGAAAAAGCCAAAGAAACAGCTGGGGGTTCAGCCTCGACGCATTTCCCTGTCTACACGGTTCATCAGGAGGCACAATAAGGAACCAGCCAATTCATAGATGTGAGGTGTCCAGATAGGGAGGCAGACCTGTCCAATGCTATATAGGGCTAGTTTATATACCCTAAAATGGAGTCCAAGGACCAATCATGTCCGGCCAAAACAAACACACCCACATTTCCCAGGACGCACCGGGTCTTCTAGAAGGTCTCCTTAATAAATTTTGTTAAATATACCCACGCATCAAACCCTATTTCCAGCAGTATGATTAGAAGGGGAATAAAGTAAAATAAAAATGTATGGAAAACAGGAGACACAGTATGAATCAGATACCTGGGAACAGCATGGAGCATAGACAATTTCCTGTGACGCTTTCCTGGGCATGCACAGATAGGCGTCACATAGCTGTCAGCAAGACAATTACAGCCAAGCATTCCAATGTGGAACGCAAGCCCTTTCCTGTGCGCTGGGAGACGGCATGCTTCTGGACATGCGCAGTACAGATTTAACATAGAGCGACAGATTTCCTGTTAAATATATCGCGATACTTAGCTGCGTTCCAGTGTGGAACGCAAACACTTTCTTTGCACTTGTGTAAAGGCCCTGTCACACTAAGCGACTTACCAGCGATCCCGACACCAATATCAAGGTGTCAGGATCGCTAGTTAGTCGCTATGTGATCGCTGGTGAGCTGTCACACAGACAGCTTCACCAGCGATCAGCACAGCGACGCCGAGCGCCCGGCATCGCTTGCCATCGCTGCAAAAAATAGAATCAAAATAAAAAATATAGTTATTCTCACCTTCCGACGTCCCATTCAGCCATCCTGCCTCTCTTCACTCTCCGGTCCCAGTGATCCTTTGCGAGAATGACCGCGAGATGTCACGGTCTCGAGGGATAACAAAGTCTCGCAGTCATTCGTGCAAAAGATCACTGGGACCGGAGCGTGGAGAGAGGCGGGATGGCTGAACGGGACGTCGGAAGGTGAGAATAACTATATTTTTTATTTTTTTTATTATTTTTTACAGCTGATCGCTGGTCTCCCGCCTGTCACACGCAGCGATGCGTGCTGGCCAGCGGGAGACCAGCGACCAAAGAAATGTCCAGAGGTTTCTTCCAGCGATCAGCGATACTGGCAGGGGGGCCGCTCGCTGATCGCTGTCACACACAGCAATCTCGCTGGTGAGATCGCTGTTACGTCACAATAGTTGTGACTCAGCAGCGATCTCGCTACCGAGATCGCTTAGTGAGACGGGGCCTTAAGCATGTGCAAACAGCAATAGATAAGAGAACCCGCACATAAAAACACTAATAGTGCGGAAATATAGATTAACCATTGTCTCCCCTCTCAATAGCCTTCTCAGAAAATAACATAACAGATGAAAAACAATAAAATTATTATCAGCGTGTTGTATTGGTATCCAAATCATATAACTGATAAAGGAAATAGAAGATACATAAACTAGTTAGCCATAATTGGTACTTAATGTAATATTAAGATTAAGGAATGGGATCTATCAAAAGGATCCCCCATCAAAACTTGAAGCAGAAGTAAGACGGTCTAAACAACAAGATGTCATAATGGAACAAAAAGAACGGCTGTGCTAAACAAAGCAGGCATAGGTAAGGGATTCATTTAACCCCCGTGGTGACACAGATTGCACTCTAAAGATCCACTGGGCCTCATGTTAGAGAATGGTCTTGTTAATATCTCCTCCCCTTAACTTAGGTTTCACCAATTCAATCATTGAGAAGGAAATCTCCTCCAAATGTCCATCATGTTTTTCACTCACATGATGGGCAATGGAAGTGTCCCTTTTGTTTCTAATGTCGTCCAAGTGCTCACCAACCCTAATCCTCAACTCTCTACTGGTTTTTCCAATGAAAACCACGGGGCATGTGCAAGTGGCTTTGTAAACCATCCCCCTGGTTCTACAATTGCGAAAGTTTTTTATATAAAAATCTTTACCATTGGCCGCACTAGAAAACCGCTTGCCCTGTGACATATAGCGACATTTTGAACAGTTTCCACATTTAAAGAAGCCTATTGGCTTTCGGTCCAGCCATATTCCAGTTTTTAAAAAAATAAATGTGAAAAGAAGGCATAGGAAGATATCTTGTGGATTTGCTCATATTGCTGACTAGCTTGATTTTCCAGCATGAGCATGTGATAACGGTTCATGTGCTGTTAGAGAGCAATAGTTCCTAGTGTATTTAAGATTGGATTAGCACAGTTTATTTTTTTCTGCAAAGCCTGCACACTGCAAAACACTGAAAAAAATGCAAGCCATTGAAAGTCAATGGGTTGGTGAAAAAATTTGAAAGCACTTGGATGACATCCTAGCTTTGTACGATTTTCACGGAATATCAGAATGGAGAAGGTGGAGAAGTCGTTTTTTTTTTATTTCTCCACGTTCAAGAAAAATGGATGACACTCGGAACCCACTCAGAAAATACTTGTTCTATACCTATACTCATACTACACTCTGATTAAACTCTGATCATAGGCTGATCAGAATAATCAATCTGCTTTTCTCACACGTGGAATAATTGGACTTCTGAATGAGCCCTAAGCCTTACAATCATATTTACATTGCTCAAAAAATAAAGGGAACACTAAAATACCACATCCTAGATATCTCTGAATGACATATTCCAGCTGCAAATTTTTATTCATTGCATAGTGGAATGTGTTCAGAACAATAAAACATAACAATTATCAATGTAAATCAAAATAAATATCCCATGGAGATCTGGATTTAGAATGATACTCAAAATCAAAGTGGAAAGTCAAATTACAGGCTGACTCAACTTCAGTAGAAATGCCTCATGACAGGGAAAAGATGCTCAGTACTGTGTGTGGCCTCCACGTGCCTGCATGACCTCCCTACTGTACAATGCCTGGGCATGCTCCTGATGAGGCGGTGGATAGTCTCCTGAGAGATCTCCTCCCAGACCTGGATTAAAGCATCCGCCAACTGCTGGACAGTCTGTGGTGCAAAGTGATGTTGGTGGATTGAGCGAGACATGATGTCCCAGATGTGGTCAATCGGATTCAGGTCTGGGGAATGGGCGGGCCAGGCCATAGCTTCAATGCCTTCATCTTGCAGGAACTGCTGACACACTCCAGCCACATGAGGTCTGGCATTGTCCGGCATTAGGAGGAACCCAGGGCCAACTGCACCAGCATATGGTCTTACAAGGAGTCTGAGGATCTCATCCCGGTACCTAATGGCAATCAGGCTACCTCTGGCGAGCACATGGAGGGCTCCAAAGAAATGCCACCCCACACCATTACTGACCCACTGCCAAACTGGTAATGCTGAATGATGCTGCAGGCAGCAGACCGCTTTCCATGGCATCTCCAGACTCTGTCACGTCTGTCACATGTGCTCAGTGTGAACCTGCTTTCATCTGTGAAGAGCACAAGGCACCAGTTGCAAATTTGCCAATCCTGGTGTTCTGTGGCAAATACCAAGCATCGTGCAAGGTGTTGGGCTGTGAGCACAACCCCCATCTGTGGACGTCAGGCACTCAGACCATCCTCATGGAGTCGGTTTCTAACCGTTTGTGCAGACACATGCACATTTGTGGCCTGCTCTCGGTCATTTTGCAGGGCTTTGGCAGTGCTCCTCCTGTTCCTCCTTGCACAAAGGCCGAGGTAGCGGTCCTGCTGCTGGGTTGTTGCCCTCCTATATTCCCCTCCACGTCTACTGGTGTACTGACCTGTCTCCTAGTGGCAACTCCAGCATCTGGACACTATGCTGACAGACACAGCAAACCTTCCTGCCACAGCTTACATTGATGTGCCATCCTAGATGAGCTGCACTACCTGAGCCACTTGTGAGGGTTGTAGAGTCCGTCTCATGCTACCACGAGTGTGAAAGCACAACCAACATTCAAAAATGACCAAAACATCAGCCAGAAAGCATTGGCACTGAGATGTGGTATGTGGTCCCCACCTGCAGAACCACTCATTTATTGAGGGTGTCTTGATAATTGCCAATAATTTCCATCTGTTGTCTATTCCATTTGCACAACAGCATGTGAAATTTATTGTCAATCTGTGTTGCTTCCTAAGTGGACAGTTTGATTTCACTGAAGTTTACTTTACTTGGAGTTATATTCTAGTGTTTAAGTGTTCCCTTTATTTTTTTCAGCAGTGTAGCTTACCCCACTAGAAGTATTCCTAAAAAAAAGGACATGGGTAGCAAACGGAACTCAGCAGTGCGAGCTGGATGTGTCTGGCAACAGTTCAACAAAACTTACACTAGAGAACTTATAACATTAATTTACAAGCCTTAACTTGGATAATGGCCAGGTATTTGAAATTATCTATTCTCAATCATCCTAATCAGCACTTTTAAAATATGTTTAGTTAGTGCAATTGGACAAGTAGGTCAGCATTGTTAAAGTATATTACAAATGTTAACATTGAATGGGTCACATATAAGTAGATAGGTTCACTTTAACCATTGAAACACTTTTGCATACTTATAAGGTATGCATTTATGTCTGAGAATATGATGATATACAGTATAACTAGCTAAACCACATAATATTCCATCATCGTCACCTGCTGAAAGGCCTCTGAAATTACAGGACATTCAATATTGTACTGGAATATAGAGAGTCTACAAAATCTAGTTCTGGTAAGCAAATTTGCTAAACGACATAATTCTGTATAAAAGAAGTGAAATGCAATTTATAAATATGAATGTGCAATGTTTAAAGGGAATCTGTCACCCTGTATTTGAAACCCAATCTGAGAACAGCATAATGAGACAGAAACCCTCATTCCAGCAATGTGTCACTTATTGGGCTGCTTGCTGCAGTTTGATAAAATCACTGTTTTCGCCCAACACTGATGTGTAGTTTTCTTTTTATGCACAGAGTACACAGATAGCTATCTACCAGTAGTCAGCACTCAGCATTCAGAGTACTGGTATATATACAGCAGATAAAATAGTGATTTTATCAAAACTGCACAAAGCAGCACAGTAAGTGATTCATTCCTGAAATAAAGGTCTCTTCTCCTACAACATTCTGCTTTCTGATGGGCTATCAAAAACACAGTCACAGATTCCCCTTAAAAATGTTACATTTTTATAAAAATATTCTTCATATATTTGCATGGAAGTCTTCGATTCTTGGAGTAAGACCATGAATGGCAAACATGAAACTTTTTTTAGAAGAACTTTGTAAAATTATTTTAACACTATTCATAACAGAAGACGCTATGTAATAAGGAAAAACACAATACATAACTAGATAGCATGGTATGTAATAAGGAATAGTGTAAGGGTACCGTTACACTTAGCGATGCACCAGCGATTCCGACAACGATATGGATAGCTGGTGCATCGCTAAGTGGTCGCTAGTGAGCTGCCACACAGGCAGATCTCACCAGCAACATAGCAGGGGTCGGGGGTCGCTATTTACCTGTCAGACGCGGCGATCCTGACGTCCTCCCGCCCGGGTCCACGTGTCGCTCGTCGGCGCCACAGGAAGCCCAGCAGGAAGCGCCTGACGAGAAATGGTCCAGGACATTCTCGCGCGACCACCGATGAGCAGCGGGGGAGCCGGTCGGAGGTAAGTATCAGACATAGCGATATCGCTAGCAATATCGCTGCTACGTCACAAAATCGGTGACGTTACAGCGATATTGCTAGCGATATCGCTATGTGTAACGGGGGCTTTATACATAATAAAAGACTAAAATACACTAAATACTAAGGAATAGTGCTTTACATGGTAAGACTGCATTCCTGCATCCGTGTGAAGCATTAGTGTGTTGCCGATCTTTTTTATTCGTCAACACACAGACCCATCAAGTATGTCCTATTCTGATCCTCAAAATCAGATCAGAATAGGACATGCTCTGAGTCTCGCAGATCTTATTCTTGGATTTGTGATTTTCATGGATATGTGAATGGATTCATGAAACTGTCTGTCCATGTACCGTTTGATAAAAAAATCTGGCAGCACATGAACATATCACACAAATATGACAATGTGGCCTATTGGAGGCTGTTTTAACCCTCCGTCAGGCGCAATAGATCTGACAGGCACACAGTAATTAGTTTCACTTCTCTCTCCTTGCCCACTTATCAGAAAACCCCACCCCTCCTAGTTATCTCCTGACTCTACAGGCTCTGTGAAACCTGATATCACAGTGAGTCAGCAGACCTTCTAGTGAGCAGATATCAACACTTTGGCTTCTCAGGCACATTGCGCCTGATTTCAACACAAATTGAAAGGTTAGTATTTTCTTTTTTTATTCATCACGATTGTGTATTTAGCTTGTTTTATGAAGGATTAATGCTAAGTTAGTGTACATAAGTACTGTTTTCTTAGACAAAAGGAGGGTGGCTTCTAAGGCACAGTGCGCCCTAACACATACTCTTTCTCTCTTGCTTCAGATTTTCTGCTGCAATGGCCAGAAAACAGTATGATTCATCTAAACCCCTTCATTTAGAAGAAATGAAGATTTTTTTGTTAGAAGATGATGAGGAAGAACCAGCAGTAATTGAGGATTTAGAGGAATCTAGTGACATTTCATCTGAAGATGAGGTAGCAGAATGTAACACTGATTCTGGAACAGAGCAGGATGGTGATGACACTGATACAGAGGAAACAGACACAGATCTAGCTTATTATTTGGGCGAAGATAAAAATACAAAGTGGAACAAAAAGGCACCCAAGAACAAACAGCGCAGAGAATCCCACAATATTATTACACACCTTCCTGGAGTTATTGGAAGTGCTAGAAAAGCTAAAACTGCAGTGGAATGTTGGAGTAATCTAATTACAGATAGCATGTTGGAAACTATTGTTCGGTTCACTAACCAGTATATTGACACAATCAAAGAGCAATTCTCCAGAGAGAGGGACATCAAAAACACTGATGTGATTGAACTCAAGGCATTTATTGGCTTGTTATACCTAGCTGGTGCTTTCAGAGCAAATAGGCAAAGTTTGGAGGAGCTGTGGGGGACAGACGGTGATGGCATCGAAAAATTCAGCCTTGTGATGAATCTGAAACGATTCAAAGTCCTGATCCGTTGCCTCCGTTTCGATGATCTTCTGCTGCAATTGAAACCACTGAAGATGAGTAGAAAATAATTAAGTAACATCTAAGTGCAATATCCTTTAAGTTTTTTTCCATAATTTTATATTTAAGCAATAGTTAAGTAAAGATAACTGGAGCCTATTTGGCGGTACTACCGAAAAGTGGTACTTTTAGTTTTAATAAGTTTATGGTTAATAAATGTTTTTTTTTGCATCTGATTTGGTGTAATCTCTTTTAATACATTCCTATGAAGGTCACTGACTACTTCTATAGTCCTGAAATTGAAATATGTAGCTACTATAGGTGGTTTTCTGACCTGTGCTTGTCAGGCACATTGCGCATGAACTGAGGAGAATCTATATTGCGCCTGACGGAGGGTAAATAGTTACTTACAGTGACCATGGACGTTTCTTCTAATTAGTTTTCTGTTGGTTCTTTTCCATCTGGTCAGACCTTCATGTCCACATCTCCCAGCCGTGCCTTGTCTTGTAACAATAATAACTGCATCACTGAAAATAACAAGGTCACATATATTATATACATAAATTTGTCTCCTGAATTAAAAATCCCAAACACTGTTCCCCTACATAAAAATTATACCGTATTTTGCGGATTATAAAACGCACCGGATTATAATACGCATCCCAAATTTTGGGGAAAAATAGGGAAAAATGTATTTTAAATAGTATGATGGTGTGTTTTATAGTTCACTTTTATGGTAGCTTACTGGGGGTGGCGGCTGCAGATGAGCTGGGTCTCAAGAAAAAGGGTCGCTGCTGCAGGAAGCTGGTGGTGGAGGCAGGAGTGGGTGAAACTGTGGGACGCAGGCTGGAAGGGGGGGTGTTTGGCAGTGCGGAGTCTTCACCAACATTATGTGAACACCAAAAGACCCCGCTCTTTCATGGTTTTCAATGTGGTGGACTTCGGGAAAATGGCCGCCGGAGGGGATACATCTGCAGATTGAGATCTAGGCACAGACCAGCACAGTCCCACACAGGTCAGCACTGTCCCGCAAGTGTGGGGGCTCTGTGTTTTAACAAAATGTCGCCAGAGCCCCTGCACCATCAAACACCCCTTAATACCAGCCTGGGATCTGTAGCATCGCCCAACTCCTGCTGCCGCCACCATCTTCATGCAGCCACAAACTTGGGACACCGCTTCACCGCAACCAGTAAGCTCCGTTCAGATTATATGAAGCATTTTTGGGAAAACAAGTGTGTCTTATAATCTGAAAAATTTGGTATACCACACCATTAATATACTTTTAGCCACACACCATTTAAAATGTAAACAAATAAGCCAGCACTGTGCACCCCTTTAACTATAATCTCCTCTGCCCAATAAATATAAATTAATCACTGTGACACTGTCCCCTAATTTATTTGAAGGCTATGTTCACACTTTAAGGTTTTTACCCATGAAATTATTGTGGAAAATATGCAGCAATTTTCAGGACCAGTAAAGTGCATGAGATTTCTGAATTCTCACTCATTCGTTGCTTATTTTTTCCTTGCAGATTTACAGCAGGTAAAAACTCAGCATAATGCTATTTTTTACAGAGTATTTCACCCATGCCAATGAGTTGAGAAAGATATGCCGCAAACACACATTTAAAAAAATGTCAAAAACACATTTTTTAGGCTGCATTTTTCTTGACAACACATCAGGATTTGCAGCAGATTCTTGACATGTGCACATAGTCTTAGTCCCTATCCTGTATCCTCTTACCCAACGCACATTCATAATAAGTCCTTCATAGTGTCATTATGAATTAGGGTCTGGGAGAAGAGGTTATCAGGGTCTTATAATGTAATTGTGCACCTGCAAAAGTGGCGTAAGACTCTGACAACATTGTTCACAGCTCTGACCTGGGAGTCAAAAATGCTTCCAGGGGTCTTCCCCATCATGTTCCCATGTCATTTGAGCACTGTTCCCATTGATTCCCAACATTTTTAGACCCAAAAAAGACCCCAAGTACATTTCAGTATACTCAACCAGAGCATTTTAGTGCTCGCCCATCACTAGTTGTTAACCTTTTCAGCACCAAAAGAAGCAAAATCCATTTAATATGAAACACAAACACACGGGCTAAGTGGAAAATCTGCGATTCATAGTACATAGTGATATTATAACCCCAGGTTAGGGATGAGCGAGTAGTGAAGTATTCGGACTCGCTGTACTCGTTACGAGTACCTCCTAATACTCGGGTACTCGTAACGAGTAGCGAGTCCAATGTAAGTCTATGGGAAATGCAAGTAATGGGCTTTGTGTGTGTGCTGGGCTGGGCGGGGACTGTGCGAAGACTGTGCCGGGCTGGGCGGGACTGTGCTGGCCTGTGCAAAGACTGTGCCAGGCTGTGCGGGACTGTGCTGGCCTGTGCGAAGACTGTGCTGGGCTGTGCGGGACTGTGCTGGGCTTTGCAGGTACTGTGTGGGGACTATGCCGGGCTGTGTGGGACTGTGCTGGCCTGTGCA
Organism: Dendrobates tinctorius; assembly: GCF_039654945.1. NCBI lineage: Eukaryota > Metazoa > Chordata > Amphibia > Anura > Dendrobatidae > Dendrobates > Dendrobates tinctorius. Next base: position 32,668,040 of record NW_027361732.1, on the reverse strand, counting down.
GGACTGTGCTGGGCTGTGTAGGTACTGTGCGGGGACTGTGCTGGACTGTGCGGGACTGTGCTGGGCTGTGCGGGGACTGTGCGGGGACTATGCCGGGCTGTGTGGGACTGTGCTGGGCTGTGCAGGGACTGTGCGGAGACTGTGCTGGGCTGTGAGGGACTGTGCTGGCCTGTGCGGGACTGTGCTGGGCTGTGCGAGGATTGTGCGGGGACTATGCCGGGCTGTGTGGGACTGTGCTGGGCTGTGCGGGGACTGTGCAAGACTGTGCTGGGCTGTGCGGGGACTGTGCGGAGACTGTGCTGGGCTGTGCAGGGACTGTGCTGGGCTGTGTGGGGACTGTACGGGCCGTGCCAAATATTGCGAGGCAAGTAGTGAAATACTCGCCAGGATTCGAGTACTGCGAGTACCACATTACTCGCCGAGTACCGAATCATAACGAGTGTACTCGCTCATCCCTACCCCAGATCTCTCAGGAGGACGTGATCAACTATTGACACTCTGCCTGAAGGCTTCCATTGAAATAGGACTCACCACCTCTCATGGCAAACTATTCCACTCGCTGTTGTCTAAAGTGTCAAGAACTAGTTATTACTTGTTAAATTTTGCTGAGATTTTGGCTTAATCTAAGGATGGGAAATCATGATTGTACAGACATCCTGGAGCCAGGTCATTGGAAAGGGAAAAATTATGTTAGTATTAATAATACAATGCATTTAGTTAGAAAAACAGGCTCAGACAGAGGTTTTCTGAAAGGAAAGGTGCTAAATACATAATTGAGTTGTGGCTACTTAATCTAAACTTCAGCACATTTGTAGGCACAGTGTGTAACTCTGTACTCTATTTGTGTACATTATAATCCTTTAATATTTGTAAGTCTCAGAAATCCTGATATTTGTTCAAATTCAACACCTTTTATAAAATCAATATGTATTTTGTTTATACTGGATAAGTAATAAGTAATAATAATTAAAATGTAAAATCATCATTGATTATTTCATCAATCTACCATTTTATACTATATATATTACCTTTTACAGTAAAAAAAAATAGTTCAGTATCATTTTTATGAACCCTTTAGTGACTAAGCCCATTTTCAAGGATCACCAGCAGTCGTCAGTTGTATATCGCAGCTGATATTCTTCTATAATGGCCAGGATCGATGATTGTATAGAAATAAATAACTAGTCAAAAATATGACTTTTTTTCATCATCTTTCCTGACCCAAAAAGTAAAAGATAAATAAAAGTGGTATAGCTGAAAATGTAATTTGGTCCTGCAAAAAAAAACCAAACCCTTATTTGGCTCTGTCGACAAAAAAAGTACGGCTGTCAGAATATGGTGATGTAAAAAGTTTGTTTGTAAAACATAGTGTTTATTGTGCAAAGGAGGCAAAAGATAAAAGGCTACTTAAATGTGGTATCATTTTGATTGACTGGCCGACCCACAGACTCAAGTTTTCTTATCACTCTTACGATATGGCCAATACATTTCTAAGTTTTGGCCACTGTCAGAGCAGTGTTCACAGATAACATTTGATGAACTATCTCAAAATGAGAAATTGTTTAGCAGTTTATGGTGTATTTGTATCCAGAAGTAAAAACTATGATCTATGTATTAGGCCATTAAATGGCATTTTTGCAATTTTCCCTCTGCAACAACCACTGTGCACAAATTTATTTCATTTGCCACCCAGATCAAAATAGCCTCTATATCTGAAGTTGAATTTCAAGAGTGTAATTTGCAACAAAATAGCCACTTTGTGTGAATTTATACTGTTTTATGTTTTAGCACTTCAAATGATGTCCACAAATGAGTCTGTGAAAGTCTGAGCCCTTACAGGTGTTCCTTCTCTTCTGAGCCTTGGCATTGCCAAAATAGTAGTGTATGACCATGTATAGGGAAATTCTGTACCTCAGAGAAATAGTGTAATGGTAAAGCTGAAACATTTGGAGCTAAATAAACTTATTATTTCAAACAAAATACCCAGTTGCATTCTAGATGCAAAAACAGCTGCACAAGACAGTGGGACAACCAACTCCAATATAACTATGAATACAGGAGGATATGGAGTAAACAGGTTAAAGAAATTTGTATTTTTATAAATATTTATAAATGACACAATGAAAAGTGGATAAAGTGCATAAAAGACAGACAAACATCCAGGGTACTGCATAAGCTCATAATGATCAGTACGTAATACATAATACAAGCAAAAGCTAATACACTCAGGTAAAGTGTTCCTCTACAAGGACCAAAAGTTCCTGTAGTGCACCTAGAAAAAAGTGGCATAATATTCATAACAAGTACAAGGGCACAAAGGAAAGACTGTAGCTGACCCTGAGCAGGATGGCAGCACCCCAACGTGCATTTCGTACGTTCAAAACAATCTTTTCAAGGTGTTGCCTTTAAACTGGCTGACAAGGGGGGACATCATCATCTGGCCTAATGACAAATATGAATAAGAGGCGTTTTGCCAACTCAAAGAGCCACATACTCATACCAAACTTTCATATAATCCAGTGTCCTCCTCCTCATCACAATGCCAGCAGATCCTTGTCAGGACTCGAAAAGATGGAATTATTTACAAAAGGATGTTAGAGGGATTAACGGTCAGGTCCCCCAATGTCCCTACCTTCTACCTTTTCTTGCCCAAACTCCACAAATATGCCATCAACACTCCTAGGCAACAATCGTCTCAGGGATTGAGGGGTTCTGTGATCCTATTTGCAGATTTAATGACTATTATCTTAAGCCCATGGTTGAGCCACTACCATCCTTTGTCCGTGACACAACGGACATCTTGGCTCAGGTGATTGCATCTTTGTGGACAAAGACACCTTGCTTGTCACCGCAGATATTGAGACCCTGTACACCTGCATTAACCACTCTCATGGTCTGGTGTTGTGAGTTCATTTTCCCCTTCGTCACTGAGGTCTGGTGAACTCCCTATTCTGGTGAAGGAAGGTAATGAGCCTGATTATCAGGCACCTGAGCCTGATGAGGATGACTGGCTGAGTGGAGTCACGGACTGGATATAAGGCTGCCGACGCCCTTCTGCCCTGCGGGTGATTTCTCTGTGGACTTCTAGGACACCAGTCTGATTCCTGCTCCTTTAAGCTAAGTTTTTCTGCTTTGCCTGTTTGCATTAGTGTTTAGTTTTTGTTTTCCTTGCTTTTCTGGATTCTGCCATTCCCTGCTGGGGTGAGCTGAATCTCCTTTTGCCTGTAGCTCTGTCTTCAGAATATTCCTGAGTACTGACATAGCTTTTTTGAAGCCTAGCGTCTTCAGGGCCTTTTTCACTGTCAGTCTGTTGGCTCTTATTTTCATAGGGTTTTTCACGGATTGCAGACAGCAGCCTTCCTGTCCTTTCCTATGTAGGTAGTTTGGGCCCCGTCTTTGCTCAGTCTATCTTTCTGTCTGTGTTAGTGTTTTCATCTTGCTTCACCGTCATTATATGTTGGGGGCTGCCTATTGCTTTGGGGTCTGCTCTGGGGCAGTTTAGTTTTCCTCTTTCTTTCTTTAGGCCTAGTTATTTCTCCGGCTGTGATCGAGGGGTCTAGGGCATCGTAGGAACCCCCCACGGCTACTGCTAGTTGTGTTGATAGGTTCAGGGGTCTGCAATCCGATAGCTGCCAACTTCTCTGGTTTTCTGGACTTAGCTAGCAGTTCTGTTTTTGCCCCCTACGGTGACTCAATCATAACAGTCTGGATGCGGTACACCTTTTCTTTCGGACCTCCGACCTGGATTGCCCTTTGTGTGAGCTTATCCTCGAGCTGCTGCACTTTTTACTTACCCACAACTTCTTTGTATTTAAAGATATTTTCTACCTGCAGAAGTGTGGCACAGCCATGGGTGCAGCTAAACTTTCCTTTGTTCATGGGAGAGATTCCTTTTTGGGGAAGTGGGCGCACTGGCCGCCGACCATGGCTGCCGACCATGTGCTGTGCTGGCTCAAGTATCTTGATGACATCCTTATTTTGTGGGACAGGACAGTGCAGCAGCTCAGGGAGTTTATGGAACAACTCAATATGAACTTACGTAATAGACTGACTTATAATTACAACTACAAAGATATTGATTTTCTGGACATCTCTCAGGAGATCGACGACAACTCGTGTATCCAGACGAATGTCTACAGGAAACCTGCATCTGTCAATGCTCTGATATGCGCTTATTCTGCTCACAATCCTGCCACCATAAGGGCTATCCCTGTTGGACAGTTCCTAAAAATGAGGCGGGTCTGCTCCTCAGATGACAGATTTGAGGCACAAGTTTCTGATCTTAAAAAACGCTTTGAATTTCATGGCTATAGTCCCAGGTGCATTAAAGCAGTTTGTAGGGGGCAAGAAAGACACCACACAATAGTCTTTAATATTCAACTAATGAAAACATAAGTAGAGGTAGGGATGAGAAAATTAGGTTAATTTCCACCTATTACCACGAGTGGAGCGTTTAGCCAAACATTGGGCTATACTCAGAACTGAGCCATAAACCACTAAAAATTGTAAACTAAGCAAATTTTATTTAAACCAAAAATGAAAAACAGTATTAAAATACAAGACATATATCATATTAAATGAAAACAGATGGAGGAGATATGGAAATAGGTGAGGAGGTAAAACAGACAAAAGTCAAACAGTAGAACCAAGGGAAGCAGTGCTGCCAAATTCCAATGGCAAACATGCAAAACAGAAGCCGCGGAGACACCATCACATGTTTCTCAACGCAAGCAGTGACCAGCCAGGTCTTTGCCCGGGAAGGAACAACCACGGGAAGGGCAGTCTCCAATGAAGGAAACCACCTATGCCAAAACATGGTATCCATCCACATACAGCTGTTTCGGGGTATTGCCCCTCATCAGTGTGGAGTAGGAAACTGGCTGGTAGGAGCAATGCCTAGTAAAAAGACTATGAAAAGGAGGATGAATGAACTCATGGAGATCAACATCCGACACTGCGGAGACACCATCACGTGTTTCTCAACGCAGTGATTCTAGAGCACTGCCCCCATCCCTTATGGGAAATATGTAAAACATGCAAAACAGAAGCCGCGGAGACACCATCACATGTTTCTCAACGCAAGCAGTGACCAGCCAGGTCTTTGCCCGGGAAGGAACAACCACGGGAAGGGCAGTCTCCAATGAAGGAAACCACCTATGCCAAAACATGGTATCCATCCACATACAGCTGTTTCGGGGTATTGCCCCTCATCAGTGTGGAGTAGGAAACTGGCTGGTAGGAGCAATGCCTAGTAAAAAGACTATGAAAAGGAGGATGAATGAACTCATGGAGATCAACATCCGATCTCCATGAGTTCATTCATCCTCCTTTTCATAGTCTTTTTACTAGGCATTGCTCCTACCAGCCAGTTTCCTACTCCACACTGATGAGGGGCAATACCCCGAAACAGCTGTATGTGGATGGATACCATGTTTTGGCATAGGTGGTTTCCTTCATTGGAGACTGCCCTTCCCGTGGTTGTTCCTTCCCGGGCAAAGACCTGGCTGGTCACTGCTTGCGTTGAGAAACATGTGATGGTGTCTCCGCGGCTTCTGTTTTGCATGTTTTACATATTTCCCATAAGGGATGGGGGCAGTGCTCTAGAATCACTGCGTTGAGAAACACGTGATGGTGTCTCCGCAGTGTCGGATGTTGATCTCCATGAGTTCATTCATCCTCCTTTTCATAGTCTTTTTACTAGGCATTGCTCCTACCAGCCAGTTTCCTACTCCACACTGATGAGGGGCAATACCCCGAAACAGCTGTATGTGGATGGATACCATGTTTTGGCATAGGTGGTTTCCTTCATTGGAGACTGCCCTTCCCGTGGTTGTTCCTTCCCGGGCAAAGACCTGGCTGGTCACTGCTTGCGTTGAGAAACATGTGATGGTGTCTCCGCGGCTTCTGTTTTGCATGTTTTACATATTTCCCATAAGGGATGGGGGCAGTGCTCTAGAATCACTGCGTTGAGAAACACGTGATGGTGTCTCCGCAGTGTCGGATGTTGATCTCCATGAGTTCATTCATCCTCCTTTTCATAGTCTTTTTACTAGGCATTGCTCCTACCAGCCAGTTTCCTACTCCACACTGATGAGGGGCAATACCCCGAAACAGCTGTATGTGGATGGATACCATGTTTTGGCATAGGTGGTTTCCTTCATTGGAGACTGCCCTTCCCGTGGTTGTTCCTTCCCGGGCAAAGACCTGGCTGGTCACTGCTTGCGTTGAGAAACATGTGATGGTGTCTCCGCGGCTTCTGTTTTGCATGTTTTACATATTTCCCATAAGGGATGGGGGCAGTGCTCTAGAATCACTGCGTTGAGAAACACATGATGGTGTCTCCGCAGTGTCGGATGTTGATCTCCATGAGTTCATTCATCCTCCTTTTCATAGTCTTTTTACTAGGCATTGCTCCTACCAGCCAGTTTCCTACTCCACACTGATGAGGGGCAATACCCCGAAACAGCTGTATGTGGATGGATACCATGTTTTGGCATAGGTGGTTTCCTTCATTGGAGACTGCCCTTCCCGTGGTTGTTCCTTCCCGGGCAAAGACCTGGCTGGTCACTGCTTGCGTTGAGAAACATGTGATGGTGTCTCCGCGGCTTCTGTTTTGCATGTTTTACATATTTCCCATAAGGGATGGGGGCAGTGCTCTAGAATCACTGCGTTGAGAAACACGTGATGGTGTCTCCGCAGTGTCGGATGTTGATCTCCATGAGTTCATTCATCCTCCTTTTCAAATTCCAATGGCATACGTCAGTGCACAATCAGTAGTAGTAAGTAGATAAGTTCTAGAAAAAAAGTACTTCTGGTGCACTCTACCTCAACTGTTCAAAAAGAATCAATGCTGTGTATTTTTTACTTATTTACAAATTGCCATAAGGAAAATAGACCCTAACTAGATTCTATGATAATTATTAAAATATAACTTATATTCATCAACTAAATTCAAATTGAAAGAAACTGAGTGCACTGAAGCCCATCCACTCATTCTTTTGGAGGATGAGCATGTGTAAGGGTCAGTAGGGCTTACGAAGCCCAGTTGCCAATTGCAGCAGCTTTCTTCCGTGTGCTGACAATCAAGCAGGGCAGGTGTCAAGACTGGGAAGAAGATGACACAGGGGATGATGAGGTCGTAAACCCCACATGGAATTAAGGCCATCCAAGTGATGTGGTCAGTTTGGAGGAAGAGGAGGTGGTCATGCTGGCTCAGCAGCACACCAAAAGAGGGAGCAGGGTGGGAAAGCACAGTGGCCGGCCAATAGCCACTATGTCATCTGCTACTGCTTCCCGCGCAAAGGGGCTGAGCCTGTCACGGGTGTATCAGAGGCTGCAGACCGATGCACTGCATCTGGTTGCAGAAGGTCTCAGCGGTTGGCCTTGCAGATTAGTGGCCACCTCCCCGACCTTAATGGTGTCACCTGGATCTGGGGGTTTATAACTTCCAACTAGAGCTGAGTGAATTTGCTCAGAAAACGATTGCCAAACATAAATTCGGCACGAATATGGCACATTCGGATTCGCAATCGTAAATCACAGCAAAATTTCATAAAATTGGTAAAAAAAATTGGTAACATTCGGAAAAAATGCGGGAAAATATTTACATTGCCACCAAAATATTTTCCGCACTTTAGCAAAGATAATGGTGGTGTTTTATGAGCGTTTGGCACGTGTTTGATGAGGGGAGGGAGTTTGCAGAGCTCAGACGAGAGGCATTTTTGTAAGCACAGCACAGCAGTAATTTTTTTTCCTAGGGAGCAGGAAACACCAACAATGTCCTGACTCCTGACACAACGGCTTGTGTCATTAGCTGCTGAAATCACATGTCTCTCTGCATATCAATAGCGAACATGTTGTTTTTAGCTTTTGACACTGATACAACGCAGAGAGGCTGCTCCTGACGCTGACACTGTTTGCATCAAGATTTCAGCTATTTAGTTACGTGGTTGTACATCAGTCAGATAGTGTAGCTAGATAGTGTCCAGTGTGGCTGTAAAATTTACCATCAGCATTTTATTTTTCGGTGGGGCACAACTGCGGTTCTCAGACAAATCTGGCAGGGCACATGTCCTACAATTGTGTTGTGCATTGCTTCTATAGTGCTGCATGCACGAGTCTAGCATTCTAAATAATATTATATCAGCAGCTAAATGTGGAAAAGCCTTCTTAATCCCACATTGTAGCTCGTTAGATAGGTGGTTGCATATCAGTCAGATAGTGTAGATAGATAGTGTCCAGTGTGGCTGTAAAATTTACCTTCCGGATTTTTATTGGGGAGGGAATAACTGAGGTTCTCAGACAAAGCCGGCAGGGCACATGTCCCACCACCTCTATACTGCGCAGCCATGGCTCAACGCAACCAGTCAGTCTTAAAATTGATATGCCTTGGAGATCGCAGTCATACAGCTGAAGAGTTGTGGACAGCTCTTCGGCTGAATTTGATCAATGGCTGTCTCTGCTGAACCTGCATCCAGGGAAGGTAGTGTCTGATAATGGTGTGAACCTAGTGGCAGCCCTACGGCGCGGCAAGCTCACACACATTCTTTGAATGGCTCACTTCCTCAACCTGCATTTTGGTGCAGCGGTTTCTCAGCCACTATCCTGGCCTGGGTGACCTGCTCCAGAAAGCACGTAAGCTGTGTGCTCATTTCCGCTGTTCGCACCCCTCTGTTCATTGACTTTCATTGATACAGAGGTCTTTGTCCATGCTAGTTAACAGGTTGATATGCGATGTGCTGACATGGTGGAATTCCACTCTGCACATGTTGCAGCAACTGTGGCAGCAGCAATGAGCCCTGATGCAGTATGGAGGTGGCGCATATCACGTTTACAGAGTGGGCACAGATTAAGGACCTATGCACCCTTTTGCACAGTTTTGAAATGGCTACTAAGATGGATAGCGCTGACGATGCCATCATCAGCATCAGTATTCTGGTCATTTATATGCTGGAGCAGACTTTGAATAGCCTGCGGGAGGAGATGGTGGTCCCAGAAGAAGTGAAGGAAGCTGCGGAAGGGATAATGTATCAAAGTTCAAGACTGTCGTCACACAGGCGGATGCCAAGGGAAGGTGGAATACTGCGATTGAGGGGGTTTGATGATGATAACAGACAAACTGTTATCGAAGGTGCAAAGATCCGAGAAACAAATGGAGGAGGAAGAGGTTATGGGCGAGCAACTGTCGGATTAAGAGGTTGAGGGTTGGCGGGAGGGGACATAAGAAATGAGCCTTATTGTTACCCAGCCACCAACACAGCATGGGCTTGGACCTCATGGTGCAGCCTGACATATGAGTGCCTTATTGTTGCAACATGATCCCCGTATAGCAATGATTCTGAATAATGCTGACTACTGGGTTGCTACTTTATTAGACCCATGTTATGAAACCAAATTTTGCCAGATGATTCGCATCCTAGAAAGGGACCCGCGAATGCTGGAGTATTGAAGCACGCTTTTATGCAACCTTATGAGAACTTTTCCCCAAGACAGCAGTGAAGCACACAGTTCACCTCGCAGCTGTAGACTTCCAACCTCCAGCCCGTCAATTCATCAACGCCAAAACATTAGCAGCAGCAGCAGTGGTGGAAGTGGAAGAAGCAATTTCTGTGAGTCCTTTGACACTTTTTTTTAAGGCCAAATCATGCACCAGCACAACAGAGTCCAAGTCTTACACGTGGTGAACGAATGGAGCGGATGGTGCAGGAGTATCTAGAACTAAATATCAATACCATCAGGGAGAGTTTGGACCCTTTCACATTTTGGTCTTCCAAAATGGAGTAGTGGCCTGCGTTCATCCCACATGCCTTGTAGATTATATCATGGCCGGAAGCCAGCATTCCCTCAGAACGTGTATTCAGTGCTGCAGGTGGTGTGCTGATGGATAAGCGCATATAGTTATCACCTGAAAGTGTTGACTGCCTAACTATCACCACTTCTGTGGTGTAAGGCGCTCATTTCTTTAAATGTGAACACTTCTGGTAGGGTGTTCATCTGCTGGATTTGGTTTAGTGAAAGACCTGTTAGTCCCTATTCTACTATTTCTACTGTATTGAAATTGATGCCACTTTGATGGTGTATGCCAATAATTTTTGGAAATGTGAACACTACTTGTTGAGTGTCCATCTGCTGGATTGGGTGTAGTGTAAGACCTGTCGGTCCCTGTTCTACTATTTCTACTGTGGTGAAATTGATGCCACTTTGGTGGTGTTTGCTAATAATTTTTGGAAATGTGAACACTCCTGGTTAGGTCTCCGTCATGTGTGTTGCCTATAGCAGTAGGCCTCCAAGACCGTAAGGCCTTCACTTCCTTGCACTCAACTACCCGTGTTACTATCCTTAATTTTTTCTGACAATGGTAGTCTAGAAAACTGATATTTGTGCCACCTGAGTGTGGCTCAGCATGAAAGCAGGTAGAAGTGTTTCATGTGGTGTCAGAGCTCCCAGAAAAAAAGGGGCCCTACACCGATCCTTCACCCACCTCGTCTTACTGTGATGTTCATTGGAAAGCTTTTAATGCTGTCCCAGACCCCGATACCTAATGCTTGGCTGATTGCTGCAGTTCCATGCTGCAATTTGTACTGTGGGTAAATTGAGGCTACTTTCCTGGTGTCTGTTCCTCATTTGATGTGTTTTGGTAGCATTTGGGATTGTTCTAAGATGTTGTGCATGCATTTGTTTTTCCTCCCATTAATGTGACCGGTGTTCTGTAATGTTCAATGTTTCGGTAATATTCAACAATTTATTCGGCGAATATTTCAAATTAGGCAAACGTAATCTGCATCGAATATTGAAATATTCACTCATCTCTACTCTGAGCTTCCTGTTGGGAGTTGCAGATGCCATTTCCAATTTGCACTTCTCTGTTGAAGCTTAGAGCTGTAGCAGTCTGCTAGCATCCTTGTTATGTCCCATGAATGAGACATTTTACAGACTGTCTTGCACATTTTACATGCTGTATTGCAGTCTCTCATATTGTTTTAGGGTATGTGCACATGTTGCGGATTGTGCTGCGGATTTTTCCGCAAGGATTTGGCAAAATCCGCAGGTCAAATGACCTGCAGTTTATCTGTGGATTAGCCTGCGATTTGACACCTGGACAAAGGAGCAGGTGTAAAACCGGTGCGGATTCTGCATAAAGAATTGACATGCAGCGGATTTGAAACCGCAGCAAATCTGAGTGGAAAAATCCGCAGCATGTGCACAGCGCTTTTTGTTTTTCATTGATTTTAATGGTACTGTACAACGCAGCAGAAACTGCTGCGGATCCGTGGGGCCAAAACCGCAGCAGAATCTGCAGCGTGTGCACGCACCCTTATTGTTGCTATGTGTTCCTGTTTTGCAAAGCTGAAATCCTCCCTTTCCATGAAGTTTGTTCCTTCTGTCTCCCTGTCTCCATCTTCTGGTGTGATGTCACTTCTTTCTTCTCCCTGTGTCTCAGTCTCATCTTGGCTTCATTAGAGGCACATGTACTTTCAGCATGTCTGAAGAAAGTCTTTTTTACCTGCTGCTGTTTGTACGCATTCAACAAGAATTCTTAAAGAAATCAAAGTCTCTTCTGGTTTCTTCATAACATGTGTGCCTGCAGGTGAGTTAAGCTATCTGCGACTGTTGCCAATTGTAAGTAAGGTGAAGAGATCCAGAATCTCACATAGCCATATTTGCAGCCACAAGCTCCGGGGACAGAATAGTAAAAAAGACTTACCAGATTCATCTGTAAAGCCACCCACAGCTTCTATAAAGCTACAGAACTTCCTGCAGAGCATCCGCTCTCAGCATATAAGAGACTATACAGCTCCCCTTCTCCCTGTGAATCAGGATGGCTGAAGGAATGAATACATGGTCTTTGCCAGACTCATTGTAAGAGGAAGAGTGCATAGAGCTTCATCCACCATCTAGTGAGAAGGCTAGACATCCCACAAAGCCCACATGGAAAGTAAGGGAGAATCTAGAATCCAGTAAACATGATCTTCTCCGTGCTATAGCAGAGCTATGGCAAAAACTGCTGAGTCACATAAACAGCCTGTCTCAGCCTACTTCTCACTGTGACCAGTGGGGTACCACAGGGGTCAGTGTTGGGACCTATTCTCTTCAACATATTTATTAACGATCTGGTAGAAGGTTTACACTGTAAAGTATCAATATTTGCAGATGATACAAAACTATGCAAAGTCACAAAACAATCACTGACCTCAGGGAGACCAGTCAAAGAAAACACTGTGGCAGCCGACAAAGGCGCTCAATCAGTGGAATCCTAGGTGCAATGCTCCCTGGAAAATACAGATATGCAAATAAAGTCTGTGGAGCCTCATTTAATAGTCTCAAACGTGGGACTAGCCAGATCTTCCTCCAGGGAAGGACCCAGACAAGGGGTGGCTCCTTTCGGAAACCACCATTACCACCATATTAAGTGACTCTTTAAGTCAATATCCAGCTCTTTACGAGTTTACAGATATGACAAGGGAAATACCAAGGCCAGGTATCCATCCACAGACAGCTGTTTTGGGGTGTTGCCCCTCATCAGTGTGGAGTAGGATTCTGGCTAGGTGGGAGCAATGCCTAGTAGACCAACATCACAAAACAATGTGTCTTGTCCCTGACACTCCCTGTATCAGGGGTGGTTCCTCACAAGGTCAGCTCACCCAAGGTGGGTGGGTGCCACGACCCAGAGGGTCCACTCTAAAGAAAAAGCTGACTCAGCGTAAGCTGACCTCGTCACACCCCCTCCCTGAATGATGGCCCCTTAAATCGCCTATTAATAGCATAATGCACCCTATAGTACTCCATATAGTATACTGTACTCCTCATAGGCCTCTATATAGTATAATGCACTCCTCATAGGACACCATGTAGTATTATGCACTTCCCATAGGCCTCCATATTGTATAATGCAATTCCCATAGGCCTCCATGCAATATAATGCACTTCACATAGGTCTCTATATAGTATAATGCACTCCCCATAGGCCTTTATACAGTATAATGAACTTCCCATATGCCTCTATACAGTGTAATGCACTCCCCATAGGCCTCTATATAGTATAATGCATTCCACATAGCTCTCCATATAGCATAATGTACTCCCCCTAGGCATCAATATAATATAATGCACTCCCCGTATGCCTTCATATAGTATTATGCACTCCCCATAGGCCTCGCTATATTGTATAAGGCACTCACAATTGGCCTCTATGCAAAACTATGCAAAGGAATCAATACAAGAGAAGATAGTATTCTGCCACAGATGGATCTGGATAAGTTGGAAACTTGAGCCAAAAGGTGGCAGATGCGGTTTAACAATGATAAATATAAGGTTATAAATATTGGAAGAAGGAATCAATATCACCATTACACACTGAATGGGAAACCACTGGGTATATCTGATATGGAAACGGATGGGGGGATCTTAGTTCATAATAAACTTACCTGGAACAGCCAGTGCCAGGCAGCGGCTGCCAAGGCAAATATGATCATGAGGCGCTATAAAATAAGTCTGGATACACATGATGAGAGCATTATACTGCCTCTGTACAAATCTCTGTTTATACTGCACATGGAGTACTGTGTACAGTTTTGGGCACTTGTGCGCAGGAAGGATATAATCGAACTAGAGCGAGTACAAAGAAGGGCAAAAAAATTAATAAAAGGGAAGTGGGATCTACAATACTCAGAGAGATTAGCAAAATTAGGATTATTTAGTGTAGAAAAAATACAACTGAGGGGCGATCTAATAATCATGTATAAATACATAAGGGGACAATACAAATATCTCTCCGAGGATTTGTTTATACCAAGGAAGGTGACGGTCACAAGGGGGCATTATCTGTGCCTGGAGGAGAGAAGGTTTTTCCACCAGCATAGAAGAGGATTCTTTACTGTTAGGGCAGTGAGAATCTGGAATTCCTTGCCTGAGGAGGTGGTGATGGTGAACTCAGTAGAGGAGTTCAAGAGAGGCCTGGCTGTCTTCCTGGAGTGAAACAATATTGTATCTTACAGTTATTAGATTCTTTAAAAGGGCGTAGATCTGGGGATTTATACTGATGGAATATTGGCTGAACTGGATGGACAAATGTCCTTTTTCGGCCTTGCTAACTATGTTACTATGTAACTTACGTCTTCCCACTCACAACAGAACTCCTTTAAGTAATTTCCATATGAACATTTCTTTGCGGGGCAATTGTCCTGCTCTTACAACCATTTTGCTTCCTGTAGCAGCATCCTACCCCTTACTACTATCATTTTACCGAAAAAAATGTCAAGTCCTCATTGCCTCTAGGGGTGAAATTTGAATCAGTGTAAGTGGGGGCATTGTTCCACATACTCTGTGGGTGAATTTGTAAGTACCCAACAAAAAAGGTTCATAATCGTCTAATCGAGATGGGTGCTAATAGGCCCTAATTCAGGCCTGGTTGACTGTATTTAGCAGTGACTGTTTCAAGGTAAACTGTTTGCCATCTACTAGGATTTCCTCAGATGCTTTTGTGGTACAGTACATGCTGCTGGAGCATCAATTTTACAACATTGGGGGTATTATGCCACATGTTCTGATGCTGAAATTTATCAAATTCTTCTGTGGGGGTAGTGTTCACCATGACCATGTTCTGAGTCTGAAATTTATTAGACTCTTCTGTGGGGGTTTTGCTCCCCTTTCTCTGAGGCTGACATTTCTTACAAACTTCTGTAAGGGTATTGTTCCCCATGCTTAGTGGGTTAAATTTTACGGAGCGCAACAAAAAAGGTTCATAATCATCTAATTGATACGTGTGCTAATAGGTCCTAATTTGGGCCTTGTTGCTTGCTCTAAACAGTAATTGTTTCAAGGCAAACTCTTTGGCACCTACTATTTTTTCCTCAGATGCTTTTGCTGTACATGCTGCTGGAGCAAAAATTTTACAACAGTAGGGGTAACATACAACATGCTCTGATGCTGAAATTTAGTACAATCTTGTGTGGGGGTTGTGTTCACTATGTTCTCAGGGTGAAATTTATTCCAATCTTCTGTGGGAGTAGTGTTCCCCATGCTCTGAGGAAGAAGTTTATTAAAATATACTGTTGGGGTTGTGTTCACCAAGTTCTGAGGCTAAAATTTATAGCAATCTTCTGCGTGGGTATGGTTCCCATAATCTGAGGCTGAAATTTATTGCAGTCTTCTGTTGGTTTAGTTTTCCCCTTGTTCTGAGGAAGAAAAGTATTCAAATCTTCTGTGTCGGTTTTGTTCCCCATGTTCTGGGGAAGAAATGTATTCAAATTTTCTGTGGAGATATTGTTCATCATGCTCTGATGTTGAAATGTTTAAAAATCTTATGTGAGAGTATTGTTGCCCATGCTCTGTGGCTGAAATCTTTAATAAATTATATGTGGGGGTATTGTTCACCATACTCTGTGAGTGAAATTAAGACACTTATTCCATGAGGGTATTGTGCCACATGTTCTGTTGGTGAAATTTTGAACTGGATTGGCGGTAGCAAACCTATGAATTTGTGTGGGCATTGTTAAAATTTTTGTGTTATTCATTTATTTGTTATTTTACCATGATTGCTATGGTGAAAGAACCCCTTTAAGTAATTTTCCTATCCACATTTGTTTGCAGGTCCAATTGTACTGCTATTACCCCCATTTGGCTTCTTTTTGCACCCCTAGCCCTTACTATGTCCATCAGTTAGGGACTGCTCTGATAAGGGTATACCTTGACGTTTGGTGGAGCGGCTTAGTATACATTTTTTGCAAAAAACTGTATCAACCAAATACCCTGTTTTGTTAGCATCTTTTTACTAGCACTTGCTGTTTAATGTTACTTTTTACAACCGAGTATTTGTATATGTTTGTTATTCTGTGTTTTTCTGTGTTTCTTACTATGACCATAGTATAGTCATTTTACAGCACAGAAGCTAGGGTCCACATTGACTTCTATGGGATTTGGGGTCCAGAGTCATGTTCGGGTCAAGTTTTCAACTTGAATTGGACTTAAAAAAATCCTTCCTAACCAGATGAACACTGATATGCACAGGTTTGCTTATCTCTATTAGCAACATGCAAAATCCGCAAACTTTTCAGTCTATATTAGACTGCAGCCAGGATTTTTGCCCATAGTAACATAGTTATTAATGTTGAAGGAAGACTTTAAGTCAATCTAGTTCAACCCATATCCTATCCTAACTTGCCCTAACATGTTGTTCCAGAGGATGGCGAAAAAACCTCATGTGGCAAACAGTAAGCTTCACATTGGGGAAAAAAATTCCTTCCCAACTCCACATACGGCAATCAGACTAGCTCCCTGGATCAACGCAATATTAAGGAAACTAGTGTATATACCCTGTAATATTATACTTTTCAAGAAAGGCATCCAGACCCGTCTTAAATTTTAGTAGGGAATCACTCATTACAACATCATATGGCAGAGTTCCATAGTCTCACTGCTCTTACAGTAAAGAATCCGCGTATGTGATTATGCTTAAACCTTCTTTCCTCCAGACATAGAGGATGCCCCCTTGTCCCCGTCACAGGTCTAAGAGTAAAAAGATCATTAGAAAGGTCTTTGTACTGTCCCTGCATATATTTATACATTGTAATAAGATCACCATTAAGCATTCAATTTTCCAAACTAAATTACCCCAAGTGTAATAACCTGTCTTGGTATTGCAGACCCCCTAGTTCCCTAATAACCTTGGTCGCTCTTCTCTGCACCCGCTCCAGTTCAGCTATGTCTTTCTTATACACCGGAGACCAGAACTGTGCACAGTATTCTAAGTGTGGTCGCACTAGTGACTTATATAGAGGTAAAATTATGTTCTCCTCATGAGCATCTATGCCTCTTTTAATGCATCCCATTATTTTAGTTGTCTTTGCAGCAGCTGCCTGACACTGGCCACTAAATGTGAGTTTGTTGTCCACCCATACACCCAGGTCTTTTTCAGTGACAGTTTTGGTCAGTGTTTTACAATTAAGCACATAATTGTACATCTTGTTTTTTCTACCCAAGTGCATGACCTTACATTTATCCCCATTAAAGCTCATTTATCAGCCCAAGCTTCTAGTTTACATAAATCCTCCTGTAATATTAAATTGTCTTCCTCTGTATTGATTACTCTGCAGATTTTAGCGTCATCTGCAAATATTGAAATTCTTTCTATGCCCCCTACAAGGTCATTATTAAATATGTTAAAAAGAAGTGGGCCCAATACTGACTCCTGTGGTACCCCACTGCTAACCATGACCCAGTCCGAGTGTGCTCCATTAATAACCACCCTTTGTTTCCTATCCCTGAGCCAGGTCTTAACCCACTTACACATATTTTCCCCTATCCCCATTGTTCTGATTTTATGTATCAACCTTTTGTGTGGCACCGTTTCAAAAGCTTTTGAAAAGTCCATGTACACCACATCCACTGCATTCCCTTGGTCCAGTCCGTAACTTACCTCTTCATAAAAGCTTATCAGATTAGTCTGACAGGAACGGTCCCTTGTAAACCCATGTTGATATTGGGTCATGAGGTTATTCTTCTTCAGATACTCCAGTATAGTGTCTCTTAGAAAACCCTCCAGGATTTTACCCACAGTTGAGGTTAAGCTCACTGGCCTATAATTTCCAAGTTCAGTTTTTCTCCCCTTTTTGAATATTGGCACAACATTTGCTATACGCCAGTCCTGTGGTACAGACCCTGTTATTATGGAATCTTTAAAGATTAAAAATAATTGTCTATCTATGACTGTACATAATTCCTGCTGTACTCGGGGGTGTATCCAATCCGGGCCCAGGATTTGTCAATTTTAGTGATTTTTAAATGCTGCCGTACTACCTGCTGGGTTAAGCAGGTGACTTTTAATGGAGAATTTTTATCACTTTTGTTATCAGTCATGGGATTTTCTTGTGTAAATACTGTTGAAAACAAGTCATTTAGCATATTGACTTTTTCCTCATCCTCATCCACCATTTCGCCCACACTATTTTTAAGGAGGTCAACACTATCATGTTTTGGTTTCTTACTATTTATGTAGTTAAAGAATATTTTGGGATTATTTTTACTTTCTCTGGCAATGAGTCTCTCTGTCTCAATATTTGCTGTCTTGATTTGCTTTTTACAAATTTATTTAATTTTCTGTATTTATTTAATGCCTCATCACTAGAGTTGAGCGACTTTTGTTTTTTTAGGGTCGAGTTTCGTTTCGTGAAACCCAACTTTTCCAAAAGTCGGGTCGAGCAAGATCGTCCGATTATAGGGAAAAGTCGGGGTCGTCCCGAAACACGAAACCCAATGTAAGTCAATGGGGAATAAAAGTCGGCAGTGAGAGGAGGACAGCAAACACACCTACAGTGTCCATTTGAATGCCAAAAGCATCAATTCTTCTTACTTAAGCTTGTCAACCTTAATTAACTTCATAATACAAGTTACGCACTGAAAAATGGGGGTTATTTGGCTAAAGTTGTGGGGGGGGGAGGGCTGGCTCCAGGTTTTCATGTGCCCTGGGTGAAAGAGCGCCCCTTTAACACATACCACAACTCATCATGCTCCGATACAGCAGAGAAATAGCGGTATAGTACAATGAAAAATACTTCACTTTTTACATCTCATGACAAGGCCCATCTATTTCTCCATACAGAATCATTGGTCCCATATAATGTTTGAAACAGTATATGATGAGCTCCACATAATGCTACAGTATATGTGGATCCCCATGGATGAAGCTCCACTGTCTTATGGGCCCAAATAATGCTCCAAACATAATGGGCCCCATTTCTAATGCTCTAGTGTATAATGTGCCCTGTAAATGCTGCTCCAGTGTCTGATGTCCACCTTTGGAATGTTCCAGTGTATGGTGGGCCCCATCTATCATTCTCCAGAGTATAGTGCTCCCCAAAAATTGCTGTCCCAACATTGAAAACAATGAAATAAGTCTCCTCGCTAGGGAATCCATGTACTAGTCTGGACTCCTCGTCGTCCCCATCTTCCATCTCACTGCACAGTATTTCAACCTTGCAAGTGCTGTGATCCTGAGCAAGCAGGGGGGCCCACTCATTGGCGACGGCACTGGCACAGGGCCCCTGATAGTATGGTGGTGTGTCTGATGGCGAGTGGGCCGAACCTGCACTTTCATCTGCAGCTTCCTCTTTGTCACCGTGTAAGATGGAACTGTATATGGGAAGGGTAACCTGAGTTTCCTCAGGGTCAGATTCAGGCCGTGTAGCGTGCGAGGGGAATGTAGTGGTCTGGGTCAATGTACCAGCAGATTCATCGAGCAGTGGCTGGGCATTAGTGCACCTGTGTCGCCCCAGGAGTACGGTCGCCACAGTGGCATTACCTTCCTCCTAGGGAGTGTGATGTCATGCTTGCGAGCAACGAAGGATCTCTCTAGCAGGTTAACTGATTGGGCGGCATTATTCCCACGAGTCATGATCCTCCAAACAGCGTTCATGAAGGCAAAGTGTTTGTTTTACGTGGGCAGTATGGTTGCAAAGCTGAACCTTAAAGGAATGTCCAGAAGGGCACCACCAGGAGTGGAGCCTACGGTTTAATTCGACTCCACCTGGGAAACCTCAACCATGCAAGCTACAGAAAAGATGCACACATTGCAAGCTTAATTCCGTTAACGAACGAGACTCCGTCATGCCCCGCGGTCCGAGTCTGGCTTACTAGAGGGACACGTGAGGCTCTGGCACATGAGATTGACCAATAACTGGTGGGTCATGCCCTTACATGTCCGTGGCTGCATGTGCGCTACACTGAAAAGGCCAGCGTTTGTCGCTTACAGGTGCCGATAACCCACTGAACGACGTTATTGATGGGGATCTGTGATTACAATTATTACCCGCGAACGATGATTTCCCAGTAAGTGCAGGTCAACCGCAGTTCCGGAATTAGGCCTAACCGTCATTCCTGAAAAAATGAAAAACTTACGTGTGCAAACGACAGGTGCTGTAGCTTGCTTAACAGCTCGCCAGCCGTTCTCAGGCCCAGTATGGATTACACGTGATTGCACAAAGGTGAGAAAGGGTACCGTATCCCCGGATAACATGTATGGATAGCGTACACATTCAAAATATATGTCTATACATCAGGAGGCAGGCTCAGACGGTATAGGCCCAGTATGGCTTGCACGTGATTGCACAAAGGTGAGAAAGGGTACCGTATCCCCGGATAACATGTATGGATAGCGTACACATTCAAAATATATGTCTATACATCAGGAGGCAGGCTCAGACGGTATAGGCCCAGTATGGCTTGCACGTGATTGCACAAAAGTGAGAAAGGTTACCGTATCCCCGGATAACATGTATGGATAGGGTACACATTCAAAATATATGTCTATACATCAGGAGGCAGGCTTAGACGGTGTTAGGCCCAGTATGGCTTGCACGTGATTGCACGAAGGTGAGAAAGGGTACCGTATCCCCAGATAACATGTATGGATAGCGTACACATTCAAAATATATGTCTATACATCAGGAGGCAGGCTCAGATGGTATAGGCCCAGTATGGCTTGCACGTGATTGCACAAAGGTGAGAAAGGTTACCGTATCCCCGGATAACATGTATGGATAGCGTACACATTCAAAATATATGTCTATACATCAGGAGGCAGGCTCAAACGGTGTCAGGCACAGTATGGATTTGACGGCACAGACTACACAGCGGAGGAGCAGGGAGAGGTAAAGATTGCAAATGCTGGGGCCCTGCCCAAGCAAGGGGGGCCCACTCGTGGGCGTCGGTACTGGCACTGGGCCCCTCATGGTACGGCGGTGTGTCTGACGGCGGGTGTGCACCACCACCGTCAGAGACACTTGATTGCACTATGAGGGACCCTGTGCCAGTGCCCGCGCCCAAGAGTCGGCCTACCCACCTGTCCAGGGCAATGGCACTCGCACGGTGTCGTGCGCTAGGTGGTGACCCCGGCCATGGGGGGGGGGAGGCAGCACAGTTAGGGAGTTTTAGAAAGTGGCATATGTTGATGTTGGACATTCAGCTGATGCAAAAGGTGAAATAGGTCAAGTCCCAGGAAGAGGTGGACCAAAGCAAGCCATTTTTCTGTCACCCTATGTGTCATCAGGGGAAAGTGGGACAAAATCCTTGGAAACCCATGCGTGGTTCATTTTAATGAAGGTTAGATCATCCACATTTTGGGTTGACAGACGGGTCCTTTTTTATGTCAGGATTGATCCAGCTGCACTGAAGACTCTTTCCGATAGCACACTTGCAGCTAGGCAAGCGAGCTCCTGTAAGGCATATTGTGCCAATTCAGGCCAGGTGTCCAGTTTAGCGACCCAATAGTCAAAGGGGAATGACCTGTGTGGGAGAACATCGATATGGGAGGAAAAGTAGTTTGTAACCATAGTTGACAACTGCTGTCTCCTGTCACTTTCCATCGATGCAGTATTACCAGTTGTGTGAGCGGTACTTGAAAAATCAGTCCACAACATTGTCATGAAACCCCTGTCTCCAACGCCACTTCTGCTGTGTGCACCACGAACACCTCTGCCAAGCTGCCCCCGGCCCGAACGGCTCGTGTGAGAACCATCACCGCTGCTGTGTGCTGGGAATGCCTCAAGCAACCGATTTACCAGAGTTGCTTGTTTATTAGCCAATATTAGGTCAAGGTTCTCCTGTGGCATGATGTTTTGTAATTTGCCTTTATAGCGTGGATCCAGGATGCTGGCCAACCAGTAGTCGTCATCGTTCATCATTTTGGCAATGCGGGGGTCCCTTTTTAGGATCTGCAAGGCATAATCTGACATGTGGGCCAATGTTCCCGGTGTCAATGATGCACTGCGAGTGCTGGTTGGAGGAGCACTTTCTGGCAAATCCACATCCCTCCAGTCACGCACAAACCCTGTACCAGACCTTGCCATGCCAACATTTTCACTTGCCCCACGAGATGCATCCTCTTCCTCTAAGTAATCATCCCCATCATCATCCTCCTCCTCCTCTTCTTCCTCCACCTCATCCAGGAGAGGTCCCTGAGCAGACAATTGCTGAATGTCATCAAGTATTCCCTCCTCGTCAACATTGGCTGCAGACGCCTGCTCCTTAAGGTGCGTCAAAGTTTGCATGAGCAGACGCATAAGTGGGATGCTCATGCTTAGGATGGCGTCGTCTGCGCTTACCAGCCGTGAGCATTCCTCAAAACACTGAAGGACTTTACAGAGGTCTTTCAGCTTTGACCACTGCACACCTGTCAACTCCATGTCTGCTCTCAAAGTGCCTGGCCGTGTATCCCCCCACAAATGCATTATGGCCTGCCTCTGCTCGCACAGCCGCTCCACCATGTGCAGGGTGGAGTTCCACCTTGTTGCAATGTCGATAATGAGGCGGTGGTTGGGAAGGTGGAGCAATAGTTGCAGCTTCTGCATACGAACGGAGTGTACAGGCGACCGGCGGATGTGCGCGCACAGTCTTCGCACCTTCTGGAGCAGGGCTGTTAACTCCGGATAATTTTTGAGGAAGCACTGCACCACCAGGTTCAAGGTGTGAGCCAAGCAAGGTATGTGGCTGAGTTTTGAAAGGGCTATGGCTGCCACAAAATTACGGCCGTTATCACTAACTACCTTGCCTGCCTCAAGATGTACACTGCCCAGCCATGACTCAGTTTGTCGCTGAAAGTACTCGGCCAGCACCTCGGCGGTGTGTCTGTCGCCCAAACACATCATCTGCAACACAGCCTGCTGATGCTTTCCACTAGCTGCTCGATAGGGGGACACATCGTGTGCAACAGTGGCAGCTGCAGATGGAGTGCTCGTACGACTGCGCTCTGTGGATGAGCTTTCGCTTCTGGAGGAGGAGGAGGAGGAGGGTCGAACGCCTACAGCCAACTGTTTCCTATACCGTGGGCTAGGCAGCACTGTCCCACCACCGCTGTCCCCTGTGGACCCTGCATCCACCACATTAACCCAGTGCGCAGTGATGGACACGTAACGGCCCTGGCCATGCCGACTGGACCATGCATCAGTTGTGAGGTGCACCTTTCCGCTCACTGACTGCTTGAGTGCATGGACAATGCGGTCTTTCACATGATGGTGGAGGGCTGGGATGGCTTTGCGAGAGGTCATAGCGTGGTACTGCATAGGCCATGAGCTCGCGGAAAGCTGTGCTTTCCACCAACCGAAAGGGCATCATCTCAAACGAGATTAGTTTGGCAATGTGGGCGTTCAAACCCAGTGTACGCGGATGAGAGACTGAGTACTTTCTTGACCTACTCATAGTGTCTGGGAGGGTGAGCTGGACTTGAGAGCTGCATATGGTGGAAGTAGCGGTGGACAGGGCGGACTGAGAGAGGGTTGATGATGGTGATGGAGTTGGTGTTCTTTCTGATGGCCTAGAATCAGTCTTTCGTTGATATAACAGTGGGATTCCCTGACTGCTGTGGCCTTGCAATGACACCTCAACATTTGCTGCTGTGCTAACCGGTGGGCTTACAGTGGGGGAAACAATGTAGCGTTGCTGACTACCTTCGTTGTGATCAGTTGCACATGTGGCACTTGAGGTTTGGTGTTGTGTCCACGCTTGCAAGTGCATGCTGGTTAAATGTCTAAGCATGCAACTGGTATTCAAATTTTTCAGATTTTTCCCTCGGCTAAAGGTCTTTGCGCACTTCTTACAGATAACCTTGGCCTGATCATGAGGATTTTGTTCAAAAAAGTGCCACACTGCACTCTTCCTACTTTGGAAGACATTTTGCGGCCTAGCACGCTGTGATCTTTTGACCCTCTGGACAAGCTGTCCAGCAACTCTTTTGATGTTTGGAACCTGTCTTTGGAGTGGTCCGGGCCTGCCAGATAACAGCTGTTGCGATGTCGATGTCTGCTGTGGATGCTCCTCATCTGAGCTATTGGAAGCAGCACCCTCTTCCCCCAATGGATGCCAATCTGGGTCAACAACTGGGTCATCCATCACCTCCTCTTCTATGTCATGTGCACCTTCCTCTGTGTCACCGTGTATGGTGGTATAGTGTGCGGGAAGGGGCACCTGAGTCTCATCAGGGTCAGAATCTGGCTCTGTACACTGCGAGGACAATGTAGTGCTCTGAGTGAATGTACCAGCAGAATCATCCATCAGCGGCTGTGCATCAGTGCACTCCATGTCAGATTCATCTTGGCCTGGGTAATTCACCATTTCACTTGATAATCCAGGCATGGTATGTGAAAACAGCTCCATGGAGTAATCAGTAGTATGGCCTGCGTCATCCTTCAATCTTGGTTGTGGTGAAGGACACAAGGAAAGGTGTGGTTCATGAACATGAGCCTCCAATGACGACTCAGTGCTTTTACTTTTTACAACTGAAGAAGAGGAGGCGATAGAGCTGGAGGCTGAGTCAGCAATGTAAGACAAAACTTTTTCCTGATGCTCTGGCTTTAAAAGCGGTTTGCCAACTCCTAGAAAACTAAGCCTTCGAAGCCTTATGGAGCCAGACGATGACGCAGGCTCAACACCTCCTGCATTCGGTCCTATTTTGCTCTTGCCACTACCATCAGATCCACCACCAACACCATCATTACCAGCTGCCAACCCCCGCCCAATTCCACGGCCTCTTTCACCAGCCTTCCTCATTTTTGGTAGAAATGTAGACAAAATCCAACAAACTATATAGTAATGTAAAACAAGGTACAAGGTGTCTATAGGACAGGGGAGATTTTGAATTTCTGGACACTGGACACTTTTGGATTGTGTGAGGCCCACTGAATATCTGAGCGCTGTCACAGGCTCGATGGCACAGCTGTGACCAAAGTGACTAGAGGATAAGGGAGATTTTGAATTTCTGCAGACACTTGTGGACACTGGACACTTTTGGATTGTGTGAGGCCCACTGAATATCTGAGCGCTGTCACAGGCTCGATGGCACAGCTGTGACCAAAGTGACTAGAGGATAAGGGAGATTTTGAATTTCTGCACACACTAGTGGACACTGGACTCTTTTGGATTGTGTGAGGCCCACTGAATATCTGAGCGCTGTCACAGGCTCGATGGCACAGCTGTGACCAAAGTGACTAGAGGATAAGGGAGATTTTGAATTTCTGCACACACTAGTGGACACTGGACACTTTTGGATTGTGTGAGGCCCACTGAATATCTGAGCGCTGTCACAGGCTCGATGGCACAGCTGTGACCAAAGTGACTAGAGGATAAGGGAGATTTTGAATTTCTGCAGACACTTGTGGACACTGGACACTTTTGGATTGTGTGAGGCCCACTGAATATCTGAGCGCTGTCACAGGCTCGATGGCACAGCTGTGACCAAAGTGACTAGAGGATAAGGGAGATTTTGAATTTCTGCAGACACTTGTGGACACTGGACACTTTTGGATTGTGTGAGGCCCACTGAATATCTGAGCGCTGTCACAGGCTCGATGGCACAGCTGTGACCAAAGTGACTAGAGGATAAGGGAGATTTTGAATTTCTGCAGACACTTGTGGACACTGGACACTTTTGGATTGTGTGAGGCCCACTGAATATCTGAGCGCTGTCACAGGCTCGATGGCACAGCTGTGACCAAAGTGACTAGAGGATAAGGGAGATTTTGAATTTCTGCAGACACTTGTGGACACTGGACACTTTTGGATTGTGTGAGGCCCACTGAATATTTGAGCGCTGTCACAGGCAGAAATTGCCTAGTGTATCACAAACTACAAGGTGTATGTAGAATTGGGCAGAATAGGAATCTCCCTAGAGTGCAGGTCTGTAAGAACGGAACATGTCCTCGACTTATTCTCACAGAGTGACACACTGATAGCTTCACTGTGGCTATGATAACAGCCGTTACACGGTACTGTGTGAGGAGCGTACACCGCTGTATGGTGTGAAAAAATGCACACTCAGTACCTCAGCAGGACAAAAAAAAAAAATTGGGATTGCTTTTAAAAAAGCAGTTTGCGGAGCAGTGGGTAAACAGCAATGCAGGAATGTCAGGAAGCCTTAGAAGGCAGCCCAACAACCAACACCACTGATACACCACTATATAGCCTCCCCTTGCACTGCACACAGTGACTGGTGTGTTGTACAGGCAAAATCGCTAGCAGCTGAAGCAGTTTTTTTTCCTTCTTCCCTGCCTAACGCTCTCCCTACAGAATCAGCAGCAACCTCTCCCTATGCTAAGATCGGCAGAAGTAAGATGTCACTGTGGCTATGATAACAGCCGTTACACGGTACTGTGTGAGGAGCGTACACCGCTGTATGGTGTGAAAAATGCTCGCTCAGTACCTCAGCAGGACAAAAAAAAAAAATTGGGATTGCTTTTAAAAAAGCAGTTTGCAGAGCAGTGGGTAAACAGCAATGCAGGAATGTCAGGAAGCCTTAGAAGGCAGCCCAACAACCAACACCACTGATACACCACAATATAGCCTCCCCTTGCACTGCACACAGTGACTGGTGTGTTGTACAGGCAAAATCGCTAGCAGCAGAAGCTGTTTTTTTTCCTTCTTCCCTGCCTAACGCTCTCCCTACAGAATCAGCAGCAACCTCTCCCTATGCTAAGATCGGCAGAAGTAAGATGGCGGTCGGCGTGCACGCCCTTTTATACCCCCTGTGACGCCCACCAAAGCAAGCCAATCACTTGCATGCCCTTCTGAAAGATGGTGGTGACCCGTGCCTATGTCATCACGTTGCCCACAGTGTCCGTGGATCCTGATTGGCTGAAAAAGAGCGCAAAACAAACTTTTGAAACGCGACTTTGGCGCGTAAGTCGCCGACCTCGTGGCCGACCTCATCCTAGGGTCGGGTTTCGTTTCATGAAACCCGACTTTGCCAAAAGTCGGCGACTTTTGAAATTTTTCGACCCGTTTCGCTCAACTCTACTCATCACTATCTACTTACTTGCTTTAATTCTCTAAATGCTTTGTTTTTATCTCTTATTGCTCCCCTTACAGCCCTGTTTAACCATAGTGGCTTCCTCCTATTTCTAGCATGTTTATTCCCATACGGTATATATTGTGCACAGGTCCTATTCAGGATGCTAATAAACATCTCCCATTTTCTTTGTGTATTTTTATGTCTCAGGATATCGTCCCAGTTAATTGCGCCAAGATCATCTCTCATCCATTGGAAATTTGCTTTCCTGAACTTTAGTGTCCTTGTAACCCCTCTACTACACATCTTATTAAAGGATACATGAAAACTTATTAATTTGTGATCACTATTACCCAAGTGACCCCCAACCCTTATATTTGATATGCGGTCTGGCCTGTTGGTTAATATTAGGTCTAGCAGTGCCCCCCCTCTTGTTGGGTCCTGAACCAGTTATGAAAGGTAATTGTCTCTCATAGTTGTCAAAAACCCATTACCTTTGCCGGAACTGCAGGTTTCGGTTCCCCAATGTATTTCAGGGTAGTTGAAGTCCCCCATAATAATGACTTCTCCTTGAGTTGCCGCTTCATCTATTTGCTTTATGAGGATATTCTCTGTTGCTTCCATTATTTTTGGAGACTTATAACAAACCCCTATCAGTAATTTATTATTTTTCCCCCTCCCCTTATCTCCACCCACAGAGACTCTACATTTTCATTAGATTCATATATATTATCACGCAGGATGGGTTTTAAGGATGAGTTTACATATAAAAACACACCTCCCCCTCACTTATTTGTACGGTCATTTTTTAACAGACTAGCCGAGTAAAGTAACCGCCCAGTCATGTTTCTCATCCAGCCATGTCTCAGATATCCCCACCATGTCATAAATATGTTCCAATAAAATTCATTCTAATTCCTCCATTTTGTTGGCGAGGCTTCTGGCATTAGTATACATGCACTTTATGTATCTCTCTGTACTTCTATTCTTTCTTAAATTATTAACTGTTCTAACCCCACCCCCAATTTTATTATTTGTGCCCAGGTCTCTATCTGCACTGTCTTCCCCTCCTATAAAAGGAATACCCTCCCCCCTTCCATAGTTTAAACACTCCTCCTACCTTCTAGCCATTTTCTCCCCCAGCTCAGCTGCACCCTCCCCATTGAGGTGCAGCCTGTCCCTAGCGTAGAACCTGTAGCCAACTGATAAGTCAGCCCAGTTCTCCAGGAACCCAAACCCCTCCTTCCTACATCAATTCCTGAGCCACTTATTAACCTCCCTAATCTCCCATTGCCTCTCTGGCGTGGCAAGTGGTACAGGAAGTAGTTCGGAAAATACCACCTTGGAGGTCCTCGCTTTAAGCTTGCAGCCTAATTCCCTGAAATCATCTTTAAGGACCTTCCATCTACCTCTAACTTTGTCATTTGTTCCAATGTGCACAATGAGCGCTGGATCCTCACTAGCCCCTCCCAGTAATCTGTCAACCCGATCAGCGATGTGTCGGACTCGAGCACCAGGTAGGCAGCAAACTGTTCGACGATCCCTGTTGTGACGGACTCGGCCTCTGCTGAGCCCATCTTCCTTTTTAGAGTGGACCCTCTGGGCCGTGGCACCCACCTACCTAGGGCGAGCTGACCTAGTGAGAACCCACCCCCTGTACAGGGAGTGTCAGGGGCAAGACCAAGGGGGTGAGCCACCATGACTGCTGGGACCAGATGGCCAGCTCAGGGGACACTATTGAGTTTCTGGCAACAGGACGAGCAAGAAGCAAGACAAGACGTAGGTGCAAGGTATCTTCATTAGGATAACTTCAGAATCACATTCAGTGTAAAAACGTGAGAATAAGCAAAACGTGCAAAGTGCGTGCGTGGGCACGCCAAGGCCCATAGTATGGTACGTGCCAGGTGGCACGCCTAGGTACAGGTAAAGGCACAATGGCATCGGACTCCGGACAGCTGGCAACGATCGACATGATCAAGGCATCAGGCTGCGGACATCAGCTTCGGACATCAGGCCTCAGTCGTCCAGCTTACGAACTCTGGCAGCGATCGACAGGTTCCGGGCATCCGTCAGGTAAACCAGGGTTCAGGCAAGGAGGCACGTCAGATATCCAGGCATGGTGCGTGTTAGGGAACACGCCAAGGTCCAAGGCTAGGTGCGTGTGTAGGGGACACGCCAGGGTTCAAGGCAGGGTGCATGCTTGGAGACACGCCAAAGCACAAGGTAAGACAGAGTGCGTGTGTAGAGACATGCCAAGGCACGAGATGCTAGACAGAATCCTGCGCATGCAAAGGGGCACGCCAGGGTCAGGCGAGGCAAAGTCCTGCACGTGCAGAGAGGCACATCAGGGTCAAGGTTCCAGGACAGGGTTAGGGCCTGTGCATGCAAGAGGGCACGACAGGGGACGTGGCAAAGCCTGCGCGTACTTTTACAGAAGCACGGGGAGATATGCCATGGGCAGGCGAGGGCCTGCGCATGCTTTATAGAGCACGCAGAGCACAGTGCGGAAACAGCGTGAAGTGCAAGGGAGCACAGAGGGCATGGCTGGGGCACTGGCTAGCTGATCGGGCTGTGGCACTGACAGACGGGCAAGGCTCCAGCGAACCCGACTGAGGCATGGCAGGCGACACAGCTGTCTCTGACCGACGAGCATGGCTGAGGCACAAACAGGTGGGCACGGCTAGGGCGGGCACGGCTGAGGCACAAACAGGAGGCTAGGGAGGCCAGGCGCATGCAAAGGGCACACGAAGAAACAGAGCAAGGGAAGACAAGACAAGAAACAAGGCAGAGCTTAAGCAGAGTACAGAACCAGGAATGGAAGCATAGGCAGAAACACGGAATCAGGTCAGAGCAAGAACAGAGCTTGCAGCAGAGCGTAGGCCAAAGCCCAGAGCCGGGCCAAGGGAGAACCTTGGGACTAGCCTAGAAACGTGCAAGAGAGCATAATAGGAAAGAGTCTAGCAGCGGAGAGTAGGCCGAAGCCCAGAGCCGGGCCAAGGAAGAGCCTTGGGACTAGACATGGAAAAGAGCATGAAAGGAAAGAAAGGAGGGATGGTGCGTGTGCCAGGGAGCACTACAGAGCACCATAGGAGAGAGCGAGGCAGAGCAAGCAAAGACAGAGACCAAAGGGAGGAACAAGGCAGAGCAAGGCAAGATACGAAACAAGGCATAGCGAAAACAGGCAAGGCAGAGAATAACAGAAGGACTACAAGTCCAAGCAGGACAAGGACGAACATGGCACAATGGACAAACATAAGACAAGGCACGGGACAAGAGATGGAGTATGAGCACGGAGCGTGTGCAGAGACGCACGACAGAGCAAAGTGCAAGGGCACAGAATAGAGGGAGCGCCCCACAGACCAAACAGCCATGCAGGGACACCACACAATACTCAGGCCCTGAGCATAGGAAGGGGCGGCCTGATATAGGGCATAGCACCTCCTCTTCCAGGTCAGGACCAGGGGAGCACTTCCGGGTTCAGATCCACAGGATAACAGAGCATAGTCACATGATCAGAGTTCCAGACATGACGAGACGACTGCAGAATCAGTGCTGAAACCTAGATAGGTCACATGATCAGAGTTCCAGACATAACGAGATGATCACAGAACCAGACAGTGCAGGATCTTAGGAAACATCACACGATCAAGGTTTCAGACATGACGAGATGATTGCAGAACCAGACAGTGCAGGATCCTAGGAAAGACACA
Organism: Dendrobates tinctorius; assembly: GCF_039654945.1. NCBI lineage: Eukaryota > Metazoa > Chordata > Amphibia > Anura > Dendrobatidae > Dendrobates > Dendrobates tinctorius. The sequence goes on along the minus strand of NW_027361732.1, from coordinate 32,637,563 downwards.
TGATCAGGGATTCTAGACATGACGAGAAGATCACAGAAGGCAAAGCAGAAACACAGGCATCTTGCAGCTCAGCAGACATGAGGTGAGTGTGCACACTGCTCTAGGGAACAAGCAGCATAAGCAGACATGAGATGCGCGTGCACACCGCTCCAGGGTCATGAGGCACAACAGACATGGCGGAAATAACAGACATGGCGAGCATGACACCTGTCTTTGTGACAAATTGCCCTATCTGTTCCCCTAATAATTGAGTCCCCCACTACCAGAACCTGTCTGGCCTGCCCTGCTCTCTTATTTCCCCCCTTACTGGAGCAGACACTCCTCCGGCTTTCAGAGGTCATGCCTTGCTGCAGCAGTGCTACTCCTGCACTAACACTCCCCTCATCTGCCAACTTAGCAAACTTATTGGGGTGTGCCAGATCAGGACTAGCCTCCCAGGCACTCTTCCCTCTACCCCACCTTCTAACTGTCACCCAGCTGGCTGCTTCACTGTCCTGCAGCTCCGACCTAGCATCCCCCCTCATCTATCCCATTGAGCATCTGCTCAGTGAGCAGAAGACTCCTTTCCATATTGTCTATGGATCTCAGTGTTGCCAGCTGCACATTTATATCCAGCATCTGGGCTTCCAAATGCACAACACGCATTCCTTCATGCAGATTTTCTCCAGATCTTTCAGGTTTCGGGACAGTCGCAATGCCTCGACCCATCTTCAATGCTCTTAATAAGGGAAGGAGGTTGTTGGCCAAATCTTGCTATACATGACCCCATCCATCCTCCCTTCAACATGGTGCAGTCATCCTGTCCCCTTTTCAGAAAAGCACCACAAAGTATGATGTTTCACCACCATGCTTCACAGTTGGGATGGTGTTCTTGGGGTTGTACTTGTCCTTGTTCTCACAAACATGGCAAGTGGCGTTGATACCAAAAAGTTCTGTTTTGGTCTCATCTGATCACATGACATTCTCCCATGCCTCCTCTGGATCATACAAATGGTTATTGGTGAACTTCAAATAGGCCTGCACGTCTGTGGTCCCAGCTCTCTTCAGGTCATTGACCAAGTTCTTCCATGTAGTTCTGGACTAATTCCTGACCTATGAAAGAATCATCCTTATGCCATGAGGCAAGATCTTGCATGGAGCCTCAGATCAAGGAAGATTGACAGTTATGTTATGTTTCTTCCTTTTTATAATAAGTATGCCAACAGTTGTTGCATTCTTACTAAACTGCTTGCCTATTGTCTTGTAGGCCATCTCAGCCTTGTGTAAGTCTACAATTTTGTCCCTTGCGTTCTTAGACATTTCTTTGGTCTTGGCCATGGTGGAGAGATTGGAGCGTGATTGAGTGTGTGGACAAGTGTCTTTTATACAGGTAGCAAGTTCAAACAGGTGCAATTAATATAGATAATGAGTGCAGAGTAGGTGGGTTTCTTAAAGAGAAACTAACAGGTCTGTGAGCGCCAGAATTCCTACTGTTTGGTACGTGATCAAATACTTATTTCATACTATAAAATGCAATGTAATTATTTAAATTTCATACAATGTGATTTTCTTGTTTTTTATTTTTAGATTCTGTCTCTCACAGATGACGTATTCCTACGATAAAAACTATAGACCTCTCCTTTATTTATAGGTTGGAAAATCGTTAGTTTATCAAAGACTTATTTTCCTCACTGTATGTAATAATTTGTCTTCACTGAATAAGATTTTATCTATGAGCTGAAAATATTGAAAAAATTATCAGTCCTGTTAGTGATAGAATCACATGGCTCTGATAAGATATATTACACAGTTTTTATTTTTATGTGTACTATTGCTTTTGGAAATAAAAATTAACATGATGATTACGCTTTAATTTAGGAGAGATTATTTGTATTGTCTTTGGACTCCATGACAGAAAAAAAATTTGGGTAAGTGAATTTTAACCTACCTTAGCATCCATTAGGTAGCACACAGAAAGGGACCTGGAAAACAATATTAACCCATTTACAACCTTGTGGTTTTCCATCTTTTCGTTTTCATTTTTTCCTCCCTTTCTTCCCAGCACCAAAACTTTTTTATTTTCTCCTATCAACATGCCCATATGAGGGCTTGCTTTTGTTGGACAAGTTGCACTTTTGAACGACATTATTGATTTTACCATATAGAGTACTGGAAAACAAGAAGAAAATTCCAAGTGCGGTGAAGTTGCAAAAAAAAGTGCAATTCCAAACTTGTTTTTAGGGTTTTTTATTTACAATGTTCACTAAATACTCAAAACTGGCCTCCCTTTATGATTCTCCAGGTCATTACGAGTTTGCAGATACCAAACATGTTCAGTTTCTTTTTTATTTAAGTGAAAAAAAATCCAAAGTATTTAAGAAAAATATAATGGCACTATTTTCCGAGACCCATAGCGTCTCCATTTTTTGGGTTCTGAGGCTGTTTGAGGGTTTATTTTGTACCTCAATCTGACGCTTTTATTGATACAATTTTGGGGTAGATGCGATGTTTTGATCGCCTGTTATTGAATTTTATTGCAATGTTGCGACGGCAAAGAATACGTAATTCTGGTATTTATTTTTTTTCTCGTTATGCCATTTACCAATTGGATTAATTTAGCTCATATTTTGATAGTTAGGACGTATCTGAACTCAGCCATACCAAATATATGTATTTTTTATTTTATTTTTAATTGTTTTACTTTGAATGGGACAAAAGGGGGGTAACTTGAACTTTTATTTTTTTAGTTTTTGTAATATTTTTTAAAACATTTTTTTTCTACTTTTTACTTGCTTCCATTATCCACATAGGAGACTTGAAGCTGCAATCATTCAATCATTTGTGCTACACATAGCTGGGCTTCATCACTGCTACGTGTAGCAGAAATGATCTCCCGTGAAAGGCAGCCACAAGCCAATGCTCATAGGAGATCTGAAATGACAAGCACAGGGATCTTCTGCAGATTGCCAGCTGCCATGGCATGGGAGAAGGTTATGTGATCAGATGAGACCAAAATAGAGCTTTTTAGTTTCAACTCCATTTGCCCTGTTTGGAGGAAGAAGATGGATGAGTACAACCCCAAGAACACTATTCCAACCATGAAGCATGGTGGGGAAAGCATCATACTATGGAGCTGGATTTCTGCAAATGGGACATGGCGACTGCACCCTGCTGAACAGAGGATGAATGGGATCATGTATCGTGAGATTTTGGATAACAACCTCCTTGCCTCAGTAAGAGCTTTGAAGATGGGTCATGGCCAGATCTTCCAGCTTGACACACAGCCAGGGCAACTAAGGAGTGGCTCAAAAAGAAGTATTTCAAGTTCTTGGAGTGACCTAGCCAGTCTCCAGACCTGAACTCAATAGAAAATCATTGGAGGGAGCTGAAACTCAATGTTGCTCAGCGGCAGCCTTGAAATTTGAAAGATCTGGAGAAAATCTTTATGGGGGAGTGGGCCAAATTCCCTGCTGCAGTGTGTGCAAACTTGGTCAAGAACTACAGGAAAGTCTGATCTTTGTAATTGTAAACAAAGGATTCAGTACCAAATATTAAGTTTTGTTTTTTTATTGTACCAAATACTTATTTAATGCAATAAAATGCAAATTAATTGTGTAAAAATCATACAATGTGATTTTCTGGATTTTTGTTACACTCTGTCTCTAACATTTGAAGTGTACCTACAATAAAAATTACAGACCTCTCCGTTATTTGCAGGTGGGAAAATGTGCTAAATTGGCAGTGTACCCAATACTTTTTCCCTGCTGTAAATACCAAGACAGGAGAAGGAGTTGTTACTGCTAAGATTCTTTGAAGAAAAGAGAGAGGACCTTTGAATCTACAACTCTCTCATCTAAATAGTGGAGAGTTGCCAACTGCCATCTACTAGCTCAGGAATGTAACAATATGTTACCAGTGAATTGAGAATTTTGAGAAAGAAAGATCATTTATTGAGGAGAAAGAGGCAGATTTCTCTGATAAGATATATCACAAGATTTCTTATTTCCATATGTACTATTGATTTATGGAATAAAAATTAAAACAACATTCACTCTTTAACATTTTCTTCTGCATTCAAACACAGTGACTCTCTTTCTACTTTTTATAGGGTTTGATAGATTAATTAGAAGAAGAATTAACAAGCACTTCCATCAAAGTTTTTATCCTCTTAACGTATTGCAATCATTATTTTTCTTATATGGAGCTGTGTTATGATTGGGTCACCGAGGAGGAAAGCAAGACCAAGATAAGCCACAGAAAACCAGAGAGGTTGGTAACTATGCGGATTGCAGAGCCCTGATCCTATCCACACAAATAGCAGTAGCCGTGGAGCGTACCTACGATGATCCTAGATGCCTCAACACAGCCGGAGAACTAAATAAGCCTAAAGCAAGAAAGGGGAAATCTAAACTGCCGCAGAGCAGACCCCAAAGGAATAGATAGCACCCAAACATGTATTGTCAGTGAGACAAAATGAAAACACAAACGCAGGTAGGAAAATAGACTGAGCATACACCATCCAATTTCAGTCTGTTACATTGAGGTGTAATCTCTACTGGGCCTGAGACAATAGTTCTGCGTCCTCAAATCTATAGTAAGATTCAAAATCTCACCAATCCTATAGACACCCTACACCTTGTCATACACCATCCAATTTCAGCCTGTTACATTGATGTGTAATCTCTACTTGGCCTGAGACAATAGTTCAGCGTCCTCAAATCTCTTGTGAGATTCAAATTCTCACCAATAGTAGATACACCTTCTACCTTGTTTTACAGTACCATATACCATAGCTGGTGGTATTTTGGGTACATTTTCACAAAAATGAGCAGGTATGGTGGAAGACGCCATGGAAGTGGGCGGGGGTTGCAAGCTGGTCCCGGTGGTGATGGTGCTGCATCTGTTGGCAGTGGCAAAAGCACAATAGCACCTAAAGCAGGAGGTGTTGAGCCTGCGTCATCATCTGGCTCCACAAGGCCTTGAAGGCTCTCTTTTCTGGGAGTAAGTAAACCACTTTTAAAGCCGGAGCTTCAGGAACAAGTTTTGGCTTACATTGCTGACACAGTCTCCAGCTCTCTCGCCTCCTCTTCTGAAGTTTCAAAATATAAAAACACTGAGTCGTCAGTGGGGGCTCCTGGTCAGGAACAACACCTTTCCTTGTGTCCTTCACCCCTACCAAAAGTGAAGGATGTGGCAGGCTACACTACCGATTACTCCATGGAGCTCTTTTCACATACCATGCCTGGGTTAGCAAGTCAAATCGTGAATTCCCCAGTCCAAGATGAATCTGACATGGAGTGCACTGATGCACAGCCACTGCTAGATTTTTCTGCTGGTACATTCACTCAGAGCACTACATGGTCCTCGCAGTGTACTGAGGCAAAATCAGACCCTGATGAAAATCAGGTGCCCCTTCCCGCATACTATACCACTTTACACGGTGACACAGAGGAAGGTGCACATGAAATTGAAGAGGAGGTGATGGATGACCCAGTTGTTGACCCAGATTGGCATCCATTGGGGAAGAGGGTGCCGCTGTCAATAGCTCAGAAGAGTAGGAGGAGGATCCACAGCAGGCAACGACATCGCAACAGCTGTTATCTGGCATGGCCGTAGCAGTCCAAAAACGTGTTACAAAAACCAAAAGAGTTGCAGGACAGCTTGGCCAGACTGTCAAATTAGCACAGCGTGCAAGGTCTCAAAATGTCTTCCATAGTAGGAAGAGTTCAGTGTGGCACTTTTTTGAACAAAATCCTAATAATCAGGCAAAACTTATCTGTAAGAAGTGCACAAAGACCTTTAGCCGAGGGAAAAATCTGAGAAATTTGAATACCAGTTGCATGCTTAGACATTTAACCATCATGCACTTGCAAGCGTGGACGGACTACCAAACCTCACCTACCATATGTGCACCTGCTCCAAATGAAGGTAGTCAGCAACGCTACATCGCTTCCCCCACTGTAAGCCCACCAGTTAGCACACCACCAGCAGCAAATGTCGAGGTGTCGTTGCAAGGGCAAAGCAGTCATGGAATCACAATGTTATTGCTACGAAAGACTGAATCTAGGCCATCAGCAACACCACCAACACCATCACCATCACCAACCCTCTCTCAATCCGCCATGTCCACCGCTAGTTCCATCATATGCAGTTCTCAAGTCCAGCTCACCATACCAGAGACTTAGAGTAGGACAAGAAAGTACTCATCCTCTCATCCGCGTACACTGACCTTGAACGCCCATATTGCCAAACTAATCTCGTTACAGATGATGCCCTACCGGTTGGTTGAAAGCAAAGCTTTCCACGAGCTCATGGCCTACGCAGTACCACGCTATGACCTATCCAGTCGGCACTTCTTTTCGCAAAAAGCCATCCCAGCCCTCCACGTGCATGTGAAAGACCGCATTGTCCATGCACTCAAGCAATCAGTGAGTGGAAAGGTGCACCTCACAACATATGCATGGTCCAGTAGGCATGGCCAGGGCCATTACGTGTCCATCACTGCGCACTGGGTTAATGTGGTGGATGCAGGGTCCACAGGGGACAGCGGCCGTGGGACAGTGCTGCCTAGCCCACGGTATAGGAAACAGTTGGCTGTAGGCGTTCGACCCTCCTCCTCCAGAAGCGAAAGCTCGTCCACAGAGCGCAGCACGAGCACTCCATCCGCAGCTGCCAGTGTTGCACACGAGGTGTCCCACTATCGAATAGCTAGTAGTAAGCGTCAGCAGGCTGTGTTGAAGATGATGTGTTTGGAAGACAGCAGACACACTGCAGAGGTACTGGCCGACTACTTGCAGTGACAAACTGAGTCATGGCTGGGCAGTCTACATCTTGAGGCAGTCAAGGTAGTAAGTGATAACGGACGGAATTTTGTGGCAGCCATAGCCCTTTCAAAACTCAGACACATACCTTGCCTGGCTCACACCTTGAACCTGGTGGTGCAGTGCTTCCTCAATAATTATCCGGAGTTAACACCCCTGCTCCATAAGGTGCGAAGACTGTGCTCGCACATCCGCCGGTTGCCCGTACACGCCAGTCGTATGCAGAAGATGCAGCGATTGCTCCACCTTCCCAAGCACGGCCTAATTATCGATGTTGCAACAAAGAGGAACTCCACCCTGCACATGGTTCAGAGGCTGAGCGAACAGAGGCAGATTCATTTGTGGGAGGATACACGGGCAGGCAGTTTGCAGGCAGACATGGAGTTGTCTGGCGTGCAGTGGTCAAAGCTGAAAGACCTCTGTAAAGTCCTTCAGTGTTTTGAGGAATGCACACGGCTGGTAAGTGCAGATGACGCCATCACACGCATGAGCATCCCACTTATGCGTCTGCTCATGCAAACTTTGATGCACATTAATGAGCAGGTGTCTGCAGCCGAGGAGGAAGAGGAGGAGGGAAGCCTTGATGACAGTCAGCCATTTTCTGGTCAGGGAAGTCTTGTGGACAAGGTGGAGGAAGAAGAGGAAGAGAAGGAGGAAGAGGATGATGGGGATGATTATTTTGGGGAAGAGTATGCTTCTCAGGGGGCAAGAAAAAATGTTGGCTGGCAAGGTCAGGTACAGGGTTTGTGCGTGACTGGAGGGATGTGGATTTGCCAGAAAGTGCTCCTCCACCCAGCACTCGCAGTGCATCATTGACACCTGGAACATTGGCCCACATGTCTGATTATGCCTTGCAAATCCTAAAAAGGGACCCCTGCATTGCCAAAATGATGAACGATGACAACTACTGGTTGGCCAGCATCCTGGATCCACGCTATAGAGGCAAATTCCAAAACATCATGCCACAGGAGAACCTAGAGCTAATATTGGCTAACAAACAAGCAACTCTGGTAAACCGTTTGTTTGAGGCATTCCCAGCACACGGCGGCGGTGATGTTTTTCCAACAAGCCGTAGGGGGCAACGTGAAAGAGGTGTTCATGGTGCACACATCCGAAGTGGCGTTGGACACAGGGGTTTCATGACATGTTGTGGACTGATTTTTCAAATACCGCTCACACGACTGGTAATACTGCATCGATCAAAAGTGACAGGAGACAGCAGTTGTCAACTATGGTAACAAACTACTTCTCCTCCCATATCGATGTTCTCCCTCACCGGTCATTCCCCTTTGACTATTGGGTCAGTAAGCTTGACACCTGGCCTGAATTGGCACAATATGCCTTACAGGAGCTCGCTTGCCCTGCTGCTAGTGTGCTATCTGAACGAGTCTTCAGTGCTGCTGGATCAATCCTGACAGAAAAAGGACCCATCTGTCGACCCAAAAGTTGATGATCTAACCCTCATTAGAATGAACCAGGCATGGGTTTCAAAGGATTTTGTCCCACCCTCCCCTGCTGACACGTAAGTTGTCAGAAAAATGGCTTACTTTTGTCCTCCTCTTCCGTGGACGTCTCCAATTACTCCATTTGCAGCTGCTGAATGTCCAACATCAACATATGCCAATTTTTCCACCTACCTAACTGGGCTGCCTCCCCCCACAGGACCGGGGTCACCACCTGGCGCACGCACCCGTGCGAGTGCCGCTGCCCTGGACAGGTGGGTGGGCACACTCTTTGGCAACGGCACAAGGTCCCTCCTAGTAGAATCAAGTGACTCTGACAGTGGGGGTGCACACCCGCCGTCAGACACACCGGCGTACTATGAGGGGCCCTGTGCCAGTGCCGTCGCCAGGATCACAGCACTTGCAAAGTTGAAATACTTACCTCTCCTTGCTCCACCGCCATGACGTCTTCCGCATTTCCTGACAGTGACATTCTGGTCAGAGAGCACGATGACATCACATCTGTACGCCCTCTGCCTGAACAGTCCAAGTGCAGTGAGATGGAAGATGGGGACAACAAGTAGTCCAGACTAGTACAGGGATTCCCTAGCGAGGAGACTTATTTAATTGTTTTCAATGTTGGGACAGCTATTTTTGGGGAGCACTATACTCTGGAGAATGATATATGAGGCCCACCATACACTGGAGCATTCCAAAGGTGGACATCAGACACTGGAGCAGCATTTACAGGGCCCATTATGCACTGGAGCATTAGAAATGGGGCCCATTATATATGGAGCATTATTTGGGCCCATAATACAGTGGAGCTTCATCCATGGGGACCAACATATACTGTAGCATTATGTGGAGCTCATCATATACTGTTTCAATCATTATATGGGACCAATGATTCTGTATGGAGAAATATATGGGCCTCATTACTCTGTATAGCGCACTATGCGGTGGCCATAATACTGTATGGAGTAATATACTGTCCGTTTTTGGAGCTATTGAAGAATTTAAAATGGATATCAGTCATGAGATGTAAGAAGTGAAGTATTTTTCATTGTACTATACTGCTATTTCTCTGCTGCATCAGAGGATCATGAATTGTGGCATGTGTTAAAGGAGCCCATTGACACTCTTTGGCCCTGGGCCCACGAAAATCTGGAGCCAGCCCTATCCCCCCCACAACTTTAGCCAAATAACCCCCAGTTTTCAATGCCTAACCATTATTATAAAGTAAATTAATGTTGACAAGCTTAAGTAATAAGCTGATGTTGATGTTTTTGGCATTAAAATTGGCACTGTAGGTGTGTTTCCTGTCCTCCACTCAATGCCGACTTTCCTTCCCCATTGACTTGCTTTGGGTTTCATGTTTCAGTCGGCCTTCAACTTTTCACGATAATCGTCCGATTTCGCTCGACCCGACTTTTGAGAAAGTCGGGTTTCATGAAGCCCGACTCGACCCAAAAAAAGGCAAAGTCGCTCATCTCTACTCGTGACCCCTCTGTCAAGATAACCAGCTCCACTACCTTCACTAGTAACCAGAGGTAGGCCAGAAAGCGAATTCACAACAGTACCCCCCTTGATGAGGGGTCACCGACCCCTCATCCACGCCACCAGGCCGATCAGGATGGGCCCGGTGAAAAGCACGATCCAATCTTTCTGCATGAATGTCAGAAGCAGAGACCCAAGAATTATCCTCCTGGCCATAACCCTTCCATTTGACTAAGTACTGGAGTCTCTGTCTAGCCAAACGAGAATCCAATATTTTCTCTACCTCATATTCCACATTGCCTTTAACCAATACAGGGTCGGGAGGCACCGCCACAGGAACTACTGGCTCCACAAACCTCTTCAACAGAGATTTGTGAAACACGATATGGATCTTAAACGTAACTGGAAGAGCAAATCGAAAAGAAACAGGATTAAGAATCTCCAAAATCTTATAAGGTCCAATGAATCTTGGCTTGAACTTTGGAGACGCAACCTTCATAGGAATATTCTTTGATGACAACCAAACCATATCACCCACTTTAAACTGGAGACCAATGGTCCTATGCCGGCTGGAAAACCATTGGGCTTTTTCCTGAGAGAGGGACAACTTATCCACCACTTGGTCCCAAATCTGCTGCATTCTCTCTACCACAGTATCCACACTTGGGCAGGTCGAAGATTCCACTTGCCCTGAAGAAAATCAAGGATGAAACCCAAAGTTACAGAAAAAGGGCAACATCAAAGTGGCAGAACTAGCTCTATTGTTTAGCGTGAATTCGGCCAAGGGCAAAAATGAGACCCAGTCATCCTGATCAGCAGATATAAAACATCTCAAATAGGACTCCAAAGTCTGGTTTGTTCTCAGTCTGCCCATTGGTCTGAGGATGAAATGCAGAGGAGAAAGATAACTGAATTCCCAGTTTAGAACAAAAAGCTCTCCAAAATCTGGAAACAAACTGGACTCCTCTGTCTGACACAATGTTCTCAGGAATCCCATGCAACCGAACCACCTGTTGTAAAAACAAGGGCACCAACTCTGAAGAAGATGGCAACTTTGGGAGAGGTACAAGATGGATCATCTTAGAAAATCTATCACAAACCACCCAGATAACTGTCATTCTCAGAGAGACAGGAAGATCAGAAATAAAATCCATTGAGATATGGGTCTATGGCCTCTTGGGCACCGGCAGGGGCATCAACAATCCACTAGAACGAGAACAGGGTTTAGACCGAGAACACGTTCCACAGGACTGCACAAAATTCCTGACATCACGAGATAAGGCAGGCCACCAAATAGACCGACTCACCAAATCTCTGGTACCAAAAATACCTGGATGACCAGCCAACGCGGAGCAATGAATTTCAGACATTACTCTCTTCCTCCACTGGTCAGGAGCATACAATTTTACCATAGGGCAACGTTCAGATTTGTCCTCCTGAAATTCCTTCAGGGCACATCTCAAATCGGGTGAGATGGCAGAAAGAACTACCCCCTCATTTAGAATGGTAGTAGGCTCGGTCACAATAAGAGAATCCGCAAAGAAACTCCTAGAAAGGGCGTCCACCTTAACATTCTTAGTGCCCAGAAGAAAAGAGACCTCAAAATTAAAATGCGTGAAAAACAAGGCCCACCTAGCCTGTCTAGGATTTAAGCGTTTGGCTGATTTAAGATAAATCAAATTACTGTGGTCGGTGAGAACCACAACTTGATGTCTAGCTCCCTTCAACCAATCTCTCCACTCTTCAAATTCCCATTTCATGGCCAACAATTCCCGATTCCCCACGTCATAGTTACGTTCAGATGGGGAGAATTTTCGAGAAAAGAAGGCACAGGGATTCATTTTAGAAGTCACCGGATCTTTTTGGGACAAAACGGCTTCTGCACCAATCTCAGAAGCATCTACCTCCACCTGAAATGAGAGTGAGACATCAGGTTGCCATAGAACCGGAGCAGAAGTGAATCTCCGCTTAAGCTCCTGAAATGCCGAGACTGCCTCTGGAGACCAATTCACCACATCATCGCCCTTTTGGTCAGATCAGTCAGTGGTTTGACAATACCAGAAAAATTACTTATAAATTTACTATAGAAATTAGCAAAACCTAAAAACTTCTGGAGTGCCTTTAAAGAAGTGGGCTGAATCCAATCATAAATGGCCTGTACCTTTGGCCGGGTCCACTTCAATAGCCGACGGGGACAAAATAAATCCCAAAAATGAAATCCTCTGTACACCAAAGAGTCAACTCGACCCCTTAACATACAGGTAATTTTCCCTTAAAATCCGGAACACAGTCCGGACATGAGAATCCCAATCACTGGAAAAGATCAAAATATCATCCAGATAAATGATCAAAAACGTATCCACAAAGTCCGGGAAAATATCGTTCATAAAAGATTGGAAGACAGATGTTTAGCTCCCTCCAACCAATGTCTCCACTCCTCAAATGCCCATTTCATGGCTAACAGTTCCCGATTCCCCACATCATAGTTACGTTCAGATGGAGAGAACTTTCGGGAAAAGAAAGCACAGGGATTCATTTTAGATGTTACAGGATCCTTTTGGGACAAAACAGCTCCCGCACCAATCTCAGAAGCATCCACCTCTACCTGGAATGGGAGTGAGACATCAGGTTGCCACAAAACCGGGGCAGAAGTGAATCTTCGCCTCAGCTCCTGAAAGGAAGAAACAGACTCCGGAGACCAATTCAACACATCAGCACCCTTCTTAGTCAGATCAGTCAATGGCTTGGCAATACTAGAAAATTTTGCTATAAATTTCCGATAAAAATTAGCAAAACCCAAAAACTTCTGGAGGGCCTTCAAAGAAGTGGGCTGAACCCAATCATAAATGGCCTGTACCTTGGCCGGGTCCATTTCAATAGTTGATGGAGACAAAATTAATCCCAAAAATGAAATCCTCTGTACCCTAAAAAGGAATTTCGATCCTTTGACATACAGGGAATTCTCCCTCAAGATCTGGAACACAGTCCGAACATGTTCCACATGAGAATCCCAATCCTTGGAGAAGATCAAAATATCATCCAGATAGATAATCAAAAATTTATCCACAAAGTCTCGGAAAATGTCATTCATGAAGCACTGGAAGACAGAAGGGGCATTAGTGAGCCCAAAAGGCATCACCAGGTACTCAAAATGTCCCTCCAGAGTATTAAACGCCGTCTTTCATTCACCCCCGTGCTTGAAGCAAATAAGATTATACGCCCCCCTGAGGTCAAGCTTGGTAAACCAGCAGGCAACTCTGGAAAATTAATCAGAAATCAGGGGTAACGGGTACTGATATTTAACAGTGATTTTGTTAAAGGAACGATAGTCAATACAAGGCCTTAATGAACCATCTTTCTTGGCCACAAAAAAAAACCCAGCACCTAAAGGTGAAGAGGATGGTATTATATGACCCTTCTCCAACGACTCCTTGATATAAGATCGCATAGCATCATTTTCGGGTACCGATAAGTTGAAAAGCCGACCCTTGGGAAATTTACACCCAGGCATTAACTCAATTGCACAGTTATAACTCCTATGAGGAGGCAAAGATGCAGACTTACTCTCACTAAATACATCAGAAAAATCAGCCAAATAATCAGGAATATCATGAGGCTGGGGAGAGGTGGAGAAAACAGGAGTGTCACTAAGAACACACTAACAACCTCAACTCACCACAGACACAGATTTCCCATCCAAACAGGATTATGAGTTTGCAACCAGTTAAAACCCAGAACAATAGTATCATGCAAATTGTGCAACACCAAAAATTTACAATTTTCTTGGTGGTCCGTGGCGACCCCATTAACACCTGGGTCCAAAACTGGGGTTTATTCTCCGCCAAAGGAGTAGCATCAATACCCCTCAAAGGGATAGGAGTCCGCAGGGGTATCATGGGAAAACCACAACGTTTACCAAAGTCTAAATCCATCAGATTCAACGCTGCTCCTGAATCCACGAAAGCCTTAGTAGAAAACGTGGATAAGGAGCAGATCAGAGTAATTGCCAAAAGGAGCTTAGGTTGTACACTGCCACAGCAAATGTGTGCGCAAAACGTTTTTCTCATTTAGGGCAGACAGAAATAGTATGAGAGGCGTCTCCACTCGTGTTGAGCTTTCCGATACTGCAATATCGGGTATCGGCTGATGTTCGCAGTATCGGAGTTCCGATACTGAGTTCCGATACTTTTAGAATATCGAATACCGGAATCAGAAGTTACCATAATGCAATGAGCCAGTTTGATTTTATTCAGCCAATGAGGAATCCTAAGAAGTGTAGGCACATCCTGTTATGCATGTTAGGCATGTTAACTAATGGCATGGCTGTGATTGGCTGCTGAAATAATGTCATGAAGCACTATAAAAGCCACTGCTGTCATTTTGGGTTCACTCTGCTGTGAATTTACTTAGGGACAGGATGCTGCTGTTCTGACTCTGAGGGACAGTTTGAGCTAGCGATTTGCTTTATTGTGCTTTATCCAGGCTACTTTAGCAACCGCTGTGTGAGAAGCTTTCTTTTGCCTTGCAGTGCTGTTCATGGCTGTCTGCGAGGTCTCTGTGTGTGAGTGCAGCTCACGCTGTAGTGTGTTCTGCAGCCACCTCCGGTTGTAGTCCGCTCAGTGTGCATCACTGCCTCATACATTGTCCATTTTTGCATTAGTGCTGCTCATTTTTCCAGATTTCTCCTATTAGTGTGGTTCCATCCGTATCCAGCTAGATTGCTTGAAACCACTATTTAGGAGTAGCTAGAGGAGCTCTTCTGCAGCCTTGCAGCGCTGTTCACGGCTGTCTGCAAGGTCTCTGTGTGTGAGTGCAGCTCATGCTGTAGTGTGTTCTGCAGCCACCCCCGGTTGTAGTCCACTCAGCGTGCGTCACTGCCTCATACATTGTCCTTTTTTGTATTAGTGCTGCTCATTTTTCCGGATTTCTCCTATTAGTGTGGTTCCATCCGTATCCAGCTAGAATATTTGCAAACACTATATATATGTTCATTGGACTATTCTCAAACACTATATAGGCGTAGATAGAGGAGCCTTTCTGCTGGCTTGTGCCCTGCAGCCCCAGCCAGATTAGTATTAGCCTATTTTTGGAGCCTTATCTATTGCATTGTAGGTTACCTTCCTGTATTGTAATAGCTACAAAAAGTTTGTGATACTATCGATTTTACATCTTTGGGCACATCCAGTGTCTTTTTGTGAAAAAAAAAGTTAATAAAGTTCACTAAACACTCCACTTTATAGTTGTGTAGGCCACATTAGGTCTGCAAACCCTGTCTTATGAGGAAAGGTTGCAGGATTTGGGAATGTTTAGTTTGCAAAAGAGAAGACTGAGAGGAGACTTAATAGCTGTCTACAAATATCTAAAGGGCTGTCACATTGTAAAAGGATCAACTTTATTCTCATTTGTACAAGGAAAGACTAGAAGCAATGGTATGAAACTGAATGGGAGGAGACACAGATTAGATATTAGAAAAAACTTTTTGACAGTCAGAGTGAACAATGAGTGGAACAAGCTGCCACGAGAAGTGGTGAGTTATCCTTCAATGGAAGTCTTCAAACAGAGGCTGGACAGACATCTGACTGGGATGATTTAGCGAATCCTGCTTTGAGCAGGGGGTTGGACCAGATGGCCCAGGAGGTCCCTTCCAACGCTACGATTCTATGATTCTATGATTCATATTAAAGTCTAGTCCACACTTTATAAAATTAGTGTTTCTTATACCTGTTAGCAGCTGTTCAGGAAAAAGCACACTAAGCCTTTAGTACTTTTCTGCCTATCTTTATCAGTTTACCAAGATGAAGAAGGCAGGGAGTAAGGCACGTGGTCGTGGGCGTGGAGTTTCTGCAGGGAGAGGACGTGGGGATTTTGTGCCTGCTGCGGGCACCAGTGACTCAGCATCCCCCAGTTTTACCAGGGAACAGTACTATATGCGCAGCTTTGTAGGAGCTCGCCGTACCCCACTGCTGCGGGACGAACAAATTGAAGCCGTTGTCGGATGGATGGCAGCTAATGTATCGACTTCAATTAGTTCCAGATCCTCTCTGGTCCAGAGCACTGAAGAGCACCCATCTGTCAATTCACAACCTGCCAAATTGCCCAGGCAGTCAGACAGCCCTGGACAGGAGCCATCTCTACTTCAGTTCTCTGAATCTGTTGGCTTGGAAACAGGGGGCCAGCCAAGCAGCATTCGAGAATTTGAAGAAGAGGTAGTATGCAGTGATGTGCAACAGCTTTGTCTCTCTGAATCTGAAGAGATGGGTGGGCCAGAGCCTATGGTCAGCACACCTCAGTACGCATCTGATGATGAGACTCAGGTGCCACTTTCTTGTGCGTACTGTGCTTTCGAGACTACCCAGGAGAAGCAGTCGTTTGAATAGAGTAGTGTAGATGATGAGGTCCTTGACCCATCATGGCGTGAGGTACAGGAAGGTGGTGGGAGCAGCTCTGAGGAAGAGATTCCCCAAACGGCCCAAAAAGGAGGGAGAGGGAAGGGGCAGACTCGGTTGCCTGTAGCCTCCACTTCAGCACCCATTAGGAGCATGCCTCATCCAAAACCCAAAACAGGCGCTCCCAAGACTTGCAGTGCCTGGTCCTTTTTTGACACAGTTGCAGATGACATTTGCTTTGTCAAATGCAAGCTGTGTAATCAGAAAGTGAAAAGAGGGCAAAGTGTCAGCAACCTCAATACCACAAATATGTGGAAACATGTGCGGACCAAGCACGTGGTGGAGTTACAAAGACACACTGAAGACCTAGGCCAACCTACAGCACCACCTACCACATCTTCAGCTCGTGTTGTAGCCTCTTCCTCCAGCTCACACACAGCTGCTTTGGCTTCCTCGCAGGATCGCCATGGAAGAACCTCTGGCACTGTTGTACAGAGACACAGTGTCATTCCACCCACAGCACCACGTTCCCTGTCATCCTCACACTCCCAGGCCTATCTACAGCCATCGGTAGCACAGGCATGGGAGAAAAGGCGCCCATACTCGGCAAACCACCCCCGAGCACAGGCTCTGAAAGCTGGCATTGCGAAACTACTGTCCCTTGAAATGCTCTCATTCAGGCTGGTGGAGACTGACAACTTCGTAACTTCATGGCACTGGCAGTCCCACAATACAACGTGCCCAGCCGCTTTTATTTCAGCAGGCAAGCCATCCCTGCCCTGCAAAAGCATGTGGAGGGAAAAATTAAACATGTGCTACTAAACGCCGTCAGTAGCAAGGTCCACCTGACAACCGATGCGTGGACCAGTAACCATGAACAGGGACGATATCTTTCCCTCACTGCCCATTGGGTACATGTTGTGGAGCCGGGTACAGATCTTGAGAGTGGCGCTGTATGTGTTCTGCCAACTCCAACGATTGCAGGAATCCAGTCTGTACACATTGACTCCTCCTCCTACTCCAGTTCCTCTGAAACAGCGCAGCAGGAGCCTGTTACTACCGATATGAGCACAGCCGTGGCCAAACGTCAACAGGCAGTATTGAAATTAATTTATTTGGGGAATCGAAGCCACACAGTGCATGAGCTCTGGAATGCCATCAAGCAGGAGAGCGACGTGTGGTTTGTGCCAGCGAATCTCCAGCCAGGCATAGTAGTGTGTGACAATGGCCGAAATATGGTGGCAGCTCTGGGCCTAGGCAACCTTACTCACATCCCATGTCTGGCACATGTGCTCAACTTGGTCGTGCAGAGTTTTTTGAGGGACTATCCGGATCTTGATGCACTGATGCACAAGGTCCGCATAGAGTGCGCTCACTTGCGGCATTCCAGCATGGCAAGATCGCGCATTGCAGCTCTGCAGCGCTGATTCCACCTTCCGGAACATTGCATCATATGTGACCTACCCACCAGGTGGAATTCAACGTTACATATGTTGGAGAGGTTGTGTGAGCAGCAGGCAGCAGTAATGGAGTACCAGCTGCATCAGGCGCAAACAAGTCACTTTGCGCGCCGCTCACACTTCACCACCACTGAGTGGACCTCTATGAAGAACATCGGCCACGTTTTGCGTGCCTTCGATGATTCCACGCGAATGGCAAGTGCAGATGATGCACTAGTCAGCATGACTATCCCCCTTATCTGCCTGCTTGAAAAAACACTGCAAGCACTAAGGGAGGAGGTCGTGGAAGAGGTGGAGGATGAGGAGTCACAAATGCCATCTGCTTCTGGACAGTCAGCGGAACGTGGTTCCTCAGAAAGGCCTAGGCAGGGGACACTTTGTGAGGAGGATGAGGAGGAGTCAATGGAGGAGGAAGACATCTGTCCAGAGGAGGGAGGTACACAATGCTCTAGTAGTCAGTATGTAGAGCGAGGGTGGGGTGATGCAGAGCAGGCAGAGATGACGCCTCAAGCAGGGGACAGCGTTTCTTGGCCAGTTGGCAGTCTGCAGCACATGGTTGATTTCATGCTGCAGTGCCTGAGAAACGACCGCCGCATCGCCCACATTCTCAACACGGCTGATTATTGGGTGTACACCCTCCTTGATCCTCGCTACTGGGACAACTTACAAAGCCTCATAACACCGCTGAACCGGGAGCGTAAAATGCAGGAGTACCAAGACACACTGGTGCATTCCATCATGTTCTCCATTCCACCCAAGAGCAGTGCTGCTAGTGCTTTACAAAGCAGCTCAGTGCGTCAAGGCAGTGGAGGAAGCTCTGCACAAAGAGGGAGCAGAAGCAGCGCCTCAGCACAAGGCAAGACCAGTATGGCCCAAATGTGGCAAAGTTTTGTGTGCCCGCCACAAATGTCTACACCATCACAGACGACTCCAGTCAGCAGGAGGCAACATTTCCGTCAGATGGTGACAGACTACATGTCTTGCCCTCTCAGTATTCTCCCACATGGTCCTTCCTCCTTCAAGTTTTGGGTCTCTAAGCTGGATACATGGCCAGAGCTTAGCCAGTATGCATTGGATGTGCTGGCTTGCCCTGCTGCTAGTGTATTATCGGAATGTGTCATTAGTGCCGCAGGTGGTGTACTAACAGACCGTCGCATGCGACTATCCTCTGATAACGTTGACTGGCTTACTTTTCTGAAAATAAACAAGGCCTGGATCTCGCAGGAATTTGCCAGTCCTCTTCCAGATTAAATAATTGGTTGGCAACAATATCAAGGGCTACTGTTGTGTTCATGCTTCTACCACCTGAACTGTAATCCCTGGGCTCCAACACCGCCAGTTGCTGCTCAGAAGTGCTGTCTGCACAGTCAACACTTGCTCCTGTGTTAATGGGGTTCAGTAACGTCAGCTGATCCCCTGCTGTGTGTCCGGCAATTTCGCCTGCTCTGTTCACATTCAAACTACTACAGATATTAAACTTGCTCCAATTAGGCCTCTGGCTACACTCTGTTTCTACTGTAATCCCTGGGTTCCAACACAGCTAGTTGCTGCTCAGAAGTGCCGTCTGCACAGTCAACACATGCTCCAGTGTAATTGGGGTTCAGTAACGTCAGCTGATCCCCTGCTGTGTGTCCGGCAATTTCGCCTGCTCTGTTCACATTCACACTACTACAGATATTAAACTTGCTCCAATTAGGCCTCTGGCTACACTCTGTTTCTACTGTAATCCCTGGGCTCCAACACCGCCAGTTGCTGCTCAGAAGTTTCTTTGGCACGGGTAGTCCCTCCTGCCCAGCCTGGTTCCAGCACGCCAGCTGTTTCCGGGTAGTGTCAACGTCACTTTGCCTCCAATACGTTGTCCTGTCGTGTTGCGGTCAGGTTAGCTGACTCTATGGTGCCTGCAGTTTAGGTGCTTCCTATGTGGGCTGTGGGATCTGGCAATGAAGGTTGGTTCTGTAGTGCCAATAGGACAAGCTCACCCTGTGGGTCTGTGGGTTTCGGTAACTCCGGCTGGCTCGCGGCCTTGCAACTTTTTTTTCATATGTACCTTCTGCTGCCTATCTGAGTTCCAGTACCATTAGCTGGTTCTTTGGAAGTTAATCTTGAATATGTCCCCCTGGGTTCCAGTAACGTCAGCTGGTTCCATGCAGAGCCTTTGGCTTAGGTGCCTCCTTCTCGGTATCCGAATTCCACCAACGTCTGCTGGTCCTTGGTAGTGCTTTCTGGCACAGGTACCTCCTGCTTAGTAACTGGGTTCCAGTACCATCAGCTGGTCCTCGGTAGTTGCATTGGCTCTTGTTCCTTCGGCTACCCATCCAGGTTCCAGTACCGTCAGCTGGTTCTCAGCAGTTCCTCAGCCTTCTTGTACCTTCTGCTACATTTCCAAGTTCAAGCTTTTTGAAATGGTTTTTGGTAATCACTCTGGATCTCCCTGACGACGACTCTAAAGACTACGACCCTGAAGACCACCCCAAAGAAGATGACGACCCCGAAAACGACAATCCTGGAGACGACGACCCTTAAGACCACCTCGAAGAAGATGATGACCCCGAAGATGACGACCCTGAAGACCACCCCGAAGAAGACCAAGAAGATGACCCTGAAGAAGATGACCAAGAGGACAAAGAACAAGAAGACAACCACCAAGATTCAGAAGAACAAGAGATATAAGACTAAGAAGCAGAAAAACAAGAAGCTGCAGAACAAAAAGCAGAAGAACATTAAGCATAAGACTAAAAATCAGAGCAAAACATATTATCTAAATTATAAGCAGAAGAAAACTAATCAGTGTATGGGGGTGAGCCCGTTACTCCTCGTGGTGCCCCTGGAAAATACCTGCTGCTGCAGGCAAAACTGAACGCGGACAAATCCTGTTGTAAATCTTTTGTGACAGGCAGAACGGAAAGTGTAATCTTCAAACTTTTATAGATAACAACTACAGGAATGCCTGTCACAAATAAGAATGATGAAGAAGAAGAAGATGAAGAAGATGAAGAAGTAGAATATGAAGAAGAATAATAGTTGAATAAGAAGAATATGAAGAATGTAAAAAAAGAATAATAGGAAGAAGGTGAAGAAGAAGATGAATAAGGTGATGAAGAAGTTGATGAAAAAGATGCTGCTGCTGAGGATAATGGAGAAAGCGTGGGAGAAGTAAGAAAGAAGGTGAAGAGCATGGAAGTAGTGAAACATAAATATCTGACAAAATATAAAAAAGCTTAACATAGTCAATATCTTTGTAACTCCGAACGTCTTAAAAAAAAAAAAATTCCTGCTATTCCATTTGATTGGGCTAAACCTCTACAAAAGGTAGGGGAGAAAACAAGGGGAACTGCTACCTTGGATCTAATCCTTATAAACAGGGAGGAAATGGTTGAGGAGGTAAAAGTGGCTGGAACCCTAGGAGGTAGCGACCATGCTATTTTAGAATTTTGGATAACTAGAGGAGGAAGACCTGTGAAGACTCAGACGTCAAGGTTAGATTTCAGAAAGGCAGATTTTAAGGGATTCAGAAAGATAATTGGAGGGATCCAATGGCTGGATATCCTTAAAGACAAAAATGTCCAGGAAGGATGGGAAATCTTGAAAAATGAAATTCTCAAAGCACAGTTGTTAACAATTCCGAAAAGAGGGAAAAATAGGAAGCATTTAAGGAAACCAAGATGGGTGAACACAGAACTTAAGCACATGCTAAAAAGGAAGAAAAAAATGTTTATAAAATGGAAAGAGGGAGGCATATCTAAAGAAGAATATAATGCTGTCTGCAGAACCTGCAGGGCACAAATCAGATTATCTAAAGCTGACAATGAATTGAGGCTTGCAAGAGATGTCAAAAGCAATAATAAAGGATTTTGGGGATATGTCAAAAGTAAAAGAAAAGTCAAAGATGCTATAGGATTTTTACAGGATGAAAATGATGAAATGGTAAGACAGGATGTTGAGAAGGCTGAACTTTTAAATTCCTATTTTGCATCTGTTTTCTCTCAGAAAGGAAATGTAACACCAACTGTTATTCACTGTCCTATTAAGGGAATAGAAGAATCCAGGATATCTATAAACAGAAAGATAGTGAGGAAACACTTAGCTAACCTAAATGAATTCAAGTCTCCAGGTCCAGATGAATTACACCCCAGAGTACTGAAGGAGATAGCAGAAGAAATTTTTGAACCCCTCTCCATAATCTTTGAAAATTCTTGGAGAACAGGAGAAGTGCCAGAAGACTGGAGAAGAGCAAATGTTGTTCCTATCTTCAAAAAGGGGAATAAGGTGAACCCAGGCAACTATAGGCCGGTGAGTCTGACTTCTATACCAGGAAAGATCTTTGAACAAATTATTAAACAACATGTATGTCAATACCTGGATAAGAATGAAGTGATTAAACAGAGTCAGCATGGGTTTGTAACTAATAAGTCATGTCAGACTAACTTAATTTCCTTCTATGATGGTATCACTGATTGGGTGGATCAAGGAAATGCTGTAGATATAGTATATCTTGACTTCAGCAAAGCATTTGACAAAGTCTCTCATACAATCCTTATTGAAAAAATGACTAAGTATAGAATGGACAAGGCAACTGTTAGGTGGATTCATAACTGGCTTAGTGATCGGACCCAAAGAGTGGTCGTAAATGGCTGCACATCCAGTTGAAAGAATGTCTCAAGTGGGGTACCACAGGGCTCTGTCCTGGGCCCTGTATTGTTCAACATCTTTATCAACGATTTAGATGAAGGAATTGAGGGTAAACTGATTAAATTTGCTGATGACACAAAGCTAGGAGGGATAGCTAATACTAGAGAAGAGAGAGAGAGGATTCAAAAAGATTTAAATAAACTGGAGAAGTGGGCAGCAACTAACAGAATGGTTTTTAACAGGGAGAAATGCAAAGTACTACATCTGGGCAATAAAAATGAAAAAAGCATATATAGAATGGGAGGAATAGGGCTAAGTGACAGCACATGTGAAAAAGACTTGGGTATACTAATAGATCACAGACTGAATATGAGTCAACAGTGTGATGCAGCAGCAAAAAAGGCAAATGCAATTCTAGGATGTATTAACAGAAGCATACAGTCTAGATCACGTGAAGTCATTATTTCCCTCTACTCCTCTTTGGTCAGACCTCATCTGGAATATTGTGTCCAGTTTTGGGCACCACATTTTAAAAAAGACATCAACAAACTGGAGCAAGTTCAGAAAAGAGCGACCAGAATGGTGACCGGTCTGCAAACCCTGTCTTATGAGGAAAGGTTGCAGGATTTGGGAATGTTTAGTTTGCAAAAGAGAAGACTGAGAGGAGACTTAATAGCTGTCTACAAATATCTAAAGGGCTGTCACATTGTAGAAGGATCAACTTTATTCTCATTTGCACAAGGAAAGACTAGAAGCAATGGTATGAAACTGAATGGGAGGAGACACAGATTAGATATTAGAAAAAACTTTTTGACAGTTAGAGTGATCAATGAGTGGAACAGGCTGCCACGAGAAGTTGTGAGTTCTCCTTCAATGGAAGTCTTCAAACAGAGGCTGGACAGACATCTGACTGGGATGATTTAGCGAATCCTGCTTTGAGCAGGGGGTTGGACCAGATGGCCCAGGAGGTCCCTTCCAACTCTACGATTCTATGATTCTATGATTCTATGATTCTATGATTCTATGCCTATAATGTCTCCTCCACCTCCCCCAATACATTCTACATTATTCTTAGTTGTTTTCCTTCATGTAGAATTAACCCCTTAGCGACCGCCGATATGCCTTTTAACGGCGGTAATTAAGTGAACTTAAACCACAGCGCCGCTAATTCACGGCACTGTGGAGAAAGTGAATAGTGTCCCCCCAGTGTCGGATTTTCTCTGGGGTCTCGGCTGCCGAGGGTGGCCGAGACCCCAGAGAACATGAATCGTTCGTTTTTTACAGACCCCGCTTTTGCGATCGCCATTATTAACCCTTTAACGGCGACCGCAAAAAAAGCCGCAATTTTGCATTAAATTTCTCTTTCTTCTGTTGTGAGCGCACATCAGAGGAGAGAGATCTAGGGTCCCCGATCCCCCCCAGTACCACTCCATGGTCCAGGGTCCCCTCCCAGTGGTCCCGTGTTCCGCCAGCATCTCCGGTGGGCGCTGCCATCTTGGATCTGGAAGAAAATGGCGGGCGCATGCGCAGTGCGCCCGCCGGGAATCTGCCGGCTCCGGCTGGCATATTCCATTCATTCATTTTAATCACTATGATAAACTATCACAGTGATCAAAATAAAAAAATAGTACATAACCCCCCCCATTTATCACCCCCTTAGTTAGGCCAACATAGCAAAATAAAGAAAATATATTTTTTTTCAGTTTTCCATTAGGGTTAGGGTTAGGGTTAGGCCTAGGGTTAGGGCTAGGGTTAGGGTTGGGCTAGGGCTAGGGCTAGGGTTAGGGCTAGGGCTAGGGCTAGGGTTAGGGTTGGGCTAGGGTTAGGGTTGGGCTAGGGTTAGGGTTAGGGCTAGGGCTAGGGTTAGGGCTAGGGTTAGAATTAGGGTTAGGGCAAACTAGGATTAGGGTTAGAATTATGATTAGGGATTAGGTTGGGATTAGGGTTAGGGTTGGGATTAGGGTTAGAGGTGTGTTGGGGTTAGGGTTGGAGCAAGAATTGAGTGGTTTCCACTATTTACCAACTTTGGGAGCCTAAAAATTGGGGTCTAAAAAATCACTTTTGTGGAAATAAAAAAAACTTTTTATTTTCACTGCTCTGCGTTTATAAACTTCTGTGAAGCGCTTGGGGGTTCAAAGTGCTCACCACACATCTAGATAAGCTCCATGGGGGGTCTAATTTCCAAAATGGGGTCACTTGTGGGGGGTTTCCACTGTTTAGGCCCATCAGGGGCTCTGAAAACACAACATGACGCCTGCAGACCATTCCATCAAAGTCTGCATTCCAAAATAGCACTACTTCCCTTCCAAGCTCTCCCATGTGCCCAAACAGTGGTTACCCCCACATATGGGGTATCAGCATACTCAGAACAAATCACACAACAACTGTGGGTGTATGATTTCTCCTGTTACCCTTGTAAAAAAAAATTGGGGGGCGAAAAGATCATTTTTGTGGAAAAAAAATGATTTTTTATTTTCACCACTCTACATTATAAACTTCTGTGAAGCACTTGAAGGTTCAAAGTGCTCACCACAAATCTAGATAAGTTCCTTAATGGGGTCACTTGTTGGAGGTTTCCACTGTTTAGGCACATTAAGGGTTCTTTGAACGGAACATGGCATCCGATCTCAATTCCAGCCAATTCTTTGTTGAAAAAGTCAAACGGGCTCCTTCCCTTGCGAGCTCTGCCGTGTGCTGAAAAAGTGGTTTACCCCCACATATGGGGTATCAACGTATTCAGGAGAAATTGTACAACAAATTTTTGTGTTGATTTTCTCTTTTAACTCTTGTGAAAATAAAAAAAATTGGTTCTGAAGTAAATTTTTTGCAAAAAAAGTTAAATGTTAATTTCCTTCAACATTGCTTTAGTTCCTGTGAAGCACGTAAAGGGTTAATAAACTTCTTGAATGTGGAATTGAGCACCTTGAGGGGTCTAGTTTTTAGAATGGTTCCACTTTTGGGTATTTTCTGTCATGTACACCCCTCAAAATGACTTTAAATATGATGTGGTCCCTAAAAAAAATGGTTTTGTAAATTTTGTGGTAAAAATGAGAAATCGCTGGTCAACTTTTAACCCTTATAACTTCCTAACAAAAAAAATTTTGCTTCCAAAATTGTGCTGATGTAAAGTAGACATGTGGGAAATGTTATTTTTTAAGAAATTTGTGTGACACATCTCTCTGATTTAAGGGCATAAAAATCTAAAGTTTTAAATTGTAAAATTTTCAAAATTTTCGCCATATTTTCATTTTTTTCAAATAAACACAAAACTTATCGAAGAAATTTTACCACTAACATGAAGTACAATATGTCACGAAAAAACAATCTCAGAATCACAGGGATCCATTAAAGCGTTCCAGAGTTATAACCTCATAAAATGACAGTGGTCAGAATTGTAAAAATTGGCCTGGTCTTTAAGCTGCAAAATGGCTCTGTCGCTATGGGGTTAACCTACAAGGAAAGTAAGGGTTTATTTTCATTCCGATATTTGTGTCCTATTGACTTACATTGGTTTCCGGTATCAGAATTGGCGATATTCGATATTTTTGGGGTATCGGTCCAATCCAATCCGAACCAATATTTCCCGATATCGGAAGGTATCGCTCAACACTAGTCTCCACAGAAAAAGCACAGCTTATTACGCCTTCTAAACTCCTGATGTTGTGCCCTTGACAAAAACCCTATCACATTGCATGGGTTCAGACTTTCGCTCAAAAGGCAGCAACACCTCTCGTGTAGTTTTACTTCACATAAACGCAGATCAACAACTTGAATGGCTAATGTCATAGAATTATCAAGACCAGAGGGAACAGGAAATCCCACCATAACATCTTTTATGGTTTCTGCAAAACCCTTCCGAAAGAGAGCTGCTAAGGCACCGTCAAAAGCTTTTGATACGGTGCCACACAAAAGGTTGATACATAAAATGAGAACAATGGGGATAGGGGAAAATATGTGTAGGTGGGTTAAGAGCTGGCTCAGGGATAGAAAACAAAGGGTGGTTATTAATGGAGCACACTCGGACTGGGTCACGGTTAGCAGTGGGGTACCACAAGGGTCAGTTTTGGGCCCGCTTCTTTTTAACATATTTATTAATGACCTTGTAGGGGGCATAGAGAGTAGAATTTCAATATTTGCAGATGACACTAAACTCTGCAGGGTAATCAATACAGAGGAGGACAATTTTATATTACAGGAGGATTTATGTAAACTAGAAGCTTGGGCTGATAAATGGCAAATGAGCTTTAATGGGGATAAATGTAAGGTCATGCACTTGGGTAGAGCGAACAAGATGTATAATTATGTGCTTAATTGTAAAATACTGGGCAAAACAGTCACTGAAAAAGACCTGGGTGTATGGGTGGACGACAAACTCACATTTAGCGGCCAGTGTCAGGCAGCTGCTGCAAAGGCAAATAAAATAATGGGATGCATTAAAAGAGGCATAGATGCTCATGAGGAGAACATAATTTTACCTCGATATAAGTCACTAGTGAGACCACACTTAGAATACAGTGTACAGTTCTGGTCTCCGGTGTATAAGAAAGACATAGCTGAACTGGAGCGGGTGCAGAGAAGAGCGACCAAGGTTATTAGGGAACTAGGGGGTCTCCAATACCAAGACAGGTTATTACTAGAGTTGAGCGACTTTAGTCGGATCGGGTTTCATGAAATAAAATTCGTTTCAGATGAAACTGGTCCGACTAGGGCAAAAAAGGTCGGAGTTTCGTCGGAAACCCGACCCCAATGAAATTCATCCACTCAATGCCGACTTTTATTTCCCATTGACTTGCATTGGGGTCGGGTGTCGAACGAAACTCCGACTTTTTTTGCCCTAGTCGGACCAGTTTCATCTGAAACAAATTTTGTTTCATGAAACCCGATCCGACTAAAGTCGCTCAACTCTAGTTATTACACTTGGGGTTATTTAGTTTGGAGAATCGAAGGGGTGATCTTATTACAATGTATAAATATATGCGGGGACAATACCAAGACCTTTCTAATGATCTTTTTACTCTTAGACCTGTGACGGGGACAAGGGGGCATGCTCTACGTCTGGAGGAAAGAAGGTTTAAGCATACTCACAGACGCAGATTCTTTACTGTAAGAGCAGTGAGACTATGGAACTCTCTGCCATATGATGTTGTAATGAGTGATTCCCTACTAAAATTTAAGAAGGGACTGGATGCCTTTCTTGAAAAGTATAATATTACATGGTATACACACTAGTTTCCTTAATATTGCGTTGATCCAGGGAACTAGTCTGATTGCCGTATGTGGAGTCAGGAAGGAATTTTTTTCCCCAATGTGAAGCTTACTGTTTGCCACATGGGGTTCTTTTTTCCTTCCTCTGGATCAACATGTTAGGACAAGTTAGGATAGGATATGGGTTGAACTAGATGGACTTAAAGTCTCCCTTCAACCTTAATAACGATGTTACTATGTTACTATGTCATTCCATGTAGCAAGGACCGCCCACTTTTTGAATTTTTGACAGTATAGCTCTGCAGAATCCTGACCCTGGTTCAATGCCAATAAGGTTTTCACAACTTGATCAATAGCATTAGGTTCATCATACAACAACCCCAAGGCTTGAAAAAAATGCATTCACAATAGTCAGAAAAGGATCTCCAGGTGTCAGAGAAAAAGCAAAAATCCTGGGGATCGCCGCGTAGCAAGGAGATGAAAATTTTAACCTGCTGCACAGAGCTCCCCGATGAGTTAGGCTTCAAGGCAAGAATTAGTTTACAATTATTATTAAAATTCAAAAATTTAGACCGATCCCCAGAAAACACATCAGGAGTAGGGATTTTTGGTTCAACAGCAGATGATTGAGCGAGATAGGCGGAAATTCCCCGCACTTCAGCAGCGAGCTGCTCAACACGAGCAGACAATTGCTTAATCTCCATTAAAGAAAAAATCCTCCTACGGCCCCTGAGAAAAAGAGGAAAAAATATCTAAAAAAAAAATTCTGACACTCTTTTTTTTTTTACTATTCCCTCCTGCTTTTGAGTACCCTAGAATCTGCGGTTTAGGCTGGTGATTCTGTTATGATTGGGTCACCGAGGAGGAAAGCAAGACCAAGCTATGCCACAGAAAACCAGAGAGGTTGGTAACTAAGCGGATTGCAGACCCCTGATCCTATCCACACAACTAGCAGTAGCCATGGTGCGTACCTACGATGATCCTAGACACCTCAACACAGCCGGAGAACTAAATAAGCCTAAAGCAAAAAAGGGGAAATCTAAACTGCCGCAGAGCAGACCCCAAAGGAATAGATAGACCTCGAACATATATTGTCGGTGAGACAAGATAAAAACACAAACGCAGGTAGGAAAATAGACTGAGCAAACGATGGGGCCCACACTAACTAGACAGGAAAGGAAAGACTCTATCTGCAATCACGCAGAAAACCATGCAAAAAATGCCCAACACGTCTGATAGAAAAATACTGAAGTCACTAGACTTCGCCCACTATATAAGCACTCTGGTATATTCTGAAAGCAGAGCAAAAAGAGGCCAATCTAATAAGGGAAAAAACAAACTGGCACAAGCAGTAACATAAGGATGGAAATTCAGCACAGCCCCAGCCAGAGCTGGCTGACCACACAGAACAGAAATAGACAAAACCAGATCAAAAGTGAACAATAGCAAAAGAACACTTAGCTGAGCATGCAGGGACTGAGCTGGAAACTAAGACCTCAGGAGGCAGGAAAAAATCACAAGCAGGGAATGAGGGAGTTGGCTGTCTTAAATCCAGTCAGAAACTCCAAATCTCTAGTCATCCTCCTCATTATCAGGTGGCAGGCCTCTGTTAATTAGATCAGCTCCATTACCTCCAGTAACCACCAGAGGGAGCCCGGAAAGAGAACTCGCGACCCCTCTGTCAATATAACCAGCTCCACTACCTTCACTAGCAACCAGAGGTAGGCCAGAGAGTGAATTCACAACAGAGCTGTGTACTTACATTTGCTCATTTTGCCCTTCTACTCTGCGAATTCTTCTTTTTTCTCTGTTCTAGGTAGAAGAAGGAAACCTCTTGTCCCTGCATTTATTATTCCTCTCTTCAACTCCTGACCCAGCTGCTCTGCTCCACCCCTCTACTCGGGACTTTTGCAGTGACCTATGACTACAGGGAATATTGACCTCCTGTGTTTACATAGAACTTAGAAGTAGGGTTGAGCGAAACAGATTGGTCAAATTGATGAGTCGCCGCTTTTTGCTAAAGTCGGGTTTCGCCGATCGAAACCCAACCATAGTGTGAGACCAGCCATGAGGTCACCACCCCTGCACCAAAGTCGCGTTCCCCATGATGATTCCAGCGCATTTTCTCAGCCAATCATCAAGGACGCACACTGTGGGCAACGCAATGACATCGGCAGCGGCCACCACCATCTTAGATAAGGGCAATCATGGGATTGGCTTGCTTTGTGTGGCGTCACAGTGACTACAAAGAAACAAAAAAGTGCTTCTTCTGATAGCGATTTCAACTGTACAGTTAGTGTGCAGTGACAGGGGAGGATTTTTGTGTGTGCAGCAGCGCTGGTGGTTATTAGGCTGCCTAATAAGGCTACCTGATAGCTGCATTGCTGTGTTCACACTGCTGTGCAGATTGCTTTTTTAAAAGCAAAAAAAGTTTTATTCTGATTTTCTGCACAGTTACAGAGTGTTCATTTTTTCACACTCCATATAGAGGTGTAAGCTCCTCACACACTACCGTGTACCAGCTGGTATCACGGACATATAGACGGAGATTTTAAATTTTCCATACATAAACCGTATAGAGCTGTCCGCTTCCCAAACAGTATCGTATATATGCTGTTTGTATTACGGTCAAATCTGTAGAGAGGCAGCGTGTATGTGAGACTCCATAAATACATATACGGACATTTCAATTTTTCCATACACCATATAGAGCTGTAAGCTTCTCAAACAGTATTGTATATCTGCTGTTTGAATACGGTCAAATCTATACAGAGACAGCATGTGTGTGTGACTCCGTAAAAAATAGACGGAGATTTAAAAATTTCCATACATAGACTGTATAGAGCTGTACGCTTCTCACACACTACTGTGTACAGGCTGGTATCACGGACAAATACATGCTATCTGTGTGTGACTCCGTGAAAAAATAGACAGAGATTTAAAATTTTCCATATATACACCGTATAGAGCTGTCCGATTCTCAAACAGTATCGTATATCTGCTGTTTGTATTGTGGTCAAATCTATACAGAGAAAGCATGTGTGTTAGACTCCGTAAATACATATACAGACATTTCAATTTTTCCATACACTGTATAGAGCTGTCCGCTTTTCAAACAGTATCGTATATCTGCTGTTTGATAACGGTCAAATCTATACAGAGACAGCGTGTGTGTGACTCCGTAAAAAATAGACGGAGATTTAAAAATTTCCATACATACACCGTATAGAGCTGTGCGCTACTCACACACTAACGTTTACCAGATGGTATCACGGACAAATACATGCTATCTATGAGTGACTCCGTAAAAAATACATGGAGATTTAAAATTTTCCATACATACAATGTATAGAGCTGTCTGCTTTTCAAACAGTATCGTATATCTGCTGATTGATAACGGTCAAATCTATGCAGAGACAGCGTGTGTGTGACTCAGTGAAAAAATAGATGGAGATTTAAAAATTTCCATACATACACCGTATAGAGCTGTCCGCTTGTCAAACAGTATCGTATATCTGCTGATTGATAACGGTCAAATCTATACAGAAACAGCGTGTGTGTTTGTGACTCCGTAAAAAAATAGATGGAGATTTAAAAATTTCCATACATACACCGCATAGAGCTGTACGCTCCTTACACACTATTGTGTACCGGCTGGTATCACAGACAAATACATGCTATCTGTGTGTTACTCTGTAAAAAAATAGATGGAGATTTAAAATATTCCATACATACACCATATAGAGGTGTCTGCTCTTCAAACAGTATCATATATCTGCTGTTTATGTTGTGGTCAAATCTATACAGAGACAGCGTGTGTGAGACTCCGTAAATACATATACGGACATTTCCATTTTTCCATACACCGTATAGAGCTGTCCGCTTGTCAAACAGTATCGTATGTCTGCTGTTTGATGACGGTCAAATCTATACAGAGACAGCATGTGTGTGACTCCATAAAAAAAGACGGAGATTTAAAAATTTCCATACATACACCGTATAGAGCTGTCCGCTTGTCAAACAGTATCGTATATCTGCTGATTGATAACGGTCAAATCTATACAGAAACAGCGTGTGTGTTTGTGACTCCGTAAAAAAATAGATGGAGATTTAAAAATTTCCATACATACACCGCATAGAGCTGTACGCTCCTTACACACTATTGTGTACCGGCTGGTATCACAGACAAATACATGCTATCTGTGTGTTACTCCGTAAAAAAATAGACGGAGATTTAAAATATTCCATACATACACCATATAGAGGTGTCTGCTCTTCAAACAGTATCATATATCTGCTGTTTATGTTGTGGTCAAATCTATACAGAGACAGCGTGTGTGTGAGACTCCGTAAATACATATACGGACATTTCCATTTTTCCATACACCGTATAGAGCTGTCCGCTTGTCAAACAGTATTGTATGTCTGCTGTTTGATGACGGTCAAATCTATACAGAGACAGCATGTGTGTGACTCCATAAAAAAAGACGGAGATTTAAAAATGTCCATACATACACCGTATATAGCTCTCCGCTTGTCAAACAGTATCGTATATCTGCTGTTTGATAACGGTCAAATCTATACAGAGACAGCGTGTGTGTGTGACTCCTTTAAAAAATAGATGGAGATTTAAAAATTTCCATACACACACCATATAGAGCTGTCCTCTTGTCAAACAGTATTGTATATCTGCTGTTTGATAACGGTCAAATCTATAAAGAAACATCGTGTGTGTGTGACTCCTTTAAAAAATAGATGGAGATTTAAAAATTTCCATACATGCACCGTATAGAGC
This sequence comes from Dendrobates tinctorius, assembly GCF_039654945.1. NCBI lineage: Eukaryota > Metazoa > Chordata > Amphibia > Anura > Dendrobatidae > Dendrobates > Dendrobates tinctorius. Next base: position 32,605,346 of record NW_027361732.1, on the reverse strand, counting down.
TGTACACTCCTCACACACTACCGTGTACCGGCTGGTATCACGGACATATACATGCTATCTGTGTGTGACTCCGTAAAAAAATAGACGGAGATGTAAAATTTTACATACATACACCATATATATCAGCTTCTCAAACAGTATCGTATATCTGCTGTTTGTATTGTGTTCAAATCTGTACAGAGACAGCGTGTGTGTGTTAGACTCCGTAAATACATATACGGACATTTCAATTTTTTCATACACCGTGTAGAGCTGTCCACTTCTCAAACAGTATCGTATATCTGCTGTTTGATGACTGTCAAATCTATACAGAGACAGCATGTGTGACTCCGAAAAAAATAGACAGAGATTTAAAAATATCCATACATACACCGTGTAGAGCTGTGCGCTCCTCATACACTACCGTGTACCAGCTGGTATCATGGACAAAAGCATGCTATCTTTGAGTGACTCCATAAAAAATAGATGGAGATTTAATATTTTCCATACATACACTGTATAGAGTTGTCCGCATTTCAGACAGTATTGTATATCCGCTGATTGATTACGGTCAAATCTATACAGAGACAGCGTGTGTGTGTGATTCCGTGAAAAAATAGATGGAGATTTAAAAATTTCCATACCTACACCGTTTAGAGCTGTACGTTTTTCACACACTACATGTGTACCGGCTGGTATCACGGACAAATACATGCTATCTGTGTGTTGCTCTGTAAAAAAATAGATGGAGATTTAAAATTTTCCATACATACACCGCATAGAGCTGTCCGCTTCTCAAACAGTATCGTATGTCAGTTGATTGATAACGGTCAAATCTATGCAGAGACAGCGTGTGTGTGACTCCGTAAAAAAATAGACAGAGATTTAAAAATTTCCATGCATACACCGCATAGAGCTGTCCGCTTGTCAAACAGTATCGTATATCTGCTGTTTGATAACGGTCAAATCTATACAGAGACAGCATGTGTGTGTGAGACTGCGTAAATACATATACGGACATTTCAATTTTTCCATACACCATACAGAGCTGTCTGCTTCTCAAACAGTATCGTATGTCTGCTGTTTGATGACGGTCAAATCTATACAGAGACAGCGTGTGTGACTCCATAAAAGAAAGACGGAGATTTAAAAATTTCCGTACATACACCGTATAGAGCTGTCATCTTGTCAAACTGTATCGTATATCTGCTTTTTGATAACGGTCAAATCTATACAGAGACAGCGTGTGTGTGACTCCATAAAAAAGGACGGAGATTTAAAAATTTCCATACATACACCGCATAGAGCTGTCCGCTTGTCAAACAGTATCGTATATCTGCTGTTTGTATTGTGTTCAAATCTATACAGAGACAGCGTGTGTGTGTGAGACTCCGTAAATACATATACGGACATTTCAATTTTTCCAAACACCGTATAGAGCTGTCCGCTTCTCAAACAGTATCGTATATCTGTCGTTTGATGACTGTCAAATCTATACAGAGACAGCGTGTGTGACTCCGTAAAAAAACTAGACGGAGATTTAAAAATATCCATACATACACCGTATAGAGCTGTGTGCTCCTCATACACTACCATGTACCAGCTGGTATCACGGACAAATAGATGATCTCTGTGAGTGACTCCGTAAAAAATAGATGGAGATCTAATATTTTCCATACATACACTGTGTAGAGCTGTCCGCTTTTCAAACAGTATCGTATTTCTGTTGATTGATTACGGTCAAATCTATACAGAGACAGCTTGTGTGTGTGACTCCATGAAAAAATAGAAGGAGATTTAAAAATTTCCATGCCTACACTGTGTAGAGCTGTACGTTCTTCACACACTACTGTGTACCGGCTGGTATCACGGACAAATACATGCTGTCTGTGTGTTACTCCGTAAAAAAATAGATTTAAAATTTTCCATACATACACCGTATACAGCTGTCCGCTTCTCAAACAGTATTGTATATCTGCTGTTTGTATTGTGGTCAAATCTATAAAGAAACATCGTGTGTGTGTGAGACTCCTTAAATACATATACGGATATTTAAATTTTTCCGTAAACCGTGTAGAGCTGTCCGTTTGTCAAACATTTTCGTATATCTGCTGTTTGATAACGGTCAAATCTATACAGAGACAGCATGTGTGTGACTCCGTAAAAAAATAGACGGAGATTTAAAAATTTCCATACATACACTGTATAGAGCTGTACGCTCCTCAAACACTACCGTGTACAAGCTGGTATCACGGACAAATACATGATATCTGTGAGTGACTCTGTAAAAAATAGATGGAGATTTAAAAATTTCCATACATACACTGTATAGAGCTGTCCGCTTGTCAAACAGTATCGTATATCTGCTGTTTGAAAACGATCAAATCTATACAGAGGCAGCGTGTGTGTGTGACTCCATGAAAAAATAGATGGAGATTTAAAAATTTCCATACATACATACACCGTATAGAGCTGTACGCTCCTCACACACTACTGTGTACCGGCTGGTATCACGGACAAATACATGCTGTGTGTTACTCCGTAAAAAAATAGACTGAGATTTAAAATTTTCTATACATACACCGTATAGAGCTGTCCGCTTCTCAAACACTATCATAGATCTGCTGTTTGTATTGTGGTCAAATCAATACAGAGACAGCGTGTGTGTGTGAGACTCCGTAAATACATATACGGACATTTCAATTTTTCCATACACCGTATAGAGCTGTCCGCTTGTCAAACAGTATCCTATATCTGCTGTTAGATTACGGTCTAATCTATACAGAGACAGAGTGTGTGTGTGATTCCTACTACTTGCAGCAACAAACAGAGTCATGGCTGGGCAGTCTACATCTTGAGCCAGGCAAGGTATTCAGTGATAGCGGCCGAAATTTTGAGGCAGTCATAGCCCTTGCAAAACTCACACACATACCTTGCCTGGTTCACACTTTGAACCTGGTGGTGCAGTGCTTCCTAAATAATTATCCAGAGTTAACAGCCCTGCTCCATAAGGTGTGAAGACTGTGCTCGCACATCCGTCTCTCGCCCTTAGACTCCAGTCGTATGCAGAGGCTGCAGCGATCGCTTCACCTCCCCAAGCACCGCCTAATCATAGACATTGCAAGAAGGTGGAACTCCACCCTGCACATGGTTGAGAGGCTGTGCGAACAGAGGCAGGCTGTAATGAATTTGTGGGAGGATACACAGGCAGGCAGTTTAAGGGCAGACATGGAGTTGTAGGGTGTGCAGTGGTCAAAGCTGAAAGACCTCTGTAAAGTCCTTCAGTGTTTTGAGGAATGCACACGGCTGGTAAGCGCAGACAACGCCATCATAAGCTTGAGCATCCCACTTATGCGTCGGTCATGCAAAGTTTGACGCACATTAAGGATCATGCGTCTGCAGCGAAGGAGGAACAGATGTAGGAGGAGGAGGGAAGCCTTGATGACAGTCAGCCATTGTCTGGTCAGGAAACTGTCCTGGACAAGGTGGAGGAAGAGGAGGAGGAGGATGAGGGGGATGATTATTTTGGGGAGGAGGATGCTTCTCTGGGGGCAAGAGAAAATGTTGGCGTGGCAAGGTCAGGTACAGGGTTTGTGCATGACAGGAGGGATGTGGATTTGCCAGAAAGTGCTCCTCCACCCACCAGCGCCAGTGCATCATTGACATCTGGAACATTGACCCATATGTGTGATTATGCTTTGCGGATCCTAAAAAGGGACCCCCGCATTGCCAAAATGATGAAGGAAGATGACTACTGGTTGGCCAGCATCCTCGATCCACCCAAATTACACAACATCATGCCACAGGAGAACCTTGAGATAATATTGGCTAACAAACAAGACACTCTGGTGAACCGTTTATTTGAGGCATTCCCAGCACACAGCATCGGTGCTGGTTCTCCCATGAGCCGAAGTGGGCAAAATGGAAGAGGTATTCATGGTGCACACAGCCAAAGTGGCGTTGGAGACAGGGGTTTTATGACCATGTTGTGGACTGATTCCTCAAGCAACGCTCACACGACTAGTAATACTGCATCGATTGCAAGTGACAGGAGACAGCAATTGTCAACTATGGTTACAAACTACTTCTCCTCCCATATCGATGTTCTCCCTCACAGGTCATTCCTCGTTGACTATTGGGCCTGTAAACTGGACACCTGGCCTGAATTGGCACAATATGTCTTACAGGAGCTCACTTGCCCTGCTAGTAGTGTGCTATCTGAAAGAGTCTTCAGTGCTGCTGGATCAACCCTGATAGAAAAAAGGACCCGTCTGTCAACCCAAAATGTTGATGATCTAAGCTTCATTAAAATGAACCATGCATGGGTTTCAAAGGATTTTGTCCCACCTTCCCCTGATGACATATAGATTCCCAGAAATTTGGCTCGCTTTTGTCCTCTTCCTCAGACTTGTCAAATTCCTCCATTTGTAGCTGCTGAATGTACAGCCTACACATCAACATATGCCATTTTTTAAACCTCCCTAACTGGGCTGCTCCCCCCAAGGGCTAGGGTCACCACTTGGCGCACCCAGGCAAATGCCATTGCTCTGAACAGGTGGGTGGGCCCACTCTTGGCGAACGGCACTAGCACAGGGCCCCTCATAGTACAATACAGTGTCTCTGACAGTGAGGGGGCCCACTCGCCATCAGACACACCGTCGTACTATGAGGGGCCCTGTGCCAGTATCGTCGCCCACAAGTGGGCCCCCCTGCTTGCTCATGGCCACAGCACTTGCAAGTTGCAATACTTACCTCTCCCTGCTCCACTGCTGTGTAGTCTAGGCAGTTAAATCCTTCACAGGGCCAGCCATTACAAATTTGGTGAACTGATCGATGATGGTTAAGATGTAGCTATGGCCTGTCCTGCTGGCCTCTACCTTCAGATGATAAATGGCTACCATTTGTAATGGACGTCAACTCACAATCGGATGCAGTGGTGCTTTATGATCAGATTTCACAGTTTTCACAGTCACAGACGTGTGACTTTCCTGCCACCATTTTCCAATGTCTCCTCTCATGCCAATCCAATAGAATCACCTACGGCCTGTGGTTTCTGTCTTTTGCACTCCAAAGTGACCAGACACATCATGATAGGCAGTAAGGACCATGTCTACATCTCCTCCCTGTGATCACAATTCGATGGAGACGAGTAACGGTGTTGTGATCCACGCTACTGAGATACAGCAATCCTTTCTTCACAAATAACGGTTTTCTGTTGTGAGTTCATTTTCTGGTCCACCAGTTGTGAGTTCTCCTGCTAGGCTCCCTCTGGTGGTAACAGGAGGTAGTGGGGCTGATTTAATCAGTAGAGATATGCCACCTGATAATGAGGATGACGATTGGACCTCAGGAATCTCAGACTGGATTTAAGACAGCCGACGCCCTATTCTGGTGCTGGTGATTCCTTCTGGCTTGTCAGGTCTTGGTTTTCAGCTCTGTTCCAGTCATCTAAAGCTAAGCTTTTCTGCTAATGTTCACACTTGATTTTGTTGGTCTATTCAGTTTTTTGTGTGGTCAGCCAGCCCCGACTGGGGGTGCGCTGAATTTCCACTCTTATTTATCTGTATTTGCCAATTTGCTTTTTGTCCCTTACAAGATTGGCCTCTTTTTGCTATTTCAGAGTGCTGATATAGTGGAAGAAGTCTAGTGACTTCAGGGTTAATTTTGCTATCAGAAGTGTTGGACATTATTTTTGTAGGGTTTTTTGCAGAATGCAGTGTCTTTCCTTTCCTATCCTTTCTAGTTAGTTTGGGCCCCATCGTTTGCTCAGCCTATTTTCCTGCCTGTGTTTGTGCTTTCATCTTGTTTCACCATCAATACATGTGTGGGGGCTGTCTTTCCTTTGGGGTCTGCTCTGGGGCAGTTAATTTTCCCCTTTTCTTGCTTCAGGCTTATGTAGTTCTCAGGCTGTGATGAAGCATCTAGGATCGTCATAGGTACGCTCCATGGCTGCTGCTAGTTGTGTGGTTAGGATCAGGGATCTGCAATCTGCATAGTTACCAACCTCTCTGGTTTTCTGTGACTTAGCTTGTTTTGTTTTTTTCTCCTTGGTGACCCATTCATAACAGAATCACCAGCCATACCGCAGATTCTAGTGTACTAAGAAGCAGGAAAAAGTTGTTAAAAAAAAGTGTCAGAATTTTTTCTTTTTTTATATTTTTTCCTCTTTTTCTCTGGGGCCGTAGAAAGATTTTTTTTTTCCTAATGGAGATTAAGCAATTGTCTGATTGTGTGGAGCAACTTGCTGCTGAAGTTACGGGAATTTCCACCTACCTCATTCAGTCACATGCTGCTGAACCTAAGATCCCTACTCATGATGTGTTTTCTGGGGATCGGTCTAAATTTCTTAATTTTAAGAATAATTGTAAATTATTTCTTGCCTTGAAACCTAACTCATCGGGGAGCTCTGTGCAGCAGGTTAAAATTGTCATCTCCTTGCTGCGCGGCGATCCCCAGGATTGGGCTTTTTCTCTGACACCTGAAAATCCTATTCTGACTAATGTGGATGCATTTTTTCAAGCCTTGGGGTTGTTGTATGATGAACCTAATGATGTTGATCAAGCTGACAGAACCCTGTTGGCATTAAAACATTAAACAAGGGTCAGGATTCTGCAGAGTAATACTGTCAAAAATTACAAAAGTGAGCGGTCCTTACTACATGGAATGATAGTGCATTAGCAGCTCTCTTTCGGAAGGGTTTATCAGAGACCGTAGAAGATGTTATGGTGGGATTTCCTGTTACCTCTGGTCTGGATGATTCTGTCATTAGCCATTCAAGTTGATCGGCGTTTACGTGAACGTAAAACTACACGATGAGGCGCTGCCACCTTTTGAACAAACGTCTGAACCTATGCAATGTGATGGGGTTTTGTCTAGGGCGCAACGTCAGGAGTTTAGAAGGCGTAATAAGCTGTGTTTTTTCTGTGGAGACGTCTCTCATACTATTTCTGTCTGCACTAAACTAGAGAAACGTTTTGCACACACATTTGCTGTGGGCAGTGTACAACCTAAGTTTCTTTTGGCAATTACACTGATCTGCTCCTTATCCACGTTTTCCACGAAGGCTTTTGTGGATTCAAGAGCAGCGTTGAATCTGATGGATTTGGACTTTGCTAAACATTGTGGTTTTTCCATGACGCCTCTGTGGACGCCTATTCCTTTGAGGGGTATTGATGCTACTCCTTTGGCGGAGAATAAACCTCAGTTTTGGACCCAGGGGACAATGCGAGTTGCCCCAGACCACCAAGAAAATTGTGAATTTTTGGTGCTGTATAATTTGCATGATACTATTGTTCTGGGTTTTCCTTGGTTGCAAACTCATAATCCAGTTTTGGATTGGAAATCTGGGTCTGTGGTGAGTTGGGCTTGACAGTGTGTACTTAGGGACACTCCTGTTTTCTCCACCTCTCCTCAGTCTCATGATATTCCTGATTATCTAGCCAATTTTTCTCATGTATTTAGTGAGAGCAAGTCTGCGTCTTTGCCTCCTCATATGAGTTATGACTGTGCAATTGAGTTGATGCCTGGGTGTAAATTTCCCAAGGTTGGGCTTTTCAACTTATCAGTATCCGAACATGATGCTATGCGATCCTATATTAAGGAGTCATTGGAGAAGGGTCATATTAGACCATCCTCGTCACATTTAGGTGCTGGGTTTTTTTGTGGCCAAGAAAGATGGTTCATTACGACCGTGTATTGATTATCGTTCCCTTAACAAGATGATGGTTAAATATCAGTACCCGTTACCTCTGATATCTGATTTATTCTCCAGAGTTAAAAGTGCTTGCTGGTTTACTAAGCTTGACCTCAGGGGGGGCATATAATCTTATTCGCATCAAGCACGGGGATGAATGGAAGACTGCGTTTAATACTCCGGAGGGACATTTTGAGTACCTGGTGATGCCTTTTGGGCTCACTAATGCCCCTTCTGTCTTCCAGTCCATTATGAATATTTTCCGTGACTTTGTGGATAAGTTTTTGATCATCTATCTGGATGACATTTTGATCTTTTCTAGTGATTGGGATTCTCATGTGGAACACGTCCGGACTGTGTTCCAGATTTTGAGGGAGAATTCCTTGTTTGCTAAGGGATCGAAATGCCTCTTTGGTGTAGAGAGGATTTCATTTTTGTGATTTATCTTGTCTCCATCGACTATTGAAATGGACCCGGCCAAGGTACAGTCCATTTATGATTGGGTTCAGCCTACTTCTTTGATGGCCCTCCAGAAGTTTTTGGGTTTTGCTCATTTCTATCGTAAATTTATAGGTAATTTTTCTGGTATTGTCAAACCACTGACTGATCTGTCCAAGAAGGGCGCTGATGTGCTGAATTGGTCTCCTGAGGCTGTCTCAGCATTTCAGGAGCTTAAGCAGAGATTTACTTCAGCTCCAGTTTGACGGCAACCTGATGTCTCACTTCCATTTCAGGTGGAGGTAGATGCTTCTGAGATTGGTGCAGGAGCTGTTTTGTCACAAAAAGACCCTGTGACTTCTAAGATGAATCCCTGTGCCTTTTTTCTCGAAAGTTCTCCCCATCTGAACGCAACTATGATGTGGGGAATCGGGAATTGTTGGCCATGAAATGGGCATTTGAGGAGTGGAGACATTGGTTGGAGGGAGCTAGACATCAAGTTGTGGTCCTCACCGATCACAAGAATTTGATTTATCTGGAGTCGGCCAAACACTTGAATCCTAGACAGGCTAGATGGGCCTTGTTTTTCACGCATTTTAATTTTGTGGTCTCTTTTCTTCCAGGCACTAAGAATGTTAAGGCAGACGCCCTTTCTAGGAGTTTCTTTGCTGATTCCCTTAGTGTGACCGAGCCTACTACCATCCTAGGTGAGGGGGTAGTTCTTTCTGCCATTTCGCCCGATTTGAGACACGCCCTGGAGGAATTTCAGGAGGATAAACCTGAGCGTTGCCCTGTGGGAAAATTGTATGTTCCTGATCAGTGGAGAAAGAGAGTGATGTCTAAAATTCATTGCTCCACATTGCCTGGTCAACCAGGTATTTTTGGCACCAGAGATTTGGTGAGTCGGTCTTTTTGGCGGCCTGCATAATCTTGTGACGAAAGGAATTTTGTACAGTCCTATGGGACTTGTTCTCGGTCTAAACCCTGTTCTCGTTCTAGTGGGTTGCTGATGCCCCTGCCGGTGCCCAAGAGGCCATGGACCCATATCTCAATGGATTTTATTTCTGATCTTCCTGTCTCTCAGAGAATGACTGTTATCTGGGTGATTTGTGATAGATTTTCGAAGATGGTCCATCTTGTACCACTCCCAAAGTTGCCATCTTCCGCTGAGTTGGTGCCCTTGTTTTTACAACAGGTGGTTTGGTTACATGGGATTCCTGAGAACATTGTGTCCGACAGAGGAGTCCAGTTTGTTTCCAGATTCTGGAAAGCCTTTTGTTCCAATCTGGGAATTCAGTTATCCTTCTCTTCCGCGTTTCATCCCCAGACCAATGTGCAGACTGAGAGAACAAACCAGACCTTGGAGTCTTATTTGAGATGTTTTATATCTGCTGATCAGGATGATTGGGTCTCATTTTTTCCCTTAGCCGAATTCGCACTGAACAATAGAGCTAGTTCTGCCACTTTGATGTCACCCTTTTTCTGTAATTTTGGGTTTCATCATCGATTCTCTTCAGGGCAAGTGGAAACTTCGTCCTGCCCGGGTGTGGACACTGTGGTTGAGAGAATTCAGCAGATATGGGACCAAGTGGTGGATAAGTTGTCACTCTCTCAGGAAAAGGCCCAGCGATTTTCCAACCGGCATAGGACCATTGGTCCCCGGTTTAAAGTGGGTGATATGGTTTGGTTGTCATCTAAGAATACTCCTATGAAGGTTGCATCTCAAAAATTTAAGCCAAGATTTATTGGACCTTATAAGATTTTGGAGATTCTTAATCCGGTTTCTTTTCGATTGGCTCTTCCAGTTACGTTCAAGATCCAAAACGTATTTCACATATCTCTGTTGAAGAGGTTTGTTGAGCCAGTGGTGCCTATGGCAGCACCTCTTGACCCTGTGTTGGTTGAAGGCAATGTGGAATAGGAGTTAGAGAAAATATTGGATTCTCGTTTGGTTAGACGGAGACTCCAGTATTTGGTCAAATGGAAGGGTTATGGCCAGGAGGATAATTCTTGGGTCTCTGCCTCTGATATTCATGCCAATAGATTGGTTCGTGCTTTTCACCGGGCCCATCCTGATTGGCCTGGTGGCATGGATGAGGGTTCGGTGACCCCTCCTCAAGGGGAGGTACTGTTGTGAACTCATTTTCTGGTCTACCATTTGTGAGTTCTCCTTCCGGGATCCCTCTGGTGGTAACAGGAGGTAGTGAGGTTGATTTAATTATTAGAAATCTGCCACCTGATGATGAGGATAACGATTGGATCTCTGGAATCTCAGACTGGATTTAAGACAGCCAACGCCCTATTCTGGTGCTGGTGATTCCTTCTGGCTTTTCATGTCTTGGTTTTCAGCTCTGTTACAGTCATCTCAAGCTAAGTGTTTCTGCTAATGTTCACACTTGGTTTTGTTGGTCTATTCAGTTTTTTGTGTGGTCAGCCAGCCCCGGCTGGGACTGCGCTGAATTTCCACTCTTATTTATCTGTATTTGCCAATTTGCTTTTTGTCCATTATTAGATTGGCCTTTTTTTTGCTCTGTCTCAGAATATTTCAGAGTGCTGATACAGTGGGAGAAGTCTAGTGACTTCAGGGTTAATTTTGTTATCAGAAGTATTAGACATTATTTTTGTAGGGTTTTTTGGGCAGATTGCAGACAGTGTATTTCCTTTCCTATCCTTTCTAGTTAGTTTGGGCCCTATCGTTTGTTCAGCCTATTTTCCTGCCTGTGTTTGTGTTTTCATCTTGTTTCACCGTCAATACATGTGTGGGGGCTGTCTATTCCTTTGGGGTCTGATCTGGGGCAGTTAGTTTTCCCCTTTTCTTGCTTTAGGCTTATTTAGTCCCCCGGCTGTGACGAGGCGTCTAGATTCATTGTAGGAACGCTCCGCGGCTGCTGCTAGTTGTGTGGTTAGGATCAGGGGTCTGCAATCTGCATAGTTACCAACCTCTCTGGTTTTCTGTGACTTAGCTTGTTTAGTTTTCCTCCTCGGTGACCCATTCATAACAGGGCTCCCCAGCGCCAGGAGGGGTTGGGGCACAACAGGTCCTGAGTGAGTCCTTTGATGAGGTAACCCCCTGTAAAGACAGCGGGGTTCCGCTCGTTAGCGGGTTCAGGGAGACTCCAGTCCCCAAGCAGGGGTGTGTCACAGTTACCAGGAGTGAAGGTTGGTAGGCCATGTGCACGGCCTGGGGCTGTGCAAAGAGTCTCTCTGTTGGCGAAGAGCAGGCCCCAACTGCCGACTGCAGCGGGGTGATGGCAGCTGTGGGGTGGCAGTGTCGGTGGGTGGAAGCGGGCAGGCCACAACCGCGGGCTGGAGTGAAGCGGCAGAGGCTGTGAGAGGCAGCGGACAGGCCGCAACGGGCTGGAGTACAGCGGCCACAGCCGTGGACGACCGTGGGCAGGTCGTGACCCAGGATTGGAGTGAAGCAGCAGTCTCTTTTCGGTAAGCTCGGCGCCTCCTCCCTGAAGGCCACTGTAAATCTCTCCTCTGCTGCTGGTCTCCTCTCTGGTCACTGTTTGTTGCTCTGTCTCTCTCACGCCCCCACAGTCTCTTGCTCTGTGTCTGCCGTTCAGCTAACTGACTCCCTTGCACGCTCCCTGCCCCTTTTATACTCGACCCTCCCCTTGCTGTCCTGTCACTCTCAGCTGTCCACCTTCCTCCTCCGTTCCCCAGGTACAGTTCCCTTTGGAACCTAGATGGCGGTCCCCTTGGTTCAGGCCCGGACACTCTGCGGGGTCCTCCTCCCTACACGGTGACTCCATCAACAGGTCTCTCAAGATAAGGGTGAGTTTCTTTCATTTTTTATCTTTCACTGGTTATGTTATTTTTACATGTTCATGAAGCCACATATGTATTTTTCTATTTTTAACATTCCGATACACGATTGAGGGTTTGATTCAGTATTTACTCTCTTTAACTGATTCTCAATTGGGGGTGTGACTCAATCTTTATCTGATAGCTGATTGGGAGTTTCACTCAGTCTTTATTTACCTTATACCCAATTGGAGGTTTGACTCAGTCTTTACTTTATATATCTCATTCCCAATTGGGGGTTTTATCTGGTTAGATTTTATCTAATACCCAGTTGTTGCTTTTTTAATTCGGTTTAATTAAACGTTATGTTTTAAAGTATTCTTTGCTGTTTACACATGTATTACCAAGAGAAATTTGGGTGACTTACTATTGAATGTACATTGTATACCCTTGCTGGTATAAGAGTTTGCTAAACTAGTATGTTAAAGAGAAACTTTCTTTAGCATTGTGTATTGCAATACCAGTCTCTTTCTGTTACCTTTCCTAATAAATTACAATTCTGAAAATCTGTGTTAATAAAAGACTGACTAATATATTTTTTGAACATGCATGTTTTCAAAGTCCTGGGACATGCTTCCTTATTACCCACTTCCTCCATGATTCATGAAGATTGAGCCAAAGGAACATTACCATAGATAATTAGATCTGCACAGAACACTAAGAGTACACCTGCTGTAATCCATAAATGAAAAAGCAGAGAACTTGTGAAGCCTACACGCAATGGAAATTTGTAAGTTGAAGTCTAATAAAAGAAGTCGACATGTTTGAGCAAAAAACGTTTCCAGCATTTCCCATTAGTCTCACTGCTAAAAGTTTTCATGTTGTTGCCTGCCTTGAGGTAGAGGTTTCCTTCTGAAGTCAAATGAAACTAACTTAGACAAGAAGGTAATAAAAAATATGTAGTGTATCCACAGAAGAAAGAAACTAAACTACTCTGCATATTTAATGAAATAGTTACTGTGTATAACATCCTTTCTGATTAACAGATTTTTGATTTGGCTGAAAGATATTAGCCTTGTGAGCATTTATTACGGATCAAGCCATCAAAGTGCTCCTCTGATGAATTTCAATCAGAAGAGTACTAAGCATAAAGCAATGCTTGATAGTACAGAAAATAAAAGGTTGAATATATTTTATAAAAACCAAACTATAAAAATGCTGGTTAGCCAACCATGTCACTCCTCTCCCCTTCAAAATTTTTTATTTTTAAATTAAGGTATCTATATCCTTTATCCCCTTTTTCTGGAAGCAAGTTTGGGCTTTTTTAATCAAGTAATATTTTTCTAATCATCAGACATCTTTCACTGCATGTGTTAATATTTTTTGATTGCTTCAACATATGTCCGTGATTTTTGAGTTGCTATCTTTCTAAGACACATTGTACTTTTTGATTGTAGTAAATTTAAGTGAGCATATGTTCTGTTCCTTAATCAACATATCTGATTTTTTTTTTTTAAATTTAGATGAATTAAAATGAATTAAAATTGTTTATACTGTGGTGTAGTGACCACTATGTCCGCTAGGGGGCGCTGTGTGGGTGTCCCAGGATGGGTGTACAGGCACATTCAGTGTGGTAACAGGAGCAGGGTCCTAAATGACCATTATGTGTCTCAAGGTGGGTGGCCTTGTGATGCAGGCTTGAGTATTGATCAGCAGAGGTACTGCTGAGATTTCCGTTACAATGTGTCAGGGAAGCCTGTGTGTGTCTGTGTGCAATAGGACCTTTAGTGAGGTCATGGCCATGTGATCACCTGTGGGTGTGATTATTGATCATATAAGGTACCTGAGGTCTGGTCACATGGAGAGAGAGCACATGGATCTGATTGGCCCATGTGGAAGGTCCCGGCAGGCCTATGTGGAGGAAAGAGTGCTACCTTCCTGAAGACCACATGCTGAGGCTGCTGACCCATGGAGGCCTGTGTATATTAGTTGTATATGGGGAGGACTACACCTCCCAGCATGTGCTGAAACTCTCGGTCCGAGTCTGAAGCCACGGACGTTTATGTTCTTTTTTGCCTAAGCTAGAGGCTATTTTGGTGATATGCTGATTTATGGTTTATGGAGCAAATAAACCTCATGAACTTTGGGAAGACCCTGTCTCATGATTGTCTCCCGCTGCACCTGAGCGAGTCACATCCCTACAATACTATAAATTGTTATATGCTTGAAGCAAATAGCCATAACACAGAAAGTGACTTTGATACAGGCTTCCATATCCAGCCTGCATCTTTACCCACATATGATTTAATCAGCCCTCAAGCACCTTTAACTGCTAAGGGTGACGCAGAGCACAGCCATGGCTGCTAGCCTATTAAATGCTGGTGTCAATCTCTGACAGCATCATTTAACAAATTCCAGCAGGGAGGCATCTCATTCTAAGCTAAAAGCAGTTCACCGAAGATGTGATTGTAAGGCGCCGGTGGGTTGTTATTACAGCTGGAGGTCTGCAGATGAGTCCCATGACTGTCATTACAATTCTACTGTGAAAGCCAGCCAATGGCTAATGTTCATAGGAGATTGCAATCAGACAATTGCAGCATCAAGTGCCCTAAAGCAATTATTAAAGGGAATCGCGTTTAAGCTATTACTATGGGCATACAGGTAACAGAAGGGTTAAACTAGTCTTACCTGCATGTCCCATAGCTGCGGTATAGATGTTGAGAAATGCACTTTTAGTCTTTTATGTTAATGATTTCTTCCAGACTGCATAGCCTGTGGTGCCTGGTAGAAATCCCTCCTTCCTCTCTTCATTACAACACCACCTCCCTCCCATGCAGGTCACACTGCTCTGTGATGTGCAGTTGCAGCACCATAATCTCACACATTTGTCAAGCACTCGTGCTGTTATGGGTACCTTATCTGCCCTTATAACGGCTGTGTCTTCATCAAGCAGGATGAAGACCATACTCACGTCATCGCCCAATCCACTGAATGTCACCTGTAAATGAATTAAAATAATAAACAACAATATTCCTCATCTGTTCGAAGTGAAGAGGTAATCCATATTGTCCCATGATGATCCAGATGATTTTGAGAGCATTCACTGATGTGACTGCTCTCAAGCACAGCCAGCTGCACACTGACACAGGAGGTAATGGCTCCAGCAGTGTGTAGCACTGAGCTGCATTGTGACTGTTCACTGGAGTTCATCAGCTGATAAGCCCCAGTGATCTAACTTACAGCATCTCTGCTATGTGAGAACTTTCTCACGCAACGGTGCCTTAAGTGAGGTTACCAAGGCTAATCAGCTGATGAACTCAGGTGAACTTTCTCATTGCAGCTCAGCGCACACTCTGCAGTAGTGATTACATGCTTTTGTCGGCTGCGGGGTAGAGCAGTCGCACTAGCTGATGTGACTGTTCTACAAGTGATCCAAATCATCATGGGACAGTATGAATTACAGCGGCGGATAAGTGAAGGATATGTTGGTTTATTATTTTTTCTCTTATCTAGATGACAAGGGCATAAGGAATTAGGGGTAAAGGTGAGTATATGGTTTTTTTAGTCTTAATTTTTTACAAGAGACAAAGGGCTTAGATATAAGGTGAGTATTTAATGTGTTTTTATTTTTATGTCAATATTTCTTTCTTTCTTTTAACTTTAAGCACAGGCACCGGCTGATGACTGTGCCTATCAGCTGCTGACTGCTCCCGCTGTAATCAGTGACAGCAGGCATTGGCTTTTAGGAGTAGTAGTCTCTCATCAGCTGATGCTGGTGACCTGCGTAAGCTTTTTACCGTGAGTCACAGTCACACATGCGGGGTCTGACAGCGTGACCCCGCAATGCTCTGACAGATGGTAACATTCTACCTGCAGTAACATTATTGCTGATCAGAACCTCTGCATTGGTGTTTTTCATGCTGTCACACAGATGACAGTATGGGGAACACCATAGGAAGCCCAAAGGGCAAGCAAAAATTCAGCAAACCTGCAAACATTTTTATAGCTGCATTTTTGCTGCATATTTCACTCATTCAATTGAAGTCAATGGGCGAAAAACGTGGCAAAAATGCACAAAGTATTGACATGCTGCAGATTTTAAAGCAGCACAAATCCGGAAAGGAAAATTACTGATCCTGTGCTGATCATGTGCACAGCACTTTAGGATTCTTATTGACTTTGCTGGCATAAAGTTTACCTAATGTTTTTGGGCAAATTCTGTGCAGAAAAAATCAGCAAAAATGCACCGTGTGCACATAGCCTTATCAAGTAAAAGAAAAGAAAAGAAGGCACATCACCTGCCATCCCTGCTGGCTTCTATGAAGAGCGGTGCATGCCGACTCTCGCTTCAGGCTGCACAGGCACAGGTGACTGTGCGAGCTTAAGTCTGAGAGGAGACACCACAGGCAACAGCTGACCTGCAAACCACAGTCACCTGTTTCTTGTGCTGAGTCCCCAGCTCCTCTTCTACAACACCCTGGACACCGTTATCTGTGGTTTCAAGCTGATTGGCTGCAATACAACCAATCAGCATTAGTTTTGTTTGTGTGAAATCACAGCACAGTTAAGGCAAGGAGCTGTGCTGTGATTTGTCGGCTGTCCTGACCAAGCAGCACACAGCAATATTATATAGAGGAGCAGAGGGACAACACCGATGGATGCAGCGCAAATGTGAGTACATAAAATATATGATGCCTGCAGCCTGACTAGTTTTCCAGCCACAGAGGCAATTAGGAAAGGGGCCCCACATGCAATCTAAAGGTGACACAAGGGAGGGGGTCCACATGACCTTTTTAATTCCCTGTGGGCTCCCTTCTTCCACTGTTTCACCTCTAGTTTACTGTGTGCCACCTTCCCCATTGTGTAAATCCCCTTTATTTTACTGTGGATCCCTTTACCCCCTCTGAGCAGGCACAAAGGAAATTAGGTGACACCATGGGGGAGAGGGCCCACATGAATATATAGACTATAGTATATAGAGGATGTGTCCTATGCAGTGCTGTATATAGAGGATGGGTCCCGAGTGCAGTGCAGTATCTACTGGATGTGTTCTGTGTGGTGTAGTGTATAGAGCATGAGCAGACATACCTCCTGTGCAGCTGCATCGGGGCCCAGAAGTGGAGGGGAGCCCCATGCAGGGTGGCTAATAATAAGGGCAATCTGGCCTGTTTCTCCAGGCCCAAGGCTCTGGGGGGCCCCTGGCCAGGTTGCCCTCATGTACGATGGGCAGGGAGAGCTCCCTGCAGCTCCGCTGCCTGCAAGAAAAAATAGCAGCAGAGCGGAGATGCAGGGATCCATTCTGCTTCCTGCCCGGCACCCGCACTTCCTGTTTCTGACACAGACTGCAGCGCTGCAGGCCTGCCGGGGGTCTGTGCGGGCTGCCAGGGGTCAGTGCGGGCCTGCCGGGGGTCTGTACGGGCCTACCGGGGGTCTATGGGGTAGCATATAGAGGATGCTTACTGTGTGGTGTACGTGTAGTATACAGAGGATGTGTCCTGTGTGGTGTAGTTTATAGAGGATGCGTTCCGTGTGGTGTAGTATATAGAAGATGAGTCCCATGTGGTGCAGTATATAGAGGATGTGTTCTGTGTGGTGTAGTTTATAGAGGATATGTCCCATGTGATGTAGTATATAGAGCATGTGTCCCATGTTGTGTAGTATATAGAGGATGTGTCCCGTGTGGTATAGTATATAGAGGAGGTGTCCCATGTGGTGTAGTATATAGAGGATGTGTCCCCTGTGGTGTAGTATATAGAGGATGTGTCCAGTGTGGTGCAGTATATAGAGGATGTGTCCAGTGGGGTGCAGTATATAGAGCATGTGTTCAGTGTGGTGCAGTATATAGAGGATGTGTCCCGTGTGGTGTAGTATGTAGAGGATGTGTCCTGTGTGGTGTAGTATATAGAGGATGTGTCCCGTGTGGTGTAGTATATAGAGGATATGTCCCGTGTTGTGCAGTATATAGAGGATGTGTCCCTTGTGGTGTAGTATATAGAGGATGTTTTCCATGTATCCTCCAGTGCTACAGTACCATGCAAAAAGTTAAGGTATGGTACAAGAAGTTGCCATGCATATGGTACACATGGCAATGTATAACGCTTATGTGCTATCACGATGTGCCGGCCAGACCAGTACGCTCCTTCATTTTCAGGAGGTAGTGATCAAGTCCCTAATATTTGGAAGTTAGGAAGGGGAAGGGCCCAGTACTTCTAGAACTGAAGGCACCCATATTGTACCAGGGCAACATTTCCCATGTGAAGTCCCTCAAACCACAAGGAAAGGAAGGTCACAAAAGTGGTGACGAGTGTGTTACAGAAGGGGGATAAGTGAGTGCACTGTTATGATTGAGTGACCGTAGGAGGTAGACACAAAAATAGAAGCTACGTCCAGAAAAACAGAGGAGCTGGCAACTATCCGATTGCAGACCCCTGAACCTATCAACACAACTAGCAGTAGCCGTGGGGGGTACCTACGGTGCCCTAGACCCCTCGAACACAGCCGGAGGACCACATAGCCTAAAGACAGAAAGGGAAATCTAAACTGCCCCAGAGCAGTCCCCAAAGTAAAAGGCAGCCCCCAACATATAATGACGGTGAAGCAAGATGAAAAAACACTGACACAGATAGAAAGATAGGCTGAGCAAACATTGGGGCCCAATCTAATCTAAACAGAAAAGGAAAGAAAAGCTGCTGTCTGCAATCGGCA
Source organism: Dendrobates tinctorius (assembly GCF_039654945.1). Lineage (NCBI taxonomy): Eukaryota > Metazoa > Chordata > Amphibia > Anura > Dendrobatidae > Dendrobates > Dendrobates tinctorius. The sequence goes on along the minus strand of NW_027361732.1, from coordinate 32,586,781 downwards.
AAAAACCCTATCAAAAACATAGGCCAGCAAGCTGAAATGGAAAAAGACCCTGAAGCAACTAAGCTTCAAAACTAAATCAGCACTCTGGTATTTTCAGAAGACAGAGCTAAGGAGTTCAGCTCACCCCAGCAGGGAATGGCTGAAATCCAGAAAAAACAAAACAAGGCACAAATGCAAAAAGCCAGGAGGAAAAACTTAGCTTTAGCAGAGCAGGAATTCAGACTGGACTCCAAGCATACCACAGAGAAATCACCCGCAGGGAGGAATGGGCGTATGCAGCCTTATATCCAGTCTGTGACTCCACTCAGCCAGTCATCATCATTAATCTCAGGTGTCTGATAATCAGACTCACTACCTCTCCTTATCAGAAGAGGGAATTCCTCGGGCCTCAGTGATGAAGGGGAAAATGAACTCACAACAGTACCTCCCCCTTGAGGAGGGGTCACCGAACCCTCAACCACGCCACCAGGGCTATCAGGGTGTGCCTGATGAAAGGCACGCACCAGTCTTTTAGCATGAACATCAGAGGCAGAGACCCAGGAATTATCCTCCTGACCATAACCCTTCCACTTAACCAAATACTGGAGTCTCCATCTAGCCAGACAAGAATCCAGTACTTTCTCTACCTCATATTCAATGTTACCTTCAACCAATACAGGGTCTGGAGGTGCCACTCCCGGAACAACAGGTTCAACAAATCTCTTCAACAAGGACTTATGAAACACATTATGGATTTTAAATGTGACAGGAAGAGCCACACGAAAAGAGACCGGATTAATAATCTCCAAAATCTTGTAAGGTCCAATAAATCTAGACTTAAAATTAGGAGAAGCCACCTTCATAGCAATATTTTTTGATGATAACCACACCAAATCACCAACCTTAAATTGGGGACCAATGGTCCTATGTCGGTTGGAAAACCGCTGGGCCTTTTCCTGGGAGAGAGATAACTTATCCACCACTTGGTCCCAGATCTGGTGCATTCTCTCCACCACAGTGTCAACCCCTGGGCAGGCAGACGGCTCCACCTGCCCTGAAGAAAATCGAGGATGAAACCCAAAGTTACAAAAAAAAGGTGACATCAAAGTGGCAGAACTAGCTCTGTTATTTAAAGCAAATTCGGCCAAGGGTAAAAATGAAACCCAATCATCCTGATCAGCGGAAATAAAACATCTCAAATATGACTCCAAGGTCTGGTTTGTTCTCTCTGTCTGCCCATTTGTCTGAGGGTGAAAGGCAGAGGAGAAGGACAACTGAATTCCCAGCTTGGAACAGAAAGTTCTCCAAAATCTAGACACAAACTGAACTCCTCTGTCAGATGCACTCTACACAACTCACGTACATCAAACTGATGCACTCTGCACAACTCATGTACGGCAACCTGATGCACTCTTCACTACTCATGTATGCCAACCAGATGCACTCTTCACTACTCATGTATGTCAACCTGATGGAATCTACACAGCTCACATATGCCACTACATTATAAATTAAACATTATACATACCAGGAGAATGCTAAATTCCGATAAAGGGTCACTTGTAGAGGGTTTCCACGGTTTAGGCACATCACATCATGATACCCGCAGACCATTCCATCAATGTCTACATTCCAAAACATCACTCCTTCCTTTCCAAGCCCTGCTCTGCACCAAAACAGTAGTTTTCCCCCACATATAGGATATCCATGTACTCAGGAGAAATTGCACAACAAATTTTGGGGTCCCTTTTCTTCGGTTACCCTTGTGAAAATAAAAAAATTTGGGCTAAAGTAAAATTTTTGTGAAACAAAGTAAAAAGTTCAGTTTTTCCTTCCATATTGCTTTAGTTCCTGTGAAGCACCTGGAGAGTTAATAAACTTTTGTAAATTTTGTTGTAAAAATTATCAACTTTTAACCCGTATTTATTTAATATGCTTTGCTCATATAACGCTATCTTATTTTGCAGCTCTTTACATATATTATCATTGCTGTCCCAAATGGAGCTCACAATCTAAATTCCCTATCATTATATATTTGGAATGTGGGAAGAAGCTGGAGAACCTGGAAGAAACCCACGCAAACACGGAGAGAGCAAACAAACTCCTTCCAGATGTTGTCTTTGGTGGGTTTTGAACCCAGGACTCCAGCGCTGCAAGGCTGTAGGGCTTTCCACTGAGTCACCGTGCCACCCTTCTATCTTCAATATAAAATATTTTTCAAAATTTATATTAACGTAAAGTAGGCTTGTGGTAAATGTTATAATCAACATGACATATTATGGTAGGGTGCCATAAAGATAAGAAGTGATGAGAGAAAGGTTAGGATAAAAAATATATCTTTATTAGTGTTGAGCATTCCGATACCGCAAGTATCGGGTATCGGCCGATACTTGCTGTATCGGAATTCCGATACCGACTTCCGATATTTTTTCAATATCGGAATTCGGCATCGGAATCGGAAGTTCAGTTGATTGACGGCCTGACGTCATCATGATGCGTGGTGTGTGCGCATCATGATGCGCCGTCATTTCGGGCCTTCCGGGGGTCTCTGCCGGCCTGCCGGGGGGCTGTGCCGGCCTGCCGGGGGGCTGTGTGGACTGCCCGGGGTCTGTACCGGCCTGCCGGGGGGCTGTGCCGGCCTGCCGGTGGTCTGTGCACCCTGTGGGGGTCTGTACCGGCCTGCCGGGGGGCTGTGCTGATGTCCGGGGGTCTGTGCAAGCATCGTCCGATGGGACTACAAGTCCCATCGGGCGATGCCTGCTACCATGACAGTGATTGACACATTAGCCAATGATGGGACAGTAGTAGTCCCATCATCCGGCTAATGTGTTAAATGTTAAAAAAAAAAAAAAAAAAAATACTACATACATACTACATGCATGCTACATACATACTACATGCTACATACATACTACATGCTACATACATACTACATACATGCTACATGCATGCTACATACATACTACATGCTACATACATACTACATACATGCCACATACATACTGCATGCTACATACATACTACATACATACATACATACTACATACATACTACATATATACTACATGCATGCTACATACATACTACATGCTACATACATACTACATATATACTACATACATACTACATACATGCTACATACATACTGCATGCTACATACATACTACATACATACTACATACATACTACATGCATGCTACATACATACTACATGCATGCTACATACATACTACATGCATGCTACATACATACTACATGCTACATACATACCACATACATACTACATACATACTACATACTACATATATACTACATGCATGCTACATACATACTACATGCTACATACATACCACATACATACTACATACATACTACATACATACTACATGCTACATACATACTACATATATACTACATGCATGCTACATACATACTACATGCTACATACATACCACATACATACTACATACATACTACATACATACTACATGCTACATACATACTACATATATACTACATGCATGCTACATACATACTACATGCTACATACATACCACATACATACTACATACATACTACATACATACTACATGCTACATACATACTACATATATACTACATGCATGCTACATACATACTACATATATACTACATGCATGCTACATACATACTACATGCTACATGCATGCTACATACATACTACATACATACTACATGCTACATACATACCACATATATACTACATACATACAATACATTCATACAATACATACATAGACATACAGTACATATAACATAGAGTAACATACTTACCAATACTTGTCACATTGTTCCCCGAAGCCATTGTCTTTTCCGGGATAAATATTAACATAACAAACCACAAAAATACTCACCCACGATCCGAAGCAGTCCACGAGTGTGTCCCACGACGATCTTGGGTAGAGAACGGCAGCATCAGATGATGCTGCCGTTCTCTACGGGCTGCAGGAATCCAATGACGGAAGGTAGGTATCCTTCCGCACTGTATTCCTCCGCCACTTAAAAAAAAAAAAAGTCCCTAGTCTCACTTTATGCCATTGCTGCGTGGGAAATTCCCACACAGCAATGGCATAAAGTGAGACTAGGGACTTTTTTTTTTTTAAGTGGCGGAGGAATACAGTGCGGAAGGATACCTACCTTCCGTCATTGGATTCCTGCAGCCCGTAGAGAACGGCAGCAACAGCTGATGCTGCAGTTCTCTACCCAAGATCGTCGTGGGACACACTCGTGGACTGCTTCGGATCGTGGGTGAGTATTTTTGTGGTTTGTTATGTTAATATTTATCCCGGAAAAGACAATGGCTTCGGGGAACAATGTGACAAGTATTGGTAAGTATGTTACTCTATGTTATATGTACTGTATGTCTATGTATGTATTGTATGAATGTATTGTATGTATGTAGTATATATGTGGTATGTATGTAGCATGTAGTATGTATGTAGTATGTATGTAGCATGCATGTAGCATGTAGTATGTATGTAGCATGCATGTAGTATATATGTAGTATGTATGTAGCATGCATGTAGTATATATGTAGTATGTATGTAGCATGTAGTATGTATGTAGTATGTATGTAGTATGTATGTGGTATGTATGTAGCATGTAGTATGTATGTAGCATGCATGTAGTATATATGTAGTATGTATGTAGCATGTAGTATGTATGTAGTATGTATGTAGTATGTATGTGGTATGTATGTAGCATGTAGTATGTATGTAGCATGCATGTAGTATATATGTAGTATGTATGTAGCATGTAGTATGTATGTAGTATGTATGTAGTATGTATGTGGTATGTATGTAGCATGTAGTATGTATGTAGCATGCATGTAGTATATATGTAGTATGTAGTATGTATGTAGTATGTATGTGGTATGTATGTAGCATGTAGTATGTATGTAGCATGCATGTAGTATGTATGTAGCATGCATGTAGTATGTATGTAGCATGCATGTAGTATGTATGTAGTATGTATGTAGTATGTATGTAGCATGCAGTATGTATGTAGCATGTATGTAGTATGTATGTAGTATATATGTAGTATGTATGTAGCATGTAGTATGTATGTAGCATGCATGTAGTATATATGTAGTATGTATGTAGTATGTATGTATGTATGTAGTATGTATGTAGTATGTATGTAGCATGCAGTATGTATGTAGCATGTATGTAGCATGTATGTAGCATGTAGTATGTATGTAGCATGCATGTAGCATGTATGTAGTATGTATGTAGCATGTAGTATGTATGTAGCATGTAGTATGTATGTAGCATGCATGTAGTATGTATGTAGCATGCATGTAGTATGTATGTAGTATGTATGTAGTATGTATGTAGCATGCAGTATGTATGTAGCATGTATGTAGTATGTATGTAGTATATATGTAGTATGTATGTAGCATGTAGTATGTATGTAGCATGCATGTAGTATATATGTAGTATGTATGTAGTATGTATGTATGTATGTAGTATGTATGTAGTATGTATGTAGCATGCAGTATGTATGTAGCATGTATGTAGTATGTATGTAGCATGTAGTATGTATGTAGCATGCATGTAGCATGTATGTAGTATGTATGTAGCATGTAGTATGTATGTAGCATGTAGTATGTATGTAGCATGCATGTAGTATATATGTAGTATGTATGTAGCATGTAGTATGTAGCATGCATGTAGTATATATGTAGTATGTAGCATGTAGTATGTATGTAGCATGCATGTAGTATATATGTGTTATGTATGTAGCATGTAGCATGCATGTAGCATGTAGTATGTATGTAGCATGCATGTAGTATATTTGTAGTATATATGTGGTATGTATGTAGCATGCAGTATGTATGTAGCATGCATGTAGTATATATGTAGTATGTATGTTGCATGTAGTATTTATGTAGTATGAATGTAGTATGTATGTAGTATGTAGTATGAATGTAGCATGTATGTAGTATGCATGTTGTATGTATGTAGCATGTAATTTTTTTTTTTTTTTTTTTTTTACATTTAACACATTAGCCGGATGATGGGACTACTACTGTCCCATCATTGGCTAATGTGTCAATCACTGTCATGGTAGCAGGCATCGCCCGATGGGACTTGTAGTCCCATCGGACGATGCCTGCACAGACCCCCGGAGCCTGCACAGCCCCCCGGCAGGCCGGCACAGCCCCCCGGCAGGCCGGCACAGCCCCCCGGAGCCTGCACAGCCCCCCGGCAGGCCGGCACAGCCCCCCGGCAGGCCGGCACAGCCCCCCGGCAGGCCGGCACAGCCCCCCGGAGCCTGCACAGACCACCGGCAGGCCGGCACAGACCACCGGAGCCTGCACAGACCCCCTGGCAGGCCGGAACAGCCCCCCGAAAGGCCCGTACAGACCCCAGAGAGGCTGTACAAGGGCAGGAAAGGGTTTTTCTTATTCCGATACCGGAAGTCCCATAGACTTGAATGGGACTTCCGGTATCGGAATCGGCGATACCGATACTTTTTTTAAAGATCGGCCGATACCATCCGATACGATACTTTGAAGTATCGGACGGTATCGCTCAACTCTAATCTTTATTTAATTAACAATTTGTAAAGCCAATTTAAAAAGACAGGGCACAAAGATAAACCTCCAATGATGGGGAAGAAAGCAGCAAGTTGATAGCACAAAAAATGCACTGTCAGCAGGTGGAAGGTGAGAGTATAGCAGAGAATGAAATTCAAAAAATCCTGGTGCTAATTATCTCATAAAAAGGATTGAGCATACTAGCATAACACAAAGAACCCTCCTTTAATTTGCAACCAACAGAAATGCTCCAATACATATAAAGTACTGTATATTTGAGAGTGTTGGTCAGTGCGGCTAAGGTGATTGCTGCAATCAGACCTCACGCCTGACGAGCGCCGTTTCGCACTAATGCTTCTTCCGTGGGCATGGTAAATGTTATATATTAACTATTTTGTGAGACATACCACTCTTGCTTAAGAGCATAAAAATTTAAAGTTTGAAAATTGCAAAATTTTCAAAATCTTTGACAAATTTCAAATTTTTTCATAAATAATCGCAAGTCATATCAAACAAATTTTATCACTATCATGAAATACAATATGTCACAAAAAACAATTTCAGAATCAGTGGGATCCATTGAAGCATTCCAGAGTTAATACCACATAAAATGACACTGCTCAGAATTGTAAAATGTGTCCTGATCATGAGCATGAAAAAAGGCTTTGGTGGTGAAGGGGTTAATGCCCCCTGAAAGGGCCTGAAGTTTTACAAGAGATATATGGTAAGTCTTTTTTTAAGTGCTATTTTTTATGGCTTATACCATGTGAATTTTCCTTACAGATATCTGCTGAGGACACATTTTAACTACCTCTCATATTAAGCAAATGATCAATGCCCCTGGATAAAGACCGAAAAATTGCACTAAGTAAAAAGGCTCATATTTCTGGAACAATATAGTTGATGTAAAGAAAACAATAAAAACACACAAAAAACACCCAGAATGCTCAGTGGATTAGCTGAAATAAAATAGCATAAAAATCTGATCACTTTTGGCCGAATGACAGGTCCTCTTGAAGACTGAATTACCTTTAGAGTTTAATTTTGCTAGAAACATTGTACAGTACTTCTACTGACAAACTAACTTTTTTAGTTCTAGGCATCATGCTTAAAATTTTAAGTTTTAATTTTTTGTGGAACTATAAGACGAATAATCTAGTTGCATTTTTTTGCACTAGCAAAAATGAAGACACAATTTCTTTATTAATCTCCCAGTATTAATTAAAAGGGAAACCTCTTAGACCTTTAATCTAACAAAAAAAGATTTATTTGGTTCAGTAAAGCAGCCATGATCTCACAAAGCACACTAGATGCCGTTTCCATTGTAAGAAGTTTGTGGCACCTGATTTATTATGTATTAAGTTTGGACAAACTGTACTTGTATAAGCAAACAGCAATGCCAGACATAATAATTAGGTCCATTCAGAGCATCTTTCCCTGAGCATTATCTTCTTCTTACAATGAAAAAGTCAATATTTCTAATAAATTAACTAAACATTTGTAATTGACTTTTCTTTATATAAAAAGAAACAATTTTTCCCTTAAAGCCATTTGCATTTGATTCCAACATTAGTGAAAAATATCAACAGAACATACTATTTGGCCGGGATCACACATGTGAGAAACACGGCCAAGTCTCGCATGTTAATACCTGGCACTGCAGCCAGCACTCAGGAGCAGAGCGTTCAGCTACATGTATCGCTATGCGGTCGCACGCTCCAATTCGAGTGCCGGCGGCAGTGCCGGGTATTAACTTGCGAGACTCGGCCATGTTTCTTTCATGCGTGATCCAGGCCATTGGCAGCAAATCAATTCTGTGTGAATCAAATTTGTGTTGACTTTCAAGAATAACAACAAATACACAACTCACAGTTCAGTAATATAGAAAAGGAGAGAAAGGCCACAAAACACTCAGCAATCTATACAAACCGGTGTATTTGAATTTCAAAAGAGTTACTCATCTCTAGCACTTATCTATCTACTTTTAGTCAGTAAAATTAAAATAATCTTTATTGTGTGCACAAATAGTGGTGGCTAAGTTTGCATTTATACTTGGAAACAGAGTAAGAGTAAGTGTATCAGGTGACCATTGCCTTGAAGTAGTACTTAAATAAATGTTAAGAAAAATAAAAGTTAATTCACCAACAGTTGTATAGCTGTGTAATTTGTTTCATTCCAGCTCAGTTGAATTAATACTTCTAGGCCTTTTTATCATGGGCTGCTGTGTCGCATAATCCCCACAATGACCACTATTCTAGAGTTCACTGTGTACAGAGGAGTTCCATATCCCATAAGAACTATGGGAATAAATCTGCATCAAAACATTCCAAGCCACTTTCAAATGACCTCCCTTTCCCAGCAAACTCCACCCTACGTATTTCTTCTTATGTCTCCCAATGCATAAAATGCTGTTGAATACACAATTTCAGCCCTTTTTGAGAGAGATAGTCCATAGAAAGGTTAGCTGAAGAGTCATAAGAAAAACTAAGAAAAAACAGTATTGTTTACACTTTCACACCTGTAAAGTGCATGGGTAATAAATGCTAAAATATTATATTCATACCACAACAGTAAAGACGATTCTAAATACTTGTCTAGAGCAGTATACCTACACATAGACACTTTAAAGCATAAAAAACTGCAGCACCGAAATAGGCATTTATAGATAAAGTACACTTTGTTACTGTCATGCTGTGATGATCTTTGGTAAGGAAGGGGGGACTCAAACTGTTTCTGGAACTGGGATCCTAACTATCCATTTCCCGGGGGTACTCTTGAAGAAAGAGGGGCCCGAATCTCCAACCTGACTATGTTCCAGTTAAAACCTGATCTATCCCCTCCACCACCCCATGAGGCACGGGATAGAAATGTAATGTAAACATGACACAAAGACAAAACAGGAATAGCAGAAACACATCTATCATACAAAAACACAAACCAACAATAGGTGGAAGATAAATACAGGGAGGAATAAACTAAATGGGAACAGGATCAGCTGAGTCCTACAGCAAACCAAAGAACACTTTTACAACAACTCTACTCCAATCACTTAGTTTTAGCTCCTGACACAAGAAGACAAATCTTTCACCAGCAGGGACAAGAAGGTCTGACCAGTTTATATAGGAAGAGGTAATGATGACATCTAAAGCAGCTGAAATGTAGCTGCATATTTCTGACTAGAATAGAAAAGGTTGTTAACCTCTTCAGCACCAGAAAATACATCCATTTAGTATGGAACACAAATCACACCACTACCTCTAAAGAAGACCTGCGATTACTTACCCGACGTGACTGTCAGACTCCTGGTCTTCCAGGGGACATGACCCTCTCATAGCAGTACCTATCCGTCTATGGGGGGGCCACTGGACCCTCATGACCAAGATTGTTTGGATGGGTCGCATGAAAGGACCAAATTAGTTTACTGAAGAAAAGAGGAAATCTCGGCACTCATATGTGTTGATTTAATTTGCTTTATTCCACATCACAGCAAAACGTTTCAGCTCATCCAGAGACTTTGTCAATTGTGAATAGTTACATGATATTACAACATGTATAGAAAAAACAAGGAAATGACATCACAAATAAAGAGAAGCAAATTAATTAAAAATCTAAAGAAACGTGACCAAACATCAAATAATTACCTGAAAATAAAAATAAAAAAAACAATTTACAAACACAATTATACAACAATTGCATTATATTAATACCTCCTTTTTTAATACATAAACTCTCTATAATACATTTTTTATATAAATATTTTTATTTTTTTAAAAGAATTTTAAGATTTTTTGGGGTTTTTTTTAAAAAAAGGGAGAGCATTTTAGACATCCACAAACTGGCAGAGTATGAAATCAAAGTTTTTTTACTTGCAAAACCACCAATGCGATTTATTTAATTAAATGTCCATGTGGATAAATATATATTGGGGAAACTATGCAGGCAGTAGGTGCACGCATAAATAAGCATAAATCGACAATTCGGTGTGGCGAGATTACACTGCCTTTGCCATTTCATTTCAAAGAAAAAAACATTTAGTGCTGCAACTTACGTTTCAAATTATTGAGCAGGTTGTTTTACCAAGGAGAGGAGGTAGTATAAGGCTATGTGCAGACGCTGCGGATTCTGCTGCGGATCCGCTGCGGATTTGGCCTCTGCGGATCCGCAGTTCTGCAGACAGTGTACAGTACAATGTAAGTCTATGTGACTTACAATCTGCTGTGCACATGCTGCGGTTTTTCAACTGCGGAAAAGCTGCGGTTTTGAATCCGCAGAAAGAATTGACATGTCAATTCTTTCTGCGGATTCCGCTGCAGTTTGCCACCTATTCCATTGTCCAGGTGGCAAACCACAGGGGAAAACTGATGGCCAATCCGCAGGTAAAACCGCTGGTCATTTTACCTGCGCTTTTACCTGCGGATCCGCAGATACAAATCTGCGGGTGAATCCGCAGCGTGTGCACATAGCCTTAAGAAGATCCTTCTGCGAAGGGAAGCTTATTAGATTTTTACTTTGAATAGCTTAATCCCGAATGGCTTAACTCCTTAATGTCCAATGACGGACACAGTCAGTCATCAGACATTTCCCCTGCTTTGATGAGGGCTCCGGCGCTGAGCCCGCATCAAAGTCGGGACATGTCAGCTGTTATGAACAGCTGACATGTGCCCGCAATAGGCGCAAGCGGAATCGCCGTCCGCCCGTGCCTATTAACTAGTTAAATGCCGCTGTCAAAGCTGACAGCGGGCATTTAAATAGCATTTCCGGCCACCGGGCCGGAAATGACCTCATCGCCGACCCCCGTCACGTGATCGGGGGTCGGTGTCATGTTGCCTGGACAACCAGAGGTCTCTATGAGACCTCTATGGTTGCTCCAGGCATATGGCTTTCAGCGCCACCCGGTGGTCGGCGCTGAAAGCACAGCAGAAAATCTGCTACATATGAGCGATCTGCTCATCGCCCATATGTAGCAGAGCCGATCGGGTTGCACAAGCTTCTAGCCTCCTATGGAGGCTATTGAAGCATGCCAAAAGTAAAAAAAAATGTTTAAAAATAAAAAAAATTAAAAAAACCTAAAAGTTCAAATCACCCCCCTTTCGCCCCAATCAAAATAAAACAGTAAAAAAAAATCCCACATACACATATTAGGTATCGCCGCATTAAGAATCGCCCGATCTATCAATAAAAAAAAAGCATTAACCCGATCGCTAAACGGCGTAGCGAGAAAAAAATTCAAAACGCCAGAATTACGTTTTTTTGGTCACCAAGACATTGCAATAAAATGCAATAACGGGCGATCAAAGGAACGTATCTGCACAAAAGTGGTATCATTAAAAACATCAGTCCGGCACGGAAAAAATAAGCCCTCACCCGACCCCAAATCATGAAAAATGGAGACGCTACGGGTCTTGGAAAATTGCGCAAATTTTTTTTTTTTTTAGCAAACTTTGGAATTTTTTTTCACCACTTAGATAAAAGAGGACATAGACATGTTTGGTGTCTATAAACTCGTAATGACCTGGAGAATCATAATGGCAGGTCAGATTTAGCATCTAGTGAACCTAGCAAAAAAGCCAAGCAAAAAACAAGTGTGGGATTGCACTTTTTTTGCAATTTCACCGCACTTGGAATTTTTTTCCCATTTTCGAGTACACGATATGGTAAAACCAATGATGTCATTTAAAAGTACAACTCGTCCCGCAAAAAATAAGCCCTAACATGGCCATATAAACGGAAAAATAAAAAAGTTATGGCTCTGGAAAGAAGGGGAGGGAAAAATGAAAATGTAAAAACAAAAATACCCCTGGTCGTTAAGGGGTTAAATAAGGAATATAATATTAGCCATATGATTTAATTTGGGTTGCAACAGCTGATTGATTCATTTTCGTTTTGTATATTTTTTTAACAAATAAAAAAAAATTTAAATTTTTTTTCTCTGATGTATATTTAAATATTTTTGATTTTTCCCTTCCAGACATTATAGAATTAACAGTGTGATTATCGATTATGACAGGTGATTCCAATATAACACAAATGTGGAAGATTGCATTGGATATATTTTTTTGAAGTGATGAAGTTTCCTTCAATATTGTGTGAACAAATGTTACATTTTTCTGTATAGAATATTATAAATGGGGGATATAAAATATATATTCACATACTTATATTTGAGGTTCTATTGACACTTGATTATACATGATTAAAAAAGGAATAATAAAAAAAACTAAATATATAAAAAAAGCCAAAAAATTCTTAAAATTCTTTTAAAAATAAAAATAAAATATAAAATAATATAGAATATATAAAAAAATAATTATAGAGAGTTTATGTATTAAAAAATGAGGTATTAATATAATGCAATTGTATAATTTTGATTGTAATAATTTTTTTAAATTTTTATGTTCAGGTAATTATTTTATGTTTGGTCAGGTTTCTTTGAATTTTTAATTAATTTGCTTCTCTGATTTATTTGTGATGTAATTTCCTTGTTTTTGTCTATATACAGTACAGACCAAAAGTTTGGAGACACCTTCTCATTCAAAGAGTTTTCTTTATTTTCATGACTATGAAAATTGTAGATTCACTCTGAAGCCATCAAAACTATGAATTAACACATGTGGAATTATATACTTAACAAAAAATTTCAGTGTGGAATTTCAGATTAATATTTCTGGTAGGCAGCAATACTAAATTATTGACACCTAGGTCCAGACCTGACAACCATTTCTTATCAACCTTAAGTTTGTATCTGTCCTCTATGATCTTTAAGTTGTTCTGAACCTCTTGCCATACAGATGAAAGTGATGAAGAGAATCGTACTTCCCCAGGAACCTCTAAAAACTCCTCCTTACTGAAGGTACAGAACTGAGGATGGAAGCCATATGCACCAAAAAATGGTGACTTACCAGTGGACTCACTGCAACGATTGTTTAAGACAAACATAGCTAATGGTAGAAAATATGACCAATTCCCCTGATTATCTGACACTAGTGTTGAGCATTCCGATACCGCAAGTATCGGGTATCGGCCGATACTTGCTGTATCGGAATTCCGATACCGACTTCCGATATTTTTTCAATATCGGAATTCGGCATCGGAATCGGAAGTTCAAAGTTGATTGACAGACTGACGTCATCATGATGCGCGGTGTGTGCGCATCATGATGCGCCGTCATTTCGGGCCTTCCGGGGGTCTCTGCCGGCCTGCCGGGGGGCTGTGCCGGCATGCCGGGGGGCTGTGTGGACTGCCCGGGGTCTGTACCGGCCTGCCGGGGGGCTGTGCCGGCCTGCCGGTGGTCTGTGCACCCTGTGGGGGTCTGTACCGGCCTGCCGGGGGGCTGTGCCGGCCTGCCGGTGGTCTGTGCACCCTGTGGGGGTCTGTACCGGCCTGCCGGGGGGCTGTGCCGGCCTGCCGGTGGTCTGTGCACCCTGTGGGGGTCTGTACCGGCCTGCCGGGGGGCTGTGCCGGCCTGCCGGGGGGCTGTGCACCCTGTGGGGGTCTGTACCGGCCTGCCGGGGGGCTGTGCCGGCCTGCCGGGGGGCTGTGCTGATGTCCGGGGGTCTGTGCAAGCATTGTCCGATGGGACTACAAGTCCCATCGGGCGATGCCTGCTACCATGACAGTGATTGACACATTAGCCAATGATGGGACAGTAGTAGTCCCATCATCCGGCTAATGTGTTAAATGTTAAAAAAAAAAAAAAAAAAAAAATACTACATGCATGCTACATACATACTACATGCTACATACATACTACATATATACTACATACATACTACATACATGCTACATACATACTACATGCATGCTACATACATACTACATGCTACATACATACTACATGCATGCTACATACATACTACATGCTACATACATACTACATATATACTACATACATACTACATGCATGCTACATACATACTACATGCTACATACATACTACATATATACTACATACATACTACATATATACTACATACATACTACATACATGCTACATACATACTGCATGATACATACATACTACATACATACTACATACATACTACATGCATGCTACATACATACTACATGCATGCTACATGCATGCTACATACATACTACATGCTACATACATACCACATACATACTACATACATACTACATACTACATATATACTACATGCATGCTACATACATACTACATGCTACATACATACCACATACATACTACATACATGCTACATACTACATACATACTACATACATACTACATGCATGCTACATACATACTACATGCATGCTACATACATACTACATGCTACATACATACCACATACATACTACATACATACTACATACATACTACATGCATGCTACATACATACTACATGCATGCTACATACATACTACATGCATGCTACATACATACTACATGCCACATACATACCACATACATACTACATACATACTACATACATACTACATGCTACATACATACCACATACATACTACATACATGCTACATACTACATACATACTACATGCATGCTACATACATACTACATGCATGCTACATACATACTACATGCCACATACATACCACATACATACTACATACATACTACATACATACTGCATGCTACATACATACTACATATATACTACATACATACTACATACATGCTACATACATACTACATACATACTACATGCTACATACATACCACATATATACTACATACAAACAATACATTCATACAATACATACATAGACATACAGTACATATAACATAGAGTAACATACTTACCAATACTTGTCACATTGTTCCCCGAAGCCATTGTCTTTTCCGGAATAAATATTAACATAACAAACCACAAAAATACTCACCCACGATCCGAAGCAGTCCACGAGTGTGTCCCACGACGATCTTGGGTAGAGAACGGCAGCATCAGATGATGCTGCCGTTCTCTACGGGCTGCAGGAATCCAATGACGGAAGGTAGGTATCCTTCCGCACTGTATTCCTCCGCCACTTAAAAAAAAAAGTCCCTAGTCTCACTTTATGCCATTGCTGCGTGGGAAATTCCCACACAGCAATGGCATAAAGTGAGACTAGGGACTTTTTTTTTTTAAGTGGCGGAGGAATACAGTGCGGAAGGATACCTACCTTCCGTCATTGGATTCCTGCAGCCCGTAGAGAACGGCAGCAACAGCTGATGCTGCAGTTCTCTACCCAAGATCGTCGTGGGACACACTCGTGGACTGCTTCGGATCGTGGGTGAATATTTTTGTGGTTTGTTATGTTAATATTTATTCCAGAAAAGACAATGGCTTCGGGGAACAATGTGACAAGTATTGGTAAGTATGTTACTCTATGTTATATGTACTGTATGTCTATGTATGTATTGTATGAATGTATTGTATGTATGTAGTATATATGTGGTATGTATGTAGCATGTAGTATGTATGTAGTATGTATGTAGCATGCATGTAGCATGCAGTATGTATGTAGCATGCATGTAGTATATATGTAGTATGTATGTAGCATGTAGTATGTAGCATGCATGTAGTATATATGTAGTATGTATGTAGCATGCATGTAGTATATATGTAGTATGTAGCATGTAGTATGTATGTAGCATGCATGTAGTATGTATGTAGCATGCATGTAGTATGTATATGGTATGTATGTAGCATGTAGTATGTATGTAGCATGCATGTAGTATATATGTGTTATGTATGTGGTATGTATGTAGCATGCATGTAGCACGCATGTAGTATGTATGTAGTATGTATGTAGTATATATGTAGTATGTATGTAGCATGTAGTATGTATGTAGCATGCATGTAGTATATATGTAGTATGTATGTAGCATGTAGTATGTATGTAGCATGCATGTAGTATATATGTAGTATGTAGCATGTAGTATGTATGTAGCATGCATGTAGTATATATGTAGTATGTAGCATGTAGTATGTATGTAGCATGCATGTAGTATATATGTAGTATGTAGCATGTAGTATGTATGTAGCATGCATGTAGTATACACTCACTGGCCACTTTATTAGGTACACCTGTCCAACTGTGTGTTAAGACTTAATTTCTAATCAGCCAATCACATGGCGGCAACTCAGTGCATTTAGGCATGTAGACATGGTCAAGACAATCTCCTGCAGTTCAAACCGAGCATCAGTATGGGGAAGAAAGGTGATTTGAGTGCCTTTGAACGTGGCATGATTGTTGGTGCCAGAAGGGCTGGTCTGAGTATTTCAGAAACTGCTGATCTACTGGGATTTTCACGCACAACCATCTCTAGGGTTTACAGAGAATGGTCCGAAAAAGAAAAAAAATCCAGTGAGCGGCAGTTCTGTGGCCGGAAATGCCTTGTTGATGCCAGAGGTCAGAGGAGAATGGGCAGACTGGTTCGAGCTGATAGAAAGGCAACAGTGACTCAAATTGCCACCCGTTACAACCAAGGTAGGCAGAAGAGCATCTCTGAACGCACAGTGCGTCGAACTTTGAGGCAGATGGGCTACAGCAGCAGAAGACCACACTGGGTACCACTCCTCTCAGCTAAGAACAGGAAACTGAGGCTACAATTTGCACAAGCTCATCGAAATTGGACAGTAGAAGATTGGAAAAACGTTGCCTGGTCTGATGAGTCTCGATTTCTGCTGCGACATTCGGATGGTAGGGTCAGAATTTGGCGTAAACAACATGAAAGCATGGATCCATCCTGCCTTGTATCAACGGTTCAGGCTGGTGGTGGTGTCATGGTGTGGGGAATTTTTTCTTGGCACTCTTTGGGCCCCTTGGTACCAATTGAGCATCGTTGCAACGCCACAGCCTACCTGAGTATTGTTGCTGACCATGTCCATCCCTTTATGACCACAATGTACCCAACATCTGATGGCTACTTTCAGCAGGATAATGCGCCATGTCATAAAGCTCAAATCATCTCAGATTGGTTTCTTGAACATGACAATGAGTTCACTGTACTCAAATGGCCTCCTCAGTCACCAGATCTCAATCCAATAGAGCATCTTTGGGATGTGGTGGAACGGGAGATTCGCATCAGGGATGTGCAGCCGACAAATCTGCGCCAACTGTGTGATGCCATCATGTCAATATGGTCCAAAATCTCTGAGGAATGCTTCCAGCACCTTGTTGAATCTCTGCCACGAAGAATTGAGGCAGTTCTGAAGGCAAAAGGGGGTCCAACCCGTTACTAGCATGGTGTACCTAATAAAGTGGCCAGTGAGTGTATATGTAGTATGTATGTAGCATGTAGTATGTAGCATGCATGTAGTATATATGTAGTATGTATGTTGCATGTAGTATTTATGTAGTATGAATGTAGCATGTATGTAGTATGTAGTATGAATGTAGCATGTATGTAGTATGCATGTTGTATGTATGTAGCATGTAATTTTTTTTTTTTTTTTTTTTTTTTTTTTTTTTTACATTTAACACATTAGCCGGATGATGGGACTACTACTGTCCCATCATTGGCTAATGTGTCAATCACTGTCATGGTAGCAGGCATCGCCCGATGGGACTTGTAGTCCCATCGGACGATGCCTGCACAGACCCCCGGAGCCTGCACAGACCACCGGCAGGCCGGCACAGCCCCCCGGCAGGCCGGCACACCCCCCCGGAGCCTGCACAGCCCCCCGGCAGGCCGGCACAGCCCCCCGGCAGGCCGGCACAGCCCCCCGGAGCCTGCACAGACCACCGGCAGGCCGGCACAGACCACCGGAGCCTGCACAGACCCCCTGGCAGGCCGGCACAGCCCCCCGAAAGGCCCGTACAGACCCCAGAGAGGCTGTACAAGGGCAGGAAAGGGTTTTTCTTATTCCGATACCGGAAGTCCCATAGACTTGAATGGGACTTCCGGTATCGGAATCGGCGATACCGATACTTTTTTTAAAGATCGGCCGATACCATCCGATACGATACTTTGAAGTATCGGACGGTATCGCTCAACTCTATCTGACACAAAACATCTGAAGCATGTCTCCAGACTTTAGTTTAGACATTTAGTCTGACCAATAGTTTGAGGATGAAACCCCAAAGAGAAGTATAGATGCATCCTTAGGCGAGAACAAAATACCCTCCAGAATTTAGATGCAAACTGGGTCCCCTGATCTGACACCGCATCAGAGGGAATCCCATAAAGCTTCACAATCACGTTAGGGAGGGCAGGTAAAGCAATTGAGTGGGCCATTTTACTGAACCTATCCACCACAAATAAGATAACAGTTTTACCAGAGGAGGAAGATCTGTAATAAAATCCATGAATAAATGTGTCCATGGCTGGTCGGTTATGGTTAATGGTGGAAGAGCCCCAAACGCACAAGTATGCGATATCTTAGAATGTGCACTGACATTACAGGAACACACAAAGTTGACTACATCCAAGGCAACTTTGGCCAGCAAAAATGATGAGATGGGAAGTCCAAGGTTTCTTTACAGCCTGGATGACCAATGAGAGCTGAGCTATGATGTGCCCCTGAAACTTTGAGAAGCAGATGCAATGGTACAAATAATTTCAATGAAGGACAAGCAGGGGCGTCCCCCCCCAGCCTTCAATACCTCTCCCTCCATATCAGAACACACGGCAGGGATGACCACCCCTTCCTGGAAAATAGGGATAGAGTCATCCAAATAACCACCCCCAGGGAAACTTTGAGACATAGTTAATGCAATGAAAAGGATTTGTAGACCCATAATACATCAACAAATATAGTTTCATATGGGGGTAACCACTACAAGAATAAAATTCAGACCAATACTGTCACTTTAAATATATCAAATATAAATTGAAATAATATAATGATTAAACAGAAATAATCTTTATTACAAAAATCACACAGTGAGAGAAAAGACAGAACAAACAAGCCCCTAAAAAATCCTTAAAGCAGTTAGGGCAGTGTGGTTCAGGCAAAATGTGACAGGCATGTGCAAATATATTAGAGACTATTATTACATTCATTATATCAAATAGACAAGTACATAGCCATGTTAAGATGATTGCGAGGAAATGGAATGAATATAAAGAGCGAAACAGTTATGCTGCTATTAACAATCTGCACTAGGCAGTGACTCCTGTAAATCAGCAATAGTACGAGGGGCGATCCAAAAGTAATGATACTCAGTTATTTCTATTGCACACAGAAATTAAAATAAAATGTTTTCTTCTCTCTTAGGTACCCACTAGTCCAGGGAAAAAAAATCACTTAAATAGGCCACAATTCCCGTGAGCTACATTCATTTGAATATGAACTGCCAAGGAGTGAACATCAAAATGGAAAAAAACGAGCTCAGAGCTGTCATCAAATACCTCTGTGTTGTGAGTTCATTTTCCCCTTTACCACTGAGGCCCGATGAACTCCCTCTTCTAGTAAAGAAAGATAGTGAGCCTGATTATCAGGCATCTGGGTCTAATGATGATGATTAGCTGAGTGGAGTTTCTGACTGGATATAAGGCTGTCCACGCCCATCTGCTCTGCGGGTGATTTCTCTGTGGATCCTTGGATACCAGTCTGAATTCCTGCTCTCCAAAAGCTAAGTTTTCTGCTCTTCCGTTTGCATTTGTACGTTGTTTTTGTTTTTGCTGGATTTCTGTCATTCCCTGCTGGGGTGATCTGAATTCCTTTAGCTCTGTCTTCAGAAAATACCTGAGTGCTGATATAGTTTTTGAAGCCTAGCTGCTTCAGGGCCTTTTTCCATATCAGCATGTTGGCTTATGTATTTTCAGGGTTTTTGCAGATTGCAGACAGCTCCTATCCTATCCTGTCCTATTTTAGTGAGTTTGGGCCCCATTGTTTGCTCAGCCTATCTTTCTATCTGTGTGTGTGTTTTTTCATCTTGCTTCACATCATTATATGTTGGGGGCTGCCTTTTACTTTGGGGTCTGCTCTGGGGCAGTTTAGTTTTCCTTTTCTGTCTTTAGGCTATTTAGTTTCTCCGGCTGTGATCGAGGGGTCTAGGGCACCGTAGGAACCCCCCACGGCTACTGCTAGTTGTGTTGTTAGGTTCAGGGGTCTGCAATCTGATAGTTGCCAACTTCTCTGGTTTTCTGATCTTAGCTGCTATTTTTGTGTCTGCCTCCTACGGTGACTCATTCATAACAGAATCACCCGCCGAACCGCAGATCCTAGGGTACTCAATAGCAGGAAAGAATTGAAAAAAAAAAAAAAAAAAAGGTTTGTATATTTTTTTCCTCTATATCTCTGAGGCCGTAGGGGGATTTTTTTTTCTCTCAATGGAGATAAAGCAATTGTCTGATCGTGTGGAGCAGCTCGCTGCGGAAGTGCGGGGAATTTCCGCCTACCTTGCTCATTCTCATACTGCTGAACCAAAGATTCCCACACCTGATGTATTTTTTGGGGATCGGTCTAAATTTTTGAATTTCAAAAATAATTGTAAATTATTTTTTGCCTTGAAGCCTAACTCGTCGGGGAGCTCCGCGCAGCAGGTTAAAATTGTCATCTCTTTGCTGCGTGGCGATCCCCAGGATTGGGCGTTTTCTTTGAAACCTGATGATCCTATTCTGACTAGTGTGAACGCATTTTTTCAAGCCTTGGGGTTGTTGTATGACGAACCTAATGCCATTGATCAGGCTGAAAAGACCCTGCTGGCATTGAACCAGGGTCAAGATTCTGCAGAGTCGTACTGTCAAAAATTCCGAAAGTGGGCGGTACTTACTACCTGGAATGATAATGCCTTGGCTGCTCTCTTTTGGAAGGGTTTGTCAGAAGCCGTAAAAGATACTATGGTGGGATTACCTGTTCCCTCTGGTCTTGACGATTCTATGTCATTAGCCATTCAGATTGATCGACGTTTGCGCGAACGCAAAACTGCACGAGTGGTGTTGCCACTTGTTGAACGAGTGTCTGAGCCTATGCAATGTGATAGAGTTTTGTCCAGAGAGCAGCGTCAGGAGTTCAGAAGGCGTAATAAGTTGTGTTTTTTCTGTGGAGATGCCTCGCATATTATTTCTGTCTGTCCTAAACGAGAGAAACACTTTGCACACACGTTTTCTGTTGGTGTTCAACCTAAGTTTCTTCTGGCTATTACTCTGATCTGCTCCCTGTCCACATTTTCCGCCAAGGCTTTTGTGGATTCGGGAGCAGCTCTAAACCTAATGGACTTGGATTTTGCTAAACGTTGTGGATTTCCGATGACACCTCTGCAGACGCCTATTCCTTTGAGGGGGATTGATGCTACTCCTTTGGCAAAAAATAAACCTCAGTTTTGGACCCAGGTGGTAATGCGGGTCGCCCCAGACCATCAAGAAAATTGCAGATTTTTGGTGTTGCATAATCTGCATGATACCATTGTTCTGGGGTTTCCCTGGTTGCAAATTCATAATCCAGTTTTGGATTGGAAATCTGTGTCTGTGGTGAGTTGGGGTTGTCGGTGTGCCTTTAGTGAGGCTCCGGTGTTTTCCACCTCTCCTCAGTCGCATGATGTTCCTGATTATTTGGTGGACTTTTATGATGTATTTAGTGAGAATGAGTCTGCGTCTCTGCCTCCTCATAGAAGTTATGACTGTGCAATTGAACTGAGCCCGGGGTGTAAATTCCCCAAGGGTCGGCTCTTCAATTTATCTGTACCCGAGCACGAGGCTATGCGATCCTATATTAAGGAGGCATTGGAGAAGGGTCATATTAGACCATCCTCGTCACCCTTAGGTGCCGGTTTTTTTTTTGTAGCCAAAAAAGATGGATCATTAAGACCTTGTATTGATTATCGTGCCCTCAACAAAATTACTGTTAAATATCAGTATCCGTTACCCCTGATTTCGGATCTATTCTCTAGAGTTAAAGGTGCTTGTTGGTTTACCAAGCTTGACCTCAGGGGGGCGTATAATCTTATTCGCATTAAGCATGGGGATGAATGGAAGACGGCGTTTAATACTCCGGAGGGACATTTTGAGTACCTGGTGATGCCTTTTGGGCTCACTAATGCCCCTTCTGTCTTCCAGTGCTTCATGAACGATATTTTCCGAGATTTTGTCGATAAATTTTTGATTATCTATCTGGATGATATTTTGATCTTCTCCAAGGATTGGGATTCTCATGTGGAACATATTCGGACTGTGTTCCGGATCTTGAGGGAGAATTCCCTGTATGTCAAAGGATCTAAATGCCTTTTTGGAGTACAGAGGATTTCTTTTTTGGGATTTATTTTGTCTCCGTCAACTATTGAAATGGACCCGGCCAAGGTACAGGCCATTCACGATTGGGTTCAGCCCACTTCTTTGAAGGCCCTTCAGAAGTTTTTGGGTTTTTCTAATTTTTATCGGAAATTTATAGCAAAATTTTCTAGTATTGCCAAGCCATTGACTGATTTGACTAAGAAGGGTGCTGATGTGTTGAATTGGTCTCCAGAGGCTGTTTCTTCCTTTCAGGAGCTGAAGCGAAGATTCACCTCCGCCCCGGTTTTGCGGCAACCTGATGTCTCACTTCCGTTCCAGGTAGAGGTGGATGCTTCTGAGATTGGTGCAGGAGCTGTTTTGTCCCAAAAGGATCCTGTAACATCTAAAATGAATCCCTGTGCTTTCTTTTCCCGAAAGTTCTCTCCATCTGAACGTAACTATGATGTGGGGAATCGGGAACTGTTGGCCATGAAATGGGCATTTGAGGAGTGGAGACATTGGTTGGAGGGAGCTAAGCATCAAGTCGTGGTCCTCACTGACCACAAGAATTTGATTTACCTAGAGTCGGCTAAGCGCTTGAACCCTAGACAGGCTAGGTGGGCCTTGTTTTTTACACATTTTGATTTTGTGGTTTCTTTTCTTCCTGGAACTAAGAATGTCAAGGCAGACGCCCTCTCTAGGAGCTTCTTTGCTGATTCTCCTGTGGTGACCAAACCTGCTACCATCTTAGGCGAAGGGGTAGTTCTTTCTGCCATCTCGCCCGATTTGAGACGTGCTCTGGAAGAGTTCCAGGAGGACAAACCTGAGCGTTGTCCCAGTGGAAAGTTGTATGTTCCTGACCAGTGGAAGAGGAGAGTGATGTCTGAAGTTCATTGCTCTGCTTTGGCTGGTCATCCAGGTATTTTTGGTACTAGAGATTTGGTGAGTCGGTCTTTTTGGTGGCCCTCCTTGTCTCGTGATGTCAGGAATTTTGTGCAGTCCTGTGGGACTTGCTCCCGGTCTAAATCGTGTTCTCGCTCTAGTGGGTTGTTGATGCCTTTGCCTGTCCCCAAGAGGCCATGGACCCATATTTCAATGGATTTTATCTCTGATATGCCTGTCTCTCAGAGAATGACTGTTATTTGGGTGATTTGTGATAGATTCTCTAAGATGGTCCATCTTGTACCACTCCCTAAGTTGCCGTCTTCCTCTGAGTTGGTACCCCTGTTTTTGCAACAGGTGGTTCGCTTGCACGGGATTCCTGAGAACATTGTATCTGACAAAGGGGTTCAGTTTGTGTCTAGATTTTGGAGAACTTTCTGTTCCAAGCTGGGAATTCAGTTGTCCTTCTCCTCTGCTTTTCACCCTCAAACCAATGGGCAGACAGAGAGAACAAACCAGACCTTGGAGTCATATTTGAGATGTTTTATTTCCGCTGATCAGGATGATTGGGTTTCATTTTTGCCCTTGGCCGAATTTGCTTTAAATAATAGAGCTAGTTCTGCCACTTTGATGTCACCTTTTTTTTGTAACTTTGGGTTTCATCCTCGATTTTCTTCAGGGCAGGTGGAGCCCTCTGCCCGCCCAGGTGTTGACACTTTGGTGGAGAGATTGCACCAGATCTGGGACCAAGTGGTGGATAAGTTATCTCTCTCCCAGGAAAAGGCCCAGCGGTTTTCCAACCGACATAGGACCATTGGTCCCCAGTTTAAGGTTGGTGATATGGTGTGGTTATCATCAAAAAATATTGCTATGAAGGTGGCTTCTCCTAAGTTTAAGCCTAGATTTATTGGACCTTACAAGATTTTGGAGATTATTAATCCTGTCTCTTTTCGTTTGGCTCTTCCTGTCACATTTAAAATCCATAATGTGTTCCATAAGTCTTTGTTGAAGAGGTTTGTTGAACCTGTTGTTCCTGGGGTGGCACCTCCATACCCTGTATTGGTTGAAGGTAACATGGAATATGAGCTAGAGAAGGTACTGGATTCCCGTCTGGCTAGACGGAGACTCCAGTGTTTGGTTAAATGGAAGGGTTATGGTCAGGAGGATAATTCCTGGGTCTCTGCCTCTGATATTCATGCCAAAAGATTGGTGCATGCCTTTCATCGGGCTCACCCTGATCGCCCTGGTGGCGTGGTTGAGGGTTCGGTGACCCCTCCTCAAGGGGGAGGTACTGTTGTGAGTTCATTTTCCCCTTTACCACTGAGGCCCGATGAACTCCCTCTTCTAGTAAAGAAAGATAGTGAGCCTGATTATCAGGCATCTGGGTCTAATGATGATGATTGGCTGAGTGGAGTTTCTGACTGGATATAAGGCTGTCCACGCCCATCTGCTCTGCGGGTGATTTCTCTGTGGATCCTTGGATACCAGTCTGAATTCCTGCTCTCCAAAAGCTAAGTTTTCTGCTCTTCCGTTTGCATTTGTACATTGTTTTTGTTTTTGCTGGATTTCTGTCATTCCCTGCTGGGGTGATCTGAATTCCTTTAGCTCTGTCTTCAGAAAATACCTGAGTGCTGATATAGTTTTTGAAGCCTAGCTGCTTCAGGGCCTTTTTCCATATCAGCCTGTTGGCTTATGTCTTTTCAGGGTTTTTGCAGATTGCAGACAGCTCCTATCCTATCCTGTCCTATTTTAGTGAGTTTGGGCCCCATTGTTTGCTCAGCCTATCTTTCTATCTGTGTGTGTGTTTTTTCATCTTGCTTCACCGTCATTATATGTTGGGGGCTGCCTTTTACTTTGGGGTCTGCTCTGGGGCAGTTTAGTTTTCCTTTTCTGTCTTTAGGCTATTTAGTTTCTCCGGCTGTGATCGAGGGGTCTAGGGCACCGTAGGAACCCCCCCACGGCTACTGCTAGTTGTGTTGTTAGGTTCAGGGGTCTGCAATCTGATAGTTGCCAACTTCTCCGGTTTTCTGGACTTAGCTGCTATTTTTGTGTCTGCCTCCTACGGTGACTCATTCATAACACCTCTGCTTGAAAAAAATGTCTACCAAAGACATACACAGCGACTTGGTGGAAACATTGGGGGACTCTTCTCCTCCATATTCCACAGTTGCCCGCTGGGCCAAGGAATTTAAGCTGGGAAGAACATCGACGGAAGATGAACATCGCGAAGGAAGCCCATCCACGTCCCTCAATGAAGAAAACGTGAAAAAAGTTGAAGAAGTTGTGTTGGCAGATCGAAGAGTGACTTTCAGGCATGTAGCTGAGGTCACAGGGATCTCATATGGCAGTATTCAAAGAATCCTTGCAAAAGAATTGCATATGAGAAAGGTCTCCGCGCGTTGGGAGCCAAAAATGTTAACCGACAAGCAAAAGAAGAAATGAGTTGACATTTCAATAGCAAATCTCGAAAAGTTACAAGCAGAGACGGAGAATTTTTTGTCACGTTTTTTGACCATGGATGAGACCTGGATCCACCACTTTGATCCCGAAACTAAACAACAATCGATGACATGGAAACGAGCCGACGAACCGACGCCGAAGAAATTCAAAGTGTCAAGCTCACAGGGAAGGTTATGGCGTCCGTTTTTTGGGACGCTGAAGGAATTATTATGGTGGACTATTTGGAGAAGGGAGCCACTATTATGGGCTCCTACTACGCAGAACAAATAAGAAGATTGCGGGAGGCTATCAATGAGAAAAGGCGCGGCAAACTGCGGGCTGGAGTGCTGTTTCACCAAGATAACGCAAAGCTGCAGTTGCCATGGCTACCATTCAAGAAGCGGGCTTTGAACTGGTGGAACACCCCCCCTATTCGCCAGATCTAGCCCCCAGTGATTTCTTTCTCTTTCCTCGGCTCAAGGAACACCTCCGGGGCAAGAAATTTGACGACAATAGCGACGTGATAACCGCTGTTGGGGAGTTTTTTTATGGGTCAAGATCAAGAATTTTTTTTGAAGGGAATTCTAATATTAGAATTGAGATGGACTAAATGTATAGACTTGTTAGGAGACTATGTAGAAAAATAATTTTTTTTTTACTATATTCATTGTGTTTATTATTGATTATCATTACTTTTGGATCGCCCCTCGTATATAAACCATATATAGCTCAGAGATACAGACCATGTGCCATTATAGTAGCTAGAACCACAGTGCCCAGCACCCCAACACGCATTTCACGTGTAGCTTCGTCAGGGGGGCAGGGTTAAGGTTGGCTTGTTTGTAATATCTTTTCTCTCACTGTATGATTTTTGTAATGCACATTATTTCTGTTTAATCATAATATTATTTCAATTTATAGTTTATATATTTAAAGTGGCAGTATTGGTCTGAATTTGAAACTTTGAGACATATCATCAGTTTTTGACGTTCTTAATCCTGTGATGTAAGTGACAATAAAATTAAACCTGGTAAAAAAAAGACAATCTAGCTTGTCTAGGATTAAGAAGTTTAGCGGATTCAAGTATAACAAATTTTATTGATCAGTAATGACAGTGTGGACTGCCCCCTCCTCAAAAACCAACTCGATGGCCACAAGTTCTCTATTGACTACATCATAGTTCATTTGGGCTGACGATAATTGTTTAAATAAGAAGGCACATGGACGTCACTTACCAGGGGATAATCCTTGAGACAACACAGCCCCAATACCCACCTCAGATGCATCAACCTCAGCATAAAATGGTTGGGAAACATTGGACTGAATTAATACAGGAGCAGTGGAAGGAAATGGCTGACAGGCACAATTAGACCACTTCGACAAGTCCGTACCTTGTTTTGTCATGTCAGTGAAGGGTTTCACAATCAACAAGAAGTTTTTGATAGTAGTTAGCAAACCCCAAAAAGCATTGCAATACTTTTAGGTTTCCTGGCAGATGCCATTCCAGAACTGCATGGACCATATCAAGGTTCGTCCAGAAACCTGCCACAGACACCTGGAAACCAAGGAACTGAACTTATTGTATGGCGAATACACATTTTTCTAATTTGGCATACAGTTTAGTATCCTGCAAAACCTGTAACACGTGTGTACCTGATGCAACTTGATTTGAGTATATTAAAATATTGTCAAGATACACCACTACAAATCCAGCCACAAGGTGCTGAAAAGCGTTACAAAATGTTGGAAAACTATGGGGCCATTAGTCAAATCAAAGGAATGACAAGGTTTTCATAATGCCCTTCAGGAGTGTTAAAGGCTGCCTTCCACTCACTCCCCTGCTTCATACTAATCAGATTATAAGTTCCCATGACGTCCAGCTTAGGGAACCATTTTACCCTAACAATCTGATTAAATAAGTCAGGAATGAGTGGGAGGGGATAAGGGTCCTGGATAGTAATCCTATTTAACTCATGAAAATCTAAACAGGCCTCCATCTTTCTTTTTAACAAAGAAGAACCCCACCACTACAGGTTAAGATGAGGGTCTAATATGTCCCTTAGAAAGACTCTCAGAGATGTAATCCTTCATGGCCTGTTTTACAGGGCCAGACAGATTGTATAATCTGGCTTGGGGTTATTTCTCTCCAGGGAGTAAGTTTACGGGGCAATCATGCAGACAGTTGGGAAGCTGTTCCTGGCACTCCAGTTCTGAGAACACATTCACAAAATCAGACAGAAAAGAGGGTATGGTTTTAGTGGAAACAATAGAAATGATGGTACCTAGGCAATTATTTTGGCAGAAATCACTCTATTTGACTATTTCTCTGGACTGCCAGTCAATAACTAGATTATGCATAGTTAGCCAGGCAAGGCCTTGCACAATAAGAATAGGAGACCTTTCAGGATATAACAAGAAAGGAGCTCCCTGTGAAGAGCCATTCTGCTCAGGTTCACATTATGCACTACTTGCGCAAAATTTCTTTGATTGATAGGTGCAGAGTCAATTGCAGATATGGGGATGGGCTTCGCCAGAGTACTTCTGGGAAGATCAAGGTCCCATGTAAACTGAACATCCACTATATTGGCTTCTGCTCCACTATCCAAAAGGATAGTATTTTCTCAGTTTTAATACCAATAACTAGAGATAAGCGACTTTACCTTTTTAGGGTCGAGTCGGGTTTCTTGAAACCAGACTTTCTCAAAAGTCGGGTCGAACTAAATCGGCCGACTATACGGAAAAGTCGGAGGCTGACTGAAACACGAAACCCAATGCAAGTCAATGGTGAAGCAAAGTCGGCAGGGAGTGGAGGACAGTAAACACACCTACAGTGCCCATTTCAATGCCAAAAGCATCAATTCTTATTACTGAAGCTTGTCAACCTTTAATTACTTCATAATAATAGTTACTAGTGTTGAGCATTCCGATACTGCAAATATCGGGTATCGGCCGATATTCGCTGTATCAGAGTTCCGATACCGAGTACCGATATTTTTACAATATCGAATACCGGAATCGGAAGTTCCCATAATGCAATGAGCCAGTTGTGTTAGCCAAGTTAACTAATGGCATGGCTGTGATTGGCTGCTGAAATGATGTCATCATGATGCGCGGTCTGTGCAGGCCTGCCGGGGGTCTGTGCGGGTCTGCCGGGGGTGTGTGCAGGCCTGCCGGGGGTCTGTGCAGGCCTGCTGGGGGTCTGTATGGGCCTGCCGGTGGTCTGTGTGGGCCTGCCGGGGGTCTATGCGGGCCTGCCGGGGGTCTGTACGGGCCTGCTGGGGGTCTGCGCGGGCCTGCTGGGGGTCTGTACGGGCCTGCTGGGGGTCTGTGCGGGCCTGCCGGGGGTTTGTACAGGCCTGTTGGGGGTCTGTGCTGGCCTGCCGGGGGTCTCTGCGGGCCTGCCGGGGGTCTGTGCGGTCTGCCAGGGGTCTGTGCGGGCCTGCCGGGGGTCTGTACGGGCCTGCCGGGGGTCTATGCGGGCTGCCGGGGGTCTGTGCGGGCCTGCCGGGGGTCTGTCCGGGCCTGCCAGGGGTCTGTGCGGGCTGCCGGGGTCTTTGTGTCTGTGTGCAGGCATCTTCCGATGGGACTACAAGTCCCATCGGGCTATGCCTGCTACAATGACAGTGATTGACACATTAGCCAATGATGGGACAGTAGTAGTCCCATCATCCGGCTAATGTGTTGAATGTAAAAAAAAACATACATACTACATACATACTACATATATACTACATTCATACAACATACATACATACATACTACATACATACTACATATATACTACATTCATACAACATGCATACATACTACATATATACTACATTCATACAACATACATACATACTTCATACTTACTACATATACTACATTCATACAACATACATACATACTACATACATACTACATATATACTACATTCATACAACATACATACATACTACATAATTACTACATATATATTACATTCATACAACATACATACATACTACATAATACATACATACTACATATATACTACATTCATACAACATACATACATACTACATACTTACTACATACATACAACATACATACAACATGCTACATACATGTAACATACATACTACATACAATACATTCATACAATAGATACATATAGACATACAGTACATATAACATAGAGTACATACTCACCATCACTTGTCACTTTGATCCCCGAAGCCAGTGTCATCTCACTGTAAAAAATATTAAAATAACAAACAACCAATATACTCCCTGATCCGCAGAAATCCACGAGTGTCCCATGATGATCTCCTGCAGTGCATCACTGAGAGGTTACTATAGTTCACTGGTCTCACATTATGGCAAAAGCTGTGTGGGAACTTTCTCACACAGCAATGCCAAAAGTGAGACTAGGGACTATTTTTTTACATTGGCAGAGGAGTACAGTGCGGAAGGATACCTACCTCCTGTCATTGAAAAAAAGTTTTTTATAGTTCCAGCACACGATGTGAAAAAATTAAGAAAAGCCTTTATTTAATCCATAATTAAAAAATGCAATTCCAGTGATGATAAAAGCATGTGTAGGCTTACGCGTTTCGGATCATATTTGACCCTTAATCATAGTCATTGTATTCCTGGTGCCCCTAGAGAGCGGTTGCATCAGCTGATGCTGCTGTTCTCCACGGGAGATCGTCGTGGGACACTTGTGGATTTCTGTGGATCAGGGAGTATATTGCTTGTTTGTTATTTTAATATTTTTTACAGATGACACTGGCTTCGGGGATCGAAGTGACAAGTGATGGTGAGTATGTACACTATGTGATATGTAGCCCATCGGAAGATGCCTGCACACAGACACTAAGACCCCCGGCAGCCCGCACAGACCCCCAGCAGGCCCGCACAGGCCCCTGGCAGCCCGCACAGACTCCCGGCAGGCCCGCACAGACCCCCGGCAGCCCGCACAGACCCCTGGTAGCCCGCACAGACCCCGGCAGGCCCACACAGACCCCCGGCAGCCCGCACAGACCCCCGCAGGCCTGCACAGACCCCCGGCAGCCCGTACAGACCCCTGGCAGGCCCGCACAGACCCTTGGCAGCCCGAACAGACCCCCGAAAGGCCTGTACAGACCCCGCCCACACAGACATGCACAGTGTCTGCCCACGCACCGCCAACACTCTTCCCCCCTCCCGAACTGGATGTGCAAGTAAAGAAAGGGTTTATTTTAATTCCGATATTTGTGCCCCTGTTGTGAGCTCATTTTCTCGTTCACCTTAGATGTCCGATGAACTCCTTCTGCTGGTGAAGGGAGGTCGTGAAACTGATTTGGATGGGAGAGACCTGCCACCTGAACAGGTGGATTGCGATTAGACATCCGGAATCTCTGAGTGGATGTAAGGCAGCAGACGCCCTGTACGGTTGCTGGTTATTTCTCTGCTCTGAGCTCTGGCCTCCAGTTCAGTTCCTGTCTTCTAAAGCTAAGTTTTGCTCTGTTATTGTTCCATGAGATTTTGCCTGATTTGCTTAGCTTTGTGTTCAGCCAGCCCCGGCTGGGGCTTTGCTGAATTTCCATTTTTGTCCCTGATCGGTTAAATCTCTTTTGCTCTGTCTTCAGAATATATCGGAGTGCTGATATAGGGATTTTGAAGTCTAGTGACTTCAGGGCCGTTTTTCCTATCAGACGTGTTGGGACATTTTTGGTAGGGTTTTTGCGGATTGCAGCCAGCATCTTTTCTGTCCTTTCCTATCTAGTTAGTTGGGCCCCATCGTTTGCTCTGCTTGTCTTTCTTTCTGTGTTTGTGTTTTCATCTGTTTTCACCGACAATATATGTTGGGGACTGTCTATTGCTTTGGGGTCTGCTCTGGGGCAGTTTAGATTTCCCCTTTCTTTCTTTAGGCTTATTTAGTTCTCCGGCCGTGATGAGGCATCTAGGACCACCATAGGCACACTCCACGGCTACTGTTAGTTGTTGTGAATAGGATCAGGGGTCTGCAATCCGCTAGCTACCAACCTCTCCGGTTTTCTGGACTTAGCTTGCATTTTTGTTTTTTCCTCCTCCGGTGACTCATTCATAACATGCCCCATTGACTTGCATGGGTTTCCGGTATCGGAATCGGCGATATCCGATACTTTTTGGGTATCGGTCCGATCAATCCGATCCGATACTTCACGATATCGGATGGTGTCGCTCAACACTAAAAGTTACGCATTGAAAACTGGGGGTTATTTGGCTAAAGTTGGGGGGGTAGGGCTGGCTCCAGGTTTTCGTGTGCCCTGGGCCAAAAAGTGTCAGTGCGCCCCTTTAACAAATACCACAACTCACGATGCTCCGATAAGGCACAGAAATATAGGTATAGTACAATGACAAATACTTCACTGCTTACATGACATGACTGATCTATTTTAAATTGTACAATAGCTCAAAAAATGGACAGTATATTACTCCATACAGTATTATGGCCACCACATTGTGCGCCATACAAAATAATGAGCCTCATATATTTCTCCATACAGAATAATTGGTCACATATAATGTTCCATACAGTATATGATGAGCTCCACATAATGCTACAGTATATGATGGTCCCCATGGATGATGCTCCAGTGTGTTATGGGCCCAAATAATGCTCCATACATAATGGGCCCCATTTGTAATGCTTCAGTGAATAATGTGCCCCATAGATGCTGCTGCAGTGTCTGATGTGCCCCATTTAGAATGCTCCAGTATATGATGGGCCCAATGGATGATGCTCCAGTGTCTTATGGGCCAAATAATGCTCCATATATAATTGGCTCCATTTCTAATGATCCAGTGTATAATGGGCCCTGTAAATGCTGCTCCAGTGTCTGATGTCCCCATGTGGAATGCTCCAGTTTATGATGGGCCTCATGGAAGATGCTCCAATGTATGATGGGCCCTAATAATGATCAATATATAATGGGCTCCATTTCTAATGCTCCAGTGTATAATGGGCCCCGTAAATGCTGCTCCAGTGTCTGATGTCCCCCATCTGGAATGCTCCAGTATATGATGGGCCTCATGGATGATGCTCCAGTGTATGATGGGCCCAAATAACACTCCATATATAATGGGCTCCATTTCTTATGCTCCAGTGTATAATGAGCCCCGTAAATGCTGCTCCAGTGTCTGATGTCCCCCATTTGGAATGCTCCAGTATATGATGGGCCCCATTTTTAATTAACCCAGGCATGGTATGTGAAAAGAGCTCCATGGAGTAATCTGAAGTGTGTGCTGCCGCATTCTTCATTTTTGGTGTGGGTGAAGGACACAAGGAAAGGGGTTGCTCCTGACTAGAAGCCTGCACTGACGACTCAGTACTTGCATTTTTTATAAACTTCAGAAGAGGAGGCGATAGAGCTGGAGGCTGTTTCAGCAATGTAAGCCAAAAACAGTTCCTGATGCTCCAGCTTTAAAAGCAGTCTACCTACTCCCAGAAAAGGGAGCCTAACAGGCCTTCCAGAGCTACACCATGACGTAGGCTCAACACCTCCTGCCTTAGCTGCTATTGTGTTTTTGGCACTACCAGCAGATCCACCACCATCAGTACTAGTGGCCCCCCATGCCCACGTCCGCATCCTTTTCCACCATACTTCCTCATGTTTTTAAAAATGGCCCCAAAATACCAGCAGATACAGTATATGGTACTGTATCAGAAGCGTACAGCTCTGTACAGTCTAGGGATAACAGTAAATCTCTGTATATATTTCATGAGTTATACACAGACGCTCACAGGCTCAGTATGGAGTATACAATAAAATAAAAAGTTGAAAAAGGGTACAGTATCACCAGATACAAGGTATATATAGTATAGTGTAAACATTAGGAATCTCCATACATATTTCAGGAGGCAGACACAAACACTCACAGGCCCAGTATGGATTACACAAGAATATGAAAAGCTGTAAATGGGTAATGTAACACAAGCGTACAGCTGCATACAGTGTTGGGGTAATCTTAAATCTCCAAATATATTTCCGGAGTAACAGACAGACGTTCACAGGCTCACTA
Source organism: Dendrobates tinctorius (assembly GCF_039654945.1). Classification (NCBI taxonomy): domain Eukaryota; kingdom Metazoa; phylum Chordata; class Amphibia; order Anura; family Dendrobatidae; genus Dendrobates; species Dendrobates tinctorius. Next base: position 32,552,770 of record NW_027361732.1, on the reverse strand, counting down.
TGGATTACACCAGAATCTAAATAGCAAAAAAGGTTACTGTATCAGAAGCGTAGAGCTGTATACAGTGTTTGCCAAATTTGAAATCTTGGTATATATTTTCGGAGTCACCCTCAGACGCTCACTCAGTCTTGGCTTGACCATAATAAAAAATGTTGTAAGAAAGGTACTGGATAACAAGATAGCAAGAATATATATTATAGGGTACAATTGAAATCTCTGTATACATAGTCTCATAGTCACTCTAAGATGCTTACTCTGTATGGATTTGACCGTAATACTAAATGTCGAACAAAGGTACTGTATAGCAAGATACAAGCTGTATCGAGTATAGGGTAAAAATTGGTATCTCCGATTCACCGTATATATAGTAGGCATAAACCACACACGCTCACTCCCAATGGATGATACGGTAATAAAAAATTTTGAACAAAGGTACTGTATCAGCACATACCAGGTGTATCTAGTCTAGGGGTAATTGTAAATTTCCGTCTATACTTCTGGAGTCAGACACAGATACTCACAGACTCACTATGTATTAAACCAGAATTTAAAAAGTAGAAAAAGGGAAAGGTATTCGAAGCATACAACAGTATACAGTGTTGTGGTACTTTTAAAGCTTTATTTATATTTCAATCTCAGTAAGCCAATCCAGACTCTCCGCTACTGGAAACTACATGGATACAACAAGTACAGATGGAAAATTGAGTGTTAGCAGAATTTTGGGAATTACTCATCGTGGGAAAACCTCCCGGTAGATGTTGCAGAGGCGATGCAGACCCTCAATTACTGTGTCTGTGGAGACAGTGAAAACGGTTCTTTGTGTAGAAAGGATTGCTTTATCGCAGTAGTGTGGATCACATCACCATTACTCGTCTCCATCAAATTGTGATCACAGGGAGAGATGTAGACATGGTCCTCACTGCCTATCATGATGTGTCTGGTCATTTTGGAGTGCAAAAGACAGAAGCCACAGGCCGTAGGCGATTCTATTGGATTGGCATGAGAGGAGACATTGAAAAATGCTGGCAGGAATGTCACACGTCTGTGACTATCACAACTGTGAAAGGTGATCATAAAGCACCACTGCATCTGCTTGTAATTTGACGTCCATTACAAATGGTAGCCATTGATCATCTGAAGGTAGAGACCAGCAGGACAGGCCATAGCTACATCTTAACCATCATCGATCAATACACCAAATTTCTAGTGACCATCCCTGTGAAGGAATTAACTGCCCAGACTACAAAGCGGTGGAGCAGGGAGAGGTAAGCATTGCAACTTGCAAGTGCTGTGGCCAGGACCAAGCAAGGGAGGCACACTTGAGGTCGATGGTACTGGCACATGGCACCTCATAGTACGCTGGTGGGTCTGATGGTGAGTGGGCCCCCACACCATCAGAGACACTGTATTGTACTATGAGGGGCACTGTGCCAGTGCCGTCGGCCATCAGTTGTCCCATCCACCTGTTCAGAGCAACGGCACTTGCCCGGGTGCGCCAGGTGTTGACCCCAGCCCTTGGGGGGGCAGCCCAGTTAGGGAGGTTTAAAAAATGGCATATGTTGATGTGTAGGCTGGACATTCAGCTGCTGCAAATGGCAGAATTGGGCAAGTCAGAGGAAGAGGAGGACTAAAGCGAGGCAGTTTTCTGGCAACCTATGTGTCATCAGGGGAAGGTGGGACAAAATCGTTTGAAACCCATGCATGGTTCATTTTAATGAAGGTTAGATCATCAACATTTTGGGTCAACAGACAGGTCCTTTTTTCTTTCAGGATTGATCCAGCAGCACTGAAGACTCTTTCAGATAACACACTACCAGCAGGGCAAGTCAGTTCCTGTAAGGCATAATATGTCAGTTCAGGCCAGGTGTTCAGTTTACAGGCCCAATAGTCAAAGGGGAATGACCGGTGAGGGAGAACATCGATATGGGAGGAGAAGTAGTTTGTAACCATAGTTGACAACTGCTGTCTCCTGTCACTTGCAATCGATGCAGTATTAGCAGTCATGTGAGCGGTACTTGATAAATCATTCCACAAAATGGTCAATAAACCCCTGTCTCCAACACCACTTCGGCTGTGTGCACCACGAACACCTCTTCCATTGCGCCCACTACGGCTCGTGGGAGAACCAGCACCGCTGCTGTGTGATGGGAAGGCCTCAAACAAACGATTTACCAGAGTTGCTTGTTTGTTAGCCAATATTATCTCTAGGCTCACCTGTGGCGTGATGTTGTGTAATTTGCCTTTGTAGCGTGGATCGAGGATGCTGGCCAGCCAGTAGTCGTCATCCTTCATCATTTTGGCAATTTGTGGGTCCCTTTTTAGGATCCTCAAGGCATAATCGCACATGTGGGCCAGTGTTCCAGGTGTCAATAATGCACTGCCACTGCTGGGTGGAGGAGCACTTTCTGGCAAATCCACATCCCTACAGTCACGCACAAACACTGTACCTGACCTTGGAATGTCAACATTTTTTCTTGCCCCCTGAGAAGCATCCTCCTGCCCAAAATAATGAACCCCCTCATCCTCCTCCTCCTCTTCCTCTTCTTCCTCCACCTCGTCCAAGATAGTTCCCTGACCAGACAATGGCTGACTGTCGGCAAGGCTTCCCTCTTCCTCCTCCTGTTCCTCATCCTCTGCTGCAGACATCAGATCCTTAATGTGCGTCAAACTTTGCATGAGCAGACGCATAAGTGGGATGCTCATGCATATGATGGCATCGTCTGCGCTTACTAGCCGTGTACATTCCTCAAAACACTGAAGGACTTTACAGAGGTCTTTCAGCTTTGACCACTGCACACCCGACAATTCAATGTCTTCCCTCAAACTGCCTGCCCGTGTATCCTCCCACAAATGCATTACAGCCTGCCTCTGTTTGCACAGCCTCTCAACCATGTGCAGGGTGGAGCTCCACCTTGTTGCAACGTCTATGATTAGGCGGTGCTTGTGGAGGTGGAGCAATCGCTGCAGCTTCTGCATACGACTGGAGTGTACGGCCAAGCGATGGATGTGCGAGCACAGTCTTCGCACCTTATGGAGCAGTGATGTTAACTCCGGATAATTATTAAGGAAGCACTGCACCACCAGGTTTAAAGTGTGAGGAGGGCAAGGTATGTGTCTAAGTTTTGCATGGGCTATGGCGGCCACAAAATTACAGCCGTTCTCAGTGACTACCTTGCCTGACTTAAGATGTAGACTGCCCAGCCATGACTCAGTTTGTCGCTGCGAGTAGTCGGCCAGTACCTCCGCGGTGTGTCTGTTGTCGCCCAAAGACATCATCTTTAGCACAGGCTGCTGACGCTTACCACTAGCTGTTCGATAGTGGGACACCTCATGTGCAACACTGCCAGCTGCGGATGGAGTGCTCGTGCGACTGCGCTCTGTGGACGAGCTTTCACTTATGGAGGAGGAAGGTCGAAAGCCTACAGCCAACTGTTTCCTATACCGTGGGCTAGGCAGCACTGTCCCACCACTGCTGTCCCCTATGGAGCCTGCATCCACCACATTAACCCAGTGCGCAGTGATGGACATGTAACTGCATCTGTTGTGAGGTGCACCTTTCCACTCACTGACTGTTTTAGTGCATGGACATTGTGGTCTTTCACATGCCAGTGGAGGGCAGGGATGGCTTTTCGAGAAAAGAATTGTCGACTGGGTAGGTCATAGCGTGGGACAGAGTAGGCCATGAGCTCGCGGAAAGCTTCGCTTTCAACCAAATGGTAGGGCATCATCTCTAATGAGATTAGTTTGGCAATGTAGGCATTCAAACACAGTGTACGCGGATGAGAGGATGAGTACTTTTTTATCCTACTCAGAGTGTCTGGTAGGGTGAGCTGTACTGGAGAGCTGCATATGGGGGAAGTAGCGGTGGACCGGACGGAGTGAGAGGGTGTTGGTGATGGTATTGGTGGTGATGGCCTAGATTCAGAGTTGTGTTGCAAAACCATTGTGATTCCCTAAGTGCTTTGGCCTTGCGATGACACCTCCACATTTAGTGCTGGTGGTGTGCTTAATGGTGGCAGTGGTCTTACAGTGAGGAAAGCGATGGAGCGTTGCTGGCTTCCTTCAGTCGGAGCAGGTGCACATGTGCTTCCTGAGGTTTTGTAGTCCGTCCATGCTTGCAAGTGCATGTTGATTAAATGTCTAAGCATGCATCTGGTTTTCAAATTTCTGAGTTGTTTACCTCGGCTAAAGGTCCTTCCGCACTTCTTACAGGTAACCTTTGCCTCATCAGTAGGATTTTGGACAAAGAAGTGCCACACTTCACTCTTCCTACTATGGTATACATTTTCTGGCCTTGCACGCTGTGCTAAGTTGACCTTCTGGCCAAGCTGTCCTGCAACTCTTTTAGTTTTTGTTCCACGTTTCTGGACAACTACGGGCCTGCCAGATAACCACTGCTGCAATGTCAATACCTGCTGCGGATCCTTCTCCTTATCTGAAATATTGCCAGCGCCACCCTCCTCCCCCAATGGATGCCAATCTGGGTCAAGAACTGGGTCATCCATCACCTCCTCTTCAAAGTCATCTGCACCTTCCTCTTTACCTTCATCTGTGTCACCCTGTAAGGTGGTATAGTATGCGGGAAGGGGCACCTGAGTTTCATCAGGGTCATATTCTGGCTCAGTAGACTGCGAGGGCAATGTAGTGCTCTGGGTCAATGTACCAGCAGAATCATCTAGCAGTGGCTGTGCATCAGTGCATTCCATGTCAGATTCATCTTGGACTGGGGAAATCAGGATTTGACTGGATAACCCAGGCATGGTATGTAAAAAGAGCTCCATAGAGTAATCGAAAGTGTGGGCTGCCGCATCCTTAAATTTTGGTGGGGGTGAAGGACACAAGGAAAGGTGTTTTTCCTGACCAGAACCCTGCACTGACGACTCCGTGCTTGCAGGTTTCGAACATTCAGAAGAGGAGGCAATAGAGCTGGTGGCTATTTCGGCAATGTACGCCAAAACCTGTTCCTGATACTCCGGCTTTAAAAGCGGTTTTCCTACTCCAAGAAAAGGGAACCTTACAGGCCTTCTTGGGCCAGGAGATGACACAGGCTCAACACCTCCTGCCTTAGCTGTTACTGTGCTTTTGCCAGAATCAGCCGATGCACCACCACATCAGTACCAGCTGCGGCCCCCTGCCCACGTCCGCGGACTCTTCCACCATACTTCTTCATGTTTGGGAAAATGTACCAAAAATACCAGCAGAGAGATGGTACTGTATGAGGAGCGTCCAGCTGTGTAAGTTGTATTAAAAAAATTAACGCTACGTATATATTTTGTTTGTCACAGACGCTCTCCCAGTATGTATTTGACTGTAATGCAACAAGTATGCATTTTTTGTGTAACTAACAATCTCTGTATATGTATTTACGGAGTGTCACACATACACGCTGACTCTGTATAGATGTGACTGTAATGCGAACGGCAGATATACAATACTGTTTGAGAATCGGACAGCTCTCTAAGGTGTAGGTCTGGAAAAATGGAAAATCTCCTTGACTTGTTTTCCAGAGTCACACACAGATAGCTTGCATTTGTCCGTGATACCAGCCGGTACACGGTAGTGTGTGAGGAGCGTACACCGCTACACGGTGTCTGTAGGGAAAATTGTCAATCTCCGTCTATTTGTATACGGACTGACACACGCTGTCTCTGTCTAGTTTGGACCGTAATCAAACAGCAGATATACGAAACTGTTTGAAAAGCGTACAGCTCTCTAAGGTGTAGGTCTGGAAAAATGGAAAATCTCCTCGGCTTCTTTTTCCTGAGTCACACATAGATAGCTTGTATTTGTCCATGATACAAGGCGGTACATGGTAGTGTGTGATGAGCACACACCGCTATACGGTGTCTGTATGGAAAATTGTCAATCTCCATCTATTTGTATATGGACTGACACACGCTGTCTCTGTCTAGTTTGGACCGTAAACAAACAGCAGATATACGATACTGTTTGACAAGCGGACAGCTCTATACGGTGTATGTATGGAAAACTTTAAATCTCCGTCTTTTTTTATGGAGTCACACACAGATAGCATGTATTTGTCCGTGATACCAGCCGGTACATGGTAGTGTGTGAGGAGCGTAAGCTCTATACGGTGTATGTATGGAAATTTTTAAATCTCCGTCCTTTTTTATGGAGTCACAAACACGCTGTCTCTGTATAGATTTGACCGTAATCAAACAGCAGATATACGATACTGTTTGACAAGCGGACAGCTCTATACGATGTATGTAAGGAAAATTTTAAATCTCTGTATAATTTTTTACGGCATCACACCCAGATAGCTTCTATTTGTCTGTGATACCAGCCAGTACACGGTAGTGTGTGAGGAGCGTACACCGCTATACGGTGTCTGTATAGAAAATTGTCAATCTTCGTCTATTTGTATACGGACTGACACATGCTGTCTCTGTCTAGTTTTGACCGTTATCAAACAGCAGATATACGAAACTGCTTGAAAAGTGGACAGCTCTATAAGGTGTAGGTCTGGAAAAATGGAAAATCTCCTCGGCTTGTTTTTCCAGAATCACACCCAGATAGCTTCTATTTGTCTGTGATACCAGCCAGTACATGGTAGTGTGTGAGGAGCGTACACCGCTATACAGTGTGTGAAAATATGAACGATCGGTAACTCACAGTCACCAGAACAAAATACTAGAAGTTGGAGTGCTTTGAAAAAAGCAGCTTGAACAGCAGTGTGCACACAGCAATGCAGCTATCAGGTAGCCTTAAAAGGCAGCCTAATCGCCAGCTGCTGCACACAACAAAAATCCTCCCCTTTCACTGCACACTAACTGTACAGTGAAAAGCGCTATCAGCAGAAGCAATTTTTTTTTCTTCTTCCCTTCCTAATGCTCTCCCTATTCAGAATCAGCAGCAGCACCACCTCTCCCTATTCTAAGATCGGCAGAAGTAAGATGGCGGTCAGCGGTCACGGCCTTTTATACCCACAGTGATGCCACTCAAAGCCAGCCATCACTTCAATGCCCTTCTCTAAGATGGCCACTGCCCATGTCATCACGTTGCCCACAGTGTGCATCCTCCATCATTGGCTGAGAAAAGGAACTGGAAGCATTATTTGAAATGCGACTTTGGTGCTCTGATCGGCGACCTCATGGCCGACCTCACGCTATGGTCGGGTTTTGATGGCGAAACCCGACTTTAGCTAAAGTCGGTTATTTTTAAATTTGACCCACCCATTTCACTCAACTCTACCAATAACCACTTCTGTGGGTGAGAAAAACACATACTCAGGAGATATATACACCCAGGTTGTTATCCTCCACACAACCTCGGGTCAGAAGTTTTTCTACAGCTTGTTGACCAGAATGGAAAGGGTTGTTCACCTCTTCAGCACCAGAATAAACTAAATCCATTTAATATGGGATACAAGTTACACCATCGCTAAAGAAATCCTGCGATTACTTACCCAACGTAACCACCTAACTCCAGGTCTTCAAGGGGGACGTGACACCCTTATGCCAGGTACCTAGTGCATCCAATGCACTTAAATTTTTAGACAATAGTGGACAGTGTGATAGTCTATGCAGTTAGAAGTATAATCAAGGTAGAAATCCATCTTGTTGAACAATATTATTAATGAATATGCGTCATAGATTAGACGATAAAAGTTCAAAAAAGGACAGAAAAAAAGAGTAAACTCTCTATGAGAAAGTGCTAACTGACAGATTATTAATGTACTTATGCTACCGTCAGCAATATGCAGGGAAATAAAAAGCATGCAGAAGCCAAATAGAGAATTTTTTTTTATGAAACCCAAAATACATGTGTTTAAAGAGTTCATATTCTGGACATTGAGCACCACCAACTATTACACCAGAATCGACTCAATTGCAAAAACCTAAACAAGTGGACTCTAGATAAGAAAAGTAAGTGGATAAAGCAAGAGAGCAAGAGTTTTCCAAACAGTATTGCAAATTATATTTAATTTATGTAAGATATTGAAAAATTATTTGAAAAACTTATATGTGTAAATGTACAGTAGGTACCAAAAATGTTCAAAAACGTGACTATGGTCGGACGTCTATCATAACAACCAATCCATAGGATCACAAATAATAAAAATAGATTTAAGTTACATTAAATAGACAGTATAGATATGCAATAAAACAGCAGAGCATTCCAACGCAAATCCTAAGAAAATGAGGCTAATATATAAATAAACAATAAGAGATATTCAATTAGAAATAAAAAAGGACTGTGGCAAGCTTCCAGGTCACTGATATACAATAGCTTGGCCAATTTTGTTTCAAATATCACCAATAAAGTTCACACACAGATAGGCAAGTTATAAAAGGTGTCCTTTAGCCCCTTTCTGACATCGGGTGTTCATTTACGCCGATATTGGACTCCCTCCATTTTATGTGGGCTCCGGCGGTGAGCACACATCTTTCCCAGGACATGTCAGTTGTTTCGAACAGCTGACATGTGCCCGCAATAGCCGCTGGTGGAATCGCGATACACCCATGGCTATTAACTAGTTAAATGCCACTGTCAGACGCTGACAGTAGCATTTAACAAGTGCTTCTGGCAATCGCGCCAGAAATTGGCACATCGGTGAACCCTGTCATGTGATCACGGGTCACCGGTGTGTTGGCATGACAACCAGAGGTCTCCTTGAGACCTCTATGGTTGTCAGTGCCGGCTTTCTGTGAGCACCACCCAGTGGTTGGCACTCATATCAAGTGAGTAAGGCCGGGGTCACACTAGAGAGAAATACGGACGAGTGAGAGGCATAAAAACCACGCATTACACACGGACAAATGATTCTCTATGGGGTAGCTCCCATCAGCCGTATATTTCTCGCACGTATTTTACGGTCCATGCCAATCGCAGCATGCTGCGATTGTCAGCGTACTACGCCCGTAGGAAGCATGTCTAAGCTTCCTGATGATGGATTGGCCCATTTTCTGTCACCTGCCAAAGACCTGCATATTACTCGCAAGTCACGCGTGTGGTCCGTGTGTAATGCGCATTTTTTTTCACACCCACAGACTTGCATTGGCGTACTACGAGCGTAGTACGCTGACAATTTCTGGGTTGGAATCCCACCAAGGACAACATCTACAAGGAATTTGTATGTTCTCCCCGTGTTTGCGTGGGTTTCCTCCGGGCACTCCGGTTTCCTCCCACACTCCAAAGACATACTGATAGGGAATTTAGATTGTGAGCCCAATCAGGGACAGTGATGAAAATATGTGCAAACTGTAAAGCACTGCGGAATATGTTAGCGCTATATAAAAAAATAAAGAAAAATAAAGATAGAGCATCATGGCACCCTACTACCTCAATTTGGAGATGCTTATTGTGTTAGTGCAAGAGCGCCCAGAAATCTGGGACCAATGTGATGCCCATTGTGCCAACCGGGTAAGAAAGGAGGGGTCATGGAGGCGCATATGTCGCCAGATGTTCCACAATTTTGGTGATTGGCCACGTGAGGAGCAGCAGCAAATGAGTAAGTACAACCAAAAAAGGGTTGAAAGTTACCTCACATCAAAAAAGGCATTTGGAATAAGGCCCCCCCTTCCTTCCTGTGCTTCACCTTTTTGCCTCATGAGGCATGTAGAATTTTATTTGATCCATTGTTTTACACTGACATAATTTGTCCCTGGCCACAAGCTCATCCTCCTCCTAGGCAACCAAGTTAAGAGTAGTTACTTTACTCCTGAGCTATTGTGACCCTGTGTATCTGGCCTGGATGCCCCAATTATATATGCCACCCTGGGTAGAAAGCACACCCTAGAAGGCCACATGACTATGCTACTTTTAGCAAATTTTATATATCAAATATGTGAAATTTAGAATATTTCCTGTCACTTTGCAGTGGAAGATGTGATGAGATGCTGGCGCAGCATCCGCGACCAGTACAGGCGTGAACGTCAGCAGCGGGCCAGGATCAATCATAGAATCAATCATAGAATCGTAGAGTTGGAAGGGACCTCCTGGGCCATCTGGTCCAACCCTCTGCTCAAAGCAGGATTCGCTAAATCATCCCAGACAGATGTCTGTTCAGCCTCTGTTTGAAGACTTCCATTGAAGGAGAACTCACCACTTCTCATGGCAGCCTGTTCCACTCATTGATCACTCTGTCAAAAAGTTTTTTCTAATATCTAATCTGTGTCTCCTCCCATTCAGTTCATCCCATTGCTTCTAGTCTTTCCTTGTGCAAATGAGAATAAAGATGATCCTTCCACAATGTGACAGCCCTTGAGATATTTGAAGACAGCTATTAAGTCTCCTCTCAGTCTTCTCTTTTGCAAGCTAATTATTCCCAAATCATGCAACCTTTCCTCATAAGACAGGGCTTGCAGAACCGTGACCATTCTGGTCTCTCTTTTCTGAACTTGCTCCAGTTTGTTGATGTCTTTTTTAAAATGTGGATGTGGCGCCCAAAACTGGGCACAGTATTCCAGATGAGGTCTGTTCAAAGAGGAGTAGAGGGCAATAATGACTTCACGTGATCTAGACTGCATGCTTCTGTTAATACATCCAAGAATTGCATTTGCCTTTTTTGTTGCTGCATCACACTGTTGACTCATATTCAGTCTGTGATCTATTAGTATACCCAAGTCTTTTTCACATGTGCTGTTGCTTAGCCCTATTCCTCCCATTCTGTATATGCTTTTTTTCATTTTTGTTGCCCAGATGTAGTACTTTGCATTTTTCCCTGTTAAAAGCCATTCTGTTAGTTGCTGCCCACTGCTCCAGTAAATTTATATCTTTTTGAATCATCTCTCTCTCTCTTCTCTAGTATTAGCTATCCCTCCTAGCTTTGTGTCATCAGCAAATTTAATCAGTTTACCCTCAATTCCTTCATCTAAATCATTGATAAAGATGTTTAACAATACAGGGCCCAGGACAGAGTCCTGTGGTACCCCACTTGAGACATTCTTCCAACTGGATGTGCAGCCATTTTCGACCACTCTTTGGCTCCGATCATTAAGCCAGTTATGAATCCACCTAACAGTTGCCTTGTCCATTCCATACCTAGTCATTTTATCAATAAGGATTGTGTGAGATACTTTGTCAAATGCTTTGCTGAAGTCAAGATATACTATATCTACAGCATTTCCATGATCCACCCAATCAGTGATTCCGTCATAGAAAGAAATTAAGTTAGTCTGACATGACTTATTAGTTACAAACCCATGCTGACTCTGTTTAATCATTTCATTCTTATCCAGGTACTGACATACATGTTGTTTAATAATTTGTTCAAAGATTTTTCCTGGTATAGAAGTCAGACTCACCAGCCTATAGTTGCCTGGGTCCACCTTCTTCCCCTTTTTGAAGATAGGAACAACATTTGCTCTTCTCCAGTCTTCTGGGACTTCTCCTGTTCTCCAAAAATTTTCAAAGATTATGGAGAGGGGTTCAAAAATTTCTTCTGCTATCTCCTTCAGTACTCTGGTGTGTAATTTATCTGGAGCTGGAGACTTGAATTCATTTAGGTTAGCTAAGTGTTTCCTCACTATCTTTCTGTTAATAGATATCCTGGATTCTTCTATTCCCTTAATAGGACAGTGAAGAACAGTTGATGTTACATTTCCTTTCTGAGAGAAAACAGATGCAAAATTAGAATTTAAAAGTTCGGCCTTCTCAACATCCAACATCTTACCATTTCATCATTTTCATCCTGTAAAAATCCTATAGCATCTTTGACATTTCTTTTACTTTTGACATATCCCCAAAATCCTTTATTATTGCTTTTGACGTCTCTTGCAAGCCTCAATTCATTGTCAGCTTTAGATAATCTGATTAGTGCCCTGCAGGTTCTGCAGACAGCATTATATTCTTCTTTAGATATGCCTCCCTCTTTCCATTTTATAAACATTTCTTTCTTCCTTTTTAGCATGTGCTTACGTTCTGTGTTCATCCATCCTGGTTTCCTTAAATGCTTCCTATTCTTCCCTCTTTTCGGAATTGTTAATAATTGTCCTTTGAGAATTTCATTTTTCAAGATTTCCCATCCTTCCTGGACATTTTTGTCTTTAAGGATATCCAGCCATTGGATCCCTCCAATTCTCTTTCTGAATCCCTTAAAATCTGCCTTTCTGAAATCTAACCTTGACGTCTGAGTCTTCACAGGTCTTCCTCCTCTAGTTATCCAAAATTCTAAAATAGCATGGTCGCTACCTCCTAGGGTCCCAGCCACTTTTACCTCCTCAACCATTTCCTCCCTGTTTATAAGGATTAGATCCAAGGTAGCAAATCCCCTTGTTTTCTCCCCTACCTTTTGGAAGATAAAGTTGTCAGCAAGAGAGGATAAGAATTTCCTTGACCTGTTAGTTTTGCCTGAGAGAGATTCCCAACAAATGTCTGGATAGTTGAAATCTCCCATGACAACTATGTCATATTTTTTGGAGAACTTGGCCATTTGATGGATAAAGAGTTAATCCATATCTTCAGCTTGCACAGGCGGCCTGTAGTAAATGCCTACAATGGTGTCCTTTCCATTGTTCTGTCCTTGTATTCTTACCCAAACAGTTTCCACAGAACTCCCAGTCTCTGAAGCTTCATTCTCTGTGCAGATATTCTCGTTTCTAAGATACAATGCAACACCTCCTCCTCGTTTATCAAATCTGTTTCATGCAAATAAGTTGTATCCTTCTAGCCTTGTATTCCAATCATGTGTATCATCCCACCAAATTTCAGTGATTCCAATGACATCATATTTCTTTTCTTGTGTTAGTAGTTCCAGTTCTCCTCGTTTGTTGCCTATGCTTTGTGCATTAGTATAGAAACATTTTAGTTTGTGATTGGTTTTTCTCCAATATTTTTATTATTTAGATTTTTCTGTCTTTGTTCCTTCCCCCCACTTCTAATACCAGAGTTCTCAATAGCAATTGCCAGGTGTATGGCTTTTTCTGGCCTTTTGCTTCCCTGCGGGCCACACAAAGCGCTCCTATTCTGGATCTGAGACTGTAAGTAGATACCTCACACCACATTATACAGATACTTTACAGGGACCAAAGTAATGTTTTTTATTTTGGCTATGTTCTATTTCATAACAGAACTCAGTCAAACCTTACGGAAAGGGAAACTGGCTCAGATACAGAGCCCATCATCGATCCTGTGGCTGGAGGGGAAGAGGTGGCTGGCCCATCTTCTCCCTCTCCAAGAAGCATGGATGAAGTTTCCTCTCCTGAAAACTCAGCGCCTGCACCACAAACCCCACCACCAGGACCACATCCACAAGCAGGACCATCTGCTGCAGCACCATCCGCCATACAGGATGAGCAGGGCAACATCAGCAGCAGCCCAACTGCCCAGATACAGGGCTCCCCACAGCCTGCTGGTCCATCCCGGTGAGGAAGAAGAAGGTGCCAGATCCCTGCTCAAGATACCCGTACCAATGTTGACACAAGGGTACTGAACTATCTTGCTCGAGTCAATAGTGGTGATGGGGAGGAGGCGTATTCACGCAGCCTGGCCCGCCATCTTCGGGCCCTTTCCCGTGAGGTGAGGCTACGTATTTGAGGATGTTTTCAGATCCTGCTTGATGCAATCACACACCCCAATACCCCATATGAGTTATTTGAATATCTGGAGAGGTGGCAGCTTTCCCCAAGGAATCTGATGCGCCTTAGACACCCCACTCACATGCTTGCTCAAGCAGGCTCTGAGGATCCTCAAACACATGGGCCTACACCTCACCCTCTTCCTCCCCCTACCCAACCTTGCCCACAGCAGCCACATATGTCTGCCTCTAGCCAACCTCACCAATATGTCCACTTGTTCCCACCCAGTGTTGGAGGCTGGTCCCAACCTGATTGGGGACGACATGGCTATTTTGGTGGGTATGAGCCATGGGCCTACCAGCCCCAACAAGAGGCCCCTCTCCAATTTAACATAGTAACATAGTGACATAGTTTTGAAGGCTGAAGGAAGACCTTATGTCCACCTAGTTCAGCTTATTTTTAGTGCAGCTGTTCTGCATTGTTTATCCTGGGGAAGGCAAAAAACCCACAGAGCTGAAGCCAATTTTCTCCATAGGGAAAAAAATTCCTTCCCCTAAGTTGGGTCAACCATCTACCTATAATATTTTGTTATTTGTAACCTTCTATACTTTTACTCACAAGAAAGTCATCCATTCCTTTCTTAAATTCATTCAGTGAGTTGGCCATCACCACTTCCTCAGGAAGAGAATTCCAGAGCCTCACTGCTCTTACCATGAAGAACCCTTTTCTAAGCTGGTGCAGAAATTGTCTTTCCTCCAAATGAAGAGAATGCCCCCTTGTTCTTGTCACAGTCCTTGGTACAAACAGTTCATTGGAGAGATCTCTGTACTGCCCTCTGATATACTTGTACATATATATTAGGTCTCCCCTAAGTCTTCTCTTTTCTAGAGTAAATAGACCTAATTTTGATAACCTTTCTGGGTATTGTAGTGAACCAACTCCATTTATCATTTTAGTAGCCCGCCTTTGAACCTTTTCAAGTTCAGTAATGTCTTTCTTGAGCACCGGCATCCAAAATTGCACACAATACTCCAAGTGTGGTCTGACGATTTGTACAGAGGGAGAATTATGTTTTCATCTCGTGTCCCCAGACCTCTTCTAATGCATCCCATGACCCTATTTGCTTTGATGGCAGCTGCCTGACACTGGTCACTCCAATTTAGCTTCTTATTGAATAAGATGCCTAAGTCTTTTTCCATGTCTGATTTCCCCAGCAGTTTCCCATTTAGTAAGTAATTGTAGCATCTGTTTCTCCTTCCCATGTGCATAACCTTACACTTATCTGTGTTAAATCTCATTTGCCATTTTTCAGCCCAATTCTCCAATTTACTCAAATCTGTCTGTAGTTGCAAACTGTCCACCTTTGTGTTAACTACCTTACATAGTTTTGTATCATCTGCAAATACTGATATTTTACTGTGTAAGCCATCCACTAGATCATTAATAAATATATTAAATAGTAGGGGGCCCAATACAGAACCCTGTGGTACCCCACTAGTAACCCTGGCCCAATCTGAGTATGCACCATTAATAATCACTCTTTGTTTTCTATCACTAAGCCAGCTACCTACCTATCTACACACATTTTCCCCTAGCCCAAGCTTTCTCATCTTGCTTACCAATCTTTTATGAGGGACAGTGTCAAATGCTTTAGAGAAGTCGAGATAAATGGCATCCAATGATTCTCCTTGGTCCATTTGAGAGCTTACATCCTCATAGTCAGCCCAGTAACAACCACAAGCACAGGAGGCAGTACACTACCCACATCATGGGCAACAGTATGCCCCCACACAGGGCGATGGCCAAGTTGGGCAAAGTAGCCAGCAGCAAACACAGGCTGGTCTTCCGCCTTCTCCTCCCCCGACCTACCAACATTTGTAATGTAGGAATATTGGTCTTGCATAATTTTTTTTTCCTTTTCTTTGTGTTCTGAAAATGTGTTGCTTGTAACTGCAAATCTGCAAAAAGGCCACTTTGGGCCATTGCCACATTTACCATATGGCAATAATATCCGTTTCAAAAAAACAAAAAAAATGGCAAAGGTAAAAATTTGTCTACAAAATTTTACGTCTCTGTCTCAATTATGAAAAAAGTTCTCAGCATACTAATATACGCTTACCAAGGCAATTAAACCGTGAGAGAATCATAAGGGGTTTAAATATATATATTTACACAGACAAAAATCAAAAATTTATAACATAGACACAGCATGCTCTTGCCAAGAAGTTTCCCCCTCAGGTGACATAAAATAATTTGTGAAAATATCACGCACTTTGAGACCAGAGAGTGGTCTATGTTGAGGGTTGATATGTGGTCTCTCCCTAAGCACATTGTCCGACCCACGCACAACACCAGCAGAGGAGGAACAATCATGTATCCCGGTGAAGTTATGAAGAACGACACATGCTTTGATAACTTCATTCACATTTTGCTCACTCAGCTGAATGGCAGACTGGAGGACCTGCCATTTGGCACAAAAAATGTCAAAGGAACACTCCACCAGTCGCCGAGCATGTGATAGGCGCAAGCTAAAAATTCTGCGCCGGTGGTCCAGGTTGAGCCGGGGATATGGCCTCATGACATTGCGGGTTAACTGAAATGCCTCATCTGCCACAAGGACATAAGGGACTGATTCTTGAGTGGAGCCTGGTAGCTGGCATGGTGGGGGTAGATCCAATTGGTTGGTGCGTAGCCGCCGACCCATAATGGTAGTATTGAAGACTCTAGAGTTTCCCGTCCTTCCATAGGCCCCAATGTCGACAATTATGAACTTGTATTGAGGGGCGGCCAGAGCCAACAATGCAACAGATAAGTATTGCTTATAATTGAAGAATTGGGAGCCAGAGTTCGGCGGCTTATGCACCCGGATATGTTTGCCATAAAGGGCCCCAATGCAATTAGGAAACTGGCATTCCTCCTCAAAGTCCCTTGAGATCCTCAACCAGTCTTCCATCCTGGGCTCGGGCATGATGAGTTGATGGAGTCTTGACCATATTTCACTACATGTCGACCTGACTATGCCAGAAATGTAGATCTTCCAATGAGAAACTCATGGTGGAGGGCGGCATAAGCCAGACCAGTGGACAGGTAGCTGAAGAACAACAGAAATGGAACATTTTAGAAGGCAAAAATGATAAAAAGACCAGCTACAGACATACCAAACTTTTTATTGTTTCATATCTACTAACACACATATTTTTTCTAGCATAATGACTATGTGGTATTCAGTACATATTACACATAACATTCTGGTATGTAATTTGTAATATATCTGGACTAAGATGAAGGCAAAAAAATTATTCCAAAAACAAAAATACACATACTTTGGGCAACACATCATGAACATAGAGAATGTGATTGTGTAGTACATACCGTAATGTGAGTAGAAGTCGCTCCTCTGCAGATATAGCTTTGCGCATCCTTGTGTCCTGAAAGGTTATCCCAGGGAGCACTGTCTCCAAGATGAGATCAAGTGCTGCAAGGCTCATGCAATACTATTGGAAAATGTTTTCCTGATGATCCCGCAAAGAAGAATAGAGGCAGTGAAAATGACCTCTTGTGAGTCGTTGCCTCAAAAGTGGATGGACCCACATGCGTCTCCTCCTCTGCGGATCCACTATCACTGGGTATGGGTGACCAAAGCGGCATGACAAAAGCCAGTTGAAGAGAACCTGCTCAGTTGTGTTGAAACTCAAACTGTCTGCCATGTTGCACATACAACACCAACACAGCTAGTCAAGGCAAGGTCACAAATGGACAGAATGGAGGCAGCCACCTGTTCCAGAGCCAATAAATAGGGTGTAGACTGATTTAAATAGTTTGCAGGCCTCAAAACCTTTAAATGTTCATTTTGCAAGCCTGCGAGAAAATCTCACCATACGGATTACATACGGATGCTTACATGCGCAAAATACACCACCACACCTTGCTTATGGATGACATATGGAGCACTATTCAAGGGACATTTCTCCGTATTACGCATGTAAAATACGGACCGTATTTTGCGTCGGTTCGTGTGACCCCGTTCTAAATCTGCTATATAGAGGCAATCTGCTCATCACCTCTATGTAGCAGAGGTGTTCGGGTTGTGGCAGCTTCTAGTCTCCCATGGAGACTATTGAAGCATTCCAAAAGTAAAATGAAAATGTTTTTAAAAACATAAAAAATATATAAAAAACACCCCCCCCTTTCACCCCATTCAAAATAAAACAATAAAAATAAAATAAAACATACATATATTTGGCATCGCTGCTTTCAGAATCGCCCGATCTATCAATTAAAAAAAGGATTAACCTGATTGCGAAATGACGTAGCGAGAAAAAAAGTCAAAACACCAGAATTACGTTTTTTGGTCGTCGCTATATTGCATTAAAATGCAATAATGGGCAATCAAAAGATTTTATCTGCACCAAATGGTATCAATAAAAACGTATGCTGGGCAAGCAAAAAATAAGCCCTCACACAACCCGGGATCACGAAAATTGGAGATGCAATGGGTATCAGAAAATGGCTCAATTTTTTTTAACAAAGTTTGGAATTTTTTTTACCACTTAGATAAAAAAGAACCTAGACATGTTTGGTGTCTATAAACTCATAATGACCAGGAAAATCATAATCGTAGCTCAGCTTTAGCATTTATTGAACATAGTAAAAAAGCCAAACAAATAACAAGTGTGGGATTGCACTTTTTTTGCAATTTCACCGCACTTGCAACTTTTTTCCAATTTTCTAGTACACAATATGGTATAACCAATGGTGTTGTTCAAAAGTACATCTTGTTCTGTGAAAAGGAGCCCTCACACGGCCATATTGATGGAAAAATAAAAAAGTTATGGTTCTGGGAAGAAGGTGAGCAAAAACCAAAAAAAGCTTTGGGGGTTAAGGGGTTAACATGACTGCAAAAGTGCATACTGAAAACACAGGAGAGATACAACTGTCTGCAATTCTTCACATTCCAGTTTGTCTGCTGCTTCTTTGTAGACAGTTAAGATAACAAAATAAGTTAATTGGGCAAAAATGTTTCTGTGAAATAGTTGATGTCTACTGCTGAAGCTAAAAAGCAAACAAAAAATGTAACACTGTGCAGAAGTCTTTACATTTTGTTTTCTTCCTTAACCCCCTAATGACCGCCAATACGTCTTTCAACTGACGTGAGATATAAGAGAATAGCATCCCCATACAGGTGACAATCCAACAGCTGTCAGCTGTACACTATAGCTGACAAATTGCTGCATCAGTCACGATCAGTGTTTGCACCGTCCAAATCATTTTAACCCCTTAGATGCTGCTGTTAATAGTGAAAACATCATATAAATGGTTAACAGAGTGTGAGGGCTTCCTCTTTATCCCCATCGGCACCCTGAGATCATGATTGTGTGGTCCTGATGTTTGCCATGGCAATTCACGACCAAATAGCGGCCTTAGAGTCTGCCGGCTATAGCGGACTGTTCAGAAGTTGGCGACATTTAGGTGGTAAAAATACACATTTTCATTTCTGTCATGCCACGTTGCATTAATTCCAGAAAATGACCTGAAGGGTTAATAAGCTACCTGACTGCAGTTTTCAATATGTCAGGGGGTGCTGTTTTTAAAATGGTATAACTTTTGGGGGTTTTCCAATAAATAGGACCCCCAAAGTCACTTCAAACCTGGATAGGTCCCTGAAAAAAATATTTTTTGCAAATTTCATTGATAAAATGAAAAATTACTGCTACATTTTTAAACCTCCTAAAATGCTAACAAAATAAAAGAACATTTTACAAATGGTGCTGATGTAAAGCAGGCATGTGGAAAATGTTATTTATGAATGTTTTTGTGTGGCATGACAATCTGGATTAAAGGGATAAGCATTCAAAGTTTGAAAATTGCTAATTTTTAAACATTTTTCTCAAATTTCTGATATTTTTTATAAATAAAAACAAAACATATTGACCTAAATTTACCGTTATCATAAAGT